>NC_091071.1:20626875-21852812 GCF_032405125.1 Capricornis sumatraensis | reverse complement strand
ATTTTAATCCTCATTTTATAGACTGGGAGTACGAGGCACAGAGGGGTTAAATAGCTTTGGATCTGAATCTAAAGCCAGAGTGAACAGCTCCTACTGCCCAGTCAGAGTGATGCAAAGCTTCTACTGTGTGCATGCGGCTTTGTATAGAGTTAGTAAAACATAGCAGAAGTTTAATTCAAACTGGTCCCTGGGTGCCTGAGCTCAGCTTCTACCCTACGCCGCTTCTCTTGGGTTAATCTGCTTAGAGAAGAACATTACTCACTTCAATAAAGAAGTAGACTCAGGGAATTCCCTGGCAGTCCAGTGGTTGGGACTCTGCACTTTCATTGCAGGGGGCTTGGGTTCGATCCCTAGTCGGGGAATGAAGATCCCACAGGCCTCACAGCCAAAAATAAATAAATTAAAAAAAAATAAAGTTACTGCAACCAGTGATCACCGGGGGCGGGGGAGGAGGAAAGACTCACATTTACTGAAATTCTCTTTCCGCTGTTCCTTCTCCACGTCACCCATTCCTCAGGCTGCCATGGCATCGTGGCTCCCTCTTCCGATGACATCATCAAGCTGGCCGAAGCCAATGCCTGCTGGGCCCCCGAGGACCTGCTCTGCCTGGAGGAGGACACGTTCCTCAGGAGCGTGGAGCTGCTGGGGGCCGTCAGGAGCTTCAGCCTGGCTCAGCTGAGGAAGCTGAAGGAGAAGGCAGTACAGGTGAAGGCCGCATCAGGGAGGAAGCCCTCACAGAGGGAGACCCAGCCCAGGGTCCCAGCCCTGCTGAGCACAGACCCATCTCATGGAGTCTGCACTTGGGTCATCTTGTTGGGATCTCACTGCGTCCGCTCCGAGCCAGAGCTGTGACCTGTGAGCCTGAGAGAGCCCCAGCGCCTCCCTCTCAGGGCTCTGTCGAGGGTGGGATGAGCTGTCTTGGCATCTGAAGGGTGCTCCGTAAATCAAATTTTGGGGATACCCTGGTGTCTCTGATGGAGGTGGTTTCCAGGAATCATGCTCTCAGAATCTGTTGCAAAGTCACCTGAGAACAGAGCAGAAAGGAATAAAAGGAGAACTCGAAGTAATTTGCCATCTTTATACAGGTTCCCTTGAGTGGCTTGTTTCAGCTGTTAAGACTGTCATGCACTATGTAGTTATGGTTGTGGAGTTAAGACATTAAATTCCTTAAAACGATAAGTCTGTTTTGCATATAAGTAATCCAAGTTTATTGTAGACAAGTCAGAAAATAATAAAGAAGAAAATCAGTTAATCTTTTACCTGGAGATAACTGGGTGGCTCAAATGGTAAAAAATCCACCTGCAATGCGGGAGACCTGGGTTTGATCCCTGGGTTGGGAAGATCCCCTGGAGAAGGGCATGGCAACCCACTCCAGTATTCTTGCCAGGAGAATTCCACGGACAGAGGAGGCTGGCGGGCTCCAGTCCATGGGGTTGTAAAGAGTCAGACACGACTGAGAGACTACTGCTTTCACTTTCAAGCACTCTTAATATTTTGGTATGTTCACCCGAAGCTTCCCAGACTTCTGTGTATTGCATGTAAAATATATTTATATATTTCATACATGTATTTCATATACCTCACATATATATGTTACAAAAAATAGTATCATACTCACTAACTCTTCAATAGCTTCCTCTCCACACTAAAAGTGTAGGGCACATATTATTATATATCAGAAATATAAATATATATCAGCATTTTAAATAGCTACATAATATCCTACTTTATGGTTGGCTTTTATTTATTTATCTAGTTGGTATACTTTAAGACTTTATTTTTTTTAATGCCTCAATATTTATACATATTTCTTTGGGCACTTGTCTTATTATTTACTTAGGCTAAATTCTCAGAGATGGAATATCTGAATCAAAGAGTATAAATGTTTTAAAAGGTTTTTATGCATGTAGCCAAATTTCCCTCTAAAAAGCATGTACCAATTTACATTCTTAACATCAACAAATGAGGGCATCCTTTATCCCATATCTTTCTGATACCATAAGTGATCATTCTTTTTACTCTTTGTCAGTTCGATCAGCCTACTTACTATTCTTTGATTGTTGTTAACGTACATTTCTTTAATATGACTGAGACAACTTTTCTCATATGTTTGTTTCTTCTTTTGTGAATTTCCTATTCATGTTTTTTGTCTGTTTAAAAAAATATACTCATCATTTTCTTATTGATTTGTTTGAGAACTTTATATATTAAAGAAATTTACCCCATGTCAGTTTCAAATACAGTCAGTAAAAGTGAAAGTGAAAGTTGCTCAATCGTGTCCGACTCTTTGAGAACCCATGGACTATACAGTCCACGGAACTCTCCAGGCCAGAATACTAGAGTGGGTAGCCTTTCCCTTCTCCAGGGGATCTTCCCCACTCAGGAATTGAAGCAGGGTCTCTTGCACTGCAGGTGGATTCTTTACCAACCAAGCTATCAGGGAAGCCACAGTCAGTAGGGGTCAGTCTAATCTGGCTTTTTTTTCCACCTGAAGGTTTGGGACATGCCTTCTTACTGGAGAGACTACCATATTGTTTCCCTGGGGCGCATTGCCCTGGCTCTTAATGAGAGTGAGCTGGAGCAGCTGGATCTCAGCTCCATCGATACAGTGGCTTCCCTCAGCCAGCAGACAGAGTGGACCCCAGGGCAGGTAAGTAGACATACTGGATCTCTTAAATATTCGATTTCTGTCTTAATAGTGTGTATATTTTCCTTTACATCCTAGAGCATACTTAGCATAGTCATTACAGCAGCTTTAAAAGTCTTTGCTGCTGGGGACTTCCCTGGTGGTCCAGTGGTTAAGACTTTACTTTCAATGCATGAAATGTGGGTTCAGTCCCTGGCTAGGGGGCTAAGATCCTGTATGCCTAACAGCAAAAAAACAAAACAAAACATGAAACAGAAACAATATTGTAACAAATTCAATAAAGACTTAAAAAATAACTGTAAAAAAATGAAAGTCTTTGCTGCTAATTTCATCATCATTGTCATTTCTATTTATTCATTTTAGCTGCACTGGATATTCATGCCGCTCATGGGCTCTCTCTAGTTGTGGTGAGGGGGGCTACTCTTTCCCATGGCTTCTCCTGTTGCGGAACATGGGCTCTAAGCTCTTGGACTTCAGTAGTTGGGGTGCATGGGCTTAGTTGCTTCTAGGCATATGGGGATCTTGCCAAAGTAGGTCTCAAACCCGTGTCCCCTGCATTGGCAGGTAGATTCTTAACCATTGGACAACCAGGGAAGTTCATCATTGTCTTTTTGTTAGCTAATTTTCCCCCTAATTATGGTCATATTTTCTTATTTGTAAGTCTAAACATTTTAATGGGATAATAGGCATTGTGAATTTTACATGTTTGAGCACTCAGTTTAGTTGCTCTCCTTTGAAGAGTACTAGGCTTTGTTCTGGCACACACTTCAATTACTTTTAGAGCAGTTTGATGATTTTGAGGCTTCCCTTTGAGCATTATAAGGGTGAATCTAGAGTGAGCATCCAGCCCAGCGTTTCTCATGATGTACACTGCATATAAGTTAAATAAGCAGGGTGACAATATACACCCTTGACGTACTCCTTTTCCTATTTGGAACCAGTCTGTTGTTCCATGTCCAGTTCTAACTGTTGCCTCCTGACCTGCATACAGGTTTCTCAAGAGACAGGTCAGGTGGTCTGGTATTCCCATCTCTTTAAGAATTTTCCACAGTTTATTGTAATCCACACAGTCAAAGGCTTTGGCCTAGTCAATAAAGCAGAAATAGATATTTTTCTGGAACTCTCTTGCTTTTTCGATGATCCAGCAGATGTTGGCAATTTGATCTTTGGTTCCTCTGCCTTTTCTAAAACCAGCTTGAACCAGCTGGAAGTTTATGGTTCACGTATTGCTGAAGCCTGGCTTGGAGAATTTTGAGCATTACTTTACTAGCGTGTGAGATGAGTGCAATTGTGCGGTAGTCTGAGCATTCTTTGGCATTGCCTTTCTTTGGGATTGGAATGAAAACTGACCTTTTCCAGTCCTGTGGCCACTGCTGAGTTTTCCAAATTTGCTGGCATATTGAGTGCAGCACTTTTGGCCACAGCAATCAGAGCAGAAAAAGAAATAAAAGGAATCCAAATTGGAAAAGAAGTAAAACTCACTGTTTGCAGATGACATGATCTTCTACATAGAAAACCCTAAAGACTCCACCAGAAAATTACTAGAGCTAATCAATGAATATAGTAAAGTTGCAGGATATAAAATCAACACACAGAAATCCCTTGCATTCCTATACACTAATAATGAGAAAATAGAAAGAGAAATTAAGGAAACAATTCCATTCACCATTGCAATGAAAAGAATAAAATACTTAGGAATATATCTACCTAAAGAAACTAAAGACCTATATATAGAAAAGTATAAAACACTGGTGAAAGAAATAAAGAAAAAAAGGATTTGAAATAGCTCAACTGGAATTCCATCACCTCCACTAGCTTTGTTCATAGTGACGCTTTCTAAGGCCCACTTGATTTCACAGAAACACAAGCTGGAATCAAGATTGCCGGGAGAAATATCAATAACCTCAGATATGCAGGTGACACAACCCTTATGGCAGAAAGTGAAGAGGAACTAAAAAGCCTCTTGATGAAAGTGAAGGAAGAGAGTGAAAAAGTTGGTTTAAAGCTCAACATTCAGAAAACTAAGATCATGGCAATTGGTCCCATCACGTCATGGGAAGTAGATGGGGAAACAGTGGAAATACTGTCAGACTATTTTTTTGGGCTCCAAAATCACTGCAGATGGTGACTGCAGCCATGAAATTAAAAGATGCTTACTCCTTAGAAGGAAAGTTATGACCAACCTACACAGTATATTTAAAAGCAGAGACATTATTTGCCAACAAATGTCCATCTAGTCAAGGCTATGGTTTTTCCAGTGGTCATGTATGGATATGAGAGTTGGATGGTGAAGAAAGCTGAGTGCCAGAGAATTGATGCTTTTGAACTGTGGTGTTGGAGAAGACTCTTGAGAGTCCCTTGGACTGCAAGGAGGTCCAACCAGTCCGTCCTAAAGGAGATCAGTCCTGGGTGTTCATTGGAAGGATTGATGCTGAAGCTGAAACTCCAATACTTTGGCCACTTCATGAGAAGAGTTGACTCATTAGAAAAGACCCTGATGCTGGGAGGGATTGGGGGCAGGAGGAGAAGGGGATGACAGAGGATAAGATGGCTGGATGGCATCAATGACTTGATGGACATGGGTTTGAGTAAACTCCAGGAGTTGGTGATGGACAGGGAGGCTTGGCGTGCTACAGTTCATGGGGTCGCAAAGAATCGGACATGACTGAGCGACTGAACTGAACTGAGAGTGAGCTTTATTCAGTGGTTAATTTATCCCCATCACTGAGACGTGATTCTTCTGAGGACTCCATCCAATGCTGCGTGTAGTTCAAGATCTCTTCTCTAGGGCTGGTGGGAATATGAACTCTTCCCAGCTCCATGTGAGCTCTGAGAATTGCTCGGCCTCCTGCTTTCTGATGCCTTTTTGATATTTATGTGGACTTCCATTCCTTGCGTGTGATCAGTGCTCAGCCTGACTTGATAAAAGCTCTCTGTAGATGTCTGGACCCCTTCCCCTCTCTGTGCAATTTCTTCCTCCCCAATACATCACCTGACATATTATAGGATCTCTGGCCTCTCTGGACTTGAATCTCTGTATCCTCAATGCAGCCTGACCGCTGGGCTTTTTTGGGTTCCCTTTCCCGCTCCATAGCCTGGAACCTGCCTCTGGGCAGACAGTAAGGGCAGTTGTGGGGTTCACCTGATTTGTTTTCCTTCTTTGAGCATTATAGGCTTGTGCTTTCTGTTGTCCAGTGTCTAAGTAGAGTCATTTCATTTACTTTTTTCAGTTTATGGTGAGAGGGCGATTCCTGTGTCAGTGAATCCTTCATGGGCGAAAGAAGAACTTCTGCCCAGAAAATGTTTCTGTTGGGTAGGAAGTTAATCCACTATATTGCTGAACAGGGTGTCTTAGCTGCTCTGTGTTCACTTGGTTCTCAGGCGGCCCTCCCCTCCGCTGTCATTTTCAGCACTAGGCTTGCGTATCATGTAATTAGCAACCCCAGAAAAAAGCACTTCTTTCTCATTAATTTTTGAAACAGCCTCAGCATTGAGTCCAATCATGTAATTGCCCAGTCCTAAACAATCTGGTCAGAAGTAGAATATGTGGGTCGGCCTGACACACATCGGAGAGTAGAATCCATCTCATCAAGACCATCTGAACTGAGAATGGGGAACGCGTGTGTGATAGGCTATGTGATGACCCCCAAAGATGTCTACTTCCTCATCGCTGGAACCCATGAATAGGTTCCTTTATGTGGCAAAAGGAACTTGGCTGATGTGATTAGGTTAAGAATCTTGCAGTGGGAGATTATCCTGGTGGGCCCAACATAATCACAGGGGTTCCTAGTGATGGAGGTGGGGGCAGGAGGGCCCCAGATACAGAGGGCAATGTGACAGGGGGAGGGGGAGGCAGGGGGACACACTGAGAGATTTGAAGGTGCAGTGCTTCTGGGTTTGAAGATCGAAGATGGGGCTCTGAGTCAAGGACTTTCAGGCAGCCTCCAGAAGCTAAAACAGACAAGGAAATGAATACAATCTAGAGTCTCAAAAGGAACACATCCTGATGACCCATTTTAGGACTCCAGATCCCCAGAACTATAATAGAATATATCCGTGTCATTTCAGGCCACAGAGTTTGTGGTAATCTGTTATAGCAGCAAAAGGAAACGAATACAGGTGGTTCACAAAGGGAAAAGCATCAAGGGGAGCATGGATACTAGGCAGGCAAAACCAAGGCATGTCCCCTACTCTCATGAGCTTCTTGCAATCAGGATTGCCGTGTCACATGACTGAGTGGCAACATTCAAATAGAACACGGGGTGAATTGTGCCCCGCTGGAGCTGGGCAACATGGAGGCCCTGGCCCTAAAGGTGAAGTAAGTTAATACATGTTAAATATGTGAACAATGGGCTTGCCTGCTGGCTCAGACATTAAGAATCCGCCTGCAATGCGGGAGAACTGGGTTTGATCCTTGGGTTGGGAGGATCTGCTGGAGAAGAGAATGGCTACCCATTCCAGTATTCTGGCCTGGAGAATTCCATGGACAGAGGAGCCTGGTGGGCTACAGTCCATGGGGTCGCAAAGAGTCGGATACGACCGAGCGCCTTTCACTTTCACTGTGAACAATGCCTGGCACCTCGTAGTCAAAAAAATTAGTTGTTTTCATTGTTGCCATCAGTATATTGTCATCATCACACCCCCTCTTTCTGGCAGTTTAACACTTGCCTCGTTTGCAAGATGAGAGGGTGGGCCCTCCCCCTGGCCCACCAGTCTGCACTTCCTGCCACTCCGACATTCTATAATCCTGGGGTTCTGTGACTCTAAAACTGGTTTTGACTGACTTAAGAAGTGCCGCATCACACTTCCAATATTAAAATCATTCTATTTGCAGTCTGGGAGAAAACAGGAAAATATCTCCAAGTTAGAAACTACAGTATCTCTGTCCCTTTGTACCAATTTTCAATTCCCATGGATGGCAGTGAGATTTATCAATATGTTTGAAGGGGATATGAAAACCTAACATTTGCATATATCATTTGCAGTCAGTTCCTCAACTTTAGCTCCCAATCAAACCCTTAAATGCATGTTTCTAGATTAATAGTCAGACCTGGCGGAACTGCATTAACAGATAGTTCAGCTTAAAAACCAATATAAAGGAAAAAAACTATTATGGAAGCCAGAGGGATGAACAGAGAGATTGAAATCTTACAGCTATTCACTTTTGGCGGTTAATATTGCCTAAAAGTGTTGGTATTAATTGTCTTGGAATCATTACAGATACACTGGCCCAGTCATTCAAGGAAATATATTTTGGCTTATCATCTTGCAGGCTGAGCTTGCATTTTCCAGGTTCCAGTGGCAAAACAATTTAATATCGCATCTTCAAAGTAATTTTATTTGAATTGTATTTTTGCACTTTCATTTTAAAATGGGCATGCCTGATAGTCGGGGAGCACAGATTGCTATGAGTCAACAAGTGAAACCTGATTATGAAGACTTAATAAGAAAAGTTCAAAAGTTAACGTGAATCTCTACCTCTCCTTCATCCCCAAACATCTTCACTGGCTTAGAGTAGAGGCTCTGGAGTCAGACTGCCTGGGTTGTAATTCTAGAACCAGTCATTCAAGTCATCTTGGTATACTTGGCATTACCTAGCATCTTGGCTTAACCTTGGCATAGTTACTTAACCTCTCTGTGCCTCAGTTTCTGCATCTGTGAAATAGAGATAATATTAATATTTACTTCCTAGGGTTGTGGGGATTAGGAAAGATAGTATGTGTAAATGGTCAAAAGAGTGTTGGCATACAATAAGCATTCAATAAATATTACCTGTTATTATTTGGGATGCACATTTCCATTCAGTCAAGGACATTTAAATCTAAGCACAGTATTAACTGAAATTCCCTTATAGCACCTGAGAGCTTTGTAATCATTGAGGGAAACTTCATGAAGACATTGATCAATCTGATTTGCAGAAATGTAGGAAATCTCTCTGAAGTCAATCCATCATGTGGTTGGATTAGAGAAGCAGTAATTTGATGTCATTTCAAACGAATATATATTGCCTCTGCTGCTGCTGCTGCTAAGTCGCTTCAGTTGTGTCAGACTCTGTGAGACCCCATGGACTGCAGCCTACCAGGTTCCTCCGTCCATGGGATTTTCCAGGCAAGAGTACTGGAGTGGGTTGCCATTGCCTTCTCCTATATATTGCCTATGGCTTCTGTAAATCACTTACTTAGATGTTCATCCATTCATTCATTCAAAAAGTACTTATTATTCAGAAGGTACCTTACTGTGGGCTATGCATTGTGCCAGGTACTGGGAATATGGCTGTGAACTAGCTGGATAGGGTATTCATCTTTGGAGATTCTGCTTGGTGATACAGACAAAAAGTTGAGCAATCAAGAGGAAACATTTAACAAATTTTGATAAGGGATAAGCAGAAGATGGACAAGGTTCTCATGGAAATAGTAGGGAGGGAAGCTACTTGGGATGGGAGAATCCAGGAAATCTTCCCTGAGCAGGTAGCATTTAAACAGATCTGAGGGATAGAAAGGCAACAGCTGCGTTTAAAAGTGGAATCCCATTGCAATGTTTCACCATGTTCGCCAACACTTTCTCTTAACACTAGAGTGATCCATATTGTGTGACAGGATGGACTGACATTAAAGGGAGATGGGAAGATTCACTGTGACTCTTCCACTTCCACTCAGGAGATGTTCGTCCTTGGATGTCCCCTCCCTACCTTTGCCTTGTGAGCTCTGGTCCTTCTGTAATCTTTATAATCTGTCTCCATGATCCCTGACAATCCACATTATTATGCAGCTCATCTTTAGGGGGTTGACTTGGGTCCTTCCTCAAGTCCAACATAGGCAGATGAAATTAATCAGGATCCATCCAGTTACAAGTGACAGAAAACCCAACTCAAAGAGACTTGAGCAAGAATGGAGTTTGTTAGCCCAATAAAAAATGAATGGAAGATCTACATAGACAGTGCTTCAAAGAAGACATACACAAGGCCAAAAAGCACACGAAAAGATGCTCAACATCACTAAGTATTAGAGAAATGCAAATCAAAGCTACAGTGAGGTATCACCTGACATTGGTCAAAAAATCTACAAACAACACATGCTGGAGAGGGTGTGGAGAAAAGGGGACTCTCTTACCCTGGTGGTGGAAGTATAAATTGGTGCATTATAGAGAACAGTATGGAGAGTCCTTAAAAAACGAAATATGAATTTCCATATGATCCAGCAATCCCACTCCTGGGCATATGTCCAGAGAAAACCATAATTCAAAAAGATACATGCACCCCAGTGTTCGTTGCAGCACTATTTACAGTAGCCAAGACAAGGAAGCAACCTAAATGTCCATGGACAGAAGAATGGATAAAGATGTGGTACATATATAGAATGGAATACTACTCAGCCATAGGAGAAGGCGACGGCTCCCCACTCCAGTACTCTTGCCTGAAAAATCCCATGGACAGAGGAGCCTGGTGGGCTGCGGTCCATGGGGTCGCTGAGGGTCAGACACGACTGAGCGACTTCACTTTCACTTTTCACTTTCATGCATTGGAGAAGGAAATGGCAACCCACTCCAGTGTTCTTGCCTGGAGAATCCCAGGGATGGGGGAGCCTGGTGGGCTGCTGTCCATGGGCTCGCACAGAGTTGGACACGACTGAAGTGACTTAGCAGCAGCAGCAGCAGCACTCAGCCATAAAAAGAGTGAAGTAATGCCAAAATATCATATGATATCGCTTATATGTGGAATCTAAAAAAATGGTGTAAATGAAAGCACATTTACACAATAGAGTCACAGATGTAGAAAACAACTATGGTTACCAGGCGGAAAGAGGAGGAGGGATGAATTGCGAGACTGGGCTTGACATATACACGCTACCATATATAAAATTGGTAACTGAAAGGAATTACCATAGGGCATCTCTCAGGGCCCAGATGGTAGAGAACCTGTCTGCAACGCAGGGGACCTGTGTTCGATCCTTGGGTGGGGAAGATCCCCTTAAGAAGGGAATGGCCCATTCCAGTATTCTTGCTTGGAGATTCCCATGGACAGAGGAGCCTGGTGGGCTCAGAGGAGCCATGGGGTCACAACGAATCTGACATGGCAGAGCGACTAATACTCACTTTTCACTAAGGACTTACTGCGTAGCACAGGGAACTCTGCTCAATGCTCTGTAAAGACCTATATGGGAAAAGAATCTAAAAAAGAGCGGTGATATGTATATATGTGTGTATATATGTGTGTGTGTGTGTGTGTGTGTGTGTGTGTGTATATAACTGATTCACCTTGCTGTGCACCTGAAACTAACACAGTGTTGTAAATCCACTATACTCCAATACAAATTTTTAAAAAAGAATGGAGTTTATTGACTCCTATCACAGAGGATGTCAAGAGTGGAATCAAAGTATGGCTGGATCCAGAGGCTTCAACCCTGTTGTCAGGACTGTCTCTCACCATTTTTGACCCTACTTTCTTCTGCGTTGGCTTTGTTCAGAGGCAGTTTCTTTCCATGTGGAGAGTTCTAGCAGATTCAGGTGTTTGTCTTCCAAGGTCCAGTCCAGAGTAAAGAAAGCTCAGCTCTTCTAATTGCTCCAGCCAAAATGCTGGTTGGTTTTGACTGGATCATATGCCCAATCTAGAACCAATCACGACAGTCAGGCTAAGAGGCATTCTGACTGGCCAGGAACACTCCTGGAACTCAGAATGCAGTTAGCTCCAATTGGACCACATGAAGTGTGGGAAGGCTGGCTTACCAGGGGAAAGTCATGAACAATGAATAGCCACTATGTTAAATTAAGGGGACCCTACACTACACGTCAGCCCCTAAAACTAATTGGAAAGATTCCCATGTGGTTTTAAATGCCAGAGCATTTAATGTTCTACCCTCTGGAGCTGAAGAGTGAGAGGCAAACGTATTTCAGGGTAGATTTCACGAAGGTAACATCTGACTTGAACTCCCAAATAAAAGGATGGATTTTAACAGTTGGGAATGTAGGAAGGGCATTTCAGATTGAGGCACTGACTTTAAGGTGTAAAGACAGAAAATTACAAGGTTTTATTGGAAAATTGTGAAAACATACTTGAAAAAGTTTGGATCCTAATGCAGAAGAACTTAAATGACCAAACTATCTGAAAGTCATGAATGATGAGGGGAATAAGCCAGCAGACCAGACCCAAGGTACCGGTGTCTTTAATGTTGAAGGATACAAGAACTTCATGGCCTTTATAGATCAGGGGACACACTCAGTAGAAGAGGCACCATCGGGAGGTTAAACTGGATGAGTGGCTAGGATGGTTTGGAATGCGTAATTGTCCAGAGGAGAAGCGTGAGCAATCAGTCAGGAGGCTGGCTCCATTATCCCCTTGGATCCTGGGGTCTTGATCATCCCTGGATGGTTCATTTCTTGTCCTTCCACATTTTTTTAGGCTAAATCCATTCTGCAAGGGTTTCTGAAGGATTCAGGCTATAGGGTCCAGGATCTGAAGAGCTTCCACTTGGTAGGACTTGGTGCAACCCTGTGTGCCATGAACATCACCGAAATCTCACTTATAAAGATCTTGGAATTCAGGTAACCAAAATACTAGCGCAGAGGGGCAAATGATTGATTTGTTGGTTCATTCATTCATTAATTTATGCATCAAGGTGCTCTCTGCTTCCTGCTGCCTTGCAACCTTTCTGGGATAAAATAGGGAGTGAGATTAGCTGGATCCTTTCTTGGTGCTGAGCCTACCTACCTTTTGCGTATCTATTTTGGCTGGAGAGTCTCCTAGGCTCACACTATATCCCTCCCTTGTAACCAGGGTGGTGGTGGCCAGAATCGGGACCCTGCTCTGCAGTACCCAGATCTTGGCAGAGTTTAAGAGGAAGGCGGAAGTTGTGTTTGGGGAGCCCACCAAGTGGTCCAGCTTTGTCTTGCAGGAGCTTGGGACCATTGCAGGTAAGAGGCACCTTGAGCATGCCTTTCTCCCCCTTTCCAACCTTAAATCTGGGGACAAAAACAAACAAAATCCTTGGCCACGTATAGTGAACATCCATACAGTTATGACAGAACCTAGATTTCATGACTTTAAGTTGCAGAAGGTGGGGATCTGCAAGTCTGCTTTTTAAACAAGCTCTCTTGGTAATTCTATGTAGCTAAAGTGGTTTAGAATGTTATTTAATTGGCTCCAAAATAGATTTATACACAATTTAAAATTTGTGTAAAGTGAAGCTCCTTCTGGGCATAAATTTCCTTGTAGGAGACCAATCAGGGCTAATGTGACCCACATATTTTTTTCCTGAGTTGATTAAGGAACCTAATTCCCCAGTGTGACTTTCAGGGCCTTTTGTAAGGAATGATGTTTGCCTGGAACATGCAGATCTGTACATTACGCAGTGCCATTAATAAAACAAACGGAGTTCTGATGGCTTGAATTAAACCCTCTGATTCCTTTTTCTCCCCAGCTGGATTAACTAAGGAAGAGCTCCAAATGCTTGATAAGGATTTGATGCCATATTTCCAGCCATCAGCAATCAAATGCCTTCCTGATGAGATATTCAAAGTAAGTACTCAGTTCCTCAAGGAGAATGGGAGCTGACCCCATTTCAAATCACACAGGGAAGCAGATGGTGGGTGTTGGATTCTAGGGACCTGCAACCTGCTTCTGCTAACAGGGCCAGAGGAGAGCTATGTGCCAACAATGGATGGATCACAACATAATTTTAGCTGTTTTTGTTTTTAAAGTTTTTTCTTCTGTTTTTAAATTATCTTTTAATTGTGTCTATTTTTATGATTTCCTTCTCTTCACAGCCACTGGTGCTAATTTTCTATTTATGATGGTATGACAGGTGTATATTCCCTTATCCCAAACCCTTGGGATATTTCAGAATTTGGAATTTTCCAGAGTTTAGAAAGATCACTCTGTGAATCCACAGTATTATAACTGAACACCTTCAGCAGTGTCTAGGGGAAGCACCTTGTAAGCAAGTACATTAATATTTCTGTGAAGAAATCTGTGACAAATCACACTAATTGGAATAAATAGAGACTATAAATGGCTTCACATCAATTCAGGTCAGATTTTGCTGGCAAATGAGTTTGTCTTAAACTTTGGAAAAAGCTTACAAGTTTCAGACATTTTTTGGACTTCAGAATTATAGATGAGGGATGACATTTCCATTAACATTTCCTTTTAAAATAAATTTAAGTGAAACATTTAAATTGATTTAAAGAAAAGTATTAAGAAAGCCACAGTAGGATAGGTGGTAAATAGCTATGGAAAAATTGAGAGGGTTGAAGGGGATCTGCTGAGGATAGAGAAGCAGATGGATAAGATTAGGAGAGAGTTTGGTGGGGGAGTCTGCTCTGATGAAGAGTGACTCTGGTGTTCTTGTTTGCTGGGTAACTTGGAAACATATTCTGTCCACCAAAACTGGATAAGGCATACCAGGCTAGACAAGCTCCCATGATGCCACGTCATTGGTTCTTTTTAAGACAAGAGAACAGATCTTGAACCACTTCAGGACCAAGAACAGTTCCCAGCACAGACCAGGTGTGAGCTCTGTTTGAAAAGTGAAAGTCGCTCAGTCCTCTCACTCTTTGCGACCCCATGGACTGAACAGTCCATGGAATTCTCCAGGCCAGAACACTGGAGTGGGTGGCCGTTCCTTTCTACAGGGGATCTTCCCAACCCAGGGATTGAATCCAGGTCTCACATTGCAGGTGGATTCTTTACCGTCTGAGCCTCCAGGGAAGCCCAAGAATACTGGAGTGGGTAGCCTATATCCCATCTCCAAAAGATCTTCCTGACCCAGTAATCAAACTGGGGTCTCTTGCACTGCAGGTGGATTCTTTACCAGCTCAGCTACCAGGAAAGCTGTTTAAGGGAGATAAACAAGTAGCTATCCTTAAAGCCCATTCAGCTTCTCTTCTGGGGGGCTCTGCCTGGGGTAGGCAGCTTGGTCCTTGAAGTTGGCATGTTGCTGAGCATGCTCTCCTGGTCTTGTTTGGAATGTACTTTGCAGCTTAGCTTCTCTGGAAATTCCTAGCGGCCACTTACATTGTGGTAGGCTTCAGCCTAGCTGCTAGGGTGTAGGTACCAGACTAGGTTTACATGGCATGTACCAGTGAAGGCATATAATGCAGTGCCTTCAGGGGCTTGAAAAAGTAACAAAAGAATGTAGTGGCCTGGGTAGGGACTAAGGTGAACTGGAGAGCCAGTCTAAAGCTGGGAAAGCTGCTTCTCATCTCTGGCACAGGATGTGATGCAGTGTGACAATGTGGGCCTAGCATTGCTGCCGGATCTTCCTTTTTTTAAGAATCCTGAAGTCTCATTTTCATGTAACATCTCCTGATAATTAAATGTTGGAACTGCTTTAAATTCATTTTTAAAAAACAGTTTAATAGACCTAGGGTTGCAAGGAGCAACGTTGAAAGAATAGATAATTTTTATAATGCAGACTCTGTGTTAATGGTAGATGTAAGGTATAGGCCAGAACTGCATGTCTGCTGTGTGTGTGTGTTTGGTGAGAGGCAGGAGGTGATGCTGAATTTTGCAGGACAGGTTAGCTAGGTGAAAGGGAGGAACAGTGTTCCAGGCAGAAGGATGTATTGCCTCCCGGGGGCTACACATATGACTGTCCGTTCTCCAGGAGTGAAGTGTGCCAGCAAGGAATGAGGGATGGGGTGCTGGAGAGGTGGGCAGGACTCAGAGCTTGAAGGCCTTATTACTATGTAAAGAGCTTGAACTGCATCCTGGAGAGGGGGCAGAAAGGGTTCTAAGCAGGGGAATCACATGATTCCAGGGAAGCACCAACCTGGACAAGAAAGAATAATGTGAAGGAGCAAAGACAGGGCGAGAGAGCAGAACCCCCTTTCTCAGAATCTTTGGGGCCCTTAGAAAATGAGCAGGATGACTCTAGAGGCACCGGACATCCCATCTCATTTCACACCCACTGGAACTGATCACCGAGTCCTCTAAGCCAGAAGTGATTGCAGAAAACATCTTGTTCAGGGCCCTTGAGCAGAATTCCCACTGCTGTGTGTCTATGGCACACATCACTAGTAGATTACTGCACTTACCCTTTGTAGAACCCTTACCGGACTCACCTGCGATGAGTTGAGAATCCACATGGGAGAATCCACATGGGAGAATCCACAAGTTCTCTGTGTGATCCCACATCTAGTCCAAAAGCACAGAGAGGCTGTGAAACTTGCCCAAGGTCACACAGCTAGTGTGTGGCGGAGCTGGGACACAGATTAAAAGCTTTGCCCTTGAGGTGTGTGTTTTCTCTACCACATCAGAGTTTCTCCGGTGGGGGACTCGAAGCACTGTGGGCAGGGTAATTTGCACTGCATTAAACAACATTAAGTCACCTTATCAACTGTCTTTTACTACTGATTACTTCAAGGAGGAAATCTCAATTTGGAGCTTATATATATATTTAATATATGGGCCCCAGGATCAGACATTGTTGGCCAACGGATCTAGCTAGAGTTGTTTTGCTTCTTCTGGTATATTTTACACGAGTACTTATTGCAAGTCATCCTAAGTTTCCATTTTTGGAAATTGCCATTAATTTTTTTTTCATTTTATAATACATCTATATTAGTAGTGAAAGAGTGGTCTGATTTTAAGGAAAAATCCTGAACAGGAGCACAGATGAGAGATGCATGGGCCCCGGGAGGATGCCCGAGCTTTGGGAAAGTCTCGGAGGGGCGCCTCTGAGGGCGCTGTCCCCTACTCTCCTGCAGGAGCTGTCGGCCGAGCAGATCGCCTCCTTGGGCCCTGAAAACGCGGCGGCGGTGACCCCTGCCCAGCGCCGGCAGCTCAGCATGTTGCAGCTGCAGAGCCTCCAGCGGGCGGTAGATGGCGCCAAGGCTCGCTCCTGGCTGGACGCGCCTCCGAGCGCCAGCCCCGCCCGGACCCCCTCCTCTTTTTCTCCTCCAGGTAAGCGGGACGGACCCAGCCGCACTTCCCACTCCCAATCCCCCTTCCTCGTCTCTCGGTCCGCCTCGCCTGACATGAGACAGCGAGAAGGTTCCTAAAATTCAGGGTGGGGTCTCTGACGGTCCTTGAAGATTCTGCATTCAGAGAAAAACCCACAGTCCGTACCAAGCATATGTAAAGAATGGTCAACTCCGGAGCACTTGCAAGTCTTGGGATGGGGGGAGCTCTTAAAAATTGGCAGCCCCACGGACCCCACCCAGAACCCACTGAATCAGAATTTCTCAGGACTTAGGCCCTTTCAGTGGTTCCTTTGCTCCTCCGTCCTTCTCACCGTCCAGGATTAATAAATTCAGTCGATATATTTTGGGGACCTACTGTGTGCTAAGCCTGCTCTAGGAGCTGGTAAGGCAGGTGAGGCTCTCTCGTAATCAACAAGGAGATTTCAAATCTGATTAAGACCGGGGAAGGAAAGCAGCAGAAGGAAGTGGTGGTGACGAAGAAATGAGCTGAGCTGAGGAGTCGGGGGTGGCGGTGGCTTTCTTTCCCGGTTTCCCCCCCCCCCCCCCCCCCCCCCCGTCTGTCTCCCCTCCCCTCCCCTCGCCCTCACACTTCTTTATGACTCCTGTCTTTAGTGAGCACGGTCTTTGGACAAAGTATGGTGCTCGGTTCTGGGGAGGCAGCTGTGAACAAGCCAGGTGTGTCCTCTGTCCTTGTGGAGCTCCCAGTCCAGGGTGGGGGTGAGGGAAGCCCCAGCACCCAGGCGACCATGAGGCAGTACGAGGGATGCTGTGAGCGGGGGACACAGGGAACGCTGGGGAGAGGCAGCTTCCTGGGCTTTGGGGAGGGGAAGCGGCTGTGGAAACCTCCTGAAGACTGCTTTCTAAGCTGCAAACCCAGCTGGAGAGATACCCAGACCACGTGGGGAGTATCCCAGGTAGAGGCAAGAGCAGATGCAAATACCTGGAGTTCAAAGAGAGCTGGGGCCTCACCATCTCCAGGTACCCCCCCTCCTTCTCCCCACTTGGGGATGGGAGGATGCCCAATTTCTGCAGATGGGAGCCATGTCCTTTGATTTATTACTATCTTTAAACTTTTTCATCAAAATATAATCTGCATACATGTAAAAGTTATTTGAAAATGTTACAGTGTTTTGGGTCTTATATAATGCACACAGTAGACCACGCACATGGTTTAAAATACAAAAAGTCTGAAAAGCTGTGAAGTGAAACATCCACCCTCCACCCCTTGTTCCATAGTCACCCAGTTCCCCTCCTCAGTGTTACCAGCTTGTGTATCTGTCCAGAGGTATGCTATGCATATCCATAGATTATTCCTGCACTTTTACAAAAGCTTATTATATACTTTGTTCTGTGACTTGCATTTTTCACCTGAAAATTTACCTTAGAGACAGTTCCATGTCCATATCTAGGAGCCGTGCAGTTTTTGGTTTTCTGGCTATGCTGTAACTGTCTTTAATTAGATCTCTATAGACGATAATTCAGTTGTTTCTATTTTTATACTGCTACAATCAATGCTGCAGCAAGTGACTTTATATACTTTGCATCTGTTCAAGTTTATCTGCAGGGTAAACTCTTCCAAGTGAGACTTTGAGGGGGGGGCACGGGTCAGAGGGTCGGTGCATCTGGAAATTCTGATGCAGGAGCAGCCTAGATCCTCTTTCCTTCCATTCACCCCACCGGGCTGAGCTGGTCCTGGCAGCCGGGTGAACCGTTCCTGGGGGCCAGGCATTTAATCTTGTTTCCTAAACTTGCTTTGTTATCTGAACCACCTGGGTGTGATACTTAAAATCCAAATCCCCTGTCCTGGTACCTGACTTGCTGAATCAGAATTTGCAGGGGAAGATCCCCGAATTTGCATTTTTAGCCATCTCCCTAGGTGACTCCTGTGATTAAATGCAGTTCTGGTACTTGATAATTCACGCAGTCTCATACACTTTGCCCTCCCACCCTTTGCTATTTGGGGCCATTATTCTTGTTTAGGGTTGAGCAAGCCAAGACCTAATGGGGGGTGCGGTGCAGGGAGCTGGTGCGATGTGCCCACCCTCTGTGGGCTGCTGAGACCTCCTGTGAACTCTTGTTTTGTTTCCTTGTAGGAACCTGGGTCTCTGGGGGTCTTGGGCTGGGCTACCCTCTCCTGGTCCTGATGCCCAGGCTTGTGTGGTGAGTGGTGTTTGTGCATCGCCCTGGGGCCCAGGCAGCTGGCCAAGGTGCTTGCAGACCCCGAGGACGCTGCAGAGGGTGGGAGTCCCCCACTTCGACTCAGAGCCTCAACGAGGGCAAGGAGACCCTGGGACTTTGGAACTGAAGAGGCACTAAAGGAAGAATAATTATTAAAATATGGCCTTGCACCTTCTTAAACTGGCTTGTATCCTCAGCAGGGAGACCTCATCTCAGCCTCCCTAGTTTTCCAGCTTGGAGACAGAGAAGCTGGGGAGGGGAGACCATTTCCTGTCAACAGCATGAAGACATTAGTACAAGTTAACACCCTCCCTCTCGAGGGAGATGCCCGCCAGCGACGGGTGCAGGCCAAGGCCCCCGGTTTCACCAAGGCCTGCTCTGGCTTCTCTTCTGGTTTTAATTTCCCTTCCTTGGAGAGATAGGCCATATTGGATTTCTCCTTCTTAGATATTTAGCAGAGCTGAAATAAATGAATTCCGTAACAGACGCCGATATTCCTGCCTGATTGTTGGGACTAATTGATGTTTTGGTGGGCATTGCATTGCTTGGAAATTAAAACATTTAACATGGCTCAACATTAAATCAATTTAAAACTACATTTTCCAGATACCTTCCACTTCCTTGGGAGTCAGCTGAGTGAATGGCTGTTAAACTTTCAAAAATATACCTTTCTTGGTGGAGGTGGTAGCTCTTCCAGGTTTTAAGTGCTCTGGGCTTTGGGGATGGGTTGAAATTAAAGAAAATACACTGTGTAAGTCAGTCACTCCTGCGATTATGGTGCAGCAGAGCAAATGCACCCAGTGGCTCAGTCCTTTTGGAGGCTGGGATGGAGTTACCTCTGGAAATTTGCAAGATGCTCATGACTTTTGGCTCAGGAAGGCAGAGTTTAGGAAGGGGTGCTTTGCTACCTCCCAGATGTTATGCCTTCTCAAATTCAGCCATCAGAGTTGTTTCTCATGACATAGCTTAAGGTGGCAAGTTTTCTTTTTTTTTTTTGGGGGGGGGTCAGTTCCCAGCCTCCACCTTCTGCAACTTCCCCAGCTCTTTGCAGAGATCATGGTCACTGGGGTGTGGGTCAGTGTGCTGGCTATGGCTCTGATTGGTCAGGATCTGTGCTGTACTGGTTATTCAGGTAGATATTGTGGTGGCTGGCGGGTCTTCAGAAGTCATGTGTGGTTATTACAGAAAATTAAAAGACTGGGGTGTGGAGGGTGTGGCCCTGTGGGTATTACTTGGGGTCTGATCTGATTTTCTTTCATCCTGGTGGGGAAGTCGCTAGTGCTGCTTCCTGAGCCCAGATCATTTATCTCGTTACAAACCCCAGCCCCAGTGTAGCTGGGCGGGACCGGCTGCTTTGAGCAGGATGCTGGGTGAGAATGTGTCTGCCCAGATTCCCATCAGAGAGGCCTTGGACCTTGCTCAGTAGTCCCACTTTCTTCCAGCCTTGAATTATCCTGGGCAACCACAACTTCCTCTGAGTCAGACTTCATGCTGCCAACGCCAAGTAGCTTTGCATCTCGCTTTTGCTTCTGATCATTTGTTTCGGGTTAGTTTCTGGGTTGCTCCTCCCATCGTGGATGACAGTAATGGCCCCTGTTCTGCAGGTCCAGTCTGCATCAGGCGCTGCTCTGAGGTCTTCGCCTGTGTCATTAGCTTCCGTCATCATCATCACGACCCCGCCAGGTGGATGCTGTTGGTCCCCATTTTCCAGATGAGGCGACTGAACCTGAGAAAGATGAAGGAACTCTTGTCTGAGTCCTCTCAGATAGCGAGGATTTGGATTCTGACTTTTTGTCTTGCCCTCTGCTGCCTCCTGGATGGATATTCTTGAACTTCTCTAATGAGTTAGATCAGAGAGAGGTTCTGTAGATCCCTTCCCCTCCTCCTCTGGCGGGAGGCCAGCTTGCCTCACAGCTCATATAATTGGTGATTGCCTCAGGCAGGAAGACAAATCCAGCTTATGCCCTGCAGGACCCCCGGGGTCTCGGGTTGAAGCGTGCAGCCTTCTGCACGCAGAAAAGCAGCAGTCGCACCACAGGTACAGCTCCCGCTCACCTTTTCAATGTCAGCGGTGCTGTTGGGTTCCCAGCCTCCACCTTCTGCAGCTCCCCTCAGCTGTTTGCAGAGATCACGCTCCCTGGAGTGCAGGTCACGGTGTGCTGGTTATGGCTCTGATCAGTCTGGGCCTGTGCCATACGGTTATTCAAATTTTTGAACATTGCTCGGCTAGATCCTTTTACAGATCCCCTACCATCAAGCTTGATGGGGGCTGGGAGTCTTCCTGCACCTTCAGTCTGTCATCCAGTGGGACTTAGATTTAAGCTATTCCCTCTAGTCCTGGTACCCAGGGGTTCAGCCACAGCAGCTGGGATGGGCTCCACTGCCGATGAAAGGTGGCTGTGAGTTGGTGTGTGTGTGAACATGTGTGAGTGTGTGTTTACCTGGCTTTACTGAAGAAATGCTATCATGGAAGAGGCAGTAAACAACTTAATATTAAATATTAGGTATTTTCTTTGTCCTTAAAAGTTCTTTGTCCATCCTTGCCTCCTTTAAACACATCCATATTGCCTCCCTATAAAGCATATATGTAATAAACAGGGAGGCCTGGCAGAACTCCAGCCCACAAGGTGTCCAAGTGGCACGTCTTCAAAGTGCAAATCTTGAAACCTTCTTAAAGTGAGTGTCCTTGCTACAAATCCATCCAGGACGTCCAGCGATTCCCGGGATTCTCAACCACTGCAGGAGGGTCGTTGTCCACTTCTCTGCCTTTCCTGCCCCAGGAACTGATTACTTCAGAAAGGGACATAGCTTGTCTGATCCTTGAAATGTTGGCAACTCACCGGCGGGTGAAGACCTTATTTGCTTTCACCTTCATCCTGACCTTTTATGAGCCTAACAAAATGCCTGCTGATGAAATGTGGGGGAAGGGGCTGTCCTTTCCCAGGAGAACTCTGGCCCTGAGAAGTTCCTTCTAGTCTCCAAGACCCTCTGGAACACCCCTGTGTTGGGGGCAACTAGACAGTGGTTCCCAACTCTTCTGCTCACTCCCTTTATTAGGATGGAACAGCCAAGCTCTTGCCATGTGGCTTCATTGTGCATCTCAGTGGGTAGAGTCTGCTTCCCCACCTGTTAACTTTGGCTTTGGCCGCTGAGCAGACAGGACACCATCCCTCCAGCAGAAGTCTTACACGTGCTCGTGTGATTTGACCTCTTGGTAACTGCTTCCGCGTGTGAGGAGACATGTGGGTGAGGAGACGTGGAGCAGACCTGAGCTCAATGCATAGCTCGGAGCTGAGATGAGATCAGCAGGGCCCAGCTGAGCTCAGTCAAGCCCAGGAGAGCCCCAGCCAACCTGAATACTCATACATGAGAAGGATGTATTTGTTAAGGGAAGCCACTGAGATTTAGGGTTATTTGTTGCTGTAGCCAAAGCTGACTTGTACTCCATGACTTCCACATGCCTCCCTGGCACGGGCTGGTCACATGCTGGGGACAGGAAGGTGGTGCACTCTGTCCCTTTCATCACATTCCCATCATTTGCCCTGTAGATTGTGCCCATTAGGGAAGCTCCTTGTCTAATGCTGTGCTTCTTCATACAACACCATGGCCCCTAACTGCCGCTTACTTCCCGTTTCCAAGACCAGGGGCTGTAGAAATCAGGTAACTGCTCCTCTGGGGTCAGAGCTTCTGCCCGTAACATGGTTGTTCCATCTGCTCTGCCATGGCAGCCTTCATATCTAATGGCTCATCAACTATTTCACCTGGAGCACTCACCCATCCAACGTCATTGCCTCCATCTCTGCAGCTTAGCTCTACCGCCTGGTACCATCAAGGCTCTTTAGCTGGAGTTTCCCAGGGGGATATTCAGGTCAGGTAATAGCCTGTGGAATAGGTGCATTGGCCCATCCTCAGGGGAGAGCATCCCAGCTGGAGAAGCCATCTGGCTCTCTTCCAGGTGTGTGTCATCCCCACTCACACTGGAAGCTGGAAGCCCCACTGAGGTGGCTGAGGTCCACAAGTCTGACCTTGAGCTACTCTCCCTTGGGGGCCTCCTGTATCCGTCTTCTTCTGTTCCTTGCCATGTCAGGCCCACTGAGACCCCGCTCTCTGCCATGATATCTTGGGTCAGGGATCCTGAGACTGATGGGCAGGCTGGTGGTTTTCCACTAGTGTCCAGTCAGCTTCAGGACCTCTCACACCAGGAAGGATTTGGAATGGGAGGACTGGACATGACCGACACGTAGCCCCCCTGGAAGGTAAGTTCCCATGGGCAGAAACCCTGACCGTCTTGTTCAATGACGTGTTCTTCCTGCTCAGCAGTCCCCAGTGGGCTGGGTCATGGCTGGTGTTCACTGCATGTTTGTTGAATATGTAAATGAAACTACTTCCCCCCCTCACATCAGACTGAACTCAGTAGGACCTCTGGTCAGGCAAGTGTTGGTAAACTTCAGTTCCAAGGGAGCTGGGGAGATGTGATAAGAATCTACTCATTTAACAAAAAAGCATATTGAGAACTCACTTTTTGCCAGCCCCTGTGCTGGTCACGATGGAGGCAGAACACACCCAGGGCCTGTCCTCATGCAGGCCACGTTGTGCTGGGAGCTAGAGGAGACACATGATAGACACACACAGACAGTGATCCGATGGTGATCAATACAATGGAGAGAAGTCACTTGCGTGGTGGTGGGGGTGAGCGCAGAGAACAAGCTTTAGGTAAAAATCAAGTGGGCATGGAAAAGATAGTGATTGGGCAGAGACTGGAAGGCGATGTGGGGCGGCGTGCGTATACCTGAACTTATATCTGTATTTCCACCTACATTCACATCGGCATCCATATCTACAGCGACGTCATCATCTCTGTCTGTATCCGGTCCGGGTAGCAAGGAGGAGCAAGTGTGAAGTCCCAGAGGCAGGACTGAAGCGCCGGGTGTCTGAGGACTGGCAGGTGGCATGGTGGGTGGGGAGAGGCAGGCGATGAGGCTGGAGAGATGACGGGCCAGATCAGGCAAGGCCTCTGGGGCATCACCGGGCTTAGTCTCCTGGTTCTGAATGAATGGAAAGTGAAAGGAGGTGGAACCCCATGGGATCTTTGCCCTCTTGCCACAAGGGGAACTCAGAAAAGGCGGCTGTGGCTCCAGAGCCCCTCTGGGTTCTGTCTTGCCTCCTCTACGTATTGTCAGGCTCCCTGTAGTTCTTATCCTGTTGCTTCCTTGTAAAGGAGTCTTTGCATCAGTTCAGTTTGGTGAGCGTTACCTTAATCTTAGAAGATTTAACTCAGGACTTTGTTTCCAGGCCCCTTGCTGTGTCCTCGGTGTGGGGAGAGACCTGACCCTTCCCTCCCGCCCCATGCTGATGACCCCTGAGAGCACATCTCCTCCCCACACAGCCAGGTGAGTGGTCAGCCGCAGGAGTCTCTCCGCACCACTGTAGGTGATGTATCAGGACCCCCTTGACTTATATCCCTTCTGAGAACTGGGAAAGTTTCTGGATTCAGGCCTGGCTGGATCCAGGAGCTGTGACAACATCCCCGGGAGTGGGCTTCCCTCTTACTATCTTCTGAGTCTGCCTTTAAGCCTGGCTTCTTTCCTAGGCAGGCTCTCCTTTCACGGTGGCCACCGTCAGCATTAGACTCATAGCCTAACATGTTAGCATTATTGAGAGAGACAGAGAGACCTTGGTCTTTCCTGGTCACACCAGTGGAAGTCCCTGGATTCACTTTGACTGAGCCTGCCTGAGGCAGGCAGCATTGCTGAGCTGACCCCTGTGGCCAAGATGGTGAAGTTCACCAACTGGCCAAGGCTAGGTCAGGAGGTGACCCCAAATCCTACCCCAGATCACAGTGACCAAACAGCAAAGGGCAGATTCCAGGAGAGTTCAGTTACCAAACCATGGTAGGCAGAATTCTAAGGTGGCCCCAAACTCCCTGCAATGCATGCCCCATGCAACCTCCTCCCCCTAAGTGCAGGCGTGCGTGTGGGTGGATGTCACTCCCATGACTGGGATGCTGATCGGCTGACTTTGAGTTCCTCAAAAAGGAGGTCATCTGGGTGGAACTGGCTTGATCAGGTATGCCCTTGAAAGGAACCAGGCCCTTCCTGATGACAGAGCTGTTCAGAATGTGAGAACCTGTGGGGAGACCACAAGGCAAGGGCCCAGGGTGCACTTAGGAAGGCGAGAGAGGCCCTGGCTGATGACCAGCAGGAATACAGAGACCTCGGTTGCACGATCAGAAGGAACAAAGTCTGCGAAAACCAGCTATTCTGGAGGAGGACCTCAGCCACAGACAAGACCCCAGCCCCAGCCGCACCATGATTTCAGCCCAGTGAGATTCTGAGCAGAGAATTCAGCTGTGCCTTCCGACCTATAGAACTGCGAGATAATAAATGTGTATCATTTAAGCCACTCCATTTCTGTCAATTTGTTCTGTAGCAATGGAACACCAAGACACAGAATAAGGGGAAATGAACGCGGGAAGGCAAAGTGACTGAGGGGTCCGAGGAGCTGAAAGCCGGATGGTCACCTCTGGTTGAAATAGATCAGCTCTGGAGTTTCAGCTTAGCCTGGAAACATATCCTTGAGCATGAACACCCCCTACCGCCCTCCACCCTCCATTCTACCTCTTTTGCTTCTTGGAAGGAGGGAGGCCTGGTATGTTTATTGATTTTCTGCACTTGTCATTGATAGTGATTGAGCATCGTTTGGACTTCCTTGGTGACTTAGCTGGTAAAGAATCCTGCTGCAATGCGGGAGACCTGGGTTTGATTCCTGGGCTGGGGAGATCCCCTGGAGAAGGGAAAGACTACCCACTCCAGTATTCTGGCCTGGAGAATTCCATGGCCTGTATAGTCCATGGGGTTGCAAAGAGTCAGACACGACTGAGCGACTTTCACTTAGCATCATTTCCTCCTTTTCCGCAATACTACGAATTTCCTTTGAGAATATTCCTTTAGGACTTTCACTCATGTGGATTAGGTGGGATCAATACCACCTTCACTTCCAGTGCTGGGCTCTGATGCACTGAAATCAATAAGCATATCCCATTCCCCAGGTCACAGTAATTGATTCAGGGACGGGCCAATGAGAGCCAGGTCTGGGATTTTTATTCAACTCTTAGAAGAGAGCGGGAGAAGGAGAGGGAGAAAGCAAGGGGGATGTTCTTTTGTTCTGGACTCAAGCTGTTCAGCCATCTTGAAACTGTGAGAAGAGAGGCTGTATGAAGGCATGGAATTGAGAAATGGGATAAGGATGGAGTTAAAAGAGCATGTGAGAAACAACAAACAAAAACTTTTTTTAAAAAAGAGAGTGATGATGTAAGAAAACCCAGGTTCTGGTAGAAGTTTCTGGAGCCTGGATCAAACGATACCTGCACATCTGTCTCTGGACCATTCAGTTACAAGAACAAAATTGGGTTAGATTTTTTTGATGCTTCCAATTGGTTTGAATAGCTTCTCTGTTCTTTCTTTTTCTTGATTTCCGAATGTCTGCAAATTGTCTTTTATTATGGGTGTAGCAGATCACAAGGTGTCACTTCCTCTATAACACATTGTTTATGGGTATCCTGGCTTCACAGGGCCCCTAAAAGCTTTGTTTTACTCTGAATTTGGCTCAGATGCACCTGAGTGCCTGTTGGGTTTATAGGGGCCCTGTTTTTGAAAACTATTCTTTACATAGATGACAAAGTGATGATTTAATGTTCAAGGCTTTTGCCTTGAGCCTTGGTGTTGTTCTGGAGGTGACACTCATCTGAGGTGGGAGATTTGCTCCTCTCACCCTCCGGGGACCTTCCTTGTTGGGAATTTGGCCTCAGGTGGCTGAGTCATATCCGGCTGACTCCAAATACCAGTCTGGATCTGCTTGTCCAATGGGACAGTGCCTCCTGTCCCCTGAGGGCAGCCAGTACCACCTCCTGCTTTTCTTCCTCCTGATTTAGCATCATGCACGGCACGAATTCTGGGTACAGCAGAAGGGTTTTTAGTTCTCCCGTGCAGCCTGGGTTTGCTGGCACAGCCTGCTCTTAGCAAGTCTGATTTTCTAACTGGCATCCAGCTGCATCTTGTATGATTTCCTATAAAGGCCTCCCTGGTCTTTACACAGGGGGCTTTTCTCTTTGTTTGTATAGTCCACGACTGTCTCCATAGTCAAACACCCACGCCAGTCTTGTCAAGTACTGGGCTATAGCAAGGAAAGAACGGAGCTTAAGATGCGAGGCTGCTCATTGGATCCCTGGGAACATGATATTACGGTTCTTCACTCCCCGCTGCTCCCCAAGGACTGACACTCTTACAGCATCCAGAAGCAGGCTCAAAGCCCTGCTCTCGGTGCCTGTACTACACTTACCAATAAGGCCTCCAGTTCAGTCGTGGCTTTATTTTAAAAGCTACTTTGTGTTTCTCCATGTTGGTTGGAATACCAGCTGTGGAGAGCCTTCTGATGTCTGCCCCTTCCCAGGAGAATTGCTTTGACTTCTGTGCTTTTTAGAAGCTCAGAAAAAGCTGCCTGGTGTTTTGTTTGGATGTTTTTCTGCTCATACCTCCAGATCTACCTTCCACTCTATCAGTTCCCCTCTGTCCCAGATCCTGTGTAGGCTCCACTGTCTCTGGTTTCCAGCTGGGTTGGGCAGTGTGGCGTGGTAGACTATTGGAGGGTCCTGACTCCCATTCTGTCAGCCTGAGGGTCCCGTCCTCCTTGAAGGCCATGGTTCCTTTGGGCGACTGTTTCTTACAGCTGCAGCTCTCTCTGGATTCCAGAAGCCTCTCTCTCCATTTCCCCTTTAGCCCAGTGGTAAGAAAACAAAGATCATGTTATCTGGTCCATCACTTCATGGGAAATAGATGGGGAAACAGTGGAAACACTGTCAGACTTTATTTTTTGGGGCTTAAAATCACTGCAGATGGTGACTGCAGCCATGAAGTTAAAAGACGCTTACTCCTTGGAAGAAAAGTTATGACCAACATAGATAGCATATTCAAAAGCAGAGACATTACTTTGCCAACAAAGGTCCATCTAGTCAAGTCTATGGTTTTTCCAGTAGTCATGTATGGATGTGAGAGTTGAACTGTGAAGAAGGCTGAGTGCCGAAGAATTGATGCTTTTGAAGTGTGGTGCTGGAGAAGACTCTTGAGAGTCCCTTGAACTGCAAGGAGATCCAACCAGTTCATTGTGAAGGAGATCAGCCCTGGGATTTCTTTGGAAGGAATGATGGTAAAGCTGAAACTCCAGTACTTTGGCCACCTCATGTGAAGAGTTGACTCACTGGAAAAGACTGTGATGCTGGGAGGGATTGGGGGCAGGAGGAGAAGGGGACAACAGGGGATGAGATAGCTGGATGGCATCACTG
Source organism: Capricornis sumatraensis (assembly GCF_032405125.1). Classification (NCBI taxonomy): domain Eukaryota; kingdom Metazoa; phylum Chordata; class Mammalia; order Artiodactyla; family Bovidae; genus Capricornis; species Capricornis sumatraensis. The sequence continues at coordinate 21,824,733 of NC_091071.1, read as the reverse complement.
ACTCAGTGGACGTGAGTCTGAGTGAACTCCGGGAGTTGGTGATGGACAGGGAGGCCTGGCGTGGTGCGATTCATGGGGTCGCAAAGAGTCGGACACGACTGAGAGACTAAACTGAACTGAACTGAACTGCAGGGCTTGCCACTGTTGACAATTCCAGGGTAATTTACATCCCGTATTTTCTCTTAACCCTGCCTGCAACTCTGCAATCTTCCCTTCATTGAACTCTCTTCAAATACCCCATTTGAGTGTGCCATGCCTTTCCTTCCAGGATCAGACTGATCCATTTAGAACATCCAGTGTCAAAAAATGCACTCTCCAAAGGCTGCAAAGGGAGTCCCAAAGAAGTTTCTCCAATGCCCCTCTGATTGGGGTGGCTGTCCACCTCCAGTAGGGATGAGTACCCTGTATGCAAGACAGCAAAAAAGACACAGACGTGTATAACAGACTTTTGGACTCAGAGGGAGAGGGAGAGGGTGGGATGATTTGGGAGAATGGCATTCTAACATGTATACTATCATGTAAGAATTGAATCGCCAGTCTATGTCTGACACAGGATACAGCATGCTTGGGGCTGGTGCATGGGGATGACCCACAGAGATGTTATGGGGAGGGAGGTGGGAGGGGGGTTCATGTTTGGGAACACATGTAAGAATTAAAGATTTTAAAATTAAAAAAATAAATAAATTTAAAAAAAAAAGAATCAGGTCAGTTAATGCTGCCCTACTTTATCTGATCAAATTTGTTACTGATGTCATGAAGATGCATCCTTCTTACATTTGACTCAGGAATTGCTAGCTGGGCACTGCACCTGTTGTTGTTGGTTTTTTTTTTTTTACACTTTATTTTACTTTACAATACTGTATTGGTTTTGCCATACATTGACATGAATCCACCACGGGTGTACATGCGGTCCCAAACATGAACCCCCCTCCCACCTCCCTCCCCATAACATCTCTCTGGGTGATCACCGTGCACCAGCCCCAAGCATGCTGTATCCTGCATCGGACATAGACTGGCGATTCGATTCTTACATGATAGTATACATGTTACAATGCCATTCTCCCAAATCATCCCACCCTCTCCCTCTCCCTCTGAGTCCAAAAGTCCATTATACACATCTGTGTCTTTTTTGCTGTCTTGCATACAGGGTCGTCATTGCCATCTTTCTAAATTCCATATATATGTGTTAGTATACTGTATTGGTGTTTTTCTTTCTGGCTTACTTCACTCTGTATAATCGGCTCCAGTTTCATCCATCTCATCAGAACTGATTCAAATGTATTCTTTTTAACAGCTGAGTAATACTCCATTGTGTATATGTACCACAGCTTTCTTATCCATTCATCTGCTGATGGACATCTAGGTTGTTTCCATGTCCTGGCTATTATAAACAGTGCTGCGATGAACATTGGGGTACATGTGTCTCTTTCAATTCTGGTTTCCTCGGTGTGTATGCCCAGCAGTGGGATTGCTGGGTCATAAGGTAGTTCTATTTGCAATTTTTAAAGGATGCACCTGTTGTTAATGACCCTGAATACAATTCTCAAATTAATCTGGGGTCAGCCAAATCTATCTAGCCTGTGAGGAGCACTCCCAATTTCATGACCAGGGAAAAAACCAAAGCCCTATCTGGGTTTCTGTGAATTCCTGGTGAAGCAATGCCTCTGGGGTCCTCCTAAAAAGACTAAGATGTGCTCAGTGGTGTCTGATTCTTTGAGACCCCGTGGACTGTAGCCCACCAGGCTCCTCTGTCCATGGGATTTCCCAGCAAGATACCAGAGTGGGTTGCCATTTCCTCCTCCAAGGGATCTTTCTGACCCAGGGATTGAACCTGTGTCTCTTGTGTCTCCCGCATTGGCAAGCAGATTCTTTACGACTGCACCACCTGGGAAGCCCAGGATCCTCGTACGTGTATACTATTGATGCGTTCATTGCCTCGGGTGTAAAATATCTCAGATAACCCATTCACATAAGGCACTAGTGGGTAATTGTGGTGGGTAACTTCTAAGATAGCCCCCAACGATCCCTGCCTCTTGGTATTCACATCTCTGTGTAATCCCCTTCCCTGAGTATGGGTTGGGTCCACTGACTTGTTTTAATCTGTAGAATGTAGTGATATGTTGCCCTTGAGATAGAGTTACAAAAAACTGGGACTTCCTTCTTTCTGACATGCCCCCTCTTGCTCACTCTGATAAATCAAGCCACCACATTGTAAGTTGTCCTAGGGAGAGGACTGCATGGCAGGGATCTGAGGGCAGCCTCTGCCAACAGCTCACGAGGAACTGAATTCTGCCAACAACCATGTGAGTGAGTTCCCTAGTCTAGCCTTAGGATAAAACCTGGCTGAGACCTTTATTGCAGCATGTGAGAGACCCTGAAGCAGAGGGCCCCATTAATCCAGGTTCAAATTCCTGACCCACATAAACCGTGAGATAGTAAATATGTGTTGTCTTAAGCTGCTAAGTTTTGGGGTGATTTGATACACAGTGATATACATCTGACACAGTTGCTGTTCAGTTCCTCGGTTGTGTCTGACTCTTTGAGACACCATGAACCGTAGCACGCCAGGCTTTCCTGTCCTTTGCTATCTCCTGGAGTTTGCAGAAACCATGTTTACTGAGTCAGTGATACTATCTAATCATCTCATCCTCTGCCAGCCTCTTCTCCTTTTGCCTTTAATCTTTGCCAGTATCAGGGTCTTTTCTAATGAGTCGACTCTTGGCATCATCAGGTCGCTGAAGTATTGAAGCCTCAGCTTCAGCATCAGTCCTTCCAATGAATATTCAGGGCTGATTTCCTTTAGGATTGACTGGTTTGATCTCTTTGCAGTCCAAGGGCCTCTCAAAAGTCTTCTCCAGCATCTAACACAGTAATCTAATCTCAACATCTAGCACAGTAAACTACTGATGATTTCAGTGGGGAGACCAAAGTGGGACTTGCATTGCACAACAAATAATGGAGCAGTCCAGCAGGCATTTTTCTGCATCCTCAGCCCCCTCAGTGCTGAGGGATCCTCTGTCTTGCTCTCCCTTGATATCACTCCTCAGCTTGGCAGTGCCAGCTTGGCAGTGCCTAGCTTCATTGACTTCAGGTTTTCAATTCTTTCTCTATTTTGCAGAGAATTTTAATGCTTACTAACTTCTACTCCCTAACTTGTTGACAAACTCCTCCAAGTTTCCAGCAGAACAATGTCCTCTCTGTCAACACAGCCCACCTTTCTTGGGGAGCAGTGTGGGTTATAGATCTAAAAGATATCTGCTACATAAGTCTCTTAGCTTTTTTTTTTTTTTTACATATATTGCGATTCAAGAGCTTAAAACTATTGAAAAATGCACAAACAATATTTCCATTTAACAGAGAAAATGCCCATATGACATTCTTTGAGTCAAGTTCTCATGTGGCATGTGAAGGAGAAGTACATGCCGCTGGAGAAAAGCCTTTTAAATCCTATGCTTTTTAACATTTCACCTTGTATGTTAGACAAGACTATTGCAAGAGAAAAATAGTAACATTGTTGGAAAAATATGGGCCAGAAAAGAATTCCAGAACACACACTCTTTGAACTTGAGATGGTTTTAGAGACTGTGTGCTAAGTGGCTTCAGTTGTGTCTGACTCTTTGTGATCCCATAGACTGTAGCCCACCAGGCTCCTCTGTCCATGGGATTCTCCAGGCAAGAATATTGGAGTGGATTGCCATGCCCTCCTCCAGGGGATCTTCCCGACCCGGGGATCGAACCTGTGTCTCTTACGTCCTGCATTGGCAGGAGGGTTCTTTACTGTGAAGGCTGTGAAATTACTGCAGTGAAACTGTAGACTTCCTGTTTTGCACTATTTGATTTGGTTGGTTCATGTAGGCAAATCCTGGGTGAGCTAAGACCTTGCTAAATACCTAACATATACTCAAGCAAGAAAGATAAATGTAGGTGTTTACATCAATGTTTTAAACATGTGGTCCAATATGTTGGCAAAAATTCAGTGAAGGAACAGTAGTAATGATTAAAAAAGAAAAAGGTACAGGGAAAACTTCAGGAGCAAACTATAAAAAAATACATCAGCACATGGCCATTTCTGACTTTTTAAAATGTGTGAAGCACCGATAGCTCTCACCTGGATCCCTGTGAGAATTTCCTGGCTTTTCTTCTTGTCTCAGACTTGCCCCTTTGGGGTTTATTTTCAACACAAAAATCAGAATGATCCTTTGGAAAAGTCAGAGCATTGTTCATACTGGAGAAACAACCAAATGTCCATCAACTGATAAGTGGATAAACGAAACATCATATACCCATCCAGAGGAATGGAGCATGGATACATTCGACAGTATGGATAAACCTTGAAAACATTAGGTTAAGTGAAAGCCATCAGTCACAAATGGCCACCTATTGTATAAGCCCATTTACAGCCAGCAACACATCATAGTGTTTCTGAAGGTAGAGAGCCTGATGGGGCCAAAGAAGGATGTTGTTTCAGGGGTGTAGGGAAAAAAAAAGTAAGTCAGATCACGATGTTTCTCTGCTCAAAACCTTCCAACGTCTTTCCACATAAGTAAGAACCAAGTTTCTTAACTTTGTCTACAAGGCACATGCTCTCTCCCACCCCTGATTTCTTAACTTTGTCTACAAGGCACACGCTGTCTCCCAGCCCTGACTTGTCTGAGCTCCCCATCATTTCTCCTGCCATTTCAGTTTCCTCCTGGTCCCTCCAGTCCCCAGACTTGCACTGGCTGTTCTTCCTGGAAGGGGCTTACACCGCTGCCTCCATGCTTGTTCACTCACTTCTTTTAGGTCTTTGCTCAAATGTTACCACTTGGCCACCTCCCTGACCAGCTCATATAAAAGCATACTGTTGGACTTCCCTGACGGTATAGTGGATAAGAATCTGCCTGCCAATGTATGGAACATGGGTTCAATCCCTGGTCAGGGAAGATTCCACCTGCCTCGGGGCAACTAAGCTTGTGCACCACAACAATTGAAGCCTGTGTGACCTAGAGCCCATGCTTCACAACAAGAATGTGTGTGCGCACTCTTAATCATGTCCGACTCTTTGCAACTACATGGACTGTAGCCCACCAGGCTCCTCTGTGAATTTTCCAGGCAAGAATACTGGAGTGAGTTGCCATTTCCTTCTCCAGGGGATCTTCCCACCCAGGGATTGAACCTGCGTCCCTTGTGTCTTCTGCATTGGCAGGGAGATTCTTTACCAGTTGAGCCGCAGGGGAAACCCAACAAGAGAAGCCACCACAATGAGAAGTTTACTCACTGCAGCTACTGAAGCCTGTGTGCTTAGAGACTGTGCTCTGCAACAAGAGAAGCTACCACAAGGAGAAGGTCGAGTGCTGCAACTAGAGAGTAGCCCCACTCACTGCAACTAGAGAAAGCCCATGCACAGCAGCAAAGACCCAGAGCAGCCAAAATAAAATAAAAAGCACACTGCTGTACACATTTCATTTCATTCATCAGGGTCTTTTCTAATGAGTCACTTCTTTGCATCAGGTGGCCAAAGTATTGGAGCTTCAGCTTCAGCATCAGTCCTTCCAATCAATATTCAGGACTGATTTCCTTTAGGATTGACTGATCTGCTTGGAGTCCAAGAGAGTCTCAAGAGTCTTCTCTAACACCACAGTTCAAAAGCATCAGTTTCTTGCCGCTCAACTTTCTTTATGGTCCAACTCTCACATCTATACATGACTTTTGGAAAAACCATAGCTTTGACTATACAGATCTTTGTCTGCAAAGTAATATCTCTGCTTTTTAATATGCTGTCTAGATTGATCATAACTTTTCTTCCAAGGAGAAAGTGTCTTTTAATTTCATGATGCAGTCATCATCTGCAGTGATTTTGGAGCCCAAGAAAATAGTCTGTCACTGTTTCCACTGTTTCCCCATCTATTTGCCATGAAGTGATGGGAATGGATGCCATGATCTTCATTTTTTGAATGTTGAATTTTAAGCCAGCTTTTTCACGCTCTTCTTTCAGCTTCATCAAGAGGCTCTTTAGTTCCTCTTTGCTTTCTGCCATAAAGGTGGTGTCATCTGCATATCTGAGGTTATTGATATTTCTCCTGGCAATCTTAATTCCAACTTGTGCTTCATCCAGCCTGGCATTTCTCATGATGTACTCTGCATATAAGTTAACTAAGCAGGGTGACAATATACCGTCTTGACGCACTCTTTTCCCAATATGGAGACAATCTATTGTTCCACATCTGGTTCTAACTGTTGCTTCTTGATTTGCATACAAGTTTCTCAGGAGACAGGTAAGGTGGTCTGGTATTTCCATCTTTTTAAGAATTTTCCATAGTTTTTTTGTGATCCACACAGTCAAAGGCTGTAGCGTAGTCAATGAAGCAGAAGTAGATGTTTTTCTGGAATTATCTTGCTTTTTCTACGATCCAGTGGATGCTGGCAATTTGATCTCTGGTTCCTCTGCCTTTTCTAAATCCAGCTTGAACATCTGGGAGTTCTCTGTTCACATACTGCTGAAGCCCGGCTTGGAGAATTTTGCTCACCTTAAAGACATATGACTTTTTTATTTGTCACTTATTTGTATACCCGAATAAAGTTGGAAAAAAAATCTTACAAAAAAGGAACAGAAAAAGAGTGGCTGACCAGTTGACATCCCAGGGGTTCTATTTGAACGCCTGCTGGTTTTCTGTATTGACAGCATCTTAAACTTTTATTTCATATTGGAGTCTAGCTGCTTAACAATGTTGGGGTAGTTTCAGGGGGACAGCAAAGGGACTCAGCCATATATACACATATATCCATTCTCCCCAAACTCCCTTCCCATCCAGGCTGACACATAACATTGAGCAGAATTCCCTGTGCTATGTAGTAGGTTCTTCTTAGTTATCCATTTTAAGTATAGCAGTGTGTATTGACAGCATCTTGATGTATGTGGGCCATGTCTCCTGATCTGAAAGGCTCTTACAAAACTCTAGAACATAATGATCTATTTATCTGAGATCCTCCAGCAGCCCCTGAGGTGTATTCCCAATGTGCCCTGTTTCCTACATTTTAAACGAAAGCTATCACAAACATTCCCCCTAACTTTGTTGGCAGTCTGTCCAGCCATTTTCACATGATCCTGTAAGATAGAAGCTCAATCTTAAATTTCCATATACTAAGGTTCTTTGGTTTATCCATCTGGGCACCAGATAACTTTGTGCGCTCATCTGTAATGTGACATTTTCTTCATCTCTGAACTTGTATCGTGCGCTTTACTCTATATGTCTGTACGTGACAAAGGCTGAGCATTCCAGGAAACATCTGTACTTGAACTTCTAGGTTAAATAAGAATCAGAAAGAATGGGTCTTGGAATATATGGAACTGTAAGCTAAAAGTTTAAAATAAAGGTGAAAGGGGATTTCCCTGGGGAGTCCAGTGGTTAGGATTTTGTGCTTCCATTGCAGGGGGCGTGAGTTCTAAAATCTTACACGCTGCACGGCCTAAATCAATAAGTGAACTGTTAAAAAGAAAAATGAAGGTGAAGTCTGAGAGACAATAGCAGGGAAGGGTTGGATCTGGGGGGGGGCGGTGGCGCTGTGGACAGAAGCCTGGTTCTCCCCACACGTGTGAATGCATCACCTGGGGCAGTGGGCTGGCATCTGCATTTCCTTTAGATAGGTTACAAGGAGGTGGCACTTTTATACAGGTAGATTAAAAGAAGTTCCTCCGCTGGGTAGAGTGGACCAGTTACCAAAAGGCATCCCTTCCTTTGGCTGAAGCCCTCTGGACCTGGCCAGATGGCTTACCTAGTGATCCGAGGGAGGGCTTGATTTCTGACCTCGTTCATTACCTCGGTCAGATGCTTTGTAAAGTGCACGCACAGTCCAGCTGTGCTTGAAGGCCCTGAGGGTGCCTGCTATCCTTCCTTATTACAAAACTCAGCCACTCGGCCAGCTTGGAGAAGCATTTTAAAATCTAAATGAAGTTAAGGTAAATTTGTGTAGAAGTTATAAAGAACGCCATCCAGGTGAACGAGGTTAGATGGAACCCTGTACAGTCTACCTGAATCAGGGTCTAGAAGTTTTACTTGAATTTTCTTTTCTCAGAGAAAGAATTAAATTGTTTATCTGATTGGACCAGGGCTTGTGTGATATTTCAGCAGAATTTGAATGTATATGTGCATATTCTAAGGCCGATTTGGAAATTAACACTTGAATACTATGTATATAAGAGGGGCCCACTTGGTTTGAAATAGTCTTTTTCATTCTCTTTGGTTTATTGGTAACGATGAGTTGATTTATCTCTAAATACTTCAAAGCTTTTTCTGTTTTAGCTCTGGGAATAATGTTTTTCTTCTTTTCAAAGATGTAATATTTCTGCTAACAGTACAGAAAGATAGCAAAGATAAGAACCTTCAGGGTTCTTTGAAGACAAAAATGTTATTCTGAATTGGACATTCATTAGAGTGAAGGGATAAGTCTCTAAATCTTTATGATTTGGGGTTTGTTTGTTTAATGCATTTCTTTGCTTAAACTTCAGGTGCATGCATGATAATTTTAGAGAGCAGAGAGAGGAGCAAATGCTATTTGATTTATGAATCTTTTCAAAAGCATTCAAAATTTATCTCGAGTTTGGTTAAGTTTATTTTTCATAATCTTGGTTGAAAGAAAGAGTGATTGCTCCCCTCACTCCACATCTCAAAAGATGGGGTGTTTTTTACTTATAAGTTCTTTGACATTAGAGGAGGGGCCAGAAGTGTTAGAAATGAAGGTGGGGGTGGGGAGACACATCCTAATTACCATAGGAGCAGAAAACTGCATGGAAAAGACACTGGTTTAGGGTAAGGATTGCTGGTTTCAGTTCACTTCACTTGCTCAGTCGTGTCCGACTCTGCTCACCAGGCTTCCCTGTCCATCACCAACTTCTGGAGCTTGCTCAAACTCATGTCCATCGAGCCAGTGATGCCATTCAACCATCTCATCCTCTGACTTCCCCTTCTCCTACTACCTTCAATCTTTCCCAGCATCAGAATCTTTTCCAGTGACTCAGTTTTTCACATCAGGTGACCAAAGTATTGCAGATTTAGCTTCAACATCAGTCCTTCCAATGAATATTCAAGACTGATTTCCTTTAGGATGGACTGGTTTGGTCTCCTTGCAGTCCAAGGGACTCTCAAGAGTCTTCTCCAACACCACAGTTCAAAAGCATCAATTCTTTGGTGCTCAGCTTTGTTTATGGTCCAACTCTCACATCCATACACGACTACTGGAAAAACCGTAGCTTCGACTAGATGGACCTTTGTCAGCAAAGTAATGTCTCTGCTTTTTAATATGCTGTCTAGATTGATCATAGCTTTTCTTCTAAGGAGCAAGTGTCTTTTAACTTCATGGCTTCAGTCACCATCTTCAGTGATTTTGGAGCCCAAGGAAATAAAATCTGTCACTATTTCCATTGTTTCCCCATCTATTTGCCACAAGGTGGAGGGACTGGATGCCATCATCTTTGGTTTTTGAATGTTGAGTTTTAAGCCAGCTTTTTCACTCTTCTCTTTCACTTTCATCAAGAGGCTCTTTAGTTCCTCTTTGCTTTCTGCCATTTAGGGTGGTGTCACCTGCATATCTGAGGTTACTGACATTTCTCCCAGAAATCTTGATTACAGCTTGTGCTTCATCCAGCCTGGCAGTTCACAAGATATACTCTGCATATAAGCTAAATAAGCAGGGTAACAATATACAGCCTTGATGTACTCCTTTCCCAATTTGGAACCAGTCTGTTGTTCTATGTCCATTTCTAACTGTTGCTTCTTAACCTACATACAGATTTCTGAGGAGGCAGGTAAGATGGTGTGGTATTCCCTTTTCTAAATCCAGCTTGAACATCTGGATTCTTGGTTCACATACTGTTGAAGCCTAACTTGGAGAATTTTAAGCATTACTTTGCTAGTGTGTGAGATGAGTGCAACTGTGCAGGAGTTTGAAGATTCTTTGGCATTGCCTTTCTCTGGGATTGGAATGAAAACTGGCCTTTTCCAGTCCTGTGGCCACTGCTGAGTTTTCCAAATTTGCTGGTGTATTGAGTGCAGCACTTTCACAGCATCATATTTTCGGAGTTGAAATAGCTCCGCTGGAATTCCATCACCTCCACTAGCTTTGTTTGTAGTGATGCTTCCTAAGACCCACTTGACTTCACACTCCAGGTTGTCTGGCTCTAGGTGAGTGATCACACCATCATGGTTATCTGGGTCATTAAGATCTTTTCAGTACTGTTCTTTTGTGTATTCTTGGCACCTCTTTTTAATATCTTGTCCTTCTGTTAGGTCCATACCATCTGTCCTTTATTGTGCCCAGTAACTGTGGGCTATTTGATTTCACTCTTGATTGTGTTACGGGAATTAGGGTACTGGATGTGCCCAGGGTTAGCCACTGTCATTCTCAGCACCTCAAGTGAGCTTACTAGACACACTTGAGGGCATTTGTACCAAGGGTTATGGCAGAACAAATTCATGGTTGGTCTTTCTACTTAGTGAACTTTTCAGGATTTAGGCTGAAGAAGGTGGGGAGGGCCCTGGGGCTGGCTGGCTTGTGGAGGGCTCTTGTGTTGGGGTCCTGAAAGCCCCAGGATACAAGATAACCTTTGCCAGCAGACCTGGGGACAACTGCTACCACTCAGGATTTGGGATAAACTTGAGACTCAGACTCTGCCAATGAGGTATTTTTGTTGCCTTGTGTCTGTCTGACTTTTCACGTGACTTCCATCTGCTTTTGCAGCTCGGATGGTCTGTGAAGCATTTTATTCCTCCTCAGAGTGTGTGGAAGTACAATGGCAGAGTGTTTCAAAACTGGATTGCTGTATAATTTTTAAGCTGGATTTGATCTTTAAAATTATAATCTCCTATTTTAAAGCAAGGTAAGATGTACAGGGGCTTCCCTGCTGGCTCAGGGGTAAAGAACCCGCCTGCCAATGCAGGCGACACAGAGTCAATCCCTGGGGAAGCAAATGGCGCTCCACTCCAGTATTCTTTTTTTTTTTTTTTTTACCCCCCCAGCCCCTCACTCCAGTATTCTTGCCTGGGAAATCCCACGGACAGAGGAGCCTGGCAGGCTAGAGTCCTTGGAGTCACATAGAGTTGGACGTATCTGAGCAACTAAAAGAACAAAGATGTACCAGAGTTATAGATGTCCTGAATATTCATCACCCAGCTTCTCCCAGGGATATTTATATAATCCTATTACATTGTCAAAAACAAGAAATTGATGTTGGCTTAATACTATTCCAATTGATTTTTAAGCTTTATTGATTAATTACCTAATTGGGGTATTGTCCAGAAGCAGCTACCACAAACTTTGTAATTCCTGGCCTGAGAAGTTGCAACTATCCTCTATAAGAACAGCAAACAGATTATATGTTAGAAATTTCCATATGACATCCCCTTGTTGTGAGGGGCCCGATGTGATTTTCCTCATCAAAAGGAAGAGAGGACTCTTCCTTGAGTACTCTGTGTGGGCCAGGAGCATATCCAGAATACCTTGTTGGAGGACATTTTATTCTTCATTTGGTTGTGTCAAGGCCCTAGCAATCATGATGGGACAAGTCTAGCTAACCTTGCCATCAAAAATAATAAAAGATGCATGTATGCATGCTCAGTCATGTCCAGCTCTGTAGGACTGTAGCCAGCCAGGCTCCTCCATCCATGGAATTTCTGAGGTAAGAATACTGGAATGGGTTGCCATTTCCTCCTCCAGGGATCTTCCTGACCCAGGAATCAAACTAGTGTCTCCTGTCTTCTGCATTGGCAGGTGGATTCTTTACAACTTGAGCCACTTGGGAAGCCCCTGTTAAATAGATCATAGAACCTCAAGGATGTGCTGATAATAAAGGAGAGCCCAACTCTTTGCTCAGCATCCCAGAAAAAAATCACCTTGGACATGAACGCTGATAATGGGGGCACTTATGGATTGACATGAGTCTGAGCAAACTCTGGGGGGGAATGAAGGAGGGAAGCCTGGTGTGCTGCAGTTCATGGGGTTGCAAAGAGTTGGACATGACTTAGCGACTGATCAACAACAATGGATTGGGAAGGGGTAACCTCAGTGTTGCACAAAAGGAATAGAGAGAGGAATTTTTCTGGTTGTGCCAAGTGGGATCTTAGTTCCCCAACCAGGGATTGAATGTGGGCCCGCTGCAGTAGAAGCACGAAGTCCTAACCACTGGACTGCCAGGGAATTCCGAGAGGAAATTTGGGTGGAGGTGAGGGGATGGGCAAAGAGAAGACTTAATCTAGCCCACCTGAAGAATAGCAATATTATAGAGGGCAAAGTTGAAGTTATAGGGTAAAAAGGGGATAATCATAAGAAAGCCATTTTTTGAGCATGGTGCTCTCCATGCGTTATCCCCTTCGATCAGCACAGCCACGTGAAGAGGTAAATAGTGGTGTCCTCTTTCATAGAGGAGGAAATTGAGACTTGGATATGATGTTGGAGACAGTCAGGAAGACCAGTTTCTAAAAAGGGGATGTGTCAGCTGCTCTACTGACGTTCTCAACACTCTGCCTTTCATACTCCTCCGCCTTTGAACAGTCTCTGTCTTTCCAATTATTGTCTATTCCACTTTCAAAACATGCCTTTAGTTGCCCTACTCCTGTCCACTTCCTCCAACAGCCTGTACAGTACCTCATCCCCTCACTTCCTCTTTTGCCTCCTCCATAAGACTATGGTTTCTTTCAACAAAAGCCAGAGACACCTCAAACAAATACATATCTGCTAATGTGAATCCCTTCATTTTAACCTTCAGAGGCTCCCTTCAAGTTACTGTAAAAATCCTAGACTCTTATTGTGGCCTGCAAAGCCCAGCCAGGTCCCTCCATCATCACCTCCATCGTTGCACCCCAGCCATGCTTTCCCCGTGGTCTTCACTTGTGTTGTTTCTTCTGCTTAAGCAGAAGTTCCTTCCACTTTGTACCAGTGAAATGACTTATTTTTCAGGTCTGTTACGGACTAAATGTCTGTGTCCAGCACTCATCCCCCCAGATTCATATGTATTAGGAGGTAGGGCCTTTGGGAGGTAACTAGAAATAGATGAAGGCAGGAGGGTGGAGCCCTCATAAATGGCATTGGTGCCCTTATGAGGGTCACAGAAAGCTTGCACTCTATCCCTGCTCTCTGCCATGTGAAGACACAAGAGAAGTCAGCCATCTACAACATGGAAGAGGAGCCGTATCAGAACTCAACCACGCTGGCACCCTGATCTTGGATTTCCAGCCTCCAGAACTATGAGAAACAAATTTCTATTGTTTATAAGTCGTTGTCTTGTATTTTATTAACCCAAACAGACTAAGACATGGTCTCACCTAAAATATCACTTTTCTAACATTCCAAATTAAAACAAGCCTCCTATACTCATTTAAGAGTGGTTTATTTTTCTCTGGACACTTTCCACAATATGTAATTATTCGTTTGTGTGATGATTTATTTAACATTTGTGTCTTCCTATAAGATAATAAGCTCCAGGATCAGGGCCTTGTTCTTATTGCTCACCATTGATTTTATTTCCAGGGTCCCATACAGTGCCTGGAATGTAAAGAGGCACTTGATAAACACTTCTTGAATAAATGAATAAAGAAAGATATGTAGCATTGCTGACTATTCTACCTTTTGGTTTTCAGTATCATTTTCCACTTACTTTCTTAAACAGCAAAATGTTTAAAGCTATGCTTTCACCTAGAAGGTATAAGAATTTGAAGCAATAACTCAAAATCAATGACTTGTGTTATGGATTGATGGATGTCTCTATAACCCAAAGTCTCTAACCTGGGATATGACATTGCCTCTGAGTTTACCAGTGAACTTGACCACAAAGACGCTGAGTGCACTGCCAACCACAACCAGCAATCGAGTAGCGAGTGGTGGTGTCAATCTTAAAAGCATAAGATATTCTTAGATGCTTATTTTTATAATTGGTTTTATTATGGAAATGCTAAAATGGGCCCAAACCATATGTCTCCATCGAGAAAAGTCTGAGCACTGATTGCATGAAACAAAGGGCTTGCAGAGACATTGGAAAACCACTTGTGTGACTTGGGAGGCAAAGCGCTTGTGTTTTTTGCAGCTCAAAAGAAGTCTTGGCTTGGAGCAGTACAATCAAACAAACAGATAAAAATTGCTTGTCTCTTCATTCAAGGTCAGTTTAGAATCACTGTAAAGGGTACATGTAATAATAGAAAACCTGGTGGAGCCTGGAGCTGTAGAAATGGTTGAAATTATTTTGGGTCAAAAAGAGGCAGCCAGGTTGAAAAAGGTGCCCTTATTGAGTGATGCCATCAAATGGGTTCAAAAGACGCACTTGGGCAATTGGTGGAGAGACCCAGGGGCTGCCAGCTCTTTACGTGCGATGAAAGGGGAAATGTCAGTGGCTTGGCCATTTTACCATTTTACGTTTTAAAATGATGAAGGCCATGCCGGTGTGCTAATTTGCTCAGTGCTGAATGGGATAGCAGCTGGTGAACAATTTTCAGCAAGATATAATTTTTCTCCTTTTCTAGCAGTATTGATATTTGCCATGCGGTTCAGAAATGTACTGTGTCTCTGTTCCTGGAGTTCTCTGACCCTGAGAGAAAGGACAACCCTGAAGCTGTGATGTCCCTGCACCTGGACAGAGGCTGCATTTTCTGAAATGGAAAGATCAATATGACGGGATCTTGCTAATCATAATCTCATGGGGAATTATTCATTGGTGTTTCCTGATGGCAAGTCATTTATTCATTCATGAGAACAATTAAACACCCTCTTTAATGCTGTTCTTTTTAGAAGGGGTGTAATTACACGCACATGGTAAAAATTTAAGCGGTACCAAGGATATTCAGTGAAAATTAAGTCTCCTCGGCACCAGTATTTTGCAGCTCCTTCCGGAGATTGTCCATGCCTATCTGTGCACATAAATGCATTCCCTTTATTATTAGCACAATAGTAGCACCCTGCGTTCTCTCTCTTTCTAAAACAGAACACTGAGGTGAAATTTATGAAATTCAGTGGCGTTTAGTACATTCATGTTGATGTGCAACCAAGACCTCTGTCTAGTTCCAAAACATTGTGTTTTCTTTCACTCTTTATTGCTAATATTTCTCACTCAACAATACTTCCTGGAGCTTGTTCCATACTAGGAAGTGCAAGTTCCTCTCTTTCTTCTTTATTCTATGGGTGACTCTTGTGCCAGACCTGGAGATGAGCAGCTCAGATCAGCTTTTGAGAAAGGGCTGGCTGACTAGTTGTGAGGAGGAGGGGAGCTGACAGCCTTAAGCTGGGGCTTTTTCAGGGTCCTCCTCAGTGTCGAATTGGGGCAGCCTCCAACCTAGAACTGAGGAAGGTGGTGGTACAAGGGCCTGGCTATTTTTCTATCAGTCAGTCTTGGCTTTCCTCTGGGCTGGTGGGGAACTTCTTAGCTCTAAACTGGGCTCTAATGGCACCTCACCCTCTCAATCCTATTTCCTTTCCTTTATAACTGTTACTCCCTCATGAACCCTTCATATTCCATCTGATATCTGCTTCTCAGAGAACCCATCTAGAACCCACTGCCACACACCCACCCACACACCACATCTCATGTATCCAGTCTTCTATTGATTGACATGGAGGCTGCTTGCAGTTATTTGCTATTATAGGTAGTGCTGAATGAAATCCTTGCACATGTGTCTTTGTACGCATATGCAGGAATATCTGGAGAATGAGTTCCCAGGGGTTGAATTTAAATTTTGCATTTAAATTTTCGATGCATGATATCTAACACCCCCTCCTCCCATGCAGCTGTGCCAGCCTACAGCCCCACCAGGCAGGGAGGAGAGAATTGTTTTCTCACACTCTTGTCAACAGAGTGTATGATCACATTTAATAATGTACCCAATTTTATAGGTGAAAAATACTGTCATCGTAATTTTAATTTGTTTTTCTTCTTGTGAGTGAGGTCGAATGTATTTTCAACAGCTTTAAAATGATGGCAAGCAAAAGAAAACATTATTTCATATTAAAACAAGCAAACTATGTAAGCAATTTGCATTGCAATTTTAAAAAATAAAATATAACACTTCAAAGAAATCCCATATTTGTAGAGGGCTACTTTGTGCTAAATCCCTAAACATTTTTGGGTTCAAATTCTCTTCCTGGTGCAGTTTGAGGAGACTGGGATAGAAAAGTGTGCAGAATCCTGACACTGGTGTGATGAGATTTTATGAAAGTTCAGGAGACCAGTCCTCCACCTGGGTAAGGAATTTCCTGGGTACAGAATCTGTTTAGGTTAAGACTTAAGGATATTTTCATTTTAAATGTATAATGAATTAAATATTTTTTTTTTGGTGTGAGTCGTCATGAGTTGATGATTAGAATGCTCTAATTCCTACCCCTGTTAAACTCTGTCAGCCTCAGCAAGATAAAGTGTTGTTTGAACCAGAAATATTTATGTTTCCTACTTTTCTGAGTGAGTCTTAGGAGGACCCAGGCAGTGGAGGCTAAGCTCTTATTCTAAAGTAAAATCTGTGATGGAAAAAGATCGTGGGAATTTGTCCTGTCTGATGACAGGAACTAGGTGGGGAGATGTGGAGAAGGAATACTGTGAGATTCTGAGCTCTGGTCACCTACTAGAGGCTGGTGGAGTTGATGTTTTATATCTACTTCCCTTTCCTGAGTCCCCCAGGAACAGGAGACTTGGTGAGGTGAAGCTGCTGTAACAAAGAAGCCCTAAAATACAATGCCTCAAAAATATGATTAAAGCCTACAATTCTTTTCCATATTCTGGTCCAGTTTGGCCCAGGGTTGGGTAGGCAGGCTGATTCCATGAACTCAAGCTTCTTCTGTCTTATTGCTCTGTCACCCCCTAGTGTGTCACCTTTATTCATGTGATTAAAGTTGACGCAGCAGCCCTACATCATTGGTCCAGCCCATAGGGAGCATGAGAGGAAATTGAGGACCAGTAATTTTCTTTTAAGTAAAATGGTAAAGCTGTTGATACATCACTTATACTCACCTGTCCTTGGTGAGAATTTACTCATGTGGTCATACCTACTTGCTGAGAAGTGAGACTCCATTAGAACTCTAATACATTGAAGGGGAGTCTGGAAACCCTTCCTCCTGTGGGCTTCTGTTCTTAGTAAGGACACAAAGAAGAATCTAAGGTCATACCTGTTGCAAGAAAGTTTATTACTAAGGAAAGAAAAACAAGTAGAAAAGAGTTGGCCAGTACTGAGAACACCCAAGGAAAGAACAGAGAAAACACCTCAGGAGAGAGGTGGGTCTCACCAAGGGGGGCAAATAGCCCTGAAAGGCTGGGTTACAGAGCTGTTAAGGCAGGTCATTTGCACATTTTGGGGGGGTGTCACTGATTGATAGCCTTTATTGACTGCTGCAGGTTATATACCAAGGCATTCTACTGTGCATGTCTTTCCCATAATTCAGTCTGTTATAATTAGATGTATACATTCACAAATCTTTATGAGCACTTCATGAGTCCAGTGGCTGCCAAAGGTTACCTCAATACAGAATAGTGGGAAATGTGCACACGTGCTAAAGTAGGGAAAGGCCCAGGTTTTTCTGGGCCCGCTGACTATTTTTGGAATACTGGTGGGCATATTAGGGGCAGGAGTGGTAAGTTGCTTGTTGGATTTAGGCAGCTATTCCATGGCTAACTGAAGGGCCTGTGTCTCCTTGTTCTCAGCTAACTCCCTGCCTATCAATTAAATATGGTGGCCATGCACCCTGTTAAAACCCCATAGGGGAGTATAGAAGGAAGGAGGGACAGCTGGGTTTGCGGACAGTTGGGTTCCGAGTCTGGCAGAATCATGGTCCAGTAACGGCAGTAATTCTGCACCTGTTGTCAGTCACATCCATTCCAAGCAGCCTGACTTGGTGACACGAATGGGAAAAACAGTGAGGAAGAAGAGATGCCACTTTCTGTTTTAATCCTTCAAATAGGCTTCTTTTCTTTCCTTAAGAATGTGGTATGAAGGGTTCTCAGTTGTTTAACTTGGAAGACATCCATGATTCATTATTGAATGAATGGAGCGCCTCCTATGTGTGCCAGGCGTTGCCTAGGTGCTGGGTACAGAGAGGTCCTCATGAAGCCTCCAGGAGACTGGAGGATGTAGACATTAAACAAAGAATCCCACAGGTAGATGTATAATTACAAATCATGATGCATCCCCTGCAGGAAAAAGTAGAATATTCTGTGCAAGAGTATAAGACATGGATCTAATTTATATTAGAGGTTGAGGGAGGTCTTGGAGGGAGGAATATTTAAACTGAGATCTAAATGTGTTGGTATTGGGTGGAGGATGAGGGAGAAGAAAGGGTGGTCTAGGTAGAGGGATTAGAATAGTGAATGAGGGGGAGAAAAATGAAATATGTGGCTGGAGAGAGTGGCAGGAAAGGTTCTTCTACCGCCTGTTGGCCATGTTTAGCAGTTAGCTATTGCTGCCTTTAAAACTACTCCAAAATGTAGCGAGTTGACACAGCATTCATTTACTGGTTCATGATTCAGCAGGTTGGCAGCTTAGGTTGGACTCAGCTGGTGGTTTCTGAGATCTAGGCTGAGGCCCCTTTTGCATCTGCAGTCAGCTAAGGACCCGCAGGTGCTGGGGCCTCTGAGGGTCGATGGGCTGTTGGCTGGGACACCTGGCCTTTCCTCCATCTGGTCTCTCATCTTTCTCCTAGGCTAGCTCAGGCAGGCTTGCTCACCTGGTGGGGGGGTTCTAAGAGGAAAGTGGAAGCATGCAAGACCTCTGTTCAGAACTGGCACTCTATCCTTTCTGCCACATTCTATTGGCCAAAGCAAGTCACACAGCCAGCCCAAACAAGGGCTGAGGAAATATGTTCCAATTCCTGATGGGAGGAGCTGCAAAGTCACATGATAGAGGGTGGGCTGTAGGGAGGGGTGCACAATTAAGGGCGGTTTTGCAACCGAGTGAGATTTTAAAGCGGGAACTGGCAATAAATGGGCACATGCCAAGGTGAGCTGGGCTGCACTATGGTGGAAACTTCTGAGAATTTGTCTTGTCTCACCACATGGGTGGTGGGCCAGGGCTGGACACAGCATCCATCTGCCAGCTCAACCCCTGTGGCTGGAAACAGGAACAGAAACCACGTTTTCAGCACCTCCAGGCTTTCCAGTGAGGTGCTGCTAAGGGGCTTTCACACAGACAGCTTAGCTTGTTTGGAGTTGCGAAGCTAATATCCTCACCGCAAGCTGAGCTGCGAAGAATCCCAGACTTGTCTAAATTATAATTTGTTTGTTGGGCCTCGAGGGGGTCTGAAAAGCCTGTTCCAACTTGTCTCTCTCTCACAACACACAAGCATGTTTGCCCAAACAGGCATTTCTCTTCTGAGCACATTTTTTTTTATACGGAAGTATTTTGCCAAGTGTGGCGTGCTGGTTGTTAAGCTATTGTCTCTCAATTAACCCATCCTTCTAGACTCCGCTCTGCGATGCTGGGGTGGGGACCTGGGAACCACATTTCTCCTTTGCCCGCCGGTTGCTCTGTGAACAGGGAGACTGGAAGGAAGGAGAAGGAGAAAGGGTGCCTTCCTTCTATTTGCTTTTTTTTCTGGCCAGTATCACTCCAGTAATGATTCTACACCTTGGCAGTGGCAGTTGATTACCCTGGCAGGTGTTCCAGTTTCTGATTTCATCACCCACGTTCCCAGAACCAGAATCGGGAGCCCTTTCATGGACACCAATACTGTCTGGGCATTAGCTCCTTCTCAGAGGTCTGAGTTCCAGCTTTCAGGGGCTCTGCTTCAAGCTTCTAGGTGCTAATAACCTCATATGCTCCCCTCTGTTCCTTCAGGATGGTAGCTGCTTCCAGCATTTATTATTTCTGTGTTAACTCAAGTGTTCCCTTTTCACATTGCTAGTTCTCTGTTTCAATAATTCTGATAAAATAAACGTGTGCAGTTTCTGTCGTCCTGCCTGAATCTTGACTATGACATATGGTAAATGAGTATGTGTTTAGTCACTAAGTCGTGTCAGACTCTTTGCGACCCCATGGATTATAACCTGCCAGGCTCCTCTGTCCATGGGATTTCCCAGGCAAAAATACTGGAGTGGGTTGTCATTTCCTTCCCCAGGGGATCTTCCTGACCCAAGGATTGAACCCACATATCCTGCATTGGCAGGTGGGTAATTTGCCACTGAGCCACCTGGGAAGCCCTACCTATAGTACATAAGATTATCTTAAATAGTACTATGTTAACATTAAAAAAAAATTTGAATGGGTATACAATACTTTGGCAATCTCATGCAAAGAGTTGACTCATTGGAAAAGACCCTGATGCTGGGAGGAATTGGGGGCAGGAGGAGAAGGGGACGGCAGAGGATGAGATGGCTGGATGGCATCACCGACTCGATGGACGTGAGTTTGAGTGAACTCCGGGAGTTGGTGATGGACAGGGAGGCCTGGCGTGCTGCAATTCATGGGGTCGCAAAGAGTCGGACACAACTGAGTGACTGAATTGAACTGAACTGAACTGTGTATTAGGAAAAGAAATATATAACACATCAAATTCATTATCCCTTAGATATTATTACTTAAGATTAAAAAATAAGTTACAAGTGACTTAAGGAACAAGGCTAAGCAAATAATGAGACAAATGGTTGTTGTTCAGTTGCTCAGTCATGTTGCTCAGACCCTTTGTGACCCAATGGACTGCAGGACACCAAGCTTCCCTGTCTTTCACCGTCTCCCAGAGTTTGCTCAGACTCATGTCCATTGAGTTAATGATGTCATCCAACCATCTCATCCTCTGTCACCCCTTCTCCTGCCTTCAATCTTTATCAGCATCAGATACTTTTTCAGTGAGTCAGTTCTTTGCATCAGGTGGCTAAATTATTGGAGCTTCAGCTTCAGCATTAGTCCTTCCAGTGAATATTCAGGGTTGATTTCCTTTAGGATTGACTGGTTGGATCTCCTTGTAGTCCAAGGGACGCTCAAGAGTTTTCTCCGACACCACAGTTCAAAAGCAGCAGTTCTTCAGCTCTCAGCCTTCCTTATGGTCCAACTCTCATATCTGTACCTGACTACTGGAAACACCATAACTTTGACTATACAGACCTTTGTCAGCAAAGTGATGTCTCTGCTTTTTAATACGCTGTCTAGGTTTGTTATAGCTTTTCTTCCAAGGAGCAAGCTTCTTTTAATTTCATCACTGCAGTTACCACCTGCAGTGATTTTGGAGTCCAAGACAGTAAAGTTTATCACTGTTTCCATTTTTTCTCCCATCTATTTACACAGCCACAATAGTGAAGGTGGTATGTAGCGGAAGTTTGAAAACACTGAGTTAAGCATGTGCACCTTGCCCATTGCCCTAAGAAAACAGCTCTTTAAGCAGGAAAATTACCTTGGTACCAATGAAGAATCAAGATAGAGAGAAGATTAGAAAAGCCTTTAAGTCAGATTTCTTGCATCTCTTACAGTCCCTTGTGTGCTGGGTTCCAAAGGTAGCTGCCAAACCTGACCTTGCCCTTGAAGGACAGTCAATAGCTGACTTTTTGTTGGATCTGGAGATGAGGTTTACATATGCAGATCAACCAATGACTGAGAAACATGGCCACCATTAAAAACATTGTTCATATGTTATTGCGGCTGGTCTTAGTGGCATCATGTGGACATTTTGTTGTGGCGCACAGACACTCTTGTTGCAGAGCATAGGCTGTGGAGTGTGTGGGCTCAGCAGCTGTGGCCTGTGGGCTTAGTTGCTCTGCGGCATGTGGGATCTTAGTTCCCCGACCAGGGATTGAACCCTTATCCCCCTGCATTGCAAGGTGGATTCTTAACATCTGGACCAACAGGCAAGTCCCTTTGGCTGCCATTTTGCAAGGCCCTCTTTCGGTTATGTGGAAGCAGAGCTGCACAAAAGAAGCCAATGGAATCACTTAAGCTGGGGCCTCAGACTCCTGTGTTTTAGCCTCATGAAGTTGCTGGACTCAAAGGTGGCATTCTGGAGGTCAAACACCAGATGTGGGCAGAGTGTGTGGCAAGGTCAGTGGAGGGAGGGCCACTCCAGTGTCCTACCTTAGCTCAGAAGGGAATGATATCCTGTTCGGAGAAGCCGGATGCCATTTCCTCTCACTTTAGTGCCGAGGTGTTGAGGTAGTTATTTTTGTTCCAAGCAACCCAGATGGGGGAAAACTCAACCCACACAGGCTGGAGAGGGGGAAACAAACCTTTAAATAAGAGACTGCTTAAAGAATTACAGAGGTGGCCAGGCTTAATGAGGTCGCCCCAGTGGAAACGGTGAGTCTGAAACGTGACTTTTGAATTATGTGAAAATGAGTAGCAAAGAAGTGCGGTGGAGGCTCACTGTGAGACAGGTGTCTCTGGAAACGCTTCAGCAAAGGGAGACTTGGGCACATGTTCCTTCATGACTGACACTCAGTGTCATGGGCTTTAATTTTATTTCACTTCTGTGAGGAAAGTTGTCATAGGTGAACTACAGACAGAAAAGGAAAGGGATGTGAAGAACTATTTCACTTCTACCTGAATGTGACAGGAAAAACTTTTCAATTTAGACATTCAGTCTTTCACAGAGAATTCTTCATCTTTAGAGAGACTCTGATGTGCTGAAATTTTCTGGTTGAATGTTTTCCTTTAGGAAACAATCCTTTAGGAACAGAGGTTCAGAGAAAGAGGCAAAAGCAATTCAGAACCAGAGTTTTTCTAAGATAACTAACAGTTCCACTTGGAATGATCAATATGATATAGAAAAAATGGTTCCTTGGTTTCTGCACTGATTTTCATCTTTTTGGAATTATTTCTACACAGTGTCTTAAAAAGGACCAGGCTTGCTATTTATTGATAGGTTTTTCTGAATGTCTCACCACCCAAACATTTTTTTTTTTTTTGAAAACCATTGTTCTCTTAATCACTAAAGTGTGCCAAGTGCAGGGATGAGCACCTCAGGGCAGTTTTCTCATTCTTGATTTCTGAAATATTTTGACTTGTTCCTGTTCTCTGCCTTGTATCTAATCAGTTCTCAAATCCCACTCACTGGGCTCATCTATTCATTCAACAAATGTTTACTGAACACCCAAATGTGCAGCTTTCCCCTTCAATCTGGAGATGTTTATCCTTTAAGTTTTCATTCAGTGCGTTGCATTTTGGGTTCTCAGCATCCCAGGGCATGAAGCGTCTGCCATTGGCACAGACGGTCTCTGACATCTTTGGCATCAAGGGTAACACTTAGATTCATACACTGACTTTCTTGTATCCAAGCATAAATATGGTAATGATCAGGTTTCCATATATCCATCCACTTAAACGGGGAAATGAAAATAACACTAATTTCCAGTTTTGTTGTTGCTGTTGTTCAGTCATGTCCGACTCTGCGACCCCAAGGACTGCAGCACGTCAGGCTCCTCTGTCCTTCACTATCTCCTGGAGTTTGCTCAGATTCATGTCCATTGAGTCGGTGATGCTATCTAACCATCTCATCCTCTGCTGCCCGCTTCTCCTTTGGCCTTTAATCTTTCCCGGCCTCAGGGTCTCTTCCAATGAGTCAGCTCTTTGTATCAAGTGCCCAAAGTATTGGAGCTTCAGCTTTGCCATCAGTCCTTCCAATGAATATTCAAGTTTCCAATTACTAAATGTGTAATGTGGTAGGTATTATTGTGGCCATCCCTCCAAAAAGACAGGGACTCCCCATTCCCCAATTTAGTTCAGATATCAAGAATGATGCAAAAGGTTTATTGCTCACACATAATGAAACTTTCTAGGGTGAGCAGGACAGGTTCCCAAGCAGGTTCAAAAATGGCTTGAGGACAGGGAAAGGTGACTGCCAGTGTTTACAATGGTTTGGGGTGGCACTGGAGTGAGGCATCTTGTGTGAGGGTTAAGGCTGTGAATTATGTGCTGGCTCCAAAAAGACAGTATCAAGTCTTTCTTATCAGCCTGCTCAGATGTGGGGCAGAAGTGGAAGAGGGAGGGGTGGTTTGGAATATGTCAGAAATCAAACCTCAAAAACAGAGACAAACACTTTATTACAGTTCATCCTTAATGTTTGACTAATGACTGAAATGTGTTATATTTCATTTAATTGAGTTTGAACTTGTTTAATTAAACCATTGTGGTTGTCTCTGAGCCTGTATCTTGAGATCAGTAAGGGAGATGAAATTTCCACTGAATGACTCATTAAGGAGCCCAGCATTGTGTGTGTCAAGAAGTGAAATGAGAGTTTGGTCGAAACTCCAAAGGAGATAAGAAGTGTCTTGTGGAGGCCTTGTACTCTGGCTTTAGTTTATAAGGAGAGGTGGGACATGGGCTTCCCAGGTGGCACTAGTGGTAAAGAACCCACCTACCAATGCAAGAGATGTAAGAGACATGGATTTGATCCCTGGGTTGGGAAGATCTCCTGGAGGAGGGCATGGCAACCCACTCCAGCATTCTTGCCTGGAGAATGCCATGGGCAGAGGAGCCTGGTGGGCTACAATTCAGAGGGTCAGAAAGAGTCAGACATGCCTGAAATGACTTAGCCCACATGCATGTAAGACTTACATTTATATATTTTGGGGGTCTGTGAGGCAAGAGATTCAGGGCAAACATACCAAGAAATCGTTTCTGCCATCAGTAAGACCAGAGGGGCAGAGTGTTGGCAGTGGTCCGTGAGTGTAAAACTGTGCAGATACTGCTTGCAGTGCTGGGATAAGTTCCTAAACTTGGGTACTGATCCTTGGGTACCATCCTTTTTCAGGGATATCCTGGAGTGAAGTGGAGACCAGCAGCTTTCTAGCACATTCCATCACAACATGATTATGATCTTTCTTGCAAAGACTGTGCACAAAGGCAGAGCTTTGAGATACCCACAGGTAGCCAGGTAAAGCTGTATCACATTCGTTTGATTGTGATGATGAACTGCAACTGAGAAGCTGTTAAAATAGGCACTGAATAGAAGAGATTAAGCCAAATCTATGACTGCAAAGTGTTTATGAGCTGCTGATCAGAAAAAGTCAGCAATTTAAATAATACCTGGTGTGGGGGGCCTCAGTGTGTTGGATCATGGAATTAAGATTGCAGTATCTGTGGTGAGGTGCCATTCATTCCTTCCTGGGTTAAGAAAAGGCCAAATTGGCCTATTCAACAGAGCAGTAGTGGGGATAATCACCCCCTTCTCTAAATAGGTCTTGCATAACGGGTTTCAATCTCAAATGCCCTGTTTTGATTTATATTGGGTCTTATTAAATATTTTATCCAGCAGCGGAGAGGTCTATGGGTTCCTATTTTTGTTAAAATGATTGTATATATTGAAGACTTAACTTTATCACAAGTTGAGTCAGAATCTCCATGTCCATTATGGGATATTTTTGGGCAATGGCCCTTTTGACTATTGGGAACTTAGGAAAGGCAGTATTTCTGAGGGTTAAGAAGAGGCACACTTTTTTGTCTTCTATTTTAGGTTCAGTAACTACCCTAAGATTATAGGGAGTACCTTCTTTAAGTTAAGTGGGATCCCCAGGTATAACTATAATTTGGGTCTCAATATTGATTAAGGCTGTGAAGGCTGGCCAACTAGTGCATCTCAGTAGGTGTTACAGTTAATTCAGAGCCTAGGCTATATGGGTGCAAAACCCAAACTGCACATGTTTATCTTCTTATTGTGCAAGGGGTGTGTGTGTGTTTTTTTTTTTTTTTTTTAGTGAATTTTAGGTTTCCAGTTGAGCCAGATTGTGGATCTCTGTTCCAGTTTCTTTGTCTCTTCCTCCCCAGGAGTTGTTTTTATTATTATTTGGTGGTGGTTACTAGCTCTACTCTAGGGGCGGGGGTCCTCTCTATCCTGCTCATATTTAGAAATTTCTTCCTCCAGAGAACCTCCAAATAATATCATCAGTTTTAGGGGCTTCCCCCCAAGAAAGTGATGGCTTTATTGAGTTTTAGGGTTCACTGATTAAGTCAGGTTTGAATAAACCCTTTGGCTGTGCCATGTGGGGCCACGAGTGTTTTTTCCTATAATCATGAGGACAAAAAGTTTTGTTATGATGAAGGCACAGATGGCAGCAAAGGCATTTTGAGGGTCCTAGTGGGCCATCTGCTTTTAGGAGTGTGACCATAGTCTGTTCTTCCATGTGAGTGATCACCCAAAGGGCACGCACACTGCATAGGGCCTCAGTCTTTCCCCTGAGCAACCTATTAAATGGAGACTAAAGCCTAGTGGAGACACATACAGTGGTCACAAGATGAGGGTCATTCCTTGCAACCTAGTGACAGTCATGGCTTATGCCGGAATTGAGATGTGCAATTCAGTCGGAGACATGCAGATGGGTCCAGGCCAAGACACATGTCCCAGTGTCATATTCCAGTTGCTAAATGCCAGTTATGGAAATTCCTGACTTTAAGTTGGTTAAATATAAGAGAGGCTTGAAAGAACTCAGCAATTGCAGCACAGCTCAGTGTGAGCTAGCCAGCAGGCAGCAGCTCAGCACAGGAGCAGGCTGGCCAGGAGTGGTTCATGAGGCAACCTCTCCAGCAGGCAGTTGAGCTGGAGAGCGGGTCAGCGCGGGTGAAGGCAGACCCTCAGTGGTGGTTGCTGTCTAGATATCCCGTGTCACCCTGAAGACTTGGGATGAGCTCCGTCGCCCCAAATTTGGTTCATACACCACACACACCCCAAGAGGGTCTGACAAGGCTTATTACCCACATGATGAGGCTTTCTGGGGAGCTGGGCAACCTTCTCAAAGAGATGCTCGAGAGTAAAGAAAGGCTAGTTTGGCTTTGATGGTAGTTTGAGGGGAGGGCTGGGGTGAAGGTTCCTGCCCACCGTCAGGGCTGGAGTAGTTTGAATTTCTCTTTTTATTATTATTTTTGGCTACGCTGGGTCTCTGTTGCAGCACATGGCCTTCTCTAGTTGTGGGGCATGGGCTTAGTTGTCCTGCGGCAGGTGGGATCTTAGTTTCCCAATCGGGGCTCAAACCCATGTTCCTGTGCAATGGAAGGTAGATTCTCAACCATTGGACCACCAGGGAAGTCCCAGTTTGAACTTCCTGCCATCACCAAAGCAAGGAACAGTCAGGCTTTCTTAAGGGGACTGAAAGAATGGAGCTTGAAAGCTATTGGCACTCAAAGTAAAAAAATGAAGTCAAACTCTTTATCACAGATACATTGTCTCCTTCAATCTCATTCTACAGATGAGGTCAATAGCCTTGTTGCTGCTGCTAAGTCGCCTCAGTCGTGTCCGACTCTGTGCGACTCCAGAGATGGCAGCCCACCAGGCTGCCTTGTCCCTGGGATTCTCCAGGCAAGAACAGAGGAGTGGGTTGCCATTTCCTTCTCCAATGCAGGAAAGTGAAAAGTGAAAGTGAAGTCACTCAGTCGTGTCCGACTCTTCGCGACCCCATGGACTGCAGCCTACCAGGCTCCTCTGCCCATGGGATTTCCCAGGCAAGAGTACTGGAGTGGGGTGCCATTGCCTTCTCTGAAATAGCCTTAGAAGGATTAAATAGGACACATAGCTATTAAAGAAATAAAATGAATAGTGGAAATAGGAGTCAAACTCAAGCCCATGTGACTTCCAAATCTGCTCACTTGACCACAAGGCTACCTTGACTCTTGGGAGGACAGGAAGAACTTGCAGCTGTAACAGTCTGGGCTCCTCAAGTGTCACAAAGGGAATCTCAGTTATCAGTGGAGGACCCTATCTATAAACAGGGGGCTGGACATTATTCAAGCATAAAAATGGTGGGAAGATGGGAAGTATGGGCCAATTCGGGTTTGAAATACATGTCAACTGTAGATCTTGGTCCCTCAGTCTGGTTGCCCAGAACAGTTCACTGCAATTCTGTTTGATTATCCTTTCTTGAAATGCATGTCCCCTTACACTGTACAAACATCAGTGGATTAGTCAATATGAATCGCAGAGTCTCTTAACCTGGGGCAGGGGGAGGGAAGGCAGATATAAGGCCAGTGGATGAGTGTCATGTTCACACACACACACACACGAAATCAAAAAGCTTTTCTTCCAGCTTTGTTTCTGTTACTTTGAAGTAATAGAAGACATCTCTGAAAAAAAATTTTTTGTTGTTAATTTTAGGTGTTTCATTTCAAACAATTGTGCTGTGGAATGGGATGCTTGTTCCTGAAGGCAATATACAAAGTTTGTGTTTATCATATGTCAATGGCTATATTAATTTCTCACTGATTTAAATTGAAGAAGGTATATTTTGTCATAATTTTTACAGAAATCTTCAGTTCAGTTCAGTTCACTTGCTCAGTCATGTCAGACTCTTTGTGACCCCAGGAATCGCAGCATGCCAGGCTTCCCTGTCCATCACCATCTCCCGGAGTTCACTCAGACTCACGTCCATCGAGTCCGTGATGCCATCCAGCCATCTCATCCTCGGTCGTCCCCTTCTCCTCCTGCCCCCAATCCCTCCCAGCATCAGAGTCTTTTCCAATGAGTCAACTCTTCACATGAGGTGGCCAAAGTACTGGAGCTTACAGAAACCTTAAGCTTAGCTAATTCGGGAAGTTTCAAGAAATAAAAGCATAGAGAAATTTATGTAAAATTTATGTCTCCCTCACTTTCACTTTCATTACTGAACATAATGGGTCACTAAGGCAGCAAAAGGACTTGGAATATGGATGACTTGTCAAAGGGCCCATGAAACAAACATGCTGAAGGACACCGTCCAGCCCAGCATCCCTGTGTAGCATCCTTCAGTGCAAGTGTATTTCCTGAGAAGGTGAGATTTGGAAAGGATGAAACTTCACCTGGACTTACTTGCCTTTGCCTCTGCCCCAAATCATATCTGGGAAGACCCCACAACTTCATCTCCCATATCGCCAAACAGCAGAGAATCTGCGCAATAGGGGATGTCTTGGAGAAGACCCATGTCCTAGCAATAGCCAGACTGTATTAGGACTTGGAGAAGAGATGTCAATCCAATGCCTTTACAAATAGCCTCGCCTGCTCTAAGAGATGAACATCACTTCCTGGTGTTTTATAGCAAGAGGTAAAATTATCCCTCTTCCCTTAGGCCTGCAATTGCATTGAAACTGCCTATAATTTTTAGCATGGAGCTATGACTCTTTGTTCTGTGTATTCTGGTGCCATCAGAAGAAAGGCTTTCTTTTAACGGGTTCTTTTGGAAACATTAATGACTGCAAGTTTATTTTTTTTTTAAGGCACGACTTTAATTGGCACAACCATCTGGGCATGGAAGGGAGCATCTGGCATGCTTGACAACCCATGGCTTCCTTGCTTGGGTGGAGATGCTGCACGCTTCATTGCTGTCTATGTTGGCATCAAAGATTCTGCCAAAATCTTGAAAGAAGTCTTGTCTAGTGCCATAAAAGCTAGTCGTTGGAGGAGTTTCTGTCACAAAATGGATGCATAATATTATGTTCTTATTTCAACACAAACATGTGGCCTTTCCAGAAAACAAATCCACAAGCTCTTGATTGAACACTGGACAGATTTTTTACCTCTATAAGGGAAGGAAAAGCCGCCTTGTGAAGTAATTTGGCAGCAGTCTTGCACCACTGGTCTTTCTTAGGGGACCTTATTAGCCATCTGAATGAAGTACATGTTTCCATTTAGGGTGCTTCAGTTACCATGATGGATGTTGCAGAGAAACCCTGAACTCCTTGGCCAGTTACCCTGCGGGAGGACAACTCTCCAAACTTGAGAAAATTAAAAGAAAGAGCTTCTGAAGACTGGAGTTGAGAATGATAGAGCCTTATCGATTTCTTGGTGTGTTAAAATCTAAAGACACTGAGGAATTAGACAGACTCTGGTACCAGTTCCAGTGAGGAGGGGGGTTTTCCCCACACCAGTTCTCCAGACACCTGTTGGGTGTCCTACAATTAATTTAGTTCCAACACTCTCTACCTATAGACAGCATCCGATTCCATAGGTTAAGTGTTTGGTCCTATAGGACTCCTGTCCACCCATTCACTTCAGATGCCAGTGGCAAGTCCAGCTTGTTACCTGGCTCCTGACTGACTGGCTATATATCAGAGGTTCCTATGACCCTCTCCTTGGGTTCCATTTATTTGCTAGAGTGGCTCACAGAACTCAGAGAAACATTTGGGAATGTTAATCTTTTCTTTTCCAATGCATTTTTGGGGTCCAGGATTTTTGATCATTCAGGTTCCATTTAAATTCAAATTTAAAATCGATTTTGTATTGATATCAAAGACCACTCCACAATTCCAACTTTTTATTCAAGCCAAGAAATCACAGCAATCTCATTAGCATGCGATTTGAAGAAGAATTGAAGATTTTTGTTTTTTGTACAGTTTTAGATCTATTCCCTCTACCACTCAAATAGAGCTTGAATCTTAAAATAAGTTATAAAAAATGAGACCAAGCCTTTTTTTTTTTAAAAGATTACTTTTAACTTCTCTTCATGTGCAGGAAATACATTTCCAATGTAGAAAAATATAAATGCAAAAGTTTTGGTATATGTGTTTCTGTGCATTTTTTCCTGGGAAGATGGGGCACAGCTTTCTCCAGCTTTTTGAAGAAGTCTGTGATCCTCATAGAGGAAAAGACTGTAGCAAGGCCAGGTTGGGTGAGCGGGCCTCAGCTCCACCTGCTTCCAATTATTCCTAATCATTGGTCAGGCTGGTGAGTTCTCAGCACTCCTTTGCATCCCAGCCAAGATACCTGTTAAAAACAAACCAGGAAGGTTAATCAGTCCCAGTCCCTGGTCCTTAAATCAATCAGTACATCATTGAAGTTATGCATAAATTTCCCAAAGGTAAACAGATTTCTATTTAAATGTTATTGCTCTCATTAGCATCAGCTGTTTTCATTATAAATGTGCTGAGATGTTCTTTTCTAATCTAGTTTATAAATTATGCTTATTACTTTGAGGTGTGGAAAAGAATTATTTTGGTTCCCAGGGTCCTTTTGCCTTTATGCCTTCATTTTCTCTGTCATCTGAGGAGCCTTCCCTGCCTTTCTCAGTGGTCCCTTTGCCTGTGTCCCCTCTGATGCTCTGCTCTTTTAAATCCTGGTTCTCCTTCTGCCCAGAGCATTTCAGCTTTGACTCATTTACTGGTGTGTTCTTCTTCCTTCCACATGATGACATGGGTGCCTTACAAGATTCAGTATTGAGCCTTCTGCTTTAATCTTTCTATATTTGTTCCTGTAGAGAACTCAGCCACCAAGTTTCCACCAACCGTCACCTCCACCATGACCTATTCTTCTGCTTGCTCCACTATAACTTAGTTTCCCGAGGTGTGGTAGATACTTCTGGCTCGTATGTGGTTTAATAGTTACTTATGTATGTGATACTGTTCATGATCGGGGAAAAAGTAGAAGCACTGACAGATTTTATTTTCTTGGTCTCTAAAATCACTGCAGATGGTGACTACAGCCATGAAATTAAAAGACGCTTGCTCCCTGGAAGGAAGGCCATGACAAACCTAGACAGTGTATTAAAAACCAGAGACGTCACTTTGCCGACAGAGGTCTGTATAGTCAAAGCTATGGTTTTTCCAGTAGTCATGTACAGATGTGAGAGCTGGACCATAAAGAAGGCTGAGCACTGAAGAATTGATGCTTTCAAACTGTGGTGTTGGAGAAGACTCTCGAGAGCCCCTTGGACTGCAAGGAGATCCAACCAGTCAATCCTAAAGGAAATCAACCCTGAATATTCATTGGAAGGACTAATGCTGAAGCTAAAGTTGCAATATTTTGGCCACCTATGTGAAGAGCTGACTCTTTGGAAAAGAGCCTGATGTTGGGAAAGATTAAAGGCAAAAGGAGATGAGGGTGGCAGAGGATGAGATGGTTAGATAGCATCACCAACTCAAAGGACATGAATTTGAGCAAACTCTGGGAGATAGTGAAGGACAGGGAAGCCTGGCATACTGCAGTCCATGTGGTCACGAGAAGTCATGCACTACTTAGCGACTGAACACGCGCACAGAATACACACACACTTCTGTGATTATGGAAATCCATCTATGGCAGGGAATACTGGTTTCCAGTTATATTAGTTACATGAGGTTTCCTATTTAAAAATGCATCTTAAGTAAAAATGACTTGATTGAAAGCAGAGGTCAATACACTTTCTTTGTAAAGGGTTAGATAGTAAATATTTTTTCAGTTTTTTGGGCAAAGAACTCCATTGCAACCACTCATTTCTGCTGTTGTAGCTTGAAAGCACCACTGACAACATGTACACAATTGTGTGGCCAGATCTGGCCTGTAGGCTTTGTTTGCTGATCCCTGATCAAAAAAAATCTTTTATGATAATTCAGGGAGTAAGTGGATATAGTAGAAACCATAAAGCTGAAATATAAATGCCTCAAGAGTGAGACACTTTGGTTTAAGCTATCACTTTGTTCAATATGTGAACAACTACTTTGTCCATTCAGAATGCTGGGAACACACATCCCTTTTTGTTAACAGCTTAGTCTACACAGACAGACTGAAGGACTGAAAGTTACCGTAGGCTGCTGGTCTCAGAAGCACTACCAGAGATGTGTATGTGTGTGATTGTGTGTGTATGTTTAGGAGGAGGAAGAAGAGGGGCTATGTTGGTCCTGAAAAAACTGCCCTTTCTCACTTCCCCTAGACTATTCACTTGTACATGATTATATAATTTATGTCAGCCTTTGTCCATTTTATAGATGAGGAAACTGAGGTTCAGAGAGGTTAAAGAGTTACTGAAGGTCACAGAGCTGGTAAGTGGAGGGAACAGGATTTGAACCCAGCCAGTCTGACTTCAAGACCTGTGTATGTAACCGCAGCGCTACCCAGGCCCCAATTACTTAGGCTAAGAAATTGGTCCCTCCCTTTGGGATGATTTCATGCAACAGAAACCAGATCCGTCTTTGGAAAGTCGTCAACTTACACAAGTGCCCTTGGCATCCTGCTCACGTTGTCACCCTGCTAAGGTGACTCTTGCAACATGGACAGGGGAACTGGGTCTCTTCACCTGCACTGGAGGTGGACATAGGGCTTACCAACCAGAAACTCTAGGTTTCTGTGAGGACGGGAGGCACCTAGTCTATTTGTCAGCTGTTACTCAATGTGCTGGGGATTCCCAGGTGGTAAAGAATTTGCCTGCCAATTCAGGAGACACAAGAGACGCAGGTTCAATCCCTGGATTGGGAAGATCCCCTGGAGGAGGAAATGGCAACCCACCCCAGTATTCTTGCCTGAAAAATTCCATGGACAGAGGAGCCTGGCTGGTTACAGTCCATGAGATCACAGAGTGGCACACGACCGAGTGGCTGAGCACGCACACGTCCACTCAATGTACTGAGGGGTGCTTGCTTGCTTACAGGACAAAGCAACCACAGCGACAATAATAGTAACAATTAGCAATGAGAATGATGCTACACCTCTGTGTGACTTGCTAGATGTTAGACACTCTTATAACTACTTTGCATGGCTTGCATGTATAATTAATTAATCCTCATAACAAGGTTTTGAGGGTGTGTGTTAGTTTCCTGGGGCTGCCATAACAAATTGCTGCAAACTGGGGCTTGCGACGACAGAAATTTACTCTCTCGTGGCTCTGGACTCTACAAGTCTGAGATCAAGGTGTCAGCGGGGCCACGTTCCCTCCAGAGGCTCCAGGAGAGGGTCTGCCCTTGCCTCTTTCATCCTCTTAGCTTTTAGTTTCATCACTCCAATTTCTGCCTCTGTCCTCACCTGGCGCTCTTCCCTGTGAGTCTGTCTCCATAGCTCCAAATCTCTTCCTCTCTTCATAAGGACAGAAGTCACTGAGTTTAGGGCCACCCTAATCCAGGAGGACCTCATATTTTGAAACAAATTTTTATTGGAGTACAGTTGCTTTTCAATATTGTATTAGGTTCTACTGTACAGTAAAGTGATTCAGATAGATGTATACAGATATCCCCTCTCTTTTGGATTTCCTTGGTATTTAGGTCACCACTGAGCATTGAATAGAGTTCCCTGAGCTACACAGTAGGTTCTCATTAATTATCTATTTTCTACATAGTATCAATAGTGTATAAATGTCAATCTCAGTCTCCCAATTCATCTTCCCCCATCTCTCCTTGGTGTTCATAGGTTTATTTCTCCATATCTGTATCTGTATTTCTCCTTGTAAATAAGATCACCCATACTATTTTCTTCAGATTCCACATATATGCATAATAGGCAATACTTGTTTTTCTCTTTCTGACTTACTGCAGTCTGGGTGACAGTCTCTGCTGCTGCTGCTGCTAAGTCGCTTCAGTCGTCTCCGACTCTGTGCGACCCCATAGATGGCAGCCCACCAGGCTCCCCCATCCCTGGGATTCTCTAGGCAAGAATACTGGAGTGGGTTGCCATTTCCTTCTCCAATGCATGAAAATGAAAAGTCAAATTGAAGTTGCTCAGTCATGTCTGACTCTTAGCCACCCCATGGACTGCAGCCTACCAGGCTCCTCCATCCATGGGATTTTCCTAGGTCCATCCATATCTCTACAAAGGAGGATTTTATCTCAATCACATTTCCAAAAAATAAGGTCACGTACACAGGCCCTATGCCAGTGGGGAGCAGATAGGACTTCAACTTTGAGGGGATAAAATTCAATCCACAACAGGGAGGTACTATTATTATTTTCATTTCACAGCATGAGGATTCAAGGTGCTGAGAGGTTAAGAATCTATCTGAGGTCACACAGCTTTATTAGCAGAGCCAGGATTTGAACTCAGATATTCTGGGAGGCTGTAACCCAAACCACTGTGTCAACAACTGCTTTGCCTGCAGAGTTGCCGTACCTGGCACTTCAGACATGCCACGGCCTTGCTGCAGCTTCTGGTAAGAACAAACACGTACTGAATTAGCTGAGTGCGTGGAAAGCCTTGTGGCTGTGTTGGGTGACTCCCGAGGAGCCCGAGGACAGGTGAGGGGCTGGGCTGCTGGTGGGGATTCTTGTTTATCTCAACAGGGAATCAGGCTCTCAGTGTGGCAGACTGGGCACATGACCAGCTCCTGCCGTCACCTGGGTAATTGGTTTTCTGTGTTCATTTCAATAATGAACAATATTAAAGGAGGCTAGAGATGCAGTGGAGATACAGCATTGTGGGAAGAACAAAGAGATTTTAATGTGTTGGGTCTCAGTTGTGGGGAAGATGAGGGATATGATAATAGGGTATGAAGGCAGCAGCGATTATGCAGCAGCCTTCGTGCCATCCATCATGGCTCACGTCTGGGGTTGGTGGCAGAACAGGAGTCTTCTCAGATCCGGGCATTATCTCCGCTGTTTATTTACATCTCAAATCAGGTTGTACTGACAAGGAGTGAAAGGGCTTCCAGGGAAGAAATGTAACTACATGATATATTTCCTACAGAAAGTGCAAACACAATACAGACTATCTGGTTAAATATATCATCCCAGAAAGGATCCAACTGCTGAAAGCTTAAGCCTGCACTTGATATTTCTTGGCGTGAGATCATTACAACAGTTCCCCCCTTAGCCATGCGGAATATGCCCCAGACCCCCTGTAGATGCCTGGAACTGTGGATAGTACTCAACCCTCTATACCGTGTTTTTCTCTTTACCTACATCCATAGGTATTATAAACTTTAATTTATAAATTAGGCACTGGAAGGGGTTAACGATAATAGCTAACAATAAAAAAATGATAGTAATGTACCATAATAAGAGTTTCGTGAATGTGGTTTCTCTCTGTCAAAATGGTGTACAAATTTAATGCCTTTTCCATCTTAATTAAAGATGTATCCTTCATTGTGGCTGTAACTTTTGCAGTTTGAGGTGCAACAGCAAAAGCAGCATGGGTTTCTTTTTCTTTCTCACAGTCTCATGGATAGAAATTTGATCTTACCATAGGCAAACTTAGCATATGGGCTTGTCTTTTTCCCTTATTAAGTCAAGAACTTTAACCTCTTCACTTAAAGGGAGCACTTAAAGGGTTCTCTTAGGCACATCTGTATTGTCAGCATCATCACTGTTGTGTGTTGGGGCCAGTGTTGGGTAAAATCAGGGTTCCTGGAACACAAGGACTAAGGTACCAAGACAGGCAACCTGATAAAATAAAGGACTACCAAATGACTAACAGGGCAGCGAGTAGCATGTGCTGGGCAAAGGGGTGTCACTCAGGATGGAGCTGGAAGGCGTGAGATTTCATCACGCTGCTCAGAAGAGCCCACTGTTTAAAATGTATAAACTCTTTATCTATGAAATTTCCCTTTTAGTATCTTTGGACTGTGGTTGACCGCAGGTAACTGAACCTGCAGACAGGGCAGAGAAACTTTGGATAAGCAAGGATGACTGTGTGCCCTCCGAGATGACCGGCCTCCTCTGTTCTCTTTCTGATTGCTCTGCATGACCTCTCCCGGCCCATTCTGTGTCCCGAGTCCCATTTCCTTCTTTTCTGGAAGGACAGCCTGCCTGGACTACCTCCTCTTCTCTGCGGCTTTGATTCGCGGCTAGTTATGTGCTGATGCTTCCAAACTGTATCTTCCCACTGTTCTTCCCTTCTCAGCTCTTTACAAACTTTATGAACAGATCCTACATTTCCATAGTTAAAACCGAGACAGTGTAAACAATCAGTATAAATTCCTCCTTCCTTCTTGGGCTTGCATCTGCCTAGTTTTGTTTTTCCTAGAAGGTTATTCCTGGTTTCTTATGACTCCTTCTCGAGGTGCTCCTGTACCAGAAGATAGAAATGGTAGTTTTTCCTCCTTCTGCCTTCAAATGTGCCATATTATACACATTCTGAATTTTTTTCACTTTTGATCTTTCCATGACAAGATTGAGAGAACTTCATTTTTTTTCTTTTCTTTTTTTAAACTTACAATTGCCGTGTTCCGTTGTCTGGCTGTCCCATTATGATTTAACCAGCCTTCTACCAAAGGACATTTGGGTTGTCACCAGTCATTTGCTATAATGGTTAATTTTATGTGCAATTGGTTTGGCCATAAGGTGCCAAATATTTGGTTAAATATTATTTCTGGGTGTGTTTTTGAGGGTGTTTTGTATGAGCTTAACATCCGATCCAGTGGACTGAATAAGCACATCACCTTCCCCAAGGTGGGTGGGTCTCAGCAAATCCACTGAATGTCTGAAGAAATAAAAGGCTGAATAAGAAAGAATTCTCTCTCTGCCCGATTGTCTCTGAGCTGGGAACTGGTATTCTCCTGCATTTGGTCTCAGACTCAGATTGGAACCATGCCATTGGCTCTCCTGGATCTGGACTTCTCAGCCTCCATAATCATAAGGACCAATTCCTCAAAACCAGTCTCTCTGTCAATAAATATGGAAAGATATAGAGATATATAGATTTAAGTTCCAAAGGGGATCTGGATCTCTTGTCATGATTTTCTCTCAATACATGCATTTCTAGCACCTCTGACAGGTAAGGAGGAATCCAGTCAGAGAGAGTATAGGGGGAAGAGGGCAGAAAATTTTCTACCCAAGCAGGGCAACAGAACCTCCTTAGGGAGAGAAATGATCCTGCCAGAGAGAAGGAGGAGAGAATGCTAAGGGAGGAAGGTAAAACCTCTGGCTGGGCCTCCTGATCTCAAAAACCATCATGACTGTGACCTTTCTCCTGGATTTTAGGAAGAGGAGCCTATGCGTATTATTATTAAAGGGTACATGTCTTGACCCACTGTTACAGACTGACTTGTGTTTCCTTAATATTCATATGTTGAAGGCCTAAGCCCCCAGTGTGACTGTCTGTGGAGGTAGGGCCTTTATGGAAGTAAATAAGGTTAAATGAATCACTGTTGTTCCTGTTCAATCCTTCAGTCATGTCCAACTCTTTGTGACCCCATGGATTGCAGCAAGCCAGGCTTCCTGTCCTTAACCATCTCCCTGAGCTTGCTCAAACTCATATCCATTGAGTCAGTGATGCCTTCCAACCATCTTGTTCTCCATCATCCCTTTCTCCTCCTGCCTTCAATCTTTCCCAGCATCAGGGTCTTTTCCAATGAGTTGGCTCTGTGCATCAGGTGGCCAAAGTATTGGAGCTTCAGTATCAGTCCTACCAATGAATATTCAGGACTGATTTCCTTTAGGACTGGCTGGTTTGATCTCCTTGCAGTCTGAGGGACTCTCAAGAGTCTTCTCCAACACCACAGTTCAAAAACATCAGTTCTTTGGCACTCAGCTGTCTTTATAGTCCAGCTCTCACATCCATATGTAACTATGGGAAAAACCATAGCTTTGAGTATATGGACCTTTGTCGGCAAAGTTATGTCTCTGCTGTTTAAAATGCTGTCTAGGTTTGTCATAGCTTTTCTTCCAAGGGGCAAGCGTCTTTCAATTTCATGGCTGCAGTCACCATCTGCAGTGATTTTGAAGCCCAAGAAAATAGAGTCTGTCACTGTTTCCATTGTTTCCCCATCTATTTGCTGTGAAGAGTTGGGACTGGATGCCATGATCGTAGTTGTTTGAATGTTGAGATTTAAACCAGCTTTTTCACTCTCACCTTTCACTTTCATCAAGAGGTTCTTTAGTTTCTCTTTGTGTTCTGCCATTAGGGCGGTGTCATCTGGATATCTGAGGTTATTAATATTTCTCCCGGCAATCTTGATTCCAGCTTGTGCTTCATCCAGTCCGGCATTTCTCATGATGTACTCTGCATTGAAGATAAATAAGCAAAATGACAATATGCAGCCTTGACACACTCCTTTCCCAGTTTGCAACCAGTCCATTGTTCCACATCTGGCTCTAACTGTGGCTTCTTGACTTGCGTACAGTTTTCTCAGGAGGCAGGTAAGGTGGTCTGGTATTCCCATCTCTAAAAATTTTCCACAGTTGTGATCCACACAGTCAAAGGCTTTAGCATAGTCAATGAAGCAGAAGTGAATGCTTTTCTAAAATTCTCTTGCTTTCTCTATGATCCAACAGATGTTGGCAATTTGATCTCTGGTTCCTCTGCCTTTTCTAAATACAGCTTGAACATCTGGAAGTTCTCAGTTTTCACATATTGCTGAAGCCTAGCTTGGAGAATTTTGAGCATTACTTTGCTAGCGTGTGAGATGAGTGCAATTGTGTGGTAGTTTGAGCATTCTTTGGCATTTCCCTTCTTTGGGATTGGAATGAAAACTGACCTTTTCCAGTCCTGTGGCCACTGCTGTGTTATCCAAATTTGCTGGCATATTGAGTGCAGTACTTTCACAGCATCATCTTTTAGGATTTGAAATAGCTCAACCAGAATTCTATCACCTCCTCTAGCTTTGTTCGTAGTGATGCTTCTTAAGGCCCACTTGATTTACAGTCCGGGATATTTGGCTCTAGATGAGTTATCATGCCATCGTAGTTATTTGGGTCATTAAGATCTTTTTTGTATGGCTCTTCTGTGTATTCTTGCCACCTCTTCTTAATATCTTCTGCTTCTATTAGGTCCATACTGTTTCTGTCCTTTATTGTGCCCATCTTTGCATGAAATGTTCCCTTGGTATTTGTAATTTTCTTGAGGATATCTCTAGACTTCCCTATTCTACTGTTTTCCTCTATTTCTTTGCACTGATCACTGAAGAAGTTTTTCTTATCTCTCCTTGCTATTCTTTGGAACTCTGCATTCAGATGGGTATATCTTTCCTTTTCCCCTTTTGCTTTAGCTTCTCTTCTTTTCCCAGCTATTTATAAGGCCTCCTCAGGCAATCATTTTGCCCTTTTGCATTTCTTTTTCCTGGGAATGGTTTTGTTCACCACCTCCTGTACAATGTTACTAACTTCTGTCCATAATTCTTCAGGCACTGTGTCTATCAGTTCTAATACCTTGAATCTGTTTGTCACTTCCACTGTATAATTGTTAGGGATTTGATTTAAGTCATACCTGAATGGTCTAGTGGTTTTCCCTGCTTTCTTAAACTTAAGTCTGAATTTGGCAATAAGGAGTTCATGATCTGAGCCACAGTCAGCTCCCAGTCTTTGTTTCGCTGACTGCATAGAGCTTCTCCATCTTTGACTGCAAAGGATATAATCAATCTGATTTTGTTTTGACCATCTGGTGATGTCCATGTGTAGAGTCATCTCTTGTATTGTTGGAAGAGGGTGTTTGCTATGACCAGTGTGTTCTCCTGGCAAAATTCTGTTAGCCTTTGCCCTGCTTCATTTTGTACTCCAAGGCCAAACTTTCCTGTTACTCTAGGTATCTCTTGACTTCCTACTTTTGCATTCCAGTCCCCTATAATGAAAAGGACATCTTTTTTTGGTGTTAGTTCTAGAAAATCTTGTAGATCTTTGTAGAACAATTCAGCTTCAGCTTCTTTGGCACTGATGGTTGGGGCATAGACTTGGATTACTGTGATATTGAATGGTTTGCCTTGGAGATGACCAGAGATCATTCTGTCATTTCAGATTGCACCCAAGTACTGCATTTCAAAGTCTTTCATTGACTATGAGGGCTACTCCATTTTTTCTAAGGGCTTCTTGCCCACAGGAGTAGATATACTGGTCATCTGAATTAAATTCACCCATTCTGGTCCATTTTAGGTCACTGATTCCTAAAATGTCAATGTTCACTCTTGCCATCTCCTGTTTGACCACTTCCAATTTACCTGGATTCATGGACCCAACATTCCAGGTTCCTATGCGATATTGTTCTTTACAACACTGGACTTTACTTTCACCACCAGTCACATCCACAACTGGGCATTGTTTCTGCTTTGCCTCAGCCTCATTCCTTCTGAAGCTATTTCTCTGCTATTCTCCAGTAGCATATTGGGCACCTGCTGATGTGGGGAGTTCATCTTTCAGTGTCATATCTTTCTGCCTTTTCATACTGTTCATGGGAGTTCTCAGGGTAAGAATGCTGAAGTGGTTTGCCATTCCCTTCTCCGGTGGACCACATTTTGCCAGAAATCTCCACCATGACCATCTTGGGTGGCCCTGCACGGATTGGCTCATTGTTTCATTGAGTTAGACAAGGCTGTAATCCATGTGATCAGTCTGGTTAGCTTTCTGTGATTGTGGTTTTCATTAAGCCTGCCCTCTGATGGATGAGGATGAGAGGCTTGTGGAAGCGTCCCATCTGATGGGAGGGAATATAATCATAA
This sequence comes from Capricornis sumatraensis, assembly GCF_032405125.1. Taxonomy (NCBI): domain Eukaryota; kingdom Metazoa; phylum Chordata; class Mammalia; order Artiodactyla; family Bovidae; genus Capricornis; species Capricornis sumatraensis. The sequence goes on along the minus strand of NC_091071.1, from coordinate 21,783,821 downwards.
GGATGATCTAATAGACTGATGTCCTTACAAGGAGAGGAAGAGACACCAGTGAGCTCTCTCTCTCCATGCTCACAGAGGAAGGACCACGTGAGAACACAGCAAGTTTGCAAGCCAAGAAGAGAGTTCCCACCCCAAGCCAACCCTGGCAACTTGATCTTGGACTTCTAACTTTCAGAACCATGCAAAAATGTTTGTTAAGCTGCTCAGTCATGGTATTTTATTATGAAACCTCAGCAGACTAGTGTCCCCGTATATTGTTTTTAATCGATTTTAGTTATATGAGTAACAGATACTTCCATTCTCCTTGTAAACAAAAGTAAACATTAAAGAGTCTTTAACCAACACCTCCCATCTTAATTCTCTAGTGCAGAGGTTGGTAAACTATGGCCCACAGGCCCAATCTGACTCTCTCTATGTTTTTGAAATAGTTCTATTGGAGCACACCTCTTTCATTTATATACTGTCAGTGATTGCATCTAACTCCATTAGAAGAGTGGATTAGTCACAACAGAGATAGTAAGACCTGATAAGCCTAAAATATTAACTCTGTGGCCCTTTACAAAAGGATATTGCTGACCCCTGCTCTAGACCATGCCCACAAACAAACACTATTACAGTTTGTGTGAATTATTTTTGCTTATATAGTTCTGTATTATATAGCACTGTATGTGTTACAGCAACGGGGTTATCTTTTTCTGTATCTCTTTTTCAGACAACAGTAAGCCTTGGAGATTTGTCCATGTTGGTAGACACAGGTCTGTCACTTCATTGTTTTAACTGCTGCATAATATTCCAAAGTTTTAACATACCACGGTTTATTCCATGCTTTTACTAATGGAGGCTTCCCTGGTATCTCAGCTGGTAAAGAATCTGCTTGCAATGCAGAAGACTCCGGTTCTAGTCCTGGGTCAGGAATATCCGCTGGAGAAGGGATAGGCTACCCACTCCAGCATTCTTGGGCTTCCCTTGTGGTACCTGGTAAAGAATCCGCCTGCAATGCGGGAGACCTGGGTTCGATCCCTGGGTTGGGAAGATCCCCTGGAGAAGGGAAAGGCTACCCACTCCAGTATTCTGGCCTGGAGAATTCCATGGACAATACAGTCCATGGAGTTGCAAGGAATCGGACACAACTGAGTGACTTTCACTTTCACTGGTTATTTCCAGTTTTTTCCACTACAAAAAACATACCAACAGCAAAACAAATACCTTGTATGACATCTCCTTATACGTATGTTTGAGTGACTCTCTGTGACTGAACCAAGACGGAGATTGCTAGGCCCTGAGGCAAACACATTTTAAAATTTAGTCTGATTTTTCAAGTAGGTGATACATTTATGTGATTCCAAAAAATTTAAAAAATGATATACAAGGCATACACTGCAAAGCCTCACCTCTCCCTGTTTTCTGCCATCTCCCATCCCTAATAAGGTATCAGTTTCTTATTCATCCTTTTAGGGTTTCCTGATGAAAACAGAGCAAAGGAGCCTATGTACTCCTACATACTATATGTGTATTTCTTTATTTCGCTATCTTTTCACTTGACAGTATATTGTGGCGTTTACAGTTATCTTCCCATAACTGTAAATCTTCTTATATAAGTATATAGAATGTGTACTCATGCCTTTTAAACATAGCATTTGGTCTGTGTAGTATTCTTTCCATTGACATACCCTACTTTATTTAACTAGGTCCTTATAGGGGATCACTTTTTTTTTCTCTTTTCTTTCATGATGACAATAAGGAATGCACATTTTAAATGTTAATAGATACAGCCCCATTGCCAGTTTAAGGGGCTGTGTTGTTTGCATGCCCAGCTGGGTGCCTTTTTAAGAAGCCAAAACAGAGCAGACACTTGCTTGCAATTTAAGCTGCAGCAGTTCCCAGAACACAGCATGTTTTGCCACGTGTCCTTACTATTCTCTCTGTTGGACCCTCCCTTTCTACACCTTGTCTGTCTAGCTGACTCTAAAATCTCCCTCTAAGTTTTGCCTGGAAAATCTGTGAAGCTACCAACCCCTGTGGTAGAGTTGATTATTCCCTCTCTTGGGCACTTGCCTACATCTCTATTTTTGCTCTTCTCACATGGTTCATTTTCTTTCTTTCCCAGTCTTGTCTCCTTTCCTTCATGGTGGACTTCTTAAAGGATGACACCACTTCTTCATTCATGCTTCATTCCTAAAACCTAAGACAGGTCTGTTGTGCAATAGGTGCTCAATAAAAGTTGGCTGAATGAATAAATTAGCGAGTAAGTGATCAGTAAAAACACAGATGAACCAACGAAATTGAATTTGGACAATGAATTCATGGGTGTGTTTATCCACTAGTCTGCCAATCATGCAAATGAGCTTATCTGCATCTGCCGATGGAATTTCGATGGAATTTGCATGCTGGAGGGGGAGGCTGCCAGTTCACAGAGGATTCTTCTAGGCATTTGTCATTCATTATAAAACATAAGCTTGCATTGGAGTTTATGCAGCACAGTGTCAGCCAATTAGAGGAGATTGTAGCTTTGGAAACAAACATCTGCTTGGTGCTGGGTAAATAATAGTTAGAGTCTGGTGTTTTACGACTATGTGATTAATTTGAATCTCATATAATTTAGTATTTGACCATGTGGGACTCACAGAGATCATGCCCATAATCCAAGTTACAGCTGCAAAAATGATATCTGGGATTTCCTACTATTGACTGTAAGTACTTAGAGATGATTTCTGGTTGCTGTGACAACTGGGACTATAGGAAAGAGTATGGGTCAGTGGTAGCCACCTCACATAAAGGATCATAGAGAGGGACACCTGTCTTCATATTCTATCCTGGATATGAGTATGTGCTTAGTCGCTATAGTCATGTCTGACTCTTGCGACCCCATGGACTGTAGCCCACCAGACTCCTCTGTCCATGGGATTTTCCAGGCAAGAATACTGGAGTGGGTTGCTATGTCCTCCAGTAGGTTGCTATGTCCTCCAGGGGATCTTCCCGACTCAGGGACCAAACCCACGTCTCCTGCATTGCAGGTAGATTCTTTACCACTGAGCCACCTGGGAAACCCTCTGCGCTGGATGCATGAGTCCTCAGTCACCTCAGTCATGTCCAACTCTTTGTGACCCCATGGACTGTAGCCCACCAGGTTACTCTGTCCATGGAATTCTCTGGGCAAGAATAGTGGAGTGGGTTGCCATTTCCTTCTCCAGGGGATCTTCCCAAACCAAGGATCAAACCCAGGTCTCCTGTACTGCAGGCAGATTCTTTACTGACTGAACTACAAGGGAAGCCCTCTATAATTCCATCTTGGATAATCCTCCCATAGACAATACATGGAGTACTGGGAAAATATGAATGCACTCTGTTGGCCTTTGATCATTGTTTCTCCTTTTCCCAGGGGGAAGGAAGTTAAAAGAAACATGGTAAGGAAAGTGCCATCAATCAAGTTCCTTCTATGGTAGGTCCTTTTCCAGATGCTTTTCTCCTCTTTTCCCCCATTTGCAACTCATAACAGCATGAGGCTAGGATTATTAATTACTATTTTACAAATAAACAAAATGAGTTGGGGGGACTAATTCTGGGCTCTAGCTGGCAGGTGGTCATCCTGGGAGTTAAAGCAGATCTGCTCAAGCCTGTGTTTCTCCCAGGATACCACCCTGCATTCCCAGAGGATGTGGCCAATGGTGTTCGACAGAGCAGTGGCTGTACCATAGTTCTGATTCTCTGCAGATAGTGCTGGGTGGATTGGCTGTGAACTCTGCCTGCCTTGCTTCCAAATAAGATAAGCAGATGCACTGTGATCTTTGCCTGTGGGGTTCTCAAGTACATCATTCAAATGCTTTGTGTGAAAAGATGAGGGGCCTGGTGAAAAGCTGGCTGTTGGTGGACTTGAGTGTGTAACAAATGATAGCCAAGTGACCGAGAATGCAGAATATTTGCCAAGCTAATAAGACTGCCTGGCTCTATAACTACCACAGAAATGAGAAAACAACTAGGCCATTGGATTTCCACAGAATCATCAATGGAGCTTTGAAAAATAAGCGTGTCTGGTCACCACCCACAGATATTCTGATTCCATGGATATTTTAAACAAGCTTCCCTTGCTATTCTGATGCTTAGCCAGATTTTAAAATCTGTGATCTAGTCAAATGGATCATTTGAGTCATCAGACCTTGAATAAGGATTGCTTTCTTTGGCTACATCTTTCCTTTATCACATTAAGTCTCTCTCTCTCTCTCTCTCTCTCTCTCTCTCTCTCTCTCTCTCTCTCTCTCTCTCTGTGTCTCTCTCGTATATTTTTTTTTTCCTAGCAGTTAAAAATTCTTCAAAGCTTTTTGCCACTAAACCATCTGCTGGTGAAATCTCCCACTAGGTTTCAAATGCCAAATTGTTCCCAGTAGCAATTTTCTGTATTATTTTGGGGAAAAGAATGAATTACATTTCTTCCCTCAGAACGAAAATACTTTAAAAATAAAAATACTCATTATGGACCAATAGCAGTTGCTTATATTTTTAAAAGAATAGCTTTATTAGAGACATGTTTTGTGAGTTTTCTTCAGGCTTCCCTCACAGGCTTGATTCTTGCATTGAGAACAGGAAGCATGGATGATTCTAGTGCCAGGGTGCTCTGGCGGATAGTGGTAATATAGAGAGAATGGAGACCAATTTGGCTCAAAGAATTATAGGATGTTTTATTGAGTTCCCAATGCCCACAAGCTTTATGGAAGTAGCCAGACGAAGCTATAAGCCTCATTAGAGGATTTATGTGGATTGTACCTTTGTCACGTTGTGTAATCCCCTCCCAATTCAAAACCTTTCCCCATTACTATAGAAACCCACATCCTGTGATAAGTAACAGGAGTGTTGTTAAAAGTCTTGGGAAAGATAAACCTGAAATTGTTGTATTTGCCTCCATTTGGAGATGGTTTTCTTTAAGAGTCCTGTTGGTTAATCTTCTAAACCTTTGATATCCATTTATAATGGCAGATGGCCAGCTATCCACCCAGACCTCATGATCCCCTTTCTATAGCATAACATTCTACTGGGAAAGAGCATCCCCTCCGGGGACCACGTAACCCATTTCCCTGTGCATCAGTGTGTGGTTGTCCAATGAGTCCTGACCAATGGGATATGAGTAGAAGTGATGTGTGTCACTTAAAAAAAAAAAAAGAAGTGTGTGTGTTTTCCATTTCTCTTTCTCTGTCAACTGTGCACAGATAATTTCAAAGACTTAGGGGGCAGTGGAATCATCATGTTGAAAGAGGCTGGGTCCCTGAATCACTGCATGTAAGGAAGTTGCCTGCTGACCAGAAATACCATCACTGAGCTTTTATGTGAATGAGAAGTAAGTTCTCACTATGTTCAACTTCTGGAGTTTGAGGGTTGCTCATTAATTGTACTGATCTGCTGAAAACTTTCATCTGGTTTAAGGCAATTTGACCTCCTGACCCAGAAGTGCTGATAAGAGCAGTGACTCCTTCTCATGTCCAGCATGGAACATCTGGGATCAGTAAAGAATTTTCATCTTGTGACAACCATTCTGGGTTTTCCTGGTGGCTAAGGGGTAAAGAATCTGCCTGCAATGCAGGAGCTGCAGGAGAGATGGGTTCGATCCCTGGGTCGGGAAGATCCCCTGAATAAGAAAATGGCAACCCACTCCAGTATTCTTGGCTAGAGGACCCCATGGATAGAGGAGCTTGGTGGGCTACAGTCCATGGGGTCGCAAAGAGTTGGACATGACTTAAGAGACTTAGCATGCATGTACGGCAACCATTCGAAGAGAAAAGAATATTTGTTACCAGAGAGTGGTATGAATAGTAAAAAGATATCAAGGATGAAAGAAGACTGTGAAAGTGATGCCCATTGGGACAGGCAGGTAGATGAATGATTTCTGCCCCATAAGATGGGGGAATATTTTCTACTCTTGTCCTGTTTAAGCCTCTGACAACAGACTTTGTATCTTTCCCAACACTAACCCTACAGAGACAGTTCTGGCAGTCACCAGGGAAGAGGATCACTTTGCAAATAACACATTTCAGTACCAGTAGCAATAAATATCCTTGAAAGTCTCCACAAACTAGGCAGTTGTCTAGGTAGAGCGAGGACAAAAAACAAACAACAAAAAAAAACCTGCCAAATTATGTCTTCAGAGTGCTTACAAAGCAGTCAGGCTGACAGAACATAATAATAAGAAATATTAAGGCACAAAGTCCAAGTGTAAAATTAGTGGTAAGAAGCGAGCTGACACAGGCCTTCAGGAGGAAGCAACCACACTTGGGCTTGTGACATAGCAGAGAGTCCTGGGCAAGAATCTCATTTTAGCAGCTTACATCAGGGCAAAATGCAAATAAAAATAAAGTCTCTGCAGCACCGCTTGCTTTAAAATTTTTTAAATAATTTTTAGAATTTGGGTAAGCCTATAAAATGAGTCCTTATTTATTAAATGTCATTTGACATGTAAGTAGTGATCACAATAAAAACTGCAAACCAGCATCCTAAAATTCTTCCTGCAGGATAATCATTATGCAATTTTGTTGGAGACAAAGCCATGTTTTAAAAAAAATGGAATATAAATTTTGGGGCAAAGTAGGTATTTTAAAAATTAAGAATTTGCTCAGCTTATAAGCTGACCAATCACAATAGACATGGGCCTTAGAGGGGACCCGGAAGCTCCCAACTGTAGGTGGTATTAACTCTTTACCTGCTGGATCGTCATTAACAATCCTCACAGCTGCACCTGGGCACACTGGCCAAACATCAACCCAATACAGAATCATTACAAAAAGTGAAAACACTGCTGACAAGGAATCTCACTCTGTTCCCACCTTTCAGAGATTATTATCACTAAAAATTTAGAATATATCCTTCCAGACTTAAAAGTTTTCTGTGCAAACATAAATAACATCATATTATGCATTCTGCTCTTTTCATCCCTCTTGAAAAAAGAGTATATTATGAACACTATGTTATGTGCACACATAATTACCAATGTTCTTGCTTTTTCTTTTATCTCTTAATGAGAAGTTGTGGACCTAAATCAATACCATTATTGAAGTGTTTTAGGCACTCCCAAACTGCAGTCTCAAATTCATGCAACATTTAAAGTGTACATTGTTCTTTGGAGGTTTTTGGGGGAAGGCACAGCAAAGGTCCCCTCCTGCAGCTACTGTCTCCTCATTATCCTTCCTGGTTGTTTTTCTAGCCTCGTTCATTCCATACCCTGGAGGGCTCACTCTTGTCTTGACCTCCTAAGGGAACTTTAGTATTTGGAAGGATCCATTGTGTGTCGTTAATTCCTCAGTGTCTTTTTTTACAAAAAAATATTTAAAAAATTTATTTATTTATTTAGGTGGCAGCACCAGGTCTTCACTTTGGTATGCAAATTCTTAGTTGCAGCATGTGGGGTCTAGTTCCCCAACCAGGGATCAAACTTGGCCCCCTTACATTGGAAGTATGGAGTCTTAGCCACTAGACCACCAGGGAAGTCCCTCTCAGTCAGTTTCTTTTTTTTTAATTTAATTAATATATTTATTTTGGCTGTGCTGGGTTTTTGTTGCTGCTCGGGCTTTTCTCTAGTTGTGGCCAGAGTGGGCTACTCTCCATTGCAATGTGCGGGTTTCTCATTGCAGTGGCTTCTCTTGTTGAGGAACATGGGCTCTAGGGCACACGGGCTTCAGTAGTTGCAGTTCCCAGGCTCTAGAGCACAGGCTCAATAGTTGTGGCTAATGGGCTTTGTGGCTCTGTGGCACCTGGGATCTTCCCAGACCAGAGATCAAAGTCATGTCTCCTGCATTGGACTCTTAACTACTGAGCCACCAGGAACCCCTCAGTCAGTTTCTTGTACTTTTCTCTCCCTTCATAATTTCCTGGTCCTAGTGTTCTTTCCTCAGAGAAGGCAATGGCACCCTACTCCAATACTCTTGCCTGGAAAATCCCATGGATGGAGGAGCCTGGTAGCTGCAGTCCATGGGGTCACTAAGAGTTGGACATGACTGAGCGACTTCACTTTCACTTTTCACTTGCATGCATTGGAGAAGGAAATTGCAACCCACTCCAGTGTTCTTGCCTGGAGAATCCCAGGGACGGGGGAGCCTGGTGGGCTGTCCCACCAGAGGCACACAGAGTTGGACATGACTGAAGTGACTTAGCAGTGTTCTTTCCTAGGTACCCTGTCAGATGCTGGAAAGATTCTCCTGGATCTCCTGTCCCTCTTTCTTCATAAGCTAGTCTTGTGGTCACTCATCAAGAGCCAGATGGTTGGGAGAAGTCTTGAAATTCAAGACTGGGCTGCTTGGGTTCCTAGCTGTAAGTAATGGGAGCAGATCTCCCTCTTCCATGTTCCTGAAGTATTCTGTACATCTTCCCAACATCCAGTGAACTTAAAGTTTGTTGCCCTTGAGGATTTTGTTCCACGAGGAAGAAGCTGCATCTTTCTTGTTCTCCAAGGTATCATCATCACCCTGCCTGGCACATGGCAGGTGCTTAGTAAAGATCTGAATAAACAGCCAGGACGAAAAAGATCCCGACTGGCTGAGAACTGAGCTGAATGTCCTCGGGCTCAAGGCCCCGATTGTCCACAGGTTGCAGTGACCTGAGAGATGAGAGTGGCAAGTCTACAACAGCTGCCTATGGCAAAGGAAAGGCCAGCAGATGTTCTGACTGCTTCTGGCTGTCACTGGCAGGCTGTGTCAGATGGGGCTGCCAGGCAGGGCTGCCGTGTCAGGAGACCTTGGGGGAAGGAGCAGATCCCAAGCTGCAGCAGATGGTGAATGCTGTCTTTAGTCTTTAACATTTAAGGAAAAGAACTGGGAATAGACACTCGGCTCAGTGGCAGTTATGATGCATTTAAATAAGTCTTGCAAATCATTTACAGAAATGCAGATGCCTCCAAAGTTCTTAATTGCCTGTGGATTTTGTAGGAACTTCTAGTTCATCTTTCTATCCTCAGTGTCTAGTAGAGAGTGTGGGTGTGGAGTGAGCCCCCTGCATGATGGAGAGGGGAGGGGGCTGCCCACTGAAGGAATGCATATCCTGAGAGGCAATGACATTAAGTGACTGTGAATTATTGATCATCTTCCCAGGGGAGTCTGACCCCTTAAGAGCAAAATCTGCATCTTATGCTTTTTTATATCCTCCTTATATCCACCCCCAATTTACTCAGTTTTTGTTCTATCCAAGCTAATGTTGGGCAGGTACATAGATGTCAACGACCCTATCATATTTTTCCTGAAGAACAAGGATTTCTGAATAAGGGAAGTAGGACTTGGGAAGGTATTTCAGTTTGCTTCCATTCCCAATGGGAAGATGAATACCAACTTCATAAGGTTGTTGCCAACATTAAGTAAAATCACATATGTAAATGGCCCCAGTCCATGCCTGATACCTGGGTGGTAGTTATAAAATTATAGGTCTGAAGAAGTAGTACGTCATGAAGTTTTTGATCATGAATCTTGTGTTCATAGAGCCCTGGGCTTATATTGTCCCTCTGTCACTTACTAGCTTTGCTAACTTGACAACATATTCAACTTTTCTGAACCTCAGTGTCCTCAGAGAAAATGGCACTACTAACAGTGTCTAACTCACAGAGTTGGTGTAGGATTAAATGCAATAATTAAATTAAATGCAATAATGCATTAGTCAGTGCTCAAAAAAAGACAATACTCATTAATGTCATCATTATTATGGGACAGAGGACGGTAAGTAGTGTATCTTGGTTGTTTGAAATTATATGGGAAAATTTGGGTTGGATGAGTATATATAGACAATTCTTACCCTCCCAGTTGTTCAAGCTAAAAAACGTGGAATTATTCTTAAATCTTCTGTTTTTCTCACTCCCCACAACCAGTTCATCAGACATATAGGTAGAATCTAGCTACTTCTCACCACCTCCATTGCTACCACTCCTGTCTGAGCCACCATCACCTCCCTCCTGGACACTACCCAGTAGCTGGTCTCCCTGCTTCTATCCTTACCCCTAACAGTCTTTCATCAGCACAGTAGCCAGAGGGATCATGCTTAAAAACACAAGGCAGTTCCATCTCGTCTCTACTCAAAACCTTCCACTAGTTCCCCAACTCCCCCAGAACAAGAACCAAATGAGGCCCTGTAGGTCTCTCCCTGTGTGATCCGCTCCCTCCTTTGCTTCTCTCTGTCCTCACCTCCCACCACTCCCTCTCTCACTCCGTTCATTCCAGCCACACTAGTTTATCTGCTGTTTCTTGAACACACCAGGCATACTCCTATTTTGAGCACTTTGCATGGGTTGTTCCTCTGTTCCTGGAATGCTCTTCTCCTAGACATTTGCATGGTTCATTCTCTCCCATTCTTCCCGTCTCTGCTCAGATGTTGTCTTCTCCACAAGGCCTTTCTTGATCACCTGCCCAAATACTAACAGGCAGCCCCCCTGACAATTTCAAATTCCTCTTGTCCTGCTCTTTGCTTCTATCTTTTCTTAACACTCATCCCACCCAACATACCATACACTTACCTATTATATTTACTGCTTGTTGGCAGACTTCTCCTGCTAGAACACAAGCTCCATAAGGACAAGGATCTTTTTGTTGTTGTTGTTCATCAGTCTATCTCCAAAGCCTAGGACAACACTGGGCACACAGTTCAGTTCAGTTTAGCCCCTCAGTCATGTCTGATTCTTTGTGACCCCATGGACTGCAGCATGCCAGGCTTCCCCGTCCATCACCAACTCCCAGAGCTTGCTCAAACTCATGTCCATTGAATCAGTGATGCCATCCAACCATCTCATCCTCTGTCTTCCCATTCTCCTCCCGCCTTCAATCTTTCCCAGAATCAGGGCCTTTTCCAAAGAGTCAGTTCTTTGGATCAGGTGGCCGGAGTACTGGAGTTTCAGCTTCAGCATCAGTCCTTCCAATGAATATTCAGGACTGATTTCCTTTAGGATTGACTGGTTTGATCTTGCAGTCCAGCACACAGTAGGCATTTGATAAATGTTTGTTAAAGGAAAGAGTGCACCCAAGGGAAGGAACAACTGTAAAGATCTAGAGACAACTATAAATGAGAAATCATAGCCCGTCCCTGGTAGTTCAGTGGCTAAAACTCTGAGCTCCCAATGCAGAGGGCTGGGGTTTAATCCCTGGTCAGGAAACTATATCTTGCATGCCATGGTTAGAAGATCCTGTATGCTGCAACTAAGAAACATGATCCATGTGCCAACACTAAGACCCGGCACAGCCAAATAAAGAAATGAAGACATGGAAACTTATATTGCCATATGTAAAATAGATAGCCAATGGGAATTTTCAGTATGTCTCAGGGAACTCAAACAGGGGTTCTGTATCAACCTAAAGGGGTGGGATGGTGTGGGAGATGGGAGGGAGCTTCAAGGGGGGGGACATATGTACACCCATGACTGATTCATGTTGATGTTTGACAGAAAACAACAAGATTCTGTAAAGCAATTATCCTTCAATTTAAAAATAAATTAATCCATTTTGAGTTTATTTTTGTGTATGGTGTTAGAAAGTGTTCTAGTTTCATTCTTTTACAAGTGGTTGACCAGTTTTCCCAGCACCACTTGTTAAAGAGATTGTCTTTAATCCATTGTACATTCTTGCCTCCTTTGTCAAAGATAAGTTGTCCATAGGTGCATGGGTTTATCTCTGGGCTTTCTATTTTGTTCCATTGATCTATATTTCTATCTTTGTGCCAGTACCATACTGTCTTGATTACTGTGGCTTTGTAGTAGAGCCTGAAGTCAGGCAGGTTGATTTCTCCAGTTCCATTCTTCTTTCTCAAGATTGCTTTGGCTATTTGAGGTTTTTTGTATTTCCATATAAATTGTGAAATTATTTGTTCTAGCTCTGTGAAAAATACCGTTGGTAGCTTGATAGGGATTGCACTGAATCTATAAATTGCTTTGGGCAGTATACTCATTTTTACTATATTGATTCTTCTGATCCATGAACATGGTATATTTCTCCATCTATTAGTGTCCTCTGATTTCTTTCACCAGTGTTTTATAGTTTTCTATATATAGGTCATTAGTTTCTTTACATAGATATATTCCTAACACCATACACAAAAATAAACTCAAAATGGATTAAAGATCTAAACATAAGACCAGGAAGTATAAAACTCTTAGAGGAGAACATAGGCAAAACACTCTCTGACATAAATCACAGCAGGATCCTCTATGACCCACCTCCCAGAATATTGGAAATAAAAGCAAAAATAAACAAATGGGACTTAATTAAACTTAAAAGCTTCTGCACAACAAAGGAAACTATAAGCAAGGTGAAAAGACAGCCTTCTGAATGGGAGAAAATAATAGCAAATGAAGCAACTGACAAACAACTAATCTCAAAAATTTACAAGCAACTCCTGCAGCTCAATTCCAGAAAAATAAACGACCCAATCAAAAAATGGGCCAAAGAACTAAATAGACATGTCTCCAAAGAAGACATACAGATGGCTAACAAACACATGAAAAGATGCTCAACATCACTCATTATCAGAGAAATGCAAATCAAGACCACAATGAGGTACCATTTCAAGCCAGTCAGAATGTCTGCAATCCAAAAGTCTACAAGCAATAAATGCTGGAGAGGGTGTGGAGAAAAGGGAACCCTCCTACACTGTTGGTGGGAATGCAAACTAGTACAGCCACTATGGAGGACAGTGTGGAGATTCCTTAAAAAACTGGAAATAGAACTGCCTTATGACCCAGCAATTCCACTGCTGGGCATACACACCAAGGAAACCAGAATTGAAAGAGACATGTATATCCCAATGTTCATCGCAGCACTGTTTATAATAGCCAGGACATGGAAGCAACCTAGATGTCCATCAGAAGATGAATGGATAAGAAAGCTGTGGTACATATACACAATGGAGTATTATTCAGCCATTAAAAAGAATACATTTGAATCAGTTCTAATGAGGTGGATGAAACTGGAGCCTATTATACAGAGTGAAGTAAGCCAGAAAGAAAAACACTAACACATATATATGGAATTTAGAAAGATGGTGACAATAACCCTGTACGTGAGACAGCAAAAGAGACACAGATGTATAGAACAGTCTTTTGGACTCTGTGGGAGAGGGTGAGGGTGGGATGATTTGGGAGAATGGCATTGAAACATGTATAATATCATATAAGAAATGAATTGCCAGTCTAGGTTCGATGCAGGATACAGGATGCTTGGGGCTGGTGCACTGGGATGACCCAGAGGGATGGTATGGGGAAGGAGGTGGGAGGGGGGTTCAGGACTGGGAACATGTGCACACCCATGGTGGATTCATGTTGATGTATAGCAAAACCAATACAATACTGTAACATAATTAGCCTCCAATTAAAATAAATAAATTTAAATAAATAAATAAATTTTAAAAAGAAATGAATAATACATGAATAATAAATTAAAAAAAAAGAAATGAATCACAAGGTCCTCAAGGCATTTAGACATTGAACTCTAACTTGAAAATCTGGTTTTATTTGGCAAATTATAATCCAAAGTAAAGCTTCTCAGCTGGTGCTAGTGGTAAAGCAAATGCAGGAGACATAAGGGAGTTGGGTTTGATTCTTGGGTGGGGAAGATCCCCTGGAAGAGGAAATAGCATCCCACTCCAGTGTTCTTGTCAGGAGAATCTCATGGACAGAGGAGCATGGCAGGCCACACCCATAGGGTTGCAAATAGTTGGATACCACTGAGCATCTGAACACACACAGCACATTGTGCAGATTACAATCCAAATAAAAAATTTAATGAAGAATTAAGTGATCTGGTAACAATAGACCCACATTCTCTAATGGACACTGCAGTCAGAGTGGAGAAATGCTTTGTCATTTGGTTTGCCATGGTACCAACAGCACCCACTTTCTTTGCCTAGGTTACCTTCCTGGACTACCTTCCTGGACCCTGGGGCTGTCTGGATTCACTATCTTTGACTAGTTGCTCACAGCTGGAATGTCTCTGTTCCCATGTCTATGGCAGGAGTTCCATCCTGTGGGTGGGGTCTCCCCTCTGCCGGGGCTGTCTATTCCTGCTTTCAGTAATTAGATACTGGGGTGATTGACCACGGAAGATAAGTTCTCAATCACTCCTGAACACATAAAATATTTGTGAAGACATGAAATAAAAATGTTACTGTGCTGGGAACATTGATCAGCAGGGTGATGTTTATGGAGCATTGTTAATTGGATTTCTAGAATGAGATGTTCTGTCGGTTGGAGTCTATCTGATGAAACGTGGGCTGTGACAGCAGCTCCTGGAAATGACCTGGGAATGGCTTCATGGTCAGGGAACTGGGCAGCCATCTGACCAACAGGCTGGGGAGAGGAAGGAGGATTGAAGAGGTCGCTGGGCACTCTAGTGGTCCAAGCTTCTTATCAGTGAGCTGTAGGGAGTACTCCATCTGTCAGATTTATCAACAACTTTAAAGAATGTCATGTTTGAGATAATGACCTGTATCTGGACTTGCACAAAGCCCTGAAAATACTTCTATGAATTGTGTTTTTATCTCAAGGACTGCAGAGTGCGACGTGCAACATTACCATTGATATCATCTATTGAGAACTCTTTCCCAGGTTCTTTATTAAGGTTTAATTAAATTTTATGTGTTATCAATTAGGATTAATCTACATTTAGTCTGAATTAGAGGAAGCCAATTATAAATAACACCACTTCTCATTTATTCCTGAATACAAAATGAAGGTTTTTAAACTTCCTTTGGAAGAAAAAATACAACCCCACTGAACCAAATATACACTTTAAAGAATTTTATGCCCAAAAGCTAAGAGTTCTATTAAAATAAAGTGAATGGATGAAAATTCCTGTAGAAAGGTGCTATAGACAGAAAATGGGAGTAGTGAAGGGAAGGAGAGGTAGCCTGAATTACAAAGAAAGCTGTTGTCTGGGAGGAGTTTCAAGAAACCTGCATTTTCTATTTTCACAGACTGAAAACTCAGCAGTGGCCACAGGACTGGAAAAGGTCAGTTTTCATTCCAATCCCAAAGAAAGGCAATGCCAAGATTGTTCAAACTACCACACAGTTGCACTCATCTCACACGCTAGCAAAGTAATGCTCAAAATTCTCCAAGCTAGGCCTCAATAGTACTTGAATGGAGAGCTTCCAGAAGTTCAAGCTGGATTTAGAAAAGGCAGAAGAACCAGAGATCAAATTGCTAATATCCATTCGATCACAGAAAAAGCAAGAGAATTCCAGAAAAACATTTACTTCTGCTTCATTGACTACCTAAAGTCTTTGACTATGTGGATCACAAGAAACTGTGGAAAATTCTTAAAGAGATGGGAATCTCTTTAAGACCATCTTACCTGTCTCCTGAGAAACTGGTATGCAGATCAAGAAGTAACAGTTAGAACCAGAGATGGAACAATAGACTGGTTCTAAATTGGGAAAGGAGTGTCAAGGCTGCATATTGTTACCCTGCTTATTTAACTTATATGCAGAGTGCATCATGTGAAATGCCAGGCTGGATGAAGCACAAGCTGGAATCAAGAATGCCAGGAGAAATATCATTAACTCCAGATATGCAGATGACACCACCCTAATGGCAGAAAATGAAGAGGAACGAAAGAATCTCTTGATGAAGGTGAAAGAGGAGCGTGAAAAAGCTGGTTTAAAACTCAACATTCAAAAAACTAAGATCATGGCATCTGGTCCTATCACTTCATGCAAATAGATGGGGAAACAGTGGAAACAGTGTTAGACTCTTTTCTTGGGCTCCAAAATCACTGCAGATGGTGATTGCAGCCATGAAATTAAAAGATTCTTGCTCCTTGGGAGGAAAGCTATGCCAAAGCTAGACAGTATATTAAAAAGTAGAGACATCACTTTGCCAACAAAGGTATGTATAGTCAAAGCTATGGTTTTTCCAGTAATCATGTATGGTTGTGAAAGTTGGACAATAAAGAAAGTTGAGTGCTGAAGAATTGATGCTTTTGAACTGTGGTGTTGGAGAATACTCTTGAGAGTCCCTTGGACAGCAAGGAGATCAAACCTGTCAATCCTAAAGGATATCAACCCTGACTATTCATTGGAAAGACTGATGCTGAAGCTTAAGTTCCAATACTTCAGCCACCTGATGAGAAGAGCCAACTCATTGGAAAAGACCCTGATGCTGGGAAATATTGAAGGCAGGAGGAGAAGGGGACCAAAGAAGATGAGATGGTTGGATGCCATCCCCGACTCAATGGACATGAGTTTGAGCAAGCTCCAGGAGTTGGTGATGGATGGGGAAGCCTGGCGTGCTGTGGTCCATGGGGTCACGAAGAGTTGGACACGACTGAGCAACTGACCTGAACTGATCTCTGATGGCCTTGGCCTTTAGCTTCCTGAGGCAGGATTTCAGTTCCTGGCCAAAGATTGAGGTCAGGCTGCGGCAATGAAAGCACTGTATCCTAGCCACTAGACCAGTGACCAGCGACAAGGCCTGGCCCTTCAGCTTTGTAGAAATTAATTCGCACAAAGACAGAAAGTGGTGAAACAGGTAAAGTGTTTATTAGGAGGAAAGAGTGTACAGTGCGTGTGGGTAGACACATGGGTGGACTTAGAGATAGAGTCTCACCCTGGTGGTAGTTTGAATCACTCATATGGATAATTTCTGCTGGGTTTCCTTTGGCCAATATCTTGCTTTGCCTGGTTCTGAGTCCGTATTTGGTGTATCTCAGAAACCTCCTGTGTGTGCACACATCTCCCAGCCAAGGTGGATTCTGGTGGAGAGGCCTATGGGTATGCTGACATCACTCTCTTTTTGACCTCCAAGAAGCCTCTCTGCAAGTGTATAGTTGGGAAGGTGTCCTTGATCATGAGAATGAAAAATATATGGTCTCTATCTTTTATCTGGGCAGGGCTCAGCTCCTGTCTCGCGCTTGCTGTTTTGGAGTATCTGTCCATAGGGGACAGACTCCAGATACTCAGCCTGGAGTTTGTCCCCTGGGATCCATCTCTCTCCTGCATCAAGACAGCAGGCAATCTAAAGGATAAATCCATTTTCCCATCTCTAACCATGAGTTCGATAAAACTCTTCCCCAAGGAGGTGCAAAGGACCTTAACTGGCAGAATGATTATACTTGGTGGGACTACATCAAAAGGTTTTCCTTCTTAAACTCTGGCCAGATATAGATTTATTAGATTTATAATAAATAAGTGCCATTAGCTATGAGAACAGCAAAAGCAATGGAGAAGCAGTTAGGCTGTGGGTAGTTGAGGCAAAGAGGCTTTGCAGTGTTAGCCTGGAGTGGTTGCAGAAAGAAACAGAATGCACCACAGTTATTGAAACATCTCTGCTCCCAGAAGAGGCCAGAACAACCATGTGGTTGTATTTGGTGAGGCCAGTTCAGAGTGGTTCAAATATTTCAAGTTCTCTGCTTTCTGGGCACAAGGAAGATTACACCCCACCCTTCCCTCCACCTTGGATCAGGGCATGAGACTTGCTGGTCTATGAGATGCAAGAAGTGATGGGTATCAGTTCTGTGTAAGAGGTAGCACACCCTTTGCCATGGTTTCTGCCTCCTGCTGCAGAAATCATGGAAACATGGTTTAGCTAGAGCATCTACCAGCCTAAGATGGGCAGAGTCCTCCCTGCCAGCTTCCACAGGTCATGTAGCAGGAGCAAGAAGTAAACTTTTTGGTCAAACCACTGAGATGTTGAAGGTTTCTACTTCGGCATAACATCGTTTATTCTACCCAATAGACTGTCTCTAAGCTTTGATTTCTTCTAAGTGTTGGTACCTACCTCTTTGGGTTATTATATGGGGAAAAGAAATGAAGTAATTTACAAAAAGTGTTTCACTCAATGTCTGGCACACAGCAAGTACTTAATAAATGTTAATGCTTGCTGTTATTGTTGTTGAGGTTGGGGATGCCTATATATTATGCCTAAATGACTTTGCTGGGTTTCCCAGGTGGTACTAGTGGTAAAGAACCTGCCTGCCAATACAGGAGACAAAAGATGTGGGTTCGATCCTTGGGTCAGAAAGATCCCTGGAGGAGAATATGGCAAGCCACTGCAGTATTCTTGCCTGGAGAATCCCATGGGCAGAGGAGCCTGGCAGGCTATAGTTCACAGGGTCGCAAAGAATCAGACACGACTAAAGCAATTTAGCACAGCACATGTGATACTGTGTTCAGAGTTTATTTAAACTTTTAGAATTTTGGTATCTTGCCCTCTCACCTAATCAGAAATTCCATATGAGGCACCCTTGATTCCCTCCTATTAGAACAGTTTCCAGAGTAGACAGAGTCTTATAATGCCTGGTCCTATTGACCTCCTCTTCTCTCTGACACCACTACCTAGTAATCCCATAATATATAGTTTAATAAAGCACAAAAATCAGCCTTGTGATGACAGCCCATTTAGGGAGGCACCTCAGTGGGCAGCTGGAGACCTAGCCTGCACAGGCCTTCTAGTACATCTGTGATTTCAAGGACCCCTTTCCCACAGATATCCAGCAGTTGGAAGAGTAACTTGTGATTTGTCTGACTTGGGCTTCTGTACATGTTCTGGCTTGAGTCTCATTTAAGTGTGTCCAATCTGCACACAAGGTGTAAACCAACTGACTTGAAGAGACTTGAATTCCATGGGTGACCAATAAGCAGGTGTGTGTTGTGAACTCTTCCCAGGGGCTTGATGTGCTCTTGTCCCAGAAAACTTTTTAGAGGTTGCCATGTAGTAGGAAACCTTTGGGACATTTGGGAACAACGATAAGACTAGTGCAAGTATTGCCTGCACCCAGAATTTAAAGCGACCAATTCCTTTGGACTGATGCAAAATCCAAATTGGCCCAGTGTGTCCAAATTCACTACAATCAGGAATGTTTTGGTTGCAAGAAACAAAAAACCAGCATAGACTAAAGAGGAAAGTTA
The DNA here is from genome assembly GCF_032405125.1 of Capricornis sumatraensis. NCBI lineage: Eukaryota > Metazoa > Chordata > Mammalia > Artiodactyla > Bovidae > Capricornis > Capricornis sumatraensis. The sequence goes on along the minus strand of NC_091071.1, from coordinate 21,764,978 downwards.
CTGGCTGTCTTCACTGAGATATGAAATGAAGAAAAATACCAGCTTCAAGGATGGCTGTATCTGGGTATCCAAATGATGTCATTGGCTCTTTCTCAAGCCCTACTCTGACTTACTTTCTCTGTATTGATTTGCTTTTCATCAGTATTTCACATGGTGGCAAGGATAGCACCAACACCTCTAGAATTCTGTTTCTCTTACGCCAATGATCCCAGCAAAAAAGCTGTGCCTCTATTTCAATAGTTCCAGGAAAAGTACTGAGGATGACTCTGGGGTTAATTTTTCTAATCTACAAAGAATTTCTGCAAATTGAAAAGATTTAAAAAATTCAATAAAGAAATAGGCAAAGGGTAGGAGTAGGCAGTTTTCTGAAGAGGAAGTGCAGATGGCTAATAAGCAAACTAAATTATGCTCATTTTTATGGGGGAAGGAAAATGTAAATAAAAATGACAATAAGATCATGTTAGAAATTCATCAGTTTGGCTAAAACTGAAATGATTCATAATCCATGATTTGTGTTTGTGTGGGATAAATAAAGGCTCTCATATTTTGCTGGAATGAGTAAGATTGCTTTAACCATTCAAAAAAAAATCTGGAAGTAGCTGCTGAAATTTAAAATATATATACTCTTTGACCCAGCCATTTAACTTTGGATAAACAGAAATAAAAATACCAGATCAGTAGCAAAATGTTTATTACAATATATCTGATACTTGCAAAAATATGGAAGCAATCTGAAAGTCCAAAATAGGGAATTGAATAACTTATATTATTTGTGTTCTGGAGTTTCATGCAGCTATTAAAAATAGTATTTGGCTATACATCTATAATCTCTTTCTAAGTAAAAACAGCAAATTGATACAGTAAGACCCCATTTTTGAAAAAAATGAAAATTTATTCCAGGGACTTTTTATGTTTGAAGGTTTGCATTCTGCTGCTGCTGCTGCTGCTATGTTGCTTCAGTTGTGTCTGACTCTGTGCGACCCCATAGACGGCAGCCCACCAGGCTCCCCCATCCCTGGGATTCTCCAGGCAATAACACTGGAGTGGGTGAAGGTTTTCATGAGATGGGAAAAAATATGGAAAGATACATACTAAACAGTTGATATCAGTTACTTTGAAGGGAAGGGGTCTTATGGGTATATATTGCTATTGTAGTTTGAAAGAAACAATCATTATAGTTTATATTAAAAAAGAACAAAGTGTTCTCATGTTCCTGAAACACATTATAACAAAGGGCAGGTACAGAGTGGCACCCTAACTCTTAGGGTGGGCATAGGGGGATATGTATGCCTCGTCAAGGCTCTTTTAAAGTGCCTTCTGGCCAGTACTGGCTGTGATGTTTGCACTGCCAAGCTCTGCCACAAGGGGATGTATCTGTCATCTGTTGGCCCTGATCACACTGGGCCTTCTGTCTGAAGAATGGACACATTGGATTCATGGGGGGCCTGCATCTTATATTTCAGCAAATGTGATATATGTTGTGCCTGCAATTCATAGGTTCTCTTATGAATTGAATCTGTTGAGTCTGGTTACCAAAAATCTTTGTGTTCATGAGATCCAAGCCTTGTGATTTTATTTGGTTGTGTGAAGGCTCCTATTGTTAGTTAATGTTGTCCATAGATCATGCATGGAGGCCTGATATTCAAACTGAGTAATGGACTAAAGGGCAGAGGACTTTTGACTTGGCTTATTTTCCCTTTCGCTTCATTGTTATTTATTTGTTTATTTTTGGCTGTCGGGTCTTAGTTGCAGCACACGCAATCTTTCTTTACATCATATGGGATCTTAGTTCCCTGACCAAGGTTCCAACCTGAGACCCCTGCACTGAAAGGTGGATTCTTAACCACCAGACAACCAGGGAAGTCCCCATTGTTATTCTTATTTCAGTAATAACAACAACATTGTGAGACATAACCAGGGAGTCGATATTATTCTTGGAGATCTATGTTTGTGTCCCCATTAGTCAGCACATCCATCTAACAAATGTTCCTGGTGTGTTTGGCACGGTGCTAGGCATGCCATTGACCTTGTGGTCTGTGTTTTCCACATTAATACTGAACAGCTATTGCTATATGGAAATGAGGAAAAAAGAACAGTCTCCTAAGTAATAACTGAGTCAAAGGAGAAATGAAATATATAATCAAAGACCATTTAGAGAATAATGAGAATGTGAATAATACATATGAAAACTTATAGGATGTAGCCAGAGCTCTTAATTTGCTTTTTACTGTTGAAAATAAAAATGACTAAAGTTAGCTTTAAAAGAAGTATGAAAATTAGCACAAAATTTTAAAGAAGTGAAGAAAGATAAATCCCTTCAAGAACAAAGCAGAAATTTATGGTTTTGAAAACACACATGCTCAAACTAGGATAAATGCATCCAAGAGGTGACTCTTGGAAGAAAACAAGTAATATGGCTAAACCTCTGGCAAAATGACTGAGAGGGGAAAAAACAAAATAAAATTTTAAATGATGATGAACTCTTAAAAAACTAAGATATTCCAATGTACAACTCTTTGTAAAGAAATAAAAAAAACAGTGCTGCAAATTCTTTAGTGAAGTATGAATTATAAAAATTGACTCATGAAAAAGTAATAAGTCTAAAGAGAAAATAACCATATTAAAAATAAAAAAGTTGAAGTGTTACTAACTGGTAGCTCTAAAATAACCTCTTTGCACAGAAATTTTTCTAATGTGTTTTTCTCATATTTTCCAGCAACAGATTATTCTTGCACTTGACAAATGGTTCCAGATTCTAAAAAAGCATGGGAAATTCTCTAATTCATTTTGTGAGGATAAAGCAACCCTGAAATCCAATCTTGAAGAAGTTAGTGGGAAAAAAGGAGAGAACAGAAGACCAGGGAACTAGATGAAAAACTATAAATAAGATAATAGCAAACAGAGCTCAATAATACATTAATAGAATCATTCGCCATGACCATGTCAGGGTCAGCCCCAGAATGCACAGACTTTTGTCTTTCAGATCATTTTATTTAAAAAGAAATAAAATAAAACTTTCAACTAGTTGAGGAGCCCTTTTTGTGCCTCTTCTGGACTCCATCCTCTTCCTCCTTTTCTCTCACCCTCCGTCCATCCCTCACCCCCTTTCTTTTTTTTTTTCCTCACCCCCTTTCAAACAACAGTGATAACTATTTTGGAGTTGGTATTTATCCTCCTAATCTGGATTTGGAATCTCTACAACTTTTATGTGTTCACAAATATTTAGCTACATATTACTCTATGTGTCCTCAATATCCCATAACTGGTTTTATTCTAAACGTGTCCCACCAGAACTTGCTTGGCATCACTTTCTTAAGATGGATCCATGCTGATACAAGCAGAACTTTCTCATTCATTGTGTAAATGCACATATTTTATTTTAACTATTATTTTTTGGACCTGTACATTTAGGTTATTTCCTTCTTTGGGAGGCTATTGTCAACAATAATACAGCAAACGTCGTGGACCCTTCCCCACTTGCCTGTTGCAGTGGTCTCCTCTCCTATCATCAGGGTATGAGTTCGGTTTTCCACATCCTTGCTAACCCTTGTATGGGATGAGCTTTTATTTCCGTTTTAATTTGTGTCTCCCTGATTACTAGGTGGAGGTTTTTTCAATGTTCATTGATCATCAGTATATTCTCTCTGAATTATCTGTTTATATCCTTTGTCTATTTTTGGGGGTGGGGGTGGGGCATGCTACAAGGCTTGTGGGATCTTAGTTCCCAGACCAAAGGTTGAACCTGGGCCTCAGCAGTGAAAGTGAGGAGTCTTAACCACTGGACCGCCAGGGGATTCCCATTTGCCTAGATTTTAAAAATCCTTTTCCTATTGATTTTTAGGATTTCTTTATATATTCTGGATGCTGATCCAGAACTATTTAATAACAGAAAATCTATTAATATATTACATCACAGAAATAGATTAAAAAAATACCCCATGTGATATGTCAATAGGTACCCAAAAGATGTTTTTCTCTAGAACTTGATATATATTCCTGATAAAAAACTCTTTGAAAACTTAAGAATAAAAGCACAAGAAAGTACCTCTTTTAAACAAGTTGTACATCAGACTTGCTGTTGAGACATCAAATGCATTCCCATTAGAGATAAGGGTGCTTACTGTTATGGGCTGAATTGTTCCCCCCACCTCCAACCCCACCCCCCACTGCTACTCAAATTCGTGTGGTCAAGTTCTAACCCTTAGTACCCAGAATGTGACTGTGTTTGGAGGTACAGCCTTTAAAGAGGTGCATGCATAATTTAAAATGAGGCCACTAGGATGGGCCCTAATCCACTATGACTAATACTGTTGTAAGAAGGGGACACAGAGAGAGGCCCATGTGAAGACAGAGGGAGAAGACAGCCACCTACAAGCCAAGGAGAGAGGCCTCGGAAGAAACCAGCCCTGCCAACGTCTTAGTCTTAGACTTGTAGCCTCCTGAAATGTGAGAAAATAAATGTCTGTTGTTGTTAAGGCCACCCAGTCTGTGGGACTTTGTGATGTCAGTCAGTTGAGTTCAGTCGCTCAGTTGTGTCCGACTCTCTGCGACCCCATGGTCTGCAGCATGCCAGGCTTCCCTGTCCAACACCAACTCCCAGAGCTTACTCAAGCTCATGTCCACTGAGTCGGTGATGCCATCCAACCATCTCATACTCTGTCATCCCCTTCTCCTCCCACCTTCAATCTTTCCCAGCATCAGGGTCTTTTCAAATGAGTCAGTTCTTCACATCAGGTGGCCAAAGTATTGGAGTTTCAGCTTCAACATCAGTCCTTTCAATGAATATTCAAGGCTAATTTCCTTTAGGGTTGACTGGTTGGATCTCCTTGCAGTCCAAGGGACTCTCAAGAGTCTTCTCCAACACCACAGTACAAAAGCATCAATTCTTTGGTGCTCAGCTTTCTTTACAGTCCAACTCTCACATCCATACATGACTACTGGAAAAACCAAAGCTTTGACTAGATGGAACTTTGTCAGCAAATTTTAACATGCTGTCTAGATTGGTCATCACTTTTCTTCCAAGGAGCAAGCATCTTTTAATTTCATTAATTTGTGATGCCAGCCCCAGTAAACTAATACTCTCACCTTTACCAATATTATATGGGTGTGTTGTGACATATTTGACCAATGACCATACGGTATAACAGAGAAATGAGACACAACTATGAGAAAGAAAGAGGCCAATGCATTATTTATGAGTGATATATGATAAGAACTATAGCAGCGTCAATAGGACAGTTTGTCTGATAACAGAAGTAGTTACCAGATAAGCATCTAAAACTCAATAATCAGTAAGGAAACTATTATTAAATGTCTTATTTGCAATAGCAACAGAATATAAAATAACCAGACTGCTTGTAATGGGAGATGTGCATGAAGAAAACTATAAAAATTTACTGAGCAATACAGGTGGTTAAAATAAATAAAGAATTGCATTAATTGCTTGAATGGGAACCTAAAGCATTCAGAGATTTAAATTCCTCTAAAGTTAGCTTACAGACTTAACCCCTGGAATTTACATTCTTTAGTAGCTTAATAAAATAATTCTATGGTTCAGTTAGGGCAGTTTGAGAAAAGAGTCGTAATGGAGGACTTGAAAGCCCTAGCAATGAAATAGGATGGCATGGCTCAAGAGTTCAGAGCCAGGTAAGTGGGTCAGACACTTGAACAGTCGTCAAAAGTGGGATGTGGAAAACAAGTGATGCAAAGATAATCTTTTAAACATCAAAGAGGAGTGGAAGCTGGAGTAGAGGAACGATGTAGAGCAAGTGAGGCCAGAATAGAGCAAGGGGTACAGTTAGCAACCAGTCAGGGGCAACCACAGGGCCTGGCTCTGGCCGCCATCTTCCCCTTACATCTATTTCTGTTTGCTTTGGAGCAGTCTGCAAGATGGTCAGGATCATCCTAATCATTGTTGCCCTTCCCTATGGCTGTGTGGAGTTTCTACGAGGGCCCCCGGTGGAAAGATTTCACGGAATAAAAATCATACTTGGGATGTGTTTCATCCAGCTTGGGTGGGTCAGGTCTTTATGGTTGGCTGGAACAGTAAATCATGCCTGGGCGGGGCGGGGGGTGGGGTGTGTTCCCCAAGTAAGTTTCTGGCTCATTCTCTCAGGCGTAGCATAGGCGTTGGAGGCGCAGGGGACTCACCTCTCCTCTCCTCTCAACCACAGAGCAGCTGGCGGAGGAGGGATGGCAGGGGTCTTACAAGGCTAACTGTGGGAGTGGGAGGAATCTGGGAAGTGGAAGGAAGTTGGCTCATTCAGTGATCTGGAACAGACTCTAACTTGTGAGTGGGATGGATGGTGTGGAAGTGGCATGAAGGAGTAGGAGGGTGAGTTATGAGGGAACGCTCCCAGTATAATGCATGATCTAGAATAGGAATTGGCAAACATTTACTGGAAGGGGTCAGATAGTAAATATTTTAGGCTCTGTGGATCACGTGGTTGCAATTACTCAGCTCAGTTCTGCCCTAGGACTGTGAAAGCAGCCATAGGTGGTAGAGAAGCAGATATGTGTTCCAATAAAACTTTATTTACAAAAACAAGTGGCAAGTGAGGTTTGGCCCTCAGGCTGTAGTTTGCAGATCCCTCATTTAGAACTTGAGTTTGCAGTTAAACCCATCTCCACAGCTTTGCTGTGTCTTGTATAACACTGGCAAATCACATTATTTATTAAATTTGTTTCCTCTTGTCTATTAAGGGGATAATAATAGATCTGTAGCAGTGGTCCCCAATCTTTTTGGCACCAGGGACAGGTTTCATGGAAGACATTTTTTTCCATGGACTAGGGGTTGTAGGGGATGGTTATAGGGTGATTCAAGCTCATTACATTTCTTGAGTTCCCTGAGCAGGAGATGGAGCTCAGGCTGTAATATGAGAGATAGTGAGTGACTGTAAATACAGATGAAGCTTCACTCACTCACCTACCACTCACCTCCTGCTGTGAAATCTGGTTCTTAACAGGCCATGGACTGCTATTGGTCCCCAGGATTGGGGACCCCCTAGTCTATAGGATTATTGCACATAGTTAGTGCTCAAGAAAGTCAGCTTTCTTGTCACTTTGTTGTCAGAGTCATCATTATAAATATTGTTTTTTTGTGAGAAGAAGGCAGTCAGGAAGGTCATCCCAGGATAAACAGTCTCTCTCCTGGATTAAAAATAAGATCAGAACACCAATTCGACTTAACGCTTCCGTCAGTAGACATGAGTCTTTAACATTTCTAAAACTCTGTAACGTCTGTTGCCAGGTCTTTGGCTACACTTCGCATCAAATCTGAATTCCTGAAGGATCTGTGGTCATTTTTGAAACGTCAAATTGGAGGCTGTACTAGAGGTTTTCACAGAACTCACATCAGGACTTTTTTGTTGTTTAGGAAATACAAGTCACTGTCCCCATAAATAACATTCTGACTTTTCAAGTGTCCATAAAATGGCCAAACCATCCTTCTGCACGTTGGCTAAATTTCTTTCTCACCAGGCAGTCATTTGTTGCTCCGGACATTTAGGAAGATATATTTCCCTTCTACCCTCTCTGCTGCATCAGAGCATCCCCAAGTCCCTTCTCTGGGGACTACTTCTGTGGTGACATTGTTTTGTCACTGTCAGGAGCCAACATGTGGCCTCTGAAAAGCTGGCTTTAATTTGATCAAAGGGCCTCTGGCATTAAGATGTCCAAATTATTTTATTTGATTTTTTTCAGAGGCAATAAATCAGTGTCTCTTGAAATATATCTTGCAGCCATCTCTTATGCGCATTCCCACTGTCTTGGTGGGGGGACACCATCATCTCACTCCTGGATTATGAGACCAGCTTCCTGACTGGTATCTATGCTTTTGCTTTTACAGTTCCTCTCCACAGAGCCCCCATCCATTTCTCTACACAGCAGCCAGAGTGATCTTGGAAAAATGGAGAGTAGACTATAATAAAATATTTTAATGGCTTCCCATCAATCTTAGAATAAAATCCAAACTCCTTATGGTGGTCTACAAGGCCCTGCCCACCTCTCTCACCGCATTGTGTTGCCTGGCCTACTTGGTTCAGTCACTTCATATTTCTCAAATACACTAAAATCCCTCCTGCCTCAGGACCAACTTCCCTCTGTGACAACACCTGTGTTAGTTTCTTCTTGCTGCTGTAACAAATTACCACAAACTTCCTGGCTTAAAATAACACACATTTCTTCTCCAATAGTTCTGGAGGCCATGAGTCCAAAATAGGTCTCACAGGATCAAGGTGTGTTCCTTCTAGAGGCCCTAAGGGGAGAATCCGTTTCCTTGCCTTTTCCAGAAGTAGGGGCTGCGTGCTTTCCTTGGCTCACAGGCACATCATGCTGATCTTGGCTTTCAATGTCACATCTTTTTAGGTTCTCCTGCCTCCCACTTTCTTTTATAAGGACTGTTGTTACAGTAAGTCCAGGCGAATATACAGGATAATTTGTTCACCTCACTGTCCTGGACTTAATCACATCTGCTAAGTGCCTTCTCCCATGTAAGGTAACAGATTCACAGGGTCTGGGGATTAGGACATCTTGTTATATTCTGGTGAGCATGCTCCTCTTCCTTGTGGAGCTGATTCCTTTCCATCTCTGGCCTTAAATATAATGTATCTCCTCAGAGACAGCTTTCTTCCTACCCCATCTATATTGGATTCTTCAAATTTTCTCTCTCATGACACCCTGTTACTTTTCTTCGTAGCAAATTCCTCATTAACCATGCCCTTATTATTTAAGCCTCTTTTAATTGGATATTCTGTTCCTTAAAACTGAAGGCATTCTTAGAATAGGCCTTAATAACCTGCACCTGTGTCATCCAAGGACTCTCTGGCCAGAGGGGCCCCTTACTCCCCACATATAAGCCTGGTCTTGCCCTGCCCTGGTCTCAGCTGAAATCCTGGCGAAGGAGCAGGTGGATTAGATCTTGGCTTCCACCCAAATCAGTCTTGCCAACAGGCTCTCGTGTCCAGAATGTTTTGGATGCCAGGGGCCCAGGCTGCTGATCCCTTTCCAGTGGGGCACTGGGTCATGGGTGGGGAGTGAAGATTCAGATGTGGAAGGGGTTGACTCTCCCTCCTCCCCCTCCCCAGTTAGAGAGCTACTGGCAGGACCTATCCTCATGTGAACCAGCAAATGGTCTGTCTGGTTGGCGTGCTTTCATGCACTAAAATTTATGATATTAATCACAGCTCAGTGAGAACATTTTCCAGCTAAAGGCTCTCTGTTTTAGGGTGGGTTTCCCAGAACTAGACCCTGAGTTGAAGCTGTGTGTAAAAGTGATTTATTAGGAGGAGTTCTCAGGGAACACTGGTAGGAGTGGGTAAGTAGGGTGGGGACTGGCAGAGGCCAGGGAAGTGTTATGTTGTCAAACCATGACAAATGGATGATCAACTTGAGTCAGTCCCACAGGAGAGCCCTGAGGGGAGCAAGGTTATCCCTCACAGTAGTCCCATCAAGACAAGAGAGCAGGCAGGTTTACACGCCTGGTAAAGAATCCGCCTGCAATGCAGCAGACCCCAGTTCTATTCCTGGGTCGGGAAGATCTGTTGGAGAAGGGATAGACTACCCACTTCAGTATTCTTGGGTTTCCTTTGTGGCTCAGCTGGTATAGAGTCAGCCTGCAATGTGGAAGACCTGCAATGTGGGTTCGATCCCTGGGTTGGGAAGATTCCCTGGAGAAAGGAAAGGTTATTCTCTCCAGTATTCTGGCCTGGAGAATTCCATGGACTGTAGAGTCCATGGGATCTCAAAGAGTCAGACATGACTGAGTGACTTTCACTTTCACCCATCACTAATTGGTTAAGCGCTTTCCTCTCAAGGGAACCTAGGCACTGCAGGCTCTTGGCACAAACAGACAAAGTGAGAGCAGTCCTTGACAATGCAATGCAGGTCTTGGCTGCGGAAAACACACCCGTACTTGTGTGCAGACAGCAGTGAAAGGATCTGGGTCTGCACACCTGTGCTTATGTGCAGAAATGGCCAAGGGATCTGAAGACACATGGGCAGGGCATTGAGAGCCCTGCTATGTTCTCCAGCTCCAAGTGGACCCATTAGTTCTTTCCATACATATTCATCCATCTTCCACTCTGTGCCAGACTCTGGAGGTGCAGGTCATGAGGACATGGTCCCAGCCCTCATGAAATTTATGGTCGAGTAGGAGAGACAGCTATTAAGTCTGGTGAATGGTTGGGCATGGAAGGTTTCTCTGAATAAATGATGCTGAGCTTAGAGTTGAAGGATGATGAGACTGAACCAGGCAAACAAGGGAGGAAAAAACATTATAAGCCAAGGGAGCATGTTCAAGGGTCCTGAGGCAGGAATCAGCAGGAGGAACAGAAAGAAGGCTAGTATGTTGGGAGTACCAAGAGTAAGGGGGAGTGATAAGAGATGAGCCTGTGGCCTATGGATGATTCTTTCCTGCCTGATTTCCTTTCATTTCTGTCCAATATCTTCCAGACTCAGATCTGTGACCCATTCTACAATATGCTCCCTGGAAGCTGAGGGGAAATGGGGACATAAAGAGGATGTTAGGTGGGAGAGTCTATTTTCAACTGTTCATCTTTTCCCCACTGAAGCTCATAGCTGAAATTAATACATAAATTTACAGCCGCAAGTCAGTTGTGATAAATAATCCCAGAAGTGTTCCGATTATTTACATTTTTATGGAATCTTGCCTGAGCAAACCCAGAGAGCTCACCAGGCACTTGAAGAATTATGTCTTGTTCAAAACCAATTTAATAGCAATGGAAAATAAAGCCATCTGTGGGAACTTGTAGAGCAGAGCAGTAATTTTGTGCCAGATGAGCAATATACAAAAAGCACCAAATCAACCAGATCACACTGAGCTCGTGGGAAAGTAACAATGGCAACCTAAATGAACTGTCCAGAACATCGGCCTTGGAGTGTCTCTTGCTTACATGCTATTTGGATGAGCATTCTGGTCACATGGTGAGGTGCGCGGGTGCTCACTGAAGACAGGTAATATGATAAGGGAAGAAAGTTGGCTTTGTGGAGGGATCAGGAGCATGGGACTGGAGCCAAAGAGTTAAGATTTGCATGTGGGTCCTGCCGCTTACTTGTTGAGCAACATCAGGCAAGTCTTTGTTCCTAATTTTCCTAATGGGATAATACATGTGTATTTCTCTCTCCTAGCCAAGCACCCTTTCCCCCGCAACATTAGTTTTATCTTCTTTCCTTTTTCATGGTCTATCATTAATTTTTAAAGGCTTTATTGAGGTACAATTTACATACATTAAAATTCACCCATTTAAATATACAGTTCAATGATTTTTTTTGCAAATTTATATAATGAGGCAATCATTAATATCTCCACAATCCAATTTTAGAATCCTTCCATCACTCCCCAGTTTCCTCACTCTCATTTATTTACTGATTTTAATTTATTTTTTATTGAAGGATAATTGCTTTCAGAATCTTGTTGTTTTCCTCAACATGAATCAGCCATAGGTATACATATATCCAGTCTCTTTTGAACCTTGCTCCCATCTCCCACCCCATCCCATCCCTCTAGATTGATACAGAGTCCCTGTTTGAGTTTCCTGAGCCATACAGCAAATTCCCATTGGCTATCTATTTTACATATGGTAATGTAAGTTTCCATGTTACCTTTTCCATACATCTCACCCTCTCCTCTCCTCTCCTCTCCCCATGTCTATAAGTCTATTTTCTATGTCTGCTTCTCCATTCAGTTCAGTTCAGTTCAGTTGCTCAGTCGTGTCCAACTCTTTGTGACCCCATGGACCACAGCACAGTAGGCCTCCCTGTCCATCACCAACTCCCTGAGTTTACTCAAAGTCATGTCTGTTAAGTTGGTGATGCCATCCAACCATCTCATCCTCTGTCATCCCCTTCTCCTCCTGCCTTCAATTGTTCCCAGCATCAGGGTCTTTTCAAATGAGTTAGCTCTTTGCATCAGGTGGCCAAAGTATTGGAGCTTCAGCATCAGTCCTTCTAATGAACAATCAGGACTGATATCCTTTAGTATTGACTGGTTTGATCTTGCAGTCCAAGGAACTCTCAAGAGGCTTCTCCAACACCACGGTTCAAAAGCATCAGTTCTTCAGCACTCAGCTTTCTTTATAGTCCAACCCTCACATCCACACATGACTACTGGAAAAACCATAGCCTTGACGAGATGGACATTTGTTGGCAAAGTAATATCTCTGCTTTTTAATATGCTGTCTAGTCCTGGGTGTTCTTTGGAAGGAATAATGCTAAAGCTGAAACTCTAGTACTTTGGCCACCTCATGCGAAGAGTTGACTCATTGGAAAAGACTGTGATGCTGGGAGGGATTGGGGGCAGGAGGAGAAGGGGACGACAGAGGATGAGATGGCTGGATGGCATCACCGACTTGATGGTCAAGAGTTTGGGTGAACTCCGGGAGTTGGCGATGGACAGGGAGGCCTGGTGTGCTGCGATTCATGGGGTCGCAAAGAGTCAGACATGACTGAGCGACTGAACTGAACTGAACTGAGACTGGTTGTAACTCTCCTTCCAAGGAGTAAGCGTCTTTTAATTTCATGGTTGCAGTCACCATCTGCAGTGATTTTGGAGCCCCCCAAAATAAAGTCAGCCACTGTTTCCCCATCTATTTCCCATGAAGTGATGGGACCAGATGCCATGATCTTAGTTTTCTGAATGAGTTTTAAGTCAACTTTTCACTCTCCTCTTTCACTTTCATCAAGAGGCTCTTTAGTTCTTCACTTTCTGCCATAAGGATGGTGTCATCTGCATATCTGAGGTTATTGATATTTCTCCTGGCAATCTTAATTCCAGCTTGTGCTTCATTCAGCCCAGTGTTTCTCACGATGTACTCTGCATATAAGTTAAATAAGCCAGGTGACAATATATAGCCTTGACATACTCCTTTTCCTATTTGCAACCAGTTTGTTGTTCTACATCCAGTTCTAACTGTTGCTTCCTGACCTGCATACAGATTTCTCAAGAGGCAGGTCAGGTGGTCTGGTATTCCCATCTCTTTCAGAATTTTCCAGTTTATTATGATCCACACAGTCAAAGGCTTTGGTATAGTCAATAAAGCAGAAATAGATGTTTTTCTGGAACTCTCTTGCTTTTTCGATGATCCAGTGGATGTTGGCAATTTGATCTCTGGTTCATCCATTGACCTCCTGTAAATAAATTCTTCAGTACCATTTTTCTAGATTCTGTATATATGCGTTAGAATATGATATTTATCTTTCTCATTCTGACTCATTTCACTCTGTATAATAGGTTCTAGGTTCATCACCTCATCAGAACTGACTCAAATGTATTCCCTTTTATGGCTGAGTAATATTCCTTCGTGTATATGTACCATAACTTCTTTTATGATTAGGTTGGTTGTTTTTCTGGCATTGAGTTCTATGAGCTCCTTGTATATTTTGGAAATTAATCCTTTGTCAGTTGTTTCACTTGCTACTCTTTTCTCCAATTCTGAGGGTTGTCTTTTCACCTTGCTTATAGTTTCCTTTGCTGTGAAAAAGCTTTTAAGTTTAACGAGGTCCCATTTGTTTACTTTTATTCCCGTTATTCTAAGAGGTGTGTCATAGAGGATCTTGCTTTGATTTATGTCATTAAGTGTTCTGCTTATGTTTTCCTCTAAGAGTTTTATAGTTTCTGGTCTTACATTTTGGTCTTTAATCCATTTTTAGTTTATATTTGTGTATGGTATTAGGAAGTGTTCTAATTTCATTCTTTTACATGTAGCTGTCCAGTTTTCCCAGCACCATTTATTGAAAAGGCTGTCTTTGCTCCTTTGTAATTCTTGCCTCCTTTGTCGAAAATAAGGTATCTGTAGGTGCATGGGTTTATTTCCTGGCTTTCTATCTTGTTCCATTGGTCTATGTTTCTGTTTTTGTGTCAGTACCATACTGTCTTGATGACTGTAGCTTTGTAGTATAATCTGAAGTCAGGAAGGTTGATTCCTTCAGCTCTATTCTTTTTTCTCAGGACTGCTTTGGCTATTTGGGGTCTTTTTCCATATGAGTTGTGAAAATTTTTGTTCTAGTTCTGTGAAAAATGCCATTAGTAAAATGGCACCCCACTCCAGTACTCTTGCCTGGAAAATCCCATGCATGGAGCAGCCTGGTAGGCTGCAGTCCATGGGGTCGCTAAGAGTTGGACATGACTGAGTGACTATACTTTGACTTTTCACTTTCATGCATTGAAGAAGGAAATGGCAGCCCACTCCAGTATTCTTGCCTGGAGAATCCCAGGGATGGGGGAGCCTGGTGGGCTGCCGTCTATGGGGTCGCACAGAGTCAGACTGACTGAAGTGACTTAGCAGCAGTAGCAGCATTGAATCTGTAGATTGCATTTGGTAGTATAATCATTTGCACAATATTGATTCTTCCTACCCAGGAACATGGAATATCTCTCCATCTCTTTATGTCATCTTTGATTTCTTTCATTAGTGTCTTATAATTTTCTATGAAGTTCTTTTGTCTTCTTAGGTAAGTTTATTCCTAAACATTTAATTCTTTTTGTTGCAGTGGTGAATGGGATTGATTTCTTAATTTCTCTTTCTGATTTTTCATTGTTATTAAATAGAATTGCAAGTGATTTCTGTGTATTGATTTTGTATCCTGCAAATTTGCTAAATTCACTGAGTAGCTCTAGTAATTTTCTGACACTATCTTTAGGGTTTTCTATGTACAGTATCATGTCATCTGCAAAGAGTGAGAGCTTTACTTCTTTACCGATCTGGATTCCTTTATTTCTTTTTCTTCTCTGATTGCTGTAGCTAGGACTTCCAGAACTATGTTCAACAATAGTGGTGAAAGTGGACATCCTTGTCTTGTTCCTGATTTTAGGGGGAATGCTTTCAGTTTTTCACCATTGAGAATAATGTTTGCTATATGGCCTTTACTATGTTGAGGTAGGTTCCTTCTATGCCCATTTTTGGAAGAGTTTCAATCATAAATCGGTGCTGAATTTTGTCAAAGGATTTTTCTGCATCTATTGAGATTATCATATGGTTTTTATCTTCCAATTTGTTAATATGGTGTATCACATTGATTGATTTGCATATATTGAAGAGTCCTTGCATTCCTAGAATAAACCCAACTTGATCATGGTGCATGAGCTTTTTGATGTGTTGCTGAATTGTTTGCTAAAATTCTGTTGAGGATTTTTGCATCTATGTTCATCAGTGATATTGGTCTGTAGTTTTCTTTTTTTGTGTTGTCTTTGTCTGGTTTTGGTATCAGGGTGATGGTGGCCTCGTAGAATGAGTTTGGAAGTGTTCCTTCCTTTGCAATTTTTTGGAAGAGTTTTAGAAGGATAGGCTTTAGCTCTTCTCTAAATGTTTGATAGAATTTTCCTGTGAAGCCATCTGGTCCTGGGCTTTTGTTTTTTGGGGAGATTTTTGATCACAGCTTCAATTTCAGTGCTTATAATTGGGTTGTTCATAATTTCTAATTCTTCCTGGTTCTGTCTTGGAAGATTGAGCTTTTCTAAGAATCTGTCCATTTCTTTCAGGTTATCCATTTTATTGCCATATAGTTGTTCATAGTAATCTCTTATAATCCTTTGTATTTCTGCCTTGTCTGTTGTAACCTCTCCTTTTTCATTGCTAATTTTGTTGATTTGATTCTTCTCTATTTTTTTCTTGATGAGTCTGGCTAAAGGCTTGTCAATTTTGTTTATCTTCTCAAGGAACCAGCTTTTAGTTTTATTAATCTTTACTATTGTTTCTTTCATTTCTTTTTATTTATCTGTGCTCAGATCTTTATGAATTATTTCCTTCTATTAATTTTGGGTTTTTTTGTTCTTCTTTTTCCAACTATTTTAGGTGTAAACTTAGGTTGTCTATTCGATGTTTGTCCTGTTTCTTGGGGTAGGATTGTATTGCTAAAAACTTCCCTCTTAGAACTGCTTTTGCTGCATCCCATGGGTTTTGAGTTGTTGTATTTTCATTGTTGTTTGTTTCTAGAAATTTTTTTATTTCCCTTTTGACTTCTTCAGTAACCTGTTGGTTATTTAGAAACATGTTGTTTAATCTCCATGTGTTTGTGTTTCTTTTTTTTTTTTCTTGTAATTTATATCTAGTCTTATAGCATTGTTATCAGAGAAGATACTTGATACAATTGCAATTTTCATAAATTTACTGAGGTTTGATTTGTGACCTATCAAGATGTGGTCATCCTGGACAATGTTCCACGTGCACTTGAGAAGAAGGTGTATTTTTCTGCATTTGGATGGAATGTCCTGAAAATATCAATGAGATCCATCTCATCTAATGTATGATTTAAGACTTTGTTTCCTTGTTACTTTTCTGTTTTGATGATCTGTCCATTGGTGTGAGTGGGGTGTTAAAGTCTCCTACTATTATTGTGTTACTATCAATTTCTCCTTTTATGTCTGTTAGTGTTTGTCTTATGTATTGAGGTGCTCCTATGTTGGGTGCATGCTGCTGCAACTGCTGCTAAGTCGCTTCAGTCGTGTCCGACTCTATGCGACCCCACAGACGGCAGCCCACCAGGCTCCCCAATCCCTGGGATGCTCCAGGCAAGAACACTGGAGTGGGTTGCCATTTCCTTCTCCAATGCATGAAAATGAAAAGTGAAAGTGAAGTCGCTCAGTCGTGTCCAACTCTGTGCAACCCCATAGACGGCAGCCCACCAGGCTCCTCCGTCCATGGGATTTTCCAGGCAAGAGTACTGGAGTGGGGGTGCCATTGCCTTCTCCAGTGTTGGGTGCATAGATATTGACAATTGTTATGTCTTCCTCTTGGATTAATCCCTTGATCATTATGTAGTGTCCTTCCTTATCTCTTGTAATATTCTTTATTTTAAGGTATATTTTGTCAGATATGAGGATTGCTACTCAAGCTTTCTTTTGCTTCCCATTTGTATGGAATATATTTTTCCATCCTTTCGGTTCAGTTCAGTTCAGTTCAGTCGCTCAGTCATGTCCAACTCTTTGCGATCCCATGAATCACAACACGCCAGGCCTCCCTGTCCATCACCAACTCCCGGAGTTCATTCAGACTCACATCCATTGAGTCAGTGATGCCATCCAGCCCTTCAGAGTTTCTGCTGAAAGATCAGCTGTTAAGCATATGGGGTTTCCCTTTTATGTTACTTGTTGCTTCTCCTTTGCTGCTTTTAATATTCTTTCTTTGTATTTATTCTTTATTAGTTTGATTAGTGTGTCTTGGCGTGTTTCTCCTTGGGTTTACTCTGTATGGGATTCTTTGTGCCTCTTGGACTTGATTGACTATTTCCTTTTTCATGTTGGGGCAATTTTCAACTATAACCTCTTCAAAAAATTTCTCATACCCTTTCTCTTTCTCTTCTTCTGTGACCCCTATAATTTGAATGTTGGTGTGTTTGATATTGTTCCAGAGGTTTCTGAGACTAACTTCAGTTCTTTTCATTCTGTTTACTTTATTATGCTCTTCAGAAATTATTTCCACCACTTTATCTTCCAGCTCACTGATTCGTTCTTCTGCTTCAGATATTCTGCTATTGATTCCTCATGGAGTATTTTTTAATTTCAGTAATTGTGTTGTTTGCATCTGCATGTTTATTCTTTAATTCTTCTAGGTCTTTGTTAATTGATTCTTACATTTTCTCCATTTTGTTTTCAAGGTTTTTGATCATCTTTACTATCATTATTCTGAATTCTTTTTCATGTAGTTTGCCTATTTCCTCTTCATTTATTTGGACTTCTGTGTTTCTAGTTTGTTTCTTTATTTGTGTAGTATTTCTCTGCATTTTCTTTTCTTTTTTTTTTTTAACTTACTGTGTTTGAAGTCTCCTTTTCCCAGTCTTCAAGGTTGAGTTCTTTCTTCCTTTTGGTTTCTGCCCTCTGAAGGTTGGTCCAGTGGTTTGTGTATGCTTCATATAGGTTGATATTTGTGCTGAGTTTTTGTTTGTTTGTTTTTCCTCTGATGGGCAAGGCTGAGTGAGGTGGTAATCCTGTCTGCTGATGATTGGGTTTGTATTTTTGTTCTGTGTGTTGTTTAGATGAGGCGTCCTGAACAGGGTGCTGCTGGTGGTTGAATGATGCACAGGGTGCTACTGGTTGTTGGGTTGGAGGTCTTATATTTAAGTGATTTCCTTTGTGTGAGTTCTCACTATTTGATACTCCCTAGGGTTAATTCTGGAGAAGGCAATGGCAACCCACTCCAATACTCTTGCCTGGGAAATCCTATGGACGGAGGAGCCTGGTAGGCTGCAGTCCATGGGGTCGTGAAGAGCTGGACACGACTAAGCGACTTCACTTTCACTTTTCACTTTCATGCATTGGAGAAGGAAATGGCAACCCACTCCAGTGTTCTTGCCTGGAGAATCCCAGGGACGGGAGCCTGGTGGGCTGCTGTCTATGGGGACACACAGAGTCAGACACGACTGATGTGACTTAGCAGCAGCAGGGTTAATTCTCTGGTAGTCTAGGGTCTTGGAGTCAGTGCTCTCACGCCAAAGGCTCAGGGCTTGATCTCATTACATTGTCCTTTAAAAAAGATGCCATTAAAAACGCCTCCATGGAAATCCACTCAATTGCTTTTCCATCTCAGCACATTCTTTCCTCTGGCAGAATATTCAATGTAGAAGTTAAGAATGGTCTAATCCACTCTATGACAATGATTCAAGGAAGCTTTTCCAAATAATTTCTTCTTTACAACCGAAGACCTGGGGTTTCATAGAGATGTTCACCACCATTTCAAATGGCCCTGGCAGCAGGTCAAGCAGACACCTCAGCCATGGAGAAGTCATGTTGGTTATGAGTGTTTCTCTTAGGCATCCAGATTTTTCCAGGGAACCCTGACTGATGGTTACGATTCAGGAGGATGAATAAGTCCAGCTGCCTGGGTTTTCTTGAATCCCAACCAGATTTGCAGCCCCCCCGCAACCCCCAAAGGAATGCGAGGACCACTGACGTTAGCTGCTTGCAGGAAATTTGTTGTTTCTGGCATAAATAGTCTGATGGGGAGGAAGAAACAGGGAGGCAGTCGGAGCATGAAGGACAACGTGAGGTTTGAATAAGAGCGCTGTATGGAGAGACAGAGACCGGTCTGCAAGAAAGAGCCTCATGCCCATTTATAGTCGATTCCAGCTCCCACCTCCTGTTCAAGGCAACTATGGATGTATTTTCCATCTCTCTTCTAGAAGTTTCATGTAAATAGAATCATACGGTATGTGGCCTATGAGTTTGACTTCTTTCACTTAGCACACTCTTTTTGAGATCTGTGTCACTGCTTAGCAATAGTTTGTTTTCTTTTATTGCTAGTATGGAAAAATCACATTTTGTTTACCTGTTAAAAAGTAATTTGGATTGTGTAGTTTTGGGCTGTTATGAATTGCTCTGAACAATTGTATGGGTGTCTTTGTGTGGACACGTATTTTCATCTCTCTTGAATAGACATCTAGGAGTAGAATTGCTGGGTTGTATGGTAAGTAACTTTTTAGGAGGCTATCAAATTATTTTCTGAAGTGGTTATACCATTTAACATTTCCACCATCAACATGAAGATTGCAGTTGCTTTGTACATTCTCACTAGTACTTGATTTGTCAGTCTTTTTTACTTAACTATTCTAAACTGTGTGTTGTGATTTAAATTTCCATCTCTGTCCTGGCTAATGGTGTTGAGCATATTTTCATACGCTGATTATCCATTGGTATATCTTTTTTGGTGAAGGGTTCATTTAAATCTTTTGCCCATTAAAAAAAAACATTGGACTATCTTCTTCCCACTGAATCATAAGCATTTGTTTTTCTGGGTACAAGTCCTTTTTCAGATATGTGTTTTGCAAACATTGTCTTTCAGCCTGTGGCTTACCTTTTAATTTTTCTTAGTGTTATCCTTTAAAGAGCAAAAGTTTAAAATATTGATGAAGTATAATTTGTCAATTTTTTCTTTTATGGATTGTACTTTTAATGTCATATCTAAGAAATGTTTGTCTAGCCCAAGGTCACAAAACTCTCTCATATTTTCTGCTAGAAATTTTGGCTCTTATATTTAGATTATGATCCATTTTGAGTTAATGTTTGTGTGTAGTGTGAGGTAAGGGCCTAAGTTCATTTTCTAACATAAGAATATTCAATTGTTCTTGCATCATTTGTTGCAAAATTATCCTTTCCTCACGGAATTACTTTGGTCCTTTGTTGAAAATCATTTGACCATTTATGTGCAGGTTTAAACTCCAGTACTTTGGCCACCTGATGCAAAGAACTGACTCATTTGAAAAGACCCTGATGCTGGGAAAGATTGAGGGCAGGAGGAGAAGGGGATGACAGAGGATGAGATGGTTGGATGGCATCACCAACTCAATGGACATTGGTTTGGATGGACTCCAGGAGTTGGTGACAAACAGGGAGGCCTGGCATGCTGCAGTTCATGGGGTCATGAAGAGTCAGACACGACTGAGCGACTGAACTGAACTGAACTGAACTGATTTTTCTTTTGAGGAATAATCTTTCTCCCATTTGATAAATGTTTGTGGGACAGTAATAGAGTGGGCACAGGAACCAAGCTGGGATCCTCTGATACTTTCTATCAAGGATTTGAATCCTGAGAAGCAAGACCAACTAACTGAATGGTATGCAATTACATTCAGCTTTAATGATAGTTTCCTACCCAGACTCATTCCATAAGACTCTGAATAATAAGAATGAGCAATCCATGTAGCATTTAATGTAGCCCATGTGTAAGTGTTAAGTTGCTTCAGTCATATCTGACTCTTTGTGACCCTATGGATTGTAGCCCACCAGGCTCCTCTGTCCATGGGGATTCTCCAGGTGGGAATACTGGACTGGGTTGCTATGCCCTCCTCTAGGGGACCTTCTTGATCCAGGGATTGAACCTGTGTTTTTTAAATCTCTTGCACTGGCAGGCGGGTTCTTTTTCACTACCACCATCTGGGAAGCCCTACTAAGTGCCTGGCATTATCCTAAACACTAATTATATGAACTCATAAATGCTTACTCCAAAGCTGTAAGACACAGACTACTATTGTCCTCATTTTATAGTTGGGAAAACCAAAGCAGACAGAGTCTAAGTAACTTTGTTGTGGTTGTTCAGTCACTAAGTCATGTCTAACTCCTTGTGACTCCATGAACTGCAGCACTCCAGGCTTCCCTGTCCTTCATTATCCCCCTGAGTTTGCTCAAACTCATGTCCATTGAGTCGGTGATGCCATCCAACCATCTCATCCTCTGTTGCCCCCTTCTCCTCTTGCCCTCAATCTTGCCCAGCATCAGGGTCTTTTCCAATGAATTAACTCTTCACATCAGGTAAAGGATTGGAGATTCAACTTCAGCATAGTCCTTCCAATGAATATTCAGGGTTGATTTCCTTTAGGATTAACAAGTTGGATCTCCTTGCTGTCCAAAAAGCACTCTCAAAAGTCTTCTCCAGCACCACAATTTGAAAGCATCAATTCCTCAGTGCTCAGCCTTCTTTATGGTTCCAACTCTCACATCCATACATGACTACTGGTAAACCCATAGCTTGGACTATATGGACCTTTGTTGGCAAGTAATGTCTCCGCTTTGTAATATGCTGTCTAGGTTTGTCATAGCTTTTTCCCCAAGGAGCAAGAATCTTTTAATTTCATGGCTGCAGTCACCATCTGCAGTGATTTTGGAGCCCAAGAAAATAAAAATCTGTCACTGTTTCCACTTTCCCCCCAATCTATTTGCCATGAAGTGATGGGACCAGATGTCATGATCTTTGTTTTTAGAATGTTGAGTTTTAAGCCAGCTTTTTCACTCTCTCTTTCATCTTCATCAAGAGGCTGTTTAGTTCTTCTTCACTTTCTGCATTAGGGTGGTATCATCTGCAAATCTGAGGTTGATATTTCTCCTGGCATTCTTGCTTCATCCAGCCCAGCACTTCATATGACGTACTCTGCATATAAGTTAAACAACAGGGTGACAGCTCTTGATGCACTCCTTTCCCAATTTTGAACCGGTCTGTTGTTCCATGTTCAGTTCTAGCTGTTGCTTCTTGTCCTGCATATAGGTCTTAGGAGACAGGTAAGGTGTTCTGGTATTCATATCTCTTTAAGAATTTCCACAGTTTTCTGTGATCCACACTGTGAAAGGCTTTGGCATAGTCGGTGAAGCAGAAGTAGATTTTTTTTTAAATTCTTTTTATTTTTCTATGGTCCAGCAGATATTGGGAATTTCATCTCTGGTTCCTCTGCCTTTTCTAAATCCAGCTTGTACATCTAGAAGTGATTGGTTCTAAGTAAATTGCTCAACCTCAAAAACACTATGTAGCAAGGCTATGGTTTGAACCAGGAAATCTGATTTCAGAGACCATGCCTTTAAACATCAGGCTATCCTATCTTGGTTGAGCTTCCTCTTCCCTAACCTGTGGAGGTGTTTTTGTTCCTGCCTACTTCAAGGCCTGGGTATAGTCTGGAGGCTACCTTAGATGGTCCAATCCCCATTTCCTCTCAGTAAATCACCTATGTCTTGAATTACCTACAGTTTTTGTTTCTTCAACCAAAGTCCCTTTATAAGTCCAATTCACAAAGTCACTGCAAGGATTTAAGAAAGATGATGCATGTCAACCACTAAGTGCAGTACTAGGACATAGCACATCAGTAGCTCTCAGAGATGATGATGGTGATGATGAAGATAGTGATGATGGTGGGGAAAATGATGCCAATATAAAAATATATGTCTTATCAAGCCCTAAACCTAGGGATCCAAATCCTGGAATGAAAAGCAAGAGAAAGGATATCTTACTTGCACTTGTCCTTGTGGGAGGGTCCGTTTGGTGGCTGTATTTGTTATCTATTGGTGTACAACAAATTATCTCAAAGTGTATCAAGTTAACACAACATTGACCCCACAGCATCTGTGGATCAGGAATAAGTCTCTTATGAGCCTGCAAACAGGCTATAGGCTTGGGCTTTATTATCATCTGAAGGCTAGACTGGTAGGGAATGTGTATCTGCTTCCAAACTCACTTCTGTGGTTGCTGGCTAGCCTCAGTTCCTTGGCATGTGGGCTTTTCCATAGAATGCTGTGTGACATGGCAGCTGGCTTTCCCCAGGGCAAGTGATCCAAGAGAGAGCAAGATGAAGTGCCCAAGATGGAAGCCTCAGTACTTTTATAACTTAAAAAATTTTTTTAAATTAATTTATTTTGTAATTGATGGATAATTGCTTTATAGAATTGTGCTGGTTTCTGCCAAACATCAACAGGAATCAGCCATAGGTATACGCAAATCCCCTCCCTCTTGAATCTCCCTCCCATCTCCCTCCCCATCCCACCCTTCTAGGTTGTTACAGAGCTCCAGTTTGAGTTCTCAGAGTCATACAGCAAATTCCCATTGGCTATCTATTTTTTCATATGGTAATAAGTTTCCTTGTTATTCTCTCTATACATCCCACCCTCTCCTTCTTCCCTCTACACCCTGTCCATAAGTCTGTTCTCTGTGTCTGTGTCTCCACTAAGAGTTAGTCGCTCAGTGGTGCCCGACTCTTTGTGACCCCATGGACTGCAGCCCACCAGGCTCCTCTGCCCATGAGATTTTCCAGGCAAGGATACTGGAGTGGGTCGCCATTTCCTTCAGTCCCCAACCCAGGGATTGAACCCGGGTCTCCCACACTGCAGGCAGATTCTTTACCAACTGAGCTACAAGGGAAGCAGTGTCTCCACTGCTGCCCTGCAAATAATTTCATCAAGTATCATCTTTCTAGATTGCATATATGTGCATTAGTATAAGATATTTGTTTTTCTCTTTCTGACTTACTTCAGTCTGTATAATATGCTCCAGGTTCATCCACCTCATTAGAACTAACTTGAATGCATTCCTTTCTATGGCTGACTAATACTCCCTTGTATATATGTAACACAGCTTCTTTATTCATTAATCTGTTGATGGACATCTAGGTTGCTTCTGTGTTCTCTCTATTGTAAATAATACTGCAATGAAGATTGGGGTACACGTGTCTTTTTCAATTTTGGTATTCTCAGGGTATATGCCTAGTAGAGTCTTTTTATAACTATATCTCAGATGTGTCATGGCATCACTTCTGCATTCGATTTGTAAGAAGTCAATTAGTAAATCCAACCCACACTCAAAGGGAAGGGATAAAAAGAGGGCATGAATAACACTGGGGACTCTCTTAGAGGCTGTATATGCCACCATGACAGTTTTGTGGGGACCAAGGTTAGGTAAGGATGTACCACCAAGGAAGCCAAAAGAAAGAGCTTGAGAATGAGTTTTTCATAAAATTCCTTAGACAGATGTCTACTCTCTTTAATCCCAAAGAATTTCTTAGAACATTCCCAGCAGTAGTCTTATTTGAGATGGATCAAGATTGGCTTTATAGCTTTTCATGGAAAGGAGAATAAACTAACCTGGATTCAGGTGCCCTTTCATTTATTGCATCATTAGACATCTACTGAACATCTACCCTGTGTCAGGCACTATGCCAGAGACACCTAAGACCTCAAGGGGTTCAAAATTCTAATGACAGAGACATGAGGTAAAACAATGATAATACAACAGGACTATGTACAAGGTAGGGCTTCCCTGGAAGCTCAGCTGGTAAAGAATCCACCTGAATGAACGAGACCTGGTTCGATTCCTGGGTCAAGAAGATCCCCTGGAGAAGGAAAAGGCTACCCACTCCAGTATTCTTGCCTGGAGAACCCCCATGGACAGAGGAGCCTGGCAGGCTACAGTTCATGGGGTCACAAAGAGTAGGACATGACTGAGCGACTAAGCACAGCACAGCACATGTACAAGGCATGGTAGTGGCACAGGAATGGAAACATCCAACTCTGCCTGAGAAGTTCGATGAAAGCTTCAGAGGGAATACTGAGGCTGGGTCTTGCAGCATGCATAGGAGTTTGCCAGCAAAGGGGGATGGGTGAAAGCATGAGGGGAGGAGGACAGACAAGGTGGCAATATACAAGGGTCTGCCATGTTCAGGGAAGTGTGAAGTTTATTGTGGTTGAATGGAGGATAAGAGTGGATGGGTGGACAGATGAATCTGGATATTTTCAAGGGCAGTATATATCATGTGGGCTTCCAGGTGGCGCTAGTGGTAAACAACCCGCCTGCCAATGCAGGAGACCTGAGATGCAGGTTTGATTCCTGGGTCAGGAAGATCCCTTGGAGGAGGGCATGGCAACCCATGGAGAATCCCATGGAGAGAGGAGCCTGGGGGGCTACGGTCCACAGGATAGCAAAGAGCTGGACATGACTGAAGCGACTTAACGCTCATGCATATGTCTTGCAAAGGATGTTTTACTCTGTCCTGGGTGGGACAGGGACACTCTGAAGGAGATTACACCCAGAGGTAATGTTGGATTAAGATTGAAAATGCAGCTGTGATTTCCACCACAAGGTGGGTTCTTCTTCAGTAGTGTGTCTGTCCACTAGGGCTCCCATAATAAAACACAGCAGACTAGGTGGCTTAAACAAGAGAAATTTACCTCTCACAGTTCTGGAGACTGGAGGTCCAAGATCAAGTTGTTGACAAGTCTGGTTTCTCCAGAGGCCTGTCTCCTTGGGTTGCAGATGGCTGTCTTGCTATGTCCTCACATGGCCTTTTTTCTGAGATGCCCACCGTGGTGTCTCTCTTTCTCATTCAAAGGACACCAGTCATATTGAATTAGGAACCTTCACTTATGACCCCATCGACCTTAGTTACTCCTTAAATGCCCTAGCTCCAAATATAGTCACATTGGGGGTTAAGATTTCAACATATGAATTCAGAGAGGGGGATACACAATTCAGTCCATAACAAATAGCTATCATTTTATGAACCATGTATTATCTCCTGGGCTCTGTGCTAAGCAACTCCCATGCAATCTTCCATTTCATCCCCATGCCACTGCAACCTTGGATGAGTTACTCAACCTCTCTATGCCTCAGTTTCCTCATCTGCAAAATACTTGCCTTATTGTGTTGTATGAGTATTAAATGAATTAATATATGTAAAACATTCAGAACAGTGTCTGGTGCAGAGTGTTTGTTAAATATATGAATAAACTCTCTCTAAGATATAGATAGTATTCATATCCTCATGTTACAGACAAGAAAATCAAGACCTTGAAGGAATAGAGGTTGGCTGGCAGAACCGCTTGAATTCAGTGCTCTCCTAATCACAGTGCTATCATTTTGGATCTCCAAAATGGGCTTAGGGGGGTCTCAGAGCTTGATAGATTCTGATGTGTTTCTCAAGGGAAGAGAGCCTGGCTAATCTCACATTTGGAGAGCAAGGCTTATCAAAAAGCAACTGCTGGCCAACAGTCCTGTCGACACCAGGACTGGCACCCTGATCTGCCATCATCTGCTGCCTCAAATGGTGAGTAGGGACTTTTTTTTCCCCAGGTGACAAAGTGGGAATGCAGCACTGATTTATACATGGATGCATTTGGAGAAAGCAGAAATTCTAGTGGTGCTTAAGCAGAGGGTGTCTGGTATGGGGGGGACGTGCCACACTAGTGGTCGTTGGGACTTGTATGTCTTGCCTGTCCTTTGTGTTGCAGGCCACAGAGAGATATTGGAGATTTTAAAATAGGATATCCTCATCAGTATTAGGAGAAGGCAATGGCACCCCACCCCAGTACTCTTGCCTGGAAAATCCCATGGACAGAGGAGCCTGGTGGGCTGCAGTCCATGGGGTCGCGAAGAGTCGGATACGACTGAGCGACTTCCCTTACACTTTTCACTTGCATGCATTAGAGAAGGAAATGGCAACCCACTCCAGTGTTCTTGCCTTGAGAATCCCAGGGACGGGGGAGCCTGGTGGGCTGCCATCTATGGGGTCACACAGAGTCGGACACGACTGAAGCGACTTAGCAGCAGCAGCAGCAGCAGCAGCATCAGCATTAAGCCACAAGAATGGAGTTTGGCCAACCTAGGCTAAAAAAAAATCAATTAAAATTGAAACAGAAGTCAAACAATCATATCTTTTAAAGATTTGCCCCAAAGATCTAGGCAAAAAGAAGTAACAGAAAACCCCTCAAAGCATCTTCACTATTTTTCTTTCTCTGCAAGGACCACCTCCAGCTGTAGTCCAGGGAGAAATAATCTGATTGGCTTAGCCTAGGTCACATGACCAACACTAGAAGGGCAGCAACCTCTTTATTGTCAGTCCTGGCCAACAATCTTCAGTGCACCAGGGTAAGTTCCCTAAGTAAAAGTGGATGCTCTTACCTGAAGACAGGAAGTTGTTGGAAACACAAGTGGAGAAATTAGAAGCAGACTTCTACTAACTGAGACAGCAGACCTGAGAACCAAACTGGAAAACAGTGCTTTTGTTAACCTTTCACGGGATAATCTGCAGTCCTGTGTACATTGGAGCTGTGCTTAAAATCTGCCCTATGCCTAATTTTATTTTTATCTATTTATTTTGTGGTCCTACATCAGCCTTTAGAAAAACAACAGGTCATGACCTGGAAGCAGACCCCAGGGTGGCTGGGGGAGGTCAAGAGTCCTTTTGCAGGTAGTCCTGAGTGTGGCTGGGGAGGTCTGGGGAGGGGAGGGGTGGGTGGGGAGTGCAGTGGGAGAGGGTGGGGCCACGCTGCTCTGCGCTTTGCCCTCCAGTGAATCTGCAGCCAGTGCGACAGGGCTTTACAGCAGACTCCCGAGGGTGACCAGGAGTATGAGGACCAGGGCCAGGGGCCAGGGAGCCAAGAGGCCAGAGCCATTATAGAGGTTGTGCTGGCAGCAGGATGTGGTGCGTATGAGCTTGAAGCAGCCATTGTATATGGTCTCAAAGCAGCTGGGCACACAAGGCTTGCTCCCCTTCATCCTGACTGGGGTGTAGTAAGTCTGTGTAGTTGTGCCGTAGGTGACCACGGCCAGGCAGCACATGGGCTTGAAGCAGTTCTCCCCACTGTAGGCGCACACGTGGCAGTCCAGAGCCTGGGCCACAAGTCGGCCCACCAGAGCCACCAGGAACAGGGTGGGTAGAGGAGCCACGGCTGGAGGTGAGAGGGCAGAGTGGGAGCAGGGAAGTGGAGAGCAGCTGGTCCTCGATTCAGCTCAATCCAGGGATGGGGGAGGGCACAGGGGGAGTGGGACAGCACCTCATCCTCCAGGAGTTCCTGGTCACCTGAGGCTCTGCAGCCCCTGTGTTACGCAGTCAGCCCTGTACCCCAGCAGCTGGCTGTGCCTCTCATTCTTACAGCCCAGTTTTACAGGGATGTTCGCAAAGCTGTGGCCCAGGCCTAGTTCTAGGTTGTAATTTTTCAGATAAATATGAGTATTTTTCAACAGTTAAAAAATTCTGACGGTAGGCAACTAGATACATTTCTATCTATTATAGAAACAGAGGGTGTTTTATGAACAAACATACTTATGAATTTTTTCAAGTAGACAATGCTTGAGTAATGTTATTCCTATGGTTCAAAACCTAAAATGATATATAAATGTATACATGTGAAAGTCTCTTTCCACTCCCAGGCGTATAGATAAGTGCTTACTAGTTTTTTATGTATGTACCCTTCTGGTGCTTAAAAAAAAAAAATTCTGTTATAAATACAGATGGATATGTATGGGAAAGACTTGTCCTGGGTTCCTCTCTGAAAGTTGTTGGGGGCCCCTGAGGAGGCCTGAAGAAGCTGAAGTTCTATTTTATGAGCTCAGCCCCAGCTCTGTGAGTCTTCCCCTGACCTGAAGTCTTTTTTGGGGACGTGGGCCCTCAGAGTTCTCAATGTTCCACTTCATTTTCCTGGGCAGGTCCAAAGTTTCCAGGCCTGGGAATGAATGCCCTGTTTCAATGGAATACTCCAGCTTACTGAGACTGGGAAATCCTGGGGTCAGCTGAGTTTTCACATTCATCCCATTCATCCAGGTTCTCTTGGGCAGAGGCCAACCCTGTTGGCCTTTTGTTTTTGTAAATAAAGTTTTATTGGAACACAGCCACACCCATTTGTTACATGTTGCCCGTGGCTGCTTTTGCTTTACAACAGCAGAGCTGAATAACAGAGAAAGGATGGCTTTCAGAGCTACACATATTTTCTACCTGGCTGTTTACGGAAGACTTTTGCCAACCCTCGGAGAAGGCGATGGCACCCCACTCCAGTACTCTTTCCTGGAAAATCCCATGGATGGAGGAGCGTGGTAGGCTGCGGTCCATGGGGTCATGAAGAGTCAGACACGACTGAGCGACTTCCCTTTCACTTTTCACATTCATGCATTGGAGAAGGCAATGGCAACCCACTCCAGTGTTCTTGCCTGGAGAATCCCAGGGACGGGGAAGCCTGGTGGGCTGCAGTCTATGGGGTCACACAGAGTCGGCCATGACTGAAGTGACTTAGCAGTTAGCAGTTTGCTCACCCTGCTGTAGGAAGAGAAAAGCTCATGAAGCACTTTGCTCTGCAGTGCTTTCCAGTGATTAGGGAACCTCATGGGGGCCCCTAGTGAGAAGCCATCATTTCAGAGAAGCAATGGCTCAGTCAGGAACTGTGGGAATTATCCTTGTTCCTCCTTCCCCTCAGCCTATCCCTGTCCCACATTCAATTCAGCATCAGGCCTGTAGATTTCCCCTCCCAAATCTCCTCCATTCTGTCCACTTTCTCCATCTCCATCTTCATCGTTGCTTTGTCTCTTGCCTAGACCACCCTCCTAAGCCTTCCTCTTCTTCCTGTTTTTGCTCCAAAGCTGTTTCCATCTGTTCTTCACAGAGCAGCCAAAGTGATCTTTGTGAAGTAAAGATCAGGTCAGGTCACCCTCCTGCTTAAAATCCTTTAATGGCTTATTGTTGTTCTCAGGATAATGACCCCAAAGGCGTTATGCAGACACTATTTCTCTGCCCAAGTACTCCCCAGCCTCCCTTCTTTTCCAAAACACTCCCTATTCTTCTGGTGTAACTTGACCATCACTTCCTTGGAGAATCTCTCTTGACCTCTCTCACAAGGTAGGGCCTCTCATTTCAGGCTCTTGCAGCCCTGTCCTCATCCCTATGTGGGAACTTGTCTCATTACAGCTGCGGTTTTACATTTATTTATGTGGGGTTTTTTTTTGTGGGGGGCCTTTTCCACGAGAGGAGGAACCCATATCTGACTCTGCTGACCACTGTGTCCCCAATGCCTTGCACAGTGCCTGGCACACCGTAGACCCTCCATAAATGTTTATCAAACAGATAAAGGATGAATCATGTCATCTCAGCCACCTCTGGGTGATGGGAGTGATTCTGAGGTTTTAGGTGCCAGAGTCTCAACTTCATCCCTTGAGAATCATGTTTAACAGTGTGAGTTGGCAGAGCCAACTTAGGCTGATGCTGACTGAATGCCATTTGGAGACAGCAGCTGCTGAATTCCTTCCAGTTAGTGTCTCCAGCCCCAGACAGGGTGTACTCTAGCCTCCAGACTGTGTCCCCGAGATCAGTCATACCAAGAGGGCTGCTCCCAGCTCCTCCATGCCTGGTCCCCCCAGAACCCAACCAGTGAAGATGCTTAATGAGGAAAGAGAGACAGGTGTGTGGGTGCCAGGCCCTGCCACTCCCTTCGCTATCTGTTAAGTATTCCATGGGATCCAGACACAGAATTTTATTTGTTTTTCTGGACCTAAGCTGCCCCCTGACATAGCCAGTGATTGCTTTTTTAAAACCACGAAGGGGAGCTAGGTCCTTTCATCTCCTGATAAGGTGCCAGGTGACAGAGAGATCAGCATCCCAACACATAAATCTGCAACTAATCCTTGGGAATCAATATTTTTCATTAAGAACCTGTGAGAGTTGGGCCATTATGGGGAAAATCTGTTTAGGTTGACACCTTGATGAAGTTATTCAGTTCAGGGGCTTAAGTCATTGAAAGGTAATAAAGAGCACAGAGCAATCTCGGGGCTGGTTAGGGGAGAAAACGATGGGAGTATTGAGCTTCAGTTCAGTGAAAAATGACCTGCTGATTTATTGGGGAATGATGGGGTGCTCGCCTCCTGAGCAGGCCGGGCCAGACACAATCAACATGGCAGCCCCTCACTCTCATTGCTTCTCACCATCTGCAGTCACTGCTATTTATAATCTATCTGGCAGTTTTTTTAAAAAAGTAGTGGGGAAATATTTAGGGCTCTTGGGATATTTCCATTTCCTACCTTCATACCACTCTTTCCCCTTTTGGACTTTCTCCTATAGGTCATGGGAGACAGGGGCATTGAAGTATTGTAAACAGTCACTAGCCTGCTTGACCCACCAGCCAGCTCGTCTGTCTTTGGGTTTTCCATCCCTGGTTTTATGTGCTGGAAGGTCTCCTCATTTGGGCAACTCCTTTGGACCTTGAAGTTGCTCTCCCATGGTTATGCAAACCCTCCCCTTGGCACCACAGTCTCCCCTTTCTGTTCCACTCTCAGCTCTGGACACCATCTCAATTTCTGTTCAGGGGCAGCTCCATGGCCTAGGGCCCATCAGGAACCTCACACCAACTGGACCATCTCTGTGGTGTGGTCCACAGGTGGAGAGGATGGAGACGAGATACAAAGGTTGGGAGACACAGATGTAGAGAAGTTTGCTGGTGAAGTGGTAGAAGCTTTAAGCTCTTCTTATTGCTGGTCACAATTTTCTAGAAGGAAGACATGAGGTTTTAGAAACTGGCCAGGGACACTTAAAAGGATAGCCGGACAGGGTGAGAGGCCTGAATAGCATGCAGTCTCACCAGACCACACCATGGTGTGATTTCCTCCACCTGTGCTCAGCCTGCCTTGCGGAGGGAAGGAGAAGGCATGGTTGTGGGGGGACTTGTTTATACCCAGCCCTGTGTTATTCTGCCACATGTTACAGTTGCTTACTTGTCTATTTAATCTACCTGATTAGTCTGTTGGGGACATTAGAATCCACATCTTATTGATTCTTATATCCCCAGAGCCAGACACAAAGCCTGGTACCTGGGCAGGTGTTTAATGGACCTGAGTGTTTGATGACTATTTTCCTTCCAGCTCTAAACTCTAATGGTTTTTTATTTGTCCAGTGGATCTCAGCCTTCTAAATTCTGGGTACTCAATTCATCCTCCATATCCCCTCCCCTGAGACTCACTTAAAGGATCTAGTCTTTTAAAGCCATTTATTTATTAATAGCCATTAATTTATTTAGCCATTTAAAAATCAGGCATTCAATAAGACAATAAATCACACCTTGAAAGAGTAGGCACACTAAACACACACATACCCAGCATTGACCTCCACACTCAACCAGTCTGTTGGTTTTGGTTAGCCTTATTGTAGTGCTATTGTAGCTAAATGTCCCAGTCTCACTAGGGATTTGTGACCCACAGGAAATCACTTGTGGGTTCCCTTCCCTCTTCCTCCAGGTGGCAGCATGGAGTTAACGGTTAAACCCCTGGATTTTGGGATCGGTTTTCCTGGGCTCAAATCTTAGCACTGCCGCTTACTAGCTGTGTGTCCTTGGGTGAGTTATTTAAACTCAGTTTCCCCGCTATAAAAAAGGGAGGTGGGTGGGATAATAAGTAAACCATCTCAAAGAATTGTTGCAAGGCCTTTTACAAAGAACTTAGAATATAATGGGCACTTCATAAAGTCTAGGTGATGGAAAAATCACGTAGATATCTGTGCTCTGGGACCTCCAGATTCAGGGACCTCCCCATAGACGGCCAGAAGCCCCCAGCCATCCAGACCCTCCGCCGGGAGAAATGAGTATTGCTTTTTAGCGTTGCTCCCCGTGATTTCCAAAGGTAGCAGCATTTCTGAGCGAAAACGAACGCTTGCCTACTGCTCTCTGGTTCTGTGTGTATTGATTAGCGTCGCGGGGGTGGAAATGGGGTACTGTTCTAGAAACACTCACTTTGATTCCTCAAATAAATCCCCCCTGGTGTCCTGCTAGGAAACTAATTGGGAGTTGATTCTGATGAATAAATGTGCTGCCGCCGCCTGAGGAATTGACCACGCCGGCAGATGGCTGGAGCATGAGAAACACTCTGTCGCGGCCTTCCAAGGGGCCCATCAATAATAGATGGGCTCCGGCCCTCCGAGAGGGAGGCATTGCTGCTGCAGGTATGAATTATGGATGCCGTTTAGGGTAATGCGGATCCATCTCAGAGGTTCCGCTCAGTTTATGTGCTAGTAAAAGCCGGCAATTTGCTTGTGTTCCAGCTATAATTTGCGCTACATTAAGGGACCCTCCTTTCCATAATGGATGTGCGGTTGGACGCAGGCGCAGTCAAGCCTCGAGGGCAGCGGCCCGCCTGGCAGGATGCGGCGCAAGGCCAGGTGTGGTCCTGTGCAGCTCATCGCCGCGCCGGAGACCCTTGGGTGTGCAGGCAGATGGAGGCCTTTAGCTTGTCTCCTGGGAAGAAGCCCCACTTAAACCCGGAGCCCTTCTGTGAGTCATCGGTCAGAGGCAGTGGATGTTTGTCTGGAGGCAAGCAGGAAAAAAAGGCCTATGGGTTGCTGGTCTAGACAGAAAGACACCCAGGTTTTGCGAGAGAAGCAGTTGGTGAGATGATGATGGAGCCAGACTGCCCAGGCTGAATTCTGGCTTTGCCATTTCCAAGTTGTGCGCAAATTGGCTTTTTTTTGTGTGTGTGTGCCTCTTCGCCCCAAATAACAGTAACTGTGCTGACTAGAGAGAGGCTGAAGCCAGCGCAAGCGCATGAAGGCCAACTGTTGAATTAGGACTGTTGTGAGCTGGTTGTTTAAAAAAAAAAAGCCACTATTAAGAATTAAATTCTATAAACTTAGGACCTCAAAACTCATCAAGTCCTAATCATTTGACTTCATTTTACTATTATATATGGCCTTGAGGCGATTTCTGTGTGTTGCACCTGGTAGGGGGCAGCGATACGACATGCTACTGGGCATCTCTTCCGAACTCTGAGGTCCAGGGCCCCGTACTGGCATTGTGAAACTGGCGGTGGAGGGAATGTTTATACCAGGCACGTGGGCAAATGTTTCCCCTGGGAACTGGTTGTTAAAATTTTCAGAGCACACCACTAGTATTGACCTAATAAAATTGCTTAGAGGATTAGCTAGTTAATATGTTTATAACTGCTTTGAACAAGGACTGGCACATCGTAAGCACCACATAAAAACTGGCTATTATTTTTTCATAGGTTTTTCACAAAATTTGCTAGCACAGATCAAAGGGTGTATGAGTGGAGCCCTCTGAGGAACCACAGGCCTTTCTTCTTTTCCAGATCCCATGATACAACAGCCTGAGAACAGACTTACTAACTCTCCCCTTGGGGCAAGGATAAACTCAAATTCTGGAGAAAAGTGAGGTTTCGGTTTGCACATTTTCCTTAGCTTTTCAAGTACTTTCCTTTACAGTGGGCAGAGATTCTAGCAAGCTGACCTCCTCGATGAAGGGTGGGCTTCTGGCTCTGTTACCTACTAATTTGAGGATATTATTTCACCTCTTCAACTCTTTGCTTGCTCAACTGTCAAAAGAGGGTAGTAACAGCTGCTTCATGGATTTAATTCTAAAGATTTTGCGAGAGCCAGTACAACCTCTGGAATCTGATTGCCTGGGTTCATATCTTACCTCTAGCACTTGCTGGCTCCAATCTTTTAGGGAAAGAAAAATCTTTATTTCTGTTAGCTTTAGTTTTCTCATCTCCAAAACTGGGATAACGACACTTCTCTTGGTTGTTGTGAGAAGATGTGGAATAGTAAGCATGTTTACCTGGATATTATAAGTGCTTGGGTTTCCCAGGTGGTGCTAATGGTAAAGAATCCATTTGCCAACGCAGGAGACGTGAGTTCGATCCCTGGGTTGGGAAGGTCCCCTGGAGGAGGGCATGGCAACCCCCTTCAGTATTCTTGCCTGTAAAATTCTATGGACAGAGGAGCCTAGCAGGCTACAGTCCATGGGGTTGCAAAGGGTTGGACTCTACTGAGCAGCAAGCACACATGCATGGTAACTGCTTAATAAATATTAACAGTGACCACAGTTCCTACCTGGAAATTATGCCTCTCACCACCCCTGGGGTGTGGAGGGGTGGTTAGGCAGATCTGAATGTTGCTGGGGAAGACTCCCCTTCCCTCTCGCTTGTATGTTACTTTCCTCTTAAAACTGTATCTGGCCTTAGCTGATGACCCTCCTGCTCTGATTCCACCCTGAGGAGGAGTCCTCTTGGATAGAGTGCAGCAAAGTGGTGCACCTCTACTCAAACCTCTGAAGAAAAACCTCCCTGGAGCTGGTGTGAGGATTAAATGAGATAATGTAGCTGCAGCGGTGCAATTCATTAGGAATTTAATATGGCAAAATAGCCTGTCCAAGAATGAATTGCGTCTTGTTTCTCAGCTGGGGGCTCATCAGAAAAGGATGGTTTTTTTTTTTTTCTTCTCTTGCCCTGGAGGATAAGTGGGTCTTTGTGTCCTTTAAGTTTATACCGGCAGATCTCATTTTACTGTGCTTTGCCTGATTGCCCTCTGCAGATAGTGCTTTTTTTTTTTTTTTCCATTTTTTAACAAATTCAAGATTTGTGACAACTCTGAGTTGAGCAAATCTATCGACGCCGTTTTCCCGACAGCATATCCTTGCTTCATGTCTCTGTGTCACATTTAGGTGGTTCTCCCAACATTTCAAACTTTCTCATTGATGTTATGTTTGTCATGGTGATCTGTGATCAGTGACCATGATTCGCTGAAAGCTCAGATAATGGTTAGCAGTTTCAGCAATAAAACATTTT
Source organism: Capricornis sumatraensis (assembly GCF_032405125.1). Classification (NCBI taxonomy): domain Eukaryota; kingdom Metazoa; phylum Chordata; class Mammalia; order Artiodactyla; family Bovidae; genus Capricornis; species Capricornis sumatraensis. The sequence goes on along the minus strand of NC_091071.1, from coordinate 21,729,396 downwards.
TTAGCTCATTCAGAAGCCTAGCGTGCTGCAATCCATGAGTCTGCAAAGAGTTGGACGTGACTTAATGACTGAATAACAACAACTGATAAAATAGTTTTATTTAATTTTCAAATGGCTTTCCATGTGAAAATTTCCCAAAGCTGGGAGGAACAGTCTAGAGCCAGTAAAGCATTTTAAAATTAGGTATATACATTGTTCTCTTTAGACATAATGCTATTGCATTAGTAGACTTCAGTGTAGTGTAAATATAACTTTTTGTATGTACTGGGAAACCATAAATATTGTATGACTAACTTTATTGAAGTATCTGTTTTATTGTGGAGATCTGGATTGAACCCCTAATACCCCTGAAGTATATCTGTACTTGAGATCCCAGGCTGTTGGATCTCAGTTATCTGAGAAGGGTCTTCAGAGGGCTTTGCTTAAAAGCAGGGCCTGGAGGTTGTCTCTAAAGAGCTGCCACCATGGCAGGGCCATAATATTACTTTCACCTTTCAACTTGAGAGCAGTTCATATTGTGATATCTGTCAAGATGTTATGAGGTTCATAATAGAGGCTCAGTAAATTTTCCTTTTATTTATCCCTGCATACTTTATTGCATTTAATCTGAACCCCACATCAGTTCAAAGGTTGAGACCTAGGGCTCTTGAGCCAGGTAGACCCAAGTTCAAATCCTTGATCCACCACTTACCTGGCAGTATGAATCTTGGGTAAATTACTTAAACTCTATGCACCTCAGTTACATCATCTGTAGAATGAGCATTAAAACAGCCTGTTTGTAAAAATGAAAGGACTCTTAAGTTGGCTGCCTCAGACATAATAAGTACTAAGTAAACAATGGCTATTATTACTGTGTACTTTATGAGTCAAGTAGGGCAAAATAAATTTCACTAAAGAAAGCAAGAAACAGGGGTGCAGAAAGGCCAAATGTCTTCTTTGAGGTCAAGAAGGACTCAGAAACCAAACGCTCAGCTCTGTGGAATCTAAGCCAGGAGGGAACTCTTTGTTCCCCCTACCATTTAGAGCCAGGGTTCCACCAACCTGAGTGTTCCATGTTCCTCAAAGCTTTCCAAAGCTATAAATATTTCTTTCTGAGGAATTGGCTAGATCACGGTTTTTGTCTAAGCAGACCACTTTGATTGGCCTTGGCTCCTTTCCTGATTGTTCTGTTCCATGAATCCATTGTTTCAATTGTTCTGTGGTTTCTGCTGGAATCTTCCAGAACCACTTTAAGCTTAAAGAGGAGAGGAGGGTGGGATGTCAATCTCCAGCATAACACAGACAGTGAAAGGACCAGTCTAATTTGGCTAGAGTTGCCACTGAATCTGATGGGCTGTTGTTTTTTAAAATTTAAGTGGTATGGGTACTCATTTAGTTATTTTTGGAGCCAGTTTTCTGATTATCAAAGCATTATGTGGCAATTATGAGAAAGTTGGAAGTCAAAGGTCCCATACTTTTTTTTGAAGGTAAGCAGTCTAGTAAAAGCCCAATTCCCCAAATCTCATTGGATTGTGAAAACAATTAACACCTTATAGAATTTATAGCTTTTCCAATTAATTAATCAGTAAATAAATTACCAGAAAATCTTTATTGTGTACCTCTTTTTGTGTGCTAAGGCCAGTCCTGCAATTGTGGTGAGAAAAGGAAATAAAAACTCTGAACTAATAAAGCTTATACAGTCCTGGAGGGGAGACTAATCTAATGACAATGTGGTTAGTGATCAAGGGTTTGGTCCTTAAGGTGGCAGGAGTTGGGACAGGCAGTGTAGCATGAACGGGGAGACAGATGAGCCCCCAACAGGATAAGACAGGCTTGTTGAAAAAATTTGGTGGAGAAATGTCCTGTTTCTTAGGCTACAAGTGAAATAAAGATGACTCCATTCATTCATCCACCCACTCATTTATCCATCCATCTATACATCCAGTTAAAATTTGTTATTATATTTAATCTTTTGAGGTATAATTGATATAGAACAAACTGCACATACTTAAAGTGTGTAACTTGAGAAGTTTGACCTGATAAGTTTTTACCAGTGAAATCTTCACAATTGAGATAATAGTTGTGTTCATCATCCTCAAAAGTTTCCTGTGCTTCCTTGTAGGTCTTCACGTGCAACTTCCCAGACAACTACTGATTCTTCGTCTGTCAGTGCACATTAGTTTACACTTCGTACAGTTTTATAAAAATGGGGTAATATAGTATGCACTTTTGTGGGGCCTGGTTTCTTTCACTCAGTATCATTGAGATTTATCATGTTGTAGCATGTATCAGTATTTTATTCTTTCTCATTGTTGAGTAGTATTCCATTGCATGGACATACCACAGTTGGTTTAATTCACTTGTTGATGAATATTTGGATGCTTATAGTTTTTAACTATTAAAATATTCATGTACATATTTTTGTATGAATATATATGTTTATTTGTTTCTGGGTAAATTCCTAGGAGTAGAATGGTAGGTTCATATGGTAGGTACATTTTAAACTTTTAAAGAAACTGACAAGCTATTTTCTAAAGTAACTGTGCAATTTTACATTCTCAGCAGCAGTGTATTTTCACCATATCCTCACCAACACTTGGTATGGTCAATCTTTGCAGTTTTAACTGTTCTAATAGGTATTGTAGTGGTATGTGATTTTAACTTACATTTCTGTAAAGACTAATTAATGACTGAATTTTTTTCTGTGCTTATTTACCAATTGTACATCTTTAGTGAAGGTCTCTTCTATCAAATATTTTGACCATTTTTATTGGCTTGTTTTCTTATTATTGAGTTTTGTGAGTTCTTAATACAATCAGGATATAGGTCCCTTATCAACTATTTGATTTATCAATTGTATGATTCTCTCAGTCTACAGCTTGTTTTTTATTCTATTAAAAATGTCTTTTTGAAAAGCAAAAATTTTTAGTTTGATAAAGTCCAGCTTATCAATTCATTCTTTTTTGGATCATGCTTTTGATGAGAAATCTAAAAAATCTTTGTCTAGATCAAAGGTCCTCAAACTTCTTGGCTGAAGGACTGGTTTCATGGAAGACAATTTTTCCATGGACCTGGGGGTTGCAATGGTTTCAGGATGATTTAAGCACATTACATTTATTGTGTACTTTATTTCTATTAATATTACATCAGCTCCACCTAAGATCATCAGGCATTAGATCTCAGAGGTTGGGAACCCCTGACTCAGATCATGCTTACAAAGGTTTTCTCCTATGTTCTAAATGTTTTATAGTTTTAAGTTTTATATTTAGATCTATGATACATTTTGAATTAATATTTATATATGAGGTGAGGTATGGATGGAGGTTTGTTTTCTTTTTTGCAGATGGCTATCTCATTGTTCCAGTACCATTTATTGAAGGGATTATCCTTTCTCTACTGAATTGACTTTGGGCTTTTCCTAAAAAACCAGTTATTTGTACATTGTGGATCTATTTATGGACTCTTATTCTGTTTCATTGACCTATTTGCCTATCTTTATGCCAATCCACACTGTCCTGATTACTATAGCCGTATAATAAGTCTTGAAATCAGAAGTATTAGTACTTTGTCTTTTCTTCCCTCGCGGTATTTTGGCTAATGTAGATCCTTTGTATTTCCAAAAACATTTTAAAATCAATTTGTCAATTTCCACAAAAAAAGCCTGCTTGTTGGATTTCATGGGATCTACGTTTTAAGTTGGGAGAATTTTCATCATCTTAACAATATGGAATCTTCATGAGTCCATGAACCTAGTATATCTCTCCCTTTATTTAGGTCTTTTTAAAACTTCCTTTAGCAATGTTTTATTTTCAGTGTATAAGTCTTTCACATCTTTTGTCAGATTTATCTCTAAGTATTTCACAGTTTTGATGCTATTATGAATCAGTTCAGTTCAGTCACTCAGTTGTGTCTAACTCTGCGACCCCAGGGACTGCAGCACGCCAGGCTACCCTGTCCATCATCAACTCCTGGAACTTGCTCACACTCATGCTCGTTGAGTTGGGGATGCCATCCAACCAACCATCTCATCCTCTGTTGCTCCCTTCTCCTCCTGCAGTCTTGCCCAGCATCAGGGTATTTTCCAATGAGTCAGTTCTTCACATCAGGTGGCCAAAGTATTGGAGCTACAGCTTCAGCATCAGTCCTTCCAATGAATATTCAGGACTGATTTCCTTTAGGATTGATTGGTTTGATCTTGCAGTCCAAGGGACTCTCAAGATTCTTCTCCAGCACCACAGTTCAAAAGCATCAATTCTTCAGTGCTTCTTTTTGGTCCAACTCTCACATCCATACATGACTACTGGAAAAACCATAGCTTTGACTATATGGATCTTTGTTGGCAAAGTAATGTCTCTGCTTTTCAATATGCTGTCTAGGTTGGTCATAACTTTTCTTCCAAGGAGCAAGTATCTTTTAATTTCATGGCTGCAGTCACCATCTGCAGTGATTTTGGAGCCCAAGAAAAGAGTCTGTCACTGTTTCCATTGTTTCCCCATCTATTTGCCATGAAGTGATGGGACCGGATGCCATGATCTTTGGATTTTGAATGCTGTTTTAAGCCGGCTTTTCCACTCTTCTCTTTCACCTTCATCAAGAGGCTCTTCAGTTCCTCTTCACTTTCTGCCATAAGGGTGGTGTCATCTCCATATCTGAAGTTATTGGTATTTCTCCCAGCACTCTTGATTTCAGCTTGTGCTTCATCCAGCCTGGCATTTCGCATGATATACTCTGCATATAAGTTAAATAAACAAGGTGACAATATACAGCCTTGACATACTTCTTTACCAATTTGGAATCATGTCTGGTTCTAACTGTTGCTTCTTGACCTGCATACGGATTTCTCAGGAGGCAGGTAAGGTGGTCTGGTATTCCTATCTCTTTAAGAATTTTCCAGTTTGTTGTGATCCACACAGTGTTTTATTACTTTAAATTTCTGAGTGTTTGCTGCTATTATATAGAGATCTAGTTGATTTTTGTATATTAAAATAGTATCCTGCAACTTTGCTAAACTAACTTATTGGTTCTAGTAGGTCTGTTGATTCAATCAGATCTTCTGCGTAGAAGATAATGTCATCTGCAAATAAAGATTGTTTTACTTCTTTTGTTTCTGTCTGGATAGGACATTCTTGTCTTGTTTTTTATCCTTGGGGAAAAGCATTCATTCTTTCATCATGAAGTATGCTATAGTTTATCTGTATATGTTCTTTATCAGGTTAAAGAAGCTCCCTTCTGTTCCTACATTGCTGAGAGATTTTATTAGAAGTGAAAGTTGCTGGATTTTTATATATTTTCTTGCATCTATTGAGATGATCATAGTTTTTCTTTTTTAGTTTGCTAATATGATGAATTACCTGATTTATTTTGATTAGTAAACCAGCCTTAGATTCCTGGAATAAACCTTAGATGTCATAATGTATTATCCTTTTTGTATATTGTTAGATTCAATATGTGAATATTTATTTAGCAATTTTGCATATATAACCATGAGGTTTTAGTCTGTAGTTTTCTTGTAATATCTTTATCTGATTTTGATAGTAAGGTAATGTTGGTCTTATAAAATCAGTTGGAAAGTATTTCTCACTTTGCTGTTTTCCAAAAGAGTTTATACAAAACTGGTATGGAAGCAACAGTTAGAACTGGACATGGAACAACAGACTGGTTCCAAATAGGAAAAGGAGTACGTCAAGGCTGTATATTGTCACCCTGCTTATTTAACTTGTATGCAGAGTACATCATAAGAAACGCTGGGCTGGAAGAAACACAAGCTGGAATCAAGATTGCTGGGAGAAATATCAATAACCTCAGATATGCAGATGACACCACCCTTATGGCAGAAAGTGAAGAGGAACTAAAAAGCCTCTTGATGAAAGTGAAAGAGGAGAGTGAAAAAGTTGGCTTAAAGCTCAACATTCAGAAAACAAAGATCACAGCATCCGGTCCCATCACTTCATGGGAAATAGATGGGGAAACAGTGGAAACAGTGTCAGACTTTATTTTTTGGGGCTCTCAAATCACTGCAGATGGTGACTGCAGCCATGAAATTAAAAGACGCTTGCTCCTTGGAGGAAAAGTTATGACCAACCTAGACAGCATATTCAAAAGCAGAGACATTACTTTGCCGACTAAGGTCTGTCTAGTCAAGGCTATGGTTTTTCCAGTAGTCATGTATGGATGTGAGAGTTGGACTGTGAAGAAGGCTGAGCACTGAAGAATTGATGCTTTTGAACTGTGGTGTTGGAGAAGACTCTTGAGAGTCCCTTGGACTGCAAGGAGATCCAACCAGTCCATTCTGAAGGAGATCGGCCCTGGGATTTCTTTGGAAGGAATGATGCTGAAGCTGAAACTCCAGTACTTTGGCCACCTCATGCGAAGAGTTGACTCATTGGAAAAGACTTTGATGCTGGGAGGGATTGGGGGCAGGAGAAGAAGGGGACGACAGAGGCATCACCGACTTGATGGACGTGAGTCTGAGTGAACTCCAGGAGATGGTGATGGACAGGGAGGCCTGGTGTGCTGCGATTCATGGGGTCGCAGAGTCGGACACGACTGAATGACTGAACTGAACTGAAGATGTTTTTTGAAGCCATTCATCATGGAGCCATTTTTATATATAATTTTTATTCAGGCAGTGTAGTTCTCCAAATTGTGAACACGGACTGCCTTGGTTTGAATCCTGGTTACTAAATACTAAATATGTGAGCTTGGGGATCTCCAAACACCCATTTGCAAAGTGGAGGAATAACAATGCAAAGGTACCTACATCATACAGTTGTTGTGAGAATTAAATGAGATGATGTGGATATCCAGTACACTTTACTTATTATTATTACCATGTGTTTACACAGGAACAGCTCCCCACTCCAGTATTCTGGCCTGAAGAATTCCATGGATAGTATTCTGGCCTGGAGAATTCCATGGACTATACAGTCCATGGGGTTGCAAAGAGTTGGACACAACTGAGAGACTTTCACACACACACACACACACACACACACACACACACACACACACACATATCTCCTGAACAAGACTGAGCTGTGGGGAGGCCGTGTACCGTTTTCCTCTTCAGACATGGCCTCACTCCTTCTTCTCCTCCCTTACTCTCTAAGGTCTTTGAAAAGAAAGCTGGGCCTATCATTTGATCTGTGACCAAATGAACTTTGCATAGCCTTCATTTCCTCATTCAGAAGGAAGAGATAATAATAATAGCAAATAATTTTATGTGCCAGACACTGTCTTGAGAACAATCCATGTATTCACTCATTTAATCCTCACAACATCTTGTAAGGTGGGTGCTATTATAATCCCCAATTTTACTGATGGGAAACCAAAGCAGAGACAGGTTAGTTAAGTGGCAGAATTTGGCTAAGAACCTAGGTATATTGGCTTCAGAGCCCACTTTTTTACCCATTATCCTATGCATATGCCTTATAATTTGTTGCTGTTGTGTGCGTTTTGGGTGAGGATTAAATGGGATAACCTGGGGCACACAGAAGGATGTCAAAAAGTGCTACCTTAGCTTCCACAAGTCCTATAAAACTCTGGAAGGAATAATCTTTTCAACACACTGATTATTTTGTTTTCTCAGCTTCCATCCCCAGTCCAGCTGAGATCCAGGGCTGACTCCAATTAGAAAAGCCTCTTTCAGCAGAGAGGGCAAGCTACAATCCCAGAAAACTCTGACTCTCAAGGCTAGAAGGGCAATGCTGTGGTCCTCTTTCTCCTCTTGCCACTCAAAGTGTGGTCCTTGGACCAGCAGCATCACTGTCACGTGGGAGCTTATGAGAAATGCATAATCTCAGGCTCCCCAACAGACCTACTGAATCAGAATTCATATTTTAACAAAAACCCAGGTGATTAGTCTGCACATTAAAGTGTAAGAAACACTGTTTTAAATCAATACTTTTTCTGCTTGATCTTTCCAAGTGGTTGCTTGGTTGATAAGCTGATGGGAATTCACCAACACATCTCCTGACTGTGTGATGCTTATACTGAGTACACATTTATCTTTCCAGAGCAGGAAATGCAGAGTTAAAGGTCTTCGGTGGGTCAGGTGGGAACTGTGATAAGCTGGAGTGTATGTTCTATCTAAAAGGGCAGCCAATTGCTGTTAAATGGAAATGCAAGTTTTTCTGATATCTTTATCAAAGCTGGGCATCTGGCTATTTATCTTAAACCTCTTATTTGTTCAATATTAACAACTAATTCAAACCAATAAAATAGCATTGAGAACCAAACAGGCCTGTGTGTAGACCATATTCCTAATGGGATGCTGTTTGTGACTTCGACCAACCTAGCTAGCATATTGTAAAGCAGAGATATTACTTTGCCAACAAAGGTCCATCTAGTCAAGGCTATGATTTTTCCAGTGGTCATGTATGGCTGTGAGAGTTGAACTGTGAAGAAAGCTGAACGCTGAAGAATTGATGGTTTTGAAGTGTGGTGTTGGAGAAGACTCTTGAGAGTCCCTTGGACTGCAAGGAGATCCAACCAGTCCATTCTAAAGGAGATCAGCCCTGGGTGTTCATTGGAAGGACTGATGCTGAAGCTGAAGCTGCAATACTTTGGCCACCTGATATGAAGAACTGACTCCTTGGAAAAGACCCTGATGCTGGGCAAGATTGAAGGCAAGAGGAGAAGGGAATGACAGAGGATGAGATGGTTGGATGGCATCCCTGACTCCATAGGCATGAGTGTGACCAGCCCTCCTGGTCATCTTTTTTTTTTGAAGTATGGGCAGTAATCATTTAAATACACATAATAGTCATTTCTGCTTTTACTCCTGTGTCCTTTCTTTTCTCAACAGATAGTCTTATCTATTTGATTTAAATAACAACAATACCCCAAAGTTACTGACTGCTTACTAGGTGCCATTTAAGCCTCTGAAATCAATTGTCTCAGTTATCACAATAACTTCTATGAAACTGTATCTATGAAATAACTTCTATGAAACTATGCACTAGTATCACCCCAAGTTTAAGCTCTTACTTACATTTATTGAAAAGTGGTTTAGATTCTTGGAGTCCCTCTATTCCTCAGCTCTGCATACTCAGTAGACTGCAAGATGCTTCTTCAACCCAGACCACTTCACTGAAGTTGTTTTCCCCAGAGACCTGGAGGCCAAGTTGCAGAATGCTTCTCCCACGTGACCTTCTAGCATTCCAGACTGCTGGTGAGTAAGCCTTTTTGGAACTCTTCCCTGGCTTCTGTGACTCTGCACATTCCTTTCTCTCCAACAATTACTCAAGCATCTTACTGACTTCTTGTCCTCATTCCATCCCTTAAATGTCAGCATTTTCTAACATTCTGTCTTGGACATCTTTGCAGGCTACACATTCTCCCTAGGTGATCTCACTGACTCTTGTAGCTCCAAATATCATCGCTCCATGAATGACTTCTCTATTAATGTTTTTAACTCTGCATTTTACTTGAAACTTCAGATTTGTATTTCCTACCACTTGGGGATTCTGGAAGGACTTCAAAATCAGCTTGGCTAAACTCAGTGTCATTGTTCCTGAAATATTTCCATCATTCTTCGCTACATAGCCTAGCAGAAGAACTGTCTACCCAATCTGGACTTTAGTTACCAAAATTAATTAAGTAACCAAACTCTGTTGATTTCTCCCAGATATAAGTAAGTCTTCTGGAACGACTCCGGTTCCAGCTCAGTCTCTCATTCCTGTTGACTAGTAAGGTCTCTCTGCTACTCATCTCCACAAAATAGACCCACGTATGTTATTTTCCAGCTTGAGTTTTCCCCATTGTATAGTTCACAAATGGGGCTTCACTGATGGATCAGCAGTAAAGAATCTGCCTATCTATATAGGAGACACAGGTTCCATCCTTGGGTTGCGAAGATCCCCTGGGAAAAGAAATGGCAACCCACTCCATTACTCTTGCCTGAGAGATCCCATGGACAGAGGAACCTGAGGGGCTACAGTCTGTGGGGTCACAAAGAGCTGGACATGACTCGGCCAACAACAACATACTGCATAAATACCAGATTTTTTGGACTGGCATTCCATGATCTTCTCATATTCCCCATATTCATGATCTTCTCATATTCACTCTTCTAAGTTTAAAAAAATTTTAAAAATAACACTTAGTAATTACCGGTATAGAAAAAAACTCTTGACTTTTGTAGATTTATCTTGTAACCACACAACATGCAGTTTTCTCTTTAATTGATGTTATGGATTATAGTAACAGGTAGTGTGGTGTTAAGCCATCCTTCTGATTCAAACAAAGATGTATTATTCTTATGATAAACCAATGGACTTAATTTTCTAATAATTCATTTAAAATGGTGCATCTGTATTTATAAGTGTATTTGTGCATTGCTTTACTTTTTAATGTTTTCTTCATTAGATTTAACCAATAAGGTGATTTTAATTTCATTAAAGTAATAATGTCAAACATACACAGATGGGCCTGTTATCTACCAACCATTGTTCTAAATACTTTATCTGTATAAATTCCTTGAACCTTCACAACAACTTCTAGAGGCTGCTCACATTCCACGGCTCACGATCCTCTTTCTTTGTCCTCAAAGACAGCGATGTGAGCCTTTTTCCCATTGTGCCACTCCAATTTCTTCTTTGGTCAAATCTCCTTCTGCCTCTTTAAAAGGATGCTTGTGATTATACTGGATCCACTTGGTTAATCCAGGGTGAGCTTTTTATTTTAAGATCAGTTGATTAGCAGACTTCATTCCATCTGCAAGCATAATTCCCCTTTGCCAAATTCATTGGTTCTGAGGATAAGGATGTGGACATCTTTGTAAGGGGCAGGGGGGCATTATTCTGTCCATCACATTCCCCCGGCCTTTGTTCTTTTCCTAGTTATCCTTGGTATTCAGATATTCTGAAAATTCACTAGACAATTTATGCTGCTTATCATTCAGTGCATCCTTTCAACCTGAAGACTCTGAATTCTGTCTGTGAACGTTTTTTCTATAATGTTGATTAGCGCCTCCATTCATTTCTTTCTCTTCTCCTCCCTGGAACTCCCACTAGATGGATTTTGTTCCTTCCAGGTGTGGCTTTCATTTCATGTAAATTTTCTTTTTGTTTGGTGATTCTTGATTGAGAGCAGGGCTCTGGGGCCAGACTCCCTGGGATTCAGTACCTCAGATTCCCTTTTTATTGGTTGTGTGTTGTGGGGGAACTTGTAGAGCCTCAGTGTCCTCATCTAAGTGAAATGGGGGTTATAATGAACACTTGGCCACAGGTGGTTGTGAAAATGGTAACACTTAGGCTGGTGTAGGTCCTTGAAAAATAGTCAGTAATTGTTCGCTGTTATGCTATTTATATTAGCATTATGTTTGTATTTATGATCATTCTCCTTTCTGTAGATGAGTACTGACTGCTGTTGCTGCTGCTGCTAAGTCACTCCAGTCGTGTCCGACTCTGTGCGACCCCATAGACGGCAGCCCACCAGGCTCCACTGCCCCTGGGATTCTCCAGGCAAGAACACTGGAGTGGGTTGCCATTTCCTTCTCCAATGCGTGAAAGTGAGTACTGACTACAGTAGCTTAACTCTGAAGGGGAAGGGTTGGGTAAGATGTGTGGCCAAGGGTCTTGTCTGGTAACTGGTGTGGAGGTTCCCTTGTTCCTCCCAGGCATGGGGAGGATCCACTGGCAACCTGGGCTTCAGCCATGCATCTGCAGCCCAGAAATAGAGGCTTCGCATACTGCGAGTTCCACTTAATCCCCATCATTTTCTGGGGCCCCAAGCTATACAAACTTGGCCCAGCCTTCTCTCTCCCACCCCTTCCCTCTGGAGATACATTGGCCTCCTTTGAGTTCCTCCAAGCACCTAGGTGTTTTATCCCAAGGCCTTTGCGTGGAGAGGTTCTCATTCTTAGAAAGCCCTTGCATTAATGCAACCTTCCTTGAGTTATTGGAGTTCTTTCTTTCTTTTTTGAACATTTATCAATCTATTTATTCATTTATTTTTGGCTGTGCTGGGTCTCCATTGCTGTGCGTGGGCTTTCTCTAGTTGCAGAGACTGGGGGCTGTTCTCTAGCTGTGGTGTGGGGCTTCTCATTGCAGTGGCTTCTCTAGCTGGGGAGCATGGGCTCTCGGTGCACAGGCATCAGTGGTTGTGGCATGTGTGCTCAGTAGGTGTGGTGCATGGACTTTGTTGCCCAGTGGCACATGGGATCTTCCTGGGCCAGGGATCGAACCCATGTCCCTTGCATTGGCAAGTGGATTCCTAACCACTAGACCATGAGGGAAGCCCCATGTACTTATTTCTTTAAACAACTGTCTCACAAATCACATGACCTATTATGAATTCTAGACAACTAAAAACAAAAGATTCCTCCTCCACCCCCCTCGCCCAACCATAGACTGCTGCATATAATGAACATCAATCTCTTGGGCTTAGGTTCAGTAAAAAGTAAGAATAATAATACAAAAAAAAAACCACAACAACATAGCTATAGATTCATATTAGCTCTTCCTATGATTTTAATCACCATTGTCTAAACACCAAAAGTGAAAGTATAAACCCTTCCCACTAAAAAGAGACTAGCGTCGTTTGTTTCAAAATCCAATTTCTCCTTGGTGGGATTTTTCTTCTCCAAGTCTAATGGTAACTGTCTTTTTCTCCTTTAAATATTTCTGACTTGGAAAGTTGGTGGGCAGAGCATCTCCTGGCAGCCAGAACATACAGAACCACTTCTTCATTCTTTCAATCATTTATTTGTTCATTTATAAAAAGGAACAAATTTGAGTCAGTTCTAGTGAGGTGGATGAACACAGAGTGAAGTCAATCAGAAACAGAAAAACAAATATCGTATATTAATTCATATATATGGAATCTGGCAAAATGGTGTGGAGGGGGCGGCTAGAAAAATCATATTGATGAACCTATATGCAGGGCAGGAATAGAGAGGCGGATGTAGCGAGCAGACTCTGGACACAGCTGGGGCAGAAGAGGGTGGGATGAATTGAGAGAGTAGCATTGATATATATACACTACCATGTGTAAGATAGCTATCTACCACGAAGCAGCTGTAAAGGACAGGGAATTAAGCTCAGTGCTCTGTGATGACCTAGAGAGGTGGGCTGGAGGCTCAAGAGGGAGGGGACATATGTATACTTACGGCTGATTCACATTGTTGTACAGCTGAAACCAACACAACATTGTAAAACAATTACCCTCCAATTAAAAAAAGAAAAAAAGTAACAACGACACAAACCATTGTGGGGTGCCCACCGTGTTCCATGGGCTGAGTTTACAGAGATGACTGAGACCAGAGCTCGATAGGCCGGTAATCACACATGACTTTTTCATCCAGCTTTCTCTCTCCCACCCCTTCCCTCTGGAGATACAGCAGCTTCCTTTGAGTTGCTCCAAGCACCTAGGTACTTTTTCCAAAGGCCTTTGCATGGAGAAGTTCTCAGTCTTAGAAAACCCCTTCCATTCTCTTGCCCCATCCAGGCTCTTTCTCAGTGAAGCTTTCCTGGGTTTCTAGTACTTATGCACTTCACAGCTTGGCACCCTGTACCTCTCCTTCCCAGCACATAGCTCAATTGTAATTAAATCATGTAAATAACTATGATTCACTGTCTATTCCCTCTCCTAACATCTAGTTCCATGCGAGTAGAGGCCATTCTCTCTTTTTTGACACTGTGCTTAGCACAGAGCCCATTATTGGTGCTCAATAAATACTTGACAGGCAAGGAATGAGGTCATGTTCTCCCACCCTGGGGATATTCACAATTCTGTAGTTTTGCTAATCACCAGCTGAGTGACTGTGGATGTATCATCTGCCTCTCTGTGCCTCAGTTTTTTCCTTCTGTGAAATGGGGAAAATAATAGTACTGGTAATGGAGTTGTGTGAATTTAATGAAATAATATATGTAAAGCTCTTAGAAAATGCCTCATGCGTAGTAAATGCAATGCTCAAGAAATCCTAGCAATGGTGATGATGAGGAGGATAATAATGACTGTGATGGAAAATACATAGTGTTCTGTGAAAACTTTGAGGAAGAAACTGCTAAGTGGATGTTGGACTAGATCTAGAGGGATTCTTTAACAAAAAAGTGACGTTGGAGGGGCAACCTAGAACTGAGTAGTCAGGGGAAGGCTGCTTTGAGGAGGGGACCTTCCGGCTGAGACCCAAATGGCAAGGAGGAAGGAGCCGTGGGAGGATCTTGGAGAAAAGCCTCCCAAGCAGACAGAACAGGAGGTGCAGTGGCCTTAGGAGGAATCCCATTTTGTTTGTTCCAGGAACAGCAAAGAGGCCAGCGTGGCCAGAGCAGAGTGAGCAATAAGGGAGGTGGTAGGAGAGGAGGTCAGATCATACAGGGTCCTTTAAGTGATGGCAAGGATTTTGGATCTTATTTGTAGGTGTTGGAAGGTTTTGAGACGGGGCTGGTCTGCTTTTGAAAGGGTCACTCTATGGGAAACTATGGAGGTTCTTCAAAAATTTAAACATAGAACCATCACTGTTGTCATTTAGTCACCAACTTGTATCTAACTCTATGTGACCTCATGGACCGCAGCACTCCAGGCTTCCATGTCCCTCAGCATTTCCAAGAGTTTGCCCAAGTTCACGTCCTTTGAATCAATGATGCCATCCAACCGTCTCATCCTTTGTCCCTCTCTTCTCCTTCTGCCTGCAATCTTTCCTAGCATCAGTCTTTTCCAATGAGTCAGCAGTTCACATCAGGTGGCCAAAGTACTGGAGCTTCTACTTCAGCATCAGTTCTTCCAAAGAGTAATCAGGATTGATTTCCTTTAACATTGACTGGTTTGATCTGCTTCCTTTCCAAAGGACTCTCAAGAGTCTTCTCAAGCACGACAGTTTGAAAGCGTCAATTCCTCAGTGCTCAGCCTTTTTTATGGTTCTAACTCTCACATCCATACATGACTAATGGAAAGACCATGGCCTTGACTATATGGACTTTTGTCAGCAAAGTGATGTCTTTGCTGTCTAACATAGTCTAGGTTTGATAGCTTTTCTGCCTGGACGCAATCGTCTTCTGATTTCATGGCTGCAGTCATCATCCACAGTAACTTTAGAGTCCAGGAAGAGGAAATCTGTCACTGCTTTCACCTTTTCCGCTTCTGTTTGCCATGAAGTGATGGGACCAGATACCGTGATCTTAGCCTTGTTTTTAATATTGAGTTTAAGCCAACTTCTTCATTCTCCTCCTTCACCCTCATCAAGAGGCTCTTTAATTCCTTTTTGCTTTCTGCTGTTAGAGTGGTATCATCCACATATCTGAGATTGTTGATATTTCTCCCAGCAATCTTGATTCCAGCTTGTGACTCAACCAGCCTAGCATTTTGCTTGATGTGCTCTGTGTATAAGTTAAACAAACGAGGTGATAATAAACAGCCTTTTTGTAATGCTTTCTCAATCCTGAACCAGTCAGTTGTTCCATACAGAGTTCTAATTGTTGCTTCTTGACCTGCGAACAGGTTTCTCAGGAGACAGGTGAGATGATCTGGTATTCCCATCTCTTTGAGAGTTTTCCACAGTTTGTTATGATCCACACAGTCAAAGGTTTTTGTGTAGTCAATGAAACAGAGATAGATGTTTTTCTGGAATTCCCTTGCTTTCTCTATGATCCAGGGAATGTTGGCAATTTGATCTCTGATTCCTCTTCCTTTTCTAAACCCAGCTTAAACATCTGAAAGTTCTCGGTTCATGTAATGCTGAAGCCTAGCTTGGAGGATTTTGAACATAACTTTACTAGCATGGGAGTTGAGTGCAATTGTCTGGTGGTTTGAACATTCTTTAGTACCGCCCTTCTTGGGAATTGGTATGAGGATTGACCTTTCTGAGTGTGGCCACCACTGGGTTTTCCAAATTTGCTGATGTGTTGAGTGCAGCTCTTTAATAGCATCATTATTTAGAATCTTAAATTGTTCTTCTGGAATTCCATCACATCCACTAGCTTTATTGGCAGCTGTGCTTCCTAAGACCCACTTGACTTCACACTCCAGGATGTCTGGCTCTAGGTAAGTGATAACACCATCATGGTTATCTGGGTCATCTGCTAAGAGAGTTCAGTTCAGTTCAGTTCAGTCGCTCAGTCGTGTCCGACTCTTTGCGACCCCATGAATTGCAGCACGCCAGGCCTCCCTGTCCATCACCAACTCCTGGAGTTCACTCAGACTCGCGTCCATCGAGTCAGTGATGCTATCCAGCCATCTCGTCCTCTGTTGTCCGCTTCTTCTCCTGCCCCCAATCCCTCCAGTAGACTGTACAAATTCTCATCACAGGAAAAGAAATTTGTTACTATATATGGTGATGGATGGGAACTAGACTTATTGTGGTGGTCATTTCTCAGCATGTACATATTTCAACTTACTCTGTTGAACACCTTAAATTAATACAATGCTATATATCAGTTACATTTCAATTAAAAAAAATCAATAAATCAATAAATAAGAGAGTCACTTTAACCACTATATGAAGAATGAGCTATAGGTACAAAGTTGGACATGTGAACAGAACATGCCAGGAAAAGAGGGCATTTCAGGGGTAGTAAGTGGCAGCCAAGGACACTGAGTTGGGAATGAATGTAGTTTGTTTCAGGGAACAGAAAAAATTCAGAGTGACAGGTCCCTAGTGTGCTTGGAGGAAGATGTGTGTGCAAATGTGCCTGGGGCCCAGATTTTGAAGGTCTGAAGGACATTCCAGGGTGTTCAGATTTTATCATGGAGCAAGTTTCCAGAAAGATGTTTAAGCAGGGGAAAGATAGAAAGTTTCAGTAAGATCCAATCAGTAAAACATGAACCTTTCTAGGTATCTCAAACAGAAGTAATTTAATACAGGGAAGCGCTGAGAAATGAATCAAGGGATGATAAAGCAGCTCATAATTTATCAACACCAGAAGCCAGCACCACTCTCTGGGCTGGGGAACATGGCAAGGAGGAGGTACCAGAATCCAGAAGCTGGAGTTGTTCATTAGGAAGTAGATCCATAGCAGAGGCTATCTTGCCAAGTTCAAGCCACAGGAGAGATGCAGAAGCTGCCAAAGCCAACTGCATGAGGCAGAGGCTGGGAGAAAAGTGCCCTGATGTCTTGTTTTCCCACCCTAGATCTCTCACCAATGCTTCCCACTGGCTAAACCTGATTAGAAGTCAGATAGCAGGAAGGCTGAGAGACACAGCTTGTAGATGGGCAAGAATGGATCTGTGGGCAAATAGGACATGAGTGGCCACACGACCAATTCTGTTTCCTAGAGAGACTGCAGCAGCATCTGTGCTAAAGAAGGGCAGGCACCAGCATCTGTGTTAAGCTAGGGAGGCCAGATAGGACACGACCACAGGATCCTAAAGAGTCCGTGATGAGAATCTGAACTCAGGCAAAGGTGGTAGAGGTGGAGAGAAGGGGTGGGTTCAAAGGATGTGCCAAGATCTGGGTGACCACTGGAACGCAGAGAGTGAGGAGGAAGAGAGGATATTGGAAGTTTTGAGTCTGGGCAACTGTGCCAAATCCAGTCAGGGAGGGGAAGGTGTGAGAGTGAGGAGCTCCATTTCTTTCTTTAAAAAAAAATTTTTTTTTTTGATGTGCACCATTTAAAAAGTCTGTCTTGAATTTGTTACAATATTGTTTCTGTTTTATTTATTTATTTGATGCAAGGCATGTGAGATCTTAGCTCCCACAGTAGGGATCGAACCCACACCCCCTGCAAGTGAAGTCTTAACCACTAGCCTGCCAGGGAAGTACCCAAGGAGTTCCAATGCAATGTCCTGAGTTTGAGGTACCCTCAGGTCACCCACATGGAGACCTTGTATGCCCCCTCAATCCTTGGTTTCATTCTCTGTTTATGAATGATGAGTAATAATAGATAATGGTTATTGATGCTTATTATGTGCCAGGTGCGGCTCTAAGTATTTTGTGTGATAATTAATTTATACTTATGATGCCCTCATGTGGAAGATATTGTTACTCCTATTTTACTGATAAGGAAACTGAGGGACAGAAAAAGAGTGTCTGACTAAACTCATTGAGTTTGTAGGGCTTCTGATATAAATCCAGCCTGCATCAACCTCCTGTTCAGAGAATTAATTGAGGTAATATACAATTCAGGCTCTGACATAAAGTAATTATATTTTGTTTTAATATTATTGTCAAAGATATATTTGCTTTTGTGAGCAATGTTGACTCACACTGTGTTCAAGGTAATGTTAACATATCAATGAGAGAGAAAAGAGTTATAAGAGCTGAAATCACAGAGTATTTGAAGGGTGATAGACTTGAATTCAAAATATGGTCTCCTACTTTGGCATCTCGGTGACCTGGGACAAATGAACTTACACTCTCTGAGCCTCAGTGTATTTATTTGTAATATGGGCACAATAATGTCTCACTTGGATGTTGAGGGGATTAAGCAAGGTGAAGTATGTGGTGCCTAGCACATAGTAGGTGGTTCATCGCTATTGGGTCTCCTTACCTGGGGAATCTCTTGGACCAGTAGAATAAAAGGAACATGGACTCTAATTGTGATTCACTAGGATTTATATTTTTGTGAGTCCTTTCTACTCACAACTTTGGTTCCTTACCACCAAGGGAGTTGGAGCAGACCTCCAAGGCTCCAGCCCCGAAAACCTGGCAACCCATGATCTCACATCTCCAACTTACTTTATAGTTGATTTGCAATATTGTATTAGTTTCAGGTGTATAGCATAGTGATTCAGTGTTTTTTATAGATTGTGTGTGTGTGTGTGTGTGTGTGTGTGCTCAGTCATTTCAGGTGTGTCTGACTCTCTGCTACCCATGAACTTTAGCCCACCAGGCTCCTCTGTCCATGGGATTCTCCAGGTAAGAATAGTAGAGTGGGTTGCCATGCTCTCCTCCAGGGGATCTTCCCAGTCCAGGGATAGAACCTGCGTCTTCTCTATCTCCTGCATTGCAGGTAGATTCTTTACCACTGAGCCACCAGGGAAGCCCCTTTTACAGGCTATACTCCATTGAAAGTTATTACAGGGTAATAGCTATAATTCCCTGTTCTATACAATATATCCTTGTTGCTTATCTGATTTATACATAGTTGCTTGTATCTCTTAATCTCTTACTCCTAATTTGCCCCCCGACCTCTTCTCTCCTCCCTTTGATAACCACTAGTTTCTTTTCTTTATCTCTGAATCTGTTTTGCAGAAACATTTATTTGCATTATTTTTTAGATTCCACATGTAAGTGATACCATACAGTATTTGTCTTTGTCTGGCTGATACCACTAAGCATAACATCTCATGGTCCATCCATGCTGTTGCAAATGGCAGAACTTCGTTTTTTTTTATGGCTAAGTGATATTCATGGGCTTATGAATATATCCCAAATCTTCTTCATCCATTCCTCTGTTGATCAGCATTTGAATTGCTTCCATATCTTGGTTACTGTAAATAGTGCTGCTATGAGTGTTGGTCACACCCCCAACTTTTCATGCTGTCAAATGGAGACATAACATCAATCTCCAAAGCAGGCTGAGTACTGGGGGCCAGGCTGAGAACATGTTGTCCTTAGGGACAGCCGTTTGTCCTTAGAGGGCAGGGATTTGACATCCTGAGGACATTCTTGTTTTTTAGTCAAACTAAGCAAAGAAGTCTTTGGGGGCAGGATCAGCACTGGGGTAATGTCTCTAAGAGTTTGAAGCATCTTACAGATGGGCCTTCTATTCATAAAATGGCATCTTATTACTCTAAATTTAAGCATGGGTAAATGAGTCAGATTGCTCTAATCTTCATTTATTTGTTTGCCAATAAACTTTCTGAGTGCCTATTATGTGCCAGGCATGGTGAAAGCTGCTGGTGATATAGCAGTGAACAGAAGTCCTCTTGGGGCTTACATTCTAGCTGGGATAAACAGATAAGCAAGTAGGTCAATAAACAAGTAAACGCATAAAGTAATTTAACGGAAAATAGGATAGAGAAGGGGCTAGTGTGCTCAAGCTAGTGGTCAGGGAGGCCTCTCTGAGAACACAGCATCTGAGATGAAACCTGCAGGGTAAGGAGAAAGAAAGCGAAAGAGGTCACTCAGTTGTGTCCGACTCTTTGCAACCCTGTGGACTGCAGCCTACCAGGCTCCTCCATCCATGGGATTTTACCACGCAGGGGAAGGAGAGGCAGGTGCAAAAGTAGGAGAAGAGAGTTCCAGGCAGAGGGAATTGCAGGTGCAAAGGCCTTAAGTGAGGAGAGCTGGAGCCAATCAGATGAGACAGTGAGGAGCAGCCAGAGCCCGTTGACAGCTCTTCCTCCGGGTGCGGGGATGCGGTTGGACCACTCTCAGCGTGGGAGGGACAGTCTGGGTTGAGACTTAATTTACATTTCAAGAGGGCTAGAAACCTTTGAAAGCAATTTTCTCGGCTGACTTCGGAGAATTAATTAGTTAATATCTGCATGACACTCAAAAATCTTGGAGGAACAGGAATATATTATTGTTATTTCCCCATTGAGGCTTTCTAAATGGAGGTCTGAGTACCTGGGATTTTTGCCCAGAGGAGGCTGAATGAGAAATGGCCCGCGGTCCCCTGCAAAAGAAACATTTCCTTCTCCTGCCCTGCTGGGAAATCTGACTTCCATTTTTATAAGGCCAAAGAGGGACTTGGAAACAGGGCCAGTTCTGACTCTGTAATTAATTTCAAAGAAAGTCTTTTACCTTCACTGCCTATAAAAAGATTAAAAAATAACTTTTGTTTAGGCAATACCTTTCTCTAGAGAACTCACTCAACTCCACAGTGAAGAGTTTGATCTCCTTGCCTTGCTGTGAAGTAGGCAAGAAACCCACTCCCTTTCATTTTTATTTTTTCAAACATGCAAGAAATTACACCAAAGTTTTCCTGGCAACCTTGGGGAATCCAGTTGTCAGAAGCTGCACCCTTCACTCTATGCCAGATCCTTAACCTTGACTCCATGTTCTTTCTTTTGTTAATCTGGGTGTTTGCTGAGGATTTTCATCCAGGTAATTCTCTTTCTCTCTCTGTTTTTTCCTAATAACAGCCAGACACTCTATACGCATCGTGTCATTTACTTGAAATGTACAAAGGTGACTGTTTTTCCATGAATGTCATAGATGAGGAAACTGAGACTCGAAGAAGCCAACTCACTTCCTGAGATCACATTGCTTATAAGAGGAAGGGCTGAGATCTGGACCAGGCAATTTGACACCACAGCACACATGGTGAAACATTACCATCTACTGTCTCCTTTGGAAGAAAAGCTATGACAACCCTAGATAGTGCATTAAAAAGCAGAGACATTACTTTGCCAACAAAGGTCCATCCAGTCAAGGCTATGGTTTTTCCAGTAGTCATGTATGGATGTGAGAGTTGGACCATGAAGAAGCTGAGCGCTGAAGAATTGATGTTTTTGAACTGTGGTGTTGGAGAAGACCCTTGAGTCCCTTGGACTGCAAGGAGATCCAACCAGTCCATCCTAAAGGAAATCAGTCCTGAGTATTCACTGGAAGGGCTGATGCTAAAGCTGAAGCTCCAATACTTTGGCCACCTGATGCAAAGAATGGACTCATTAGTAAAGACCCTGAGGCTGGGCAAGATTGAAGGCAGGAGGAGAAGGGGACAACAGAGAATGAGATGGATGGTATTACCAACTTGATGGACATGAGTTTGAGCAAGCTCCGGGAGTTGGTGATGGACGGGGAAGCCTAGTATGCTGCAGTCCATGGGGTTGCAAAGAGTCGAACAAGACTGAGTGACTGAACTGCCACCTTTGAGTTAAAACCCTAAGAATGACTGGGATGTCTTTGAAGATTCTTTGTGCAGTACCACATTAAGGGTATCGAAGGTATACTTTTTCTTTATTTTTTGGGAGGCAATACTGTGTTTTTCTTTTTTTGTGTGTGAAGAGATGGGGGTGGGAGGTGGGTGGGTGCAAAGTGGAGAGAAATGCCTTTTATGGATCGTCTGCTAAACCTTGTGAAGCTGTAGCTGAGTCTCAGTGCCAGACAACTGCGCCAGCTGACTTAATGGCTCTGAAGGATGACAAGGCTTAAAAAATCGACTGTCACCGCAGAACTTGGAACAGATTGAAATAGAGCGCTTGAGTCATCTGTTAAAGATGCCACCCTGGGTCCCTGTCGTGCAATGCCCGGTTAGAGCCAAGAACACATTAAAAACTAACTACTTTGATTGTGATGCCTAAGGGTCCTTGTCCCATGCGAGCGGACTGCAGGACGGACATTGCTGCTTGGCAGACACCCCGATTTTGGTGGCCGCTGGTCAGAGATGAGTGCAGCTAGGTTACAGATAAGGCCTCCAGTAAACAGTGAGGTTCCCAGAAGACCTCGGAGCAAGAAGGTGCGTCCTGTCTTGCCTGCAGAGGCCCTGTCGACTCTGCTTCAGTGACCCTACATGTCACAGCATGCCACGCAGCCAAGTGCCACCCATGTGCATTCCCTGTGCGTATACAATGCACCCACAGCCCCACTCATCCTCAGTGTCCTGCCAGACAATCTCCAACCCAGGAGATTCTTGTTTGGAACTCATCTCTAAATATTATGGAAATGATTAAGAGCATTGGGTTTAGTACTGGAGAAACCCTAAATAGAAAGTCTTCATCCTTCCAAATGTGTGTAAAATAAGCCCACATACACTGAGGAATGCCTGTGGCCAATTAGGATGTCAGAGGAAGCCAGTAGCACTTAGACACTGTAGTCGGGTGCCTTAAGTGCTATTGTGTCATGGATACAATGTGTATCTTGTTTCTCAAGGTGGAGGAGGGCCTTTTGAAAAGTCAGGTGGGTTTACAGGTCAGATGGCAGGGAGGGTGAAAGCTGAATATACTGATATGATGATGGAGCAGGACAACTGGCTTGTTATCCTGGCTTCGCTGCTTACCACTGTGCGACCTTGGACAAGTTACTTGATCGCTCTCTGCCTTAGTTTTACTAACTTGAAAATGGAGATTAATAATAGCATCTAATTTTGAGGTTTCATGAAGATTAGGCCATTAGAAGTGCAATTCTCTGGCACTGTGTTCTTGTTCAAAGAATTTTAGCTGAAAAAGAAAATCGATAAAAAAAAGTATCCAGATTCTCATTTTTCGCCCTGAAAGAGAAGTGGAAAGAGGAGAGGTGATGGGTGGGGCTAGAGTGGGAAGTCCCATGACGTCCTGCAGCCTGGGTCATGGTGACTGTCTTGCAGGAAGTATCATGACTGCCCCATGGGTAGTATTGATCAGAAGGAAAATCTATCATATTGGAAGAGGGAAATCTATTAGGGCGAATAATACATACATAAAAAGCATTTAGTTTTACAGGTGTGATATAATAAATCCCCAGCTTCTGGGGTAGCTCAGATGCTAAAGAGTCTGCCAACAATGCAGGAGACCCAGGTTCAATCCCTGGGTCTGGAAGCTTCGTTGGAGAAGGGAATGGCAACCACTCCCTGGACAGAGGAGCCTGGAGGGCTGCAGTCCATGAGGTCACAAAGAATTGGACATGACTGAGTGACTAAAACAATTTCCTAGCACAGAACTCCTAAAGACCCTTGGAATTTCCTGAGTGGTAAGAGTGTCTTTTGTTATTCATAAGGGCCCTCTTTAGATGACCCCTGAGTTTTCCCGATGAGGTGATGTAGAGTGGAGCTGGTCACCAACAAAATCAAGTGATCTGAAAGCTGGCACTTTGCGCTGCATCCACTGACCTCAGGAAGAGGAGTGTGTGTGTCTGTTGGGGAGGGGCTGGAACGAGACTTGACTGGCTTTCATCTGCATGCTGCAAGAGTGGTGTGCCTGATCCCCATGGGGACAGAAAGTCCTGTGCTTGAACCCTTCTGGACCTCATCTTATGTACCTCTTCATCTAGCTGCTCATTGGAATCCTTTACAATATCTTTATATTAGTAATAAACTGGAAATAGTAAGTAAAGTGTTTCCCTGGGTTCTATGAGCCATAATAGCAATTTATCGAACCCAAGGAGGGAGGCTTGGGAACCCCTGGTTTGTAGCCAGCTTGAACAAAAATATAGGCAACCTGGGGACCCCACTACTTGTGAATGGAATCTGAAGTGGTGGCAGTCTTGCGTGACTAAGACCTTGACCTGTGGGGTCTGCACTAACTCTGGGTGGTTAGTGTCAGAATTGAATTCCAGTGAGGGAAGTTCATTGTCCCCCCAGATTTCATTGAGAAGTATCTCACCCAACTCAAATCTGTGAACGTTGCTTCTGTGTAGCAAAAGAATCAACAAGAATACTTAACCTACAGGCTAGGGAATGGTTCCTGGAAGCTCTAACCTGGTGGAGTCATTTGCAGACTAAAGGATAAAGCAGGCAGTAGCATTCAATAGAACATCTTGGAGGGCAGACTTACTGGTATCAGGTTTTGAACCCCAAAGTCTGGTAATTGGGGAGAAATAAATAGAAAACACTATATACACACACATAAATATGTGATTAGATCTTTTGATCAATACATCTGTAAACCAAGTATGTCTAGTATTTTGCTGAAACTTTCTGGGACCCTTTGGGAGGGAGGTAACACTTTATTATACCACCACCAGACCTTTAAGCAAGTGTATAGACAAGAAACAAAAATTGTTGCAAATAGCAATAAAGCCTAAAAGTTTAAGCCTCAGTAAAGTCTTAAACACCTTAAGACTTAAGGCACCCGCCTTAAGCAGCAAGTTGAGGATGAAGAAAACTTGGCCTGTGCAACAAACAGAATCTAGACTGAACCTCAGTTATAACAACAACAGGTAATATTGAGAGCCAGGCACTCTATACACCTTTAACATCTGAGCCCTATGAGCCTCATAACAACCTGATGACACAGGAATAATGTTTTCCCCATTGTATTAGTGAGGAGACTGAAGCACAAGAGCTGATAAGTACTCGAGTCAGACTGAATAAGCCTCAAGACTGAGGATGGATGCCATTGCAGACCTTACTATTTCCTTTATAGAAACTAAAACCAGAACTGCAGGTGTAAATCATTCATGCTTTGTTGATTCAAGTTATTCCTCCATTTGCAGTGAAATGTATATAGTTCCCATTCTTTGGTGGGGGCTATATAATTCTAAATAAATCTTTTTGTGGTCTTCATAAAGTCTTGAGCTGAAAAATCCAGCTCAAATCTAGGTGCAGTAATTGAAGCAAACCTTGGCAGGGCGGATTCTGTCCTGCTACTGCAGTGAAAATTCTGCTGCCCAGGCTGTATATCTAAACACCCTGCTTCATAGGCCCACTGAGGTGTCTCAGGCCCATGAGATGAGCATGCCCCAAGCCAGACTGATACTTAATTCTGAGTCTCCTTCTTCAGTTTGTGGCACCAGCATCCTTCCGGTCGCCCAGACCGTGAACCTCGGGTCCTCCCTTTTTGTCCCCGCCCTCATGTCCAACTGGCCATCAAAAGCATCAGGTGCCATTTCTTATAGAGTCCCCAGACCTGGTGCTGGCTTCATCCCTGCCTCTACCACCCTAGGGAGGCCCTCAGATGATTCTGTGATTACTGTAGCAGCCAGTTTCCGACTAGTGATCTGGCTCGGGTTTTGTCATCTTGCTTTTGTTTCCTTCCCTTTTTTTTTTTTTTTTAACGTGTTTGGGACTCTGCTGGGTTTTTACTGCTGTGCAGGCTTTCTCCAGTTGCAGAGATCAGCGGCTCCTCTCTAGGTGCGGTGCACGGGCTTCTCATTGCGGTGGTTTCTCTTGTTGCAGAGCACGGGCTCGAGGTGGGTGGATTTCAGTAGCTGTGACTCCTGGGCTCTGGAGCACAGGCTCAGTAGTTGTGGTGCATGGGCTTAGTTGCTCTGCGGTGTGTGGGATCTTCCCAGAACAGGGATCAAACGTACGTTTCCTGCATTGGCAGGCGGATTCTTTACCACTGAGCCACCAAGGAAGCGCCTGTTTCCTTTCATTTTAATTGTACTTTTCCCCTTTACAGATAGTTTTGATTTCTCTCATCTTTTGTGAAAACCTGAAAGGCAGGCACCTTGATTTAAATTCTATTAGTAGCAACCTTAGAGATTTTAAAGAAAATTCTTTTTTTTTTTTTTAATTGCAGTATAGTCAATTTACAATGTTGTGTTAGTTTCTGGTGTACAGCCTAGTGATTTTTATATATATGTGTGTGTGTGTGTATACATATAGCACACGTATATATTCTAAAAGAAATTCTTAAATCTATATTTGTTAATAAATGATCAAAATCCATTACAGAAATGCAATTTTGGGGGGGCTCCTTTTTGTGGAAGATGAGAATTTTTGAGGATTTTTTCCTTGTGAATTTAGCCCTGTTACTGTTGTAATTATAATAAAACCTATTGGAGTACGATCAACCTGGTAGCCATACTACAACAATGCTTTAGAGTTATTATTTCTATTCTATTTAACTGGCTTCCACAGAAAAGCACATGTTTGCTTAGCCACCTTTCCTTATTCATGAGTATTTACCTCTGACTGCTAATTCATTTTTTGGCATGAGTCTTCAAACGGTTTATTCAGGATGGGTCTTTGCATGTTCAAGAAAATCTTTTTGGTGATTTCCTCCAGATGACAATTTGGTTGGATGCAGGCTATCAGTGCTTTGTAAATGATGTTCCTTTGTTTGCTACCATTTAGTATTGTAAAGTGCAGGTCTGAAGCCAACATATTTTCCTCAGATACTTACGGGAATTAAAAAAGTTTGCCTCAGTATTTCTATCTGTGGATCTTATTTGTCTAAATAAAAGTCCAATCTCTATTCTTAAATTATCTTTATTTAGATCCGGAATTTTCCTTCGATTATTTGATAGTGTGTCTGCTCCTTGGATTCTACTTTTGTTTCCTCTTACGATTTTTTATCATGTTACCATTTCCTCTGAGTTTAGTGGGTGAGGGAGGCAAGTTTTTCTTCCACGTTGCGAGTCTTCTAATTTAGTTATTGTGCTTTCCATCTTTAGATAATCCTTAATCCAAAATTAATTCCTCATTGTGACCACTTGTTCCCGTTTTATAGACTAAAAAGACTTTGGGGATCTTGTTGAGATCACAGATCAGGTATGTAAGGAATATTTTCTCCCTGTCTTCCTTCCTCTCATCTTTCTCCTTTTCCTCTTCTTTCTTTTCCTTTTTTTTTTTTTTTTTGGTCTGGTTATAAATGAATTTTCTCTGACTCTGGAGCAAGGCTCCTTCCTTTGAACTGCAGATGATTTGCATACACCTCATGTTGCTTGTCATATTTGCCTGAATTTTTATAAAGAAGGACCTACAGGTCCACACTTTAGAAGAAAAAGTAAAAAAGGCTAAAAGATTATCAGTCATGGCCAAGTTTAGGGACCAGAAGCATGTGTGTATGTGTGTGTGTGTGGCTCAGGGTAATGGAAGAAGCAAAGTTTCTGGTAGCCTCCTCAGGAGGCTTTTTCACAGACCCTAGAAACAAAACCTAGGGACTCTGGCACACCCAGGACTCAGCTGTACAATGTCTAAGGGAAAGTAGAGGTTTATTTCTACCAACGTATGATCTCACCAAACATCTATCTGCAAGTGGATGGTTTTACTCTATCCATCACCAGTTGAGAGTTGGTTTGGCTAAGAAGTTTTGAGTTTTTAAATACACCCTCCCATTCCTACCTTAACTAGGAAGATTGGTTCTAAACTTGGTTTTCCCTTAATTTATAATTTGAAAATAGGTTCAGTTACACTGCTCTGGGTACTGGGTTGTAATGCTGAGGAAAACAGACATAGTCTTTGCTCTCATGGGATTTGTAACCTATAGGGCTATAGCATAGTTATAGGATGTTAATCCAACAATCATATGAATAGGTGCGAGGGACAGGTAATCACAAACTGAGAGTGTGTAACGGGGAATGGGGAGGGAGGTCAAGGGTGGCTTCCTGGAGGAAGTGGCATTTGAGCTGTGATGCGGAAGATGGATGGGGATGAAGAAAACCAAAGTGGAGCAACTGGAAGAGCAGGCCAGGCAGAGGGAGCCTGCGCAAAGTTTTGTGTGGAAAGAATATGAATAAAAACTGCTTCTACGGTTGGAGTGTGAGCTGGAGGGCTGGGGGCTGAGGAATGGTACCAGAGGGGATCAGAGGAGTTGTTAGGGCCAGAGTTAAGGGCAAGGAGAGCCCTGGGAGAATTTCTTTGGTGAATAGAGCTAGAAGGGGTAATGACAAGATCAGATTTGGCTTTTAGAAAAGGAACTCTGAAAGTAGAGAATCTCCAGGCTGGGGGAGGGCTAGTGGGAGAGGGTAGATTAAAGATCCACCAGGACCTGAGAGATAATCTCACTGTTTGCCCGTAGGTGTGCCCATGGAGGATGTGCCTGCTGTTGAAGGGTTTTTGTTTTTCCTGTGTGAAAACCAGTTCCCGGTGTCAGATGGTTTGTCGCAGTGTGTTGGGGGACAGGTGGGGAAATCAGGTACTTTTCTGGGGCTTACTGATCCAATCCTCCTTCATAAGGTGTGGAAGACGAACTCCCCTGATAGAACCTATGGAGGTGAGTCCACCGGGTTGGTCTTGATGGAAGCCCATCTTGCAGGCCATTCAGGGCTTCCCCAGCCCTCCAGGAAGGGAACAGGTGTCCACGCCTCTCAGCCCATGGTGCCTGGAGCCCACACCCCTCTGGCTTAGGGGACACGGGGTCAGGGGGAGGTTCGACCAGGTTCTCCCCTTCACTGCTCCAAAAGAACACCTCTCCAAGGAGGGTAATCCCATGTCAGGCCTCAAAGAATTCTTTTCATCTGGTCCTGTCCGTGCTCTACTAGGCAGGCATTTTTGAAGCTCCTGGCATGTCAATTGCACCCTGCCTGTATCCTCTCTTAGGCACTGGTGAGTGGAGATGCTGGAAAGCTGTACTCAACACTGAGAATTTTGAAGACAAAAAATATTTGTCTTGAAACACTTGTCTAAATAACATTTCCTAAAGAGTAAACCAGTTTGCATGCATGCATTCTCATTCATGTCCAGCTCTTTGAAACCCTATAAGCCGTCAGGCTCCTCTGACCATGGGATTCTCCAGGCAAGAATGCTGGAGTGGGTTGCCATTTCCTTCTCCAGATGATCTTCCCGATTCATGGATAGAACCCTTGTCTCCTGCACTGGTAGGCAGGCTCCTCCACTGAGCCACTTGGGAAGTCATTTTACACAGCTGAAAACAGAAACGAGCATGCCGGCTCTGCTCCTTTACTGGGTGCTTTTTTCCCAAATGTCTGCTACGTTTTTGGAGGAAAATGTATGGATTTGCTATTCTTTTTGAGTTCACTTATGAATTGCATTTCCTCTTTCTCTGATGTCTGTTCAGGTCACAAAGTGTTAATTTAAAGTGGCCTGATCTCCCTCCCTCCTTCACTCCGCGCCCCCCCCCCCCACTCTCCCACCCACTCCCCCCCGCAGGGGAGCCCTGCCTTGGAGATACAACTGATTATACTGGCTCTGGGAGATCTCTGAGCTCATTTCAAGGTAGATCAGAGATGATTTCTGAAAACGTATTCATCGCTGCGTGGCTGTCGTGGGAGAAGTGAGGGAGGGGACGGAGCTTCCTCAGGACTAATTGGTTGTTTGTGTGCAACGAGAAAAATAGCTCTTGAAATCGGTTCTGGGTTTTCATTATTTATTCTATAGCCAAGATTTGTTATCATTAGAAAATTCAATAAGTGAATGAACGCTGCAAATCAGTGAAATGATTAGTAATTCATTTCTGGATGAAAATATTTTCAAAATTGAAGTTAATATGACTGACTAAGGGGTCAGGGCGCTGACAGAGGGAGGCCAGGCAGGGCCAGGAAGCAGGAGACAGGACTGGGGCCAAAGAGAATAAGAAAACCCTGTCCCTGTGGCAGGGGATGGCTGCTGCTCATCTCTGGCTGACTTCTACCACGTGGGAATATGGGCTCAGTGTTGCCCATCTTCCAGCTTTTCCCAAAGAGGCTGAACATCTAGATTTTTACATGGAATTAGTTGGCAGCTAAATTTGCAATACCTCTGCAAGTGACACGGGGCATAAATGCTGCAGCCCACCTGCTTGCCATCTTGGGTCTACACTGGAAGGTGAAGAAATCCTTTATCTTGGTGTTTTATGTCTCTATTGGAAGTGAAGTGAAGTGAAGTCGCTCAGTCGTGTCCGACTTTTTGCGATCCGTGGACTGTAGCCCACCAAGCTCCTCCATCCATGGGATTCTCCAGGCAAGAATACTGGAGTGGGTTGCCATTCCCTTCTCCAGGGGATCTTCCCGACCCAGGGATTGAACCCAGGTCTCCCACATTGCAGGCAGACGCTTTAACCTCTGCGCCACCAGGAAGTCTCTACTGGAGACCCCCACAAAAATAGAGAAGATGAAATATCAGGCCCCCAAACCCTGGGGCTTTGTTTCTCCTTTCTTATTAAGAGGAGACTGGTATTTTCAGAACTCAACTCCTAAAGGAAATATAATGCATGCCCAACCCACTGATCCAAGCAGAGAATGACCACCAGGGAAACCACCAAAGGGGGCCATCAGGGCTGACAGTCAGTTCCAGCCTATCACTTTCTTAGCCCTGCATGGAGTCCAGTGGACTGCCATGTACGGATGTGTAGGTGGGGTACTGTTCAGCTGTTGAGGGTCTCATTCTCATTGCAGACTATGCGAATGGTACCCACCACTCTGAGGCTGTGCAGTGTTATCACTCAAGCCCTGTCTGAGGCCACACGTTGTAGAATGGACAGTATGTTACATTGTCTGCACTTCTCTGTATCCTCCTTGAGTCTGTAGAGTGTTGAGACTATAACTTGATTATTTGTACAGCAGCCTGCACAGTGGTCTTACTGGAGAAATATGTGAACCTAAATGCGAAGTGAAGGGAGAAATAAGTTATTCCCAGGAGAGACATTATGAAGGTTTCACAGGGAGATTGACAGAGAGCCTTAAAATTAGGCGGAGCCCAGGAAACAAGGTAACCATTTTGGAGTTCTTAAGATGCTACTGGCTTCTCTGGTGGTTCAGTGGGTAAAGTGTCTGCCTACAATGCGGGAGACCCGGGTTCGATCCCTGGGTTGGGAAGATCCCCTGGAGAAGGAAATGGTAATCCACTCC
Source organism: Capricornis sumatraensis (assembly GCF_032405125.1). Lineage (NCBI taxonomy): Eukaryota > Metazoa > Chordata > Mammalia > Artiodactyla > Bovidae > Capricornis > Capricornis sumatraensis. Next base: position 21,698,444 of record NC_091071.1, on the reverse strand, counting down.
AGTACTCTTGCCTGGAAAATCCCATGGACTGAGAAGCCTGGTAGGCTACAGTCCATGGGGTTGCAAAGAGTCAGACATGACTGAGCGACTTTCCTTTCCTTTCCTTAAGATGCTACTTAAAACAAAGGGGCATTTTCTCCTTATTACAGGCTCAAGACCTAGACAGAGTACTTTTCTTAAAAGTAAGAGCTCTTGAGGTAAGGAAGAACAATGAGAGAGGTTTGGTAAGTCCCATCCTCCAGAAAATGAAAAATTCTTCATTTTATTGAAATAAATAAGGTCAGATGTCCAAAAGGGCTTCTGGTTCCATATAAAAATATTTATCAAATGTGGGAAAATGTTCACAACATGTTAAATGAAAATAGGGCTAGAAAATGATATGTACAGTGTTTCTTTATAAGAAAAACGTGTTTTTCTTTCCCTTTCTAAAAAAATGAGTTTTTCTTAGAAATAAACAGATGTATAGAAAATGAAAGATTGCAAGGGTTTTCACTAAAATGTTTACCTGGTTACAACTGACCTTTTGTGTTTTTGTTTCTTTTTGAAGTGTCTGCATGAAAAATTATTACTTGAGGAATAAAAAAGCTCACAATAAATATAATTCAGTATGAATGTTCCCAACATGAAGTTTTGAATAACATGCTCAATAGCACAGAAAATGATGATGATATTTGTTAAGTGAGAAAAGTAGATGTAAAATTTGTTACATGTGAAATGCTACCCTGTGTATAGCAATTTATGGGTCTGCACATCTGTGCCCAGGAAAAAACTGGTTATCTCTAGTCGGTGAGCCTAGGAAAGATTTTGATATTCTTTTTCTATATTTTTGGTTATAATAACTAAAATTAATGTTGTCATACATTTAAAAAATTAATAACATTTTCTGTTACAATATCTACATTGTGTGTATTATATTTGTTACATTACATGTTTATTATATCTATATTCTGTTTTGTATCTACTTTGTATTATTATATGCACATGATGTTCAATCTACATGTTACTTTGTAATTAAAATGATTTAAATAGGAGTACCTATAGAGAAGTATAGGGGTCAGGAAACATTGCTGGAAATATTTTGTAAAGATTTTACGACTTTAAACTTTTCATGTTTGTTATCTTTTTTGTGTCCTGACTATTTTCCTGTGGTAATTATAGCAAAGGCCTAAAAATAGTAATATCGAGAAAGCACAACTTTGATCACGTCACACCCCTGCTTAGAATCGTCCCATCACTCCCCATTGCTGTAGAATCGAGTCCAACCTCCCTAAGCAGACTCACAAGGCCTTCAGTGAGCTGGCTCTGCTTCCCCCTCTGTCCTCCGCTGGCCCCTGCTCTTCATCCGTGTGCCATTCCAGTCATGCACTCACCCACCCCCGGGCCATCCTGGATTTCTGCACATGCCGTTCTCTCGGCTGGGACACGCCTTTTTCGTGCCTCACAAACTCCTACACAGCGTTGAGGTACCAGTAAAATGCCGCTTTCCTTTAACTCTCTCTGCGGCCCTGTTTAGTCATCTTATTCACAGACTCTCTCAGCACACTGTGAATCCTCTATTCAGGTACCCACGGCACTGTTGACTGTTCTTGTTTCATGACCCACTTTACCCATGAGACTATGTCTCAGGAACCCTGCTCACTGTGTATTCCTAACACTTAGCACAGTGCCTGCTGCCCGCCTGTGAAGACACCCATGAAGATTTGCAAAATGGATGAATGAATGAGTGAGTGAATGCTTACCTTCCGGGCAGTGCAGAAAGGGAGAGTTCTGAGTTTCTCATTCATCAGGCAGCCTTCAGGGAGGAGGTGGCTGGGTGACAGTTGTGGTGTTTTCCAAGAGTCTAAAGCTCTACAGAGGAAAAGCTCAGGGAAACAGCCTGGGCTGAGGACAGTGGCACTTGGCTGAACAGTAGACCAGGTGAGGTTTTACTTAGTCCTCGAAAGAAGAGGTCACCAGGCAGAGAAGACTGCACAGACAAAGGCTTGGAGGGGGACGTGCTTGCTGTCCAGAATGGCAGGGATCTCAAGGGTATCAGCAGGACTGGAAGCAGAGGGCGTGATGGGGTGCGTGGGAGTCGTAGGAAGAGACACAGGAAAGATTTTATGTCCATGGCGAAAGCCATTTAGTTTGCACCTTGAACTCTGGGCAACGTGGAGCCAACCAAGATCAGTTTTGTTTTGCATGAATATTTAACAAGTGGATTAGCATAGGAAATAATGCCAAGCAGCTCTCTGCCATAGCCTCCCTATAACAGCTATATATTCCACAGAAGTGCCATGCTCTGTGTCAGAGAAAACTCAAACATGCAAACAGCTCATTCAGTCTGAAGCACTCAGCGATTTCATTCCAAATGCGTTCCGGGAAACAAGTTTATAAACGGTGTTTGCAGGCAGTGTCATTTGGGAGCTAAAGCATTTCTGCTTTGCTGAAGCCCTTTAAAAAATTTATAGCAAGATCAACATTATAATGCCAATAAAGGGAATTTTTAAAAACCCAAACAAGCAAAGAAATGTAACCACCAGTTGAACATAGGAGGCTGTGACAAGTTCTATGCTACAGATTTACTGGTACAGAAGAAGAGCCTCTTAAAATATTTTTGATGAAAATATTACATGCTCATTATTTTGAAATGAAAAAAGAAAGGAAGAAACAAGGAAAACAAAGGATGCAGAATAGCTTTTAATGATAAACAATATTCGTGCCCTTCCCCTTCCCGCTCTCAATCTTGTTTCTCAGAGGCAACCAATTTTAACTCATTGTAACTGTTTCTTCTCAGCTTCCCTGGTGGCTCAGACAGTAAAGAATCTGCCTGCAAAGCAGGACACCTGGGTCACGAAGATCCCCTGGAGAAGGGCATGGCTACCCACTCCAGTATTCTTGCCTGGAGAGTTCCGTGGACAGAGGCGCCTCAGGCTACAGTCCTTGGAATCACAAAGAGTTGGACACGACTGAGTGATTAACACATACACACAGACAACTATTTCTTCTAATGGCCACCTCATGTCTCTAAATAACGAGCAAAAATGGCCATTTCTTGATTTATCAACTGTAGACCCTTTGACTAACTGTCAGCGCTGAAGGACAGGAATTTAACTCACGTTTCATTGCATCCCTTCATCTTTCTCCATCTTCCTGTTACAATTATCTTCTTATATATATGTGTGTTTTCCTTTGCAATTTTAGGAATAAATCAAGGCCACAATTTAAAATTTGAAGCCCTCATAGATGTGAGGCCTCTGACAATCCTGGAAGGAGGTCAAGTGCCTACAGGAGGAGTGAATGGAGAAAGCTTTCGGGATGACCTTTTAAAAAATTTTTCATTTGCTTACTTTTGGTTGTGTTGGGTCTTCGTTGCAGTGTGGGCTTTCTTTTCAGAGAGTGGGGGCTACTCTCTAGTGGTGCCGGGGCTTCTCACTGCGGTGGCTTCTCTTGCTGCAGAACAGGCTCTAGGGTGCATGGGTTTCGGTAGCTGTGGCTCCCGGGCTCTAGGGCACAGGCTCAGTAACTGCGGCGCACGGGCTTAGTTGCTCCGCGGCATGTGGGATCTTCCTGGATCAGGGATCGAACCTGTGTCTCCTGCACTGGCAAGGCAGATTCTTGATCCCTGAGCCACCTGGGAAGTCTGCTTCTTTTTCTCTTACAGTTCACATCTGAAGCGCCGGCAGATTCTCTTGGCTCTGCCTTCAAGATATAACCGGAGGGTTGTGCTTGGCTGTTTTATTCATGTGTATATCTATGTACATATATACATATTTGAGTTAACATTGGTTTATAACACTGTGTGTTTCATATGTACAAGATTATATTTCTGCTTCTGTGTTCACTACAGTTGGAAAAATGAAGGAAAGAACTACCCTGTGATCTAGTGGTTGCCCGTCTGGATGTTTATCCAAGAACACGGAACACGTCCAGAGCGTGCCAGTGTCTCCCACTGCCCCCAGGGCTTCCGTTCTGGTGGGGCCCCATCTTCTCTTCCTGGAGGATGGTCACCGCCTTCCAGTGGGGCTCCCTCTTTCTGCTTGTGCTTCTCTGCAAAAGGAGGCTTCTCAAGTGGAAGTCGGAGAACATCACTTCTCTGCTGAAAAGGCCCTGATGGCTCCCCACCCCACTCAGAGCCAAAGCCAAGCCCCCACCACGCTTGGAGCACAGCTTCTGTTCTGATTTCACATTTGGCCACTCTCCCCCTTGCTCATTCTCTTCTCCAGCGGCCCTGTTGCTCCTCAACCTGTCCCAGCACACCACCCCATGCTCACCAGAGCCTGTGCCCTCTCATCCTCTGTCTGGACATCCTTCCCCCAGCGATCGGCGTGGCTCATTCCCTTTCCAGTGCAGCTCTGGAGGGAGTGGTAATAGGTACATGAACGCTAGCAGCAGACACGTCTGGAGGAAGCCTGGCAGGGGAGGAGAGAGGACCACGGGGTTCTAGGAAGAGACAGGATGAAGGGAAGCTTTTAACAATAAAATGGCCCCAGGCATGATTTTTTGGTTAAAGTAGAAAGAGCTGTGGGAAAGGGAGAGGCTATGAACCCAAGAAAGAGAGAAAAGTTAATGCAGAGAGAATATCCCCAAGGAGGGAGAGGGCACAGATCAAAAGCATGAGTGGATGAAACAAAATTATTTTAATATTAATAATTAATTGTTGCTTTAACAAGTTCATGCCTGAAAGCCATAATTTTCTCTCTGAAATAGAAGGCAGGGTCTGATCCAAGGGGACTGGGCTAATTTAGGGGCCATGAGGAGGTGGTCATGTGGGTTTGAAGCACGTGGGCTGCTGAGGGGAGCAGGAAGAGGGTATGATCAGAGATGTGTAAAAGGGCTGTGCTGTGAGCTGAGGGCTGGGCAAGGCTGGAAACTGAATCTGAAGTGTCCTCCTGTACGTGCCTGCCTGGTGTATTTTTCTCCCCTGAGAGTGTTCTGCAGTCCTTGTGTTGTAATGATAAAACAATGATAATACTAACATTTAGTAGAGGATTATCACTTCTCCCATTTTAGAGATGAGGAAACTGAGGCACCGAGCAGTTACACAGCCAGTTTGTAGTTGTGTTAGTCTGAGTTCTCCTGAAAAACAGAACCAATAGGACCTCTCTCTCTCTCTCCCTCTTTCTCAGCCTCTCTTGTTTTCTCTCTCTTGGCTAGAGGGAAAGCACTGAAGAAGAAAAATAATGAAGAGACATGCTGTCTTCCAGATGAGGCAGGAGAGATTGGAACCCTCTCTCAGAGAGAAGGGGAGAGACAGAGAGAGGCTGACTGATTGACTATAAAGAATAATTGACTTACATGATTGTAGAGGCAGACAAGTCCCAAGATCTACAGTTGGTAAGCTGGGATCCAGGAGAGCTGATGTTTCTGTTTGAACCCGGAGGCAGGAAATAAACAATGTCCCAGCACAGCAGTCAGGCAGGAGTTCCTCCTTCATTGGGAAGGTCAGCCTTCCTGTTCCATTCAGGACTTCAACTTATTAGACAGAGCTCACCCACTTTAGGGAGGGCAATCTGCTTTACTTAGTCTGCTGATTCAAATGACAATCTCATCCAAAAACAACACCCGGAATAATGCTTGACCAAATGTCTGGCCCAAGGCTCTGTTAGGCTGATACATAAGCTTTCTCAGCCATCAGAGTGGTGGAGACCAAGTTCAAACCCAGGCAATCTCTACCCACTGGAGTCCAAAGTTGAAAATGTGCTGACATGGTGAATAAAACAGGCTGAGTACTGAGGATTGGTTGATGTAAAGCCCCAAGGAAAATGTAAGCTGAGGTATACTAGTATTAATGGTGTTAGTAATAATAATAAATGTTTTGGACAGTGAAGCCAGGACTGGGAGATGGTAGAAGTCTGTGGTGGATGTACTGGTCAGAATATAGGCTGGGCCAGGAAGCATACTAGTTAGTCCATGGACTGAGCTGGGAGGTATATTAGTTAGGGTATGGGCTGAGCTGGGAAGTGTATTAGTTAAGGCTAAGCCTATATATAGGCTAAATTGCTACAACAGAGAGACCTGAGAATACAGAAGCTTCAATAGGATGAAAGTTTATCTCTTTCTCATATTGCCAACAAAGGTCTGTTATACTCAAAGCTATGGTTTTTCCAGTAGTCGTATAAGGTTGTAGGGCTAGATCATAAAGAAGGCTGAGGGCCAAAGAACTGATGCTTTTGAACTGTGGTGTTAGAAAAGACTCTTGAGAGTCCCTTGGACAGCAAGGAGATCTAACCAGTCAATCCTACAGGAAATCAACCCTGAATATTCACTGGAAGGGCTAAAGGTGAAGCTGAAGCTCCAATACTTTGGCCACCTGATGCAAAGAACTGACTCACTGGAAAAAGCCCCTGATGCTGGGAAAGACTGAGGGCAGGAGGAGAAGGGGGCAACAGAAGATGAGATGGTTGGATGGCATTCCCGACTCAATGGACCTGAGGTTGAGCAAACTCTAGGAGACAGTAAAAGACAGAATACAGTCCATGTGGCCACAAAGAGTCGACACGACTTAGCGACTGAACAACAAAAATCACACAGGGCTCCATCTCTGGCTTCAGTTCTTCCAGCTGTTACCACCTCCTGGAAAAGTGGAGGCATGAGGGGTGCCTACCTATCCATTTTAGGGTCTACAAGTAAGCTATTCAATATGGTGTCCAAATGTGGCTATTGAGACTGAGGGAGTGAATTTTGTATTTAATTTTAATTAGTTTAAATTAAAATTTTAAAAAACCCATACTTTTTTCAGTTATTGGAAGACTTTTAAGTATATTTGGAACAACTTGAATAAATGAATATACTTTTTCAACTGTGAATTTTATGAAATCTAAATACAGATCAACTATTTCCAGTGAAAAGTTAGAGACGTACTATAAATGTAAAATATCCACTAGATTTTGAAGACTGAGTATGGAAGAAAGAATGTAAAATATCTCATTAATAACTTAAAAACACTGACTACACATTGGAATGATAACATGTTGGATATATTGGGTTAAATAAAATATATTATTTGTTGATATAACCTTTTATTTCTACTTTTTAAAAATATGCTTATTAGCAAATTCAAAATTATGTATGCGTCTCACATTATTATATATTTTTTCTCTTTTTTGGCTGCTTGCCAAATCTTGATTCCCTGGCCAGAGCTTGAACCTGGGCCCTCAACAGTGAGAGTCTGGAGTTCTAACCACTGGACCACCAGTAAATTCCCTCACATATTTCTATTGGACTGTGCTGGTCTAGACTGCTGGAAAATGTACACATCATTTAAGCACTCATCCCATTTGCCAGAAATCAGCCATGAGGTAATTATTTTCACATTTAGAAGGGAAATAGACATTTGATTCTTTTCCATAATTATATAGTCAGTACTGGTGAGTTGCACCTTAAATTTTGATAGTGCTTTAGAATTTCATACAGATCATCATACGATCCTTGTAAGAATCAAGTCTCAGCACAAGGCTTGGCTTATTGTAGGTGCTCAACAAACATTTGTTCAGTAAATAAGGGAATAAATCAGGCCATTTGGATGAAGATAAGAGAAGAGGTAGAATACATAATTCATTTATTCAACAAATACTTTAGTACTTTCGGGCACTGGAAATAGAGTAGTGAACAAAACGCAAAAATTCCTGCTCTTTGGAGGAGTGAGACTTCAAATGAACATATGAGGCTGTGATAAGTAATATGATATCAGTTCATAATACATACTGTGATTAAAAATACAAGAGAAGAGAGACATCAAAAGTGGTGGGAGGGGTGCATTTCAGACTGAGTGACCAGAGAACCCCGTTTGAAGAGATGAGATCAGTCCAGAGACCTGAGTGGAGCAGAGAGGCTAGACTTAGGGCTGTCTGGCGTAAGAGCATTACAGGCAGGAGGAACAGCCAGTGCAAAGGCCCTGAGGCCCAAATGTGCTAGTGTTGGTGGAGTAACAGCAAGTAGGCAATGTGACTAGGGAGGCAAGGGTAAGAGCGAGGGAGACACAGGTCAGGGTCAGGGGCCAAATGACTTAGATTTCATTAGGTTCGATCCTCAGTGGGAAGGGGATCGCCCAACGCTGTTTAAAATTGCTACTGCAACTTTTGTAAGCTCTTCTTGCGGCAAGAGGGATGGAGGCGTGTATAGCATCATGAATATGGGGCTAGGCAGTGCTGGAGTTAGGCTTCCTCTGACTCTCACTAAAGGGCTTTCAAAAATTGGTTTACTTAGCTGACTTTAGCATCCTCACACTTTCCCTTTAGCTCACTGAAGAGGGAGCAAAGAGCTGTTTTAGGCTTCCTTCCAAACTTGGAATTAGTTTGTTTTCTATCTTTTATCACAAATATCCTGCTGCCCTTTGCCAGGATTCCTGGTAATGGAACCTTTTTGTTTTGTTATATTTTAATCTGCTTAGTGCATGTGGCTTGTCTATCTGGCCCCACAAATCACTGGTTATCATCACAGTCAATGGTCTGTGTCCAGCCAATTTCACAGACAAACACCTCACTTCTGGTCACAGTCCCTGACGTGAGGAAGTCTGATTTACAAAGTCAATAAAAATCCCTTCAGGGAATTACCGGACCTGCTGGCTTAATAGATGAGATTAAAACCTCCAAGTTTAGGACAATAAGAAGTCATTTAACATGCGCAAGGTGGCAAGTGGGTTATGGAAATGTCAACTGGTCAGGGACAGACACCACTGGAAGGGGATTTATTGGAAGACAAAAGGACTAATTGATTAATTGCCTTCAGTTTCTTTCCCAGCATGACCTGGGGAACAGATATCATAGTATATTTCACTGGTCACTTTGGAGAGCAGGCAGTTTTTCATAGTTGGAAAACCATCTAGAATAAAAAAGGTATGGCATTTTATGAGGGATTGTTTGAATTAAAGTTCTCCTCATCACTGGATGAAAGTGTTCATTGCGGATGCTGCAGGATGGCTTACCTGGAAAGCAGAAGTGAGGGAAGGAGTGTTGGGCAGAGGGAGAAGTCGGGCGTGATACAGTCCCAACATAGGCCTCAGCCGATCCCATGGGAGCTCAGGAGCTGGGATGAAGGCAAGGGACCAGACCTCTGTGTGTCAACAGAGACCAGTCACTGGATGCACACGTCCCCAGGAAGCGTGTGTGAGACCCTGAATGAGGGAAATTCCTGTAGAGTGTCTCGGAAGCTGGAGGCAGGGACACGTGTGCTGTATCACAGTATCCACTACAGTAGACATTTTATAAAATAGAAGCAAAAAAGATGAAAACAAAAATTACTCCAGATCCCACCATCCCGAGAAAAGGGTTAATTTTTTCGTGTATATCTTCTCCACCTTTTTATCATACAGATATATGTGTGTATATCAAATGTATTGTGTGTGTGTAAGCACACACAGACACAAGTGCATCCCCTTATACGTGTGCAAAAACGAATCATTCCATATCTTGTTTTTTTCTGAATATATCATAAATGTTTTCTCTGTGTTAGTACAGATTAAAGCAGACACATCTAGTCTTTTGCCTCATGGTTTCTTGTCAAAGAATATTCATCAAGGAAATATCTGAAATGTACACGCAAGGTGTATATTGCAGCATTATGTATACTAATTAGAAAAATCCAGAACTACCTACTGTCCAATAATAAGGGTCTGATTATATATGTATGATACAGCTCTACCACAGCCATTTTGCTCAGAAGCCTATTTTAATGATTGTGAGAAACTGTGCCCAGTATATGGTTAAATATTAGAAAAAACCTCAGGGTACAAACCACTAGAATTTGGTTGGAAGAAAGCATATGTACATTAGAAAAAATAGTAGAACCTCCTCCAAAATGTAACCAATGGTTATTTCTGATTGATGAAATCATGAGTGTCTTCTTCCTTTTTTAAAATTGCTTTTTCATTTTTTTCAGAATATATTATTTTATAATGAGAAAAAAACACTAAAAATACTTCTGGTTAGTTTCCAAATATTTTTTAACACTACTCTAAGTGTTGGCAACCCACTCCAGTGTTCTTGCCTGGGAAATCCCATGGACAAGAGGAGCCTGGCAGGCTGCAGTCCATAGGGTCACAAAGAGTCGGACACAACTGAGTGACTAAACCACCACCACCACCAAGAATTAAAACAGTAATTCATGTATATGGCAAAATAGTTGATAAAGCAAAATGGTATACAGTGAATATTTACCTCTCTCCCACTCCAGAAACCTCCCTTTTCCTCAGTTCTCTCCCTAAGAGGCAACCACTGTGAGCAGTTTCTTGACATCCTTGCAGGGATATCCTATGTAATATAAACACACACACACACACACACACACACACAGAACATACTCTACACACCACACAACATCCCCCCAACTTACTATATCTTGGAGAACATTTTAAGTTACAAGATGTATATCAGCTTCATTCCTTAGTCGTGTTTACACCTCCGCTCACTCCCGCCTGTCAGAGGGAGGTGGGTGAGAGTGAATGATAACTCCTGATGTCACAGTGAACAGGAAGTGTTATTTGGATGAATGAACTGACCTAAGAGGCGAGAGAGGATTCCATCCCTTCCACAACATCTGGAGGACGACAATAGTGCCGCCTATCCCACTGCTTCCTGGGCCCTTTCTTTCCAGCCTCTGTACACACACATCTTACCTCCAAGGCAGGAAGGAAGGAAAGGAGGATAAGAAGCGGTAGAGAGCAAAGGAAGGACAACTGAAATACAAAATCTCTCAAGCTGACGTCTTCATTGCCCTACCGACCGACACACTCACTCTGTGCCAGGTGTTCTTCCAGGATATTCCGGAAAATAAGAACTTAAGGGCATCTGCCCTCACTGAGTTACACTCTAGTGACATTCGAGACAGACACTAGACAAATGTGTCAGATGCTGGTAAGTGCCACGGGCCATCTCTGCACACCAAGCTCAGCATCCAGGCCTCTTTGAGCAAATCTCTGCTGCCCTTTGAAGATGCAGGCGGGCCATCTGCTCTGCCTGCGGATTATGGGCAAGAGGCTGCTGTGTCTTCTTCATCTTCCACCAACCCTTCTCTTACCGTGCGCCCTGCGGTCCTGTCAATGTCTCTCCGGTGACACAGGGGCAGGACTGGGATAAATAATATCTGTCATTAACCGAGGACCTCGTTCTGTGTGCCTGGTGCTGAAATAAGCATTTTATGAACTTGTAGGAACTGTTTGAAGTAGGTACTATTATTTTCTCCATGTTAGAGATGAGAAAACAGAACAGCAGAGCAGAGGAAGAATCAGAAAATTTGAACCACGCATCATTTTGCAATATATGTATGGCAAGTCATTATGCTGTAAAATTGAAACCTACAGTATTATATGTCAATTATATCTCAATAAGACTAGGAAAAATACCCTATAGATGTGGATGCCTTTGTCAAGTCTAGTGTTAACAGAGAGGGAATAAACAAACCAAAGGGGGAAAAAATTTGAACATGGCAGACTCTCAGGTGTCCTTAATATCCTAACTATGACACAATAAATATGTGTCAACAGATAGGTAATTTTGAGCTTTCTTTTTTAAAGTGGGGACTCTTGCTTTGGGGATAAATATTCCCAGGATTTTTAATTTTGATTTTTGCAACTGTTAAACTGACAATCAGTTAAATCATTTAGCATATATTACTAGCACCTATTCAGTCCCAGGAAATTTCTTAGCATTCGAGATACAAAGATTAGGATGAACTGGTCCTCCCGTGAATCTAGAAGTGATGATGTAAATAAATGACCATAAAAGAATGCAGACTGGATTATATAAATTGTAAATGTAACATTTATTGCACATTAATAGATTACTAGACAATGTATTAAGCACATTATGGGCACTGCCTGACATACATCTGATAAGAATTGTGAGATTTTACAGGTGAGGAAATGAAGGCTCAGAGGTCAGTCTCCTGCCCTGAGGAGTCTTGCCAGATCCAATGTAGGACGCCTATTTAAATTTAAATTTCAGAGAAGCTAGTTCCATACTTAGACCAAAAAATTATTCATTGTTTATCTGAAATTCAAATTTAACTGTGTGTTCTGTATTTTTATTTCCTGAATCTGACAACCCAAGCTCAAGGTCATCCAACTGGGATTTGGACCCAAATCTGTCTCACTTCGGAGATGGAGTTGGTGACCACCACCTGCTGTAACTGATCACAAGATCAACAGCCACCCACCCTTGGCCCCCGTCCCCTGACCCCAGTCAGAGATTCTTCAGACTGTACCGGCCTTCTCTGCAATGCCCCAGAATGGTACAGGCCCTTAGATGAGTTAGAGGAATGTGTTTGCGAAAGCGAGCATGTGTTCAGAGATGGAGACGGGAGGGAAGGGGGGAGTCTTGCCACCTTTGCCCTTCAGGTGTGAGAAGGAAGACAGCAGCTAAGCAGCCAAGTGAGTGGCTCATATCTGTGCTGCTCCTTCCAGAGGGAAATCAATGATTTAGTTAAAACCTCACATGCCCTGTGCTGCGGATTGGGGCCATCCCAGTGGAGCTGCTCTGCAGAGCCTTTTTATAAACCAGCAACAATTTACACTCCAAATGAAGTCCTAATAAACTACCGCGCAGCCCTGCCAGGAGGAGGCCGGGTAAATACTTCCTTTTAATAAAACACACGCAGACTGATCTCAGCAAGGCTGAAATCCTTGTGCATCCAGCATCCTGGCCTTGCAGCCTGGACTCTGGGGACAGGGGGAGGAGGCCCCACACACGGTCCAGCTGTGTAGGGTTTATCTGCTCTTACTCACCCAGGTCTGTGCTCCGGGTCTTTTGATTCCCAGACTGGGAGGAGCCTTAGATTTCAATCAGGTCAGACCAAACTAGGGTGCTGGAATTCTAGTGTTTCCCAGCCATGAGTCCATAATTCTTACCTGCTGTTCCAGAGGGACAGGGCTGTGTAATTATTGGAACTCTAGCCTGGAGCCAGCTGCCGGATCGTGTCCCTCTTCCTGGATGTGTGACCTTGGTGAGCTTTAATCCCTCTGTGCCTCACTTTATCACTTACAAAATGGGGATTTAAAAAAGCACCTATTATTTAAAGTTGTGGCACAGCGCCTGGCATAAGTGTTCAATAACAACCATTATTATGATTTTATTATTAAAATGACATATATAATGCTGTGAAGTTCTTAGCACATAATAAATGCTTAGTAAATGGTCTGATCTTTATACCATTATATCTAGTATGACTGTAAGTATTAATAAGCTATATCAGGAGGACCTTTATAACTTTGAGAAAAAGCTGCATTGCTGTACATTCTAACCATTGTGCCACTCCATCCTCAACAGGAGTTAAACAGAATAAGTTTAAATAAATTTAACCCTGACAATCCATAAATATTTGCCCCACTCCCAAATCTACCCAACGTTGTGTTTATTTCAGATAAAAGTATACCAGACATCCTAGTTCTTTTCCTATTAAGCCTCAGGTTTAAAATGGAATCTAGAATACTTGTCTTCTAGGAGGGAATAAACTAGTGTATAATAAAGCTCCTAGCATGTTTGCAGCACTCAGTGGATGCTCTTTTCCTCCTGTCTCCCAAATGAGAGCAGAGTGTCATTGTCCCATTCCCTAAGGGCCAGCCTTGCTAGTGGCTCTGAGCTCAGACTCTGGAGTCAGAGTGTCTGGGTCCCAAACTGGCTCCATCAAAGCTATGTGACCTTGGAAAAGTTCACGTAACCTTTCCTTGCCTCAGTCACCTCACCTGTATAGTGGTAACAATAACAGCATGTGCTTATGTTGATTAACTGAAATGAACCAGGCAGTGCAGAGTTCCTGATGTGTAATAAGCACTAAATCATAGTCTTAGGCTATTATTATTCCAGATGAGCCACAGGGAACTGGAGGTTGTACTTAGGAAAAGGGCACTATTTCCAAACCCCTCTTTAGCCCAGCATCAGGCCACTATCCCCAGCCATCTCCTTCCATTACTGGCTCACTCTAAGCTTGTGGTCTTTTCCATAAGAGCTACTATTATGCCTCAGGCCTTTTACCTTGTCTTCCACCAGCTGTTATTTCCTCTGGACTCAAGTATAGGCCTTCACATTAATCCCTATTTAATTTCATCCTGCTAGCTTTGTGCTGCAATTCCAATTGTTCAAGAATCTTTTGGATGCTCAGCCTGTCATCCAGCACTGGCCAGTGCTCCAACTATCCTGGCTTGTGGACAAAGTGGATGCTATAAAACCAGGAGAGAGAGCCAGAGCCTGTAGTGGACTTATGTGACTCTTGCCTGCCCAGAATTCATGTCTCGTCTTTTGGCAACTGCACTTCAATGGTTCTTTAGGGACTCACCCCTCTCTCATGGCATGTAGCTTTGGTGAGATTGTCAATCAGGGTGCCAGGGGAGGGAAGAGATCCCAAATTGCAGCAATTAGATTCTTTCTCTGGAACCTAACTGCTGAGAAGAATGATAAAACACTTCCTACCAAAGAAAAGAAAAAGTCAGAGCTGGTTTATCCTGAAAGCAGCTACTTGAAGAGCTTGTTCACCAGGTCCTATTCAGTGGATCCTTGGTGCTGCCTTTTTCCGTACTGTCAAGGTTCTTCAGCTTCACCTTTGATGGCATGTGGGGGCTCAGCTGCTCAGTCTTGTCCAACTCTTTGCACCCTCATGGATGGTAGCCCGCCAGGCTCCTCTGTCCATGGAACTCTCCAGGCAAGAATATTGGAGTGGGTAGCCATTCCCTTCTCCAGGAGATCTTCCCAAACCAAGGATTGAACCGGGGTCTCCTGCACTGCAGGCAGATCTTTTATCTGAGCCACCAAGGAAGCCCCTTAGAGCTCTAACAAACCAACAAAAACAATCTCTAGATTTAGTGACTTAAAACACTAAGCACTCAGTCAGCTCATGAATCTGTGAATCACGTAGGTGGGTCTGCTGGTCTCTGTTAAGTTCACTCTTGAATCTGAGGTTAGCTGAAGGTCAACAAAACGACTCTACTGGACCCTCTCACATGTCCAGGGGGTCAGCTAGGAACTGGGTGAATTCTAGGGTTATCTCAGCTGGGACAAATGGGATGACTCAGTTGTGCTCAACAAGCCTCATCCTCTGGCAAGTTAACAGGGCGTGTTCTCAGGACGAGGGCAGAGGAGCAAGAGAAGACAGGAAGTGCCAGTGCTTTTTCAAGCCTCCGCCTATGTCACAACTGCTAAATTCCTCTTGACCGAAGCAAATTGCTGGGAGTGAGAGGAGCTATAAAGCTGCATAACAAAGAGCGTGGCCACACGGAGGGGTGAAGAGTTGGAGATGTTATTAAATCAGCTGTATACCATGAGCTAGCTCAAAACCTCTTGGCAAATTATTTTCTACCAACACCACTAACCCCCATCCCTCTGGCCCCCACCTCACTCTACATTGATTTTTGTTGCCTTTTAAGAACTCTTGCCTGGAAAATCCCATGGACGGAGGAGCCTGGTAGGCTACAGTCCATGGAGTCGCCAAGAGTCAGACATGACTGAGCGACTTCACTTTCACGCATTGGGGAAGGAAATGGCAACCCACTCCAGTGTTCTTGCCTGGCGAATCCCAGGGACGGGGGAGCCTGGTGGGGTTGCACAGAGTCGGACACGACTGAAGTGACTTAGCAGCAGCAAGAACTCTCACTGATAACTGGAAGGTAGAATGGACTTGTATCTACATCTGAGTCTTGGAAGCCAATGGAAGAGAGAATTTCAAGATGGAAGTCATGGTTAACAGGGCCAAATGGTGTCTAGACATCAAATGACATAAGGACTGAGAAAGGTCCATTGATTTAATGAGCAAGTGGGTCCCCTGTCACTTTAGTAAGAATGGTTTCTATGAAGTGGGAGCAGAGGTCAGATCAGCGTGGGTGACAGGTGAGGGGGGGAGGCTGTGAGTGTAGACATCTCTTTGAAGAATCTTGTGTGATATAATCTCTGGAGAAGGGTGTGGGGTTAGGGAAGCATTTTGAAATTTGTGTTTATAGAGAGGAGAAATGTGCAAAAGAAGCCTACAGGGTGCAAAGTCTAATTCTAAACAACTGAACTAAGATGAAGCAGCCAGGCCTCCATCAGGCAGGTTCTCCTTCTGCTGAGTCCAGGAATGCTTGTTACTCCAGTCGACTTTCACTTCCCTGCATCAGCAGCAAGCAGCTTGCCAGGTGCCCCAGTAGGAATGGTGCCTATCTTTACCAGAAATTCTGTCTCTGTCTTATTGTACCGTGTGAACATTGTCCTTCCCATCCCTTCACAGTACTCCAGGTCAGGCTCCCCATGGGGCTGGGGCCAGGGATACTAACGGAGTAAGGATGGGGCTATTCGACTTTCCCAGCTGGAGACCACCTCCCTCATCTATCCAGTTGGGAGAGCAGTCAATGACACCCCAGTTACATGGAAATCCTGGTAAACTCAGAAAATCAGAAAAGAAAAACTTACATCTCATGTAACTGAATTACATCTGGGTCACATGCAGCCCCTCTGGAGGATGAGGAAGAATGGAAGCCAGTTCCAGGAAAAAGAATTAGAGAAGGAGAATACCATCCTAATTTGAGTCCTCTGTAAGGGCTGGAGCCATATGGAATAAATATGCACTTTACGCATCTCCACCACTTGCTGTGTGACCTTTCACAAGTGACCTAACCTTTCTGGGCTTCATCCTCATAGGACTGTGAAGATTAAATAAAATACCATTTATGAAGTAGCATGATATGGGCTTCTCAGGTGGTGCTAGTGGTAAAGAACCTTCCTGCCAATGCAGGACACATAAGATCCCTGGGTCGGGAAGATCCCCTGGAGGAGGACATGGAAACCCACTCCAGTATTTTTGCCTAGAACCCTTTGGACAGAGGAGCCTGGTGGGCTACAGTCCATAGGGTCTCAAAGAGTCAGACACATCTGAAGTGACTTAGCACACACAGCAAAGTAGCATGATGCTTGTTTAGTAAGTTCCCCTTTAAAAAAAAAATCATTGTGCCGCTCTCAGCTCCAAGCCCAATGTTCTCTTTTCTTCTTGTTTATGATACAGACTGAGACAGACTATGCACCATATTTCTGCTGTGCCGACTGTTCCCTGTTAAGCTCTGTCCACAGAGGGAGCTCAAGGGAAGCTGTGAGGTTGGAGGAGAAAGGTGAGACTAGCTTCTTCCAGTTCATGTGGCTCAGATAGTAAAGAATCCACCTGCAATGCAGGAGATGCGGGTTTGATCCCTGGCTTGGGAAGATCCCCTGGAGAAGGGCATGGCAACGCACTGCAATATTGTTGCCTGGAGAATCCCATGAACAGAGGAGCCTGGCAGTCTACAGTCCACGGGGTGGCAGACTCAGAGACAACAGAGCAACAGAGCACACACCATCCATTCTGTAGCTTTCCCCAGACTCACAGAGCCAGTGTCTTTGGAGACACCAGCACCAGCTAGCTGGCACCCTCTCCTCAGGGATTTGGGTTCCAGACCCACAGGTCCCCTCCTCTGAGCTGCTGAGTTTTGATATTCTAACTGCTTCCTTTTTTGCCCTAGCTGGAGTGCTGGTAGTTGCTTCCATTGAGGGCTGTCTCTGTGATACCTTGGAGTTACCTTTATCTTTTTCAGTTAATTACTTATCAGTGCTAGATCTCGTTAAAAATTTCTCACACTAAATACCATCATTCCGATAACTGGTATGGCTCCTGTTTCCAGACTGGCCCTGAGTGATACACCCACTTTTGCAGAATCTCACACAAAGTACTGCCAAAGGATCAATGCCATTGTTCTGAATTGTTTCTTTCCCTGTACCCCTTTAAATATGGGTTTTCCCCTTGTTCTGTTCAGTTCAATTCAGTTCAGTCGCTCAGTCGTGTCCAACTGTTTGTAACCCCATGAATCACAGCACGCCAGGCCTGCCTGTTCATCACCAACTCCTGGAGTTCACTCAAACTCATGTCCATCGAGTTGGTGATGCCATCCAGCCATCTCATCCTCTGTCGTCCCCTTCTCCTCCTGCCCCCAATCCCTCCCAGCATCAGAGTCTTTTCCAATGAGTCAACTCTTTGCCTGAGGTGGCCAAAGTATTGGAGTTTCAGCTTCAGCATCAGTCCTTCAAATGAACACCCAGGACTGATCTCTTTCAGAATGGGCTGGTTGGATCTCCTTGCAGTTCAAGGGACTCTCAAGAGTCTTCTCCAACACCACAGTTCAAAAGCATCAATTCTTAGGCGCTCAGCTTTCTTCACAGTCCAACTCTCACATCCATACATGACCACTGGAAAAACCATAGCCTTGACTAGATGGACCTTTGCTGGCAAAGTAATGTCTCTGCTTTTGAATATGCTATCTAGGTTGGTCATAACTTTTCCTCCAAGGAGCAAGCGTCTTTTAACTTCATGGCTGCAATCACCATCTGCAGTGATTTTGGAGGCAAAAAATAAAGTGTGACACTGTTTCCACTGTTTCCCCATCTATTTTCTATGAAATGATGGGACCAGATGCCATGATCTTCGTTTTATGAATGTTGAGCTTTAAGCCAACTTTTTCACTCTCCTCTTTCACTTTCATCAAGAGGCTTTTTAGTTCCTCTTCACTTTCTGCCATAAGGGTGGTGTCATCTGCATATCTGAGGTGATTGATATTTCTCCTGGCAATCTTGATTCCAGCTTGTGCTTCTTCCAGCTCAGTGTTTCTCATGATGTACTCTGCATATAAGTTAAATAAGCAGGATGACAATATACAGCCTTGATATACTCCTTTTACTATTTGGAACCAGTCTGTTGTTCCATGTCCAGTTCTAACTGTTGCTTCCTGACCTGCATACAGGTTTCTCAAGAGGCAGGTCAGGTGGTCTGGTATTCCCATCTCTTTCAGAATTTTTCACAGCTTATTGTGATCTACACAGTCAAAGGCTTTGGCATAGTCAATAAAGCAGAAATGGATGTTTTTCTGGGACTCTCTTGCTTTTTCCATGATCCAGCGGATGTTGGCAATTTGATCTCTGGTTCCTCTGCCTTTTCTAAAACCAGCTTGAACATCTGGTAGTTCACGGTTCACGTATTGCTGAAGCCTGGCTTGGAGAATTTTGAGCATTACCTTACTAGTGTGTGAGATGAGTGCAATTGTGCGGTAGTTTGAGCATTTCCATTCCTGTGGCCACTGTTGAGTTTTCCAAATTTGCTGGCATATTGAGTGCAGCACTTTCACAGCATCATCTTTCAGGATTTGAAACAGCTCAACTAGAATTCCATCACCTCCACTAGTTTTGTTCGTAGTGATGCTTTCTAAGGCCCACTTGACTTCACTTTCCAAGATGTCTGGCTCTAGATTAGTGATCACACCATTGTGATTATCTTGGTTGTGAAGATCTTTTTTGTACAGTTCTTTTGTGTATTCTTCCATCTCTTCTTAATATCTTCTGCTTCTGTTAGGTCCATACCATTTCTGTCCTTTATCGAGCCCATCTTTGCCTGAAATGTTCCCTTGGTATCTCTAATTGTCTTGAAGAGATCTCTAGTCTTCCCCATTCTATTGTTTTCCTCTATTTCTTTGCATTGATCACTGAGGAAAGCTTTCTTAGATGGTTATATCATTCCTTTTCTCCTTTGCTTTTCACTTCTCTTCTTTTCACAGCTATTTGTAAGGCCTCCTCAGACAGCCATTTTGCTTTTTTGCATTTATTTTCCATGGGGATGGTTTTGATCCCTGTCTCCTGTACAATGTCACGAACCTCCATCCATAGTTCATCAGGCACTCCATCTATCATATCTAGTCCCTTAAATCTATTTCTCACTTCCACTGTATAATCATAAGGGATTTGATTTAGGTCATACCTGAATGGTCTAGTGATTTTCCTTACTTCAATTTAAGTCTGAATTTGGTAATAAGGAGTTCATGATCTGAGCCACAGTCAGCTCCCGGTCTTGTTTTTGCTGACTGTATAGAGCTTCTCCATCTTTGGCTGCAAAGAATATAATCAATCCGATTTTGGTGTTGACCATCTGGTGATGTCCATGTGTAGAGTCTTCTCTTGTGTTGTTGGAAGAGGGTGTTTGCTATGACCAGTGCATTCCCTTGGCAAAACTCCATTAGCCTTTGCCCTGCTTCATTCTGCATTCCAAGGCCAAATTTGCCTGTTACTCCAGGTGTTTCTTGACTTCCTACTTTTGCATTTCAGTCCCCTATAATGAAAAAGACATCTTTTTTTGGGTGTTAGTTCTAAAAGGTCTTGTATGTCTTCATAGAGCCATTCAACTTCAGCTTCTTCAGCATTACTGGTTGGGGCATAGGCTTGGATTACTGTGATATTGAATGGTTTGCCTTGGAAACGAACAGAGATCATTCTGTTTTTGAGATTGAATCCAAGTACTGCATTTTGGACTCTTTTGTTGACCATGATGGCTACTCCATTTCTTCTAAGGGATTCCCGCCCACAGTAGTAGATATAATGGTCATCTGAGTTAAATTCACCCATTCCAGTCCATTTTAGTTTGCTGATTCCTAGAATGTCGACGTTCACTCTTGCCATCTCCAGTTTGACCGTTTCCAATTTGCCTTGATTCATGGACTTAACATTCCAGGTTCCTATGCAATATTGCTGTTTACAGCATTGGACCTTGCTTCTATCACCAGTCACATCCACACCTGAGTACTGTTTTTGCTTTGGCTCCATCCCTTCATTCTTTCTGGAGTTATTTCTCCACTGATCTCCAGTAGCATATTGGGCACCTACCGACCTGGGGAGTTCATCTTTCAGTATCCTATCATTTTGCCTTTCCATACTGTTCATGAGGTTCTCAAGACAAGAATACTGAAGTGGTTTACCATTCACTTCTCCAGTGGACCACATTCTGTCAGACCTCTCCACTATGACCTGCCCATCTTGGGTGGCCCCACACAGCATGGCTTAGCTTCATTGAGTTAGACAAGGCTGTGGTCCACACGATCAGATTGACTAGTTTTCTGTGATTATGGTTTCAGTGTGTCTGCCCTCTGATGCCCTCTCACAACACCTACCATTCCCCTTGTAGTGATCAGTAAACCTGTGTAAGAATCTGCTAGGACCTTTGTTAAAAAATCTTTTGGGGTCCCACCTCTATTGATTCTGAGTCACTTAGGAAAAAGATATATATTTTTTTAGAAAGGGCTCCTGGTTTAGGAAGTCACTTTTTTTTTTTTTTTTTTGCACTCAGGGGCCAGCTCTTTCCACTTGACCAGCTCTTTCCATTTGTGCTCCCAGGTCCTGAGAGCTTGTTGAAAGAGTGGGCTGACATTATATCTGCATATTCTGCAGCCACCTCCTCTCCATGAAACCAAGGAGCAAGGAGAGCAGCAAATGGTTTTATGTTTTTCCATTAAGCAAAATAGGGTACAATGGTGGTCAGTAGAAGAGAAGGTCTGATCAATTCTGCTCATTTCTAAGATAAGATATGAGACAGAAGAGCCGAGCCTGGTGAGGACCTACTATAGAGCAAGAAGGTATAATCTGTTTGCTGCTGTTCTTCAGTGGCTTAGTCATGTGCAACCTCATGGACTGTAGCACCCCAGGTCTCCCTGTCTTTCACTGTTTCCCTGAGTTTGCTCAAACTCATGCCTGTTGAGTCGGTGATGCCATCCAATCATCTCATCCTCTGTTGCCCTCTTCTCCTCCCATCGTCAATCTTTTCCAGCATCAGGGTCTTTTCCAATAAGTCAGCTCTTCGCATTAAGTGGCCAAAGTATTGGAGTTTCAGCTTTAGCATCAGTCCTTACAATGAATCTTCAGGGTTGAACTCCTTTAGGATTGACTGGTTGGATCTCCTTGAAGTCCAAGGGATTCTCAAGAGTCTTCTCCAACACCACAGTTCAAAAGCATCAATTGTTTGGTGCTCAGTGTTCTTTATGGTCCAACTCACATCCATACATGACTACTGAAAAACCATAGCTTGGACTATATGGATCTTTGTCGGCAAAGTAATGCCTCTGCTTTTACATACACTGTCTAGGTTTGTCATAGGTTTTCTTCCAAGGAGCAAGCGTCTTAATTTCATGACTGCAGTCACCATCTGCAGTGATTTTGGAGCCCAAGAAAATAAAGTCTGTCACTGTTTCCACTTTTTCCCCTTCTATTTGCCACAAAGTGATGGGGCCAGATGCCATAATCTGTTTTTTTAATGCTGAGTCTTAAGCCAGCTTTTTCACTCTCCTCTTTCACCTTCATCAAGAGGCTCTTTAGTTCCTCTTTGTTTTCTGCCATTAAGGTGGTATCATCTGCATATCTGAGGTTATTGGTATTTCTCCTGGCAATCTTGATTCCAGTTTGTGATTCATTCAGCCCAGCATTTCACATAACGTACTCTGCATAGAAGTTAAATAAACAGGGTGACAATATACAGCCTTGGCATACTCCTTTCCCAATTTTGAAGCAGGCTGTTATTCTGTTTGTAGGACATATATTAAGTTAACCTTAAAATGCATTCCAATATACATTAGATGCAGACAAATATTGTTTGATTCTACTTGTATTAGGTACAGCTAAATTCATAGAGTCAGAAAGAACATTGGTAAATGGTAGGGGTTGGAGGGTGGGTGTGGGGTGGAGAGGGAAGATGAGGAGTTAGTGTTTAATGGGTACACAATTTCAGCTTAGAATGTGAAAAATTTGAGAAATGGATGATGGTGGGGGTTGCACAACAATGTGAATGTACTTAGTGCCACTGAACTGTGCAGTTAAATATGGTTAAAACAGTATGTTTTATATTATGTGACTTTTACCACAGTAAAAAAAAAATTTAGAATAAAGTTAACATATGGTAGTGGATGTTAACTAGATTTGTTGTGGTGATTATTTACAATATACAGAAATATAAAGCCAATATGTCATACACAGGAAACTAATATGATGTATATCAACTATTTTTTTTAAGTAAAATAGTAAAGCTAGCAAATGTTTTGAGAAAATGTCCTGTAAAATAATGAAACATTGCTTTCAGGAAGTACTGAGACCGTCCCTTTAGAGACTGGGCAAAGCTAAATTTCTGTTCAGTAAACTGATGTGAGAAATTTGGGAAGTTTCAAGTACTTCTGAAGGGAAAAGTTTTGTTTTTCCGGAGTTTCACTTCACTTGAGGTAGTAAAATTAAATGAAAGTAGACTAGTAGTCCCTTCTTTGGTAAAAAACTCATTTGGAGAGAGCTGTAGGGAAGCTCATTATGGCGTAGGGTCTGGGAAGGGCAGGATAGATTTTTATTATTAATAGTTTACCTCTCATAGGATGGAGAAAAGTCATGAGGGGCTAAGTTTTAACCAAAATATGAAAGTTGTCCTTAAGTTAAAAAGACAATGCTTACCCAAGATTTGTTCTAATTATATAAAATGATATAAGTATATATATATAAGATATAACAATGGCTATTAGTTGGTGGATCAGTGTTCCCATCCCCTAGAGGAATGGATCTTAAAGATATAATCTTTCACTTTACAATTTTTTTCACTGAAGTGTAGTTGATCTACAATGTTATGTTAGCTTCTGATGTATGGCAAAGAGACTCAGATACATATATATATATATATATATATATATATATATATATATACTTTTTTGTTATAGGTTATTGCTGCTGCCGCCAAGTCATTTTAGTCATATCCAACTCTGTGTGACCCCATAGATGGCAGTCCACCAGGCTCCCTTGTCCCTGGGATTCTCCAGGCAAGAACACTGGAGTGGGCTGCCATTTCCTTCTCCAATGCAGGAAAGTGAAAAGTGAAAAGTGAAACTGAAGCCGCTCAGTCGTGTCCAACTCTTAGCAACCCCATGGACTGCAGCCCACCAGGCTCCTCCGTCCATGGGATTTTCCAGGCAAGAGTACTGGAGTGGGGTGCCATTGCCTTCTCCATTATAGGTTATTACAATATATTAAATATAGTTCCCTGTGCTATATAGTAGGACCTTGTCGTTTGTCAGCTTTACATATAGTAGCTTGTATCTGTTAATTCCAAACTCCTACTTTTCCTACCCCCTCCCCTCCTCCTGTCTTTGGTAGCCATAATCTTGTCTTCTATGTCTTTGAGTCTGTTTCTGTTTTGTAAATCAGTTCACTTGCATGCTACTTGAGATTCCACATCTAAATGATATCATATGATCTTTGCTTTTCTCTGTCTGACTTACTTCACTTGGTATGATAACCTCTAGGCCCTTCCATGTTGTTGAAAATGGCATCATTTCATTCTTTCTGATGGCTGAGTAGTGTTGCATTGCATATAGGTACCACTGCTTTACCCATCCCTCCACTGATGAACATTTAGGTTGCTTCCATACCTTGACTATTGTAAACAGTGCTGCTATGAACATTGGGGTGCCTGTATCTTTCTGAATTAAAGTTTTGTATAGACAGGTGCATAGGAGTGGGATTGTTGGTTCATATGGTAGCTCTATTTTTAGCTGTTTGAGGAGTCTTCATACTGTTTTTCATAGTGACTACATCAATTTACATTCCCAACACAGCATAGGAACCCTCCACTCTCAAATGTCTCTAGGTGAAGCTTGGTCAGACCTGGAATGAAAGGCTGCAGAAATAACTAGGCTTGTTATGTTTGTTACATAGAGAAAGTGAGGGCAGAATTCCTTAGTTGACATTAGCTAGAAAATCTCTACTTAGCAACCTCAATGGGAGGAGAGATACATGTTAAAGTATATCCATTAACCCATCTCCTGGGGCATTAATCCAACTACAGTGACTTTGTCTTCTACTGCAGTGTGGAAATCCAGGTGTTCAGAAATAGACACTACACTGTGATCCCTTCAGTCAGCCCATTTCTTGCATACCTTTTTTTTTTTTTCTTCGCTATTAATGAAAGAAACTTGACAGGGAATTCATTTTCTAAAGTATAGCCCTTTGCAGATAAACTTGACAGATCAAAGTCTGCTTATAAAAACCTTGTCCACTTTCTGCATTAGGAGAGAAGCATGTTGGCTATTGGGAGGTAACATCTTGGAAGCTACAGTGTCTGGGAGGAGGTTTAGGGTTTTGGACCTGTGGCTGGTGCCTGAGGGATGCCCCACGAATTGGGGAAGGCTCATTCTTCTGAACTAAGTTAATTCTACACAGCCAGCTTAGTCTTTGGGTGGGAGAATCTCAGGCCTTTTAGACCTGGCTACCTGCCTAAAGAGAAAGCTCAATTTGAAGTCAAAGAAAAGGAATGTATAGTTTGCCTGAGGCAGAAGAAATAAAAGATAAGAAACCAGCCTCAGGGTCCAAGCCTTTGGCACAGAGGAAATCTGAAAGGCCTCGTAAACATTGAACGAAGGCAGCAGAAAGTACGGTCAGTTAGGGGGAGATAGTTGGGTAGATCCCACGGGTAGTTGAAGGATGGCTTAATAAGCCAGCACATCATTAAGTTGTGCAACTGACACAAAGGCCTCAATCCTCTTAGATATTATTTAGCCTATGATGTAGGGCTTCCCAAGCGGCACAGTGGTAAAGAATATGCCTGCCAATGGAGGAGACACAAGAGATGTGGGTTGGATCCCTGCATTGGGAAGATCCCCTGGAGAAGGAAATGGCAACCCATCCCAGTATTCTTGCTTGGAAAATTCCATGCCAGAGGAGCCTGGTGGGCTACAGTCCAGGGGACAGTGAAGATTTGGACACAGCTGGGCACACAGCACAGCACAGTAAAGACTCCTGTTTGCCTCAAATATGTTGTCCCCTCCCCTTCAGGGAGCAAAGCAAAGGAGGGTGGACAGAGCCAGCTCTTCATCAAGGTGATTACAAGGACCTAATAGCCTGCTTCCTGCCCCATGGAAGATGAAACTTATGCTCTAGACTGACCTCAGTCCTGCAGTTGGTCTGAACTTGATTAAAACGTGCCCGTGTTTCAGTCTTTCTGGGAGATGCATGTTGCAGGGTGGTGGAGAATATTTCAACCACAGAAGCTATTGAACTGGGCATAGCTGGGTGTTTACTTAGAACAAACAAAGTGATTATGTATGATGCAAATAAACCAAAACAACAGATGTGAGCGGTGTGATGATAAGTCAGCAGTGGTTCCTAAAGCCATGTTATGTAAACATCCCTGACTGGCGTTGGAGCCACTGACCATGAACTTCTTCCACTGGAACTCTGCAATGTCTTGACTCTGCTCTGATCATCCATACATATCATGTTCATTTCTACCAGCTTGAGGAATCTGGGTATCAAACTGTAGGAGTAGTTGCTGTGGCACTTAATAAGGGACATAGATCAATTGAAGAAAAGAGAACTACCTGGGGGTAGTGAGCAATACAAAAATAACAAGGTTATACTTGTAATAGGGTATTTTTTACTAGCTGATGCTAGTAAAGAAAACACTCCATCTCCCTTTAACCACCTCTTCCTTCAGCTGTGCCCTGTCTGACGATGTCCATTCTCATCTATAGAAGCTTGTTTTTAAACTGGAGCAGGCCAAAGGCATTTAGTGGAGGAAAGATGACAGAGAAAGAAGGATGAAGGGAATAGAGGTTCCCTGTTCTAAAACTTAGGGTTGGATTTAGGGCATAACAGAGCTGGGGGCTCTATTACATTTTTCAAGACTGATATTTTATTTAATTCTAGACTCAAGGATATTATCTGTGTCTTTGGGTCAGAGTGTTGTCCAGAATTGGGAAGAATGCTCTTCTCCATGTTTTTGCAAAGAACCGGATGCCATCCTGGAACCCTGAGTCTTGGAGACTTTAGAGACATCCAAGGACAGGGCAGTGTGCTTGGCATGGGCATTTTTACAGAGGGCTGGGGTGGGGAGAGACTCTTTGGGCATCTCTGCAGACAACAGGTGGGGACTGAAAGTGGGCAGACCCGCATGCTAGCTACAGCAGATGACTGGATGTATGAGTACTCGTGGGCCACTGGGGACTCCCCGGAGACAAATGGACAAGGAATAAAGTGCTGCTGTGGGGTGGGGTTCTTAAGCCAATGGACACTTGAGCTTCACACTCACTGTCAAAATGTTTATGAACTGGGGAGAGCAGGGCAGAGTATGTTAATTAGATTACAAACAAAGGGCACAACAGAGACTTTGGAAAAATTCTAATTGGTTCACTTGTGAAACACTAGCTCTAGCCAGACCTTGGCTGATTCGATTGTGTTTTTAAAGGGAAACTGAGGCTCAAGATCAAGTAACAAAGCTGAAGCCTGTTCCCACGGGGCCTGGCTGAGATGCTTATTAAGAGTTTGGGGTTTGGTTCACATGGGAAACCAGTCACCCGAATCTTGTATATACTCACGCAGACAGAGTGCCTCCCTCTCTCTCAGGGGAGAATGACACAGGTTCACAAAATGTATTGTGAGTATGTCCTGGTATGTCTTTTCTGGACATATCTATATCACTTCTGTCCACAGAATTGGCTCTCAGCTGCTGCTTTTCTGCCAAGTGAACCTGACCCCTTTGTAGCAATGGTTGATGGGGTGGACTTTTCACCCAAGCAAGACCAACCTTCTTCCTCTGGCAGTTTGGAATTTTTCAAGGACAGAGGCTCATGGTCAACTATATCAATGGCAGTGCTCTAAGGCAGTGCTTCTCACTCTCGCACAACAGTCAATGGGGGTCTTGTTAAAATGCAGATTCTGGTTCAGTCAGTCTGGGGTGAGGCCTGAGAGTCTGCATTTTCAATGAATGCCCAGGTTCTTGGACCACATTTTGAGTAGCAAGGACCTATGCATGTGTGCTAAGTCGCTTCAGTCGTGTTCAACTCTTTGCAACCCCATGGACTGTAGCCTGCTGGGCCCCTACTGTCCATGGCATTCTCCAGGCAAGAATATTGGAGTAGGCTGCCGTTCCCTCCTCCAGGGGATCATCCTGATCTAGGGATCGAAACTGCATCTCCTGTGTCTCCTGCATTGTAGGCATATTCTTTATCACTGAGCCACCAGGAAAACTCAGCAAGGACCTATAGTAAGCTCCTTTTGCTAAGAGAAAATTTTCTATTATTTACCCCAAGAGGTGTACATTTATTATTTTCTAAATTATACCAATATAATACTATTATGTATATTACCAAGCATACAAAGATAAGAAGAAATTAAAACAAGATAAAACTAAGTAGAAATAGAAATTTGAGTATTTCCTTCCTGTACCTCACTCAGAGGATTGTCTGTTAACTCCCAAGGGTGTGTGCACACTGCTCTGGGGGCCACTGCTCCAGGGGGAAGGTGCTAAGCCCACTGGTCAGAGCCCCTAGTTTTCCTGGTTCTGTTCGTGCTGAGGATTGGAAGTCGGAAGCCTCCACCAGTTCTCTGATATCCTAGCAATGATCTCTTCGTGTGCGCTGTTACTTGCAGGCAAAGGCAGGGCAAGGGACTGAATATTTGTGTCCTCCAAATTCATGTTGAAACTCTAATTCCAATATGATGGTATTTGGAGTTGGGGTTGAGTCTAAGAAGAGAGGTGAGGCTATACTTGGGGAAAATGGGCTAAAGAGCATGAAATTGTCAGGGGAAGTGGTCTAGTGCAATGGCTCTGGACAATGTGAGGATATCACAGGCCTCTTTTCATACTTCATGCTACTTGGCAGAAGTGGCTGGCTGCCAGCAAAGAGCTCTGTCTCTCTCTGTCTTACAGGAAACTGATTAGAGAGAACCCCAGCGCCAGCACACCTCTCCTTAGGCTCATGGTCAAGGAGGAGATGTGGGAAGAGCCATGCTCTCCTAGATTCCTCTGAAATGATGCCCAGTAGGAAGGTACATCAATTTATTAATAGTACTAATTCCACAGGAGGTACATTGGTATAAAAGAAAATTTGAAATCTAAAAGGCGAACACACATGGGGAGAGATGTTCAAATCACTTAGTAATAAGAGAAATGCCAATTAAACAAGAACAAGAGATCACTTCCCACCAAGACATGCAAAATTGGAAAGCTAGATGCACAAGGCTCAGGCAGGGAAGGGAGGTTCCGCGAAGCTCCATCCTGTGGTGTGTGCAGCCGGCTGCAGGCGACCCTGGCAGGGAAACGGCAGAGCCTCCATCCACGAATACACTTTAAGCCAGCAAGCCTACTCCCAAAGGAGGGGACACAGGCGGGAATGTTCCCCGCAGGACACTCACTGTGGGGCTCCTCAGTGTCCATCACTGGGACAGGCAGAGCCTGGAGGAGCCGGCAGTAGACACACTCGTTGCACAGAAAGAAACAGGAAACGGATCCTGAAATCATGGCATTTTGTGGTCAGCGGCGTGGGAAAGGGAGTGGGGCGAAAAGGGGACGGGGAGGGGCCTTGCACATATCAGCGGTGAAGTTCAGTCAGTTCAGTTCAGTTCAGTTGCTCAGTCGTGTCTGACTCTTTGCGACCCCATGAATTGCAGCATGCCAGGCCTCCCTGTCCATCACCAACTCCCGGAGTTCATTCAGACTCACTTCCATCGAGTCGGTGATGCCATCCAACCATCTCATCCTCTGTCGTCCCCTTCTCCTCCTATGCCCAATCCCTCCCAGCATCAGAGTCTTTTCCAATGAGTCAACTCTTCGCATGAGGTGGCCAAAGTACTGGAGTTTCAGCTTTAGCATCATTCCTTCCAAAGAAATCCCAGGGCTGATCTCCTTCAGAATGGACTGGTTGGATCTCCTTGCAGTCCAAGGGACTCTCAAGAAGTCTTCTCCAACACCACAGTTCAAAAGCATCAATTCTTCGGTGCTCAGCCTGCTTCACATCCATACGTGACCACTGGAAAAACCATAGCCTTGACTAGACAGAACTTAGTCGGCAAAGTAATGTCTCTGCTTTTGAATATGCTATCTATGTTGGTCATAACTTTTCTTCCAAGGAGTAAGCATCTTTTAATTTCATGGCTGCAATCACCATCTGCAGTGATTTTGGAGCCACCCAAAATAAAATCTGACACTGTTTCCACTGTTTCCCCATCTATTTCCCATGAAGTGATGGGACTGGATGCCATTGGAAAAGAAAAAAAAAAGCATGAAAAAAAAGAAATTCTGTCAACTAGCCAAGGCCACTTTGTGGTGTTTCTTCCACAGAGTAATGTCTGGGGACTCAACAACTTGCCTGTTGGTTCAAGGTGAATTCAGGGAGTAACACAGAAGCAGAGGGCTTTCCCTGCCCCCACCTTCACCACAGAAACACAGATACATAACACACACAACATGCATACACATGTATAGACACATGCACCCACAGAGATACATACTGGACACAGTTACACACATGTGTACACATACCCATGTAGACGCAGAGACACGTGTATACACACATACCTATGTATACACATACACATATAGACACACATATACACACACATATATACACACAGGTACACCCACACCCTCATGCACATGGGTGCCATTTCCCCACTATTTCTGGGATGCTACTGTTTCCTTGATCCTATCTCTCTGTCTTAAAATATGATGTGGTATTGTCTTCTTGGGAGATCATTCTACCTTGTGAGTTAACTAAATCAGCTAGCCCACTGGATCTTGTAACTATACCTTTTCCCAGGGCCTCCTCCATGTCTGTCCCATCAGCATCTTTCAGAGCTGAGGCCTGTGAATCTGCATTTTGGTCAGGCTGTTTGGTAAAACTGATAACGATTCTAATCATCTGATCATTTTGGAAACCAAGCAGTTTTCAACACGACTGCCCAGTAGGATCACCGGGAGAGCTGAAAACAAACAGCAAAATCTGTGGCCTAGGCTTTATCTCGGACCAATAAACTAGAAGCTTTCTGGGTGGGGCGTGGGGGTTTTGTTTTGAACCTTCCTGGGGTTCTACTATGCAGCCAACATTGAGAACCAGGGTCCCTGGGCAAAATTTCCTCCAGTTTCCTGCATCACCTGAAGTGCTTGCTAAGCACACAGCTCTTGGGCCCTTCCCCTGGAGATTCTGATACCCATGCATCTTGGTTGAAGCCTAGGAATTTGCATTTTCAACAAGTACAAGGCTTGATCTTGCCTCCAACAGTGGGATAAAAATAGTCATTTTTGTTCTCAGTGTGGAAGAGAGCTCCCTTCATCATTCTCTTCCCCTTGTCCCCTCTTCCAACTCTGGACAAGACTCCTCACTAGGAAGAAAGGGGCACATGGTTGGACACGTATTTTGTAGTCTGTTTTCCAGTGTTCATCACTGAGTTCTAAGATATCACAGTTTTTGGAGAAGTTCTTCTTTCCACAGCTGTGCATTTTCCTTAGTGGCTGTCCCTGAATTTTTCTCCCACACCAGGGGTGCATTCCCTGGAGCTGCTGGGGCAGGTGCAGAGATGAGGGAGGCAACATGACATGGATTAACAATTGCCATGTCTTAGGATGCTCTCTGTTTAGCCCTCCTGGCATGTATTTTGCTTGTCAGCTCTTCCTTGAGACCATCAATTAGGTGAATGCTCCAGACTGAATCCATTCTCACAACCAAAGCAACTGTATGTGAGAGGTCATTGTTTTCTCTTTGGATCAGAGACTCTATTTGAGGTTCCTTTTGTCATCATTCTCAATAATTCTTGACCTTATCTGAATTGACCTTTTCAATATACATGATAGATAAACAGCTATTTCCCTCTCCCAAATGAGGAAAAGACACTAATAGTCCAATTATAGGAGAAAAATACAAGTGGCCAATAAATAAGTAATAATAATAGCAATAATAAAAAAAAATGCAAGAAATTTACAATGAGATATCAATTTTTCATGTGGTATGGCAAAGATTAAAGAATAATAATAATGTGCGTTGTTGGTGTGGTTGCTGTCAAACAGCATTCCCGTTGGTGGGAACTATGAATTGGTCCAAAAACTGTAGAGGAAAATCTGGCAGTAGCCATCAAAATTTAAAATAACGCATATCACTGAGAAAGCAATTCCAGTTCTAGTAATTTACTTTACAGAGCTATTGACAAAAATATGCAAAAATATCTATATTTATATGAGTCTATATCTATTTACATAGATATAGATATTTATTTCAGAACTTTTTATACAAGTGAAACATTGGGAATTACCCTAAATCTCCACCGATAGGGGGACAATAAAATCATCTCTGGTTCATCTAGATACTCTGAAGCTGTTAACTAGAATGAGGTGGACCTGTATGCACTGATGTTAAAGACCATTGGGTCATTAACTAAAGAAAACAGTGGTTGTTGGCGGTTTAGTTGCTAAGTCGTGTCCGACTCTTGCAACCCCGTGAACTGTAGCCCACCAGGCTCCTCTGTCATGGGATTCTCCAGGCAAGAATACCGGAGTGGGTTGCCATTTCCTTTTCCAACTAAATAATGAGGAATACCTTCCAGGTCTTGGCCTTTGGCCCTAGGCGCAGAGGTTTCTGGGAGCTGAAAGTCATATGATCTCCAGCCGCAGGCTGTATGCGAGCTTGGGCCAAAGAGCGGCAGGAGGAAACCAGACTGTGGGTGGGGCCGGTAAGGGCCTCTGGGGGTTGAGGCAGAGGCCCCAGTGCTGCAGATGAGTTTCTCCAGTCTCCGGCGGCCATGGAGAGCACAGTGTGCAGGTGGCCCTGCAGAGGGCCACCCCTCACCGGGTGGGGCAGTGGTGAAGAGTCTGCAGGTTCCCTGTGACAATCCGAAGTGTAAAGGATGACAACAGCAGCTCAGCCAGCTTTCGAACCTGCAAGAAGAGGTGGGAGCGGAAAAGGTGAAGATGATTTGAACTAACGCTCAAAGCAATATTCAAGCAGAGACCTACCCTCTCATACAAAGATAAAATGTAGACAGACCACTCAGGATGCCCCTGAAGATATGCGGATCTGTGATTTCAGGAGAGAGCTGGAAGACAGAGAGAGCTGCTGCTGCAAAACAAAAATAGAGATCGGCCCACCTGAGAACACACAGCCTCCTCGTCAGTGTCAAAGAAGCTCCGCTGGACCAGATTCCCGCGGCCAAGCTTGATGTAGACCACCCTCTAACAGAGGAGGAAGATGAAGATTTTGAAGAGGAGAGTGACGGGGATGACACTGTAGCTCTTCCTGCAGAGCTGGGAAAAATTCAAACAGCAAGAACTGAAGAGCAGGCCAGGAAGGAACAAGAACAAAAGCTGAAGAAGAAAAGAGTCCTATAGAAAACATTCTGAGTGGAAACTCTGTCCTTAATCTCACTGGCCCATCCCAGCCTCAGGCCAGCTTCAAAGTTAAAAGAAGATGGGATGATGATGTTGTCTTCAAGAACTGTGCAAAAGGTATAGATGATCAGAAGAAAGACAAAGGTTTATGAATGATATGCTGTGATCTGAATTTCATAAAAGTTCATGGAGAAATAAATAGTACAGTTTTATGTGCTGAATTGAAGTCTGTGAAGTGTAAACAATCTGACTTTTTTTCTCTTCTCCCCCATTGAAATTATGTATAGGCTTCCCTAATTTTTAGCTTCAAAATATCTTTTCCTTTATTGACTCCTTACTGGATAAGGACTTAGGAATTGGTTTAACCCAGTTTCCATCTCAATATTTCTAATCATGTGTTTTCTCTTAAATATGGGAAAAGACTGCTTATTTTAATAATCTAAATAGTCAAATCTGTGTCCCCAACTTTTTGTTGAAAAGTATGTGGCTAATAAAACATGCCTATTTTTAAAAAATGAGGAATACCCAGCTTGCTTAGAACTTAAAAAAATTTTGTTCTGAGGTAATAAAGAAACAAAGGGGTAAAAACAAAAACTTGACTCTCATTTCCATCACTAACAAGCTATACAGTTTTGTCAAGTTACATAACTTCATTGAACCTCAATCTTTATATTGAAAATGAAAGGAGACACAATCGCTACTTCATAGAATTATTATAAAGTTTTAAAGAGATTACATATTAAAACTAAATAAATGCTAGTTCCCATTTCCACAAAGGTAAAGATTTTGCTCAGTTGCTCAGTCATGTCTGACTCTTTGCAACCCATGGACTGTAGCCCTCCAAGCTTCTCTGTCCATGGAATTACCCAGGTAAAAATACTGGAATAGGTTGCCATTTCCTCCTCCAGGGGATCTTCCTGACCCAGGGATCAAACCCACGTCTCCTGCACTGGCAGGTAGATTCCTTACCACTGAGCCACTGGGAAGGCCCTTATAAGGGCACTGCTGCTGCTGCTGCTGCTGCTGCTAAGTCGCTTCAGTCGTGTCCGACTCTGTGCGACCCCAGGGATAGCAGTCCAGTAGGCTCCCCCGTCCCTGGGATTCTCCAGGCAAGAACACTGGAGTGGGTTGCCATTTCCTTCTCCAATGCATGAAAGTGAAAGTGAAGTTGCTCAGTCATGTCCGACCCTCAGCGACCCCGTGGACTGCAGCCTTCCAGGCTCCTCCATCCATGGGATTTTCCAGGCAAGAGTACTGGAGTGGGGTGCCATTGCCTTCTCCAATAAGGGCACTAATCCCATCAAAAGTCACTAATCCCATCAAAAGTCACTCACCCTAATGACCTCATTTAAACCTAATGCCCCTGCAAAGGTCTTTCCTCCAAATACCTTCACTCTGAGAGTTAGGGCTGCAACATGAGAACTTGAGGGAAGGCAACAATTCAGTCATTAGCATACTCCCAAACTTAACAGAAATCTACTCTAAAACTCCATGGCAGAAAAATCCAAGCTGGTAGAACAAGAGCTGAAAGGCAAAAAACTCTGGGTTCTGTGAGAAAGCAGTAATAAATAGTATCAACAGCTAACACTTACTATCACTTGCCACATACCAGGAACTACTTAACATATTTTACATGTATCATCTTAAAATAGAGCAGTGAGGTTGCTACTATTACATGCCTGATAGCTCAGCTGGTAAAGAATCTGCCTGCAATGCAGGAGACCTGCGTTCGATACCTGGGTCGGGAAAATCCCCTGGAGGAGGAACTGGCAACCCTCTCCAGTAGTCTTGCCTGGAAAATCCTACGAGGAGCCTGGTGGTCTACAGTCCATGGGGACACAAGAGTCAGGCATGACTTAGTGACTAGACCACAACATGCATCATCTTAAAATAGAGCTGTGAGGTTGCTACTATTTGTCCATTTTATAGAAGAGGACAGTGGAGTCACAGAGAGATGTGATGAACTTGCCTAACGGTTGGTTTAGATTTGACACAGGCAGTCTGGCTCCAGAGTCCTTGAACTTCACTTCATTATTCTGCCTTCCTAGTAGCTACCCTTAGGGGAAGACTTCAATTTCATCTCCTTTCTCAGAACAGTGACATATGGAGACGCTCAACAAAGAATAGCCCTGGGGCAAATTTCTTAACCTATCTGGGCCTCAGCTGTCCTACCTCTTAAACAACCAGTAGAATTTACTTAATAGGGTCAGTGTCAATGATGGCTGTGGTTTAGTCGTTAAGTCATGTCCAACTCTTGAGACCTCATGGACTGTAGCCTGCCAGGATCCTCTGTCCATGGGATTCTCCAGGCAAGAATATCGCAGTGGGTTGCCATTTCCTTCTCCAGGGGATCTTCCCAACCCAAGAATCAAACTCAGGTCTTCTGCATTGCAGGCAGATACTTAATCAACTGAGCTACAAGGAAAGCCCGTCAGTGTCAATACTTAATGAAATAAAAGATGTAAACACTTACTAATGCATGTAGCATATAATAAATACTCAAACCAAGTAGCTAGGAATATTACTATTATTATGTCTTCAAAGAGGCTCTCTACAAACATCTGGTCACATGCCTGACCACTCCCCATTCAATAGGAAGCTACATCAGCAAAATCACTGGAGTCCCTGGTCTCTGCGCTCGGCACCATGTAGGTGCTCAGTAAACATTAGTTAAATGAATGAATGAACGGCCCAAACAACCACCAGCTCCAATGACTGGCCTTCTCTCTCCCTCCTGGAATGCACATTGATTTGTTCTGGATTTCTTGATAATTAATCTCTTGACAAAATTTAAGACCTGTTAATTACCCCTGATTAATTAGGGTGAACTTTTTAATTGCTTCCCTAAGCTGAAATACACTGTCAATAGGCCCCATAATTAGTGACCCAGTAATCAGTTTTAAACCAATTATCCCAGGATAACAAGTAAAACTAGGCAAGAAGTGCCCAAGGGGGCTTGGGCCAATTTCAGTGGAACTCATGTGGGTGAAGAATGCATGTTCAATGTAATTGGAAATATGGATACTCAGATTCTCTTGGGTATTTCATTTGTCTCAGTTTTCACTGCTGTATTATTTGAAAACAACAAAATAAGTATACTCCTTACCCACCCAATCAAAGGCCTGGAACTGAATCATGGAGTTGCCTGACCGCTTCTGGGTACAATTAGGGCCATCACATCAGGCTGTGCAGGTTTGTACTGTGCAACTCCGGGGTGTCATTTACACCGTAGTCCATGTGAATAGCACCGCTGAATGCAGAGCACCGCACAACCTGAGTGCAATAACCTGTAGACCACGTGGTGTAAGTGTTGGGACCTAATCATGAAGAATTCCCCCAAAGGAAGTCATGGGCTTGGATGCCCTCTCAGCTTTCCCAAAATGGGAAAATGCAAGTGGCAGATGCTTTTCATGGTCTGTCGAGAACTATGGACTTCTATTAAATGCCCATTTAATTTCTGCCAATCTAACTACTTGGATTTGAAAAGAAAATTAAGAAAAAGAAATAATAACTTAAATAGCACAAGCAATTCTTCCTGCCACTTCATTCAATAAGCGCATGCCCCAAAGTGAGGCTGAAATGGGGCCTTGAATCTGCTATTCCTTGTGTGCCTCTTGTAAAGACAGTATCATGATGTGTGGAGTATTTAAGGATTGGTGCTTTTTAAACAGCAGGACTGACAAGCAAGCCATCAAAGAAATGAAGATTTCTCCCTGTAGTGGAGGAAAACTGTCTGGGATGGTCTTTTTAAAAGATGATATAAAACCCCTCAAACATGGTACCTTCTTAAGCAATTCAAGAGTAATTTTGACAATGTGAGATTTTTCTCTTTTTCTGCCTACTTGTGAATCTAGTGTCCTTCCCATGAGGCAGAATTCCAGTTTGGGAAGGCAGGTGCTAACTGACCCAGGAGCCATTTTTCTCAATATGTAAGATCTCAGGTAGACTAGTTGGTTTTCAAGATATGGACTGACTAATTTAGGATTACCCCAGGATGCTTGTTTTTCAAATACAGATTCCTGGTCCCCACCCCAGATCTCTTACTTCAGAACATCTAGGCATATGGCTCCAGAATTTGCATTACTACAAATTCCATCTGGCTGTGACTTACATACTCTCAACTATAATTTCAGGTGAGGGTAGGAAGCTTGCCAGTGGTATCCACGGCCCTGACTTCAGGGCCTGGCACTAGCCTGGTGCGTGGTAAATGTTTAGTGACAGAATGAGTCTTTTGATTTGATTTAGCAATCCACAGGGCAGGAGCTAAGACATTAGCCAAGATGGGCCTTAAGAAAGAGTGATGTATCTCATCCTGCTTCTTAGGACTGCTTCAGGACCATGGTCTGAGACCTGCCTCAGGAAACTGCAGGTCAGCTCGTTTCCTGCCACCAGCTTCCTGCCCTCTGTATAGCATCTCACAGAAGCCATTAGCCGTTCATTTAGCGCCTAATCCTCTAATCCAACTGCTTGTTGATCTGCCAAGTAAGAAATATGCAGAGACACAAGCTACTTGTTCCCAGAGTTATTTCCAGCTGGTGAGAGGGAGGCAGCTGTGGAACAGGCTTTAGGTTTTGTTCTCTGATCCAGGAAATCCCAGAGTAATACTAGGCTGTGGCTTCCCCATTTGGACCCTTCTGGTGTTGAAGGTTCCTCCAAGAGCCATTACTAAAAAGATGAGAAACACCTCAACAGCCCTGGGAGTCTAGATGCTGAAAAATACAACAGGATGCTTCTCTATTGAAAATATAATCAGACTGCTACACTTTGCCCAAACATCTCATCCCTTCAGCAGGGATTTATTGAGCACCTACTGTATGCCAGGCACTACTTGAGTTTGCTTGAGAAACATCAAGATCCCCGTCTTTGTGGAGCTACAATAAGCCGTGGATACCACTGGCAATAAGCTTCCTGCACTCTCAATTCTGTCCCTTTAGCAGAGGATGGGGCCTCTCTATGGGTCTGAACTGCCCATCCAGCCAAATACCTCCGCAGCCTTCCTCTGGGCTGCCCCCAGTGATACCTTCTTCCCAGGCTCTCCTCATCCTTAGTTAAGATTTGGGTGGGGTTAGTGACTTGACTGTGTGAACAGCTGCTCTGAGAGTTTGGACCTGACCCAACAGAATCCTGTCCTCAAAGAAGCCTCAGAAATCCTCCAGTATCTGTTGCTTCCATTCCCCATGCCAGAAGTCTCCTCTCATCCCCCCATATCTCCCCTCCACACCCTCTACCCTACAAAGATGCCCCAGAGGCTGGGCTATATGCAGTACACTCACAAGCATCCATGTCCTCTTGCTTCCAGTTGGGTTTGGCCAATGGGAGGCAAAAAACAACAGAAGGAAGTCATTTATTTCTCTGGGTCCCTTTCTTTCTGAGAGATAAGCTCGGGTTGGCTAGGTCCCTCAGCAGAAGGTACCTCTCAGAGAGGCTTGCTCTAGACAGCTCTCCTTCCCTTCATCCCTTCAGTTGTGGTTGGTGACAACTCCACTGCCAGTCCCAGATTCTGCACTGGGGAGGTGCAAGATCTCCCCCAGATCCTACGGGGAGCCCCTGAGGCTGCCTGTAATCCTACTCATACTTTAGCAATCCGTTTCTCTCTTAGTACATCCTTCTCCGGTTGTACAAATCTGAACGTGCCATCTGATTTCTGAGCAGGATCTGAATGGTGCACCCCCCTCTCCCCACTTTTTTCTCTCTGAAGAAGCTAAAATCAAGGTTGCAAGCTCAGTTCCTCAGGCCACTTCCAGCTCACAGATGCGTCTTCTTGAGCCTTCACCATGTTGACCCTCGTATGCTCTTATATTTGGAAGAACAGTTGCCATCACTAAAAAATCAGGGTAATTCACGTAACAACTAAATGGTCACCTTCTCTTGAGAAGTTAGAATTTCTGGCAATACTAGACCTGTGGTTCTACATTAGTGGTCTAG
Source organism: Capricornis sumatraensis (assembly GCF_032405125.1). Classification (NCBI taxonomy): domain Eukaryota; kingdom Metazoa; phylum Chordata; class Mammalia; order Artiodactyla; family Bovidae; genus Capricornis; species Capricornis sumatraensis. The sequence goes on along the minus strand of NC_091071.1, from coordinate 21,659,627 downwards.
AGCTAAGTGGTAGCTGTCCACTGAACATAGGATATGGAGCAGAATGTAATTTCCTATTTGCCACCATCTCCACCACCCTCTATAATCATCTTGATATTGAGGTTGCACGCTGCCTAGCATTTACTGTTGTCTTGTTTTCCTTAGAGTTAAGAGAGAAATAACATTTTTCTATTCTTTATGTTTAGTAAAAATTGGGAAAATAACAGCTAAGCCAGGTGGTGGGGGGCAGGATATGAGCAAATTTCTTTGTAGAAATAAAGACAATTCCTACTTTTTGCTATTGAATCCCCTGCCTTCTTTACTAATCTTTGCTCCGAACGTTGTTTGCATTGGTTGGTTCAGAAACACATCTTTAGGTAAATCTGTCTTAAAGGCATCAAATGAGAGCTCAGGATGAGAGTGAAAATAAATGAATTAGGACTGAATTAGGCTAAGATGAGCTAGGTGGGTTTTAGAATGAGTCCACTTTCACCCACATCTTCTCATTGCCCCACCCCTGAACTGTAAACTTCCTGAAACAGAGACTTCAGGAAAAGGGCTAGGCCAATTTTAGAAAAGTTAGAGACTACAGAGGATAACTAAAATTGATAAGGAATTGATCTAATCTGACTTTATATACAAACTTTCATTTATATCACCTCATTTTCACCTTTGGGCTTCCACGATGGCTCAGAGGAAAAATAATCCACGTGCAATACAGGAGGCATAGGATACAATTGGTTAGATCCCTGGGTCAGGAAGATGCCCTGGAGGAGGAAACAGCAACCCACTCCACTATTCTCTCCGGGATAACCCCAGGGACAGAGGAGCCTGGTAGGTTACAGTCCATGGGGTCACGAAGAGTCAGACACAACTGAACAACTGCGCACCTGCCCTTATAAGAAGAGAAGGGAGAAAAGAGAGTTTGCATTCCCTTTCTCTCTCTCTCTCCCACCTGCCATGTGAGAGGATAGTGACTATCTACAAGCCAGGAAGAGAGAACTCACGAGAACCTGATGACGCGAGTAGCCCAATCTCAGATTTCCAGCTCCAGAATTGCGAGAAATAAATTCTGTTGTGTAAGCCATCTAGTTTGCAATGTTTTGTTATGGCAGTCCAAGCTGACTAGTACAGAGTGTTTATGAATTTTCTAGAATTGATTGCCTGGGGTCAATTGGGTTAAGTGCTATATAGTAGGGGGTGAATCCCATCTCTCTGATACAGAAATGCTCTATTGCCAAAAGACAGCTTTGATAACAGGGAGGATGGCAAGTCCAGAGAGTGAGAGTGGGGTCCCCTAATAAGTTCCCCAGTTGCATCTTTTCTGGGGCAGAAACTTAGAGATGGAGGGATCAGGCTCTGCCCAGTGCAATGCTGATGTCCAGGAAACTACAGGGGTGAGAAATACTGAAGCCAGGATGGTAGAATGAGACAATATGGGCTGCACATAGAGCCCAGATGTCACTCTACGCTCACCTTAGCCGCCAGCCTGAGACTCCAAAAATAAGAACTCATTTCCTTTTATGTCCAAAGGAAATAACAGGAGGCCATACAAGGTGTGGAAGTTAGGACTGCAGAGGCTGAAGTCCAAGGGCCTGGGTTCAATACTGTCCCTGGCACTAACTAGCTGGCTCTCTTTGGGTAGGTGACTTAATCTCCATGATTTAGCTTCCTCCTTCTCTAATGGGCATAACGATATGTGAATTCAATGGCTTTCAGTACGTAAAGTAACTCAGTGCCCAGCGCGCAGTGAGCGCCCCCAAATGGTCTTTTGCTACATAATAACTCCAAGTACCATTCGCCAAGATGGGGAGAAAGTTCAGTTTGTTCCTGGATTTGCCTTCCCAAAACATTCCCAAAGAACCCCAAGGTCCACTTCTTGCTAGTCTCTGTTTTATACGTCAGGGAATAGTTGGCAAAATCCTTCTGAACAGGAGGTCAGCAAATTCGGACTGACCTTAAATTCTGTAGTCTCTGAAACTATGTTTTGATGCTCTAAGGAAACAATTACTTCTCCTTGCTCTCTGTGTAGGTGTTTTATGGGAGTAGTTGCTGCATGGAATTGACATTATTATAGTGCTGAACCTTGGCAGGAGACAAAACACCCTTTCTGTAATCAAGGGGTTTAGTTACAGAGTTTTTTCTGGTTCTACTTGCTCAGGAAAAAGGTGAGTCTTGCAGACCAGAAGGAACCAGGGGAGAAATGGAAGGGTCACTCAGGGCTGAGCTCAAGAACTCTTGCTCTGAATGGTAAGTATGTCAACAGGATACTCCTTGGGGTGGGGTGGGAGGGGGGTGGGAAATGGAACATACTGCAAGGAGAGTCTAATTTGCATCAGCCTTTGGGGGCTGGGGGAGTCCTTGGTGGCTCAGTGATAAAGAATCCGCCTGCAATACAGGAGACTGCCTACAATGCAGACGACGTGGGTTTGATCCCTGGGTCAGGAAGAGCCCCTGGAGAAGGGCATGGCAACTCACTCCAGTATTCTTGCCTGGAGAATCCTGTGGACAGAGGAGCCTAGCAGGCTATGGTCCATAGGGTTGCAAAGATTCAGATATGACTGAAGTGACTTAGCCCACGCACATGTTTCTTTTGGTTAGAGGTGAAATTCATTAACTCATGCTTTCATTCATCCATCCATTTATTAAGCTGTTCATCCTTGCATTCATCCATCTGTTTATACATCCTTTTATCTATCTATCCATCCAACAAACATTTACTTAGCACCTATTATGTGCCACGCACTGTGCTAGGCATGGAGATATAGTAATGAACAAGACAGAAAATGCCCTCAATGAGCATACTTCCTAGGGGCAAAAGACAAGTGATAAACAAATAAAATACACAGTGTATCAATTGCTGATGAGTTCTTTGGACACTATAAATCAGGAAAGGGGACTAGGGAGTGCTGCTGCTGCTGCTGCTGCTAAGTCGCTTTAGTTGTGTCCAACTCTGTGCGACCCCATAGACTGCAGCCCACCAGGCTCCGCCATCCTTGGGATTCTCCAGGCAAGGACACTGCAGTGGGTTGACATTTCCTTCTCCAATGCAGGAAAGTGAAAAGTGAAAGTGAAGTCACTCAGTCGTGGCCGACTCTTATGACCCCGTGGACTGCAGCCTACCAGGCTCCTCCATCCATGGGCTTTTCCAGGCAAGAGTACTGGAGTGGGTTGCCATTGTCTTCTCCGAGGGAGTGCTGAGGGGTAAGCAATTTGACAGGTGATTTAGGAGGGTGGAACCAGGGCCTCAGGCTCCAGCAGTCCTTCCCTAGCAAGTGTGTATTAGTTATATCCTGCCCTTTGCAATCCCATGGACTGCAGTCCACCAGACTCCTCTGTCCATGGGATTCTCCAGGCAAAAATACTGGAGTGGGTTGCCATTTCCTTTTCCAGGGGATCTTTTCAACCCAGGGATCGATTGCAGGTCTCCTACATTGCAGGCAGATTCTTTAGCACTGAGCCACCAGGGAAGCCCTCCTTAGCATGAATTTAAAAAACAAAAATGCAATAGTACCTTAGAGACCTCCCAAGGCTTCTTGTACTGTAGCAACTGGGGCAACTCAGTGGCAGGCAGTTACCCACTGAGGCAGTCATTCAGGGCATGCACGTGTACTTGAAGAGGGCATCTGTTATTTTTGCCTGTGTAGCGTCAATCATCCATCTTTCTCTCTCTCTCTCTCTTTTCTTTGGCCATACTACAGCATGTGGGATCTTAGTTTCCTGACCAGTGATCAAAGCAGTGACCCCCGCAGTGGAAGCACTGGGTCTTAACCACTGGATGGCCAGGGAAGTCCCCAGTCCTCTTTATATCTGTACCTGCACCCTGGTTTTCTCTTGGGGAACCATTCTTCTCCCTTTCTCCTGTCCCTTGGTTTAGACGGGGCTGACTTCCTTCAGACTCCATGGTGCACATGTGACCCAGGTCTGGCCAATCAGTATGTTTATTTTTCCTGGTCGCACTGATTGGTTCAGACATAGATCCCTGACTGTGAAGCGCTAATGAGAGCCATCCTCCAGACTTTGCCTGTGTCACTGAGGAAGAGACATCTTTTTATTTGATGGATATAATATGATGAGGTACAATTTAAAAGTCTGCAGCTACCAGTGGCCATCTTTGCCATGTGAGAGAGAATCTGCTTGAGCATGAAGCCAGCACTGAGATCTGAGGGATGCAGAGAGATTAAGCCTTGATGATGTCATCGGGTCCCTGGACTTAGCCGAGTCTGGTCTACCTACCCCTAGACTATCAGCTTTGCAGGATCATCATTTTCTCAAAAAAGTAGTCATTTTGATTTAGGATTCTGTCACATGTAGCCCAACAGTTCTGATTAACATGGTGCTCAGTGAAGATGTATTGAATAGCTAACATCATCAGAACTTTCTGCTGATAGGAACCTTAAGAGATCTGAATTCCATTCACTTTGTTTCTATTTCTCACATCAGGAGGTTCAATACGACACCTACTGTGTTAGCTACTGGCTCTTCATATTGACCTTTGCAGCTTTAAAAAGGAATTTTACGTGTGTTCAGAGTCATGGAGTATAGGAAGTAGGACATGCCCTCTAAATATGTTTAGATACTGATTTTAGTATGTTTCAAAGGTAATACATGTTGGGCACTTCCCTGTGGTCCAGTGGTTAAGAATCTGCCTTGCAATGCAGGGGACATGGGTTTGATCCTTGGTGGAGGAACTAATATCCTACATGTCAGGGAGCAACTAAGCCTGTGTGCCACAACTAGAGAGCTCCTGCACCTCAACATAAGAAAGATAAAGATCCAGCATGCTACAGCCAAGCAATTAATTAAATAAATATTAACCCCACACACACACACACACATACACCCACACACAAAAGTAATACATGTTCACTTTGGAGAATGTAGAGAAGCACAGAGAAAAAAAAAAAAGTGTGTAACTACTCAGATGGAAATAACTTGGTATGCCAGTTTTTTCTTCGTACCCATGTGTTTGAAATAAAATTAGAGTTGCACTCAAATACTCTTATAATCTGTATTTATTTTCAGGGAAAATATATTTTGACTGTTTTTCCATGCCAACAATTACCTTATAACAACTTATTTGACCATGATTTGGAAATAATTTAAAGTTACAGAAAAGTACCAAGCATAGCATAATAAACATCTATACTGCCACCATGTACAATTAACAACTGTTAATATTTTGTTACATTTGCTCTGTCATTTTTAAAAGGAAAACCATTACTTACATATCCAAATTCTCCTAACAGTGAACCTTAATTTATTTTTCACCATTGTGAAAAACATTATGAAGAATATCATTATTGAACTGTAACTTTGTATACATCCATCATTCTCTCGGGTTAAATTCTTAGAAATATAGTGAAACTACATCCTAGCCAACACTGGGTTATTATAATTCCCATTATTTTTAACTATTATATTGGAGAAAGGTGACATTTTGTTATTGTCTTAATTTATATTTCTTTGATTCCTACTGATGAGAAATATGCTTTTTTATGTACACTGGTAAATTTGTAATTTTTCTTTTGTGAATTACATTTTCAGGTCCTGTGTCCTTTACTCATTTGGGGTGTTCATCTTTTCTTTTTGAGTTGAAAGACTTGTTTCAATATTAAGGATGTTTTTATCTAGCAAATATATTGTGCTGTGCACCATCTGCCCTTCAATTTTACTTCTGATGTTTACTGTCATAGGTAGATTTTTATTTTTTTTGTAATAAAATTCATCTCCCTCGTCCTTTATTTTTTCTGCCTTTATGCCATACTTAGAAATTCAATCTTCCCTTATCCCAAATTCTAAAATTATCTACCCCACATATTTTCAAGCACCTTGGGTTTTTTAACATAAAACTTTAAAAAGGAATTAATTCTGATGTATGATATGAGGTAGGGATGGATTAGGGATGGTTAGCCATGAGTTACCACCAATGGCTCAGTGGTAAATATTTCTCTTGCAATGCAGGAGACACAGGAGATGCAGGTTCAATCCCTGGGTCTGGAAGATCCCCTGGAGGAGGGCATGGCAACCCACTCCGGTATTCTTGCTTGGAGAATCCCATGCATAGAGGAGCCTGGTGGGCTAAAGTTCATGGAGTGGCAAAAAGTTGGACACAACTGAGCATGCATGTAGACACATGCACCTTGCCTTCTATATATTTATGCCAATTTCTGGAAACGTTATTCTGTTCCATTAATTTGTCTTAGCTCCATTAGAATTTTAGTCATTGTCTTCATAATGTAGTTTCCTATCTATTCTAACAAGTGTTCTCTCTTCTTAAGCTTTTTAGCTGTTGTTGTTCAGTCACTAAGCCATGTCTGACTTTGCAACTCCGTGGACTGTAGCACACCAGGCTTCCCTGTCCTTCACTATCTTTCTGAGTTTGCGCAAACTTATGTCCATTGAGTCAGTGACACCATCCAACCATCTCATCCTCTGTTGCACCCTTCTCCTCCTGCCCTCAATCTATTCCAGCATCAGGGTCTTTTCCAATGAGTCGGCTCTTTGCATCAGGTGGCCAAAGTACTGGGGCTTGAACTTCAGCATCAGTCCTTCCAGTGAATATTCAGGGTTGATTTCCTTTCAGCTTGACTGGCTTGATCTCTTTGCAGTCTGAGGGACTATCAAGAGTCTTATCCAGCAATACTGTTTTGAAAGCATCAGTTCTTCAGCACTCAGCCTTCTTTATGGTTCAACTCTCACATCTGAACTGATTACTGGAAAAACCATAGGTTTGACCATATGGACCTTTGTTGGCCAAGTGATGTCTCTGCTTTTTAATACACTGTCTAAGGTTCATCATAGCTTTTCTTCCAAGGAGCAAGCATCTTTTAATTTTGTGGCTGTTGTCCTCAGTGATTTCCCAAGAAAATAAAATCTGTCACTGTTTCCACTTTTTCCCTATCTATTTGCCATGACATGATGGGACTGGATGCCATAATCTTCATTTTTCAAATGCTTCATTTTAAGCCAGGCTTTTCACTTTCCCTAATTTTTATTTATTCTTGTGCTTTTATTCCCTAAATTAAGTTATGACCAACCTAGATAGCATATTGAAAAGCAGAGACATTACTTTGCCAACAAAGGTCCGTTTAGTCAAGGCTATGGTTTTTTCCAGTAGTCATGTATGGATGTGAGAGTTGGACTGTGAAGAAAGCTGAGCACCGAAGAATTGATGCCTTTGAACTGTGGTGTTGGAGAAGACTCTTGAGAGTCCCTTGGACTGCAAGGAGATCCAACCAGTCCATTCTAAAGGAGATCAGCCCTGGGTGTTCTTTGGAAGGAATGATGCTAAAGCTGAAACTCCAGTACTTTGGCCACCTCATGCGAAGAGTTGACTCATTGGAAAAGACCCTGATGCTAGGAGGGATTGGGGGCAGGAAGAAAAGGGGACGACAGAGGATGAGATGGTTGGATGGCATCACCGACTTGATGGACGTGAGTTTGAGTGAACTCTGGGAGATGGTGATGGACAGGGAGGCCTGGCGTGCTGCAATTCATGGGGTCGCAAAGAGTCAGACACGACTGAGCGACTGAACTGAACTGAACTGAACTGAACAGGTGAGCATGAGCACAAACAGTGGAGGCTTTTCATTATAAACCTGCCTAGGACTCCATCCCAAGAAATTCTGATTCACTGGGCCAGATGTGGGGCCTGGGCATCTTTCAGAAATAAGTGGTGGTGGTGGTTTAGTCACTCAGTCGTGTCCAACTCTTGCGAGCCCATTAACTGTAGTCCGCCAGGCTCCTCTGTCCATGGGATTCTCCACACAAGAATACTGGAGTGGGTTGCCATTTCCTTCTCCAGGGGATCTTCTTGACCCAGGGATCAAACCCAGGTCTCATGCATTGCAGGCAGATTCAGAAATAATTATTAACAGATAAATCACACATACCACTCCCCCATGGAATAGATGCATTGTACATAGATGGCTCTCTAGTTGATGGTGAGCATCCCACAAGACAGTCCCAGATTAAGAATCACTGCTCCAGCTCCTAAGGATTAAAAAAAATTTAAAGATACAGTTTTACATTAAAAAATTTTAAAGATATGCTTAATTTTTTTTTTTTAAGTAACTATTGCAGTTTTATAACACTGTGTCAGAGTTCCCCTCTTCTCTCACTTCTAGCCAGTTTCCAAGTCCAAGATGCTCTCCTGGGACCACCTGAGGTACTCTTATGTAATTGTTCAAGGGATTTAGCTCAGGCTTTGACATTTTTAAAAGCTCCTCCAGGTCATTTTAATGTATAGTTGGAGTCAGTAACCAGTGGTTAGGAATTCCTTCTTATTCTTGACTCATTCTACAGTTCGTGTAGAATTCTGAGTTAGTGGGGATTTTGATCTTGGCTATGTTTCAGAATTATGTGTGGAACTTAAAATACAGACTGAGCTGAATATTTGTGTTCAATATTGGTCACCTGTATCAAAGAAAAATAAATATAATCCTACAGGTAGTTCTAACACAGAGTCAGGGCTGGATACCTATTTTGCAGGCAACTGTCCTTTTTAAATTATCAGCCTTACTTTTCAGGTGAGAGCCTACTTGTTTAGACACCTGGGCATAGACTTGACCCAGTGTATCAACATTCACCACATCCCAGCAGAAGTGTGTTTCAAACTTAAGCATTTAACAGAGCCACTGGAACAGCTAGCTGGATTCCCAGCCCCTCAGCCCACTCCCCCGCGTTTCTGATTCAGTTGATATGGGCCTGATGGTTTGCATTTTTAACAGGTTCTCAGGTGATACTCTGGAGAAGGAAATGGCAACCCACTCCAGTGTTCTTGCCTGGAGAATCCCAGGGACAGGGGAGCCTGGTGGGCTGCTGTCTATGGGGTTGCACAGAGTCGGACACAACTGAAGAGGCTTAGCAGCAGCAGGAGCAACAGGTGATACTCATATTGTTCATGGGATTCTTGAGGCAAGAATACTGAAGTAGTTTGCCATTCCCTTCTCCAGTGGAACACACTGGTCCAGGGACCACACTTTGAGAACCATTGAGCTATAGCATTTATACAAATATTAATATTAGACTTCTTCCATGATAGAGCGATTGCTCCATTGCAATGAGTTTAAGCATGGGCTCCAAGGTGCGGGCTTCAGACCACTGAGAAGTGAGGGTAAGAGGCGTACAAAATAGAGGCGCCATGCACCTATATTGCTAAGAATCACTTCAAAACGATTTTGTGAAATCTCTAGGACTATAATCTCTAGTCTGACATTACTCAGGTAACTTCTTACATATCCCTCCATTCCAATTCTGTGACCATTATTGTGGGTGTTGCTGCTGCTGCTGCTGCTAAGTCGCTTCAGTCGTGTCCGACTCTGTGCGACCCCGTAGACGGCAGCCTACCAGGCTCCCCCGTCGCTGGGATTCTCCAGGCAAGAGCACTGGAGTGGGTTGCCATTTCCTTCTCCAATGCATGAAAGTGAAAAGTGAAAGTGAAGTCGCTCAGTCGTGTCCGACTAGTAGCGACCCCATGGACTGCAGCCTACCAAGCTACTCAGTCCATGGGATTTTCCAGGCAAGAGTACTGGAGTAGGGTGCCATGGCCTTCTCTGAGGGAAAGGCCTAGTGACTGTTATTTAGGGAAGGACCCATCTTTTAGAACTGGGTGGATCAATCATTTGGACGGTTATAGAACCATCCCCCAACCCACCACCAACCAATTTGGAAGCATCATCTTTTAACTTTTATCTACAATGAAGCCAACTAAATTTCTAAACTGAGACACAGATCATGACACTGTACTGTGGAAACACTTCAATGACTCCCCATGGCTGTTGAGATAAAATTCAAAATTTTTAACATGGTTTCACAAGTTGCATCCCCAGAAAGTAAATTCTAAGATGGAGTTTAGCATGAACCCTCCTTATTAGGGGATGCCTTTGGGATTAATGGGGCTTCCCTGGTGGCTCAGATGGTATTCAATCCCTTGGTTGGGAAGATCCTCTGGAGAAGGGCATGGCAACCCACTCCAGTATTCTTGCCCGGAGAATCCTGTGGACAGAGGAGCCTGAAGCCCATGGGATCACAAAAAGTCAGACATGCCTGAGCGACTAATGCACTTGGGGTTAACACCTGGAAGAGGGGATGGAAACATGAGTGGGCAGAAAGGGTCAAGCCGAGATGTAGGCCCAGTGACAGCTGCAAGTTGATCACATGGGGAGCTCGAGTTAAAGTGGTCCATCCAGGTGGTCCTGAGTTGAGCCAAGATGGCCAAGTCTATATACCCTTAATGGATGTCAGTTGCACTGTGAAGGGTATGACATGGGTGAGGCAGCTCTCAGCAGTTAGGTCAGTCCTTGAAGGGCCTGATAGCTGAAGGCTGGCTGTTGACAGCATGCTCAGCATCCAAGGTATCAAACTCCTCCTTGCAGGGGGCTTGAGTGTGTAGCACAGTGTCTCCCACGCATGGCCACCGCATTCTTTGCAATCTGGCTGCCTCTCTAGTGCCTTTCTGTCTACCTCTCAGGCACATTGTTTTTTCTTTCAGTCTCTCAAGTTCGCCTTTCTGCCCCAGGGCCTTTGCACATGCTCTCACCTCTGCCTGGACTGTGTTCTCTGCATTCCTGACATCTCCTCCCACCCCACATTCAGACACTCCAGCTCATTCTTCAGGTCTCTGCACCAGTGTAGCTTCCTCTGGGGAACTTCCCTGACCCTCCACCCAAATTAGGATTCTGGAATATACTTTCAAAGCTTAGACACCTGCCAAGACTCACTTCTGCCTCTTTCCTTGGGGTTCCAGGTGGAAAGAGATGGGCCTGAATGCCAGGTGAGCTGGCTAGATGGGGTAAGTGAGATGCTTTATATGTGGTGTGCTGGCTTCCCTTCAAATTGAGCTCAGACTTTTGGAAAACTTTGCCCTGTTTCCCTATTCTAGGTTGGGACCAGAGTTTAAAAGGGGAAGCAGCAAGGGCCACAATCAGAATGAGGAGATGAAAATGGAAAGTGAAATTTAGGAGGATAAACTCAAGTGCCCTTGATCAGACATCCCTCTTAACCAGGGGATTCTCCTTCTTGTGTTAAATCACAGAGATTCAGGCTTTCATCCTATTGAATTAATAACAATATAATAACAGTAGTAATGCTGCTGAGTGTTCACTATGTAATGCTATGGTTTTTTAATATAAATTAATTTATTTTAATTGGAGGCTAATTACTTTACAATATTGTATTGGTTTTGCCATACATCAACATGAATCCACCATGGGTGTACTGCCGTGTTTTCTATTTGCTTGCCTTATCTCACTAATCCTTATATCATCTCTGGGAGGAGGACTATCACTTCTCTCTGTTGAAGAGACTGAGGTGCACTGGAGTTAAGTAATTTGCCCAGGATCATAGTTGTAATTAGTGACAGAGCTGGACTTTGAAGCAGGGTTGTCTGATGAGGGAACTGCCAGGCCAAAGCAGCTTGCATCGGGCCTCTCTGATGTGGGAGCCTCCCTGGACTTCCCCAAGGGGCTGGAGCCTCTGGTCCCAGTCCCCGGTCCTCAGCAGTTCTCCCAGACCCGCCTCTGCTGCTGGTTGCGGTTCTCTACCCCATCCCCCCACCCCCTCCCCCTTCAGCCAGCAGGGCTGCTGAAGTCCCAGCATGCCTCAGGCTGCAGCCAGCCTGAGTTCGACATAACTCACCTGAAAACTCCCCTGTAAAGGGAAAGGGGCCAATCAAATGTGAGTTATTCTTATTGTAAGCTCCCCAAAGCCAGGGACCTTGTATGATTTATCTTGGTATAACCCATAGTATTGGGAACAGGGCCTTACACATAGCACACAATAAATGTTTATGGAATTGACTGGAGTTTTCAGAGAGATGGGAGACTAAACACACACACACACAAATTGATACACACGTTATCCACACACAGACACACACATACACAGACATTACACCTACACACCCTCCACACACAAACACCTACCCTCTCTACTCATATAGACACAGTCTACACACACACACACACACACACACAGGTTCTTTCCTGTGGGTGTGAATTTGCATCTGTGATCTTTGCTTCCCGTGGCATGGTGTGTGTATAACTCCATCACTCATTTTAATTACATTATTGTGGGCTCTATTTGGCCGTTGGCTATTTTTGAGACCAAATTAGAAATTTAAAAACAGCCATCTTTCTTCCCGAAGAAACTTATTACAGCCATTACCCTGGATGGGGTGGTGGAGAATGGGGGCTTGGGGAGTGGGTGGAGGGGGCTTATTTACATGGGAGTCCCTTTTGTTCTGTTTGCAATTTTTTTTTAAAATCACGTATGTATATTATCTTTTCAAAGCATACAAATAAAGACACTTAAATAAAGAAAAGAAAATAGCCACCTCGCTTCGAAAACAACCACTGACTTATATAAACGCTTTTATAAGTGGGTTAGTTAGAGATTAAAGTGGAGGCCTGTTCTGGCCGGGTTCACGGGCCTCCCAGGGACACGTTGCCTCCACCCGGAGGGCAAGGCCGCCAGCATAGCAGCAGACAACCATCTGGGGCCTGGGCTCAGCTCACCACCCTGAGCCTGGATGAGACCAGACGGCATCTCCTCTCAAGCTTGCGTGGAGAACCCCTCCTCGAAGCCCCTCTGTCGAAACCCCACACATCCATTTAGCTTTTCTCTTTGCTGGGTCAGTGACAGATCTGCAAGGATTAGGGGAGGTAAGCTCTGAAATCTACTCAGTAAGATAAAAATCTGTCCCTTCATTCTCAGGCTCAAGTGGAAATGATTAAATCTGAGGAGTCGGGCTCAGAGGGCGGGAATCTGGCTGTAGCCTTTGAGTTTGAAGTCATGTCGCGTCCTTTTCTGTGATTTTAGAATCACTGGCATCTGGTCCCCCGACTCCATGGCAGCTGTTTGGAGCCTTGGAGTCAAACCCAGGGAGGATTGGGGCCTCCGAGGTGGACAGAGTACTTATAAGCAGCTAATGAGAGAGCCTGGGCTTTCTTCTGAGTCCAAGATATTCCTGGAGGGATTAATTTTTATCAAATGACTTCTTAATGAGAGACTGCTTACCTCCAAATTTGGAGACTTTAAAGCTCCTGAAATTTAAAACTAATCAGCAGGCTGGTCTGCTTTGAATGTGAGAAGTTCACACAATCAGAAGCTCAAAAGAAAAAAGAACGAGTTAGTAAGAGCCAGGAGCTAGCAGAGTGGAAAACATTAGCTTGAAATTGGGCAGGTGGCCTTGCTCTGTATCCCCAGAAGAGGCACTGAGGTGTCGGGTTGAGATCTGAAATTGGGGTCCTGTGGGCTGGCTCTAACTTGTAGATGTGTTTTGTGGAATCCACATATAATTTTAAATTGGGGGAAATTCCATGTACAAATGTGTTTTGGGGGCTTCCTCATGAAATCAGAAACTCTGAAAGTGGCAGGCCAGCATCCCAGCAGAGCTGACAATCTCCTTGAGCTGTGTGAGTTCATTTGCCACAGTTCAAAGTTTCCCTGTAACCTTTCAGTGTGTGTATCATGCTAGGGCTTCCCTTTTGGTTTAGACAGTAAAGAATCCTCCTGCAATGCAAGAGACCAAGGTGTGATGCCTGGGTCAGGAAGATCCCCTGGAGAAGGGAATGGCTACTTGCCTGGCCCTTGTGAGTTTCTTCCCCAGATGAACCACACTCATGCTTAGAAAGACCATCAGTTCAGTTCAGTCACTCAGTCGTGTCCCAACACTTTGTGACCCCATGGACTGCAGCATGCCAGGCTTCCCTGTCCATCACCAACTCTTGGAGATTGTTCAAACTCATGTCCATTAAGTCAGTGATGACATTCAACCATCTCATCTTTTGTCATCCCCTTCTTCTCCTGCCTTAAATCTTTCCCAGATCGAAACACCATGGACAGACTGTTTTGCAAATCTGGGGATCATTTGGTAGACAAGTGAGGCCATGTCTACTCCACTGGGCTGCGTTGGGAGAATTCCTTCCCTCTAACCCACACTGGTGTTCTGGTTTGGCTGCCCCTGTGATTCAACTTCAGTGACTAATGTTTCTCACACCTCGTGATGGACAGACTCTAAGATGGTCCCAAATTATCCCCATGCCCTGATACTCCTGTTACTGTATAATTCTCTCCTCTTAACCTGCAACTTACTTCTAACCAACAGAACATAGCCAAGGTGACAGGATGTCAGCCTGTGGTTACATTACATAAGACGGGAGCATCTGTCTTGCTAACAGACGGCCTTCCTTTGCTGGCTTTGATGGAGCAAGTGGCCTAGCTGGGCAGGCCCATATGCAAGGATCTGAGAGCGGCTGATGGCCAACAAGCAGCTGGGAACTCGAGGGTGACTTCTGGCCAACGGCCGGGAAGAAACAGGCCCTAGCCTGACAGCCCATAAGGACCCAAACTCTGCCAATAACCACATGGGCTTGGAGGTCGATTCTACCCCAGCTGAGCCTTCACATGAAATCACAGGCCTGGCTGACACCTTGACTGTAGCCTTGAGAGACCCTCAAGCAGAAGACAGAGCTAAACCCAAACTCCTGAGCCATGGAAATTTTGAGAAACTCAATTAACTGTGAGTCATTTTATTGTTTTCTCTGTAGTGATAGAGAGGTAACGAAGATTCCCTTCGGATCTGGAGTCTTAACAGTTACATTCCTTCTCAGTTTGACCCCATCTCTGTCTACAGTAATTTTACTTATTATTATATAGGACCGCTAAGTGCTGCTATTGATTCTCCTAAATCTGGATCATGTGCCAGAATAGACTTTTCTTGAGAAGGATGTGGGAGAGGGTATGGCCACATTCAGTTCACATCTTTTTTGTATCATTTACTAATGTATCTCACCATAAAATATTTGTGTGTACCTTGTTGCCTGGGACTCTGTCTTGTTCATCCTGATATTAGAGTTGCTAAACATGATGAGTACATGCCCAGTAAACAGGTGTTGCCTGAATGCATACAGCTGAAGGGTTGAATTATCCTTTTGTTATTGTTGTTCAGTTGCTAAGTCTTATCTTAGCCTTATCTGGTCCTTCTCTTCTCCTGGGCACACCAGAGGATGGCACAGCCCTACTCCCATGAAATTGGGCAGGGTCATGTGCTTAGTTCTGCACCATGGACTGGAATGGAAGTGATACATATCACTTCCGGGCCAATGCATTTAATTTCCATGATGAGCCCACCCCTCTCGCCCCCCTGCTATGGTGACCAAGGAGGCTTCATGCTGTAGAGGGTGCAAAACAAGACACCAGAGCCTCCATCATTCTGGGCCCCCAAGTGACTAGAAGGATCACAGCCCTCACTGACCTTGCTGCATATGTACAGTGAGAAGGAAATATAAAGTGTGAGGCTACTG
This sequence comes from Capricornis sumatraensis, assembly GCF_032405125.1. NCBI lineage: Eukaryota > Metazoa > Chordata > Mammalia > Artiodactyla > Bovidae > Capricornis > Capricornis sumatraensis. The sequence continues at coordinate 21,644,340 of NC_091071.1, read as the reverse complement.
AGATTCTGGAGTTAATATATTACCACAGCAAAACCTAGACTATCTTGAATAAAACACCTCTTAAAAGACAGAAGCAAATTATACCTTACTCTATTTCCTCTTTCATCTCTTATTCTTTTAAGAAATATAAAAGCTGCTAACACTTCTGATGCTTCTGATAATACATAAGTATATCAGAACTCCCACCCATCCTGAGAGACTCAGTTCTGTGGGAAGCCCCCCCTACCCCCACCCCAAGCAGAGTTAGAGGAATCTTCCTCTAGGCTCCCACGACATGCTCATCATCCCTCTATTAGAGCACTTAGCACACTATTGAAATGATTTGTGTACATCTATCTCTCCCTCTAGACTCTAAGTGTCAGAAGCCTCCTTTATTTCCCTCTTAAAAATCTGGGGAAAATACACCAAAGGAAGGATAAATACAGATAAAAGGCAGCTGCACTGAGGCTCTCCTCCACCTTTATCCAGCAATGTTTTAGTTAAGCGTCTTTTGATTGCAGGTAACAGAAATCTAGTCTCGCTAGTTTAAGTGAGAAAGAACATGTATTGGAAGGCTATAGTAGTTCTTGGAATCCAAAGGAAAGATGAATGAACAACTCAAGGAATCACAGTACCCAGGGCAGCACTGGACTTTATCACAGTCCCTCTACAGTTATGTGGTGGCCTGACACATCTTCCAGCTCCCAGACTCAGGGTCCAGGAGAGAGAATCCAATTGCGGCAGCTTGGGTTAAGTATCTGCTCCCCATCCAGTCATCAATGTCTGGGAGAAGTGTCATGCAGTTGAAACATGAGCTGTGGCTTTGCAATATGGTGATTCTCAGAGACAATGGGGCAGGTAAATCATCTAATAGATGCTCATATCAGATGATTACCTTGTCTAACCTTCAGAAAAAGCATCTACTTGCCTCACCGCTCTGTAGACTTGACACTTCCTGATAAATTCCAACCATTCCGGAAACCTCCCTTAAATGTCCCAAATCACCCCAGACTTCTGAAGAAATACCTGGACACACCATCTCTTTCTAGATACCACAATGTGCCCAGGAGTTTGGGTGGTCTTGGTTGCCCTTATCTGGCTACTCTGTTGCGCCCAGTTGCTCTTCTCTTGGACGGTTCTCAACATCCAGAGCCTTGGACTCCACTCTTGGGCTTTATCATCCGCAGCTGAGGCTGATCACTCAGCCAAGCCTGACTGTTGGCTGGGCCTGACAAGGAGCTTCCCCATGTGAGACTCATAGAAAGTGTTTGTTGAATTAAATGAAAATAGATTACTCCAAGCTAGATTGTATTTCCTCTTATCAGCCCTTCCTGGAATGGAAAATCAAAAGCAAACTGGAGTTCTGCAGGGAAGAGGGTGTGCACCATCAATTCTGGAAACAAATCAAGTCCTCTCCCCTTAATCCTGGCCATTCATTGTCATTTATTCATTCATTCATCCATTCAACAAGCATTTTCCTATTATGTCAAGTGTTTTCCTAGGTCTGCTCCTGCTGCTGCTGCTAAGTCACTTCAGTCATGTCCGACTCTGTGCGACCCCATAGATGGCAGCCCATCAGGCTCCCCCATCCCTGGGATTCTCCAGGCAAGAACACTGGAGTGGGTTGCCATTTCCTTCTCCAATACATGAAAGTGAAAAGTGAAAGTGAAGTCGCTCAGTCATGTCCGACTCTTTGTGACCCCATGGACTGCAGCCTACCAGGCTCCTCCGTCCATGGGATTTTCCAGGCAAGAGTACTGGAGGGGCTGCCATTGCCTTCTCCATTCCTAGGTCTAGGGATATTAAAATGAAAAGCATCTTGTCTTGCTATTAACTCAGGTTGTGGGGTGGGGGGGGCAGGTGCAGAATTTCTGGGTGATAAAACAAGCCATAAAGTCTTATTAAAAGAGTGTATTGTAGAGAGGCCTCAATATGAATCCTGCCTCCACTACTTCCTACATACTTGACCTTGGACAAGTTATTTGACCTTTTAGGATCTTATTTGCTTTAAGACAAAAGAAGGCAAAAATCATATCAGCTTTGCATGTTGTATTAGACATAATATACAAAGTTAGTATATAATAGACTGTAATTATAACTATTAATATCATTACAAAATCCAATTTTTAAAAAATAAACATGCTTTTTGCATAATTTCCAGGGTTTACACCATTGTCTGAGACATAGAAAGCCCTAAATACATAATTTTTGAGTGAATGAATCCATTATTTCTTGTGTGCTTATCTCATATTAGGCATTTGTGCATGTATCTATAAAGCAACTTTGAACGACAGTACAGTATAGAAGTTAAGACCATTCTTTATCTTTAGTATTAGAAATATTTGTGATTGAAGCCTTGCAATGAATTTGGACTCTGTTTCTAGAAGAAGAACCTGTGAAGAGGCTTCCTCTGCAAATGATGAAACTAGTTTCAGGAGAAACTTGTAAGAAAGTGAGGGAGGCAGGATAAAGCAGAGTAAGTAGCTAGACAAAGATGTGGTGGTTTCTGCGTCTCAGTCTGGCTTCAGTGCAATCCTGTTGAGAGCTCCAGAGCTGCACCAGAGTCAGTATTGCCTTGAAAAAAGGGGGCTGGCTTTTGTACTCACATCAGTCAGCTATTGGCTGCAGGTGGCCCTAGGCAGGAGCATCATAGTCTCTGAAGCATCTCCAGGCAGGGGGGATCTCATTGACTTCAAGAGGAATGTAAGTATTATGCTGTAGAGTCAAGATCAGGAGCTGGGCACTATCAAGGGGGCATAGTGGGAAACCGAGAGCATAAGCTGTAGTCTTTTGAGTATCCTCATTAAAAAGGAGGCCCCTACAATTTATGACACATGAGGGAACTGACAGATCAAGAGCTTAAATAATTCATCCACGATTATCTAGCTCTAAGCAAAAAGTGAATCCCAACAACTACTATGTGTTCATAAAAATAACTACCAGTTGTTAATTAAATTACCATATGCTAGGTAGTGAAATAAATGCGTTATATGTCCTGTCTCATTTACTGCTCATAGCAAATCTACAGGGTAGGTAATCTTATTATCCCCCAATGAAAATGAGGAAACACATTACATAACTAGCCCCAAATCACATTACTAGCAGTGGCACGGTCAGGATTCAAAATTAAATATGTCAGACTCCAAAACCGAAGAATATTAACCACAACTCAAGGAAAACATCCTGAGGTATTAATGCTTATTTCTCTCCCCACAGAGTTCCCTTCCCTTTCTCCCATTCCTTTCACTCTATTCAATCAGGGAGCAATCGGTGCACTTTCCTCATGGGACATTTGAAGAAGAGTGGAACCAGAAGAGAGTTTCCTTTGGGGCTTTTCTCTCAAAGCCTAAACCTTTTATTAGTGAAAAGAGATTTAAGGCCAGAGACAATGACTTGAAGAAATGGAAAGATGTCATTTGTTTCATTCGATTTAGGGTTTTGTACCCTGGAGAAGGAAGGAGAATATGAACAGCAAGCCAGGGAAAGGAGAGAGCAAGAAAGAACAGATTTTTGATCCTGGAGCAGCAGAGATGAACCTTATTTCCCAGTAGCACCACTGGGAGAAATCACAAAATCCCAGGGAGGAAAGACTGTGTGATGCTGCTAGGAACCACAGGACTATTTCCAAACATTACAAAGAAGCATGGACAGGGAGTGGATGAAAAGGAGCCATGTGGACAGGGACAATGGATGCAGCAGTGGCCACCTTTGTGTAGACCCATGACTGAACATCAAATGCAGCCACTCTGGATGTAAAAGACAAGGTGTGACTGACCCCAGCAAGGAGTGAAGTTAAATTTTTTCTATAGATCAGAGGATAGAGAGCAGGCAGTCAGATAAAGTCAAACTGAAAATAAAGAAGGAATATTTATTACCCATCTGAGCTTAGAGTTTGAAATGTGTACCTATGATGAATAGAAAAAGAATTGGCCTTGGGGAAGGCCAATGTAAAGACAGTGGCCTGCATTTGGCGAATGCAGAGAACTTTCTTGTACCCAAGACAGCATGGCTGGCTGGTCATTGAAAGGCAAACCCTTACTTATCTATTTGGGTTGTTCTACTCACTGTCCCTACCAGGATGGTGGGAGTTACTGAAAGTTGAAGTCTAGGTAAATAAAGCAAGAACCCTGATAGAGTTACTGCCTCAATGAAAGGGGGTTTAAACAAATTATACCCATCAGCCCTGGGAAACAAATTGGGGAATTTGTCACTTAGCAGGGCTCTGGGTTGGAAAATTACAAAATCACTTCATCCATGAGAAAGTGAAATGCCGAGTCTGCACCTCATGTAATGTTAAAAATCAAATTTACCCTACTGATTCCCGGTTTTCTAATGAGAAATTCACCTTAAAAGCTTGTTCTCTACTGGTAAAACCCCCAAGGTTCCCTGCAGATACAAATGCAAAATTACTCCATAATAACATTACCATAACCTTAGGCTTTATGGGATTTCTATGATATAAACAATCCACACCAGGATTTCACTGTCATTAAAAAATTACAAATAATAGAAAGAAACTTTCAACCATGAGGAAGAGTCAGCAGACACTACAAACAATAAAATTAGCAACCCCAGGAATGTCAAGCAGAAGAGTAATCTGAAAGACACAGTAAGTCCATTTAAATTTTTAAAGAGATTAAAAAATGGAAATCAACCTGAAGGAACAGAATACTATGAAAATAATAACAAGCAAATTTGAAAGAGAATCAAATAGAATGTCTGCCAACAAAAAATGTGGTCACAGAAAATAAAGGCTCAATATATATATTAACACCACTAAGGCTATGGTTTTCTCAGTGGTTATGTATGGATGTGAGAGTTAGACTATAAAGAAAGCTGAGCGCTGAAGAATTGATGATTTTGAACTGTGGTGTTGGGGAAGACTCTTGAGAGTCCCTGGAACTGCAAGAAGATCCAACCAGTCCATCCTAAAGGAGATCACCCATGGGTGTTTATTGGAAGGACTGATGTTGAAGCTGAAACTCCAATACTTTGGCCACCTGATGCGAAGAACTGACTCATTTGAAAAGACCCTGATGCTGGGAAAGATTGAGGGCAGAAGGAGAAGGGGACGACAGAGGATGAGATGGTTGGATGGCATCACCAACACAATGGACATGTGTTTGGGTGGACTCTGGTTGGTGATGGACAGGGAGGCCTGGCGTGCTGTGGTTCATGGGATCACAAAGAGTTGGACATGACTAAGCGACTGAACTGAACTGAAAAGAGAATTGTTGATATATAAGACAGAGCTGAGAATGCTACCGAGAATAAAGATCACAGAGAAGAAGAGACGAACAAGATTAAAGTTATGGAGCACAGAATATGAGAAAAATTCTAGAAAGGAAAAAATAGAATGAGAAATAGGCATTATTCAATGAAAATTTTCAGACCTTGGGAAGCACAATGAGCTCTGAACAGGATAAATAAACATATATCCACATCTAGACACATCAAGTTGAAACTGAAAAATAACAAAGAAAATAATGAAGACAATGAATCTATCTATAAAATGAAAAACAGATATAGCCACAATAAAAACCCAGAAGAATGGAATAGTCCCTTCAAAATTCTGAAAAAGAAAACTGTCAATCTAGAATTCCATACTCAGTTTAAATACAAATAGTGAAGGTAACACAAAAGACATCTCTACGTAGAAAAGATGAAAAGAGTTCAGTGCTCCCAGGGATGTACTGCAGTGAAAATATATTGAACACAGAATGACAGAGCAGGGTACCAGAAGCATTACTGAGCAAACAAACTGGTGGCATCTGTGAGTAAAGAATTTCTCCTAAAAATAGTAACTAATATTGGAGGAAAGTGTAAAAGCAAGGTGGAAATAAACTAGATAAAAAGATGAATCAGATGAAAGGAAAGAGATGAGAGTTAAAGCTTTCTAAGGTCTTTGTATTATTTTGGAGGAGAGTACAAAGTGTGATGAAGTACAGAGAAGAAGCATGTATTTTAAAAACTTAAGAGAAACTACTGAAAGAATAGAAATGAAACGTATAATTTCCAAAACAGTAAAGAGGAAAGAATATCTAATTCAATATAACAGAAGGAATAGAAACTATATAAAAAGTTAGATAAAATCACAAATTAAGATGGTCAAAATAAATCCAAATGTACAATTATAATAAATGTAAATAGATCATTGTCATCAGATAACATACAAGGATTCCTGCATTGGATAAAAAATATATCCAAATACTACTTGAGATACACCTAAAGAGAGATTTTTTTAAAGTAATGGGATGGAAGAAGATATCCCAGGTAAATATTAATGATAAGAAGTCTGGTGTATCAATAGTAGAATAAGATAAAATAATGAAATTATTTAATACAATAAAGTTTAATTATGGATAGAAATGACTGTTATATAATTACTGGAGAGAAAATTCACCAGTAAAATACAAATACCCAAACCTATATTCAACTAATAACTTCAAAACATACAAAGCAAATGTGATATAATTACAAGAATATCGACTCAATGGACATGAGTTTGAGCAACCTCCAGGAGATAGTGAAGGACAGGGAAGCCTGATGAGCTGCAGTCCATGGGGTTACAAAGTGGTGGACACAACTGAATGACTGAACAACAGAAATAGTCACGGAGAGAAATTTTAATAAACAGTTCTCAGAAACTGACATACAGAGGAAATGAAAAAAAAGGATTTGCCTTTCTGAACATCACAACTAATAAGCTTGGTGCAATGAGCCTGTTTAGGATATAAAACCTAAAATTTTGAATATATTCTTGTTAAGCACCCATAGAATAGTTATCAAAAAATTCCAAGGGTACAAAGCTAGTCTCAAAAAATACCAAAGAATCAATATTAAGTAGACCACTTCCTTGACAATGCAGTAAACTCGGGGGAAAAAAGGCAGAAAAGCAGTCCAACTCTCTCCTCATTCCAGTGGGAAAGTAATTGTTAGTCACTCAGTCATGTCTGACTGCTTGTGACCTTTATGGACTTGGCGATTTTGTGACTCTTTACAGACTGTAGCCCACCAGGCTCACCTGTCCATGGAATTCTCCAGGGAAGAATACTGGAGTGGGTTGCCATTCCCTTCTCCCAGGGATCTTCCCGACCCAGGGATCAAATCTGGATCTCCTGCATTGCAGGCAGGTTCTTTACAATCTGAGCTACCAGGGAAGCCCCCAGTGGGAAACTATTATACTTTTAAACAGTTCATGTGTCAAAGAAGTTTGATGGACATTAAAAGATATTTAGACATTAACAACAATGAAAGACACTTCCTATTAAAACATTGCAGATACTGACTCTGAAAATTCATATGGAAGAGCAAAAGTTCAAGTTCAATAGAAATGAGGGAAATGCAAAGTAAAATAGCAATGAGATTCTTTTACACCTCAGTCTGTCCAAATGTTTGAAAAAGTCTCATGATGACAAGCCCTGGCAAGGATATGACATGATGGAAACCTCAGCTCTACTGCTAGTGGTGTAAATGCTAGAGCAGTTCTGAAGCATCGAGAAACTAGACCCTGCATACCCTCCAACTCAGAATTCTCTATGCTTATGCCCTGGACTAGCCATCACCCATTAGTGGGTTGTGAAGTCAAATGGTCCTAAACAGCCGTCACAGTGAAAGAGGAAAAGGGAAATACTAAGGTGCAGTGTGGACTTCCCTGGAGGCTCAGTCAGTAAAGCAACCGCCTGCAATGCAGGAGACCTGGATTTGATCCCTGAGTTGGGAAGATTCCCTGGAGGAGGGCATGGCAACCCAGTCCAGTAGTCTTGTCTGGAAAGTCCCATGGACAAAGGAGCCTGGCGGCTACCGTCCAAGGGATCACAAACAGTCAGACACAACTGAGCACACACACATACAGGGCGCAATATACATAGTAATATTAGGTCTTGGTTTTATAAACATTGTGTGTATGTGTTGGTGGCAATGTAAACATGTTTTCTACAGGTTGGTCATTGTAAAAAAATAAAAAAGTTAACAGATGATGCCCTAAAGAAATTTACTTTTGTACACAAGAAAGTAGAGATGAGTGTGTTCAATGTAGTGTTTTTTGTAATAGAAAAAATTGAAGTCAGCCTGAAGTGCAATGAAAATGGTTGTATTTATCTACTTAGTGGAATACTGTCCTGCAGTTAAATAAAAAATAATCTACATTTATTATTTAACAGGTCTACCATTATTTAACAGGTCTACATTTTCCAACATTGAAAAATCTAAAAAATCATAATGTTGAAAATATGGAGAACGTGGCATCATTTCTCCAAATTACTAAACATGCCTCCATAAAGTTCTGAAATATACATGGAAAGCATACATACTGGCTTCGGGATGTGTTTTCCCCTGAAGAGGACAGTTGGGTGGGAACTCAGAGTGTGAACACAGGGAAGGACTGTCTTCTCCTTTACCTGTGACATTCTACAAGTAAACACATCTGAAGCAAGTATAGGAAAATGTGAATGCCTGTATAATTTTGGTACACTGATGTCTGTTATTTACTGTGTCTGACACAGTTAATAAATGGAAATTCAAAAATTAAAGTGATCACAACAAAGATAACTGCAGAGCATCACTTACCCAGCAGAGTCTTCCAAACCACAGGACCAGCTAAAAGGCAGGTGCCCTGGGCTGTTTGGAAGAGGATGCTTGCTGGTATTTAACTGGGGAGGCAGGGAGAAAAATGTAAATTTGCATCACACACTCGGACAAAATCAATAGAGGTAATTTCCTGATTCACACCCATAGATGTGCACAAACCACCCTGATCTAAGACAATACTGGGGCTGGAGGGGGCGATTCGGGGCCTGAATTATTCAGCGTCTGTCTCACAGCTCAGTTGTTTGGGCTTCAGTTGAGACGCAGTGGAGAAGCCTGAATTCAGCTGCCGGACTGGCCTCAGCTCAGATGCTCTGACAACCACAGACCCGTGATGAATGATAATTGCGTTTTCTCTACATCAGTGTATGGAAATCTGTTTACAGATTTGGATTACAAATTCTGGAAGCTTAATATGTTTAATGATTTTTTGCCAATCTTAAAGGGCACTATTTAAATCATGGCTGTGCCTAAATTTTGGGCATTGTGGAATTAACTGATTTTGCCCTGTGGAATTAACTTCTGCATTTAAGAAACACTTGAGACATCATTTCTTCCACCCCCTGCCCCAATTCCTTGTTTTATTTTTAAAAAAATGTGGAAAATGCAGGCCCTTGGGAGAGACTATAGCGAATGCCTGCCTTTCTGTCTTAGGTTTATAGGAGACCAGTAATTCCAAAATTCATAACTGAAATCCCTGCCAGGAAGAGGGCGGTCCAAAGGGTCTCATTTGTGCCTCTCTAAGACCAAAACAACTGGTCATGAAGTTCAGTTCTAACAGGATTAAAAAATATAGCAGCGGGTGGATGGCTACAAAATCAAAAGGTGCTGAGTGACATACACATTAGAGAAAGAAAATTGAATTAGCAGTGACATTTTTTGGCCTGAGGCCTTTTTTTTTTTTTTTTTTGGACTGTGAAAATAAAGACAAACTTTGATCTGTTCTACTCAGAATCTGACAAAGACATCAAGGCCAGCATATTGCCTCTAATCTTATTTGTTATTTCCAGACTGTATTCCCTTGGACCCTCTGCTCCTTGAGGATGGGGCTGTGCGCATCTCCAAATGGACCACTCATGCTTCTGCTACAACAACCCCATAAGAGAAGTCATGCCTGGTGCTCAAAAGGGGTCTCATGATTGTGGAGGGAGGCAGCCACTGGTCTGGCCAAGGCTCTCAGTTTACAAGATTTACGTTTTCTTTCTCACTGTGGCAAAACCATAACTAGTGGAAGTCAAATATAAACAAGGGCAGGGAGACAGCGGCATGGTGAATACAGAATGGTAAAAGACAGAACAAGCAAAATCTTTCCTGTTCTTAAGTGGGAAACTTCATTATGTTTTCAGAGGGAAAAAGTTAATGGAAGGAGACCTGTCACTAGACACGATCTAAAAACATCTTTTACATTTTGAAAATAAAGAAATTATGCAGTGAGCAGCTAAGCAGGAAAAAAAAAAAAAGATCTTCAGAAACAAACACAAACACAAAAGGCAAAGAAAACAAAATAAATATTAAAGAAAGGATGCTGGGTACTTCAGACTTTTCCGCCTCAGCAATACATGCCATGATAGACTCAAGTGGTGCCTGTACCACTTTGAGCAAAGAAGACGCCACATGCATCCACGCTGGTATCCAGGGATGAGGAGAATAGAAAGCATGTCATAGATGCTGGCAGAGGGAAGCACACTGCAAAGATCTGCAAGTGAAAAGAGCTTGGAGTGCAGAGCTTTGAAACAGGAAGGGTTTGGACTTTTTCTAAGGGTTCTGAGCAAAGGAGCCATGTGGTTTGATGAATGTTTTTTAAAAAATGTTAATCTAGCCTGCTGTGTACAGAACAGACCAGGGGGCTACAAGTGCGGTGGGCATATGGATGAGCAGCTTTTTCTCCATGCTGGGCAAGAAGTGATGAAGGCCTGGACTGGCACATGATAGTTGGCGTTGGGAGGGAGGAGAACAGGTACTTGGATTTAAGATCTCTTGTACAGGAGGGTGAAGTCATGGCTTGGGGATAGGTAGCCATGAGGTGGATAAGAGGAAGGCTCAAGGAAGGCTTCCAGGTTTCAGATCTGAGCACTGGGAAGACAGTTGCCACTTACTGAAGGGGTGGAGACACATATTTAGGGTTGAAAAATCAATGGACTGGTTTGGAACCCAGTAAGTTTGAGGGCTCATGACTTTCAAATGGTGTGGCCAAGGAAGCAACTGGAGATGCAAGTCAGGAAAGATGTTCTCAGCTCCACACCTCCCTGCCTCCCGTTCACCATTCTCCCAAACCTTCCCACTGATTCTCTGGAACTCATATACTGTCACCAGTTGCTGTGGTTGTTTAGTCACTAAGTTGTGTCCGACTCTTTTATGACCCCCTGGACTGTAGCCCACCAGGCTCCTCTGTCCATGGGAATTCCCAGGCGAGAATACTGGAGTGGGCTGCCATTTCCTCCTCACAGGGAATTCTTTGGCAATTTCTGATCTTAAAACGATCAGTACATAAAGATGGAAAGATGAGCACAAAACCAAAGGTGAATACAAAAGAATGTTAAATAGAGACAAGAATGGTTTCAGGGAGGCTGTGGCCAAAAAAAAAAAAAAAGCTAAGGTTTGCAAAAACATTAAGGATGAGAAAAATTGATTTGGGGGCACATCTGAAGCAAGAAGATAAACGACAGGATTGTGCCAACACATGACAGATTAAAAGTAGAACTCAGGTCTTAGTTTGCTTCCAACAAAGAAAATGGTCTTTAGATTGGAAATAAGAAATCCTTAAAAATGAGATTTAAAGAGCAACAGAGAAACAGCAAGAGACAGAATTCCGCTTCATTAAATTAGGTTAAGCCTCCAATGTAACTGTCAACCCAATCCCCCACTTCATTTCATGGGTCTTTTCTACACACCCGAAGCTTGGCAATAAGGTTATCCATCTAGTTCTGGGCATATTTCTATCACACATCTCAGTCTGATGAAAGAGATGACTTAGAAGCCATATCAGGTGGGTAGAGGAGACTCTTTTTTATTCAAGACCAGACTAGAAGGGGCTGAGCAGGTAGGCACCCACGTGCTTGGTTGTATGTGCACAGGTATATTTCTTTACTAGGGAAGTCAAGGAGAGGTGTCTTCTGATGACAGTGAACTAGGTTTTATTAGAGCCAAGCATCTCCTCCACCAGAGGTAGGTAGTATAAGGGCTATTGCTACCCTGCAACTAGTAAGTACAACAGAGACATACTTTTGGATTTTCCAGCTTCCCATTAAACACTTCAAGAACAGCTCATCAGACCTTACCTTCTCTTGTGGGAGCCCCACAAACTGTTTCTGAGATGCACAAAACCCTGGGCAGGTTATTGGAGAGATGCCCTGAATAACAACTGCTGACCATATAGTTCAAAGGGATACCCCGGCATCATTCCAGTTGGATAGCAATATTCACCATCCCAGGTCATCATTCTGGCCTAATACAATACAGCAAATGTTACCATTTGCTTCACACCCTAACCCTGCCTCCAGATCTCTTAATGTCCCCTTCTCCCATTCTTTATATTGCCACTAGTGGAAAGTATTTTTCAACATTTGATTATTGCTTGAATGTGATCCCCTGGAATTAAGGAATGGCTCACACACACATCAGTATGCTTTAATTCACTTATAAATTCTTTCTTCTAGAACCTGCTGCCCCTTTATCCACTGATCTGTCCCTGTCATGCTTTTCTTGATCCTTCCTTTTCAGAGGCCAAACTCAGACTTTACCCATTGGCTCCCTGATGGACTGATCTTGACTGTTTTACTCTGACTGGCCACTGGACTTCCATGTGATCATCTAACCATTGGAATCCAACTCTGTTCCCGAGTATGGACCCATTCCCAGTTCAGAGGCATGGCTCTTTGTTCTGATTCTTTCAGTTTATGCCTTACATTTCCCAAGAGGACACTGTCCTCACTCCAGCTTGGGGCTGGGACCTTCCACCCATGAGGAACCCTCTCAGATACTGCCTTTCGGTCTGCCTGGGCTTCTGAGCACTACTCTTTAGGGGCTTCTCCCCCACCATCTCTCCTAACAGCCATTGTATCAACCAACCACTCACACAAACCATGACCACATATGGTCACACTCCTTGGAAACCAGACCTACTGATTCAGCCTGGGGGATCAGTCTCCCCACCTACTTTCCATGTCTTCTTCTTTCTAGAAAAGTCTATTCTAGATCATAGTCTGTCTAGGCTAACTACTGTCTATTGCTGTGAATTCTGTCCTTCCTGACCTACTTTCAAATATAATAGTTCTAAAACATATGAAAATGGAATTCCCATTGGACTTCCTGAGGGGCAGAAACTGAGTCTCATTAATCTCTATAACCTGGGACAATGAGCAGCCAGGGATTTTATGGAAGAAAATTCAATCTCTGTTCCCAAAAAAATAAAGGTAAGTTTCAAGACGCAAAAGAGCAGCAAAACCCTAAGCGAATCCTTACATTTTTGCTTTGTGAGCAGTTGGAAAAGAATGACCTGGTCACAAAGAAAGTTGTATGAGGTTGACTTAATTTCCTGATTCTGAGGGGATCAGTCTCATGGATATACACAACACAGAAGTTGTGTATCTCAATTTTTAAATAATGTATATTTTATAATGTATCTTTTTTGTATTGCGGTAAAATACGTATAACATATAACTTACAGTTTTAACTATTTTAAGTGTACATCTTGGTGGCATTAAGTACAACTCACACTGTTATGCAGCTACTTCTAGAAAATTTTCATCTTCTCAAATTGAAACTGTATTCGTTAAACAACAACTCCCAGATCCCCCCCTTCCCCTAGCCCCTGGCAATCATCATTGTACTTTCTTTTTTTAAAAAAAATGAATTTATTTATTTTAATTGGAGGTTAATTACTTTACAATATTGTATTGGTTTTGCCATACGTCAACATGAATCCGCCACAGGTATACACGTGTTCCCCATCCTGAACCTCCCTCCCTCTTCCTTCCCTGTACCATCCCTCTGGGTCATCTTAGTGCACCAGCCCCAAGCATCCTGTATCCTGCATCGAACCTGAACTGGCTATTCATTTCATATATGATATTATACATGTTTCAATGCCATTCTCCCAAATCATCCCACCCTCACCCTCTCCCACAGAATCCAAAAGACTGTTCTATACATCTGTGTCTCTTTTGCGGTCTCGCATACAGGGTTATCATTACCATCATTCTAAATTCCATATATATGCGTTAGTATACTGTATTGGTGTTTTTCTTTCTGGCTTACTTCATTCTGTATAATTGGCTCCAGTTTCAGCCACCTCATTAGAACTGATTCAAATGTATTCTTTTTAATGGCTGCATAATACTCCATTGTGTATATGTACCACAGCTTTCTTATCCATTCATCTGCTGATGGACATATAGGTTGCTTCCATGTCCTGGCTATTATAAACAGTGCTGCGATGAACATTGAGGTACATGTGTCTCTTTCGATTCTGGTTTCCTCGGTGTGTATGCCCAGCAGTGGGATTGCTGGGTCATAAGGCAGTTCTATTTCCAGTTTTTTAAAGAATCTCTACACTGTTCTCCATAGTGGCTGTCATTCTGCTTCCTGCATCTCTGAATTTGACTGTTGTAAGGACCTCATGTGAGTGGACTCATATGACATTTGTCCTTTTGTCACTGCCTGATTTCACTAAGCATAACATCCTCAAGTTTCATCCATTTTGTCCTAAGATCAGAATTTCCTCCCTTTTAAAAACTGAGTGATAGGGTGTACCTGAATTCTAATAAGACAAATTTTCTCCCAATGTCCTATGGATAATCAGCAGGAATGGGGACTGCAGGATGGATGTGGGGACATTTCAGAGTCTGTGTCACATGGGGGAAGCTCCACAATCCTCTTGTCCAGACTGTCCAGGACAGCACTTCTAACAGTGACCTAAATGAGGACAAAGGAGGGCTGCCAAGCTCATACCTTGTGAATGACACAAAATTGTGCATAACAGCTCTTCTGCTAAGTGATGAATACAGATTCAAAATCTTTAGTATATTACAATGATAAACTGAAACCAAGGAGATGAAAATTAACAACAGTAAACGTAAGATACTAAAATTAGGTTAGAGGGCATATGTGCAGACACACACACATATACACACACCCACACCCACCCACCCACACACACAGAGAACAGGATGGAGTAGAACTGCCTAAGAGCAGCAAGACCAAGAGTTGTGGGTTTTAATTGACCACAGGCTCAGTCTGAGTCAACGGTGGGATGTGGTTGCCAGAAAAACAAGTAATGTAATTCAAAGGTACATTAACAGAAGCACAATGTTTGAAGCGAGGCAGGAAATAGCTCCTTTGCTGGCCTTTCTGGTTAGGCCGCACCTGGAATGTTGTGTTCGGCTGGGTTCTGCAGTTTCAGAGGGGTAGCCAAGACCTGGAGGGAGTTTGGCAGAGGGTGTACGGTCTGGAAATTTTTCCCTGGAAAGCAGGGAAGAATTCGGGGAATGTAGCAGGTAGAGGAGAAGACTACAGGGGGACGCAGGTAGCAACTTTAAAACTTGAGAGAATGGCATTGAAACATGTATACTATCATGTAAGAAATGAATCGCCAGTCTATGTACGATGCAGGATGCAGGATGCTTGGGGCTGGTGCACAGGGATGATCCGGCGGGATGATGTGGGGTGGGAGGCGGGAGGGGGGTTCATGTTTGGGAGCTCATGTACACCCATGGCGGATTCATGTCAATGTATGCCAAAACCAATACAGTATTGTAAAGTAAAATAAAGTAAAAATAAAAATTTTAAAAAAATTAAAAAAAAAAGAAAGAGTTGCTTTCATGTGGCGTTAGAAAATGGAGCTCATGGGTGGATGTTATGGAAAGGGTAAGTTATCTCTAGAGAAATAAACAACTTCCTTGTCATTGGCCTACCTGGCAATAGGATGGGCACCTGCAGGAGCGAGTTCCTCATGACTGGAGTTAAGTAATTTGAGTTGTTTGAGAACAGTGGTTCTCAGGAGCAATCCTAGTCCCCCCAACCCAGGAGATAGAGGTATCATTGATCTATACTAATATACTTCTAAATACCCTAAAATACGGGATAACCCCCAGAACAAAGAATTATCCAACCCACAATTTTTTAAAGATTTTTTTTTAATGTGGACCATTTTATGTCTTTATGCAATTTGTTACAATATTGTTTCCGTTTGATGTTTTTTTGGCCAGGAGGCATGTGGGGTCTTAGCTCCCTGATCAGGAATTGAACCCACACCCCTAGCATTAGAGGGCAGAGTTTAACCACAGGACCACCAGGGAAGTCCCCAAACTAGAATGTTAATACAGCTGAATCTGCTTAAGAAGGAATTCCTACACTAAAATGCTAAAGAACAGAGGCCAGAGGCCCCCTGGCTGGATCTGGCCTGCAGAGCTTTCCTTTCATTGTCACTTGTCAATTTCACAAAAAGATCTGAATTTCAATTTTCCTTTTTAAAAAAATTCTTGTTGTTTTTGTTCAGTCACTAAGTGATGTCCAACTCTTAGAGACCCCATGGACTGCAGCATGAGAGGCTTCCCTGTTCTTCACTATCCCCCAGACTTTGCTCAAGTTCACGTCCATTGAGTTGGTGATGCTATCCAACTATCTCATCCTCTGCCACTCTCTTCTCCTTTTGCCTTTAATCTTTCCCAGTATCAGGGTCTTTTCCAATGAGTATTTGGAACACATATATTTGCAATACAATTTGTATTTGGACTACAATGTATCTGCAATACAATTCCAAAGTATTGCCAAAGCAATACTTCAGCCCCCTGATGTGAAGAGCTGACTCATTGGAAAAGACCCTGATGCTGGGAAAGATTGAAGGCAGGAGGAGAAGTGGATGACAGAGGATGAGATGATTGGATGACATCAATGGAAAGGAGTTTGAGCAAACTCCGGGAGATAGTGAGGGACAGGGGAAGCCCTGATATGCTGGAGCCCATGGGGTCACAAAGAGTCAGACACAACTGAGCAACTGAACAGCAACAATTTTTCAGCGCTCAGACTTCTTCATGGTCCACTCTCACATCTGTACATGACTACTGGAAAAACCACAGCTTTGACTATAAGGACTTTTGTTAGCAAAGTGATATCTCTGCTTTTTACTACACTGTCTAGGTTTGTCATAGCTTTTCTTCCAAGGAGCAAGTGTCTTAATTTCATGGCTACAGTCACCATCTGCAGTGATTTTGGAGCCCAAGAAAATAAAATCTGTCACTGCTCCACTTTTCCCTCTTCTATTTGCCATGCAATAAGTGATGGGACTGAATGCCCAGTTTTTTTAATATGGAGTTTTAAGCCAGCTTTTCCACTCTCCTCTTTTACCCTCATCAAGAGGCTCTTTAGTTCCTCTTCACTTTCTGTCATTAGAGTGGTATCATCTGCATATCTGAGGTTGTCGATATTTCTCTCAGCAATCTTGATTCCAGCTTGTGATTCATCTAGCTTGGCATTTCACATGATGTGCTCTACATATTTTAAATAAACAGGGTGACAATATACAGCCTTGTGGTACTCAAGGCTTGTACCTTGTGGTACCTTTCCCAATTTTGAATCAGTCCATTGTTCCATATAAGGTTCTAACTGTTGCTTATTGACTTGCATACAGGTTTCTCAGGATACAGGTAAGGTGGTCTGGTATTCCCATCTGTTTAAAATTTTCCACAGTTTGCTGTGATACACACAGTCAAAGGCATTGGTGGAGTCAGTGAAGCAGAAGTAGGTGTTTTCCTGGGATTCTCTTGCTTTCTCTGTGATCCGATGAATGTTGGCAATTTGATCTCTGGTTTCTCTGCCTTTTCTAAACCCAGCTTGTACATCTGGAAGTTCTCAGTTCACATACTGCTGAAGTCTAGCTTGAAGGATTTTGAGCATAACCTTGCTAGCATGTGACATAAACACACTTGTACAGTAGTTTGAACATTCTTTGGCATGGACCTTCTTTGGGATTGGAATGAAAACTGACCTTTTCCAGTCCTGTGGCCACTGCTGAGTATTCCAAATTTGCTGAGATATTGAGTGCAGCACTTTCACAGTATCCTTATATTGGATCTACCTTCCTGCACAGCAAAACTGCCTGGAGCTGCTGAGTAACTGACATCTCTTTTGGATGAATCTAGAGCTTTCTAGTTCACCACGGTCCTCACCTCTTTACATATTAGAATTTGAAATTGTGACCCCATGGACATTTAATACAGTGTTTCTCAACTTTGCTTTGCACTCAGATCACCTGCAGAGTTTTAAAAATTCCAGTGCTGAGGCTGCACCCCAGATCAACTAATCAAGCCCTCTGGGGATGGGTTCCAGGCAGCAGTGTTTCTTATAGCTCACAAATGGTTTTAAGGTGTAATCAAGGGCAAGAACTCCAGCTTTATCATGGAGTGATAGCCCATGGGAAGAAGCTCTAAGGCAAATAATCTCATACCCGGTAGACAGTAGTAATCAAAGAATTTAAACAATCAAATGGGCTGCATCAGAAGTGAGGTCCCCATTTCTGGGGGTAATCAATCAAGATAATTTTCAAGAAGAAATCCCTTCTTTGAAATACTTCAAAGGGAAGGAGACTGGACTAGAGCAGAGGTTCTTTAACCTGCATGCGGATGACATCCACCCGAGGAGTTTCTCCAGGTACAACGGTCCAAGGACCACTCTGGAAGATTATAATCTAGTAAAGTCAAGTAAAGGCTGATCAGGTTCAGATTGAAAAATCTCTCCAGATGCTGCTGCTAAGCGCTCCTAGGGAAGAACCACTGAGCGAGATGGATGACCTCTACAAGCCCCAACCTCAACCTTGGCAATGACTCAGGTTTTTAAAAGAAAATCTGTGTAAATCTTCAAATACATACTGAAATAGGAGCATAAATAAGATGACCACCATGGGTCGGGGAGTATTTTATCAGATGAAGATGAGGTTAAATTCGAAGCTGCTAGATTCCCCAATTCAGTTTAACACTGAGACGGAAAGGATTCAAGGAAAGAACTGTTTTCTGGGTTCCAGCTCTTTTTTCTGATATACTTGACATGTGATGTTTGCTTAAATAAACTCTCAGAAAGCAGCTTATGTGCTTGTGTCAGAGTTCTTAGCTTCAAGCAACAGATACTGATGCTGCCTGCTTTGAGTGAAAAAGAAATCCATTAAATAGATATTGGGACAGTGTAAGAAGGTTTTAAAATATGCTTGCCTTAATAAAGTGTGATATATCAATTTGATGACTTATTACACAGCCATTAGAAACTATCACAAAGATTAAAATGTATTGGAGTATAAAGATGTCCACAATATAGGACTCTCTGAGAAAATCAGGTTATAGAATAAGTCATAAGATATGATATAATTCATTTTTATAATAGCATGTATTTTTATTAATAGTGATACACACGATCTGGAAAAAAACTGAACCTTGACCTAACCCTCACATCTTACACAAAAATTAACTCAAAATGGATTATGGACTTAAATATAAAATGTAAACCTATGAAGCTTTCAGAAAAGAAAGGGAACTTAAGAGGAAACCTTTATGATCGCAGGTGAGGCAAATAATTCTTAGACTTGATACCAGAAGCACAGTCTTCAAAGAGAAAAACTGATATATTTTACCTCATCAAAATTTAAAACTTCTGCTCTGCCAAAGAACTGTTGAAAGAAGGAAAAAACAAGCTGCAGATTGGGAGAAAATATTTGCAAACCACACGTTTCACAAAGGACTAGTATCTAGAATCTAGTATCTTGTATCTCGATACTAGTATCTAATATCTTAAGACTCAATAGTAAAAAAATAAAATTAGAAAGTGGGCAAAAGACATGAAGAGACATTTCCCCAAAAAGGATACATAGATGGAAAATAAGTTCATGAAAAGATGTTAAGTGATTAGCCACTGGGGAAACGTAAGTTAAAACCACAATAGGGTATCACTACATACACATCAGAATAGCTGAAATAAAATAGTGACAACACCAAATGCCGATGAGGATATAAAGAAACTGGATCTTTCATATACTGTAAAATGATGCAGGACTTCCCTGGTGGTCCAGTGGTTAAGAATTCGCCTGCCAATGCAGGGAACACGGGTTCGGTCCCTGATCTGGGAAGATCGCACATTCTGTGGAGGAGCTAAGCCCATGTGCCTCAGCTACTGAGCCCAGGCACTCTGGAGCCCAGGCACTCTGGAGCCCAGGCACTCTGGAGCGCATGCTCTGCAGAGAGAGAAGCCACCTGAGTGAGAAGCCTACTCACTAGAAGTAGAGAATGCCTGCATCAGCAACAAAGACACAGCACAGCCAAAAATAAATAAATACGTAAGTAATTACATTGTAAAAATAAAATGATGCAACTACTTTGAAAGACGGTTTGCAGTTTCTTACACACAAAACATACAGTTACTGAACGTGATTCGGCAGTTGAGTTGGGCATCTATCCCAGAGAAATGAAAACTCACGTCCACACAAAATCTATACATGAATGTTTGCCGTGGCTGTATTTGTAACAGGCAAACATGGAAAACAACTCAAGTGTCCTTTGATGGGTAAGTGATTAAAGAAACTGTGATACATCCATCCATGCTACCCAGAAATAAATAAAAAGGAATGAACAATACACAAAACAACTGGATGGATCTCCAGGGAATTATGCTGAGTGAAAAAAGCCAGCCTCAAAAGGTTACATACTGTATGATTCTTCTTATGTAACACATAAAAAGGTAAAATATTAGAAGGGAAGAATAGATTAGGGGTTAGGGATGGAGCATATTGACAGGGAGAGAGGGGTGTACTTATTGAAAGACAACATAAAGGACTCTTGTGATGACGGAACCATTTTGTATGTTGACTGGGCTGGTGGATACACAAATGCATGATAATACTGTATAGAGATAAATACACATACATAAGTACAATTAAAACTGGGGCTAGTGTCCTAGGTTCAGTGTCCTGTACCGATGTCAATATCCTCGTTGTGATAGGGTACCATAGTTTTGCTAGAGGTTACCATTGGAAGAAACTGGGTAATGAGTATGCAGTTCTCTGTATGTCTCTGAATTATTTCTTAAAACTGCATGTGAATCCATAATTATCTCAAAATTAAAAGTTTAACTTAAAAAATGCATTGGCATGTAAAGATGTCTGAAGTATAGGGTTTTGTGTGAAAATTAGCTTACAAAGTAGGATAAAAAATACAATAAAGAAACAATTTGTTCTGATAATTTTGTGTTTTAATAGTTAGATATAAAACACAGAATATATGCTGAAGTGATAATAAGGAATTCTTGGCAGAGGGACTTGTGGATAACTTTTATTTCTGAGTATGTTTTATTTTTCCTATGGACACATGGATTAGTAGGGTGAAAATAAGAAAACGTTTTTTAAAAGAAAATAAAAGGCTGTTGAGTAAGTAGTTCACAGAATCGCTGAGATGTCTGGAGAAAGAAAAATGAGGAAGAACCAGGAAGGGCTGAGCAGCAGGAATCTCTGGCCAGGGCTCTTCAGAGGGTCTGCCTGGGCAGCTCTGGCTGCCCTGAGCTGCTCCAAAGATGTAACTTGTCCATCAGCATTGCAGGCAATGGACTGGGTGGCCCACTTTCCCTGCTACCAGTTGTCTCCAGAACCTCAGTCTCGCTGTAGCCACTACTGCTGCAAACACACACATAGAGAAAGAGAGAGATCTCTGTGATTCCTGTTTCCTGGTATCCTTTGCTCCTGACTCAAAGCCTGAAGCAGGTGCACAAGCGAATCTCATCATTTTCAGCATCTGGGGGAAGCGCACTCATGGAGGCCCACATACTATACATACTCAGACATTTAAAAGTTGTGAACCAAACCTACAGACTATTAGATAAATTCTATAATTCAATCCTGACAGATATTCCTCCAGAGCATCTGGAAAGGCCAAGTTTAGGTTTAGAATTCTGACTCCTCAGAGCTCTTCACTTGACCTGTGGCCCACCCCCTTCTCTTTCCACTCCTGGCTCTTCCTTCACACAATCATGTAAACATCTGAGCTCCATCCACATCCTCTCCTGTAGAGTCATTTCCTGGCCACCCTTTAGGCCTCAGGATGCTGATGTAGTCCACTCTCAGAAGGACAGACCGAGGGACAAGATCTGTGTGGACTTAGAAATGGGTTGAGGCTGTTTGACCAGGTATTCCAGGATTCAGGATAACTGGAACATGGTCCATAAGGAGGGGTGAGCACATATTAGTCCTGTGGACTCCTTGTTCCGTAGGAAGAGACATGACTGGATTCTGGCTCTCCTTAGCTGCAAGGGAGTCAGGAAAGTGAGATCTGACATTTTCAGCTTCTTAGTAAAGGACAGGTTTTCCAGCTACTAACTCTCATAGCATGGGGGATTCCAGAAACACAGGAAAATGCTCAGACCTGGGCAGTCTAAAAGGAGAAAAAAAGGTTACTATTATGCTTTAGCCACTCAGTGGTAAAGAATCTGCCTGCAATGCAGGAGATTTGAGTTTGATCCCTGGGTCAGGAAGATCCCCTGGAGAAGGAAATAGCAACCCACTCAAGTATTCCTGCCTGGGAAATCCCATGGTTAGAGGGGCTTGGAGGGCTATAGTCCATGGGGTTGCAAAGAGTCAGATATGACTTAGTGACTAAACAACAACAACGATGATGCTTTAGCTTCAGATGTTATCCATTGCCATCTCAGAGATTCATACTGGTGGTGATGATGGTGATGATGATGATGGAAGCTATTATTTATTGAATATTCATTTATCTCAGGCACTATGCAAATCTCCTTACATACTTTATCTTATTTCACCCTCTAAGCTATAGTCCCTTTTGTTATCGCTACCTCCAGCAGAGATAAAAAACCTGTGATATTAAGAGGTTAGATAACCTAGTCAAGGTCACTTATGCTTGGCTCCAGGGCCTACAAAGTTTACCACTACACTGGAGATCCTCTATAGACTGGTAAATATGGTTTTGAACCTAAAAATCAAAATGTGTCCTAGTTGTTATTTTCCTTGACTGTATAAAACCTGAATAATATCCCCCTTACAAATGTCTGACCCTGAATGAGGAAGCCCATTAGGGTGCAGCTCTGTAGGTGTGTCCCCTGGGGCAGGTTATCAAGCTGAGTTCAAGGATATTTTACCACTGTTGCCCTGATTCCTCTTTCTCTCACCAGTCTGTTTTAGCACCAAGGATTACCAGAGGTTGAAGTTGTAGAGACAGAACTAAAGAATCCCAGTAGCAATGGAGAAGAGATGGCAAGTAACTGGGAGGTGAGGCACGTGTCATCCTGACATAGATAGGTGGCTTGATTTAAAGAAAAAAATGATACAAAACGGTGTCTGGGCAGATGGAGGATCCCACTAGAGGTAAAAAGTAAGCACTGGGCTAGAACAGTGTTCCTCCCAGTGTGGCGTGTTTGTGAATGATGGCACCAAGATAATATCAGGTGTCACACAGCTATTAGCTCACAAAGAAAATTATTATTTTACAAACACCTTCCAATCCTTCTGACTACATCAAGGAGACTTCTCAGTCTGGTGCTGAAATGTCCTTAACACCTCTCGTCTACTCACCTTTTGAACAAGGAGACAACCAGTCTCAAACTAGCAGACAACAATGTCTGAGGGATGAAATAACTCTGTCTTGTCTTTAATGCATAAATTCTTAAGAGTTCCCTTCAATCTGGGAAATAATACTGGGTTTTTACTTTTGGTGATGATCAGCCTGACAATCTAAATGTAAAAGGTGAGGTGATATAAAGAAATTTTATAGACATAATCACATCGTTGGTAGGGCAGAAATCACAAAGGTGCCATGCAAATGACCAAAATTCAGGAAACACTGCCTTGGAATATCTCCAATTCCCTGTGTTCTCTCTCTTGGGAATCTGTGCCTGGTGGAAAGGGCATCAAAAATTATAGAACCCCAGTAAACAGTATGCACATCTTTCCTCTTCCCTTTTATTCTTCCATTGTATACTTATAAGGGGGATTCTATACATGAACGCATCACCTCTCTCAGTATGCTAATACATTATCAGAAATGAATCCTTGCTGCTCACTATATCATTACACAGGGGTGGGGTGGCTGGGAGGCAGAGACAGGGCGGTGGGAGGGATTAGGGAAGAGGCAGTCACTGGTGAAACTAAAGAAGCATTTTCAAGGTCTGCAGCTAAGCCTCAAGCCATCACTGTGTGAGCAAGGAAGTGCTAGAAAGTTGTTTGTGTGAAATGGAGTGTAAACTGCAAACGTGTTATTGAGGTGGAGGAGAAGGGAGCAGAGATTGAGGGGGCGGGGGTGGAATGTGCGGACAGAAGGAGGGACCCACTTAGGAAGCATCAGCCCCCACTGCAAGTGGGAGACCGTAGGAGTTTGGCTGTCCTTATTTATACAATACCAGATAACGCTGCAGCTCACACGCCGTGTGTTTGCTGCCGCATCTCCATCAACAGATGGAGGTAATAAAGAGGCTAAAAATGGAAACATGAACTGGTGTGTAGCTTTGTTGTGCAGTTTGTCACGAACAGTCAAGAAGCCCTTGCCAGTAAGTGTGCTTGTCAAGGTCACCCATGACCTCTTTGGTATTAAATCTAGCAGACACTTGGTTGGCTGGGCTGTAGCAAGGCCAGGGAGGCCAGTCTCTTGGGGCATGAGGTTGGCCGCTGCCCACTTGTGATGGGCCCAGCTCAAGCAATGGTTTGGCTTCCCTGGGGCTTCTGGAGGCTGTTAGTTCCAGCTTTGGTCAATAACCTATGTAATTAATCAACTTAAAGGGAGTGCTGTTAGCAATGGTTCTTGACCCTGGCTGCACACTAGAATCATCTAGGGAGCTTTAAAAATAATACCAGTCCTAGACCTCACCCAGGTGGGGCCTCAGACATCAGCGTTTTTCAAAATCGCTCCAGCTGATTCTCATGTGCAGTCAGGGCTGCGAAGCTCTAGCCTAGATCATTTAGCAGCCAAGTTCAGACACACATACAGGATGGCAATCTTGTTTCTTCTCTAGTCTGTGACTGCATACCTTTTCCAAGCACACTCTGAACTGGGGTGGAGAAGAGGGATTGGCACTGAGAGAGCGAGAGATCATAACTTATTTAAGCAAAAAACAATTGACTGCAGTTTTAAGGTTGCTTCCAATTTCATACCAGTAATGCTATAATTAACCAATAACCTTCTGTACAAACCTGTGTATGCATCCATCATCTGTTTTCTTGGAATAAATTTGTACCCTGAGTAAAAAGGTATGAATACGTTCTGAAGTTTGTAATACATGTTGCCAAACTGTCTTCCAGAACATCTGTTCAAACTGACATACTCGAGAATGCATGAGGGTGCCCTTTCTCCATATATTCGGTGGCCTGAAGTTTATCATTTAAAATTATTCACTAACTTTATTGGTAATAAATTCTATTTAACATTATTTTATGTTGTACTTCTTTAATGTTTGATTTTTCCATTTGTATATTAGTTATTTGTATTTTTTTATGAAATGGTTATTCATATAATTTGACCATTTTTCCAGTGTGGTCTTCATCTTTTCTTACTTATTTTTAATCCTCTTTATTATACCTTTATAAAAGGTATATACTTATATAAGAGGTATAAAACTCTTAATATTCCTCTCTATATATACCTCTGTATTAAGGGTATTAAAATTTGTGTGTCATACATTGCCAACATTTTTCTTAGTGTTATTTGATTTAATTTTATTTGAGACCTTTTAGATAAACAAGTGTAAGCTGTTTATGTAGGCAAATTTACTAGTCTTATCTTTTATGATATTTTTTACTGCTTTTAGATTTAAAAGTTCTCTTTTTATCTCAAAATGGTCTTATAATTTGTATGACCTAATTTCTAATATTAAATGCTTCAACTCATCTGGACTTTGTTTTGGCTCACAAATTACCTTAACTGCAGTATGCAAAGGCCAGCTCCATTACATACTGAACATGAGGGCCTGTTTGTGAGTTTTCTTTTTTGACTCATTGATCAACCTGTCTGCTCTGTCTTAATCTATTAACATACTGTTTTAACTACTATAACTTTATTGTTTAAGATCTCACAAAAAGTACATCATTTTTATTTTTAGTTTCAAAAGCATTCTGTTTATTCTTCATGATTCTCATTTGAATATTATTTTGGAAAAGTCTTATAAGCTTATTACAAGATTAATGTATATTAAGACAATATTTGAAATTTTTGACAAATAGATCTATGAATTCAAAGAGAGAGTCTGGGAATGGGAAATGTAGTATTATTAATAACTGAGAAAAGAGAGGACTATTCAGTTTTGGATAAATGCTTATTCAATTGGAAAACATTAGGATACTACCTTGGATTACCAACTAAAAAAATTTCAGGAAAATTATATCAAACCAGCAAGTATATCAAACTAGTCAGTGCTAAAAGAAATCAACCCTGAATATTTACTGGGAGGACTGATGCTGAAGCTGAAGCTCTAATACTTTGGCTACCTGATGCGAAGAGCTGATTCATTGAAAAGACTGCTGGGAAAGACTGAAGGCAGGAGGAGAAGGGGATGACAGAGGATGAGATGGTTGGATGGCATCCCTGATTCAATGGACACGAATTTGAGCAAACTTATACATTTGGGCTTCCCTGGTGGCTCAGAGGTTAAAGTGTCTGCCCACAATGCAGGAGACCTGGGTTCGATCCCTGGGTCGGGAAGATTCCCCTGGAGAAGGAAATGGCAACCCACTCCAGTATTCTTGCCTGGAGAGTCCCATGGACGGAGGAACCTGATGGGCTATAGTCCACGGGGTCGCAAAGAGTCAGACACAACTGAGCGACTTCACTTTCACTTTCACTTTCAAGGGGATAGTAAAGGACAGGGAAGCCTGGCGTGCTGCAGTTTGCGGGGTCGCAAAGAGTTAGACGTGACTAGTTACTGAACAACAGCAACAGTGAGCAGTCAACCTACAGACAAGAAATCCTAAAAGCCAGTGAAGTGAAAGTCACTCAGTCGTGCCCAACTGTTTGCGACCCCATGGACTGTAGACCATGGAATTCTCCAGGCCAGAATACTGGAGTGTGTTGCCATGCCCTCCTCCAAGGGGTCTTCCCAATCCAGGGATCGAACCCAGGTTGCCTGCATTTCGGGTGCATTCTTTACCAGCTGAGTCACAAGGGAAGCCAAGAAACATAAAAATAATTTTACCCACAGTGATAATCTGGAAAATAAATGCAAATAAAAACAATTAGATACCATTCTTCTTCCATATGACAGGCAACAGCATTTTAAAAATATTATTTCTTAACAGTAGAGTTGATGAGGTTGGGAGGAATTACTGGGGGAGTATGGATTCACACAGTCATGTTGGAGAATTTCACACAAACAGGGGAGGATCTCTTAAAATTTAAAACATGCACACCTTATAACCCAGTGAATCCCCCCGAGATATACTAGCATGTATACACTAGTATACACGGAAGTATACGAGTAAGGTCAGGGAAAAGCTGGGCTCTGCTAGTTGCTAAAATCTGAAATACTTTTCTTTGGGTTGGTAGACAGCTCCACTTCAATTCCTACAAGTGGCCTTGACCCCCAGCCCCCAGGTCACTTTAACCTTTTCCCCTCAGCCTCATACTGTGTCCACTGTCCCTGTGCTGTGCTTAGTCCTTCAGTCACATCCGACTGTCTGTGACCCTATGGACTGTAGCCCACCAGGCTCCTCTATCCATGGGGATTCTCCAGGCAAGAATACTGGAGTGGGTTGCCATACCCTCCTCCAGGGGATCTTTCCAACCTAGGGATCAAACCCAGGTCTCCTGCACTGCAGGCAAATTCTTTACAGTCTGAGCCACCAGGTAATGATTCAGCAACTAAAGAGTTAATGAGTTAATTTGCGGGCACAGAGGGAGCTCCATACTGCCCTCCAGCCCTGGCTCAGGGTCTCTTCTAGTTGACTGGGGATATTTGATTGAGATCCTTGTGTTAAAAGATATTCATTGAAGCATTGTTGTCAGAACAACAGATTGGAAATATCTTGAGGCAGAAACAGCGACTTGCCTGCCAAATATCCCCATCTCTTTCAAAACAACTGAACCTAATGATATTACTGCCCATCAAAAGAATATACGTCCCAAGTTTCCTTGCAGCCAGGTGGCCATGTGAAAAAGTTCCAGCCAGTAAATGGTGAGCTGACATTTGTATGGGACTTCTGAGAAATCTTAAGTTAGGATGGGCACCTGCTTCTCTTCCGCCATGTACTCACCTCTATGGAGGATGAGATTGTGGGAATTGCGGCACCCATCTTCAGCCACAAGGAGGTGGGACACACCCAAGGTTATGGAGAGATGGAAGCCTGGGTGCCTGCTAACTTCATGGGACCTGTAGGTAGACACAGACTGCCTACTACTGGACTTCCTTTAAATGAGACTGATAGCCTATTCGAACTGCTGTTGCTTGGGGTTTCTCAGTTATATGCAACCAAGTTAAATCACAGTGGATACAAAGCTGAATGCCTATTCAAAGGGAAATGATTAAGTCAACACTGATCTATAAAAAAATGTTACCTGGAAACAACTTGAGGCATCATATGTATTATGAAACACTTTGCAGAGACTGAGTTAAATCTACAGGCATTAACATGTTGAGTAAAAAAAAGCATGTTGTAGTATATCATAATTATACCATGTATACCACTTCCCCAAACCCAATAAAGAATGTTGGCCATTTTTCCATAATTTTCTATATGAAAGCATAAAATAAAGACTGAAAGTGTACTACCTAAACTGTGATTATTTTAGTAACTTTTGGGGAGAGGACAAAAATTGCTGGGGGTCGGTCAAAGGGCACCATATCTTTGGCTGCACTCTTCTACATTTTTACAAAAGGAATGATTCATGTACTACTTGTATGGTACAAATTAATTATGTTTCCCACCTACCCACCAGCTGACCTTCTTAAACTGTTTACTTCCCTTCTGCTTGCTGCCTGCAGGGTCCCTATTTGAACTGTCAGAGCTTAAGACTCAGACCTGGAGGAGAAGCCTCTCCCGCACATAGAGATTAGCTTGAGAGCCACCACGTGAGTGTGTTTGCTTGGAGAAGTTCAAGATTCTTTCATAACCCCTCTAACACACAGACTGTATTTCTTACAGTACCACTATGTCTAAAGGAATGAAATAAAAGTATTAATCTACAGGGACAAAGACAGTGAGAGGACATGAGAGCAAATGAGAAACAATCATTAAAAAAAAAAATTGAAAACAGCATCCAGTACAGCAGAGCTGAGAAAGTTGCACTGAACACCTGAAGTAGGAAATACTGTGCAAGAGAGTCTGCAGAAGGCTGAGTCCTTGGAGTCATCGAGAGGTGCAGAAAGCGGGAAAGAGGTACAAGCCTGAGCAGCTGCACCCTGAGGTATCCCGTACTGTGCACACAACTGGAAAATTATGTGGCCAGCTCTCTAGCTTATTCTACAGAAAAACTGCCTAAGATGACCTCAGGCAGGGAGATCTTAGAGTGGTGAGAGGGGGAGGAGTGTTGATATGAAGCAAGGGGCATCAGGCTCAAGCCATCCTCCTGTATGGTATTTATTCAAGGGTCCCCTGCCAGATTCTTCTGTTTAGTTCTCACTTTTTAATGAGGCCAGTTTTGAGTCTGCTAGTTGCTTGAGAATAGCATGGGGCAGGGTTGAAGGGAGCAATCTGGGCAGTTGGCAATTTTGTTTTGGTTTCACAGTCTCAAAATGATTCTCCCCTGTCTTCTGCCTCTGGGGCAGATCTTCTCTCTGGATGAGATCAGAAACCACAAGGGCTTTAAACAGAAGAATCCATCTCATTGTTGAGATGACTTTAGGAGACTTGCTGGGGCTGTGTCTGCTCAGGAGAACAAAATACTCTAGGTATTTTAAACAGGAAGAATTTAATACAAGACATTGGTTCTAAAAGTTATGGAAGGGTAGGAGAAGCAAAAAAAAAGGAAGGCTAAATTTACTTAGAAATTAGTAATTAAAGGAAGTATCCCTACTCCTGCAGGAGCAAAAGGGAAAATGATGTTGCCAGAGCCCATGGCTACATCATTGTGATTCCTGGAGCATCTGTTACTGAGGCTGCTGCCTCAGGAACCACAGCCACATCCACCTTGCAAGAAGCCAAGAGGTCACATTTCCACTAACAATGCAGGATCCTGGACCCCAAATTGTCTGAGAGGTGGAGGGTCTGCAACACCCATGAGTTCTGCGCAGCTAAGCTTATAGGAGTCGTGTACGGATGTGAGAACCGGACTATAAAGAAGGCCAAGTGCCGAAGGGTTGATGCTTTCAAACTGTTATTCTGGAGAAGACTCTTGAGAGTCCCTTGGACAGCAAGGAGATCAAACCAGTCAATCCTAAATGAAATCAACCGTTAATATCCATTGGAAGGACCGATGCTGAAGCTCCAATACTTTGGCCATCTGATGCGAATAGCCAACTCATTGGAAAGGACCCTGATGCTGGGAAAGACTGAGGGTATGAGAAGAAAGCGGCGACAGAGGATGAGATGGTTTGGATGGCATCACCGATTCAATACACATGAACTTGGGCAAACTCCGGGAGATGGTGAGGGACAGGGAAGCCTGGCATGCTGCAGTCCATGGGGTTGCGAAGAGTCAGACATGACTTGGCAACTGAACAGCAACAACAAGGCTGTAGGAATGTCCACTTCAGTCCCCACACTACATGAACAAGAAGTGAGAAACCTGCATTTAACCAACAGTTCTATTGCTGCTAATGCTACGTAAGACACTTCTAGAAGCAAAGCACGGTTTCTCCCTTCCATTTGTTTTCATATCTCCCGCCAAGAACTCCTACTGGGCAAACCTAATTGGAAATTAGCTGGCACGGGATTCTGGGAAATGTGGCTTTCGGGCTTCCAGAATCTTGCAGTCCAAAGGAAAGCATGGAAGAGTAGGGATAGAAATGAGAGAAGAGAAATAACTGACTGGCTACTGCAGGAATTTAGGTGAGAAAGAATGATAACTTGGACTAAGATGACGGCAATGGAGGTGGGGAGAGGAGTCAAATTCAGAAGATATTCTGAGGGGAGAGTCAACAGGATTTGCTTACAGATCAGATGTGGGGGGTGAGAGAAAAAGAGGAGTCAAGGCTAGTTCAAGATTATTCTTGACTTGAGCAAATGGAAGATGAGAGTTGTCATTTACTTAGATGACTGAGAATATAATAAAAGTAAATTTAGGGAACTAGCAAGAGTTCAGTTTGGGACATGTTTGGTTAGAGATGCCTATTAGATGTCCAGGTGGAGATGTCTGAGTAGACAGTTAAGGAGAAAAGATTTGGGAATTTGAGATGTAACAGTTTGGGCTTCCAGGTGGCTCAATGGTAAAGAATCCGCCTGCCAAGCAGGAGACAACTGGTTCAGTCCTTGGGACAGGAAGATCCCCTGGAGAAGGAAATGGCAACCCACTCCAGTATTCCTGCCTGGGAAATCCCAGGGGCAGAGGAGTCTGGTAGGCTACCATCCATGGGGTCGCAAAGAGTGGGACACGACCTGGTGACTAAACAAAAACAGTAAGTTTATAAGTGGAATGTAAAGTCATGAGGCTTAGGATCTCACTAAGGGAGGAAGTGTAGATTAAAAAAAAGGTAGTGTCCAAGGATAGATCCCTGGGATACTTTAAGTCGGAGGTCACAGAGACAAAAAAACTATCACAGGAAGCTGTGAGAAGCAGAGAGGTGAAAAAAACACCAGAAGAATTGAAATTCTGGTGGACAAAAATTTTCAAGAAAAGAGTGTCAGTGGAGTCAAATGCTGCTTAGAGGTCAGGTTCAATGAAGACCAAGAATTGACTTGAGTTTAGCACTATGGATGAGAACAGCTTCAGAAGAGAGGTGGGAGCGTAAGCCTGGTTGGAATGGGCTCTAGGGTGAGTGGATGGAGAGAATCTGTAGTCAGTGACTACAGATCTCTCTTAATTGAGATGTAAAGAGAAGAATATAAATGGTTCAAAATGAGGTCAAGACAGAGCTACTTCTCTCTTTGCTTTTTAAGATGGAAGAAGTATCCATTTATTTGTATGCTGATAGGAAGGACCCAGGGGAGAGGGAGAAAACTGATAAAAAAAAAAAAAAAAGAGGGAGGGAAGGGAAGGACTGCCAGAGTCATGTCCTTGAACAGTGGACTGGATACAGTACACAAGTGGAGGGGTTGGTCTTACCTAAAAACAGACCATAACCTCATACTAACAGAACAGTGAATAAAGTATGTGAACACAGTTATAGGCATGTGGGTAGAGGCGATGGTTAATGTTCTCTTTCAATTGCTTCTATTCACCAGTGAAGTAGGAAGCAAGGCCATCAGCTGATGGGGATAGGAGAGGTGATAAGAGGTTTAGGAGAAGGAACTAGATAGACAGTTACACAGGGGAATGGGAGAATGAATGGGCTGGGGAAACGTAGTATGATTGCGAGGAAGTGTTAAGAGTCCACTTGAGGCTAGAAATGATGAATTTTAATTTAGATTAGTCATCGTGTTTCTGCATTTACTATGTTCAGCTGTCTAGGTGCAGGCATAGGGCACTGAGTAGGCAGAGAGTTGATTGTAACCAGGAAATACAGCTCAGTGAGAGGGGGTCAAGGGAGTTGACGACATATAATTTTTTAAAAAGTGATTATTATGCTTATCCATGGAATTCAGACTGAATAAAGAGGGAAGAGTGGATGCGAAGGAGGTGATCTATAAACGAATTCACTCCTTGAAGTTGTCCAACATCCTCAGGGCTAAAATTATTGTTCTTCAGGCAAAGGGGTCTTTGAGGGTGTTACCTGTCTATTAATACTTATGCAATAAGCATTTATTGAATGCCTGCCATGAACTGTTCAGAGAGAATATTTGGCTACTTCCCTAGAAACATTTAAAATATCAAGGAGATAAGTTGGTTTCAAAGCAGGGGTTGGGTCTCAGGTGACTAATGAAAACAGAGGTTGATTTTACTTTTCTGTCGAAAAACTTTCAAGTAGGTTGAAAGATGCATGTCTAGTTGAAAAGTACATATCTGTATCAATCAAAATTGTTGTTGTAGTTTAGTTGCTAAGTCATGTCTGGTTCTTTTGTGACCCCACGGAGCCCGCCAGGCTCTTCTGTCCATGGGATTCTCCAGGCAAGAATACTGGAGTGGGTTGCCATTTCCTTCTTCAGAAGATCTTCCTGACCCAGGGGTCAAACTCACATCTCCTGCTTGGCAGGTGGATTCTTTACCACTGAGATACCTAGGAAGACCCAGCAATCAAAATAGCTTAAATCAAAAATAATTTATTGCTGGATGTAATTGAAAAGTCTGCAGCCTAATAATGGCTAATGTTTATTGAGGGCTTATTGTTAATGAGGTTCTGTTCAAAGTGCATTACATTTATAATCTTGCTTAAGCTTATTAATAGAGCCAGGATTTGAACTCAGGTTGTGTGTTTCCAGACACTGTACTCCTAACCATGATGCTTTACTGTCTCTTAAAGAGATAGCTTCAGGCAAAGCTGGATCCAGGGATTCAAACATTATACCAGGACACAGTCTTTCACTCCCATTCTGCTCTCTTTTGTGGTGAATAACTTCACATGTCTGCTAGGTTCTCACCATTCATGGTGGCTTCAGGCTTACACCATCATTACACCCAGCATTTCCAGAAGAAAGTTATTTTTTGTTTCTGAAAGTACTAGACCCACTTAGGTCTGTACTTAATGACATGAAACAGATTCACAATATTGTTAAGAAAAAAACAGTAGTAGTTACGGACTGGCCCATAAATAAACAAGCCAATGCATTTATAATTGGAAGGATGTAAAAAAATTAATGACAGTTATTTCTGATGTTATGATTTGGGAGAGTTTTTTCTTTTTGCTTCTCAGTATTTTCATTTGTTTCTACATAGGGAATGCACTATCTGTATAATAAAAATGTTGAAAGAAAACAAAAAATTCAATATACACAGACAAATATATCTCCCTAAATTGTCCTCTGTACCTAGGTAGATCTTTTACTCCTATACCACTAAAATCTGCATCACAGGAAATTGATAAATTGGGGGTGATAACACCAGTAGGGACATTCTTATCTGTTCCCACTTGGTTAAAGAAGGTGTATTAACAGCTCAGCGCTACTATATTATTGTACTGGTGAACGGGCTTAGTATCTTCCCTAACATTATAAATAATTCACTTTGGAAATATTTTGAAGTGAAATATTAGTTCTTTTTTTTGGAAGCCCTAATGGAGTAATATTTAGGGGTCCATTGAGAAGGAGAAAGGAAATAAAGAAACCAAGGGAGAGGTTTCTCTGGTGGTCCAGCGGTTGAGAATCTGCCTTGCAGTGCAGGGGACACCGGTTCAATCCCTGGTCTGGGGAGATCCCATGCTGTGGGGCAGATAAGCCTGTGTGCCACAACCACTGAGCCCACTTGCTAGAGCCTGTATGTTGCAACTACTGGAGCCCTTACACACTAGAGCCTGTGCCCCACAACAAGAAAGGCCACTTCAATAAGTCTGCACACCGCAAGTAGAGAGTAGCCCCCACTCACCACAACTAGAGAAAGCCCAGAAAGCCCAGACACAGCAATGAAGACCCAGTGCAGCCAAAAACCAAAATTAATAAAAATTAAAAAAAATGAAACCAAGGGAGTCCCTACATGAAAATGCAGCCCAAGTTCCAAGAATCAGGCTAAGTTGGAACTAACTGTTTCATCCCCACCACCAAAGAATTCACAGTCTTATTAGGAAGGCAAGATGGTGAGATGGGGTGGATATAAGACAATGTGGGTTAAATAATGCAGGAGGGAAGGTGGGGGTGTGTAACAGCACTGACCCAAGGGAACATTATGGGTAAAGCTGGTTGTCAATCTCCCCATTTAATGCTTTTTTGCACTAGTTTGCCCCTTCTTCCCCCTGCAGTATCTTTGAGAACATGGAAAATTCAATCTACTTGACACAGTTTCCTCATTTTCACAATAGGGATGGTAACAATCTGTGCCACGTTTATTGGGGGGATTAGATTTAGCAATGCATCTAAATGTTTTGCCCAGTGCCTACTGCTGAGTGAATGCTCAGTGTGTGCGTGTTAGTTGCTCAGTCAAGTCCAAGTCTTTGTGACCCCAAGGAGCCCACCAGGCTCCTTTGTCCATGGACTTCTCCAGTCAAGAATACTGGAGTGGATAGCCATTCCCTTTTCCAGGGGATCTTCCCAACCCAGGGGTCAAATCCACATCTTCTGCATTGCAGGCAAATTCTTTCCCATCTGAGCCACCGCGGAAGCCCCAAATGCTCAGTAAGGAGTGCCTGTTATTGTTATGATTGTTGCCAAGGGCAGAAGTAAATCAACGTGGAAAGTGACAAAAAGCTTGGAATCTAACAAAGTTCTTAAAATTAATCACGGTTCCTGGCCTTCTAGATTTGGTTCCCTTCTACAGGCAGTAGCTGGTCCCTGGAACTTTTGCCCTCTGATTTTATCTAGAGAAGGAAGCAGGAGTAAAATCTTCTCTCATCGTCACTCCCAGCTTCGTTCTTAAGTGTAGAATATTCATTCACATCCTCTTGGCTCGGATGTGAACTTTTCATCTCACACAAGCTGCAGACCAGATGACTTCATTTCACAGTCTTTTGCCTCATCAGAACCACCCTCTTCTGAAAAATTTTCTCACATTTTACAAAACTCAGCACTAGGGAAAATTTTTTTAAATGACACTGAAATAAAACTGAATAATAAGACTTGATTGGGTCCAAAGACTTAAGGGAAAGAAAATGTCCTTATTTTATAATTTCAAATTCAAGGTCTTGCATGAAGGGTATTAGAGTGGGAAGGAAGATTTAAGATACTGCTGGTACAAAAGAGAAAACAAAGACTCAGAAAGAAAAGGATGAGACAGAAATGAGTTCTGTGGTTGTTATTCTTTTTATGAGCCCAGTTCTCCAGACTTCTTGTTAAATCTGTGTATTACCTTGGAGTATTTTTTTTTTCCTGTGTGAGCTATTTAAAGTTCTGCTTTTTTGTTTATATTAGCTAGAGTCAGTTTCTGTTGCCTGTAACTCAGTAGCCCTTACTGATTTGCAAATAAAGCCAAAAAAGCAATTAAGAGTCAGAAGAAAACAAGATATAAAGAGGACTAGAGCAGATGAGAAAGTGGTTGGATCCTATGACTGCCCAGAGTTTGGAGGATCCAGTCCTAATCTGTGTATATCCTTAAAAATAAGCCCCAGCCCACTTCCATAATTTTTAAAAATTAGAATGGTCCCTGTTCCTTGTAACTGAGGTGGCAACTGATTTTTGTATTAACCAGGACTCTTTCAATTCCAAGTAAACAGAAAGGTAATGAATCACTTGGAGCAAAAAGTCGAGGGACCACGCTTCAGGCATGGCTAGATTACATACTGTCAGGAATTCAATTCTCCTTCAGGCCTGCTCTCCCTTCTGTTTGTTTCATTCCCCAGGGTTTCCCTTCTTGATGGTAGAGATTGCCATTGGAACCTTGGGAGTATTTTGTACTAGTTTATCATCGTGGCTTAGTGGTAAAGAATCTGCCTGCCAAGCAGGAGACCTGGGTTCAACTCCTGAGTCAGGAAGATCCCCTGGAGAAGGAAATGCCAACCCACTTCAGTATTCTTGCCTGGAGAATCCCATGGACAGAGAAGCCTAGCAGGCTACAGTTCATGGGGTCGCAAAGAGTCGAATACAACTGAGTGACCACACAACAACAACAACAAAATCATCTCAGAAGAAAAAGTTTCTGTTTCCAACAGTTTCAACAAAAGTTCTGTGGTTGATGCTCACTGGAAAGCACTGAGTTGCTTTCAACGAACTGTGATTAGAAAATTGTGACTGGCTGGGCTTGGTCTTAATGCCTGCCCTTGAACTAGGCTCAGCTCACACAAATCACATTGGAACAGAATGAGGGAAAACTTTACAAGACCAGTAGAGATTATGAGTTGCCTTCCATAAGTTTTGTTCAGGTTCTTTCTGGGTCATGAAACACTCATGTATTAGCCAGGAATATAACCATACAGAATCGAGATTACATTTCAAAGGATCTCTTGAAGCTAAAAAGCTGGACGACAATGTTCAGATCCACTGAATACAAGTAGAAGTGATGAGATCACTTCCAGGAACTGTCCTCAAAGGGATATATCAGGATTATCTGTCCTTTCTGCTTTTCCTATGTTCAGAATGTGGACAGTATGGCTGGAGATGAATAATTTATCTTTGAATATATAGTGATTTGGGGATGGAGGAAATCCATGATGGAGCCTGGGTCCCTAACACTGTGGAGACAAGTCAACCCTGAATCATCTTCTTTCTGTGACATAAAAGTAAACTGATATCTTGTTTAGCTGAGTGCTATTTAACAAACCACACAACCCAACATAATCCTACCTGAACTCCCCAGAGGAAAATCTTGGCACGTCTGGAGAAAGATAGGGGTAGGGATGAAGCACAGGTATGTCCATTGTCTCACTCCCTGAAAAATTTTGTCTCGGTCACGGTCATTACTCTGGTTGGAAGTCTGAAGAGGGAAATCTGTCTGGCTCTGATGAATCTGAATATCCAGAAATTTCTGAGTTTATTAGTTTAAAGACAAAATTAATCTGAAAGTTGAATCAACCACAGAATTATCAGAAATGGCTATATCCATGTTTTTTTCCACCCGGGCGGGTTGGGGGGAAACACACTTGTCAGAGTGGATTAAGCCACATTTAACCTTGTAACTTTAACAATGAAGTGTTGAAATAGCAGGTTTGCAATGTGGAAAACTGCTGAAAGTACATATTAGAACTTCTTTCAACATATTTGTTTTGACATTTTTATTAAGAATTTGAGTGAGGAATTAATTAAATTGTAATCAAACTCAGAGACGACATGATGTCAATAGAACAGTTCATGCCTTGAATAATGGAATCAGAATTACACAACATCGGAACTCCAAGAAGTTTAAGTTATCATAACTCCCCGTTTTATAGCTGACAAAACTGAGGCTCAGAGCTGTCAACTCACTTGCCCAAGGTATACCTGGAATCAAGGGTAAAGCTGTTGACATATATTCTTTCTACTTTTTCTTTTTGAATAAATGAAAGCAATGTCATGATTCAAGATTCAAGTAGACATTCTTTTTTAAAATGGAGGAGTGAAATGATGAGATCAAGATACTATTTAATCAGGCCAAATGTGTAAGGATCTAAGTCCAAAAAAGTCTACTGTACAAGCACAGTATGGGGCAGATGTGCCTTAATCAGCAGCACTTGTAAGAAACACTTAGAGATGTTACTTGGCTGCAAGCTTGAGCTGTCAGCAGTGTGATGAGGCTACAAGGAAAAGATAATGGAGTCATGTGTGGCATTCCTAGAAACAGAGTTTACAAAAGGGAGGGGGTGTCCTGTTGAACTTTTCAGTCTGTTGAGCTTTTCAATCTACACCTGGAATTCAGTCCCAGGTGTCAGACTTCAGAAGTGATACCGACAAATTAGTTCAGATCTAGGATGGAATTATGTGGGGAACGGGTCAAAGGAAGTAAGGAAACTGCAAAGCACTGTAACTAAGTGCCTGAATCTTGGAATCTGACTGCCTGGGTTTCATCCCAGCTCTGTCAATTACTGAATATGTGTTCATTAAGCCTTAATCTCACTGTCTGTAAGTTAGGAATTATAACAGTACCTATCTCTGAAGATAGATGAGGTAGCGCATGCCAAATGATTTGTATGTTACTGGCACAAAAAAGCACTCAATAAATGTTAGGATTAAGGAAGTGACATGATGTGAGGATAATGGCAACAATCTCGTACGTCATGGTGAATATTAAATGAGCTAACACATGCCCAGTGCTTGAAGAAAACGGTAGTAGTGGAGGGATTGGCTTAAGGTTTTTAGGGGTGGGAATGGCTTGGGGTCAAAATATTCCCTGGCTTGGGCTAAGGTCCACAGAGCTTGACCCGATTATTTTCTGAAGAATGAACCCTGAAAAAAGTTCAGAGGGGTGCAGTGGGAGCGATGGTCGTCACGCATACATTTCATGGGGTACTCACCTGGTGAACACCTGGACAGGATGACATGGCACTGTGGTGGAGTGACAGCCTAACTTCATTCTTGGGTATGGTCATTGAGGACTGATGCAACTAGTGCGGTCATTCAGGGCAGTAATGGGGTTGCTCACTCAGGCCTGTTCTGGGCACAATCCATGAGAACTGTCCTGTGGCAGTCACGCAGAACTCACTGGAAGAGGAACCACTCCTGGATCTCCTCCCAGGGCCACTGGGGGACGTCCTGGGTCTCAGGGATGCTCTGGGACCCTGGTCAGTTTCCCCCGGGAGCGGCCTGCCGCTAGGGGGCGGCTGCTCAGAGGACCCGCCCGCCGCCCGCTCGGAGTCCGCTCCTTTGGGACTCGCTTTCCAGCCAGGCCCAGAGGGAGGTGGAGTGACAGTGGGTGGGGGTGCACGCTTCATGGGTGTGAGACAGAGTGAGCCTCCTGGCGTGAGTCAGCGCGCGGGGGGCTAAGGAGCTCCCCGAATAGTCACGGAATCTCACTCACGCTCGGCTCCTCCACCTTCCCGTCTAGAGCGTGTGTCCAGTCCCGCGCCTGCGTGCGCACCCGACACGACGTCCGATTCGGGGTTCTGGGTGTCCGTTGGGGGAAAAGGGGGTGGGCGGAAGAGGGAGTGTCCCTGTGGGTGTTTCTATGCCCAGGTTAGATTTCTCCCGCCCTGCCCCATGAGGGCTGTGGGGGGGTGTGTCCCGCTCAGGTACGTATGTACCTGTGTTGGTGCGTGCATGCGTATGTCCGTGTGGTGGGACCTTTTATCAGCGCGGGGTGTCTGTGTGTGCGCCAGGGTCTCTGTTTGGGTCTAGATGTTGGCGCAATCTCGACCTGGGCTCCCACCCACGGGTGTCGGGAAGCCCGCGTGGCCAGGGTGTCCAGCCTCCCGGAGGAGCAAAAAAGCCTCGACACCCTCAGCACCCCAGCTGGCCCGGGCTCCTTAGGGAGAGGCCTGCGTGGGGAGCCCCGGGGTGGTGTGTCCCTGGAAGGGGTAAAGAGTAGGGGCGCAGGGGGCGGGCCGGGTCCCCGGGCGGGGCGCGGGCTCGGGGGACCCGCGCGGCTGACGTCAGGCGACTCCTTAAATAGAGCCGGCAGCTCGCTCCGCTCGGCATTTCTCGAGGAGTCAGAACGCGGCCGGCGCCAGCGCCACCGTCCGGCCCGCGCGCCGGCCCGCACCGCCGCCGAGCGTTCGGGGCGCCGAGCCGGGAGGATCCGGGATGGGGCTTCCGGCGCTGGGCGCGCTCCGAGCCCGGCGCACGTGAGAGCCGAGGAGCGCCGGGAGCCTCCCCGCTAGCCGGAGCCCTGTCGCCCAGGACGCGGGGATGTCGGAGGCGCCGCCGCCGGTTCCCAGAGGAGCCGCCGCCCCGGGGATCCCGGGGCACGGTGCGCGCCCGGGCCGGCAGCGCCTGGAGAAGACGGCGCCCCCTACGCCCGACCCGCGTGGCCCGGGCCGCGCCGCACGAGCCTTCTAGGCGGCCGCAGGGCCCCAGCAGCTCCGCCGCCGGCGCCCCCTCGGAAACCATGACCCCCGGCGCGGGCCCATGGAGCCATGGCCTATAGGGTCCTGGGCCGTGCGGGGCCACCTCAGCCGCGGAGGGCGCGCAGGCTGCTCTTCGCTTTCACGCTCTCGCTCTCCTGCACTTACCTGTGTTACAGCCTCCTGTGCTGCTGCGACGACCTCGGCCAGAGCCGCCTCCTCGGCGCCCCTCGCTGCCTCCGCAGCCCCGGCGCGGGCGGCCAGAAACTTCTCCAGGAGTCCCGCCCCTG
The DNA here is from genome assembly GCF_032405125.1 of Capricornis sumatraensis. Lineage (NCBI taxonomy): Eukaryota > Metazoa > Chordata > Mammalia > Artiodactyla > Bovidae > Capricornis > Capricornis sumatraensis. Next base: position 21,603,997 of record NC_091071.1, on the reverse strand, counting down.
CGATCCCTCGGGCCCGACGCCCGGCGAGCCCGGCGCTCCCAGCGCGCCCGCCGCCGGCGCGCCCTCCCCTCGCCTCTCTGGGTCCAACCACTCCGGCTCTCCGAAGCTGGGTACCAAGCGGCTGCCCCAAGCCCTCATCGTGGGCGTGAAGAAGGGGGGCACCCGCGCCGTGCTGGAGTTTATCCGCGTGCACCCGGACGTGCGGGCCTTGGGCACCGAGCCCCACTTCTTCGACAGGAACTACGGCCGCGGGCTGGACTGGTACAGGTAAGGAGGGGAGCCCCACCGCGTGCGCCCGGGCTCCATCCGGCCCTGTCTTCTGGGCCACTTCCTGCGCCCTCACATCCCCTTAACTCGGCTATGTGGGTTCCGACTGACACGTGGGGGAACTCTAACCGAAGGATTTACCCAGAACTTCCCAGTGATGGTGTAGACCGGCTCCGGTTTCCTGAAGCGCAAAGGGCAGTTGACTCTGGAATCGCCAGAAGGGAAGGGAGATCGCTGACCTGACCTCCGGGCCAGTTTGGAGGGCTGGCTCGGTGTCTAGACGCTGGGGTAAAGCTGGGTGCCAGGGGAAGGGGCAGCCAGGACAGGAGCTGCCTCAACACAGCCATCTCCTGAGCCTGGCCTCGACTTTCCAGGCATCTTGACCCACCCAGGGAAGGGACAGTCCGAACAGCGCCCCCTCGCGGCAGGGTCCTGCGCTTGGGCGAGGTCCCCGCAGTTCAGGCCAAATGACGGGAAGGCCCCTGAGGTGTCCGCAGGAGAAAGGTCCCTTTTGGAGCCTCGGTCTCAGCTCCAGGTATTTGCTGCTGTATCTGGTCTGAGACTCCCAGGCGCTCTGACCCTGAATTCATGTTTTCAAATAGTGCAAACGACCCTGGATGTGAGTCTTGGCTCTGCCACTTAGCTTGAGAAAATTCCTAAAACTCACTGAGCCTTGGTTTTCTGGTCCATCGCAACTAGCAGGAAAGGTCCCTGACCCTTCGGCCTCGCAAGGGCTTTCTAAGTGCTTGAAAAGTGTAACAGGGACACTTTGCACTGGGCGGTGTTTCTAAGCAGCAGCCAGGATATAGAATTCGAAATACTGGTGGGTACCTCAGATGGAAGCTATCTAGGTTCACAGGGGGCAGCCAGTCATAGCAGACTGTCCACTCCCCCACTGAACTGTCAGGGAAGACAGTCACCCAGGCTGGTGATATCTGGGATAGCCTGAAGCTTCCAGAAGGTAGCAGCCTCCACTATTAAATGCCTATCTACTTCCCAAACCCTGTATGGTGTTGAGGTGTAGGGCTGGCCCATGTGTGAGCTGAGCAGGGGGCATCCCTGGAGGTGCTGTAATGTATGGGCTCCCCATAACACCTGGGCTACAGAATTCTCACCATTCACCTGACCCCTTGAAGACTTGCTAGAAATGTCTGCCTAGTAATGAAACTGGGTGGATGGATAATGTGGTAGCTGACACAGTAAGCTGAGGCTGTTCTTTAAGATAATTATGTTAAAGTAAACACTTTAGGGGGTAGAAAGTCATAACCATATTGGATAAAGGACAACTTCATTAAAAGGAGGACCCCACTGGCCTCACTTATGGAACCCTGGATTTGTAAGAATCGGGGCAACAGGGCCAACTTGTCGCCTTTGCTTGGGAGCCTTGGTCATGGTTTAAGGGGCCAGGGTGGGACATGCCCCGTCCTCAGGAGGCAGACACACAGCCCATCTCCAGTGGCGAGCAGCAGGGGACGGCTGGCCTGTGGGTGGCCCCAGCACTGTTATGTTGGCTCATTGGAATAGAGAGAGTGGCACAGAATGGCACATCGCTGCTTTCCAAGCTGTGACCCCCCGCCCCCAGGCATCCCACCTGGAGGTACGAAGTACATGAGGACAGCGTCAGAGCCAGACCCCAGAGTCGGAGAGGCAAACGCATCAAACGGCAGCAGAGTGTGACGTGGGTCAGCCGTGGCCACACTCTTACACGGCAGGGTTTCCTCGATTGAAAATCTAAGGATCATTATGAAACCCTTTGCCAAAGTGAAGTGCCTCTTAAGTGCAAAATAGCACAGTTCTGAGCACTGGCTTTTGTTGAGCCCTCCAGTAAACACCTATCCCCTGCACCCAGCCTCTGCACGCCCTCTCTTGTGCTCCACCACCAAACACCCTACCTTCCTTCTCCAAGCCCGTGTCATTCAGGGATGGCTGCTTTTTATTTTTAACCTTGGCATGTGTGATTCTAAGCCAGCTTAGCTGTGAACCTTAGAGATGGGAGCCGTGCCTTTTTTTTTTTTAATATAGCACATTTGGATTCTGCTAAAATTCTCGGCTGAATCTTGGTAGGTTTTATTTAACATCAAGCATGCTGACAGCTCCACTTCTCTCTCTGCTCCCCCCTACTTCCCAGGGTCTGTCTTACCATTCCTTTCCCCCTTTATATTTCTAGAAGAGCATTTAGCCTGCATGTCTGATACTAACTGCCTCACCCCCGTCACCTCCCCAGGAAGGCTAGGAGCCTACAGCTTCAGGAGGGGCTGTGTGATTTGTGCTTCTTGGGGCTGCAAATCCACACCCCCCAGAGACCAGGGTTTCGGGTACAGATTGTCCTTTCTGTCTATAAAGTCATACTGCCCCATTTGGATGTTATTTCTGTAATTTCCAGAACATTTCTCTGTATGTGTCCTATTCTTTATTATCACTCGAGTAATACGCATTAATTGCAGAAATGATGGAATTACCTGGTTTCTTTTAAAACTCATGTGCTCACTTTATTCCTGAAGTCCATGAGTTAGGATGGCAGGTGATAAGATGCTTCTGTCTCTGCCCATTGCCTTTATCATTTCACAGACGGGAAAACTGCAACCCGAAAAGAGAGCATCTAGAATGGGATCCAAAGCAAGCAGATGAAATTTGGGACCAAAAGTCATTGGCGTGCCCTGTCCCACAAAGATTTATACATGTGCACTGTGTGTGCATGTGCGCTTCCAGCCAAGTACCCTGACCACTGTTCTGCACAGCTTGCCACCAAAAAGCCAGCATCCACTAGGTAGACATGGCCAAAGAGCCCTTGTGCCTGTTGTGGGGGCCCATGCTTTCCAAAGATGGAGTTGCAGAGTGGCAGGCAGTGGATCTCCTCAAAGCCCCTGGGGATAACTTCTGGGGTCTGGAGGCCCCAGTCAGACAGACAATGGAAAAATCCAAGGACAGACTTCTTTTTGTGGGTAAGTGGAGATAAACCAGGAGCTGACAAACAGTGCCTGAAGACAGAATGATACAGCCAGAGAGACACCATCGGCCAGAGACCGGGAGACAGAATCTGCACCTTCCTGACCCCTGGCCTGAACCCCCTCTTGGAATTGGCTGGGTTCCAGCCACCCTAGGAGAGGCCAGCATTCTGTGGCAGGATCCCTCCGCTGAGATATTTTTCTGAGATCCCATCCCTGAAGCTTCCCTCCTCTCTGCACCTGGCCATATTCCCCCTCCCACTTGGCTCCTCCAGGTAGCAGCTGGGTGTGCTGGGTGGGGTCAGCTAGCTGCTTGGACTGGGAGGCAGAGTGAGACCACACCGACAAGGGACCCAGGATAGCACCTGCTGTCAGGAAGCGGGAGATGGTTCCCTAAGCTGGGTAATTGGAAGCAGAGTCATCTTCCTGAATCTTGGCTTCCTTGTCATAGGATGATGCCTGTTGTAACCATTATCATAGAAGGTGGTTTTGAAGAATGAATGGAACATTGTATATGACAGTGTCCTGGAAAATTTCCTGCTATATAAAGATAAGGCAGTAATGTTATCACTATCACCACTATTACTATGACGGTTTCACTACCAACACTCCTGTTACCATCGTCAGTACTATGAGTATTAAAACTATCAGCTTCTTTCCCTACCACTACTGCTATCTGGGACAGAGGAATTAATTGCTGGAAAAGTAGTTGTGAAAGACTGGGAAGGGTCCTGGCCCTAAGTTCGACTTTTAGCTCTGCTTTGCCCTTTTTCTCCTCCCTCTCTTCCTTCTCTCCTTCCTTCTGCATTGGTAAAAAGTCACTCCTCATTTCTGGGTGTCAGTTTGCTCACCTTTAAAAAGAGAGTGATGTCTGACGATGTATGTGAAAAGGTGTCTCTCAATCTAAGATTGTATTTGGGAATGCATCAGAGGTTGAGTATGAGACAGAATTCACAAATATTCGGAGCCTTCATCTTTCATAAAGAGATATAAGCTGTGCATTGTCCAGTAGTTTTTATGGTCTTAGGGGAAACTGAGTTTTGTGTAAAGTGTTTGTTTTGCTAGTTTTCAGTGATGGGGGTGGGAGAGGCAGTCTGAAGAGGAAGTAAATCTTCTCTAAATGCATTGAAATGCCAACAAGAGCAAGTTAATGTGTGATAATTGACTCTCTGCTCTGGTGTCAAAATTGTGATAGATGAGCCTGTTCTGTAAATTTTAGACTCTACAAGTCTGGTTATTTATTTGTTCAGCAGCAGTGGTGTTCAGGGGACAGTGTGAGGCAAAGAAGACAGGGCATTTGCCTGGAGGCAACAGATTAAGTGAAACAGAGAATTAAAAGCCCAGAGTAAGGTCTATCACCTTATCTAGCTGATATTAATCAGGGAATCAAATTTCAGCAGCAAAGCCAAACTCCAGAAAGGCAAACTTTAAGAAAAAATAAAACCAGAGGCAGAAGGCAAGAGAAGCAGTGAACGCGGGAGGCTTTACCACCTGAAACAGACAGATGGACACTGGGCACAGATGACCTGTGTTTGTCCAGTGTGCGCAGATGTGTGGGCATGCACAGTTCTCATGTGGGCACCCACACGTACAACTCCAGTGTCTGCAGACACGTCTTCATAAGGGGTTTTCCTGCCTTGGTCCAGGAGGATGTCACACACGCTGATTAAATGAACCCGCTGAGTTCATAAATCCTTCGTCCGCCTTGTAGCTCTCTGTCAGCCTCGCTGCAGCCAGAGATATAGTAGTTAGTTCCAGCACATGTACAGCTCTTGTCAGGCACTGGGGGATATTCGGGTTGAGCAAACAAAACTGTCATCGCTCAAGGAGGCTTTTTGAAGAGCTGGCTTTGCATCCCCCTGGAGCTTGGAGGGACAGTGGAAGAGCTTGGAATGAAGACTGGGCTTTCCCCATGGCCTTTGGTACGTGGCTAAAGGGGGAAAGACCCCGACAGGTCCTAGTGCTATTCTACCGGCACACTTTGTAAAGTCTGTTTGGATATTAAAATATTATGTAGAGCCTAAGAAACACATTTTCTTTTTCACCTTTTAACACCTCTGAAATTAGGATGAGTCTAATGATTGATGGGGTCTAGATTCCATGAGATATGATGCTTCCCTATTGGATGGAAACTCACTTTCCCAGAGGTGCCCTCTGCTCTGGTGTCCATTGAAATTTACAAAGGACCAGCAACTAGGTGACAAATGCCTGACCTATCAGTGAGCCCCTGAGACCCTGCTTGTCTGCAGCCAGCAGGGGTGCCTTCTGATTTGTGAAGGAGCTGTACCCACTTGATTTTTTTATTTTTAAAATATTTCTTTATTTATTTGGCTGTGCCAGGTCTTAGTTGGGGCATGTTCGATCTTTGATCTTCATCGCAGCCTGTGAACTCTTAATTGTGGCATGTGGGATCCAGTTACCTGACCAGGAATTGAACCCATGCCCTTGGCAGTGAAAACATGGAGTCCTAACCACTGGACCACCAGGGAATGCCTGAGCTATAGTCATTTTAGATTTTTGATTGCTACCTATGCTCTCTTCTGCCTATCCTGAAATGAGGGAATGTGCAAGTTGATGGCCACCAGGAGAGAACAAGATGCTTTGGTGGGCATGTTCTTCACTGGCTGCTGTTCTGCCCAGATATTTGGAGTCACATCCCAAGAGTCCCTGAAAAGTCAGGCCAGGGTCGATGCTCAACAGGTGTGCTTGCCTGTGTTCCATGGCATCTGGTGTGCAGGACAGTAGAATAATTTTCTTCTCATCGGTTAGACCTCCACTGCCTTCCTCCTGAATGACTGGGTGACCGAGTGGGTGGGGCGGGGACAGAAGCACACAGCTTCCCATTGATCAGAATCCTCTGCAGGCTTGGAGTGGGGGCTGTTTCTATGAGCGAGGGCTCAGCAGTGGGGGTGGGAAGTTGGGGAGGGAGATAGGCTTGCTGGCAGTGAGTCAGGGTGGAAGGATCTGCAAGGTCATGCAGTCTGCCTAAGCCTGTGAGACTCTTTGCCCTGTGAGCTAACCCCAGGGCGGGTTAACCCATTTATTTGTCAGATGCCTACAATTTGCCAGAATCAGTGCCAAGCTGCTGTAGGCCGGCTCTGCTGCCACTTTGTTCTCTTAATGGGCTGCACTGGTGGGCTGGAATGCTTGTGGTCCATGGGCAGCTTGATGAGGTGGGTAAAAGCCACCAGTGATGGAAATAACTTAGCATTTCAGAGGTAATTGCTGCCTGTCAGGCTACACAGCTGGGCTGTTGGTCCAATGCTATACTCACCCAGCTTCCTCAGAGGATAATGGTGCAGAGACGGGGGCAAGGGATTACTGTTGAGCATGTGCTTCCAAGGATCATGGGCTAGATAGACTGGTTGGGTTACCTGAGGCTTGAGGATCACAGGATCTCCTGGACACAAGTCCATTGGGAGTGTCTTCCTAAGCTTTGAAATCAACGGCACTAGTCGTGGTTTCTTCTCAGGGTCTGTGATCACTAGCTCCCACAATTAAAAATAACCAAGGTGTCCACTCTGGGTGAAGGCCCAAGGGCCTCTCATTGACATCCTTGGAGGGGCAGCATCAAGTCCATGCCCTCTTAGGGTAGCATTTTCCAGGCTTCAGACATTTTTGTACTGCCTCATAGTTGCCCAAACCTGGCATGACCTCTATTATTTTCTTAATACTTTAAAGTTAGCACTTTAAAAATTTTTGACTTTTCATAAAGAACTGGCTTTATTTTCTGCCATGTGTACATTTATAGAATAGATAATATCTTCCCCTAATACAGACTTCAAAAAGTGACAGAGGATTTTCCCTGAAAACCATTCTCCTCCTTCATACCCCATCTCCCCTTCCACGCAGTTCCTCCTCCCAGAAACAATCACGAGATCGGTTTTTGTGTATCCTTCAAAAGAGGTGCTTGCATTTGTAAACCTAACATCCATTATGCAAATATAATTGAAATACATCATTTTAAAACACAAATTTATTTGAAAACCACCTTAAATAAAAGCCAGAATCACTTGCCGCAATTAGGAAGTAATTGTAAAAATAAGTAGATTGAAAACATAAAAATGCTATTGATTTTTTTTTCATTTTTAAAACAATTTATTTATTTTCAATTGAATTTTTGCTAGTGAAAGTGGTTAAAATGTTCCAAGCCTGCAGCATGCTTTATCTTTGTTCAAAAGAGAAGGGGGATACTAAAAAGAGCAGTTAAATAAATACTAATATCAATGTGAAACGTTTCTCCTTGATGTAATCAGAATGAATGAAAGTGAAGTGGACAAGATCATAAGTTTTCTCTCTATGCGATTGAGTGACGTTTAGTCAGTCTGTGTAGTATCTAAAATTACTGAGATGGGGTATGCCCCGACATCATAGGAAACACTGCCAGAGTTTGCAGAAAATCCAGTGTAAGTAAATCCAGAGATGTTTCTAGCTTTCAGATTCCTTTGATGTGTTAATGATTGAAAGAGACAAGCCAAAGGAAAACTCAGAACAAATATGAGCATTCAGAAAAGTATTGTGGCTTGCAGTATTTACAAAGTAGCCTAGCCTTCAGAGGAACAGGATTCCCTGAATAAAGGGTATGCTGCTGCTGCTAAGTTGCTTCAGTCGTGTCTGACTCTGTGACCCCATAGACGGCACCCACCAGGCTCCGCTGTCACTGGCACTCTCCAGGCAAGAACACTGGAGTGGGTTGCCATTTCCTTCTCCAATGCATGAAAGTAAAAAGTGAAAGTGAAGTCGCTGAGTGGTGTCTGACTCTTAGTGACCCCATGGGCTGCAGCCTACCAGGCTTCTCCATCCATGGGATTTTCCAGGCAAGAGTACTGGAGTGGGGTGCCATTGCCTTCTCCGGAATAAAGGGTATAGCATGTATTAAAAAGGAAAAAACAATATGTCACCAGTTTGGTATTGGTTTCATCACTGTCCTCACTGGTGGAATCTCCATGGTGATTACATACCTGCAGGCATCAGTGTTGCAAAAGTCAAAGTTGTTTCCACTAGGGACTTGCCAATGTGTATGTAAAAGGGGTTCAGAGCTTTTTTTGTTTCTTCAATTTAGAGGCTCATGTGGAACAGGATGTCTTTTTGAAATCTCAGAATGCAAAGTTCTTTTTCTCTCCCTCTGTGACGCATGATGTGAGACTTAAAAATAATGGTCGGGCAGGGTGTCACTCTTCTTTCTCAGATAGTTTGATCTCGCTGAATAAAGAGGGGAAGACGATGTCGTGTCTTTCTGCATACTTTTTTAGCTGCACAAAAGGAGCTCCACTGGGGACAATTGTCCCTAGAATTTCCCATATGTTGTCAACAGAAGCCATTTAGAGAGTGTCTGTGATAGCAGGGCTCCCCAGGCTTGCCTTCAGATGGGCAGATAGTCATCAACTCTGACGAGGAGAGGGCTTCCTGCTCACTCAGGGCTTCCAGGTCCAGGAGCTCACTGCCTGGTGAAAGAATTCTGGATCCATCCTAAGACTGGTGGACAAATGAGCTGGCATTGAAGCAGTGCCTTGTGGCACACAGGAAAGAGGGAAGGAGGGCAGCCCTGAGTACATGGATGAGAAGAACTTAAAATGGAAATCAGAAGACATTTTTAGCACAGTGATTAAAAACTCGGGCTCTTGAATCAGAATGACTGAATTGGAATCTCGGTTCTACCACTGAGTATGGGTCCACTAACCAGTGGGTCCTCTGTGCCCTGGTTCTATCTCCATGTAGGAACCAATCCTCTCGTCTACTCATAGGGTTGCAGTGCAGTCTGAATGAGTGATATCATGTAAAAAAGTGCTCAGAAAATTTCTGGCATGTGGAAGGGGTCCAAGTATTGGCTGTCATTACTGGGCATTGGTTTTCTCATCATTCCTTCATTGATCTGAGTGCTAAGGACCCAGAGGTGGACAAGACTGGGCTCCTCCCAGTTTGATGGGTTATGAAATGTTCATGGAAAATTTTTACACAAATCAGCTGATGATAGGAACCATTAGAGAGATGCAAACAGAGCTATAATAGCACAGGAAGGAGATAAGACCCAATGGGGGAATTTTGGAAGGATTTCTGAAGGAGGTAGTATGTTATTTGGGTCTCAACGGGCAGATGGGATCTTTGCAGGGGGCAGTAAAGGGGCTGGCCCTATAGAGATGCTATTTCTAAATACAGTCATCCCACGATTTTACCTCTGATTACAGTCAAATCAAAAAATAGTTTTTTTTTTTTCAAATTACTTTAGTTCTATGTGTATTTATTGACTACCTACTCTATACCAGGCTTCCCAGGTGGGGCTTGTGTTAAAGAATCCACCTGCCAGTGCAGGAGATGCAAGAGATGCAGGTTCAGTATCAGGGTCCAGAAGATCCCCTGGAGAAGGAAATGGCAACCCACTCCAGTATTTGTGCCCAGACGGAGGGGCCTGGCTGACTGCAGTCCATGGGGTCACAAAGAGTCAGACATGACTGAGCGACACACACACACACACACACACACACACACACCAGGCACTGTGGTAAATCCTAGAAAAAAGGAAGAAAGAACTGTCCTTTAAAGAGTTCAAGGGGCAGACAAATCCAATAGCAAGATGTGCTGGGAGAGAAAGTGCTCTTGGCATGTGGTATCACTCAGGGTGGGTCAGAGACTTTCTGGGGAGCTGAGGCCTAAGCTTTAGGACATTTGCATTGGCTTTCCTCCACCTGAATCACTCTCCCTCCAGAGCATCCTAGATCTGGCTGCTCCTCATCGTGCAGGTTCCAGCTCAAATGTCGCTTACAAGACGGTAACGCCTTCCTTTGCGACCCAGTCTTAGCTGACTTAACCTTCCCCATCACCCTTCATCTCTTTTCCCCACTCTGTTTTATTTACTCCTTACATTACAATACTCCTTGTGTTACAATCCGAAATGGTCTTGTTCCTTTTCCTTTTTACTAGCTATCTCCCCGACCAGACCCCAAACTCCAGGACAGCAGGAATCTTGTCTGTCTTGTACATGGCTGTGTGTCCCCAGAGTAGCACATAGTAGAGGCTCCATAAATAGTTGTTGAGTGACTATGCTCAGGAATGGGTGAGCCTGTTCCAAGGCCACAGACTGGTCCCAGCCCTTCATTAGGCTTTTCACACGTGGGTCTTGGGAGGCTGGTTGAGAGAGTGCAGGATATGGTGCTGAGAACTCAGCCACCTCTTCAACAGATATTTAGTGAGCATCTGCAGTGCCTGACACTGTTACAGTCCCTGGGGAGGGAGTGGTGAAAAGAAAAAACCAGACAAAAATCCCTGCCCCGTGGTGCTTACTTTCTGTGGGGTAAGAGGGAAATGGTCAGTAAAGAAATAAGTGAACTGTCCATTCACATCTCTCCCAATGACCCAATTTCGTTCCTTTTTATGGCTGAGTAATATTCCATCATATATATGTACCGCATGAGAGTGTCATACAGAATGAAGTAAGACAGAAAGACAAATATCATATATTAACGTGTGTATGCGGAATCTAGAAAAATGGTATCGATGATCTTATCTACAAAGCAGAAATTGAGAAACAGAGGTAGAGAACAAATGTATGGACACCAAGGGGGAAAGGGGGAGGGAAGAACTGGGAGACGGGGACTGACGCATATAGACTATTGATACTATGTAGAAGATAGTAACACTGAGAGCGTACTGTAGAGCACCGGGAGTGTGAAAGTCGCTCAGTCCTGTCTGACTCTTTGCAACCCCATGGACTGTATAGCCTGCCAAGATCCTCTGTCCATGGCATTCTCCAGGCCAGGATACTGAAGTGGGTAGCCATTCCATTCTCCAGGGGATCTTCCCAGCCCAGGGATCAAACCCAAGTCTCCTGCATTACAGGCAGATTCTTTACTGGAACTCTATACTTAATGCACTGTGGTGACCTGAAAGGGAAGGCTGAAATGAAGGGGATACATGTATGTGTATGGCTAATTCATTTTGCTGTACAGTAGAAACATTGTAAAGCATCTATATTCCAATAAAAATTAATTAAAAAAATAAACACAAGCATGCTTATCATTCATTAAACAAATAAGAAAAGAAAATATCATTCATTAAGCAAAAGAAATAAGCAAGTTGCATCTCTGTCTGATGGTGATAAGGGTTGTGGGACAGTTCAAGGGGTGGAGGATGGCGAGTTCTCAGTGGCCAGGAGGGGACACTGTGGTTCAGGACAGGGAGGCTAGGAAAGGCCTCACTGAGAAGGTGATGTTGGAGCAAAGACCTGGAGGAGGTTAAGGGGCAAAGCATGTGTGATCTGAGCGAAGAGCACTCTTGGCAGAGGCACAAGAAATGAAGAGGCTCTGAGGACAGCAGGGAGCTGGTATGACTGAGGGAAATCTAGGGGCCAAGTGGCTGGACTGGCCACACCAGGAGGGGAGTGATGGGAAATAAACTCAAAAGATGGCCAGGCCCCCATTTGGGGCCTTACAGGGCATTGCACAAAATTTTTATTAATATGATATATTTATTACTTTTTTTTTTTTAATATGCTGTGCCATGCAACAGTGAAAACTGCAGGATCCAAATGTTCCCCCTTTCACTTTGAGAGCTGAATGAACTGGTATTCTCAGAGACTCAAAGATTTGACCCCAGCTGCCCAACCAAGGAGCAGCAGAAATGGGACTTTTGTTTGTTTCAAACAAAACTGAGACCATGGTACAGATACATAAAAGGCTTTCCAGATGGCACTCACAGTAAAGAACCTGCCTGCCAATGCAAGAACTGTAAGAGACGTGGGTTCGATCCCTGGGTCAGAAAGGTCTCCTGGAGGAGGAAATGGCAACTATTCTTCCCTGGAGAATTCCATGGACAGAGGAGCCTGGCAGGCTACAGTCTGTAGGGTCACAAAGAGTCAAACATGACTGAAGTGACTTAGCACACAAACACACATAGATATATAAACACAATTTTTCGGTCCTGCATTCTTTGTCTAACATTCCATCAATTAAGATGTTCCCACACAATTAAATGTTTCCAAACCTTGATTTCAGCATCTGGGTTTCATTCTGTCCTGTGGTCCCACGGAGGGTTTACACATTCCCCTCTTGTTGGACTTTTAGTTGCTGATCCCCAATTTTTTTCCTATATATTAATAAGTAATGCTCCATTGCCTAGGTCTCTAATTCTTTCTTTAGCACAGAGTCCTAGAAGCGAAATTACTAGGTCCAAGTGAAGAACATTTTTAAAGGCTGGAGATATGTACTGCCAAAATGCTCTCCAAAACATTGCAAGAATTTTGGCTTCTACTCCGAGCAAATGGGGAGATACATTGGAGGGTTTGGAGTGAAGGAGTCTTATGATCTGACTTACATTTTGAAAAGATCTCTTGGGCTGTTTAGCAGAGGCTTTTGCTGTGGTAATGGTGGAGCTGTGCGGTGTGGACAGGTGCTGGATATCTTCTGAAGGTGCGGTTGCAGGTTTTGCTGATGGATTCATGGAGGCTAGGTGTGAGAGAGGAGTCAGGAAGATGGTAGTGTGATGATGGTGGTGGTGATGACACCTCTTAAGGGTTTGCTCTCTTTCAGACCCTTACAATTGACAGCAGGCTGATTCTGAACCTAACGTACTTCCCAGTACAGCTCCTGGCTTGACAAGTCAAATGTCTACCTGTAGGTGTCCGTGAGCTAAGCAAAGAAAGGAATGCCATGTTCTACTGTAGCTTGGAGGCTGCAGGGTCACCCCCGAATTGGTGAGAGATGGCAGTCCCTCTTTCTAGAGGTCTTGGAAGCCCTATTTATAAATGCAGTGTTCTTAGGCAACCTCTTGAGAGTTTTGAAGATTGAACTAGCTTTGTTCCAACCCAGAAAAGGCACGTGTCACTTAGTGTGGGTATCACCCAGCTTCTCATTCTTGTTCCAGCCTCATCAACATGCCTGGCAAGGGAGCTGCCTTGATGGCGTTGCTCGATTTGGGGGGCTTCTGTGTGGTTTCTTTCAAACAGAACTGAACACTGTAATGCCTTCCCACAAGATAATCGGGATCTGTATCTCCCCAACTTCCCCAAAGCTGCTGGAGCATGGGGAAATGTTCTGTGCCTTGGCAACCTCTATGCAGTGTGTTTCTGCTTTGATGGTTTTAATGAAGATATGAAATCATCTAACAGCTTTCATTTGCCTCAAGTGAGATGGCTTAAAGTGGAGGTAGCATTTCCCAGGATTAATCCCCATTTTTAGAAGTGGTTGGTTAAACTCTCTGCAGTTTATGGCCACTTCTGGCTGAAACAGTGTGGGATCTGAATTATTAATTCTGTGAAAAATGAGTTAAGTCATTGCAAAGTTCTGTGGTGGCAAAATTCCCACTTTAAGTCCTCTTTAAGGCTATTTTCTCTAGCAAGAAGGTCTCTGTTAACCAGAAATTCTTGGTCATCTTGGCCAAATCTCTGTCTGGCAGTCATTTTGCCAGGAGGTAAAGGGCTTGACTTAATTCAGTTCTTCTTTGCTACCAAGGACAATAGGCTTCCCAGGTGGCTCAGTGGTAAAGAATCTGCCTGCCAGTGCAAGAGATTCAGGTTCTATCCACGGGCAGGAAAGATCTCCTGGAGTAGGAAATGACAACCTACTCCAGTATTCTGACCTGGGAAATCCCATGGACAGAGGAACCCAACATGCTACAGTCCATGGGATTGCAGAGTCGAGACAACTGAGCGTGTGTGAGGAAGAGTCGGGGAGGAGAAGTGCGGGAGGACAGTTGTCCAGTTAATCCATCCCAGGAGACTTTTTGCCATCCCAATATTGCAAGATCTTCAAGGTGTTTTCTTTTTTGCAAAACAAAACAAAACTTGAAATATAGCATTTTTTTAAAAAAATGTGAGGGACTTCTCTGGTGGTCCAGTGGTTAGGAATCCACCTTGCAATGTGGGGGACATGGGATCAACCCCTGGTTGAAGAACTGGGACCCCACATGCTGAGGAGCAGCTAAGCCCACGTGAGGCAGCTACTGCAGCCTTCACGCCACTGCTAGAATCTGTGCCCCAAACGAAAGATCCCACATGATGCAATGAAGATCTGATGCAGGCAATAAATAAATATTTTAAAAGATACCTCTAACCAATTATGAAAAGTGATATTCATTTTTTAAAAATGTGAACTCTCAATTTATAATTGTGTCTTACTGATTCAGAACTTTTATTGAACCCTTGAGGAACAAACAACACATTCGTGGGCTGGATGCTACCTAGAAGCTGTCCTCTCACCGTGCTGGCAGGGTGGGCCTTAGAGGCAGGCTGTACCACTTTGCAATCCTTCTTCTGCCATGGACGAGCTGTGGGGTTAGCTGCTACCTTCTTGAGCTTCGGTTTCCCCCGTGTAAGATGAGGATGTCAAGCATTCCTACCTGCTGTGTTGTTGCCATGATTCACTGTCACGTGTCATACTGTCGAGGGTCCCCCTTCCTGGATTGTGCTTGGAGGAGGTGTGACCGTCACTAAGCCAATGGGCGTGACTGGAAGAGAAAATGCATAATGTGGACCTTTGTCAAGATGAGGAAAGCTGGGGTCTTACCTGTTGGGCCAATGGGGAGGAGAAGAATCTGGAGCCAGGATTACCCAAGGTTGCAGAAACCCATCTGGTTGTAGAACTAACCCCCAGGGAGGGAGCCAGCAACCCCCACTGCTTCTTTTCTTTAAATATGTTTTAAAGTTGCAAGTTAAGTATTTCTTAAGTTTATTTATCTTGGTTGCTCGTCGTGGCTGTGCACAGTCTTCCTCTAGTTGAGGCAAGCAGGGGCTACTGTCTCTAGTTGTGGTGCAAGGGTTTCTCATTGAGGTGGCTTCTCTTGTTGCAGAGCATGGGCTCTAGGTACACGGGTTTACTTGCTCCAAGGCATGTGGGATCTTCCCGCACCAGGGATCGAACCATGTCCCCTGCCTTGACAATTGGTTTCACATCCGCTGAACCACCAGGGAAGTCCCCCAACTGCTTCTTTTTGTCATTCTTGTACACACCCACAGAACCCCTGAGGATTTTGAGTGTGTGATGTTGTCACTGCTCCAAACTGTTTCTTCAGGGGATAGACATTTTCTGCAGCTGGGTCACTGTCCCCAGCTCACGGTGCCATACTCAGAACAGCTCAGACCTCTCAATTCCTCTACACACTTCTTTTGGCTTTTAGGTACCTGGATAGGATGGAGATGCTGAGAGATTCATGTTTTAGAGATGACCTAGCTTGCACAGGAGGTGAGTGCCTCTAAGACTGGGTGGTTTGGTGCAGGTAGAAGCCCAACCTGGAGAGTGAGGTCTTGGTTTTGGGGAGAGGCTAATGGATGGGCAGGGGTGGACCATAAAGATCAGCCTAGAAGGACTGCTCTCCAGCCTTGATCAGTCGCTGGCACCTGTAGAATAGCAGGAGAACATTGGGACACTGGTGCAGAGGAGGCTGGAGGGAGATGAGTATGATGGAGAAGAGAATGTAGCCACCCTTCAGAAGGATGAATTGCATCATCTCTGACACAATTCCCTTTAAAGCCAAGCAGAGCTTTGATGTGGAGGGAACTCCATTGGGATTGGTTGTATGATCAGTATTGACAGCCTGTGCGTATGAACCATTGATGGAATAGCCGTGTAATCAATCGTCCAGGTTTGTCCTGCCTCTGGAGTGATCTGTCAATGAGCCTCTCCAATCATAGAGTCAGCAAAGTTCTGTCTAAAATCTGGTATGTCGTTTCCCAATCTTCAGTCATGTAGGTGCCATATACAAATACTTTTATATCCTTTCAGTTCAGTTCAGTTCAGTTCAGTCGCTCAGTCGTGTCAGACTCTTATATCCTTTACATGGTGTTAAGGTCCACTCATAATTTTTGCTTTAACCATTTACTTAAATATGAAACTTTGTATCTCATCTTAAGTGAGAATCATCACTTGCCAGAAACAGAAAGTGGTCATAAAAACCAATGCAGTAAAAGCCAAACAATGCAGATAGATTCCAGCCGGATTCTATTGCCTGTGCCACGTTCTGCCTGTGGCAGCCTCTTTTTTTTCTGTTAAAGAGAGAGATCAAAACCTATTCGGGAGGTTTTAACAATATCTTAGCACCTAAGGCTTTTTCCATGTTGTAATCAGAAGATTTGAATAGAATGAAAAGGGAAAGATGATTATTTTGTAGTGAGGTGATTAGGTGGCATTTAAAGTCAGGTCTATGTGCCACCAAAGCATTTTTTTAACCACTAGTGCTACACATCTCACACTTTGGGAAATGCTGCCCTACCCACCTGGATCCCTCTTGCTTTGATGTCACTGTATTACTTTATCACTTGGCTGTCGTGGTCCATCAACAGCTTGGGAGGGGCTGGCTGACATTACAAAGTCTGGGTGGTTGAAAAAGCTGTGATTTCAATTTAAATTGCAAATTGATGGGGCATCATGGGAGAAGCAAATGCAGACGTGAAGAACTGAAGGAAAAGATCCAGCTATGCAGTATTTTTAGATCTTTTTCTCTGGACCAATTTTGTATTTTTTTTTTTTTCTGGACTTTGGGTTTGATAAGACCAATTATCTGAGGGCTACCCAACGTTTCTTTACAATTCCAATCTAAATCGCCTATGTAAATACTTTATTTATTGTTCTTAAAAAAAAAAAAAAGCTGTGACTTGAATAAAGCCCAAAGGCATTATGCCAATTGAAAGAAAGGTTACATACTGTATGATTCCATTTATATGACTCTTTTAAACAGATGAAACTAAAATGCTGGAGAACAAATCAGTGTTTGCCAGGGTTTAGGACAGGGTGAGAGGGTGACTATAAAGAGGAAGAGAAGGGAATTGCCCAGGGCCAGGGAATGGAACCCTTCTGTGTCCTGATTGTGGTGGTTGTTACGTGAGTTAATGCATGTGTTGAAATCCATAGAGCTTAACAATGATAGAAGGTATACTTTAAAGTGTAATATTTTTAAGGATAAAATTTATTTTTGTGTGATGTTATTTTCTATTAATTAATTTTTTAAGTTGGAGGATAATTGCTTTACAATGTTGTTTCTGTTGTACAACATGAATCAGTCATAATTATGTGTATATCCTCTCCCTCTTGAGCCTCCCTCCCATGCCCCACCCTGTATCCCACCCCCTAGGTCATCACAGAGTGCCAAGCTGGGCTCCTTGTGGCATACAGAAGCTTCCCACTGGCTGTCTGTTTTACACATGATAATGTATATATGTCAGCGCCACTTTCTCATTCGTCCCACCCTCTCCTTTCCCCACTGTGTCCATGAGTCCATTCTCTATATGTTTTCATCTCTATTCCTGCCTTGCAAATAGGTTCATCAGTACCATTTTTCTAGATTCTTTACATATATGTTCAGTTCAGTTCAGTTGCTCAGTCGTGTCCGACTCTTTGCAACCCCATGAGTTGCAGCACACCAGGCCTCCCTGTCCATCACCAACTCCCCGTTCACTCAAACTCATGTCCATCGAGTCGGTGATGCCATCCAGCCATCTAATCCTCGGTCGTCCCCTTCTCCTCCTGCCCCCAATCCCTCCCAGTATCAGAGGCTTTTCCAATGAGTCAACTCTTCTCATGAGGTGGCCAAAGTACTGGAGTTTCAGCTTTAGCATCAGTCCTTCCAATGAACACCCAGGACTGATCTCCTTTAGAATAGACTGGTTGGATCTCCTTGCAGTCCAGGGGACTCTCAAGAGTCTTCTCCAACACCACAGTTCAAAAGCATCAATTCTTTGGCATTCAGTTTTCTTCACAGTCCAACTCTCACATCCATACATGACCACTGGAAAAACCATAGCCTTGACTAGATGGACCTTTGTTGGCAAAGTAATGTCTCTGCTTTTCAATATGCTATCTAGGTTGGTCATAACTTTCCTTCCAAGGAGTAAGTGTCTTTTAATTTCATGTCTGCAGTCACCATCTGCAGTGATTTTGGAGCCCCCCAAAATAAAGTCTGACACTGTTTCCACTGTTTCCCTATCTACTTCCCATGAAGTGATGGGACCAGATGCCATGATCTTTGTTTTCTGAATGTTGAGCTTGAAGCCAACTTTTCCACTCTCCTCTTTCACTTTCATCAAGAGGCTTTTTAGTTCCTTTTTGCTTTCTGCCATAAGGATGGTGTCATCTGCATATCTGAGGTTATTGATATTTCTCCCGGCAATCTTGATTCCAGCTTGTGCTTCTTCCAGCCCAGCGTTTCTCATGATGTACTCTGCATAGAAGTTAATATATGATATTTTTTTTCTCTTTCCGACTTACTTCTTTCTAGGTTTATCCACCTCAGCTCAACTGTTTCACATTTGTTCCTTTTTATAGCTGGGTAATATTCCATTGTCTATGTGTACCAGAACTTCTTTATCCATTCATCTGTCTATGGACCGAACCCACGCCCCCTGCGCTGGGAGCATGAAAGACAAAATTTAAAAATAAAACTTTATCTTTAAAATATCCATGATTGGAAACAACCTAGATGTCCATCAGCAGATGAATGGATAAGAAAGCTGTGGTACATATACACAATGGAGTATTACTCAGCCGTTAAAAAGAATTCATTTGAATCAGTTCTGATGAGATGGATGAAACTGGAGCCAATTATACAGAGTGAAGTAAGCCAGAAAGAAAAACACCAATACAGTATACTAACACATATATATGGAGTTTAGAAAGATGGCAATGACGACCCTGTATGCAAGACAGGAAAAAAACACAGCGGTGTATAATGGACTTTTGGACTCAGAGGGAGAGGGAGAGGGTGGGATGATTTGGGAGAATGGCATTCTATCATGTATACTATCATGTAAGAATTGAATCGCCAGTCTATGTCTGACGCAGGATACAGCATGCTTGGGGCTGGTGCATGGGGATGACCCACAGAGATGTTATGGGGAGGGAGGTGGGAGGGGGGTTCATGTTTGGGAACACATGTAAGAATTAAAGATTTTAAAATTTAAAAAAAAAGGTAAGGAACCAAAAATAAATAAATAAAATAAAATAAAATATCCATGATTATAGAACTTAGCTCCTGGAGGACATCCTTTAGCCCTGGTTCCTAATTATCAAATAGAACCTGCTCCCTTGTGTTTGGGAGCCTAACTTCCGTAACTTCCATCTTTGTTATGAGTTAGAATCAAGACTTAGCAGCAGCAGCAGCAGCAGCAGCAGCAGCAGCAGCAGAATCAAGAAAGTGGGTAGCCTTTAAATCTTCCCCATCCTGCACCCACACTTCTAAATGATGCTGGAGGCTGACACAAAGTTTCGGAAGTTTCCACTGTGGTCTGGAGCCTTGGCGGCCAGCACAGAGGTGCAACCAGGCTTCTACCTAAAGGTCTGAGGTCAGAACATGGAGAAGGTAGCAGTGGCAAATGCATCTCATAATTAGAGTGCCTGTTGGTGGATCAGAAGGTCGGGCTGAGGTCCTGGGAAGAGTTGGAGGGGGGGGCATATAGGATGGAGAAAAATGATCACAAGCCACAAAGGAAGAGGCATCCAAAACAAAACAGTTCACAGTCTACCAACAGCAGGTCTGACCTGAGCACCAGACAGCCTGAGGATGGAGCCAGAAGCAACCCCTGCTCCCCACTCCCTCCACCCCAGCCAAGGCAGCAGGGACAAAAAGCTCCCAAAGCACCTTCTCCTACCAGAGCACCCCCAGAACTGCCCTGGACTGAAGATGTCCCCAGCTCCCTCTTCTCAGTACCTGGGGAAGAAGCCATGCTTCCCAGAGGCCCCACAAGACTTCACTCCCCAGCCACAGTTGGGCCTCCAGTCGTGTTCTCTCTTAACATGGCATCTGAAAGTGCACACAGAGATCATGTGTAGAAAAGAGAGAAGCCATTAAATTCTGGCTGAGCCCACCCCAGCATCCTTTCACAAACCCCAGTTTTCCCTTGTTAGTTTGAACGGGGGTCTTTTCATTAGGGGAGGAAGACACTGCTTGGGCGGTTATGCTGAAACCACCTGGGCTGGAGGCAAAAATGTGAGTTCTGCCAGCCTGTGCATTCTAGAAAGTGTAAATTGAATTCATGAAAGTAGCTGCAATAACTCAGGAACTGTGAGCTGGAGAGGGTGGTCGCAAGGTGGGGTGTGGCCAGGAAGTAAACTGATGCAGTGATGGGGGGCGAATCACAGTGGAGCAGGCGGTGTGTGCACCAGACGTGTCTGAGGTATCCACCCCTCCAGCATCTCTTACTCTGTGCTGGCCCCTGAGGAAAAGATGATTTGTGTTTCCTAGCCAGGGACGGGGGAGCCTGGTGGGCTGCCGTCTATGGGGTCGCACAGGACTGAAGCGACTTAGCGGCAGCAGCCTTACCATTATCCCATGGTTATTGGCCTGTTTGGATGTTTCCATGGTCAGCTCTGGATATTCATATTAACCAGTTTCAAATATGATGATGATCATAGCACACATGAAGATATCTGACATCTGCTACTGTTTTCATTGTCCACACATATAAATGCTTTTATTTTTGCTGATTGCAATTCATCTGTAAGCAAATAAGTAAGCAAACAAAGATACATCCCTGTTGTAGAATTCAGCATAGTAGATAAAGAAAAATGAAACTAATAAGCCAAGTTCTCAAGCTATATTATTATTCAGTTAAAAAATAGCAAGGTGAAAACCATATATTATCTTTTGTGTAATAGGAAGAGAGGAATAATATATATTCAAATTTTATTATTTATACATAAATAAATTCTGAAAGAATACACTGAAACTAATAACAGGAGTTTCCTGGGGGTGAAATTAGGCAGATGGGGACAGAGGGAGGGGAGAGACTTTTCACTACACATCTTTTGTTCTTATTTTCTGAGCTATGTGAATACATTCTTTGAAAAATTAAAATAAAAGTTGTGCATTGTGGAAAACTTAGGAAACTGGTCAAATAATTAAGAAGTCACCTAAAATTGTACTGCTGGTTATAGCTACTAGTAGAATTTTGCCTTTTACCACATTTACCAATTGCTTTAGCAATTTGACATGAGTATCTTTCCATGACAATAAGTGTGGATTCATAGAATCATTTAAAATGCTTCTATGAATAAAAATAAATTAAATGCTTATATAGCATTTAGCTGTATAGATATGCCATTGTTTATTAACCAAATCTATGGATGGACATTTAGATTGTCCCCATGTTTTAGTATTTAATAATAAAAAAATGCAGGAACAAAAGTTTGTTAATCTTTCCCCCCTCAGGAGAAAACTTTTGTAGAGGAATTGGGGGTTTGAAAATAAGCTTGCTTAATAAAGGGAAAGTTTTTCATACAAGTCGCCAACTTTGCTCTACCCTTATTATTGTATAGGTGAGGCATTTATATTCCACTGCTGCTGCTGCTGCTAAGTCGCTCCAGTCATGTCCGACTCTGTGTGACCCCATAGACGGCAGCCCACCAGGCTCCCCCGTCCCTGGGATTCTCCAGGCAAGAACACTGGAGTGGGTTGCCATTTCCTTCTCCAATGGATGAAAGTGAAAAGTGAAAGGGAAGTCGCTCAGTCATGTCCGACTCTTAGCAACCCCATGGACTGCAGCCCACCAGGCTCTTCCGTCCATGGGATTTTCCAGGCAAGAGTACTGGAGTGGGGTGCCATCGCCTTCTCCGTATACTCCACTAGCAGAGACTAAAAGGGCTTTTCCCCACAATCTTGTCAACCCTATTAACAATCTATTTGATCTTTGTCAGATGAAAGCATTCTCCTTTTAATGTGAATACTTTGATATTTATTTTAAAATGCTTACTATAGATTTGTATATACTTGTTCAGTTATTTTGTTGATTGTTTTTCCTGTTGGATTTCTTTTTTTGTTTTTTTTCTTTTAAAAGAGGATGCAAGTGACTGATGATGCTTACTCTGGGTTCATCATACCTGTCGTGTCATATTATTTCAGACATGTTTCTGGTGGGGGAATAGAATCTGGCTAGCTTCTATATTTTCATCTAGTTTGATAATCATCTTTAAAATTTTTTTTATTTTATTGAAGTGTAGTTGATTTACAATGTTCTGTTAATTTCTGCTGTTTAGCAAAGAGATTTATTTATCCATGCTGCTGTGCTGTGCCTAGTCGCTCAGTTGTGTTTGACTCTTTGAGGCCCCACGGGCTATAGCCCACCAGGCTCCTCTGTCCTTGGGATTCTAGGATTCTCCAGACAAGATATTAGAGTGGGTTGCCATGCCCTCCTCCAGGGGAGCTTTCCAACCCAGGGATCAAACCCACGTCTCCTGCAGCTCCTGCATTGCAGGCAGATTCTTTTACCACTGAGCTACCGGGGAAGCCCCTCAGTTACGCATATGTACAGTCTTTTTCATATTGTTTTCCATTATGGCTTATCACAGGATATATATCACAGGTTCCCTGTGCTATACAGTAGGACTTTGTTGTTTATCCATTCTATGTATAATAGTTTGCATCTGCTCATCCCAAACACGTGGTCCATTCCTGCCCCCTCCCTCTCCTGCCTTGGCATCGACAAGTCTCCTCTCTGTGTCTGTGACTCTGTTTCTGCTTTGTAAGTTCATTTGAGTCGTGTTCTAGATTCCACATATGAGTGGTAGCATGTGGTGTTTATCTTTCTCTGACTTCTCTCAGGAAGACAATCTCTAGGCCCATCCATGTTGCTGCAGGTGGCATTGTTTCATTCTTTTTGATGGCTGAGTGCTGCTGCTGCTGCTAAGTCGCTTCAGTCATGTTCAACTCTGTGCGACCCCATAGACAGCAGCCCACCAGGCTCCCCCATCCCTGGGATTCTCCAGGCAAGAACACTGGAGTGGGTTGCCATTTCCTTCTCCAATGCATGAAAGTGAAAAGTGAAAGTGAAGTCACTCAGTCGTGTCCGACTCTTGGCGACCCCATGGACTGCAGCCCACCAGGCTCCTCCATCCATGGGATTTTCTGTGGTGTTCCGTTATTCGTGAGCACCGCATCTTTATCCGCTCCTCCGTTGATGAGCATTTAGGTTGTTCCCTTGCCTTGGCTATTGTGAATAGTGCTGCTGTGAACATAGGGGTGCACGTATGTTTCTGAATGATTGTTTTCTTCAGATACATACCCAGAAGTGGAATTGCCAGATTACATGGCAACTCTGTTTTAGTTTTTTGAGGAAACTCTGTACTATTTTCCATAGTGGCTGCACTAATTTACATTTCCACCAACAATGAAGGAGGGCTCCCTTGTTAAAATCATCTCTCAGTAAGAAAGTTTACGTTTTCACGTGTGCTCTGATTATTGATCTATCTGGATTTTACTGTCATTTATTTTGTTCACTTTTCAGTTTCTTTTTTCCTTCCTTTACCGACTCTCTGCTATTCGAATTACTGGCGCTTTCTTTATTCCTCCTTTTCTTCCTTCCACTGGGCTGGAAGTTATACAAGCTAATTCTGTGTTTAATAGTTAGCTTTATATCTGACCGAACAAAGCCTTAACAAAGAATAATTTAGAACGCCATGACTCCCACCTTCCCTGCCCCAACTGGTCATGTTACGATTCCTTTGTGTTTTACTGCACGTACTTTTGTGGTTTTAATGTTTGTCAAAGTCGTAGGTCAGCCTCGTCTAAACACTTAAATGATCTCACAAGGCTCTGCACAAAAACAGCAGCCCACTGCCTGACTCCTCACATTCTGATCTCCACTTCGTGGAGGCGCCTGACATTGATTCCTTTGAGTCCCTCTCTTTGTCCCTCTGTGTTACTAAATGCTACATTTCTATTGCTGTGTCTTGTACATCACAACAGGATGGGAGTTGGGAGTTGGGAGTTGTAACTGCACCTCTAAATTACTCAGGTAAATGAAGAATTTCAAGACTACAATTGTGCAATATGTAGAAAATAATGATAATGTGTACACTCAGAAACCAGTCAGATATAGCCAAAGCCCTACTCCACAGCAACCAAGCTTCTTTTTTAAAAATTTATTTTTTAACTGCAGGAAAATTGCTTTACAGTGTTGTGTTGGTTTCTGGCACACCACAACGCGAATCAGTCATAATTATATACATGTCTTGAGCCTCCCTCTGCCGACCCCCACACATCCCACCCCCCTGGTCACAGAGCACCAGGCTGGGCTCTCTGTGCTGTATATCATCACTTCCCACCAGCTCTCTATTTTACACATGATTGTGTATATGCGTCAATGCTACCTTCTCAATTTGTCCCACCTTCTCCTTCCCCCGCTGTATCCACAATACTGTTCTCTATATTTGCATCTCTCTTTCTTCCTTGTATAGAAGTTCTTTTAAATGAAGAAGATGAATTGACTAAGGATCCCACTTCTAAGGTGAGAAAAATGATAAAACAAATGTAAAGAAATAAGGAAGAAATCTTTTGAAATGATAAAAACAGAACATGAATCTAGGAAAACAGTAACATTGGTTTAAACAAACAAACAGAAAAACCCCAAGAACTTTGTCTCTAAAAAAATCAATAAAATAGACAAACATCTGTGGTATTTAATCAAGAACAAAAAAGAGCAAAAATAGGCAAAACTAGAAATGAAACAAAGAGAGTAGATCCAGAAGGTTTAAGAAAATCTGTACAGGGCTCAAGCATCTTTGTAATGCTTAAAAAGAACTGGATAAAAGTGAATTTGTATTTAATCCTCATGAAACGCTTGTATACCTGTGTGCTCAGTCACGTCCAACTCTTTGCAACCCCATCAGCTGTAGCCTGCCAGGCTCCTCTGTCCATGGGATCATCCCATCAGGAATATTGGAGTGAGTTGTCATTTCTTCCTCTAGGGGATCTTCCCACTCCAGGGATATAACTCATGTCTCCTGTATTGGCAGGGGGATTCTTTACCATTGAGCCACCTGGGAAGCCCCATAAAGCACTTGCTGCTGCTGCTGCTAAGTCACTTCAGTCGTGTCCGACTCTGTGCGACCCCAGAGACAGCAGCCCACCAGGCTCCCCCGTCCCTGGGATTCTCCAGGCAAGAACACTGGAGTAGGTTGCCATTTCCTTCTCCAATGCATGAAAGTGAAAAGTGAAAGTGAATTCACTCAGTTGTGTCCAACTCTTAGTGACCCCATGGACTGCAGCCTACCAGGCTCCTCTGTCCATGGGATTTTCCAGGCAAGAGTACTGGAGCACTTAGTGTGTCTTAAATATGCTTTTTACCATGACTTTAAAAATAAGTTTCACCATGATATCTTGAGCTTATGTGAGTATCATTTCCCCCAAACTCTGCTGATGAATCACAGAAGTGCTAGGTTCAGCATAAATAATTGATAAATGAGTTAAAGTGTAACAACTAATAATAAAAAGCTTACCTGTGAACTATAGAAAGGAACATCCCCAGGGGCCATGGAGCGTGAGAGCAGAATGGCAACTACTGTTGCCAAGGACTTTACTTCTAATTATTACTAAATCATCTCATATAAAGTACCTTCTATTTCAAATATTACATTTGATAGTGTCCATAAACTTCATTACCATTCGTAGCGTAAGTCTCTGTTTACTGGTTCCATGTCTTCACCTTCCTTTCTCCATGAATTTTTACCTTTCACTAGTTGTTTGTTTTTATTTGTCTCTCAACCAGTTGGAAAACTTCTATCAATAATTGTTTTTTCAGTTAGTGTTTTAATTTGAGCCCTTTGGTAGGTTGGTGTTTTTCCCTATCTCTATGCTTTGTGATTTTTCTCTGTTGTTTAAGTTAAAACATTGAATCAGGATATGTTTAGGTGTGATTTATCTGAGTTTCAACTCGCTACTTACTAGCACTTCTTTTCTGATCAATACCTTTCATCTGGATTTTCCATTAAATTCTTAATAAACTTTACAGATTTGTCTTCTAAAGTGCTTTTCTCTATCACCTTCCCTTTGTCTCTGAATTCTAGGATGTCTCTTGAGTTGTTTTAGTCACTGATATGTAGCTAGAAATGTGGAATCTGGAGTCCCATCTCCTTTTTTGCATTCATTTTACCAATTGCTTCCTTTTTTCCATTCTTTTCCTTTTTGACTTCAGATTATTCCATCTCCACAGCTGAACAGATGTAGTGTGTTTTGAGTCTTCTTGAGAATGCAGCCAGTGGTTTTCTAATATTGCTTTTGTTTCTTGTAGCAACTGTCTTGCTTTCTTAATGTCTACTCTTATTTCTCACACTGATCTGTGAGCTACTTTATCCTTTCATGCACCTGGTGGCCTTTCTCCTTTCACTACAGAAGTAGATGGGAGACCAATTTTGGAGATGACTCCTGAGAGCAGGAACGACAGTGGACAGAGGCACAGATGCAAGCGGGCACAGTCCATCATGCAGCTGGGGCTCGGGATGCAAAATCCCATGGCCTGGGATTTTTGAATGGTCCATGTTGGATTCTGCTGGAATATGTTCCCAGCAGACCTACCAGGCACCAACCTTCATATTCAATATCGTCTGCAACGTTGGATCAAAGAGGCTTTTTTGACAGTTGGTGGAGGCTCCTATCTCTTAT
Organism: Capricornis sumatraensis; assembly: GCF_032405125.1. Classification (NCBI taxonomy): domain Eukaryota; kingdom Metazoa; phylum Chordata; class Mammalia; order Artiodactyla; family Bovidae; genus Capricornis; species Capricornis sumatraensis. Next base: position 21,577,433 of record NC_091071.1, on the reverse strand, counting down.
GGAAGCTGTGGGATGAATCCTTAAAAATCATAAACGATAAATTGCCTCTTTGGTTGCTTTGACATCCTTGTTTAGTTCAGTCCAGGTGTTGTAGCAGCAGAGTTTTGGACTTGCTGGGGAAAACAGTCGTTATGAAAAGCTATCGACTAGGTGTCCACGGCTGCTGAAACCCAGCAGCGGAGGCTCTTGGAGCTGCATTTATGAAAGGGCAAGGGTCATCGAGAAGAGTAAGAGCAGGATTGAGAGAGGAGACAATTTGTTGAAAGGACAGTGGCGTGTGCAGCCAGGCGGCCACTGCTGCAGATCCAGCTCTTCCTTGTTCCAGGTGGCGGGGTGGGTGGTTCAAGGTCTGCTGGGATGTGTGCTCTACTGCCATTTGCAGCCTCGGAAAGAGCCCAAGAAGTGCTTTTTCTTCCTATAAGAACCTGCCTTGGTCTCGTTACCCTGGGGCTCAGGCACGATGATGCTGACCTACCGTTTCCACCACACGCAGTCCCAGCACTGCCCAGCCCCACGTGATGCTGCTCTTCACTGTCCAACCAGGAACTCCCAGCCCCACACATTCCTGCACAACACCAGGCACATTCCTGCACGACACCAGGCAGCCCTGCCACCCCATCTGTGAGCTGCACTGAACTGTAATGTCACAATGCGTCCCTTAGCAATTCTGTGTGGCACTCCCTCACTGCGCTGAATGTCATTAAACACCTGTGCGTTACTGCAAACCATGTCCTTGGCCATCTCTCTGTGCCTGGAATGGGGCCTGGCACCGTACGACATGGATACCTGTTTGTTGAATGAATCAATGAGTGTTTGTACCACCTGAGCAGGGCAGGACTCAGCCTCGCTCACAGGGCGTCCGCTGAAACCACACTGCACTATTGACTCATGAGGGAATGAAAAGCTTCTCAGGAAACCTGGAAGGAGCTCTTGAAAAGAACAAAAGTGGAAGGAGGAAAGGAACAATATTTCTTCCTGCCTATAGCTTTAGAAGAGTTGTAATTGTGCATGGCCTGTCAATCATATTTGATAAGTTAAATCACACCTTAGAGCAGTATTTCTCAATGTTGTTTTCTTCTCCGCACAAAAGGTGTTGCATAGGTAACTTTTATGAGTTATGTGAAATTTTCTTTCCAGGGTGGAAGTCATTCTACTCTTCTCCAACTCAAGGTAGCATATTAATATGCTTTTTAAAGGTGATACGCAGTTTGCCCCCTTTCACCCAAAGATCCCAATATGCCCCCACCTGTCCCTCCTGTTAGTTAGAATTCATATCTTAGGTGCTTCTAACTTCATTTTGCTCATAAATGTCTCTAAGAGCATGATGAAAACTATATTTCCATTCCCCTCAAATTTATAAATATGTACATGCAATGTTTTGCAGAATTCATCTTATTGCAGTGGAAAGTGACTGCCTTCAACTCCATGCACTTATGAATGTGATCCTTGCAAAAGGTTATGTCTTTTTGCCTCAGCTTTTTAATGTAAAATAAATGATCATTTTCTAGAAGCAAAATGCTTCTAGATGCTCAGAGTTGTGCAAAATAAGATGGGAAAGTAGCCTTTCACTTACTCAAAAGGAAATTTCAATGCTGCTGCTGCCAGCATTTAGCTGGTATAAGCAGCTGAGATTGTGGGCCAGCGCGTGTGCCATCTTTGACACCAAATCAATTCCAGCTTTTGGTTTTGATGGCGATGGACACCTGACTTACAAAGGTAAGTGGAACCGAGTGGAATCAGAGATTCTGCAGGTCACTTTGCCCAGTGAGAGTGGCCTGGTGTCTAGGAACATAAGATTTCCCCAAGGCTCCTTAAGTTGCATTCAACCCGCATCATTTCCTTTGTACTCGTGTCAGGGAGGTCACCTCTAGCCTGGTCTACATATTCTTTGCTTGGCAAAGAAACTTTATTATTTCAGAGATGTGGCCTGCTTTTGCAATTACCCAAAGGAGCTCACAAAATAGGAATTCTTTGATGGTGTCAGAGTGCATATAAGAGGTGAAAACGGGCTTCTGGCTCCCCAGGGAAAAGAGCAGTGAGTTTGTCCAGCTGCCAAGCCAGAAAGAATGGGGCAGTTATCATTCCCCTCATAACCTGCCTCGCGCTGTTAGGAGAGATGTCTGTGGTTCTGGAGTGGATGAGGATGCCCTACGGGGGCACGTCTCACATTTCTTCCTTGGCTCCAGGCCGTCAGCCAGCTCACAGCCATGCTGACTCTTCTCCTTCAACTACTTTGGACATTATCTGTAACACATACTCTTTTAGAAGTTATCCTTCCACTGGTGGCTGAGACAGTAAAGAATCTGCCTGCAATGCAGGAGACCCGGGTACAATCTCTGTGTCGGGAAGACCCCCTGGAGAAGGGAATGGCAACCCAGTCCAGTATTCTTGCTTGGAGAATTCCATGGGCAGAGGAGCCTGGCGGGATACAGTCCGTGGGGTCGCAGAGGCAGACACGACTACGGGACTAACACAATTTTAATTTGACAGTCTAGGACCTATCACTATTTTACCAGCCTACATCCTGTTACCATTATTACCTTCTTTAAAAAAAAAATAATAATAATAACAGGAAACTTCTCTGTAGATCTATCCATAGGGTCCTCTTCCTCCTGTGTTTTCTTGCTATTTACTCAAGTATGCCCACCCTTCGATAGTTTTCACTAGTAAATTTTGTCAATAACTATTTTTCTAAAAATATTTCCTTGAAAATTATACTGTGGTAGTAACCTACTAGTTATTGGTTTCCTCTGCTTGGAAACTTACTATTCGAATTATTTACAGTGGTGATTGATTGAATCTCATAATATCCCCTATTACTCTTCTTTCTGTAACAGACTTGCGTTATGCTAGTGTAATTAGTGTGTATTTAATTAAAATGTTGTTCTTGCTTATGTTACCAATAGTAGGACTTATTAAAGAACTGAGATTGAGGAAAAAATATCCTTTTTTTCTAAAAATGTCTTCATTTGCCTTCACCCTTGATTAATAGTTAATTCGCTACAGAATTCTAGGTTGGCAGTGATTCTCCCTCAGATCTTGTAAGATATAATTCCAGCATCTTCTGAACTTTCATGGCATTGTTGAGAAATCTCTGAATCTAGTTGTGATTCCTTTACAGGCAAGTATGTAAAGCAACCATCTCTGGTTGCTTTTCACTATCTCTTTGATATTCTGTAATTTCACTACAATGTATCTAAAGTATGGATTTGCTTCCTTTTGATCAGAACATACTTTGTTTCCTAAACCTGAAGATTAATGCTTTCCAGCAAATCTGAGAAATTCTCAAGCCAACATCTCTGAGTGTTTTCTTTTCATTCCTGTTCCCTCTTCTCCCCACTAGGTCCTTCTGTTAGACACATGTTACACCTTCTAATGCATTTCTCTCATCTCTCAAAGAGATGCATTTCAGTCATCTCAATGCATTTTAATCATCTCTTTTTGTCATATCATCTGACTCTCCATTATTTATGATGGATGATTTTTTTATGTGTTTTTTTTTAATTTTAAAGTTTTGAGCTCATCTTAGTGGGGATCGTTTCTGCTGTATGAGTACCACGTATCCCGGGTTGGAAGTGTTTCTACTGAGTGGCTTTACATTTACTTCTGTTGCACTGGGACAGAATTTTGTGTTAATTTCTTGCTTTGAGACTCCTGCACCATGCTTGACACAAGCTCAGGGTTTCAGTTTTTCTCCCCAGACCCTAAATAAAGACAAAGTTCCTTACAGGTCCCCTGAGCCATTGGAAAGAATTTCTCATCTTCCTTCCTAACCATGACAACCCTTGCAAGTCTCACAGCTCTAAACATGGATCTTGAGTCCAGGTAACCACCTCCCATGAGCTTAGGGTCACAACTCCAGTCTTCTGGGGCATAACAACTGTGTCGGCTAAGGCCTATACGTGGTTTGTTATCCCTTATGGGCCACTGTGGCACCATTCTATCAGTGTTCTCTTCATGTCTACATTCAGAGATTTCCCTTTCTTTTTTGTGAACTCAACTATGTATTATTACTGTAATAGTTTATCCACAATTTCTACTGATAGGAGAGTCCATGTTAACTCAGGCTACTTTGCTGTGGGGCCTTATGATGTCTCTTTAATTATGGCTGTATTTCTTTAGCAACATAATTAGCAACTTAGTAGGATGCTGAAGATAAGGCTTTTTGATAAAGCAAATTCACCTTTTGGTAAAGTCCCAGTCTTTTCAAATTGAGTTTTCCTCTCTTTAACAGAAGATTCTAATTTTCTGATTTCATTTCAGGATGGTCAGATATAAATTGGTCCTTCAGATGTATTGCTGCATTGGTCCAAGAGGTTCAATCAGTGCTTGCCAATGTATTATCAGTGTTGGACAGTGATGTTCTCAATCTCATTGCAAACCCTTCTGTCTTCTCACCTTTAATGCCTCCCTTGTTGTAACCTTGGTCTTACTTTGTACCCTTGTGAAATCTTAGTGAGATCCTCAACCATGTCACCTGCTTGTTCCATATCACCCACAGTGCCAAGCACACAGTAGGCAGTTAAAAAAAGACTGTATGCTTTGTATAAACTCATCTGTAATTAGAGGTATTAAAATTAAACTAATTTGAGATGTCATTTCACACCTATTAAACTAGGAAAAATTAGATACATGCCATGTGTCAGAGTGGATAAGAGGTTATAAGAACTCTCAGGGAAGGGGAAAGGCAGACTGGTGTAATTCTGAACAGCAATCTGACATGACTGTCAAATTAAACATATCAAACTCCAGAGTTCCACTCCTGGGCAGATAGACCAAAGACAGCCTCACAAAGCTCCGTAAAAAGACACGTGCAAGGAAAGATACTGCAGTGTAGCCCTAGAGATGGGGAGCTGGGCACAGTCTCAGTGTCCATCGCTGGGAAAGCGGGTGAGCAGGCATGGGGATGCATAGCTGGAGTCTGCCGCAGCTCTTGGCATCAGCAGGTTAGATAGACATGAAGCTCCGCGGATACACCCTAACAGTCGAGCCTGGAGTGAGGAAAAGGAATGAGGTATTCTGCATAATATCATTTATGTAAATCTTTTAAACCCGCATGCCAAACAATATACATTTTGCAAGAACATACTCAAGCAAAAAGATGCCCAAGAAATATATGAGGATTGATTGCTTCTGGGAGAAGGGAACGAGGAGAAAAGCGAGTACATTAATTAATAAATACATAGGAAAGGGGCTGTCACAGACCAATGATGGTGACAAGCCACAGAGGATGGGTGTGATTAACTCTCAACACATGATGTTCGGAAGAATAAATAAGAAGGAAACATTTGATCAGTTGGGAGTCTCATTTTCTCCTTGAATTCTTGCCCGCTCAGGCCAGCCTTGTGTGTTTTCTGGAATCTTGTCATTATTATCTTAATATGTGTCCTTTCCTTCCAAATCACTGATTAAGCTCTTCAGTTGCAGGAGGTGTGTTTCACCTGTGGTTACATGGCTGCCGCAAGATGGAGTTGAAAGAGGATGAACTAGGGGTCACATGAGCCTCTGCCCTTGACTGTGTGACCTTGGGCAAGGTCATGTCATCTTTTTGAGCCCCAGTCTCCTTATTTGGAAAACAGGGGCAAAAAGACCTTTGAGGATTATTACCAGGACTAAATGAGGAAATTTGAACCATTGTCCCAGTACAGAACCTGTGATATTCAATAAATCCTAGCCTCCTCTCCTTGATTATATTTGCTATAGTCTCCAGCACATCCTAGAGGTTCTAGCAAGATTTTTGGAATAGAAATGGACTGATGTTCACATAGACTGGGGCAAAAGATAGTTGCTTTCAGTGTAGCTTCTGCACAGCATTGTTTTAAAGCATCCGGTTGCTTCTGAGCGTGGTTGTAATATTCTCCTTTGAGCACCTTTAGAAGGGAAGTCTCTGCTCTTACACACGCCTCCGCCATCCCACTTCCCAGCTCTGTTTCAGGCTTGAGGACTCTGTGACTTCTCACTCACCTTCCTCCCCGCTGGTCTTGGGGAGAAGTACTCTGTGTGTTCAAGTTGATTTCTCTCTCCCTTTTGTTCTCTGCTGTCTGTTAGAGAGACCATAACTTAACATGAGGCCAGATGATTATCCCCACACCTGCTGCAGCGTCAAGAAACCCTGACACTCTACTGTGGACTGTGGTGATTTTCCGAGGCCTTTAGATTGATTGCATTCATCTTAGCAGCAGGTTTCACACACTATAAAATTATCCAGCTGCTTTCTAAAATCTTGCATTCAACCTGAAAGTCTTTAAAAGCTTTCACATTTCGAACATTTTTAAATCCAGCAGATTTTTGGACAATGCAACTGACTCACTGTGATTTGGGTGGGTTTCTTTTTTTAACTGTTCTATGCCTTGCTTTTCTCATCTAGAAAACGGGAATGATCGCACACAGAGGGATGTGAACCATGCAACATGCCCTAAATAGCAGGCTGAGCAGAGATCCTCACTTTCTGGCAGTTACCATTCCCCGATTTGTGTTATTTCATCACTACCAGTCAGCAGGAGCTCACAGACATGTACACTTACCTCTTTGAAATAACTGAGTCCTCTGTCTCTTTAAAATAAGCCAGCCCACTCAGATACTAAGACCATAAATTAAGAGGGAGAAAAAAAAAAAAAAAACCCTTTTACTAAAATGTTTACCATATGGAAACGTTACAGCTCAACTTCAGTGTGTGGGAATACCAACCATTTTGTTGTCTAATTCTCATTCTAACTTGACTTAGACAGACTAAATAGGCTAGGTGCTATGTTGCATAACAAACAACCCCAACATAATCATTAAACTTTGCACAACAAAGGTTTGTTTCTTGCTCATGCTACCTGTCCTTAAAGTGTCAGCAGAGGACACCATCTCCTAGTGTCACTGAGGGACCCAGCTCATGGAGACTTCATCTTAACATGGGCTTCCAAGGTCACCACAGAAGTAGAAAGGGAATGTGGCAAAAAGTGTGCACTGCCTCCTAACATTTCTACCTGGCAGCAGCTTCAGGAAAGGCTTGATCCAGGGCACAAACAAGGCCATTATGCCCTGCTTCCTCTGGGTTATATCTACTCTCAGATTGTGGCAGTTCAGGGCTTCACGTCAACACAGATCCCATTTCAACAAAAGAAACAGGGTCCCCTCAAATAGTTCCCACAAACCCTCTAAAAAGTCCCTTGCCGATTGTCCTGGATTGAATAATACAGCCATCCTGAAGTGATAACCATGGCCACAGCAATACAATGCATTATTAACTTAGCGTAGTCATCCCCCCATTTTAGGGCCAGGTTTGGGAGTAGCCTTTTGCTCACATAAAATACAATATAGGATACCCAGTTACATTTAGATTTCAGGTAAACACAGAATTTTGTTTTTAGTATAAGTAAATCGCAACAATTTCAAGAGATAAACTAAACAAAACAACAAAAAAAGATTCATTGTTTATCTGAAATTCAAATTTAACTGGATATCCTGTATTTTATTTTTTAAAACTGGCACCCCCATATAGGCACCCTCTTCCCAAACCAGTGGTTCCTTCAAAGCAAAGAGTGGATGCTGTATTATCAGAGTAAGAGGCTTCTGAGTGTCATAAGCTCTTGTTCACCATAATAACTATGCTTGAGCTGAATGGGTGTGGTGTTTCCCCTAGGAGTGATATGGTGTGATATAGCTCTGAAATAATACCTTACAATGGCATGACACTGGGTAACAAACAACGCCTTAGTCACTTAAACCAATAATGTATTACTGTCTCTCATGGTTCCATGCAATGACTGGGCTCAGCCAAGCAGCTCTTACACAGCATTTCTCATGCAGTTGTGGTCAGATGTCAGCTGGGGCCATTACCATCTGAGGGTTCTCCTGGGATGTGTGTCCAAGAGGGGTCACTCACAATGCTGGCAGGTGATGCTGGCTGTTGGCCATGAGCTCAGCTGGAGTCGTCAACCAGAGGGATGATGTGTGACCCCTCCACCTGGCTAGGGCTTCTAGCCGCATGACAACCGGGTTCTGAGAAGAAGCATCTCAACAGCAAGTGTTCTGAGAGGTCCAGGCAGAAGCTGCAGGACTTCCTGTAACTTAGCTTCAGAAGTTTTAGAATTTCACTTTTGCTGGCTTCTGGTAGTTGAGCATGTCACTGAGGCTGGTCTCGACACAAGGGCACAAAGGAATTAGGCCTCAATTCACTCTAGAGGAGCAGCATGTACATAGGAGGAAGGAATTGATGGAGTCATCTTGGGGGCCTTCAACCATGTGCATTTTACTTACAGTATGTAAGTTAACCCTTATATTGACCCTATTGGGTAAAAACTGTTATAGCTTCGTTTTATAGCTGAGCAAACTAAAGTCTCACTAGAGTCAAAACACTTGCCCCAAATCAAACTGCTAGTAAGTGCAAAACAAGGACTAGAACTCAGGTCTTCCAATTCCAAGTCAAAGTGAGTTTTTTCGCCATTGCAGCCCAGCTCTCTCTTCTTTGGAGTGAGATAGCCTTTGTACATAGATTGAAGAATAAAAATGAAAACCCATCCTAAAGGAGGATGTAATCATATTCCCCTGACTCATGAGAATTTTCCACTCCCTGCTTCTTGTATCACATTTCCTGGGTGTCCTCTAGGATAACTTAAGATAAAAGGTAAAGAACTTATTTGTTGTTATAGTTGTCATATTTGACTCTTTGCAACCCCATGGACTGTAGCCTGCCAGGCTCCTCTGTCCATGGAATTTCCCAGGTAAGAACACTGGAGTGGGTATCCATTTCCTTCTCCAGGGAATCTTTCCAAACCAGGGACTGAACCTGAGTCTCCTTCTTGGCAGACGGATTCTTTACCATGGAACCACTAGGAAACCCCAGAGAACTTAATAGACTAACAATTATCAGCCAGTGATGGTGCTGATGGCTGGATTAGTTTGGATTATTATTCCCTAAATCCTCACTCCTGTGTCCCCTCTGTCAGTGTTGGGTGGCCTGTGACTTGCTTTGCTCAAAAGGATGCTGGTGGAGGTACTGAACTGGCCAAAAAGTGTGTTCAGGTTTTTCCATAAGATGTTATAGAAAAATCCAAATGAACTCTACGGCCAACCCAATAACATGATCAGAGGTTCGAATGTGCTTATGTCATTGGGCTTGCTCCCTTGTGCTTCTATAACCAACAGTCCTTGAAGGAGGGGAGACACCTGGACTTAGACTCCTGCCCAGGTGAGTCCAGCCCAAGCTCAACCTGGACCAGTGGTTTTCAACTAAAAGTGATTTTGCCCCTCAGGTAACATTTGGCAATGACTGGAGACACAGCTAAGAGGAAGGTGCTATGGGCGTTTAGCGGCTAGTGGCCAGGGATGCTGCTAATGTCCCACAAAAGCCTAGGACAGGCTCCCATGACAAAGAATTATGTGGCCCCAAATGTCAGCAGTGCTGAGATTGAGAAACCTTGACTCCTAGCCTATCTGTAGACATGAGCAAAAATAAGTGATTGCTATTTGAAACCTCTGAGTTTAGGAGGAGGTTTTTAATACAGCATTACAGGGCTTTCCAGGTGGTGTGGTGATAAAAAAAAAATATGCCTGCCAATGAAGGAGCCACAGGAGATGCGTGTTCAATCCCTGAGTCAGGAAGATTCCCTGGAGTAGGAAATGGCAACCCACTCAGTTATTCTTGCCTGGAAAATTCCATGGACAGTGGAGTCTGGCAGGCTATAGTCCAGAGGGTGGTAAAAGAGTTGGACACAACTGAGCAACACTATTACTCTATTATAGGTAATAAGTGACAGATACGATGGCAAATGAGAAAAGCATGTTTTATGGGGCAAGCTCATGAACGGTTCCTCCCAGCTAGGCTTTGTAATCTCCTTGCTGGGTCTGATTCCCGGGCATTTGCCCTGATAAAGGGCAGTCCAGCAGATCAGCCTGAAATTTTACCTCCTGGGAAGAAAGGCACCACCTCCGGCTCCTAAGATGCCTCCCTCAAGCTTCATGTCATCCTCTTTCTTGCCTCCTGAAGCCCTTAATGACTCTCTGCCTCAGAAGGCCTGCCCCTTCCCCTCTCTGTCACATTCAATTTGTCTGAAGAATTTTCTCCAGCTGGTTATTAATGCTTGTTTTCTCTTGCAGAAAAACTTGCCTTTTCTCTCATCAGTCCAGGCTAGACTCTCCAGTCCTGATGAATACATGCATTCGATGGTGACTTGTATCCCCAAGAAACTTAATACATTCTGTACTTTTTCAGAAAACACTGAAAGTGTTCTTTTGGTCCCTATATCCTTCAGGATCTTTTTATGTAATCTTGGTTTTCAGACTGAGAAAAGAATCAGGTTCTGACTAATGTGCACAAAAGAAATTATAGAAATGGACTTCCCTGGTGGCGCGGTGGATAAGAATCTCCCCTCCAATGCAAGGGACACGGGTTCAATCCCTGGCCCAGGGAGATTCCACATGCCTCAGAGCAACTAAGCCTGTGCTCCGCAACTACTGAGCTGCGTGCCTAGAGCCTATGCTCTGCAACAAGAGAAGCCGCCACTGGCTGCAACTAGAGAAAGACCATGCACAGAAGACCTAGTACAATAATAAACAAAATTTTAAAAAAGAAATTATAGAAACATTTTAACCCATCGAACACACAGTTCTGTTTTATACCAGTTCATCTTCCTCACCTACTTGAAAGGGTTTTTTTTAAAGTTAATGTATAATTTTCATGCAGTAAGATGCACAGATCTGAAGGGTACAGCTTGATCCGTTTTTATATCTATATACACCAGTGTAACCACTACCCTGATCAAGATCTAGAACATTCTGTCACCTCAGAATGTCCCCTATGGACTTCCCTGGAAGTCCAGTGGTTAGTACTTTATGCTTCCACTGCAGGGGATGAGGGTTCAATCCTTGGTCAGGGAACTAAGATCCTGCATGCCATGCTGTGTGGCAAAAAGAGAGAGAAAGAGAAAACAAAATATTAGTACCCTTGTGCCCCGTTCCAGGCAATCACTACCCCACAGAGGCCATGGCTATTCTGCCTTCTATCATCAACGATTAATTTTATCTGTTCTTGAGCTTCATAGAGGTGGAATCATACAGTGTGACATGCAGTATTTATTCACTGGTTTCTGGCCTCTTTCCGTTCATAATATTCTTTTACATGTGGTTGAGTGTATTACTTAGAAGATTTTAAATAGCTTCATCCACAGGGAAGAGGAAAGATTTGGTAGCATTTCTACCACTATTATTTCAGGAGTCCTTGAATGTGTAAAAGAGAAGGTTAAGGGCTTCTGAAGAAGATGGACATCTAAGTCCTCCTCTTTCCCTCCATGCCTGTCCGGATGATCAACACAATAGGAGGGAAATCTGCATTGGTTTTATCTCTTTATAATTTTTATTTTTTGTTGAAGTATAGTTGATTTATAGTGTTTCAGGTGTGCAGCAAAGTAATTCAGTTGTTTGTGTGTGTGTGTGTGTGTGTGTGTATATATATACACATATACATATATTTATTCTTTTCTAAATTTTTTTTCCATTATAGGTTATAGAATATTGAATATAGTTCCCTGTGCTATGTTCAGTTCAGTTCAGTTCAGTCGCTCAGTTGTGTCCAACTCTTTGTGACCCCATGAATTGCAGCGCACCAGGCCTCCCTGTCCATCACCAACGCCCAGAGTTCACTCAAACTCACGTCCATCGAGTCGGTGATGCCATCCAGCCATCTCATCCTCTGTCATCCCCTTTTCCTCCTGTCCCCAATCCCTCCCAGCATCAGAATCTTTTCCAATGAGTCAACTCTTCGCATGAAGTAGCCAAAGTACTATGTAGTAGGTCCTTTTAATCTATTTTATATATAGTAGTGTGTGTCTGTTAATGCCAAGGCATTGGTTTTAGATATTAAGAATTTTGTTGTTCAGTTGCCCAGTCATGTCCAACTGTTTGTGACCCTGTGAAACGCAGCACTCTAGGCCTCCTTGTCCCTCACCATCTCCTGAAGCCCAAGTACATGTCCATTGCATCAGTGATGCCATCCAGCCGTCTCATCCTCTGATGCCCTCTTTTCTTTCTGCTCTCACTCTTTCCAACCATCAGGGACTTTTCAAGTGAGTTGTCTGTTTGCATCAGATGACCAAAATACTAGAGCTTCAGTATCAGCATCAGTCCTTCCAATGAGTTTTCAGGGTTGATTTCCCTTAAGATTGACTGCCTTGATCTCCTTGCTGTCCAAGAGACTTTCAGGAGTCTTCTCCAGCACCACAGTTTGAAGACATCAATTCTTTGGCATTCTGCCTTCTTTATGGTCCAGTTCTCACAACCATACATGACCACTGGGAAGACCATAGCCTTGACTATAGGGATTTTGGTGGCAGAGTAATGTCTCTGCTTTTCACACATTGTCTAGGTTTATCATAACTTTCCTGCCAAGAAGCAATTATCTTCTGATTTCATGGCTGCAGTCACCATCCACAGTGACTTTAGAGCCCAAGAAGAGGAAATCTGTCACTACTTCCACTTTTCCCCTTCTGTTTGCCATTAATAAAGGGGCCGGATGCCATGATCTTAGTTTTATTTTTAATATTGAGTTTAAAGCTGGCTTTTTCACCCTCCTCCTTCACCCTCATCAAGAGGGTCTTTAATTCCTGTTTGCTTTCTGCCGTTAGAGTGGTATCATCCACATATCTGAGGCTGTTGAAGTTTCTCCCACCTATCTTGATTCCACCTTGTAATTCATCTAGCCTGGCATTTCCCATGATGTGCTCAACGTATAGGTTAAATAAACAGGGTGACAGCAGACAGCCCTGTTGGACTCCTTTCTCAATCTTGAACCAATCTGTTGTTCCATATAGGGTTCTAACTGGTGCTTCTTGGTTCGCATACAGGTTTCTTAGGAGACAGGTAAGATGGTCGGGTATTCCCATCTCTCTAAGAGCTTTCCACAATTTGTTATGATCCACAGTCAATGGTTTTTGCATAGTCAATGAAACAGAGGTAGATGTTTTTTGGAATTCTCTTGCTTTCTCTATGATCCAGCAAATGTTGGCAATCTGATATCTGATTCTTCTGCCTTTTTTAAACTCAGCTTGGACATCTAGAAATTCTTGGTTTACATAATGCTGAAGCCTAGCATGCAAGATTTTAAGCATGGGAGATAAGTGCAATTGTCCAATGGTTAGAACATTCTTTAGTACTACTCTTCTTGGGAACTGGAATGAGGATTGACCTTTCCCAGTCCTGTGGCCACTGCTGGGTCTTTCAGATTAGCTGAAATATTGAGTGCAACACTTTGATAGCATCATCCTTTAGAGTTTTGAATAGCTCCTCTGGAAATCCATCGCAACCACAGCTTTATTAACAGCAGTGCTTCCTGAGGCCCACTTGACTTCAGACTCCAATTCTGGAGTGGTTTACTGGCTCTGGTTTACTGAGAACACCATCATCATAATCCTTTTCATGAAGATCTTTTTTATACAGTTCTTCCATGTATCCTTTCCATGTCTTCTTGATCTCTTCAGCGTCTAGTAGGTCTCTACTGTTCTGTCCTTTATTGTGCCCATCTTTGGATGAAATTTCCCTTGGTATTTATGATTTTCCTGAAGAGACCTCTAGTCTTTTCCTTTCTGTTGTTTTCTTCTAGTTTTATGCACTGTTAATTGAAGAGGACCTTCTTGTCTCTCCTTGCTATTCTTCGGAATCTTAAGAATAGCTTCACCTATTTGTAGAAACTTCATGGGTTTCCTGCCAGATGGGTTACTGATAAAGCTAGTCTGAAGGTGCCTTGGAAGGCAGCCTCACTTTCCCCATCCTGAGAGGAGGGAAGATGCCATGGGCAGGCAGAGATCCCTAAAGCCAAAGCCCATGTGGTGGTTGACTTGACTGGAAGGCTGCCTTGCACAGCAAAGTTCTATAGAGGGCATCTCCCTGCTGCTGGCAGCCAAAGCGGATAAAAATCCACTGAGACGGGGCAACCTCCAAGGCCTCCTCTCTGGTTGAGCAAGAAGCCTGGCACCCTAATTGGTCTAAGCAGGTTGACTGTTCTTGAGTCAATTTTGGTAATTTATCTTTTCCTAGAAAAACTTCCATTGCATCCAACCTTTCAGTTTATAAGCACAGACGCATATGGTCTCACAATTGTATTTTAAGTCAGCCAATGGTTGGCTGGAGTATTATTTCAATAGAATGTGGCTATTGAACCCTCAGAGCCTTAAATAGCTGAAAATAGCTTCCCTTTTGCCACACATGGGGACAGCAGCTTGGCTGTGTTTATAGAAACCTGGGGTTGCAGGCTTTCAGAACCCCCAAAACTCGACATTGTTTTCTGTCTGATGTTGCAGAGGTGAAGTCTGAGGCCAGGCTGACTTGTCCTTTATAGATAAGCTTTTCCCCTGAATATTTGTAAAGTCATTTTCCTTAAAGTTAGAACTTTGGAATATACATCAGGGTTTTTCTGTGTTTTATGATTTTTTTTTTCCTGATATGATTTTTGCATTCTTTTGAAGCACAGATTTGGTTTTTCTTTAACTCAAGAAACATTTTCTTGTATTGAACATTGCTTCTGTTATGTTTGCTTTGGCATCTTGTTTGATCCCTGGGTTGGGAAGATCCCCTGGAGAAGGGAAAGTCTACCCACTTCAGTATTCTGGCCTGGAGAATTCCATGGACTGTATAGTCCATGGGGTCGCAAAGAGTCAGACATGACTGAGCGACTTTCACTTCACTCACAAATACGAGTTTTCTTGGTGCTGTATCACTGTGCCTGTCTTTGCTATCTACCACCTTTCACAGTTTTCATCTCGATCCTCTCCCTCTGAGTCCTTGGCAATGTTTTCACACTTGCCCTATTGTCACTAAGTTGCTTTTCTGCATTGCTCATTTAGCTGTTGCTGTATCAGGTGCACTTAAACTTTATTTATATTGGAATTACTTTGCCGACTAAGGTCCATCTAGTCAAGGCTATGGTTTTTCCAGTAGTCATGTATGGATGTGAGAGTTGGACTGTGAAGAAGGCTGAGCGCCAAAGAATTGATGCTTTTGAACTGTGGTGTTGGAGAAGACTCTTGCAAGTCCCTTGGACTGCAAGGAGATCCAACCAGTCCATTCTGAAGGAGATCAACCCTGGGATTTCTTTGGAAGGAATGGTGCTGAAGCTGAAACTCCAGTACTTTGGCCACCTCATGCAAAGAGTTGACTCATTGGAAAAGACTTTGACGCTGGGAGGGATTGGGGGCAGGAGGAAAAGGGGACGACCGAGGATGAGATGGCTGGATGGCATCACTGACTCGATGGACGCGAGTCTGAGTGAACTCCGGGAGTTGGTGATGGACAGGGAGGCCTGGCGTGCTGCGATTCATGGGGTCACAAAGAGTCGGACACGACTGAGCGACTGAACTGAACTGATGGTTGATTCACAATGTTCTGTCAGTTTCAGGCGTGCATATATGCTCAGTTACTCAGTCGTGTCTGATTCCGTGACCCCATGGACTGTAGCCTGCCAGGCTCCTCCAGCCATGGAATTTTCCAGGCAAGAATACTGGAGTGGGGTGCCATTTCCTTCTCCAGGGGACCTTCCTGACCCAGGGATTGAACCTACATCTCCTGCATTGGCAGGGGGATTCTTTACCACTGTGCCACCTGGGAAGCCAGTTTCAGGTGTACAGCAAAGTGACTTAAAGGGTATATATATATATATATATAGATATAGATATAGATATAGATATAGATATAGATATTCATATATATATTCTTTTTCAGGTTCTTTTCCCATACAGATTACTACAGAATATTAAGTATAGTTCTCTGTGTTATACAGGAGGTCCTTGTTGGTGATCTGTTTTATATACAGCAGTGTGGCTATACCAATCGCAACTCCCAATACATCCCTCCTCCCCACCTTCCCCCCTTGACAGCCACAAGCCCACCTCTAAATCTCTGAGTCCTTTCTCTTCTGTAAACAAGTTCGCCTGCATCGTTTTTTTGGATTCCGCATATAAGTAATATCATATGTAATTTGTCTTCGTCTGGCTTCACTTAATATGATCATCTCTAGGTCCATGCATGTTGCTGCAAATGGTATTATTTCATCCTTTTTAAAGGCTGAGCAATATTCCATCATGTGTATGTATCACATCTTCTTTATCCATTCATTTGTCAGTGGACACTTATCTAATGCATTTTTAAATGGTTTGACTTCTCTCTGCTTCTATACCAGAATCATTTTCATATCTTTTCATTTTCATCTTGTCTATGTTTTTATTTCATGATGTCTGCATTTGTCTTCAATCTTATTAAAAGTACAGAACAAATGCTATTGGAATTTACTTCTATTCCCTTTAGTAAATCACTTTCAAAAACATAATTGTGCTCTGTCCGTTTATGATGCAGTTTTCACAGGCTTCAATACTTTCACCTTTTTATCATTTGTAATTCATGAGGGTTCCATCCAGGCCTGGCATTTCCTCCCAAGTAGAAAGCAGTGATTTCTCCTTATGATTTTCCTCCACGTGGATCCTGAGCTGGAAGATTTTGCAGGTTCCTGGATTGATTACCCTGAGGGGCAGAGAAGGAAGGTGAGGCCACGATGGTCCTAGCACTGCGCTGTGACTTCTCCACAATTAACCAGGCCACCAGCACAGGCTTCAAACACTCTAGAGGTCCAGACCTCTCAAAACCAGTGAGGGTTATAAGGCTCAGGACTTTTTTGTGTGCGAGTGACATTAAAACAAACTCAGGCTGGCTTGAGCAAAAGAGAACTTTTTATCTCATATCGCTGAAAAGTTCAAGGGTCATTTGGGCTTCAGATCTGGCTGGTACAAGGAAAATGCATCAAGCCTCTGTCTTTCCTCTTCTCTGTGTGCTGACTTCATTCTCAGGCTCCCTGCAGAGGCATGATGCTTGCCGCAGCTTCAGCCCTCGTATCCTCGCAATTCTGAATACACCAAAAAGAATATTTTCTTCTCTCCCAGCATTCCCAGGAAATGTCTGGTTGTAGATTCATTGGCTTCAGTTGGATCACATGCTCACCTTTGAACCACGCATCACATCTAAGAGGCGGGATATTCCCATTTCTCAAGCAGGGTTTGGAATCCGCCCCATGTGAATCCTGCAAAAGAAACGTTGGGTTAGTGTTACTATAAAAAACAGTGAATGAATGGTAGCGGCACAAACAGTAGATGCCGACTGTAGAAGACTTTTCCACTTAATTCTGTGAAACCACTCTCCTTCCTCAGAGTGGCAAGCAGTGAACTGGCCCAGCAAGAAGGTGATGTACAATTGGGTAGATCGTGTACTGTACCACCATGCCACCTTTAAAGGATCCCAAGTCATATCATAGACATAGACCTGTGTAACTTTTATGGTTTCCCAACAGATAGAAGTATTGTTGCATAAAGATACCTTATTGGTTAGGCATGCATGCTCAGTTGTGTCTCTGCAACCCCATGGATTGTAGCCCAACAGGCTCCTCTGCCCATGATATTCTTGGGGCAAGAATACTAAAGGGGGTTACCATTTCCCACTCCAAGGGAGCCTCCTGACCCAGGGATCAAACCCACATCTCCTGCATCTGCTGCAATGGCAGGCAGATTCTTTACCACTGTGCCACCTGGGAAGCCCAGAGGTACCTTACAGGCTGACATCAAATGGTAGGCGCCGAGAGGTATAGTTTACTCAGCGGTTCTTTCTACAAGCTGTAATTGCTTTTCTGAAGCTACTAGTCCCGGTGCAGTTTCTCTAGCTTATTTTTGCATGTTTAAGTATGTAAATCCTCAATCCTGTGTCATTTCCAGAAATAGAAATCCCATTGCTGATAAAGGATTATTCTTGTTGCCTGGCCCTGAAACATATACCTTCCCTAAGAAACCAAAGCTTTTCCCATTAGTCGCTCAGTCATGTCCTACTCTTTGTAACCCCCATGGACTGTAGCCCGCCAGGCTCCTCTGTCCATGGGATTCTTGAGGCAAGAATACTGGAGTGGGCTGCCATTCCCTTCTCCAGGGGATCTTCCTGATTCAGGGATTGAACCCAGATCTCCTGCACTGCAGGCAGATTCTTTACTGTCTGAGTCACCAGGGAAGCTTCTCTTTCTTCTTAGTTGTTGAGCACTTCTGGTGATAAAGAGTGGTGGGAAGTCCATTCTGGGGTAAGTGGATTAGGCTCTGGAAGAAAAGGAGAGGTTCATATCTGCTTCCATCTGGTAGCTGACGTGCCATCAAATCGGTAGTGACCTTAAAGTGCCCCAGAAAGCAGTAGTCCTGATTGTTCTCTGCCTTGGGCATGTCAAGTCTCTCCTCTGGGCCTTTACATGAGGGAGCAGGGCTGGGTCATTTCTGAAGGTTTTTGCAGCTTTCAGCTGATGCCTCAGGATGTCATTCAAATGGAAGAGTAGAAACATTTCAACAGATGCTACATAGTCTCAATAACAACCCTTTATTCAGTGATTCTGTATATGAGGCACTGCCCTAGGTATTTTATACCCTAGAATTAACTACATCCAGAGAAGGCAATGGCACCCACTCCAGTATTCTTGCCTGGAAAATCCCATGGATGGAGGAGCCTGGTAGGCTGCAGTCCATGGGGTCGCTAACAGTCAGACACAGCTGAGCGACTTCACTTTCACTCTTCACTTTCATGCGTTGGAGAAGGAAATGGCAACCCACTCCAGTGTTCTTGCCTAGAGAATCCCAGGGACTGGAGAGCCTGGTGGGCTGCCGTCTATGGGGTCTCACAGAGTTGGACACGACTGAAGCGACTTAGCAGCAGCAGCAGCAACATTAACTACATCAGTTAATCTGTACAACTTTGCAGGTATATATTACTATCACTTCCATGTTATACTTCTTTATTTGGCTGCCTCGGGTCTTGGTTGCCACATGCAGGATCTTTCATTGCAGCACATGGACTCTAGTTGTGGCTCCTGCGCTCAGTTGCTCCGCAGCATGTGGGACCCTAGTTCCCTGACCAGGGATTGAACCCATGTTCCCTGGATTGCAAGGCAGATTCTTAACCACTGGACCACGAGGGAACTCCCTCAACCCCATTTTATAAGTGAGGAAAGTTAGAGAGATTGAATGATACCTGTTTGTATAATAAAAATTCAGTTTGCCCTCATACCCATGACTTTATGTGAGATTTCCTGAGTACAATGATAAAAATAATATTGATTTTAATGACTGACATCTGTACAGCAAAAGTGGATGCATGTGAGACATGGATCAGACAGGGCTGCGTTCAGATTGGCCTTTGTTCCTTAATTCCTCTAACCGTCAGCTCTTATTTTCTCTTCTGCAAAGTGGAGATGGTAACACTTGCCTCACACTCAGGAGGATAAAATGAGTCGATATGACCACTTGGCAATGATATAAGCTCTCAAGAACTGCTCCTCCTTGATTATTTACGTGTTATTTACTTTTAACTTGGGTTTCCACAGTTGTGATTTTTCACATAAATGAATAGGAAGTCTACTTGTTCCACATTCCTGGCATCTTTCTGCATGTGTGTTATCCAGCCACCATTTTCTTTCTCCCAGCCTTTGCATGATTTCCCTTTAAGAAAGCCTTCTTGTTATTTCCACTGGAGCCTCTAGATGAGTATTTGAGATGATTTTAAAGCATAAACAGTGGAAAATGCGTTAATATCATTTCCTTTCCAGCCCCGTTTCAAATGAAGGGAAAATGTGTTTGGGGAAAAATTCACTTACAACTTTGGCCAGATGCCCAAACTCTCAAAAGGGCCTGACAAACAGAGCAAAGTTTAACTCTCTCTAAATAAAATCCCCATGTCTCTGATTCTGCACTGGGGAAAGCTCTTACAGCGACCCATTTGCTAATGATAGCCCGGACATCAATAATGGAATGTGAAAGACAATCTTCTAATCAATTTTTTTTTTCTGCTGGTTTAGATTAAAGCACAGAAAATGCCCAAATGCTCCATCTGCTTCCTCTAAGATTTCTGGTGGGCTGAAGCCCAATTATGGCTGCCTTATCCATTTTTAATAATCTACTTATGATCATACAAACACAGAGTGTGATTATACCCACGTCGGTTTCTGTTTCAGAGCTTCCATTTCCATCCATAATTAATAAGCCACTCGGTGCATTGGAGGGGAGCTGAAGGAGAGATGTGAGCGATTCGTAAGTAGGTAGGATAGCTTTTTCCATTGTCGTTCATTCATTCATTTTACAAACCTTTCCTGACATCTCCAGCGTGCTGGGCGTGGGGCTAGACACCAAAGTTAGAAGAATAACATGCACTGGGCCCTCTCGAGCACGAGTGGGCTGTCAAGGAGGGTGTGTAAGCACCTGTATTCGTGGTGTGGATTGTGCTTATTTTTCCACCAGAAAATTCAGCTGCTGAGACAATGAAATTCTTTGTTCTCAAATTATGAAGTATAGGATAATTAGATTACTATATTATTATAAATGTAATTCTAAGAAGGCCTATTTTGGAATCAATTTCTTGTTTCAGGGGGAGTGAGCTGTTCTGGGGAGGCAGTCAGTTTAGTGAGAAGGCTAGAGTACCTTTAAAGAGCTTTAAAGTCACCCTCAGACAACCGGGGTTCAAGTCCCTGCTTTGTACTGTGTGACCTTAGACAAGCTCCTTTCCCTCTCTGAGCCCGTTTCTGCATTGCACAAAGAGGGAAATGCCTTCCTTGCTGGGCTTCTCTGCGATGATGTACATTAATTCATTGGATGGATTGTAAAGGGCTGCTGCTACTGCTAAGTCACTTCAGTTGTGTCCGACTCTGTGCGACACCATAGACAGCAGCCCATCAGGCTCCCCCGTCCCTGGGATTCTCCAGGCAAGAACACTGGAGTGGGTTGCCATTTCTTTCTCCAATGTGTGAAAGTGAACAGTGAAAGTGAAGTCGCTCAGCCGTGTCTGACTCTTAGTGACCTCATGGACTGCAACCCACTAGGCTCCTCCATCCATGGGATTTTCCAGGCAAGAGTACTGGAGTGGGGTGCCATTGCCTTCTCCTTGTAAAGGGCTACTTCAGTATAATAAAGAAAACCCCAAATCTTGCCAATCAGAAATATGATAAACCCACTCTGTTCTTGGTTTCCGATTTTGCCTCTCTACCTAATGATCCCAGTCAAATATTACCCACATTCAGGGAAGACCCTTCCTGACCCTTCACACTCCCTAGCACAGAGTGTTTTGTAACATTCACGGTACCCGTTCTTGTTTGCAAACAATGCAGGCTGCCTCTAATAATTCTTAGCTCAAAAGGGATATGTGGGGAAAGACATGGGGAACTTGTAAATTTGCAGAAGGCTGGATAACTGAATTTAGTACATGTTCTGTGATTCTTTACTGAAAATGTAATTGAATCAGTAATTTACTGCTCATTCTTATGGTCGGTGTTCCAGCTGCCAGATCTCCTGGCAGCCTTTCCGGGCTGCCTGCCCTCCTGCTTCAGAGACTTCCTTGTTGGGGCCAAAGTGGTCTTCTCCTGTCAAAGCTGACTTCCTTTTTTTTTTTATTGGAGGATAATTGTTTTACAATGTTGTGTTGGTCTCTGCCATACAACAACGTGAATCAGCCATAAGTACACATATGTCCCCTCCCTCCTGGACCTCTCCCCCACCCCCCACCCCTCTAGGGCAGCACAGAGCACTGGGCTGAGCTCCCTGTGTCATATAGCAACTTCCCATCAGCAGTGTGTTATACATATGGTAATGTATATGTTTCAATGCTACTCCCTCAATTCATCCCACTCTCTCCTTCCTCTGTTGTGTCCACAAGTCTATTGCCTACGTCGGCATCTCTATTCCTGCCTTGCAAATGCCTTGCAGCACCATCTTTCTGTAAATATGCGTTAATATACGATATTTGTTTTCTCTTTCTGACATACATCAGTCTGTGTAACAGGCTCTAGGTTCATCCACCTCGCTACAACTGCAGAATTGGCTTAGTCCAACTTAGAGGAAGTCTCTACTTCCCTTCAAAATTCCCACTGCCAGTCTTGATGGAAAACTCCAGCAATCTGTAGCCTGTGATTTATGGCTACATTAAACCTACAAACATTAATCTCTGGCAGAAACTGAGCAGTCCCAAGTGAAATGGCAGGAACCAAATGCTTTATTTCCAAGGAAGGAGACTGACTTTCTACTGGTCGGAAGGTTTCTTGGGGGAGGGGTGGTTGACCTAAGGTGGGCAGGAGGAGAGTGAGCCTCCAAGTGATTGCAGACCCGGAGAGTTTTGATGATGTGCCCCAGATCTTTCCAGCCTCCTCCCCACCCCGCCAGCCCACCACAGGGCTCGTCCTTAAACATCCAGCACACCTGCCTCAAGCCCTTCACACTTGCTATTTGTACTGGAATGCGCTGCCCGGTTAGCCACGTGACTTGCTTCCCTCTTTCACTCAAATCTCTGTTTCACTGTGAGCGAGACTCCCCCTGAACGTTACTTAAAATTACATCCTCCCCCACCCCAAGCACATCAGAACTCCCCATCCTGATTCCATACTTTATTTTCTTTTTTTGCCCCCATCCATCTTTATTTTTATTTTATTTTTTGTTTTATTTATTTATTTATTTTACTTTACAATACTGTATTGGTTTTGCCATACATCAACATGAATCCGCCACAGGTGTACACATGTTCCCAATCCTGAACCCCCCTCTCACCCTCTATATAATTTACTCTGAGGGAGTCTCTCTCTCCCTTTAGGCAGGAATTACCATCAGTTTTGTTCACTGCTGTCCTCAGCACCTAGAAACACCCCTGGCACATTGTAGGCTCCCAGTAAATATTTGTGGAAGGAATGGATGAAACAGCCCTAGTTTTGCCCTGGGCTTTGGATGTGCATGTTGCTTTTCTGGCCCCCAGAACTCCAGCCCACTCTGGGACCCCATCAGTGACACGAGGCTTGCAGGCACCCTCCTCCTTACCTTTGTCTCAGCTTGTGGCTGAACCCAGTTGGCTGCTGCTGCTGAACGTGTTGACACCTGTACCAGCTGGGCAGGTGGTTTTTGTTTCAGAGGGGCCTGGGTTGTGCCCTGGGATGTCTGGGAGGTGAGGTGGCAGGGAAACTGGGATCCTCAGAGCAGCCTCGGTCCTCTCTCTTGGTGGTAGATAGGCATCTGCACCATCATCTGAATACGAGTTTGTTTTTAGTCCAGAGCTGGGGAGGGAGCCTCCTTCCTGGAATCGTGGGTCAATGGAACTTAATAAAACACTAAACTCTTACCATGGCCTCCAAGATCTTGGTTATTGTTGACTTCTGTGGCCCCTGGCTCACACAGCCCTCACTAGAGCCACAGGGGTCCCCTCTGCTTCCTGAACCCCCTGAGCTCCTTTCCTGCTTCAGGGCCTTTGCACTTGATGCCTAGAGTGAGCTCTCTGCTCCCCAGTCCTGATTCCCTCCCATCATTCAGACCAGAGGTCAGTATATCCATTGGAGAGACCTTTCTAAAGTAGCCTCTCCCGTCTATGTGTTTTCTTCATGACATATTTCACTTACTTGTTTAATTTCCATGACTTCTCTCTCCATCCCTACCTTGGGAATGTGAGCTCTATGAAATGGGCTGGGAGATGGGGGGAGTTCATTTATGACTGTAGCTTCCATCCTACCACAGCACCCTGCACTTAATTGGTCCTCAGTAAACAACCAGTCCATCCTAAAGGAGATCAGTCCTGGGTGTTCATTGGTAGGACTGATGTTGAAGCTGAAATTCCAATACTTTGGCCACCTGATGCAAACAGCTGACTCATTTGGAAAGACCCTGATGTTGGGAAAGATTGAAGGCAGGAGGAGAAGGGGACAACAGAGGATGAGATGGTTGGATGGCAACTCAATGGACATGAGTTTGGGTAAACTCCAAGAGTTGGTGATGGACAGAGAGGCCTGGTGTGCTGTGGTTCATGGGGTCGCAAAGAGTCGGACACAACTGAGTGACTGAACTGAACCGAAACATTCATCAGATGAATAAGTGAATGAATGCACCAGCAGGCCTACTAGGCATTCTTGTCTTAGATCTGAAGGTAACTGGTGTGGCTATGTTTCTCATTCATGAGGCAGGATTCTCCTTAGTTTCTTTGAAGAGAGTCAGCAGCAACAGTTGCAGACTGGTAGGATGTGGAGCTAGATGCAGCCTGTGGATTTGCTGAAGCGGGTTGATTGGCCTCCTGCAGTGTTTAAAAGGCAGACTACCCAGGCACCTGTTATTCTTGTAATCCCAGCTGTTTAGCACCAATTGTCTTATACTCCCCATCTCACACATCTCTGCTACCTGCCTGGCTCCTGCAGCATTTGAGCTTACCTGCCCTAGACTGTTGGATCCTTTTGGACAAAGAACTCAAGACACCTATTCTGGTTTCTACAGCTGTCCTCATGGATCCGAGTCTGTTCTCAGGAAGCTGGCTGGGGAACCAGTCTTCTTACGTGTCTCTGATGTTCCTGGGCTTGGGGTTCGGGGGATAGCAAGGTATAGCTGCTGGCTTTCATCTTTAAAGGAGTTAAGCAAGGCTGACAGCTGAGAAGTAAAGAGAGTAAAGGTTTGGAACATCTCCTATGGGGATGCAAGAGGCAGCTCATGAGAGCAGGAAATGGGTCTGTTTTGTTCCATACTAATATCCTCTGCCGGAGAAGGCAATGGCAACCCACTCCCGTACTCTTGCCTGGAAACTCCCATGGACAGAGGAGCCTGGTAGGTTGCAGTCCATGGGGTCGCGAAGAGTCGGACACGACTGAGCAACTTCACTTTCACTTTTCACTTTCATGCACTGGAGAAGGAAATGGAAACCCACTCCAGTGTTCTTGCCTGGAGCATCCCAGGGACGGGGGAGCCTGGTGGGCTGCCGTCTATGGGGTCACACAGAGTCGGACACGACTGAAGTGACTTAGCAGCAATATTCTCTGCACCTAGCACAGCTTGGAAAACAGTGGATGCTGAGGAAATACCCAAGTACCATTTTTTAAATGGCCCTGGCTAAAATGACAGTGCTTCCTTTTGAATTTACAGTATCCCCATTTAGCTAGGTTTTATTACTTTCCCCATCAGCTTGGTAAGAAAAGCAGAGAAAGCAGATGATGCTGATTTCTGTGTCCTGGGATGCCTTAAAAGATGCAGTGGGACAAAAGTAACAGTGTGTGTGGGTGGCCAAATAAAAAATTCAACATACCTGCCAACACCAGTGTATCCTGAGAATTTCCTGGTGCAAGCTTCCTACTCTCATCAACTTGAAGTTGACAGGTGACAACTCACTTGGGGCAGAAGGCCTTTGGGCCCTCAAGATGAAGGTGTGTTGTCAAGCCTTCTGCAATATATTAACCACTCTGCCCCACCGCAGGAATCCCAAGATCTCTGCGCCGCCATCTGGCTTTGTCAGTCATGGGTGTGCTCTTTGCATCTCGGTCCCCACGTCCACTTCCAGGTCTCACACATCCTTGCATGTCCAGCCCCCTTCCCCGTGGTGATTAGTTCAGGGTACCAGCTGAACCATTACTGTCTGTGGCAGGACTTTCCTGCCAGAGTCATCAGGACAACTTCATTTTTCTACTGAACTTACTGGGCTAATAGGATGCTGGGCCCTGGCACGTGGATAAGACTGTCAGGGAGTCATGACTGGGAGGAGCACAGAGGGGGCAAACTCAGGACATCATCCGAACCCTCAGATCCAGCAGGGTCTGTGTGTTTCCATTTTGTGGCAAAAACATTCTCTTCATTTAAACCCTTTTGGTTTTGGTTTCTGTTGAGCTTGGTAGGGTTCCTCACTCATCAGAAAGCCCCCCTCATCAGAGCTCATGTGTCCAGGTTTTAAGACTTTGTTACAAATACACATTTGTTACCTGGAGCACAGGGTGCTGGACAGTGAGGAGGGTCAACAGAAGGCCACAAGAGAAACTGAAATGGAAGTTAATTACTCATCAGTCCTGGAGGAAGTAGTGACACACCTCCAAGGGCACATGGGGAAGTCAAGGTAGGGTTCAGGCAGAGAGAGAGATAGGACCTGGGAAGTATGCCTCTTTTAGGGGCCATGTGTGGAGTGATTTGGGGTTCCTAGGCTAAGGAGATCAGCCCTGGGAAGGAATGATGCTAAAGCTGAAACTCCAGTACTTTGGCCACCTCATGCGAAGGGTTGACTCACTGGAAAAGACTCTGATGCTGGGAGGGATTGGGGGCAGGAGGAGAAGGGGATGACAGAGGATGAGACGGCTGGATGGCATCACTGACTCGATGGACATGAGTCTGGGTGAACTCCGGGAGATGGTGATGGACAGGGAGGCCTGGCGTGCTGCGATTCATGGGGTCACAAAGAGTTGGACGCAACTGAGCAACTGAGCAACTGAACTGAACTCAGGCTAAGGCCGGACGGTCAATGTGAAGTAGGAAGAGTGAGATTTTGAAAAGTTCCACATGTGTCTTATCTAAGGGGCATACAAGCGAAAGGCCTTGGAAAGGGTGAGGGGCTGCTGGTGAAGTCATATGAGGAGCTTCCGTTTGCTTATGACTCTATGAGCTTTTATCTGGGACGCATGCTTGCATGTGGAGTCTAGTGTCAGATTAAGGCCCCCACTGGTCACTTGACCAAACAAAATGAATGTCAACCAAGGCAGCAATACCATGGAGTAGCTTAACTAAACTCTCAATACCTGAGTGACTATAAATATATAGCACAAACCTTCTTTTAGTAAATCAGGTGGAAGCTGAAGTCTCAAGATAACCCATAAACTTAAAAAGTAAAATATTCACTGGCTAAGAGTCCATGCTTCCAATGCAGGGGGCCAGGTTTGATCCCTGTTCAAGGAACTAGATCCTGCATGCTACAACTAAGAGGTTGCCTGCCACAACTAGAGATCCTGCACATCTCCACAAAGATCGAAGATCCTGCGTGCTGGAACTAAGACTTTGTGCAGCCAAATAAATAAGTAATAAATAAATATTACCCCCCAAAGTAAGAATATAGAGGGACTGACCATCATCTGATTCACACTGTCCCTTCAGTCAAGGCCACACCAACATGCCCAACATATGATTTCTCTACTTCTGGAGGTGGTGATGTGATGGTTGTTGGACTCAGTGATCATCTGAATCAAGTATCATCCAGTTGAAAAAAGCAGAAACATTCAAAATAGGTAAAGCAGAAAAGGGTGATTGATTATAAAGTTACAGGGATATTTCATAGAACCAAATATAAGCAAGATGACAGGACCTCAAGAACTGTAGCCAGAAACTAAGGCAGTAATTACCTACTCGAGCAAATGGCAGATGTTAACTAGTATGTGTGATTCTCAGTTTCAAGTTCCCAGGATTGCTTAACTTTAGCTGTAGTTTGAGACAAGTGTCCCTGTACCTGGTCCAGTCCAGATTAGGAGGTCAGGCTGTTCAGTACAAACATGGCTGCAGGGGCCACTGCTGTAAGTGAAGGGGTTGCTTGCAGAAAGGGAGATGTAGATGAGCAGACAGCCCTGGGCATATCCATTCCAGTGACTGAGTACATACATATTTACTACTTCTTCTAGGAGCATGGCCCTCAATACACTGTGCTTAATAAGTAAACCCAAGTGCTGCTTTTTAAAGAAGTGCAAAATAGATCTCTGGATAGGTAAGTTGGGGGTAGGGGGAGAAAACTTGAATGCCCAATATCAGAAAGACAAAACAGCAGATTTAAAAATATTATATTTAAAAAATATATGTTTTACTTATTAAAATGTAAAACCTAGTTTGAGCAAATGGTTTTCTAGGGAAGAAAACTGACTCAGGAAGATGGAAAAACCTGAAAACACTAACAACCATGGAATGTATTTGAAAATAATGTCTCCCCAATAGCTTCTAGACCAAAGAAATTCCATGTATGAATTAAATCAAATCTTCAAGGAACTTGAAAATTTATGCTATTCTAGATGTATAAAAATATAATGTTTATTTTACTAACAAGCAACTGGATTTCGCTGATACCAAATTCTGAGCACAAATGCAGAAAACCTGAATGATAAAGGAACAAATAATATCCAGCTAAATTAACACAAAGAAATATATACCTAGAGAATTTGTTAGGGAGTACTTATTGTAGCCAAATAGAATTTCTTCCAAAAATTACAGGAATGGTTTATTAGGATGCTTCATAATACAATTAAAGCACTCTAGTGGGTAAAAAGAAAAATTCACAATCAGTTGGATGGTTTTTAAATTAGGCTTTGATGGAAATCAGTGTCATTTCTGAAAACAAAATTCTAAATTAGGACTAGTGGATAGTGTTTTTTATTTATCTGACTAGATTTCTACATTATGATTAAGTGGCATTTAAAGCCCACTGCAGTTATTTACTATTGTTCCGGCAGGTGTAGCCAATGCAATAAGACAAGAAAAAAGTGAAACTAGACACAGATTCTGAAAAGAAGTCACCTTTTTTTCATGGTGGTATTGTCTGCCCACAAAACCAGAGAATCAATCGACAGTCTAGGAACTAATAAGAAGGTTTCAAAGAGTTTGGCTGAGGGGAAGATACCTACACACATGCACACACACACAATAACCAGTTAGGAATATTGTGTATTGTTCCACATATTACACAGGGAGGAAGGTTATTTATGACAGAAATAAAATGCTAAATACTTAAATAAACACCCAGAAAGAATGTGTATGAAGTATCAAACTTTACTAGATAATGTAAGCCAAGACCTGAATGATGGAGGGCATGGCATATATCTGGTTGTCAACTCTCCTCAAATTAATCTCTTCCTTTCATTCAATTAAATGGAAACACCAATATAAAGAAAAATCTTGACTTTTAAGGTTCATCTGGAGATTGATGAGAACACTGGAGAAAATTTTGAATTGGAGAATAAGATTGTATTAAAATATAATGTAAGTTTATAATAATTAAAAGTATAGTACTGCTATAAGAAAGATCAATGAAGTAGAATACAAAATCCATAAAATATTTGAGCTTGTTATATAATAATGTGACACTTGAATCAGTAGAAAAGACTTATTTAAGAAATTGTATTGGGATAACTGGGTAGCCATTTGGAAGATAGTTCTTCCCTCACGTATATCAAAATGTCTCAACATGCTTACAGAGTTAAGGGCTAAAAATAAAACTACTTTATGGCTATGGTATGGTCAGAATTTTCTTGGCATGACACCAAGACAGAAAACATAAAGGAAAGTATTAAGAAACTGGACTATATAAAAATGTAAGAGCATTTGTACACTAAAAAATTTATAAAAGTGAAGCAGAAGTTAAAGTAGATTATGATATGTGCAACACAAATAGTCAAGCACTAACTATCCTAAATTTGTAAAGATCTATAACATATAAATAATGAGGAGACAGAGGCTCTAATAACAAATTGGGCAGTGAGCATGAAAAAAGAATGTGTAAAGCAGAAATTCAAATGGACAATCTACAAATGAAAGAAAAGTGTTCAAATCAGTAGCACTTTGTGGGAAAAAAATGAAGTAAAATAGTGATAGTACTTTTTCACTGATGAAATTAGGAAATGTGAAAATATCCTCCTGAGGTAGTATTATGACTGTCAATTGGTCTAATTTTTCTGGAAGAAAATTCGGCTATTTGCTGAAAAGTCTTAGATTCAGTCACATTCAGAAACTGCTTTTTAGAAAATAAATTCAAGGAAATAAAGGGTAGATGCATATTTAACTTCAAAGATATTTAATATAGTTTTTTTGAATATTTTAAAATGCAAACAAACAAGTAGCCAATATTGGAGATGGGTATGGAATACTATACAACCAAGAAGTGAAGTATATAAATGTGAGCTATTATCACGGAATATTATCCATTGTATTGCTGTTGTTCAGTTGCTAAGTTGTGTCTGACTCTTTGTGACCCCATGGATGCCAGCACGCCAGGCTTCCCTGTCCTTCATTTATTAACAAGTTCTGGAAATTTATAGAACATCACATTAATTTAGTGTAATTCTGTTTACTTTTTGAAAATATACACATAAAATCATACAAATAGAAACGTAGAAAGTGTGAAGAATGTGTAACACATTGTTAATAATGTTTATTTCTGCATGGTGGGATTTTACAGGATCTTTGTTTTTTCCTTCTTACTTATCTGATGTGTTATTTCCATGTAAATCAGCCAGACAATGCCAAGTCAGGATATATTTTACAGTCAGCAGCAGTTAAGTTTCAGATCCATTTCTAAGCCTGGGCCATACCCAGGACTGTTGTTAATCTAAAGATGAATTCATCCACAACTGTGCTCTGTCTTACAATCCCGGGCATTGATTTGTTTCTTTTTGGATTTAATTTTGCTGCTGCAGCATTCTGAGGTCTCATGAGCTGGAGGTGCCTATTTAACTAGCAGTCCTTTGTGTCCCTTGCTAGATTTATTCAGCAGTTTATCTAGTGCCTTTCCTAATTGAATAAAACCCATAATTTCATTTTTAAAATACATGAGCCCATTAGTGTCAGTAATTAGACATTAACAAGTATGAAGATGGCCCATTAATGAAACAGCAGTTTTAGGAGGCTCCACTGGTACAGTCTACAGGGGGAATCACTTATAAATGCTGTCCCCTGAGGATTTTTGATGGACTTGTTTGTGATCATCTGAACAGCAGTGGGATTCACAGTGAAATTAACATTGTCCTGAGAGGTATTACACAGCAAGACCTGTAGCTGGGATTTATGTTGTTGTGAGAGCAGAGACTTTGGAAGGACTGATGCTAAAGCTGAAACTCCAATACTTTGGCCACCTCATGAGAAGAGTTGACTCATTGGAAAAGACTCAGATGCTGGGAGGGGTTGGGAGCAGGAGGAGAAGGGGACGACAGAGGATGAGATGGCTGGATGGCATCACCGACTCGATGGACATGAGTTTGGGTGAACTCCGGGAGATGGTGATGGACAGGGAGGCCTGGCGTGCTGCAATTCATGGGGTCGCAAAGTGTCAGACACGACTGAGTGACTGAACTGAATGAACTGAAGAGCACAGAGAAGCCCAATGAAGCTGGAGAAGGGGTCTCTGTAGAATTAGCCCTCTAAGGCAGGGCTGATTCTGACTTTGCCTTCCGTCAGAGACCTCCCTCATCAGCCTTACTGAACAAATCTTTGAGGAGAAAATCTTCATCATATTCAGGAAGCAGCATGGTACTATAAAGAAAGGTTAGCATTAGAGAGCTGTGGATTCAAACCCAGCTCTGCAATCTTGGGAGGTTATTGCAAATTACTTTAGCCTACCCGAGACTCAGTTTCCTGATACAAGATTATAGGGCACGCCTAAGCTAAAACCCCAAGATCTTCAACCTTTTAAAAATTGAAGCCAGAGGAACAAAAGGAGCTCTTTTATACCAGATGTGATCTGGATCAGGTTGAAGGCAAGGCCTTAGTCTCAACCTTATTTGGGTTCCTGACATTTGAAAAAAACTGGATAAAATTAGCTAATGTATATTGAATACTTACTATAAAGTGTTTTACAAATATAGCCTTCAATTCTTGAAACCAAGGTAGGCATGGTTATTAATATCCCTGAGTTTACAGGTGAGGAAAGTGAAAGTCACTCAGTCGTGTCTGACTCTTTGTGACCCCATGGACTATACAGTCCATGGAATTCTCCAGGCCAGAATACTGGAGTGGGTAGCCTTTCCCTTCTCCAGGGGATCTTCCCAACCCAAAGATTGAACCCAGGTCTCTTGCATTCCAGGTGGATTCTTTACCAGCTGAGCCACAATGGAAGCCCACAGGGGAGGATACTAAGGTTTAAAAGCTTGTGTGGGGTTACAGAGAGAGTAAGGAGGTCATGTAGAATTTGAGTTCAGGCCATGTGACTGCAGTTTGCAATCCCTAGAATGTACTGTCCTGTGCTGACCCTCCCAGGTATATACAATACACAGAACAGCCTTCTGTAGAGTTTCAGGGGATCCATGGGGTCCAGCAAAGCCCACCAGGAATGCCCAATAAACTTGCAATGGCAGTAATAACCGAGAATTTGGGGATCTGGATGTATCCAGTCTGACCACTTCTCACCCTCTCTTGCCAAGCCACCATCATCTCTTTTGTGAATGACTGTCAGTAGCCGCAACTGATTCATGCTTTTGCCCTTTGCTCGCTTCTGTCTGTTTCTAGCACTGTAGCCTGTGAGATCTGCTTGAACATAAGTCAGGTTAGGTTACTGCTCTGCTTCTCAAAGCCCTGCTATGGCCTCCCATGTCCTACGTCCGGCCTTTTCTGCTTCGTCCCTCTGGCCTCCTCCCCTGCTATTCTGTTCCAGCGGCATGGCTTCCTCACTGTTCCAGATGCAGGGCCACCTCCGGGATCATTCCCCTGTGTTGGCCCCACCTGCAAAGCTTTCTCCTCCAAGAGCCTCATGCCCCCTCCGTCACTTGCTATAAAACTCTCCTCTTCTGAGTAAAGCCATCCCCAGACACTCTTTGTAAAATTTTAACCTCTTTGACCCTTCATCATCCATGTCTCTGCTTTGTTTTTTTCTCCTAACTTACCTTCTCTAACATGCTATTTTGCTTGTTTATCTTGTCTATTGTCCACCTCCCCACCATGATACAAGCTCTGTGAAGGCAAGGATTTGTGTCTCTTTTGTTCAGTCTACCTTTGGACTCTGGAATGGTGCCCTGCACACAGTAGGTGCTCACTAAACACTTGATGAATAAATGAACCTAGTCCAACATTCTTCCACCCATAGGGGGCTGGGTTTTGGAGGCAAAGTCCCCCAAGGAAGCCAGCAAGACTCTTACATTGAGAGCAGCCACTATCAGCAGTACTCATGGGCTAGAAATCTGTGTGGCTCAGACTCTGATGCTGGCAGGGACAAGGATTCACTTCCAGATCCAGACTAGGCTCACCTGGGAGGTGCAGAGAGGCCTGGAATAGCCCTACAGAGAACCGACCAGGCATATAGACATTTTGTTGGGCACCAGTGGAATGATTGCAGATAGTGCCTGTACTTCCCCAGACAGTGTGTTTATTGTTGATGGAAACGAGATCTGTAGACTATTGTAGATACCCAAAGAGCCGGTAGCACACCAGACTCTCTGAGACGAAAATTTCAGAATGTTGCTTGTAAATCTGCTCTCTGCACACAAATGGGACAGTCTTGTGATTTGTCAACTGAGTATTAGGATGTCAAGTGGCAGCCCTGGAGATAAACCCAAGTGAAAGACTATTTAATAATCCACCCTTCACTTCACTTATCGACCCTAAAAATGATTATTCCAGACTTATTTTCCAGGAGATAAGTTCCCCCTTAAACTCATTCTGGTTTTTATTGTCATTTACCCTGAGTTTTATCTCTTCTACCAAATATAGCAAATGCTACTCTTGGGCAATATTTGGCTCAAAGAAATTTTGTTTGGCTCACATGTTTTGGGAGGAAAAAAATGTTTATTGGGTTCCAGCTTAAAAAATGAAAACACATAAAAAAAATTAAATCTCTGGCTTGTCTTGAAAAATGGGAAAGTTAAGGAATAGTAGACCCATATTCCTGCTTGCTAACAATCAGCTGGGAAAAAAGATTTCCTTTTTACATGAGATGTGCAGCCAAGGGTTCCCACCAGCCTACCCAGCCCAGTGACTCACCAGTTACTGGCCTGATCCATGGAAGTGCCTGAACTGGCAACTCTAGCACCCTCCACTGGGCAGGCGGCTGAGGATGGAGGAGAGGGTAGCTCTGGACCCCAGAGTATAAGATTCTCCCAAATTTCATCCCAAAGAATCTACAACATGAACTTGTAAGGCAATCTGCTTCCCTGCCTGGTGTTGGTTAGTTTCTGAGAGGCAAAATTAGAAGGCATTATTTATATAATGACTTCCAGACTTTCAGTCATTAACATGGAACAACCTGGCTAAAATGAGCTCTTGAGGCAGGAGACCTGGCTTCAAGTCGACCACTCATCAGATGTGTAGCTGTGCACATGTTTCTTAAGCTCTCCATGCCTCAGTTTCATTATCTATACTGTGGTGGTGACAGTATTCCTACCCCATTGGGTTAGAGTTGAGGATTAAATTTTTTATGTAAAGCACTCCGAAAAGGACCTGGCACCTAAGTAGTGGTCAACAAAGGTTCACTGGAATGGGGAGTCTGTGCTATCAGAAAAACCCTCAAAGTTTGAATTGGCAGAGCAGATTTCAAACCCTGGCTCCTCCACTCCCAGGGAAAACACGCCTCTTCTCTGAGCCCGGGCTTCATAACTTGCAGAAGCGGAATCTGTCTCATAGGTTATTAAGTGGGCAGGGAAGGAGGGTAGCAAATGAAACTGAGAATGTTTAAAACACCAGGTTCAAAGCCTGGCACATGGTAGGCATGTCAGTGTCCATTAAATCCTATGTTACTTTAATGGCAAGTTTCTTGGACCATTTTTACTTATTGCAATTTACAGTAAACTAAAACTTTTGGGAGACAGCTAAACTAGACTGGAAGTGATGGAGCGATGGGAGATGGTTTTTTCTTTCTGGTACAGGTCATTTTGAATCCATAATCGCTCCTTTGTTCTTTGAATGTTTTAAACAGTCATTCTGGATTGTTCTGAACAGAAGTGCCAGAGTCTAGCTGGATTAAGCCACAGTTATCTAGCTATCTCTGACAACACAAAATCCATGTGTCTCCATTTGTTGTGTAGCAAACCACTCCAAAACATCGTGACTTATACAACAGCCATTTATTAAGCTCAGTGATTCTGCAGGTTGGCGATTTAGCCTGAGCTCACCTGAACAGTCCTTCTGGTCTGGGACCGGCTCACCTGAATTTGGCTGGACTCACTCATGCATCTGTGGTCAACTAGTGGGTTGACCGGGCTGCCTGGTGTCTTGGTCCGGGACAGCTGAGATGATGGGTGTCCCATCTCCACATGGTCTTCCATCCTCCAGCAGATGAACCTGGGAGCACTAAATAGTGGCCACAGGGATCCGGAAGCAGCAAGAGGGAAAGCCTCCGTGTACCAGTGATTTTCAAGTATCTGCGTTTCACGTTTGCTGCTCTCCTATTGGCCAAAGGAAGTCACATGGCTAAGTTTAGACTCACTGTGGGCAGGGCTCTACCATAGGGGTTCATACAGGAAGGGGAGTTACTTTAGCCATTTTTGCAAACAGTCAGTCTCACAATGACTGTTAGTCAACCTGGAAAGCTACTCCCTTGACTTCTAGTAGGTGGAAAAATCTGGAAGGGGAGTGTTTCTCTCTCACTCCCAGCTCTCTATGTTCCTGGACTTGGGAGAATTTATTCCTTGATGACTGCACCAGCCAGCCTTCCAGTGGGGCCCGTGCTCTGCTCCCCTCAAGCCTGGTTCACTCATTCAGGTCCCCCAACCCATGCTGTCCTGGGTGACCTAACTTGGCCAGAGTAGTTTGGGCAGTGAGCCCATATGGCTGCGAGTCGGTGCCTCTTGAATCCCAGACTCTGCCAAGGCCATATGCTGTCTGGGAAAGGGCATTATTCACTGTGAACATCACTGCTGAGAACTGGCAGAGGCAGCTGCTGGGGCTGGAAGCTGTCACAGTCAGGACAAGTACTGGAACCTGCTGTACCCAGAGGTCCCGGAAAGCTGAACCAGTGGGACTAATGACAGCTCTCCTGGTTCTCCTCAGATCTCGAGGTCCTATATCCCCAGGCCACTGGCGCCAAAGAGGCCGTGTCTTGAGTCCCTCAGGTCTTCCAAAGATACTCACCAGGGTTTACACCCAGAACTTTCCCAGTATCTGGGCAGTCTGGGAACTGCCTGATCCTTGTACCATGTGGGGTGTCTCCTCCAGGGCTGGTGGAGGCAGTGGGCAGGGCTCTATGGCTGCAGTAGGAGGGTCAATACCAAACATGAACAAGAAGTGATGAGGGAGGCCCAAGGCTGCAGAAACATGCCCTAGTGGGACCATCATGACAGCAGCCAACAATGGCAGAGAATTTGCTGTGTGCCAGGCACCTTGCTGAGCATGTACCCTGCAGGTCAGTATCATTGTTATCGCTGTTTTAAAGAAGGGGAAACTGAGACCCCAAGAGATACTGTCACTCTGCTGGTCCAGCCAGTGGTAAGTGGAAGGGGTGCTGAGGAAACCCTAGCCTGTTGGTTTGACCCTGGGACCCATGGCCATAATTGCTATCCCTGGATGCCAAAGACAGGGAGGATGAGGTGGCCATGAGTGCCTGGAACTGGGGCTCAGAAGGATGAAAGCAGAAAGGGGGGACAAGGGAACCCAGAAGGGTGGGTTCTTGCCATGGCAGGATTCTCATGTGAATCAGATCTCTTCCAAGGGGCTGGGACTCTGGGGCTTTGGCATGAGTGTTTAGGTAAACACTTTAGTCTTCCAACAGTGCCCCCAGATGGGTCCTGGCTCCAGATTCCCTGACAACTCAAGCCCAGGTCCTCTGCCTAAGCCAGTGACTTCTGGCTTCTGTAGACTTACTTTTTACCCCATTGACCATTGGCACTCGATGGACATGAGTTTGAGCAAGCTCTGGGAGTTGGTGATGGACAGGGAAGCCTGACATGCTGCAGTCAGGCACTTGGGGTGCCTGCAGTCCATACTGCAGTCCATGGGGTCGCAAAGAGTCAGACACGACTGAGCAACTGAACTGAACTGATGGGGAGGAGAACAACATTGCATTCTTCTCTTCCCTTCCCAAAGTTCAGAACCAGGTGAGTCGAGAGGCAGACAGATGGTGATCAGAAGGTCAGCTGTGTCACTGATGAAGGTGGCTGAGAGTGTGGTCACGAGAGCATGCCACTGGCCCTGGTGACTTAGACTCACACCTGGTCACTGCTGAGCTGGGGCTGTAGCTTTGGGCATCGCCTAGACCACTGTCCCTTGGTGTTGATGGCCCAGAGGAGTGGCAGTGCCCTTTAGGGGGGATAGCTAGTTCTGGCAGAGCTTGGGGAGGGTTGCTGACCACAGTATGGCTGGTTATTTCTTCCAAACTTGCCAGCTAATTAAATCAACATGAAGAATGACTACAGGGTGGTGAGAGAGATCAAGAGTGTGATTCTCTCTGAAGACTTTGCACGTGGTTACAAGTGGGCAGGGAAATGGAGGTCCCTCTGACACAGCCAGCTGGCCAGGGGACTCAGTGTACCAGGGAGGATGCACTGGGCTGGGAGAGTCTTACCTGGACAGAGGAGTGGAATCTGGGGAAGTCCTAAGGTCATGACTTACCTTGAGGAGGGTGCAGGCCAGGATCAGCTTGGATTGCCTTCCAGACTTATCCCTAACCCCAAGTGCCAGGCAATCAGGATATCTTGTGGAGTATCCATGAGATGGTATTTCACGCAACATTTATTTGGCATCCAATGTGTAGTGGCCACTGTACATAGTAGATATGAAGAGGGAAGTCTCTGGTGTCTCAAGGAACTCTTGTCTAAACAAGTGCCATGTAACAGTATAACATTGCCATGTAACATTCATGCAACAGTACAAGTATACAAGTTAGGCAGGCAAGAGTGGGGCGAAGGATAACTTCTGTCTTGCAAAGAGAGATAGCAAGGGGCTTCTCAGAGTTGGTGATGCTGGTGCTGACTTCTGAATGGTTAGAGTTCACCCAAGAGACAGTGCTGGGAGGCCCATTCAGCATCCAGATGTGTGAAACTGCACAGAATGCCAGGGGTATCGTGAATATGCCTGCATTTCCAGGGTCAAGTCCATGAGGAGAGTATCTAAGAAACTAAAAATGAACCAAGGGCCAGATCATGGAAGACTGAGTGTACTGTTGAAGGATATTTCAAATCTGTTGTATATATTACAATTTCTTAAACCTCTGTCATGTAGCCCCTTCATGGTTTTCTTTGTATCAGGTACTTGGGTTTTCTACTTAAAGTTATTTGGAAAGTAAACTTTTTATCACTGGTGCATGGAAAACTGGTATCATTTGTCAAATAAATAAATAAAACAAAATGATGTTCTTTAATTCTGTCGCCTGCTGAAAGCTCAGAGCCTGAGACTTGCTCTGTCTTTGTTAAAGATGGAGAACATGTTGGAGACATGCTGATATCGACTGAGGCTCTGTCCTTGACTAAGCAGGGGAGAGTGGCAGGAGTTAAACTTTTTGGTCTACAATTCGATGTTAATTAATGCTGAGCCCAAGGACCATCTGCATCACCCCACCCTGTGAGTAACCCGTGAGCCATGGAGAACTGCTGGAGGATATCAAGTAGGGGGATAACATGATCCAAACAACAGAAATAAGTAGATTATAGGGTATGTTAGAAAGTGGCAAGGCAGAGGAAAATAAGTACATGCAGGTAAGGAGTGCTGGGGGAAGGTGCTTCAACTGTGCTTAGGGTGGTCTTCCCTGAGAAGGTGCGCTGAGTACACACTTAAAGAAGGTGG
Source organism: Capricornis sumatraensis (assembly GCF_032405125.1). NCBI lineage: Eukaryota > Metazoa > Chordata > Mammalia > Artiodactyla > Bovidae > Capricornis > Capricornis sumatraensis. The sequence goes on along the minus strand of NC_091071.1, from coordinate 21,539,244 downwards.
GGGAGGCATAGAGCTCTGAGGAAAGAGCTTTCCATGCAGAGAACGGCACGTGCAAAGGCCCTGAGGTGGGAGTGTGCCCAGCATGCTCCACTGCAAATGGCCGGTGAACCTGGAGCAGAGTGAGAGGAGAAATGGTGAGAGCGAGAGTCAGAGAAGGGAGGGGGGAGGGTGCAGAAGGTCTCCTGGCATTTGCCCAAAGCCCTATCTATATATTCCTGCCACAGTCTTTGGGGAGAATAGGTGAAAAATCCAGCTGGCCACTTTGTGCTCTGTTTTCACAAGCTGAGCACCAGCCTTCCTCAGCCAGAGCCAAGGTTATCTGTGTAGACAGTCCTGGCACCATTGACGCAGATTACCTGGGCTCTGCCTATACTCTCGGGCTCTGCTTTCTGAGCCAATGACCAGTTTGACTGATTATTTCTTTGGATTCCAACACAATTGAGCAAGAGTTTTAGCATCTGGTAGACTTAGAAGCCATTATGTGCCTAATCCCCTGCAGGGAGGGACTGTGATGTTGAGTTTTGTCCTCGGAACTGTCGCTGTGGTAATTGAGTTCCTTGTGTGGAGTGTGTTCTTGCCAGGCGTCCTGTGTGACCCGTGCCATACCCTGGGAAGGATGAAGGCAGTGGTGGATGGAGGCAGGGCACTGAGCACCCTCTGCTGTGTTGGTAGCCGAGCTGGGCGTCCACCCCAGGGATCTGCTGTGGAGTACACGTGGCCCCTAGGAGCCGGCCCCATTTTACGTGAGATTAACTGTGTCCAAGGTGTGGTGAGGAAGGAGAAGAACTCGAAGCTAATGAGCTGAGTTTGTGGCAGCATTAATGCAGCTGCACACCCAGCAGGCATCGCCATCCATCAGTCTGTCAGCCTCTCTGGGGGCCGGTAGAGTGTAAATTAATCTGGAGGTAGCAGCTCCAGTGCTGAATCCTTCCTCCAAATATGTCTGAGTCTGAAATCTTTCTCTGGGCTCCCAGAGTGGGTAAGGTAACCACTTTCATCTTGGCCATCAAGGTCGGGGAATCTTCCAGGGCCAAGCATCCCAGACAGGTTTAGGGGCTGTTGATCTGGGAGACGGTTCCTGATTGCCAGTCGTGGACTGAATGGGTCATGGTGAGAGAGAACAAGGAAACCCACCCCCACTTTTAAGCTCCCACAAAGCTCCATACATCATAGAGTCCAGCCTCCAGGATTATTTAAGGACATTCTGCCAACCTAGATATTAAAGAGTAATCAAATGAATGGGAAAAGGCTCAGATTTGCTGAGTCTCCTAACTTGATTTGTCTTCCTTCCAATAAAAATGTGTGGGGAAAGCTTTGATATTAAAAAGGGTTGTTGTTGCTGTTGTTAGTTGCTAAGCTGTGTCTGATTCTTTGCAACCCCATGGACTGTAGCCCTCCAGGCTGCTCTGTCCATGGGATTTCCCCAGGAGAAATAGTGGAGTGGGTTGCCATCTGAGAAGTATCAGCTCAGTTCAGTTCAGTCACTCGGTTGTGTCCAACTCTTTGCAGCCCCATGGACTGCAGCAAGCCAGGCCTCCCAATCCATCACCAACTCTCAGAGTTAACTCAAACTCGTGTCCATTGAGTCGGTGATGCCATCCAACCATCTCATCCTGTCATCCCCTTCTCCTCCTGCCTTCAATCTTTCCCAACATCAGGGTCTTTTCAAATGAGTCAATTCTTCTCATCAGGTGGCCAAAGTATTGGAGTTTCAGCTCTAGCATCAGTCCTTCCAATGAATATTCCGGACTGACTTCCTTTAGGATGGACTGGTTGGATCTCTTTGCAGTCCAAGGGACTCTCAAGAGTCTTTTCCAACACCACAGTTCAAAAGCATAAATTCTTCAGCACTCAGCTTTCTTTATAGTCCAACTCTCACATCCATACATGACTACTGGAAAAGCCATAGTCTTGACTAGACGGACCTCTGTTGGCAAAGTAGTGTCTCTGCTTTTTAATATGCTGTCTAGGTTGGTCATAACTTTTCTTCCAAGGAGCAAGCGTCTTTTAATTTCATGGCTGCAGTCACCATCTGCAGTGGGTTTGGAGCCCAAGAAAATAAAGTCTGTCACTGTTTCCCCATCTGTTTGCCATGAAGTGATGAGAAGTATAGACAACCTCTACTGGTTTTGCTCACCCAGCATCCACTCCCCTCTTTGGCTGGTAGGAGACCTTGATTTCACCTTGTGCCATGTGATACTGATGAGGAGTAGATCGGACCCTGTCAGCTGATTGGGCACATGACTTGAGCTGGCCAATCAGGCAACTCTATCCCTGGGCCATTGTGGTTTGTTCAGGGGTGACATGTGACTCAAACTGATCCAATCAGAACATCCCTATGATATGATATGGACTCTGGTAGAAATCAGTCTCTCTCCCTCTGGGATCTCAGGCTGTGCCAGTGGACATCTGTGCCAGTCACATGGAGGGAGTGGTCTGCAACATGAGGCCAGCATACCAAGGACAACAGAGCCAAGTGATGGAGACGGAATCCCAATGACACATTTGAATCTCTAGATCTGGATGCGCCTAAAACCTGTTGAGTCACTGAACTTCCAAAGTGTGTGTGGCCATAAGTTCCCTTATTGTTTGAGCTGAGCTTCTGTAACTTGCAACAAAGTGACAGACCTCAGTTCAATCCTAGCTCTGCCATCTGCTAATTCTATGATCTCGGGAAAGAATTTGGGCTTCCCCAATAGCTCAGTTGGTAAAGAATCCGATTGCAATTCAGGAGACCCTGGGTTGATCCCTGGGTTAAGAAGATCCACTGGAGAAGGAAACGGCTACCCTTTTCAGTATTCTGGCCTGGAGACTTCCATGGACTATACAGTCCCTGGGGTTGCAAAGAGTCGGTTACCTCATCTATGCTCAGTGTGCTCACCTGCAAAATATGAATAGCAAAGCATGTCCTCTGTAGGGCTGCTGGGAGGAGCAGACATGAGGGCTCTTGGTGATTCTGCGACCTTAACAGGTGCTCAGTGCCATTTCTGGGCCCCTTCCCTCGCGGGTGCTCTACTCTTGGTGGGCAGTGCAGACATCGGTGCTGTCAGGAGGGCAGATGTCAGGAACCACATGAACACCGCAGGCTCTAAGGCCTGCTCTCAGGCTCTGCCCTTGCACTCTCTCTATCCCTTTCCTCTGTGTCCCTCAGTTACTAGCCCTCTCTGTGCTCTAAAGAGGGTACCAGAATGCATGTCCACCCATGTCAGAGTGGAAAGTATCAAGCCACACCAAGCTGAGAGAAAGCAGAGCTTGCAGGAAGCCCACAGGAGTAGGAACAAAGATGTGCATAGGGGCAGCTGACTTCCGTGGTAAAATCGTAACCACTCAGCAAAATGAGGACAGAAAGTTCCCACTGACCTTGTGAAGCTGAAGACACTTCATAGCATCTCAGAAACTGATGCCTTAGGTTCTTGCCTTAATTCACTTATTTGCAGGATCTGCAGTAGCAAGAACTGTGGGTCTTATGCACGCTTCTTTTCTCGAAACATCTTCTCAAGTTCTTGGCCCTTAATTGGTCTTTCATAAACATCTGGTCAAAGCAAGAAGATGCCAGTGGCCTAAGGTACACAGGTTGTAAACTGGCCGTCAGTAGGCTGCAGTGTCAAGGAACACATTTGATTTGGTTCTTCTTGTGTTTTCAGTAGGTGTTGATGTTGTTTAAAAACACGTGCCAAAATTTTATAATTGAGAACATTCACATGAAAATCTTTATCTCTGACTTCACTTAAAAAATAGCATATGTGGGATTTCCAAAGAGAGTCTTAGGGATCAGCGAGGGAGGTGAACTCAGCTGCATTAAGATTCCCAGACCATAGCAACAATCCTGCTAACCATATGCTCCGTTTTGGGCAAATTCAGATCACTTTATAGCATTTGCAGAATATGATAAACTGCAAAAAGATGCCAATTCCTAAACACATTGACCATTTATGCTTCCTTCTCTGAGAGTCACAGGCTGAGAGAAAGTGGCAGAAGACACTTAGTGGATGCCCCCCAGCCTTCCTGCATCAGGCAGCTGCTGCCCAGAACATCAGCCCAGCAAGGCAGAGGGTTTCATACTCTCTAAAAGAGTCAGATATGTCAGAGAAGCCGGAGGAAACTTTAAAAAAACTGGTTTAGTGGACAAGGGTTGAGGGAAGAGAACAGTTTTACCTGGACCCAAGAGTTCTAAGATAGAAGTGTTTGGATCATTTTTGCTGTCATTACTCTGAATTCTTTTTCAGGCAGCTTGTCTATTTCCTCTTCGTTTATTTGGTCTTACGGGTTTTTAAGCTTGTTTCCTCATCTGCATGGTATTTCTCTGTCTTTTCATTTTATCTAACTTACTGTGTTTGAGGTCTCCTTTTCCCAGGCTGTGGGGACATAGTTCTTCTTGCTTCTGGTCTCTACCCTCGGTGGGTGAAGTTGGTCCAGTGGCTTGGGTAGGCTTCCTGTTGGAAAGGACTTGTGCCTGCATTCTGATGGGTGGAGGTGAGTTTTTTTCCCCTCTGATGGGCAGGGCTATGTGAGTTGGTGCATTTTGGAGTGTCCGTGGGTAGCCTGTCTGCTGATGGGCTTGTGTTCCTGTCTTGCTTGTTGTTTGGGTGCAGCATCCAGCACTGGGTGCTGAAGGCCGTTGTGTGGGGCCAGGTGTTGGATTCAGACAGGGGCCTTCGTGGGAGTTCTCACTGATTAATATTCCCTGAGTTCAGGAGTTCTCTGGAGGTCAAGGAAGTAATTGAAAAGCTATTCCAGAAGAGCTGTTCCTGGAAGGCCTGCCTGTGTCATAGATGATAGATAGGAAGTTCAAGGCATCACAATTAACACCGTCAAAAATAATAGTAAAATAATAATAATAAGGAAGTGAGCTATCTTAGGAAGTCACTAGAATGGCTGGAATAACCACTTAACTGGGTTTTTCCTCCCCCCCCCCTTTTTTTTTTTTGCTTAAGGATTAAACATTAGATGATAGTTGAATTGTATGCTTCCCTTTTGTTGAGATTAGAGGTTAGCATTTCATCACACCCCTCTTTACTTCCTGATTCTAAACTGAATTTTAAAAATAGATATAGGTAAAAATGAAAATATAATTTCTACTTGTATTCCTGATGAAGCTAGCTTGAAAAATGCATCTTGAACACAGAACCAAAAGCAGGCACTCCAAAAGTTCCCACCAGTCCTTGAACCTGCAGGAAAAGTTGGAGCACCCCACAGAGAGGTTCTGGATCTGCCACAGAGTGGTTTCCAGACCTGCTTCCTGAAGCAACAGGTGGGACCTGCACCAGGTGGGATAAGGGCTCCAATTCTGAGCAAATCACAGAGACAGGGGGAGAGGAAGAAACACAGGGTCAGGAAGGAAGCTGAGCCATGTTTGGTCCAAATGTCATCATGTAATTAATTAATCTTGACATCTAACACAAAGTGCTTATTACATGTCAGGGACCATCTTAAGGGCTTCATGTGATCTATCTCATTATATTATCTCACTTAATTCTTGCAACAACCCCCCTCTGAGCTATTACTATTATCATCTCCATTTTGTAGATAAGAAACCAGAGGAACGGAGAAGTTCAGTAGCTTGCCTAAGAACATACTAGTAAAATGTTGAGCTGAGCTTCAAATCCAAGTTCATCTGACTCTAAATTGAAGCTCCTGCCAAGATAAAAGGAAATGTAGAGGCTTTATTCGTGATGCTTCTCCAAGAGGACACAAGAAGTCTCCCTGGTCCATTGGCCAGCACTCTGTAGTAGAAGGGGCTTCACATCTCATGTCTCCTCCCTGGATCCCAGGTCTTGCAGCTTCACCCTCCAAGGCAGGCACTGGGTTGGACAGAGCTGAAGTCAAACCTCTGCCACTTTTGAGCTGGGTGACCTCAGGTAACTTCCCTTACCTCAGTTTTTCCATCTGTAAAATGGAGGGGAAAGTATCTACTCTCAGCTTTATCCCTTGTGAGAAGTTAGGCAGGATTTGATCCATCTCGACATCTACCTTGATTGCCATTCTTTATTGCTAGGTACACCTTCAGACATAGACAGTTGTGTTTTTTCACTCTTATAGGACACAGTACCAATCGCTTCTCCATTTTTTTCCTCTTTAATTTAAGGGTCTGTGAGAAATAGCTTGAAGAAAGCCTACCCACCCTTTTTCCTCTAAGCCTCAAATACAAGAAAATTTTTCAGAGGCTAACTCAGTCCATGGAGAAGGCAATGGCACCCCACTCCAGTACTCTTGCCTGGAAAATCCCATGGACAGAGGAGCCTGGTAGGCTGCAGTCCATGCTAAGGGTCGGACACGACTGAGCAACTTCCCTTTCAATTTTCACTTTCCACTTTCATGCATTGGAGAAGGAAATGGCAACCCACTCCAGTGTTGTTGCCTGGAGAATCCCAGGGACGGGGGAGCATGGTGGGCTGCCGTCTATGGGGTTGCACAGAGTCGGACATGACTGAAGCGACTTAGCAGCAGCAGCTACACAATTAAACCCAAAACAGCCTGGTTTATGAATATGAGATGCCAAGTTTCCCTGCACAACATAGCAAAGTAACAGATGCTTTAGAGCAATAAACAAACTGAAATAGAGCTTCTCTTTCTCCCCCCACCGCCCCACCCTCTCTGATACTAATAGGCGAAACCCTTTCTGGGAAAATACAGGGGAAGGGAGCTATAAGGTAAGGGGGTTCATATCACTCCCTTGGACATGGGGCCTGGATAGCCTGCCTTTGAGGAGCCACATTTGGTTCAAACCATGGTCAAGGGGACCCCCTGTATGAAGCCCTGGGTCACCACCCACCTCCTGCAAAACAGGCATCACTCCCGGTCAACCAGCTGCACAGGACACACTTAATAAACCTGGTGGCAACTGGATTCCACCCTGTTTCTCCCTTGACTGGAACCCCTGGGGAAAGAGACAGTTTGCACAACTTTGGGTCATGGACTTGATGCAGGCACTTTTATGCCCAGAATGTGACCTCTGCTTCATAAAATTTAAGAAAAAATAAAAACTCAGGAATTCAAGGGCTTCCCAGGTGGCTCAGTGGTAAAGAATGCTCCTGCCAATGCAGGAGCCACAGAAGACATGGGTTTGATCCCTGGATTGGGAAGATTCCCTGGAGGAGGAAATGGCAACCCACTCCAGTATTCTAGCCTGAAGAATCCCATGGACAGAGGAACCTGGTGGGCGTAGTCCAGGGGGCTGCAAGGAGTCGAACATGACTGAGCAACTGGGCACACACGCAAGAAAGCAGGTAGACATTTGCTCCACTCTCCTTTGCTGGTTTATTCCTCACTTTTGAAATATGTTCCACTGGTGCTGATGCCAGTGTTGAATTATGGATCCCACACTTCCGGAAAGCCCTGAGCACTTCCGAGCGGTTTGTGAGCCTTGTGATCCCCTCTCTCTGTCCCCCAGTGGTGACCTCAAACTTTTCATTCTACCTTCAGTCTTCTGCCTGCCCTGCCCAGCCCTGCAGCTGGTGGCCTTGCTCCCTCAAATCCTTCAATGGTCACATGTAGGGCACTGTGCAGCCACGTTATAATACACTTTATTTAACCCTCACAGAAGCCCCATGAGAGACTGTATCAGCCAGGCTTCTCCAGAGACACAGAACCAATAGGATATTTATAGATTATGTATAAAAGGAGTTTTATTATAGGAATTGTCTCACGTGGTTGCAGAGGCTCAAAAGTCCCACCATCTGCTGTCTGCAAGCTGGAGGCCTGGGAGAGGTGGTGGAATCCAGTCCACGTCTGAAGGCCTGAGAATCGGGGGAGCCAATGGTGTGAATCCCAGTCTGAGCCCGAAGGTCTGAGAACCCGAAGCCCTGACTTCCAGGGTCAGGAAAAGAGGGATGTCCCAGCTCAAGAAGAGAATGAATTTGCCCTTCCTCATCTTTTTGTTCATCTGCACTCTCAACGCATGGGATGATGCCCTAGCACTTTGGCGGCAAAGAACAATTTACTCTCTTTGCTGAGTCCATGGATTCAAATGCTAATCTCCTCCAGAAACACCCTCACAGACACACCCAGTATCACATTTTACCAGCTATCTCGGCATCTCTTAGCCCAGTCAAGCTGACACTTAACATTAATGTTACATTTTAAATTATCCATTTTACAAATATGTTACTTTCTCCCTTCCTTCTGTGTAGAAAATGACTCAGAGTTGGAGTGCTTTGTTCAATGTGCCCTGATTGTGAGTGATGGAGACTGGATCAGAATTGAGGCCTGAACTTTCATCATTGCACTGAAATTGTTTCCTTTGGGGTCGCGCTGGACACATTCCGCGGGTTTTTAAAACAGCTAGGAGGTGGGATGCGATCTGAGATTTGGGGAATAACTTGTAAATTTTTTCTGGGAAATAATGGACTTTTGACAAATAATATTTCTTTAAAAATAAGACAGACTAAAGAGCTGCCTTTGAAGCCATGGCTTTTCTTAGGTTTGATTCTTTTGATTCTTAGGTTTGATAGCAGTTACATAGTGACTGCCTTCCCCCGTGTCCAGATTCTGCTAAGTAGCTTCATTTGTGTCCAACTCTGTGTGACCCCATGGACCATAGGCTGCCAGGCTCCTCTCTCTCCATGGGATTCTCTGGACAAGAATACTGGAGTGGTTGCCGTTTTCTCCTCCAGGGAATCTTCCCCACCCAGGGATCAAACCTTTACCAATAGCACCACCTGAGAAGCCCTGATTCTTAGGTTTAATAGCAGTTAAATAATGACTGCCTGACTCCGTGTCAAGATATAATAAGGAAAAATCCATGTCTTCTCCATAACTATCTTGTACAATCAGAAAAAAAAAAAAACTTCTGACATCTCTCCTTTTACCACCTTACTAATCAGAAAACTACTTTTCACATAAGTGCTTGGAATTAAATAATAATTGGTTACACTTATAGGATAGCCCACCCCTTTAAAAAACGTTGATGTATGAGAGATCCCTGGTGGCTCAGTGGTAAAGAGTCTTCCTCCCAAAGCAGGAGACGTGGGTTCGATCCCTGGGTGAAGAAGTTTGCTGGAGAAGGAAATGGCAGCCCACTCCAGTATGTCTGGGAAATCCCATGGAGAGAGGATCCTGGTGGGCTACAGTCCACGGGGTCTCAAAGAGATGGACATGACCTAGCGACTCAATAACAGCAACATTAGATAATTGTAGTAATAACCAGACTTCAGGATTTTCTAAAAGGATTTCCTTCTTAAAGGAACATTGCTTTATTTCTTTTTCATTGAAAACCAAGAAAATGTTTTCAACCATAATGCGATCATACTTTTAAACAGTTTTTCTCACATTTTCCTTTGAGGATATTTGATAAGCAAATTATTTATAAACAACACAGTGGACAATATACATGTTCTCTGTGATGCTTTTTCTGGTCAATTCAGGGCTCCTAACAGAGAACTCAGCCTCATACATCTTCCTTCAGTGGGTGACTTCCCTGTTGCTTGTGTGAGGACAAGATTGTTCCTTAGAATCTCATAATGCAAAAGCATATACTTCTTTGTTTGTCCTTTTTTAAATTTTTTGGGGGGCTGTGCCAGACATTGTGCGAAATACCTTTAATGCTCATCCGTCCTCACCCTTATTTATTACCATAATCCTAAGAGGTAGGCACCATAATTAGCCCCACTTAACAGATGAAAAAACTGAGGTTTACAGAGGTTAAATAACTTAGCCATGATTTCTCAATTAAGAGGTGATCAAGCAGAATAGAAGCCATGTCAGACCAACTCCAGAGACTATGTGGGTTTAACCACTAAGATATGGTGCCTTCCTACTGTTGAAGAACTATCAAACTGACCTACTGTGTGAGAAGTGCCTGCATGCATGCTAAGTCATTTCAGTCATGTCTGAATCTTTGGGACCTATGGACTGTAGCCTGCCAGGCTCCTCTGTCTATGAGATTTTCCAGGCAGGAATACTGAAGTGGGTTGCCATGCCCTCCTCCAGGGGATCTTCCTGACCCAGTGATCAAACCTGTCTCTCTTAGATCTCCTGCATTGGCAGGCAGGTTCTTTACCACTAGCACCACCTGAGAAATGCCTTATAGTGGGTTAAATGAACATTAGATTTTGCAATTCAACTCTCCAGGCACTCAGCATCTTGCTGGAGGCACTGGTGGGAAGAAGAAATCGCCTGTATTTAACAGGAAAGGGTCAGGGTTTGCTGACATGTTTAGTTAATCCACATGGAGATGGCTGAGGAGGATTCTGGTTAATTAGTTGTGGAATTTAAAAAAACGAGCAGATGTGCCATGGTAAAATGCATTTTACTTCCCAAACCCTGGGGGAAAGCACTGGGTATGTTCTGCGGCTGTATGTACTTACATATCTTGATTGAACATTCAACAGCATGTTTTGCAAGACTCAGGTATCCTGGCTTTGTTCCAACCTGGATAATTGCATTCTGCTTCAGCTCTGCATACAATCTCAGGCAGATATAAGATTAATCATAATAACCATGGCTAACAAGTGCCTACTATGCACCAGCCAACACACAGGGAAATTTCATGCATAATCATCAATCCCTTCCACAATTTTGCAGAGTAAGGCTTATTTTCTACCCTTTAATAGGGAAACAGAGGCTCAGAGAGAGGTCAGTGACTTGCTCAAGGCTGTACACAAGTAAGTGGGAAAACAGAGACTCAAACTCAGACATGTCTGGTTCCAATGCCTATTTTTTCCCCTTCTGCACTCTCGATTGAAAACAGAACAAAACAAAACAAAAATACACTTGACAAAAAATCATAAGATACACAAAGGAAAATGGAATTTCCTCCCAGCCCTTCACCCTCAGGTTTCTCTTCTCGGAGGTCCCCCTCCTAGGCTCTTCCACATCATCTCATAAACTTATGCATGTATACATTTTTTTCTTTGCAATTGCTGTTATAAGTTGTTTCACTGAAATGGACCATATGCCTCCACTAAAGTTTCCTATTTAGAATTTATAAATGCTTTGGGAGCAAAATTGGAAAGGGTTTTGTATTAACACCAAAAAAAAGATGCCCTTTTCATCATAGGGGACTGAAATGCAAAAGCAGGAAGTCAAGAGATACCTAGAGTAACAGGCAAGTTTGGCCTTGGAATGCAAAATGAAGCAGGGCAAAGTCTAACAGAGTTTTGCCAAGAGAACACACTGGTCACAGCAAACACCCTCTTCCAACAACACAAGAGACAACTCTACACATGGACGTCACCATGGATGTCACCAGATGGTCAATACCAAAATCAATTTGATTATATTCTTTGCAGCCAAAGATGGAGAAGCTCTACACAGTCAACAAAACAAGACCGGGAGTTGACTAGCTCCAATCATGAACTCCTTATTGCCAAATTCAGACTTAAATTGAAGAAAGTAGGGAAAACCACTAGACCATTTGGGTATGACCTAAATCAAATGCCTTATGAATATACAGTGGAAGTGAGAAATAGATTCAAGGGATTAGATCTGATAGACAGAGTGCGTGAAGAACTGTGGACGGAAGTTTGTAACATTGTACAGGAGGTAGTGATCAAAACCATCCCCCAAGAAGAAGAATTGCAAAAAGAAAAAATGGTTGTCTAAGGACGCCTTATAAATAGGTGAGAAAACAAGAGACACGAAAGGCAAAGGAGAAAAGGAAAATTATCTGTCTGAATGCAGAGTTGCAAAGAATAGCAAGGAGAGATAAGAAAGCCTTCCTAATGGCATTCTAATATGTATACTATCATGTAAGAATCGAATCGCCAGTCTAAGTCTGACGCAGGATACAGCATTCTTGGGGCTGGTGCATGGGGATGACCCACAGAGATGTTATGGGGAGGGAGGTGGGAGGGGGGTTCATGTTTGGGAACGCATGTAAGAATTAAAGATTTTAAAATTAAAAAAAAAAAAGAAAGCCTTCCTAAGTGAGCAATGCAAAGAAAGAGGGAAACAATAGAATGGGAAAGACTAAAGATCTCTTCAAGAAAATTAAATACCAATGAAACATTTCATGCAAAAATGGGCATGATAAAGAACAGAAATGGTATGGACCTAACAGAAGCAGATGATATTAAAAAGGGTGGCAAGAATACACAGAAAGACTATACAAAATAAAGAGCTTAATGACCCAGATAACCATGATGGTGTGATCACTCACTTAGAGCCAGACATCCTGGAGTGTGAAGTCAAGTGGGCCTTAGGAAGCATCACTATGAACAAACCTATGGAGATGATGGAATTCCAGCTGAGCTATTTCAAATCCTAAAAGATGATACTGTGAAAGTACTGTACTCAATATACGAGCAAATTTGGGAAACTCAGCAGTGGCTATAGGACTGGAAAAGGTCAGTTTTCATTCCAGTCCCAAAGAAAAGCAATGCCAAAGAATGTTCAAACTACCGCACAATTGCACTCATCTCACACACTAGCAAAATAATGCCCAACATTCTCCAAGCCAAGCTTCAACAGTATGTGAACCAATAACTTCCAGATGTTCAAGAGGGATTTTAAAAAGGCAAAGGAACCAGAGATCAAATCGCCAACATCCATGGGATCGTAGAAAAAGCAAGAGAATTCCAGAAAAACATCTGCTTCATTGACTACACTAAAGCCTTTGACTCTGTGGATCACCAGATCACCTCACCTGCCTCCTGAGAGATCTGGGTCAAGAAGCAACAGTTAGAACCAGACATGTAACAACAGACTGGTTTCAAATTGGGAAAGGAGTACATCAAGGCTGTATATTGTCACCTTGCTTATTTAACTTATATGCAGAGTACATCATGCAAAATGCCAGACTAGATGAAGCACAAGCTGGAATCAAGATTGCCCAGAGAAATATCAATAACCTCAGATATGCAGATGACACCACCCTTATGGCAGAAAGCAAAGAACTAAAGAGCCTCTTGATGAAAGTGAAAGAGGAGAGTGAGAGAGATGGTATGGGGAGGGAGGTGGGAGGGGGGTTCAGCATTGGGAACTCATGTACACCTGCGGCGGATTCATGTTGATGTATGGCAAAACCAATACAGTATTGTAAAGTAAAATTTAAAAAAATAATAATAAAATAAAATAAATTTTTTTAAAAGAAAGAGGAGAGTGAAAAAGTTGGCTTAAAACTCAACATTCAGAAAATGAAGATTATGGTGTCTGGTCCCATCATGGCAAATAGATGGGGAAACAATGGAAACACTGACATTTGATTTTCTTGGGTTCCAGATGGTGACTGCAGCCATGAAATTAAAGGACACTTGCTCCTTGGAAGAAAAAGTATGACAAACCTAGACGGCATATTAAAAAGCAGAGACATTACTTTACTAACAAAAGTCCATCTAATCAAAGCTATGGTTTTTCCAGTAGTCACATATGGATGTGAGAGCTAGACTATAAAGAAAGCTGAGTGCCAAAGAATTGATGCTTTTGAACTGTGATGTTGGAGAAGACTCTTGAGAGCCAAGGAGATCAAACCAGTCAATCCTAAGGGAAATCAGTCCTGAATATTCACTGGAAGAACTGATGCTCGGAGAAGGCAATGGCACCCCACTCCAGTACTCTTGCCTGGAAAATCCTGTGGACGGAGGAGCCTGGTAGGCTGCAGTCCATGGGGTCACTAAGAGTTGGGCAAAGCTGGGCGACTTTCACTTTTCACTTTCATGCATTGGAGAAGGAAATGGCAACCCACTCCAGCGTTCTTGCCTGGAGAATCCCAGGGATGGGGGAGCCTGGTGGACTGCCGTCTATGGGGTTGCACAGAGTCGGACACGACGGAAGCGACTTAGCAGCAGCAGCAGCAGCAGCAAAACTGATGCTGAAGCTGAAACTCCAATACGTTGGCCACCTGATGTGAAGAACTGACTCCTTGGAAAAGAACTTAATGCTGGGAAAGACTGAGGGCAAGAGGAGAAGCGGGCAGCAGAGGATGAGATGGTTGGATGGCATCACCAACTCAATGGACATGTTTGAGCAGGCTCCAAGAGTTGGTGGTGGACAGGGAAGCCAGGTGTGCTGTGATCCATGGGGCCGCAAAGAGTCAGACACGGCTAAGTGACTGAACTTAACTTGTATGAATATCAAATGAAGAGCAGGCTATTCTATCTACACATCTTTCAGGAAAAATCATTAAGAACAACAAATCATATTTTTTTACATAGTTGGGAGACTTAGAGAACAACAGACTATCCAGGGGTATCTAACTATGTCCTCCCTTTTGATATCCACACACCCACACACAAAGACCACTTACCATGTGTAATATGATAAGTTCTAACTTCTTTTTTTTGCCTACCAGTTTAACACCAGCATTTTCCCATTATCTTAAACATTTTCTGAAACTTTGCTCATAATTGCAGCATAGCGTTTCATAAAATGCATATGCCATCACTTTTTAATCAATATAGTATTGTGTGCATATAAGTTCTTTCCATTATTTTACCACTTTAACTAAAGAAGAATGTGTTGAGCATGCTTATAATATAAATCTTTCAGTAAATATCTTAACATTTCAACAGGCTGAGTTCTAACAAGTGTCTTCCATTAAACTTAAAGTTATTTGAAACCCTAGAATCGTATGAGGGTGCATATTTCTGTGCACCATGGATAACTTTAAATAATTCTTAACTTTGTGGTAGTTTCAAAACGCTATCTTATTTAGATTGAATTTGTGTTTCTTTGCTATCTAATGAATTTTATTATTTTGCATGCTGAGTCACTTCAGTCATGTCCAACTCTGTGACCCCATGGATTGTAGCCTGCCAGGCTCCTCGGTCCATGAAATTCTCCAGGCAAGAATACTGGAGTGGGTTGCCATTTCCTTCTCCAGGGGATCTTCCAGACCCAGAGATCAAACCCTCATCTCTTCTGTCTCTTGCATTAGTAGGAAGGTTCCTTGCCACTAGTATTTTATATTTTACTAGTTTTATACCTTCTTTTGAGAATCTGTTGTCTTTTTCTCAGTTTTCTGTTGGGGTGTCTTCCTTACTGATTTATAAAACTATATTTATTAAATATATTAAATATTTGTCTATCCTATTTGGAATACCATTTGCTTTTTTTTTTTTTTTTTGTCATTTTATTTCCCCTTGTGGTTACCTTCTTTGTCTTCTAAAACTTTAAGTTTTTTTTGGTCACATCTCAAAGCTTGTGGGATCTTGATTTCCCAACCAAGGATCGAACCCAGTGCCCCAGCAGTGAGATTACTGAGTGCTAACCACTGTACCGCCAGGGAATTCCCCAGAACTTTTAACTTCTGCTTTCTTCTTTGATATCATGGTAATAGTCTCTCCAAGTCTCAAGAATATATACATTCTTACTGAAATTTTAATCTCTTACTCCATTGTTTTCTTTTCAACATTGAAATGTTTCATTTATCTTGAATTAATATTGGTGTAGATGTAAATGAGGAAATCCGGCTTAATCAATTAAGCTTTGTTTCCAGCTATGTTGGGACTCTGTCCTAACAAAGTCCCAGTAATGCATAATTTCCCAACCGACTTGAAATACTACCTTTTTCATGCGTTTCTTATATAGCTGTGCTTATTTCTGATTTTGTATTCTGTTCCATAAATCCATTTGCCTATTTCTGAGAACCACACCGTTTTAATTACTGCGGCTTTATAATATATATTGTATGACACTGTAGCTTCCTCCCCATGATTCTTCCTCTAACACAATGCATTGGCTCTTATTTTTAATTTATTCATCCAAAAGAAACTTTGTAATTGTAATGTCAAATTCAATTTTTAAAATCCTCTTGGGATTTGGATTGGTATTACACTTGATTTATAGATTAATTTGAGAAGTATGGATGTCTTTCTAATATTACGATTTCCCATCTCTCCATTTATTAAACTTTTAATTGAACTGTCTATAAATTATGGAACAATATTAAATATTAATTGTGTTAGCAGGCATCTTTGTCTTGCCTGACTTTAATGAGATTCATAGCCCGGAGGTTCCAGCACAGGCACTAGAGTCAAAACACTTGGGTTTATATCCTGGCTTCACTGATCAGTACTTTGGGTCTTTGGCAGATTATTCTTTTGTGCCAAATTTCCTCAAATTTCCTTTCCTTGTAAGGTTAATACAAATACCTACCTAGTGATACTGTGATGAGGTTTAAATGAGATAACAGATACGAAAATAGTTAGAACTATGGCTGCCACATGGCTCTCAATCAAAGTTGGCTATTGAAGAGGACAGATTTGTGGTTGCCAAGAAGAAGGGGAGGACAGGGAAATGTTGGGTTTGGGTACCAAATGCAAATTATTATATATAGGATGAACAAATAGCAAGGTCCTGATCCTACTGAATAGAATGAGTGGGATTCCCAGGTTGGCGCTAGTGGTAAAGAACCCACCTGCCAGGGTAGGTAGATATAAGAGACGTGGGTTCAATCCCTGGGTCAGGAAGATCCCCTGGAGGAGGGCATGGCAACCCACTTCAGTATTCTTGCCTGGACAATCCCATGGAGAGAGGAGCCTGGCTACTGTAGTTCAAAGGGCTGCAAAGAGTTGGACATGACTGAAGCGACTTAGCAGGCATACACTGTATAGAACAGGGAACTCTATTCAATATCCTATGATAAACCATAATGGAAAAAGAATATGGAAAAGGAGTATATGTATAACTGAGTCACTTTGCTGTTCAGCAGAAATCACAACATTGTAAATCAACTATATGTCAATAAAACTTCTTTTTAAAAGCTAGCTATTGATACTATTTAATCCTTCAAGTCCCTGTGGGTTTAAGATGTATATTCTTTCTCTTGTTGAAGATGCAGCCTTCCTGGTTTCTTAGGTAATTTTTTTCTTAATTAGTGATGGATGTTGAATTTACTAAGTGCCTTTTCAGAATCTGTTGAGAGGATCATTTTTTTTTCTTATGACCTATTTCTATACTGAGTTATGATTCTGTATTACATGTAATGATATGGATCTCAGCAGGATATGGCAGCTTTACTCTTAATAAATTGTGCTTTGGTAGATATTACTTGGAATCTTGACTGGTCAGTTTCTCTCAAGGGGGAGCTTCCACTTGTCAGCTTGAGGTAGATAAGCTGCCTGTCAGGATTCTGGCAGGTATCTCACCCTCCCCCTCTCCCCTGCTTCACCTTGACAATGTCTGGAGGCTGCCTGTTTCAGAAGAAGGATCATCTCTCCATCTCTGCCCTGAGAAGTAGCTCCAACCTGGCTGTAGGGCTGGGGGAGAGGAGCTCCGCAAGTCCAGCTGCTGTTTCTAGGGAGTTCTAACATTGACTGTGCTTCTGCCCACACCTATCACCCCACCTGGGTCCCTGGTGCCTCCAGTTCCAGAGCTGTGGGGAGATTCCACTCTCTTCTCATTAGTGATGCCCCCTTCTCCCTGCAGCCACTGAAGTTTCAGCTTTCTCTTCCAAAACCAACACCCCTCGCCAGTCAGCCTCCCTTCTTCCACAAGCGAGCCTCTCTTCATTGTCTGCCACCAACTCTTCACCCATTCTCTCGATATTTTGACCTTATGCATTCTATCTCTTCATGATCGATTTAGCAGTGACAGAGGAGGAGAGATGGCACTGTGTTTGAGCTCCCATGACTATGGAAGTACTACCATGAACGGGAACCTGTCTCAATATGAAATGCTGCCCCTTGTCTCATTTAAAGTCTTCTGCCTTGGATCCTACTCTTTCTGATGTTAATAACCTGACTTCGCTTTCTTTAGACTGGCATTCTCCTGCTGTATCTGAACCTCTCCACTTTCATAGAAAATATTCCCATCCTTGTGTTCTGGGGTGGTCCTGTAAACACAAATATGACTGACTAGGTTTTATGTTGAAATGAGAAATCTTTATTGTTGTCATTTTGTAAAATTATGGGGTTTAGCCTATTTCTAGTGATTTTTAATATTAACACAATCAGTCCTACTTCTGCACTTCTGTCATCTGCTGTACAATTTTGACTGTTTTCTCCTTGCTTTCCTTTCCTGTCTCTTTTCTTAATATGAGCTGCACTTAATTTGCTTTTTTATTTTCCAGTGCCTTGAAAGATGCATGCCCTGTTTGTAATTCTTCATTGTATGTTTCTCTAATAGAGCAAATGAGTAGGGGGGACTCTCTGCCCCTTCCCTCCCCCCTTCCTCTGTTGCCAATTTCTTAGTCTGCAGTGATTTAACCCTGGATTTTGAATTTGATTGATCAAATTATTTATTAATATTTTAACTCTATCGAGGTATAGATTATTACTTTTTACATCTAATTTTTAAAGAAAAATATTGCTATTAAGAGATAAACAGGGACTTCCCTGGTGGTTCACTGGTTGCGTCCACATTTCCACTTCAGAGAGCACAGGTTTGATAGCTGGTTGGGAAACTAAGATCCCACATGCCAATAGGACGGCCAAAAAAGAAAGAAAGAAACAGTGCTAAATGCATTAGTTCTTTGGACCCCATAGTTTGTTCAATCCTAGTCTGTCCTTTTATGTACAACTTTCCCTGTTCCCAGTTCCTTCACACCATCTCTCAGATCACTGCTTTTAAGAAAACGTTTTGGAGAATGAGGTGGAATGCTTTTCAAACTTATAATGCTTTTCTTTCGCCTTCACAAGTGAATTGTCTAAATATTAAGTATTCGGAGTCACTTTTTTTTCCACAAAACTCTATAGAGGGGACTGCCTTGGTGGTACAGTGGCTAAGACTCCACACTCCCAATACAGGAGGCCTGGATTCAGTCCCTGTCAGGGAGCTGGACCCAACATGCCTCAACTAAGAGCTTGCATGCCACAACTGAAAAAGAAAAACCCTACATGCCACAGCTAAGACCTGGTGCAGTCAAATAAATAAATTAGTGAATAAATATTCTTAAAAACTATGGATGATGATCTGTGTTTTCTAGCATTTAATGCTGCTTTAAAGTCCTTCTCTGGCTTAAATTTGTAGAAAACTGTTTCATTTGCTTTATCTAGCTTGGATATCAATAATACTTTTCCATATAATTTTAAATGTTTGCCCTGATGCATGTTTGTACAGATAGCTGAAGGGTGGATTGATGGATAGACGAATGGATGGATGGATTCACGGATGTAAGTTTTATTTTGTGTGGACTAAGCTGACCTTTTGGTATGTCCACGTTGCCCATTCTTTTACCTCTGGAAATGCCTCTTTAGTGAAATCTTTTGCCTGTAGCTCTATTCAATTTGTTTCTGGCTTCCTCTTCAATAACATCCCAAACTATTCTTTGCTAATGACTACTCTATCACCTCTCCTCTTCCACATCGCTTCTCTCATCCGTTCAGTCTTGTGGATCTTTACTTGAGAAGCCCAAGATCAGGCTCAAGTTTGTTCTGATTTTTTATTTTCTACGTTGTTAGGCATCCTCTTGACTGCTGTCAGTGTGCTTTGCTAATGCATTTTTAGATTCTCCGCGGTACCATCTGACCTCATCTATACCTGTTTCTGTCTTACCCTAGTGTCTTTTCATTCCATCCTATGGTCTTTCCCTCCAAGCCAAGGCTCATCTGTTGATCTGCTCAGATGTCCACCCTGGGGTTTCTTGGACCTCTCAGTCCCTTGTTATGCGTGCTGTTTGTTTCCCCCACCCTGGATTGTAATTGTATATTTGCCCATTTGTTCCTTATGTCCTCCACCAGACCAGAGGCTCCATGAGGGCAAGGGCTATATCTATCTTACTTAGAGCCATGGCCTCAGCGCCTGGCACAATGGCTGGCAAACATGGGTACTTAATCATTATTTGTTGAATGAGTCTGTCTACATTACTCTGGCTTGGACTCCCTTTGGCCAAAATAACATTGAGCCAGAGGTTCCCAAACTTCTGTCATTGTTAGTATCACCTTTCCCCCCAATAGTCGTATACCATTTGTACTATTATTTACTTAGTATTTGTCTTCAGATTAAGTCACGCTTTCTATGCTCACTACATATTTAAGCCTCATCCTAAGTAATAAAATTAAAGTTTTAGTTCTAGTTTAAACTAGATGTTTAAATTTGTAGATGTTCTAGTTCTAATTTTCTAAAATGCATTAAAACAAACACAAAAGTGTTTTTAAAAATACAGTTTTCATCCACGAATCACTTGCACACCAGAGATGATGTGTGATGGGACATTGGGAAACGCTTTCTAAAGAGCTTGGGCTGCTCCATTTCTTCACGGTGCCCAGGTCTTCTTGCTTTAGGCTTTGCTTCTTCTCCTGTTATTCATTTGACAAGCATGCGTCATATGCATTTTGGCTGCCTGTGGTGGTGTGTCCCAGTGACAAGGACTGAGACTCCACACTCAGCAAGGAAACAGCATCCCTTCCTGATGGGGTGTGCAGACTGACTAGGAGGAAAGGCAATAGATAAACAGATATGCAAGAGAATTACAGATCGTGCTCAGTGCAATGAGGGAAATGAGTCATGGGGTTTACAGAGTGACATTTGAGACTGGTGACATTTGAACAGAGACCTGAGGATGAGAAGGACTGAGCCATGGACGAGTCAGGGGAAACTGTGCTTGGCAGAAAAGGCCTGGAGGCAGGAGAGGGTAGGGCTGATGGATTTGAGAATGTCAGCTAGCTCATCCTGCAGGGTGTCCTGAACACCTTCCAGAACTGAAATGTACACCATTCTACACCACTGCCTGGACACGAATCCAGATTTGCACAGTTTGGGCGAGGCCTGTAGAAGTATTGTTGACTCAGTAACCATACAAGTGCATCTTTGACCTGGAAGATATCTAAGCATTGGATATAAAAGTCCCCAGGGCTTTCACCCAAGAGCATTGCTCTCCTTCTTTGGAACTGGAATGAAAACTGACTTTTCCAGTTCTGTGGCCACTGCTGGGTTTTCCAAATTTGCTGTCATATTGAATGCAGCACTTTAACAGCTTCATCTTTCATGATTTTAAATAGCTCAACTCATTCCTGGGTTGGGAAGATCCTCTGGAGAAGGGATAGGCTACTCACTCCAGTTTTCTTGGGCTTTCCTTGTGGCTCAGCTGGTAAAGAATCCACCTGCAATGCGGGAGACCTGGGTTCAATCCCTGGGTTGGGAAGATCCCCTGGAGAAGGGAAAGGCTACCCACTCCAGTATTCTGGCCTAGGGAATTCCAGGGACTGTACAGTCCATGGGGTCGCAAAGAGTCGGACACAACTAGGTGAATAGAAGAAGAAGAAAGAAGGAATTCTATCACCTCCACTAGCTTTGTTGGTAGTGATGCTTCCTAAGGCCCACTTGATGTCACACTCCAGGATGTCTGGCTCTAGGTGAGTGACCACACCATTGTGGTTATCCAGGTTATTAAGACCTTTTTCAGGTGGACCATAAAAAAGGCTAAGCTCTGAAGAATTGATACTTTCAAATTGTGGTGCTAGAGAAGACTCTTGAGAGTCCCTTGAACAACAAGAAGATCAAACCAGTCAATCCTAAAGGAAATAAACCCTGAATACTCATTAGAAGGACTGATGCTGAAGCTGAGGTGCCAATACTTTGGCCACTTGATGCAAAGAGCAGATTCATTGGAAAAGACCCTGATGCTGGAAAAGATTGAGGGCAGGGGGAGAAAAGGTCAGCAGAGGATGAGATGGTTGTATAGCATCACCAGTTCAGTGGACATGAACTTGGGCAAACTCTGGGGGATAGTAAGGGACAAGGAGGTCTGGCATGCTGCAGTCCTTGGGATCGAAAAGAGTTGGACATAACTGAATGCCAACAGCAACATTGCTCTCCTTACTCCTTGAATGATCAGAAAGCCAGCCCCTGCTCACCCTTGGAACTGCTGGGATTCATGTATTTTGAAACACCTGCCTCTTTGGGAGACAAAATGAAAAGGACTCCTGATGGTGGCTAACTTCTCCCAGGGAGACAACAGGGAACTGAGGCCAGGCAGGAGGTGTTGATTCCAACAGCTGCAGTTGGACCACCTCCCACGAGGGGGCACTGCTATGCTGCAGGAAGTGGGGGCAGGCTTGCAAGCTCTCAACCCTGAAAATTTTAGTACCCCATGAAGGCTCTGGAGTGAGATTGTAAGGCTTGCTGTTAAAAAAGAAGATAAACTCACTGACTCATGAAGCCTTTGGCTGGGACATGTGTAGATGCCTGGAATGCATTCAGACCTGCTGGGGACAGCAGACAGGTCCTTAGCATGGATCCAGGCACGGGTGGAAGGTGGGGCCTCCATGGACACTGCAGGCAGGGAGCACTGGGGGGTGAAGACGGAGGTGAAGATGCACAGGCTGGGGGGCGGGAAGGGCGGTGAAGTTGGCATCAGAAGGCCACTGGGTTGACCAGCTCCATCCTCCACCTGGGGCTGGTCAGTGTGAAAAAACTTATGTTTTTGGCAGCAGGATAGTGAAGATGTTTCATTCTAACAGTTTCTATATTCTGTATGTTGCAAACTCGTCTGCTGAGAGAGGCAGCAAAGGGCAGGCTTTGATCACTGCCAGAGTATGGAAAGGGTCTGAAAAAGCTGTTTGCAGAATGGGAGAGCGAGTTGGCCAGAGGAACATGTCAGAATTGCTGGCTGTGCTGAGGCCCCCAGTGTCAGGAATCAGGTATTTGTAATGGAGCCATCCTGCCGGTTTCAAACATTCTCCAGCAGTACTTTCCCTTCTTCCCCTCTATCTGTGTTCACTTAGATTGACTTCCAGAGGCTGCAAGGAGGATGAAGGTCCCCTAAGCCACCCCTTGGAACCACCCCTGCCACTTGGCGGAGCAAACTGGCTCAGAATGGATGCTGGCAAGCAGGGTCTACAGAAAGAAAGATGCTGAGCTGCTCCTCCTTGCAGCTCCAACCATGAAAAAGGAAGCTGTGATGGGCCCTAAGCTGGCAGGGACCAATGTCAGAACAGACTGAATGGGAGATTACCAGTTGGATTCAGTTATAGATTAGATGGGGCTTCTCTGATAGCTCAGTTGGTAAAGAATCTGGCTGCAATGCAGGAGACCCTGGTTCAGTTCCTGGGTCAGGGAGGTCCCCTGGAGAAGGAAATGACAACCTACTCCAGTATTCCTGCCTGGAGAATCTCATGGACAGAGGAGCCTGCCAGGCTACAGTCCATGGGGTCGCAAGAGTCGGACATGACTGAGCAACTAAACCCCCACCATAGATTAGATGTGAGTGTTGCTGGGTTACTAGTGGCTGTTGGGGCCATTAAGTGAGACATAAGGAGATAAGTGGTAAGGACAGGAAAAATAACTGAAATGTCAGGAGAAGGACTGGTAAGTGGGGTAAAGGGGAAACCAAGGCATTGTGTTCTCAAAGCCAAGAAAGAACATGTTCCTCAAGAAGTAGGGATTGGGCTAATGCCTCAGATACCACAGAGGGCAAAACAAGGCCAGGACAAAATGGGACTGCTCAGAGAGAGCTGCTTCAGAGGGTGAGTCAGCAGAAAGCAGATGTGACAAGTTGGGGATGAATACGAGGGGAAGAAGTGGAGCTGTTGAGATTTCTCTCAAGAATTTGGGGAAGAAAAGGAGCCCTATAGGGCTGTATTGGGAGTTCATGAGGAAACAGATGATTCGCTTTTTGAAAATCAGAAAGACAGCTTGCAATTTTTTAAGGAATCTCCACACTGTTCTCCATAGTGGCTGTACTAGTTTGCATTCCCACCAACAGTGTAGGAGGGTTCCCTTTTCTCCACACCCTCTCCAGCATTTGTTGCTTGCAGATTTTTGGATCGCAGCCATTCTGACTGGTGTGAAGTGGTACCTCATTGTGGTTTTGATTTGCATTTCTCTGATAATGAGTGATGTTGAGCATCTTTTCATGTGTTTGTTAGCCATCCGTATGTCTTCTTTGGAGAAATGTCTATTTAGTTCTTTGGCCCATTTTTTGATTGGGTCGTTTATTTTTCTGGAATTGAGCTGCATAAGTTGCTTGTATATTTTTGAGATTAGTTGTTTGTCAGTTGCTTCATTTGCTATTATTTTCTCCCATTCAGAAGGCTGTCTTTTCACCTTGCTTATAGTTTCCTTTGTTGTGCAGAAGCTTTTAATTTTAATTAGATCCCATTTGTTTATTTTTGCTTTTATTTCCAGAATTCTGGGAGGTGGATCATAGAGGATCCTGCTGTGATTTATGTCTGAGAGTGTTTTGCCTATATTCTCCTCTAGGAGTTTTATAGTTTCTGGTCTTACATTTAGATCTTTAATCCATTTTGAGTTTATTTTTGTGTGCGGTGTTAGAAAGTGATCTAGTTTCATTCTTTTACAAGTGGTTGACCAGTTTTCCCAGCACCACTTGTTAAAGAGATTGTCTTTACTCCATTGTATATTCTTGCCTCCTTTGTCAAAGATAAGGTGTCCATATGTGTGTGGATTTATCTCTGGGCTTTCTATTTTGTTCCATTGATCTATATGTCTGTCTTTGTGCCAGTACCATACTGTTTTGATGACTGTGGCTTTGTAGTAGAGCCTGAAGTCATATACACGATGGAGTATTACTCAGCCGTTAAAAAGAATTCATTTGAATCAGTTCTGATGAGATGGATGAAACTGGAGCCGATTATACAGAGTGAAGTAAGCCAGAAAGAAAAACACCAATACAGTATACTAACACATATATATGGAATTTAGAAAGATGGCAATGACGACCCTGTATGCAAGACAGGAAAAAAGACACAGCTGTGTATAACGGACTTTTGGACTCAGAGAGAGAGGGAGAGGGTGGGATGATTGGGGAGAATGGCATTCTATCATGTATACTATCATGTAAGAATTGAATCGCCAGTCTATGTCTGACGCAGGATACAGCATGATTGGGGCTGGTGCATGGGGATCACCCACAGAGATGTTATGGGGAGGGAGGTGGGAGGGGGTTTCATGTTTGGGAACACATGTAAGAATTAAAGATTTTAAAATTTAATAAAAAAAAAAATTAAAAAAAAAAAATAAAAATAAAATAAATCAAAAGAATGTCAAAAAAAAAAAAAAAAAAGAAAATCAGAAAGACAAATCTTACAGCACAGTAACTATAGTTAATAACGCTATTGCATATTTGAAAGTTGCTAAGAGAGTTCCCAGGGGGCTCAGTGGTAGAGAATCCGCCCAATGCAGGAAACACAGATGTGGGTTCCATCCCACGTGGTTGTCGGAAAGATTCCCTGGAGGAGGAAATGGCAACCCACTCCAGTATTCTTGCCTAGAGAATCCCATGGACAGAGGAGCCTGGTGAACTACAGTCCATGGGATCGCAAAGAGCTGGACATGGCTGAGCAACTGAGCACTCACACAGCACAAGAGAGTAGCTCTCACACGTTCTCATCAGAAGAAAAGAAAATTATGCGTTGGTAATGGGATGTTCACGAGACTTAATCATGGTGATTTCACAAAATATCCATTCATATGTTGAATCATTATGTTGCACACTTGGAACTAATGTACTGTTATATGTCAATTATATCTCAACTTTAAAAATAACTAAATAAATAAAAGAACAAAAAAAAAAAAGACTTAAACTAATGGGGAGAAATTAGAGAAAGAGGAACCCTTTGATGGGCGGGTACAGCACTTTGTGGTTTACATGGGCCCCTTCCATGTTCATCCAGCTTAGCCCTCACAACAGCCAGGGGAGGTCCACCTTATTGTCATCTGCACATTGAGCTGGGGAAACTGCTATGAAAGTCACAAGGCCAGGAGATGGGAAAGCTGGGCCTCCAATCTGGTTTTCTGAATTCACGTCATCAACAGTTCATGATCCATTGCCTGTGTACTAAGTCGTTTCAGTCGTGTCTGACTTTTTGCAACCCTATGGACTATAGTCTGTCAGGCTCCTCAGTCCATGGGATTCTCCAGGCAAGAATACTGGAGTGGGTTGCCGTGCCCTCCTCCAGGGGATCTTCCCAACCCAGAAGCAAACCTGCACCTCTTATGTCTCCTGCATTGGCAGGCAGGTTCTGTCACCGGAGCCACCTGGGAAGTCCCCCAACATCTATCAGCCAGTCCCATTTCATGCATAAACATTCACTAACTATGTAATTTGTGCCAGGATGGCCAGCACCTGGCTACTCATACTGTGGGTCATGGACCAGCCTATCAGCCTTACTGCAGAGCATTTTAGAAATGCAGAATCTCGGCCCCCTCCGTAAACTTTTAGAATCAGAATCTGCATTTCAAAAAAAACCCCAAGGCAATGCAAATGCACATTCAAGTGTGGGAAGGGCTGACTAGGGATCCACTCCCAGGGCAAAGGGAAAGTAGGCTTAGGTGTGGAGAAGGAGCTAAGCCCAGACTGAGAGAGAAAGTGAGAGTCTCAGAGTTACCCCCAGCAGGTGCCCTGGTAGTGTCCCCGTGGTCAGGCCAGGCTAGCCTGCAGATGGCACCTGAGAAATTGAAGGCCAGTTGCCCGGAAACTTATTGGAGCTGTAGGTGCAGCAGCAAATTCCATTCATTCAACACCCACGGTTATCCTTCCTCCTTTCCAAGCCCAGATTCTGGAGAGCAGAGCTGTGCATTCCCAGCCTAACAGATCCATGCTTTCAACCCACACCCAGGCTCCTCCAGACACGGCTTCTCTAGACATGTTTCTTCCCCCTCGCTTCTCAAAACTGCTTCTGTGCTGGCTATCTTCTCCCTAAATAAGATCAATGGAGACTTTTTAACATAACATTTATTAGCTAGTTTTTTAAAACTACGAACGGGAAAAAAATCCAATGAGTACAGAGAGATCAAGGTGAAAATTAAGCCCGTTCTACACCACAGGCCATCCGGGTCCCCCAAGGTAATCACGGTTAGCAGTTGACAGCGTATCTTTTTAGAGATGGTGTATGCATGTCAATGGTGGGATCTGTGTGTACATTTTGTAGGTAAATAGGCACACACTGAACTCGCTGTTCTGTGTCTTGCTTCTTGTTCGCTTAATAATACATCTTGGACTCCTTTCTGTGTCAATAGCTATAGATCTATTTTATTTTTTCACAGCCATAAAACAAGCTATTGTCTGACTTCACTAGAGCTTATTTAACCAGCTCACTACCAATGGACATGTAGATTGTTTCTTGTCTCTTTCTGTTACAAACAGTTATTAAGTCAGTGGCAGCTGCTGTAACAAACAAACCCCAAGAGAAAAGTGTGTGTCTTGCTCACAATAGTCCAAAGGGGTGGACTTCATGCCCCTTCTCCCTTTTAAACCTTCCAAGGCCTCAGAGTTCTTGGCATTTAGCTTGTAGATGTAAAACAAAATGAAAAGGACACACCTACTTTGTAAACACCTGGGCCTGCAGGTCACAGAGTTAGAACCAGCCACAGGGCCCCACCGCAGGGGGTGCTGGGAGATGTAGTCCTCTGCTGGGCCACCACCCTCTAGAGACAGCGCTATACAATGGAGTGAGAGGCAGGGATCTTTGGTGGATGCCTCCCCATCTCTGCCACACATACTGCGACAAACATTCTTGCACACAGGTCTTCACACACTTGTAAAATTAAATTTCCAGAAGTGGAATTGCTAAGTTAAAGGGTATGTGTGTTTTACCTTTGGGTAGATAATATCTCGAAGAAGGCAATGGCACCCCACTCAAGTACTCTTGCCTGGAAAATCCCATGGATGGAGGAGCCTGGTGGGCTGCAGTCCATGGGGTCGCTAAGAGTCAGACACGACTGAGCGACTTCACTTTCACTTTTCACTTTCATGCATTGGAGAAGGAAATGGCAACCCACCCCAGTGTTCATGCCTGGAGAATCCCAGGGACGAGGGAGCCTGGTGGGCTGCCATCTATGGGGTCGCACAGAGTCGGACACGACTGAAGCGAATTAGCAGCAGCAGCAGATAACATCTAGGGCTTCCCAAGTGGTGCTAGTAGTAAAGAAACCGCCTGCCAATGCAGGAGACATGAGAGACTCAGGTTTGCTCCGTGGGTCGGAAAGATCCCCTGGAGGAGGGCACAGCAACACACTCCAGTATTCTTGCCTGGAGAATCCCATAGACAGAGGAGCCTTGCAGGCTACAGTCCATGGGGCTGCAAAAAGTTGGACATGACTGAAGCGACTTAGCATGCACACATGCACAGATAATATCTAATTATCCTTCTAAAGATGTATTGATTTACACTCCCTCAAAGTATTGGCAAGTACTTTGTTCTAAACACTCTTGCCAGCAATACTTGTTATAATTTATTGATTTATTTGGCTGTGTCAGGTCTTCATTGGGACACACGGGATCTTTCATTGTGGCACAGTAGCTGTGGCACGTGGGCTGAGCTGCTCCACAGCACGTGGGATCTTAGTTCCCTGACCAGGATCAAACTCACATCCTCTTTATTAGAAGGCATATTCTTAATCACTGGACCACCAGGGAAGTCTTAACAACTGTTGTAATTTTAAAAAGTATATTTTTCAGTCATACAGGTGAATAATATGATCTCATCTCAGTTTTAATTTGCATGTCTTTAATTTTAACAGAGATGGAGTATCTTTGCTTAACTTTATTTCCCATCGGTAACTCTTTAGATATTAACTTCTCACAGCCTGTGTTCCTTTACTGCACCAGCTGGTTCTTTTTCTTATTAATTTGCAAGGACTTTGAAAAATACATAAATATAAATGCATGCTGCTGCTGCTGCTAAGTCACTTCAGTTGTGTCTGACTCTGTGCGACCCTATGGACAGCAGCCCACCAGGCTCCTCTGTCCACAGGATTCTGTAGGCAAGAATACTGGAGTGGGTTGCCATTTCCTTCTCTAATATAAATGCATATATAGATATTAAAAATATATGAAATCATCCTTTGTTTCCCTATCTCATATGATGCAAACATTTTTCCAGTGAGTCATTTTCCCATTATTTTATTTATGGTATTTTTCTATCCCAGAGACTTACATTTTTTATGTATCTAACTTTGCAGGCTTTTCCTCCATGAGTTTTGTCTCGTGCTTAGAAAGGCTGTCCTCGTGCCAAGATTAATTTTATATTCTCACGTTTTCTTCTAGTGCTAGAGTCACACTTGCTTGAATCCGGATTTTGCAACTTGCTGTGTTGATTCGGTGACTGACTTCAGTTCTCCATGTCCCAGTTTCCTCAGCTCATAGAAAGGAATACTGAGAGTGCTGGGCTCACGGAGTTAATGTGAGGACCAAGGGAGGTGGCTCATACACAGAGCAGCGCATCTGACCACTGGTCCCTGAATGAGAAATCTTAGCTATTAGCTTGTCCATGATGTCCAGGGCATCCGTGACCCCATCTCTATCAGCTTGGGCTGCTATCACAAAAATGCCATAGGCTGGGAAGCTTCCATAACAGAAAGCTATTTCTCACAGCCTGGAGGCTGGAAGTCCAAGATCAAGGTGCCAGCCAATTTGGTTCCTGGTGAGGACTCTCCTTCTGGTTTACAGAGAGACATCTTCTTACTGTGTCCTCACATGGCAGAGAGGGAAAGATCATCTCTCCCTTTTAAAAAAAAATTAATTTAACTTTTTATTTTGCATTGGAATATAGTTGAGTAGCTCAGCTGGTAGAGAATCTACCTACAATGCAGGAGACCCCAGTTCGATTCCTGGGTTGGGAAGATCCACTGGAGAAGGGATAGGCTACCCACTCCAGTATTCTTGGGCTTCCCTTGTGGCTCAACTGGTAAAGAATCCACCTGCAGTGCAGGAGACTGGGGTTCAATCCCTGGGTTGGGAAGATCCCCTGGAAAAGGGAATGGCTACCCACTCCAGAATTCTGGCCTGGAGAATTCCATGGTCTATACAGTCCATGGGGTCATAAAGAGTTGGATGCGACTGAGCAACTTTCACTTTCATAGTTGAGTAACAAGGTTGTGTTAGTTTCATGTATACAGCAAAGTGATTCATTTATACGTATACATGTATCTATTCTTTTCCCAATTAGGTTGTTACAGAATATTGAGCAGAGTCCCTGTGCTATACAGTAGGTCCTTGTCACTTCTTATAAGAGCATTAAGGCCCCCTCTCTTGTGAACTAATTACTATAAGCCCTGCCTCCAAATACCATCACATTGGGAGTTAGGGCATCAACATATAAATTTGAGATGAAGATGACGGGGGACACAAGCATCCAGTCCGTAGCAGACCGTATGTATTGGCTGATATAGGCTGGGTGCCCTTTTTTTCAAGGTGTACAACATAATAAGGATTTTGGTATAAATCATCATGGTAGACACAGAGGGCACTGGTGGTAAAGAACCCACCTGCCAATGCAGGAGCCATAAGAGATGGGGGTTTGACCCCTGGGTCAGGAAGATCCTCTGGAGGAGGAAATGGCAACCCTCTGCAGTATTCTTGCCTGGAAGGTCCCATGGACAGAGCAGACTGGTGGGCTATGGTCTATAGGATTGCAAAGAGTCAGACACAACTGAAGCAACTTAGCACACATGCATGCTAAGTGATTGTGAAGTGATTATCACAATTGGGTTAATGAACATATCCATCACCTCCCAGAGTCACCATTTTTGTATGTGTGTAGTGAAAACACTTAAGACCTGCTCTCTCAGCAGATTTCAAGTATGTAACACCAGAATGTGAACTCTTGTCAGCAGGCTGTTCATTAGATCCCCAGATCTTATTCATCTTCAACTGAAAATTTGTACCCTTTGACCTTTATCTCCCCATTTCCCTCTGCCCACCTCCAGCCCCCAGCAACCACCATTCTACTCTCTGGTTCTGTGAGTTCAACACACAGATCCCAACTGTAATTGAAATCATATAGTATCTGTCTTTCTGTGCTTGGTTTATTTTACTCAGTCATAAAAACAGAAGGAAGACCTGCTGTTTGGGATGGCATGGGTGAACGTGTAGGACATTATATGAAGTGACCTACATGCCCATTTCTTCTGGTTCAGCTCAGTTCAGTTCAGTCACTCAGTTGTGTCCGACTCTTTGCGACCCCATGAATCGCAGCACGCCAGGCCTCCCTGTCCATCACCAACTCCCAGAGTTCACTCAGACTCATATCCATCGAGTCCGTGATGCCATCCAGCCATCTCACCCTCTGCCGTCCCCTTCTCCTCCTGCCCCCAATCCCTCCCAGCATCAGAGTCTTTTCCAATGAGTCAACTCTTCTCATGAGGTGGCCAAAGTACTGGAGCTTCAGCTTTAGCATCATTCCTTCCAAAGAACACCCAGGACTGATCTCCTTCAGAATGGACTGGTTAGATCTCCTTGCAGTCCAAGAGACTCTCAAGAGTCTTCTCCAACACCACATTTCAAAAGCATCAATTCTTCAGTGCTCAGCTTTCTTCACAGTCCAACTCTCACATCCATACATGACCACAGGAAAAACAAGTGGCAAAACTCACACTCAGCTCTCTAATTTCAAACCCCACACTCACAACCAGCCGCCAAAGTAGCCTACTGCCCTCCGAACATCTCCATGTGGATGTATCAGGCAAGGAGGATTCTATTCTGGTTTCCATCTGGCACCTGGTGGGACTCAAGACAAATTCAATAATTCACAAAGTAGAGGTGAAAGAATAGCTATCACGCAGTAGAAGAGGCAGGCAGGGTTACATTGTCTTCTTGCCATCACCTTGGGGAACATGCCAGAGCCCGAACCACTTGGGGGTTAATGCTCCAGGAATGAGACTGTGCCCAGACACTTACATCAGCTTCCCTTCTTATGGAGCAGAGGTTAAAACAGCCTTATCAGCAGGGAGACAGCCAAACTGCTAGGACACCAGGCAGGCTGGACTGAGGTGCCAGCTGTTTACACAAGTTACTGGGGAAAGCCAACTGCCCAGGACATGGGGACCTTGATGACTGTCAGAGATGGGGTTCAGGCCTGGCCCCTCCTAGCAGAAGAGGAAGCCACCAGCCCTAGTAGGAGGCCAAGTTCCATCAGCCCCTCACACTGGGAAAAGGAGAGCCCCCTTCACCCCTCGGGTTTACAAGGCTGTCACCTCCTTGAGTATCATGCCTGTCTTTGTATCCTGGCATACAGCAGGTGCTCAATAAATGTGTGTCTAATGAATGAGCCTGTGACTGCTTACCAGGCCCAGGATAGGCACTGTTGCCAGAGACTTGATGGTGGTGAGCCCTGCCTTTGTGACCTAACACTCTAGGGTGATGACAGATAATGTGTAAAAAATTAGTTATGTCTGTAGTGAGTCCCATGGAATCACAGGGATAACAAATACCTAACTTCTGGGAAGAGGGAGATAATAAAGGCACAGTCAGGGAAGGCTCTCTGGGGGAGGTGATGATGAGCTAAGGGCTAAGGCATGAAGAAGTTCTGCCTGACCAGCTACAGAGGCTTCCCCCAGAGGCCACAACACATCAGAGGTCGCTTGGCATGAAAAAATGCAGTTTCGGGGGAGAACTCTGAATAGTCCAGTCTGGCCAGAGCCCAAGATGGCCATGGGCTGAATCAAGTAGAGCCACCTAAATCCTGTTAAGGCCTTTATTCTGTGAGCAGTGAAGAATTACTGAGAGGGTTCAAGCTGGGACTCAGCGTGGATGCACCGTTTTCCTCCCAAGTCACATCAGTGTAAGGATTTGAGCCGAGGTCTTGGAAGGAGGGGGTTCTGAGATGCTGGAGGGGCTGCAGGTCTGTGCTCACGGTGCTGTGCCTACGCTGGCCAGCATATGGAGGGTGAGCGGGTTTAGCAGATGTAGTTTTTGAAGAACCGGTTTCTTGCAGGAAAGACTTTCCTCTCCTCTTCCGCTCCTAATTATCCCTCTGGAGACGGCAATGATTTTTTTTTTTTTTTCCCAAGAAGCCTGGTTGCCCAGCCAGGAGCTAATAAATCACCAAAGTCCCCCAGGCAGCCAGGCCTTTTAGAACACACTCATGGGGTGCACAGATTTAGCAGGAAAGGAAATCTTCTGGTGAACCCTTCCGGTGATAATCGGGGTAAGCCAGCCCCAAACACCATGTCCCCATGTGGACAGTGGGGCGACAAGAGCTGCTTCTTTTCTACTGAGTGGGTCAGAAAATGCCATTTCCGGAGAGTCTCAAGCTGACAAGACAGTATTTGGATTTTTTTTTTTCTTTCTTCTTTTGGTAAGGGACACAGAAGTCTGTGATTTTTTTCCCTTGGGGAGAAGACATAAAATGGACTTCGGGGCACAGATATACACCAGACCAAAGCCTTGCCTTTTTTTTCTTTTTTTTCCTCTTCAGCAAATATTGACTATGCGCCTACTAAGTGCCAGTACAACTGAGAAAAAGACAGACACCAGTGCTCTTCTCTTGGAACTTCCTATCTATGGTTGGGCTGGGGGAGGGTAGAGATATCCTTCAAATAAATCTTTAATGTCTTAGATAACAATGAGTGTGATCGCATTACTTTACGAGGATGTATTTTATTAAGACCATGCTTCCCAAGCTTCTCTGATCATGAGTCATGGAGCAGGGGGCTTGGTAAAATTGTAGGCTCCTAGGCTGCACCCTAAACTCACTGAAGCTGAATATACTGAGACTCTTTTCCTCTAAGGAGAAAACACTTCTGAGCTACTGTATTGAAGGCTATGCAGCTAAAGGAACATGCGGTCCTCAACCATGGTTCTCAGCCCTGGGGGCCCCCTGGGATCAGCTGGGGAGCTTTAAAGTTGCAGGTGCCCAGGCCTCTGCACGCCCCCAGAGATTCTTACTTAATTACTCTGATACGGTGGTATGGGACTTCCCAAGTGGCACTAGTGGTAAAGAACTCACCTGCCAATGCAGAACCAATGCAGAAGACGTAAGAGATGAGGCTTTGATCCCTGGATCAGGAAGATCCTCTGAAAGAGGGCATGGCAACCCACTCTCGTATTCTTGCCTGGAGAATCCAATGGACAAAAGAGGTTGGCGGGCAACAGTCCATAGGATTGCATAGAGTTGGACACAATTAAAGTGACTTGGCACACATTAGCACGTGTGGGGGTATTTATTGCATCTAGTTTGACTTCCCCACTACAGATGGCCACAGTCCTGTCCTCTTTCAGCATCAGAGGGAACCTGGGCGAAGGACACTGTAGATGGCAAAACAGAAATGGCACAAGATCCGTTCCTTTCATTCTCATTTTACCTTCTAATATTGGGACGTTTTGGCTGAAGCAGAGCTTGAATCCCCCCTCAGCTCATGAACCTAAACATGTGGCCATGATGAACTTTTTTAAATGGCACAGTGATCCCTTCATCCCAGGACTATCTGCTGGAACCTTCCTCTGCCCAGGTCCAGAATGCCAAGAAAAGGCCAGGCTTCATAATTTCTGCCAGCTTCTGAGGATTCGAGGTAACCCCTCAGTAGGCACCTACCTTTGACACTAGATCTTTGATCAATTTATTGAGCACCTATGTTGTGCCAGGTTTGTGCTAAGAAGGCAAAAATGAATAAGAAACACGCCCCAAATGCTGATGATCTCTTGATATAAATGGATGTGTACTTAGTAAGTACTGCACAATGGGATGAGGTCTTAATAGCTGGATTCAAGAAGTGTCATGAAATTATTTTTTAAAAAGTGTTAACAGAGGGTGTGACTTTTCCTTTGGATTTGGAAAGATGAGTAGATGTTTGCCAGGGTTAAAGAGACCAGAAAGATGGTCCAGAATCTTAAAAAAAAAAAAGATGAAAGGACAGCATGTGTTTGGCAAGTGAAATTTGTGTTCAATAGAGTTATAAGCATCAGATTTCCAGGAGGCAGCAAGAGATTAATTTTGGAAAGGTAGACGGCAGCCTTGAGTACCAAGTCAAGGAATAAGGGCTTTATTCAGAAGAATGGCTTATGGTTGAGATGATTGTATTTGCTTTGTTTTTTTTTTTTTGTATTCTCAGTAGATATTTTATGAATAAAGATGCAAACACCAAAAACGTGGAGCCCAACATTCTTGGCAGATGCTTGCCTATCTTCTTATGGAGAAAGATGTTTACAACTCTCAGTATTGACTCATCTAAATATTTTATCACTGTCTGTGACTGCATTCATTCACTTTATTTTTTAAACTTTTATTGGAATACAGTTGCTTTACAATACTGT
This sequence comes from Capricornis sumatraensis, assembly GCF_032405125.1. Taxonomy (NCBI): domain Eukaryota; kingdom Metazoa; phylum Chordata; class Mammalia; order Artiodactyla; family Bovidae; genus Capricornis; species Capricornis sumatraensis. The sequence goes on along the minus strand of NC_091071.1, from coordinate 21,504,434 downwards.
GTTAGTTTCTACTATACAGCAAAGTGAATCAGCTGTTGCATATACATATATCCCCTCTTTGTTGGATTTTCTTCTCCTTTCGGTCACCAGAGAGCAGTGAGTAGGGTCCCCTGAACTATACAGGAGGTTCCCATCAGTCACATTCACACAAGAGTGTGAATTTGCTTTAGCATGATTCCCTTGATGGACACAGAATGCAGAATGGATTGAAAGGGAGAAGAAAGTAGAAGCATGGAGGTCAGCGAGAAACCTGTTGTCAGAGGAACAGTGACACGAGCCTGAGGTGTGTGAATGGGGCCAGGAGATGCGGGCGGACTTGAGAACGTACCAGGAAGACAGACATTAGACGTAAGAAGGATGTGAGGTTTTCATGCTTTGTGAGTGGATTCATGGTGATACCATCTACAGAAACAGGCAAAAGAGAGAAGTAAGCATGGGAGGAAGATGGCAAGATCATTACCGAGATGAGGTATCCAGTCCACAGTTGGACAGTCCGGTCCAGAGTGTGGGAAACTTGGAGCTGCAGCTACAGAGCTGTGAGGCGTAACAGCTCCCAGGTGATGCTAAAGGCTAGGGAGGAATGGGGTCATCCAGGAAGATCACGTAGAATAAGAGAAAGGGGAGATAGACTCCTGGGAAGGTTCGCAGTGATTTGGGGAGAGCTGAGAATGTGGAAAGGGGGTGAAGGCTGAAGTGCATATCTGGATTAGAATGTTGGCTTCACGTGAGCCCTAGAAATACTGATGGAGACCTGGCTGGTGCCACGGCTAGGGTAGCCTTTGAGGGAGATGCCAATAAGGCGCCCCTGCCCTGCCTCGTGCAGGTTATAACCAAGTGGGGGTGCTTAGCTTAGCATAGCTTCCACAGAGAGGAAACCAGGTTGCATAAGGCACGTTAGAATTCTTGGGTTCCAAGCAACAGAAATGGACTCTGATTAACTTCAAGTAGTAAAAAAAAATTCTTAGAAGGATGTGCAGTAACTTATAGAACTACAGAGGAAGGTGGGCAAACCAGGTCTGGGAAAGGGCAAGAACCAAGAGAGCTGAGGGATTTGGTAAGAGACACTGCTGAGGAGGCTCCTCCAAGCTCCTGTGTCTGGCTGGAAGATTGAGTCCACTTTCTGTCTTCATCATGTATTTTTTGTCAGTCACACAACCTCTCCTTGGACTGCTAAGTGTTTATCCAAAGTAGGAGTGGTTCCTTTGAAAGAAATCTGGGGGCTACTACCAGATGTGGTGGAAATTGTTGCTGAGCAGGTTCAAATAACAGATGGGAGGTAAGTCCAATTGGTGAGTGTTAGATCACTTTCTGTCATTTTTGCAGAGCCATACAGAAACAAAAGAAGACTGAAGCTTAAAAGGGTTTTGCAGGAGAGAGAGAAGTTCAGCTGTTTGTTAGCAGCTGGAAACAAATCAGCAAAATTTGAACAATGGCATGAGGAGGAAAAATGAACCTAAGGGAAAGACTAATGCCCCCTTCCCACCACAGATCGAAGAGGTGTGTACCCATAGGGTCTCCTTCTGTGTTACCATCACACAGGCCTCTATTCCAGTGACCTAATGAGAAAGAAATATATAAGGTGTCCTTTGATGGAACAGAGAAAATTTGAAGTGCACGTTTGGCTCATGGTGTGATGATCTGTGCATGAGATTGCTTACAGTGTGGTGTTTGTGTCTTCCTTAGTAACTGTAATTTGGTTTTGTAGCTGATATGCCAATTAGGAAGGGTGGAACTTCACTTTAATGCACAGCTTGGGGAGTGACATGACACCCTGAAGATCACTGGAATAGGTCAGAAGTTTCCAAACTGGTAGCAGAGAGAGGTGTTAATTGGCGCTCCTGGCAAAAGTGCATAGCTCCTTAGCCAGATAAGCTTGGGAAATGCTGCAACCTGTTTTCCTCTCTTGGATATTCATTGGCGTATTAAAGGATATTGCAAAGAGATATGTTTAATGGTTTATCAGGTCAACTTTTTGTGTGTTGAAGGCCTTATACCCCCATAAGGCTTGGAAAGTCCCTAAGTTTAAATGCACTGTCACTGATATGTAATTTCATCTACTCTGTCATTAAGGCCAACACCTCATTACAATGTGTTCCAAGATCATAAAATAATACAGGCAGATTTCTAAGAAAATCCAAAGAAAACTATTCAAGTGCACCTGGGATTATTTGCTAAGAATGATATCCTCAGTATTAATAAATACTATTAAAATTTTCAACCCATCAAGGTCTATTACAGACTTTGGGCTTAGATGCAAAATATTAGTTGCATCAGCTTCTCAGTTGCAAAAAGAACTTGAAGATTCAAGGGGAAAATGGGAGGTTTGTATGGAAGGCAGCGGAGTTGGGGGTGGGGGTGTGGGGGAGGGATCTGAGAGCACATGTGGGCAAGTGAGCCCCTGCATAGCTTGTCCTCTGAGGCTAATGGTGGTGGTGATGTCAAGATGAGGCTATGGAAATGATTGCTTCCTGGGTCCAGAGAAGGTTTAGAAGAAAGTGAAATAAAAAAGAAAGTGAAATCAGATGAATTTGAAGATCAGGTGCAATGAATCTGAGACTATGGTAAAGACAGAAAGAAAGAAGGTTTTGGTCTGTGTTTATTTCCTGTGGCCCCCTTGACAAATGCCCTGAAAGGAGGTGTCTTAAAACAATGGAGATTTAGTCTTTCAGGTTTAGAAGCCAGAATCCTTAAAAGCAAATTGTCAGCAGGGTTGGCTCATCCTGGAGGCTCTGAGGGAGAATCCACTCCATACTTCTCTCCTGGCTTCTGCCGGCTGCCAACAATGCTTGTCATTTCTTGGCTTGTAGATGTATCACTGCATGGTCTGCCTTCATCCTCACATCTCCTCTTCTCTCTGTGTCCCTTCTCTCCTTCTCTTCTCTTTTAAGGATATTCCTTACAAGGAACCCTAATCCAAGATGATCTCATCTCGAGAGCCTTAATTTACTTCCTTCTGCAAAGACTCTTTTTCCAAATAAAGTCCCATTCATAGGTTCTGGGTGAACGTATCTTTTGGAAGATCATCATTCAATCCACGACATAGCCCTAGAGTAGCATTTCAGGGTGAAATTCTTTTCAGAATTAGGGCAGTTCCAAGGACAAAACCTAACATATGGCCATGAGGAAGAGTTTGCTAAAAGAGAAGAGAAAATGGAGGTATTCGGCCAAAGACCTGTGAGGCCAGGTTACTGAAGAGATGACTATGCGGCTGGGACAAAGAAGACTAGACACTAGGTGTCTCTATTCATAGGATTGTGAAGCTGCCTGCTGTGGGGTCTGGGAAGCCACAGTGTTAAGAACAGGTGAAGGGTGGGACTTCCCTGCTGGTCCAATGGTTAAGGCTGTGCACGTCTAATGCCGGGGGCATGGGTTTGATACCTGGTCAAGGAACTAAGATCCCACATGCCATGCAGCACAACCAAAAATAGATAAATAAAGAAAATTAACAGTTTTTTAACAAATAAATAGGGAGTGGGGGAAGGGTGATTGTGTATTGGTGGTTCTCCCCTTTATTTTCACATTGAAATCATCTGAGGAGCTTCAGAAAAGAACCCACCTGCAAATATTTTAATCAGTTAGTCTAGAATGGGGCTCAGACATCTGTGTATTTTTTTAATTTATTTTTTTATTGAAGGAAAATTGCTTTACAGAGTTTTGTTGTTTTCTGTGAAACCTCAACATGAATCAGCCATAGGTATACATGTATCTCTTCCCTTCTGAACCTCCCTCCCATCGCCCGTCCCATCCCACCCCTCTAGGTTGATACAGAGCCCCTGTTTGAGTTTCCTGAGCCATACAGCAAATTCCCATTGGCTATCTATTTGACATATGGTAATACAAGTTTCCATGTTACTCTTTCCATACATCTCACCCTCTCCTCCCCTCTCCCCATGTCCATAAGTCTGTTCTCTGTGTCTGTTTCTCTATTGCTGCCCTGTAAATAAAGTCTTCCATACCATTTTTCTAGATTCAAAATATGTGCATTAGAATATGATATTTATCTTTCTCTTTCTGACTCACTTCACTCTGTATAACAGGTTCTAGGTTAATCCACCTCATCAGAACAGACTCAAATGCATTCCTCTCTGTGGCTGAGTGATATTTCGCTGTGTCTATGTACCAGAACTTCTTTATCCATTCATCTGTCAGTGGACACCTAGGTTGATTCCACGTTCTAGTTATTGTAAATAGTGCTGCAGTGAACAATGGGATACATGGGTCTTTTTCAATTTTGGTTTCCTCAGGGTATATGCCTAGGGGTGAGATTGCTGGGTCATATGGTGGTTTTATTCCTAGTTTTTTAAGGAATCTCCGTACAGTCTTCCATGTGGCTGTATCAATTTACATTCCCAATAACAGTGCATAAACATTCCCTTTTCTCTACACCCTCTCCAGCATTTATTGTCTGCAGACTTTTTAATGATGGCCATTCAAACTGGTGTGAAATGATATCTCATTGTGGTTTTGATTTGTATTTCCCTAATAATGAACAACATTGAGCATCTTTTCATGTGTTTGTTAGCCATCTGTATGTTTTCCTTGGACAAATGTCTGTTTAGGTCTTTTTCCCACTTTTTGATTGGGTTGTTTGTTTTTCTGGCATTGAGTTGTATGAGCTGCTTACATATTTTGGAAATTAATCCTTTGTCAGTTTCATTTGCTATTATTTTCTCCCTATCTGAGGGTTGTGTTTTCACCTTGCTTATTGTTTCCTTTGCTGTGCAAAAGGTTTTAAGTTTAATCAGGTCCCACTTGTTTATTTTGGTTTTTATTTCCATTACTCTAGGAGGTGGGTCATAGAGGATCTTGCTTTGATTTATGTCTTCAAGTATTCTGCCTATGTTTTCCTCTAAGAGTTTTATAGTTTCTGGTCTTACATTTAGGTCTTCAATCTGTTTCGAGTTTATCTTTGTGTATGGTGTTAGAAGGTGTTCTAATTTCATTCTTTTACAGTTAGCTGTCCAGTTTTCCCAGCACCACTTATTGAAGAGGCTGTCTTTGCCCCATTGTATATTCTTGCCTCCTTTGTCAAAAATAAGGAACCAATAGGTGCATGGGTTTATTTCTGGGCTTTCTATCTTATTCCATTGGTCTATATTTCCGTTTTTGTGCCTGTACCATACTGTCTTGATGACTGTAGCTTTGTAGTATAATCTGAAGTCAGGAAGGTTGATTCCTCCAGCTCTATTCTTCTTTCTCAAGACTGCTTTTGCTATTTGGGGTCTTCTGGATTTCCGTATGAACTGTGAAATTTTTTGTTCTAGTTCTGTGAAAAATGCCATTGGTAATTTGATAGGGATCACATTGAATCTGTAGATTGCATTTGGTAGTGTAGTCATTTTCACAATATTGATTCTTTCTACCCAGGAACATGGAATATCTCTCCATCTGTTTATGTCGTCTTTGATTTCTTTCATCAATGTCTTATAATTTTCTGTGTACAATTCTTTTGTCTCCTTAGGTAAGTTTATTCCTAGATATTTAATTCTTTTCATTGCAATAGTGAATGGGATTGATTCCTTAATTTCTCTTTCAGATTTTTTCATTGTTAGTAAATAGAAATGCAAGTGATTTCTGTGTATTGATTTTGTTTCCTGCAACTTTGCTAAATTCACTGATTAGCTCTAGTAATTTTCTGATACTATCTTTAGGGTTTTCTGTGTATGTTATCGTGTCATCTGCAAACAGTGAGAGCTTTACTTCTTCTTTCCCGATCTGGATTCCTTTTATTTCTTTTTCTTCTCTGATTGCTGTAGCTAGGACTTCCAGAGCTATGTTGAGTAATAGTGGTGAAAGTGGACATGATTGTCTTGTTCCTGATCTTAGGGGGAATGCTTTAAGTTTTTCACCATTGAGAATAATGCTTGCTGTAGACTTATCATATATGGCCTTTACTATGTTGAGGTAGATTCCTTCTTTGCTCATTTTTTGAAGAGTTTTAATCATAAATGAGTGCTGAATTTTGTCAAAGTTTTTTCTGCATCTATTGAGATTATCATATGGTTTTTATCTTTTAATTTGTTAATATAGTGTGTCACATTGATTGATTTGCATATGTTGAAGAATCCTTGCATTCCTAAAATAAACCCAACTTGATCATGGTGTATGAGCTTTTTGATGTGTTACTCAATTCTGTTTGCTAGAATTTTGTGAGGATTTTTGCATCTATGTTCATCAGTGACATTGGCCTGTAGTTTTCTTTTTTTGTGTTGTCTTTGTCTGGTTTTGGTATCAGGGTGATAGTGGCCTCGCAGAATGAGTTTGGAAGTGTTCCTTCCTCTGCAATTTTTTGGAAGAGTTTTAGAAGGATAGGCATTAGCTCTTCTCTAAATGTTTGATAGAATTCTCCTGTGAAGCCATCTGTTACTGGACTTTTGTTTTTTGGGAGATTTTTGACCACAGCTTTAATTTCAGTGCTTGTAATTGGGTTGTTAATAATTTCTATTTCTTTCTGGTTCTGTCTTGAAAAATTGAACTTTTCTAAGAGTCTGTCCATTTCTTTCAGGTTATCCATTTTATTGCCATACAATTTTCATAATAGTCTCTTATAATCCTTTGTATTTCTGCTTTATCTGTTGTAACCTCTCCTTTTTCATTTCTAATTTTGTTGATTTGATTCTTCTCTATTTTTTTTGATGAATCTAGCTAAAGATTTGTCAGTTTTATCTTCTCAAAGAACCAGCTTTTAGTTTTATTAATCTTTACTATTGTTTCTTTCATTTCTTTTTCATTTATTTCTGCTCAGATCTTTATGATTTCTTTCCTTCTACTAATTTTGGGGGGGTTTTGTTCTTCTTTTTCCAGTTGTTTTAGGGGTAAAGTTAGGCTGTCTGTTCAATGTTTTTCTTGTTTCTTGAGATAGGATTGTATTGCTATCAACTTCCCTCTTAGGACTGCTTTTGCTGCATCCCGTTGGTTTTGAGTTGTCATGTTTTCACTGTCATTTGTTTCCATAAGTTTTTTTTATTTACCTTTTGATTTCTTCAGTAACCTGTTGGTTATTTAGAAATGTGTTGTTTAATCTCCATGTGTTTGTGTTTTTTACAGTTTTTTTCTTGTAATTGATATCTAGTCTCATAGCGTTATGGTCAGAGAAGATGCTTGATACGATTTCAATTTTCCTAAGTTTACTGAGGTTTGATTTGTGACCCAAGATGTGGTCTATCCTGCAGAATGTTCCATGTACACTTGAGAAGAAGGAGTATTCTTCTGCAATTGGATGGAATATCCTGAAGATATCAATGAGATCCATCTCATCTAATGTATCATTTAAGACTTGTGTTTCCTTATTAATTTTCTGATTTGATTATCTGTCTGTTGGTGTGAGTGGGGTGTTAAAGTCTCCTACTATTATTGTGTTACTGTCAATTTCTCCTTTTATGTCTGTTAGTGTTTGTCTTGTGTATTGAGGTGCTCCTATGTTGGGTGCATAGATATTTACACTTATTATGTCTTCCTCTTGGATTGACCCCTTGATCATTATGTAATGTCTTTCCTTATCTCTTATAGTCTTTATTTTAAGGTCTATTTTGTCTGATATGAGGATTGCTACTCCAGCTTTCCTTTGCTTCCCATTTGCATGGAATATATTTTTCAATCCTCTTACTTTCAGTCTATATGTGTCTTGAGAGCTGAAGTGGGTTTCTTGTAGACAGCATATATATGGGTCTTGTTTTCATATCCATTCAGCCAGTCTGTGTCTTTTGGTTGGAGCATTTAGTCCATTTACATTTAAAGTAATTATTGATACATATGTTCCTATTGCCATTTTCTTAATTGTTTGGGGTTGATTTTGTAGATCTTTTTTCTTCTCTTGTATTTCTTGACTATATAAGTCTCCTTAATGCTTGTTGTAAAGCTGGTTTGATGGTACTGAATTCTCTTAACTTTTGCTTGTCTGAAAAAGCTTTTTATTTCTCCATCAATTTTGTATAAGATCCTTGCTGGGTATAGTAATCTTGGTTGTAGATTCTTCCTTTTCAGTACTTTAAATATATCCTGCCATTCCTTTCTGGCCTGCAGAGATTCTGCTGAAAGGTCAGCTGTTAAGCATATGGAGTTTCCCTTGTATGTTACTTGTTGCTTCTCCCTTGCTGCTTTTAATATTCTTTCTTTCTGTTCAGTATTTGTTAGTTTGATTAGTATGTGTCTTGGCATGTTTATCCTTGGGTTTATCCTATATGGGATTCTTTGTGCCTCTTGGACTTGATTGACTATTTCCTTTTCCATGTTGGGGAAATTTTCAACTATAATCTCTTCAAAATTTTTCTCATACCCTTTCTTTTTCTCTTCTTCTTCTGGGGCCCATATAATTCGAATGTTGGTGCATTTGATATTGTCCCAGAGGTCTCTGAGACTATCCTCAGTTCTTTTCATTCTTTTTACTTTATTCTGCTCTTCAGAAGTTATTTCCACCATTTTATCTTCCAGCTCACTGATTCGTTCTTCTGCCTCAGATATTGTGCTATTGATTCCTTCTAGAGTATTTTTAATTTCAGTAATTGTGTTGTTTGTCTCTGCATGTTTATTTTTTAATTCTTCTAGGTCTTTGTTAATTGATTCTTGCATTTTCTCCATTTTGTTGTAAGGTTTTTGATCATCTTTATTGTCATTATTCTGAATTCTTTTTCAGGTAGTTTGCCTATTTCCTCTTCATTTATTTGGACTAGTTTGTTCCTTCATTTGTGTAGCATTTCTCTACTTTTTCGTTATTTTTTGTAACTGATTGTGTTTGAGGTCTCCTTTTCCCAGGTTTCAAAGTTGAATTCTTTCTTCCTTTTGGTTTCTGCCCTCCTAAGGTTGGTCCAATGACTTGTGTAAGCTTCCTATAGGGTGAGATTTGTGCTGAGTTTTCCTTTGTTTTTCCTCTGATGGGCATGGCTGAGTGAGGTGGTAATCCTGTCTGCTGATGACTGGGTTTGTATGTTTGTTTTGTTTGTTGTTTAGATGCAGCGTCCTGCACAGGGTGCTTACTGGTGGTTGGGCGATGCTGGGTCTTGTATTCCACTGGTTTCCTTTGTGTGAGTTCTCACTATATGATACCCCCTAGGGTTAGTTCTCTTGTAGTCTGGGGTCTTGGAGTCAGTGCTCCCACTCCAAAGGCTCAGGGCTTGATCTTGAGCTTTGTGTGGCTCTATATTATTATTTTCTGCTGGCCAGGTACCCCTGTCTGCTCTCAGCTGATGTTCTGCATGCACTTCTGTGTCGAAGGTGTATTCCTGATGTATCTGTGGAGAGAGATGTACTCCATGTCCACCTACCCCTCTGCCATCTTGTTCTCTGCCTGGATGCTTACTCAGTTTTGAACTGAGTTGGAAGCTATCAAGTTTCTGGAGAGATTATAGAACACCTATCTCAGCAGGGCTGGGTTTGTTGTTAATGAATCTCTACAAACAAAATCCGAGTCTGTCAACTAGTAGAAGTTTGCCTGTTCCTTTTCTCAACTGCCAAGTACTGGGGGCAGTCAGACCACTGCAGGGAATCTTGAAGGAAAGAACCTCAGGACACGCCAGTCTATGTCTGACGCAGGATACAGCATGCTTGGGGCTGGTGCATGGGGATGACCCACAGAGATGTTATGGGGAGGGAGGTGGGAGGGGGGTTCATGTTTGGGAACACATGTAAGAATTAAAGATTTTAAAATTAAAAAAATTAAAAAAATTTAAAAAAAAAGAACCTCAGGACAAATGGTCCCAGCAGCTGCTAGGGTCTTGCCCCAGTATTCCTTGATCAGGATCAGCTAGCCATGAGCAGCAAGTCTTCTGACTGGCTAAGCCAAACTGATACTGAGTCCAAGCTTGCTCTGCTCGCTGCATGACAAGCCAATGAATCTAAGAAATGAGGGGTAAGAAAGAGACTTTATTTGGGGGCCAACTGATCGAGAAGATGGCAGGCTAGCACCTCAAAAGAACCATCTTCCTTTAAAAAAAAATTTCTTGGGTGATTTAATGTGCAGCCAGGATTAAGAAAAACTTTGCTATCATTGTTCAGTCACTAAGTCATATGTCCGACTCTTTGCAGCCCCATGACCTGCAGCATGCCTGCCGCCTCTATCCTTCACTACATAAGAAAAACTAATTAAGGGTAAAACACAACCTTCAGAAAGAAGTAGCAACTGGAAACCAGAGGTGTTTCCCTTCACGAGAACCTGAAAAAGATACACCTGAGAAGGAGACATCAGCTTGTCCTACCATCCTCCCTTAAACCTTAAGCAGAACTAGGAAATTAAGAGGATAGCAAGAGGTTGCATTACTGGGCTTCCAACTGAGCCCCTCCCCCCACCCATCTCACCCCTGATATTCTGTGCTTCTTCAGTCTTTTACCAGGGATATATTTCAGATGTATTTCAGCAGGAAAAGACATCAGAACTCATTTCAAAAACACATGCTATTCCTACAAAACATGCCTTTCCTCTCCCCAAAAGACTTTCTTAATATATTTGGAGAGGTATCTTGTGCCAGAACAATATTCGGTGGCTTCCTTTGTATTTTTTGAATATGTAATAAACACAATAAAAATTTCAAGCAGCGTAAAAGATTATACAATAAAAAGTAATTCTCATTTATCCCTGACCTCCCTGCTCTGCTCCCACTCAAGGCCCCTCCCCAGAAGCAATTACTTTTATTGGTTTCTTGGTATCTTTCCCCAGATAAACAAGCTGTCTTGCCTTTTTTCATTTAAGCACTAAATCTTGGAAATCATTCCATAACAGTACACACAGCTCTACCCAACTGTATTAATTGGCTATTCCATCATGTATCTAACCCATACTGATGGACATTTAGATTGGTTCTTGTCTTAAACTGTTGAAGACTTTGAAAAAAGGGTCAACAAGAGTTAAAACAGGTGCTTCATCAGATGAGAACAGGCGAGGCTCAAATGTCACAGAGGAGAAGGGCGGGCTCCCCTGGGAAGCTGGGTGGAGGGAAGTGATCTCCCGCGGGCCCCCAGCACAGCCCTGGCTGATCATGTGCATTTCTGCCCCACAGGAGCCTCATGCCTCGGACCCTCGAGAGTCAGATCACACTGGAAAAGACCCCCAGCTATTTTGTCACTCAAGAGGCCCCTCGCCGGATCTTCAACATGTCCCGAGACACCAAGCTGATCGTGGTCGTACGGAACCCCGTGACCCGTGCCATCTCGGATTATACCCAGACGCTCTCCAAGAAGCCGGACATCCCTACGTTCGAGGGCCTCTCGTTCCGCAACCGCACGCTGGGCCTGGTGGACGTGTCCTGGAACGCCATCCGCATCGGCATGTATGCGCTGCACCTGGAGAGCTGGCTGCGTTACTTTCCGCTGGCTCAGATCCACTTCGTCAGCGGTGAGCGGCTCATCACCGACCCGGCCGGCGAGATGGGGCGCGTCCAGGACTTCCTGGGCATTAAGAGGCTCATCACGGACAAGCACTTCTACTTCAACAAGACCAAAGGATTCCCTTGCTTGAAAAAAACAGAATCGAGCCTCCTGCCTCGATGCCTGGGCAAATCAAAAGGCAGAACTCATGTACAGATCGACCCTGAAGTGATAGACCAACTCCGGGAATTTTATAGACCATATAATATTAAATTTTATGAAACTGTTGGGCAGGACTTCAGGTGGGAATGAGCCACGGAGATTCAAGGGCTCTTCCAGTAGTCTCTTCCATGAGGTTTGCCCTGAGAGCCTCTGACCCTCTTCCCTCAGCGAATCCAGGCTCCAGCCCCTATTCCCCTCTTGGGTTCCATCCTCTTGGAATGGGGAAGCCCAGCTAAAGGTCAAGAGACCAGGGGGTTGGTGGTGGCTGCCACTAGCTCTCCCCAGTCTGTCCAGGCAAAGTTGATCTATTTCTGGCACATCCGGTCAGTTCCTAATAGTTTCCCTTCAGCCCATATGAGGCCTTGGGAAGATATTTTAGGAAGCACAGATCTTCTGATTATTGATACATATAAGTGGTGATGGTTCTGTTGCTTTGAACACAGCAGTCTTTACCATCACTGTCCACCCTGGAGTGGGCTTGTTAATTCCAAGTGGCATGTACCTCCCCTCTGAGCTTAACTCTCTGGAGCTGCCCTGGGTGATGGATGGGGACCAGCCTTGTCCTCCTGACCTTAGCAGCTCGTGAAGAGATTGTGGAGCTGGAAGTGTTCCCCCTGGCCACTCTTAGGAGACAGACCCTTTGCTGATGAAATAAACCAGTGATTTCAAAGCCTGTGGTTTCAACTCTGCTTGAACGGGAACTGTCTTTGAAAACCACCCTGTGATTCTCCCTGCTCCCTGTGGACAAAAGCACATAATTCTGCTGTTACGGGTACTTTCCTCACGCGAGCTTTCATGTTCAGCATGCAATGGAATCATGCTTGTCCATGTGAAATAAATACGGCTCTCTCGTGTCCTTATGGCTGGGCTTTCTCTGTGAGTCAGGCCTGGGGCGTGGCTCATTCCTCCAGCTCCTCCCAGCAAGGTGGGGCTGTGCTGGGGATGGTGTGGGAGGGCACTGAGAGGAGAAGCAAGGGGGTACGGGAAGGAGAAGAGGTTCTTGCTGACAAAGGCTGGGGAGACCTGTAAGGGCATCCTCTTCCTGAAACATAGTCTGATGAAGTCCATGTAAGCTTTACATCTGAAATGAAGCCAAACTAGAGGCTGACAGGACATCAGACACGTTTTTGCTTGGCCAGCTTGACATTTTGAAATAATTTCCCACATTACAAACTTGGGAGTGTTCATATAAAATATGGATTTCCAGCTTCTTAAAATCTTTTTTTTATTGGAGTGTAGTTGATTTACAGTGCTGTGTTCATTCCTGCTCTACAGCAAAATGAATCATATATATATGTGTGTATATATATATATATATATATATATATATATATATATATATATATATATACATGCCCACTCTTTTTTAGATTTTTTTCCCCATATAGGTCATTACGGAGTATTTGAATAGAGTTCCCTGTACTATAGAGTAGGTCCTTTATTTTACGTATAGCAGTGTATATACGTCAATCACAATCTCACAATTTATCCCTCCCCCTATCGTTTCCCCCAGTAACCATAAGATCGTTTCTATATCTATGACTGTACTTCTGTTGTGTAAATAAGTTCATTTGCACCATATTTTAGATTACACATATAAGCAATATCATATGATATTTGTCTTCTCTCTGTCCAACTTACTTGACTCAGTGTGACATGGAGACTTGGCCAGCTTCATGACGGCCACCTCGGATGGGACCTGCACACCTCAATTTTTCAGACCCCGAATGGACCCCCTCATCATCATGTAAGGCACTGTAATGCTTTACAGTGACCCTTGTAAGGCATTTGAGTTCACAGGCCTGCTTTGAGTATGTACCATGGCCTCAGAATAAAGTCTGAATCCTCCAGCATGGTGCTTGGGACAATGCCAGTGGCAGCTTTGGGATTACCTTCTTCTCCCTCCTCACCCTCTCCTCGGTCTTACAGAACTGTGTGCCTTTTCTTGACATTTTCTGTATCCATGCCTTGCCTGCCCCTAGGCATCTCCAGCTAATGGAAACCCCTGCTCCCATAAGACCTCACTCATGTCTCTGGCTTGATATTTGTGCAGCCATCCCCCACCAAGCTGTTATCTGCTTGCTCTTCTGCACATGGTAGTTTGTATACATCTCAGTTCTAGCTTTTATCACATTAGAGTATCATTACTTGTATAAATGCCTGTCTTGACCACATACCCTGAACTCCCTGAGAGTCAAGACTGCATCGAGTAGGCACACAGCAAATGTTTGAGGGATGAATGTGTAAGTGGATGAATGGATGTTGGAAGCCTGGTGACATGGACAGGAATGTCCCATGGAACTGGACTCCTGGGACACTTGCCAGATAGCTCTGCAGGACCCACGGGTAGCTGGGAAGGATTGCTGAACCTCCAGGGGCCCCTTTGCCCTTTGTCTGCTCTGTCAGGCACCATGGAAGGTTCCTGAAAACAGGAGTCTGACTTAACAAGATTTACAAAAGCCTGAGATATTAGCTCTGTGTCTTAGTACGTTTTTCTACCCCAAGCATCTTAGGAAATGACTTAGGAAAATCAAATGACTGAGAATATGGTACCAATAATCCATGGTTCCAAGCATCCCCCATGGGCATGGAGAAGGGGGACAGAGGCCAGTGGGAGCTACCACCACCCAGAAACTGGGCACTGAACCTCTGGGGACCAGAAGAAGAATGAGTCATAAATGGACATTAATGAATTGCCCTTTTACATTCCCCTGCAAAAGTATTTGGTGTCCTGTGATCCTGACCAAGATTGTAGCCAGAAGGAGACAGAATGACACTGGGACCCAGAGGAAATACCCAACAAACTGTGAAATGTGCTTTTTTATCCTGATCAGGAATTAGAATTGATGAAATTTCTGAATTTTGTATGCACAAATGCAGCTTTATTCCTTTGCATTATAAGCATTCTCAGACCTCCCAGACCAAGCAGCCTCTAAGTATTAATAAATAGGTCAAGATCTATTGTAATTAATGTATCAATCATCATATGCAAATAAAAGATGTGAAAGTACCTTAAAAATCCTAGTTTAAACAAGTGAAGTCAGGTGTATACATGGGTCTGTTCAGCAAACTCTGATTTTTAATCCAGTGCAAATATATCCTTTCACCCAGGCTGCCTGAGGGCAAACTTGCCCAAGCTTCAAATTAGTGTGGTTTAAATAGATGAAGTCTGGCTATTCAAATCTGAAACAAAGAAGGCTCCTCCAGGCCTCTGTGTGTGTGTGTGTGTGTGTGTGTGTGTGTGTTTGAAGCATGTTTTTCTCTCTCACTAACAGTACAGGGTGCGCAGTAATTCCAAAATACCAGAGAATCAGGTTCCTTCCACCCTAGAGCCCACAATTCACGATGGCTCCTTCCACTAGCATGACAGGAGTGTGGAAGTCATTGGAGGTCGCCCAAAAGAGAACACACAGAGAGCCTCCTGCCACAAAACCACCATAGCGAATTTATCTTCAGGGCAGCAGTGGAGAAACAGACCTAGAGAACAGACCTATGGACATGGGGGGAGGGGAGGCGGGAGAAGGGGAGGTGTATGGAGAGAGTAACATAGAAATTTACAATACCATATGTAAAATAGGTAGCCAATGGGAATTTGCTGTATGACTGAGGGAACTCAAACAGGGGCTCTGTGACAGGCTGAAGGGTGGGATGGGGAGGGAGTTGGGAGGGAGGTCCAGGAGGGAGGGGACATGGGTGCACCAATGGCTGATTCTTATTGATATATGACAGAAAACCACAAAATTCCGTAAAGCAATTATCCTTCAATTAAAAAAAATTTTTTAATGTTATATATATTTTAAAGAACTTCCATAGCAAGGAGTCTTTGTTGGGAAGGCTCCAGGTGCGCCCTGGAGGTTGTTGGTTCAGGGAAGCTGGAGGCAGGCTAACTAGAACGGAACCTCTCATGTGATTGCAGTGCCTTCCATGTCTTATCAACCCTACAAAGCAAGTCTTGTTTCAAAGTGTAGTAAATACTGGACAGACGGGCGTGATGGTTAAGAGCAGGGACTGTCTGAGTTCTGACTTGAACTCACTACTCCCTTACTCTGGGATTTTGGGCAAGTTATTTGATGCTGACTGTGCCAGTTTTCCCATCTGTGAAACAGAGGTGCTAATAATAGTACCAACATCATAGTGGTTTTATGAGGATTAGACATGTCAATTCATGTGAAGCTTGAGAATCACATTCAAAAGTGGTAACTGATATTGACATTATTCCTATCTTTGAGGTGAGGAAACTGAGGCTGAACAAAGTGAAGAAAGTCAAGTTCACACAAATAGCAGAGGTAGGAGTCAACCCAGGCATTCCTCTCAAGAGAGATGGGTGAGCAAGTGAGTCCGGTGTGGTAATTGGAGAGAATGCAAGATGGAGGGTGGCGTCAAGGAAGGTGGCCTTAACACAGTCAGCAAGGACTTCATGAAAAAGAACATGGGTCCCCTTCCTGCTCCATCTCCAATTATAAAATCTCACCACCTCTTGAATAAATCTCAGCTCGTTTATGAGGCACCACAGCTGTAATGACATTACATCTCCCAGGAACAAGAAGGACATTATGGGGTCTGGTCCTCAAATTGGGTAAAGAACCTGATAGATGAAATACAGAAAAAGTAGGAATCGATGGGATTTCTTTTGTTATGCAAATATTTACTGAACAATTTAGGCAGACACCGAGGATACACAATTGTGTGAACTTTTGTTCCTGTTTCCTCCTCGGAGCTCCCAGACTAATGAGGATGAGAGTCACATAAACAATTGCTCTATAACATAATAAGCTGCAACTATGTGAAGAGCACACAGGGAAGAGGACGAGAACTTTCGAGGAGGAAGTGGCAGTGGAGCCATGTCTTAAAGAATGCTGAGGAATTCCTCCTTTGGAGAAGAATGTTATATGCCCGTCTGAAATGTTGCAGGAACCTGTTTTTCTAGGTCAGGACAACCAAAAACTAGGATTAAGGGCACTGGGCTAAATTCCAGTCACTGGATTGGACCCTAGGCCTATCCACACCACATCCCAGTTCAAGGGCTAGTCTCAGTTTTTCCACAAATTCAGAGTGGACCCCACACCTGCCTACCCAATACTAAAGGCAGAAATGCAAAGCCACTCTTTTTCCAGGATAAGATGAGCCACTAGTCTGCTTAGATGCCTTCTACGGGAGACAAACATCTTCTATTTCTCACTCCATCTCCCATTGCCCAGCCCTGGAGAGACAAAGAACCATTTCAGGTGGACAAATAGATGCCCCAAGGGGCCTCTCACACTTGAACAATGAATTTGGTTCTTGATAAAACTGGCTTCCTGATAAATAAGGAGAACATACTGCTTTTATAATTTGGGAGAAACAAGAAAAGAAGGAAGGAAAGAAAGGGAGAGGAAAGGAGGAAGGAAGAAAGGAAACATATACCTCAGCCTGCAAAACAGCTTAGAATGAAACGGAAATATGACTGTGCCATTTAGGAACTGTATGCCTGACTGCTTTTTATTGACAACAGTAGCTTAAATAAGTTAGGGATTTATTTTCTCAAATTAAAGAAGTCTGGAGTTGGACAGTCTAGTGCTGGTACAGCAGCTCTGTTAACAGGGATTCAGATGCCTTCTGTCTAGTACATCATCCTTAGTCCATTGGCTTGCATCCTCATGGTCCAAAATGGATGCTGATGCTCCAGCCGCCACATCTCTGTTTCAGTCAGAAAGAAGGTAAAAAGAAAGTTAGAAAAACACTCCTGCTAATCAATTCAACCCCATCTGAGGAGATTTCCTAGATATTCTACCCAGTAACTTATACTTACATCTCATGGACTACTGTTAGCTGAAAAATGGCCTAAGAAAATGTAGTCTGTTAGCTAAACATATTACCTCCCTGACAACCCAGGATTTTGACACTAAGGAAAAATAAGAGAATGGATACTGAGAAGGCAATTAACAATCTCCATAACAATAGCCTCCAACAATTTGAAAAATCTGTCTCTTAGATTACTGATATATTCCAAAAAGTCTTGAAAATCTCCCACAACCATCTTCCAGTACCACCCACTTTGGGACCTTCTGTTTGTCTCCCTATCTCTTGCCCTTGACCTCTCAAGGCAAATGTCTCCAGAGTCAACTTCTCCCAGCCTGCATCTCCAGCTAGTAGATCAGTTCTCTGAAGGGAGCATGGTGGACAATGAGGGGAATATCTGCTTTGTAGAATTTGCCAATTTCCCGGGTGTAAATGCACCCACTGGAGGCAATTACAAGCTACTGATGTGACATCATTCAGTGCAGTCCTGAACCGTCTCTCCAGAGGCTGCCTCCTTAGCTCTGGCACACCACCACCATAAAATCCCTCATTCCCTGCCTACCCAACCAGGAAGCACTTGAGAAAATGAGGAGCCCTGGATTCTTGTTATGCACCACTGCCTGGATGAGACCTGAGCTGGGGACACCGGACTGTGATATTTTCAACACTTCTAAAAGAAGTCAGATTGCACTTTATCTGATGATGTGAGGCAGACACGTCAGACAAGTATTTAATTGACCTAAATTCAATTATATTCTGTCAGAGAGAGAAGAGGAGAGGTGATTCAAACAGTGTGAGCAATTCTATCTGTCATCTCGCTCCATGACAGAGACCATGAGATGCTGCTGGGATTTTCCGTGCCCTCCATCCCTCTCCACGCCCATCACCGTGTGTGAGCATTTTGCCTCTCTGATTGTGATGCTGATGTAGATTATTATTTATTCCTCACCCTCCACGGTCCCTAAAAACAAGCCAACTACTGCCTTAATTGTCCAAGTGGATAAATAAACAAATTCATAGCAATGATGGAAGATAAAAGTGGTAGTGTTAGACTGGGGAAATTCTGCAGGCAATTTGGTTTCCCTGCCTTTGTTAGCTTTAGAACCCACTCTCTGAGTAGGAGGCAACTCCATTTACTTGCCTTCCTCACTTGGCATACAACCCCTGCTTGCATGCATATGCGCGTGTGCACACACACACACACACACACACACACACACACACACACACACACAGACAGGCTGCCTGAGAAGGGACAAGACCATGAGTGAAAGGTGACAAAAGAAAAGCAGGGCAGGATGGGAGAGCTGCCAGCCGTTATTTAATTCCTACATCCGCCTTCCTCCTGCTGGGCCACACGGTTGGGGCCCCTCCCTCACTCTGAAGAGGGTTTAGCAGAAGCGCACCCACTGGGCATGTGTGTGACTGACACTTATTTCACTCCTATGTCCCTTGGAGAATGGGAGACGAGTCTGTGTGACTGACACGTGTCAGGCTGATCCACGTCTAACCACAACATGATTGATGACACATGGCTAATTGGATCACGGCTGACTGACACATGCTTTGTGGGCATGGCCCATCCAGCACACCTCAGCTTGCCTGAGGAGCACCAGTCTGATTAACGCAGGCTCAGCCCTCCAGTGGAGCTGGCATCTTGCCTGCAGTCCTGCCCTTGGGCTTCTGGAGAGGGGCTCTTTTCCCCACTAAGCCTGAAACAAAGAATGCATTTGCAGC
The DNA here is from genome assembly GCF_032405125.1 of Capricornis sumatraensis. Taxonomy (NCBI): domain Eukaryota; kingdom Metazoa; phylum Chordata; class Mammalia; order Artiodactyla; family Bovidae; genus Capricornis; species Capricornis sumatraensis. The sequence continues at coordinate 21,485,402 of NC_091071.1, read as the reverse complement.
TTGGCTGCAACAGCTCCTCAGCCCCTGGCCTGCCTGTCCTTCCACGCTGGACATCTGGCTCTGTCAGAGCCCAGTATGAGCCCTGTAGTTCACTCAGGCGAACTACAGATGAACTACAGGTTCACAGATGAAACCGGCCCCAGTGGGGTCCATTCTAGGCTTCTCAAGTGGCTTTTCAAGGCACCTTATGCCACCTTCAGAGTCTTGAAGCCTCTTTCCAGAGGCTGTAGCCACTCAGAGCCCTTGGGCAAAGGTCCAGCAAGAGAACTCCAGGTAACATGGAGACATGAAGATAAAATGGCAGAGGCAAAATATCCAGGGAAACAAAGATATTTATACAGGACTTCATCTTTCTCCTGCCTTTGAACGATATTAACCTGACTTATAAACTTGTTTAAGGGCACAAAGTCCTTTCATATACTTTACATAATTTTCTCTTTATAATAACTAAGATTTGTATTTCTGCTTTGCAGAGGGAAGAAATTGACACCCAAAGATTTTTTTAAGCTAGTTGGCTAGGGTCTCACAGCCAGGACTCAAATCTACAATTCTCACTCCAATTCCCTCTTTGTGAGGAAGAGACTTACGCTGCAGTATGAAAATTTAAATCATCTTTTAGGAAGAACTTGACATCAACAAAGGCTGTTAGACCTGGGAATGAAGAAAAGACATGTAGTGGCTTTTAGCTAACATTCTTTAAGTGCAGGAAAATAATATCTGAGAAATGAAGATAAGATCGGCGTAAAGCCTGTTTTGTCTGTGGCCACAAAGGTTTGGGATTTGACCCAAGCCTTCCCTTGAAAATTAAACTAACTTTGGAGAGTTGAGTTGCTGCAAGAATCAACATAAAATTCCAGGTCAGAAGTTAAATTATCAAGAGAAAGATAGAATCATACCAACAAATGCTTGTGATAAATATTCCATGATGATTGAGTTAAAACATAGCTCTGAGTTTCTGAACAGTCAAGGCAAAGAGAACAATGAATGGGTGATGTGCTTTATATGACCTGATGCTGTGAGCTCAAGGGAGAGGGAATCAATTTCCTAGGGGAGAGCTAGTGGTCAATAAAACATATTCTTGATAATTACTTTTACAGTAACTCCTGGAATATCCCCATATTTGTCTTAAATAGTATGTGTTAGTCGCTCAGTCATATCTGACTCTTTGTGACTCCGTGGACTGCAGGCCACCAAGCTCCTCTGTCCAGGCAAGAATATTGGAGTGGATTGCCATTTCATTCTCCAGGGCATCTTCCTGACCCAGGGATCGAACCCAGGTCTCCCACATTGCAGGCATATTCTTTACCCTCTGAGCCACCAGGGAAGCTGCTTTCTTACACAAAGTGATATAAACACAAAACAGTAAGAATGATGAGTCTTTTAAGAGGATTCTGTGGGGGATCAAGGTTCATTGATGCAAATGATAGCTAGTCTCAATGAATAGATGAATAAAGCCTGGCAAATCCTGAGAGGGAAAAATTATGACTTCATTCTTCCTAGAGCCACAGTCACCTGATTCTGGCATTGGCTGCAGGCAAATGAGGCACCGCTGATGTCACTAGTGAGCCTACGCAAGACAAGTATTCTATGACTTCAAGTGAAAGTAGACTCCTAATAAAGAAATTGGGCAAATGGTGGACAAAAGTGATCATTTATAACGAAAACAACTACAATTTTTATTATTCTAAAAAATGAAATGTTATTGAAATAACTACTGACAAAGCCAACAATTTGCCTTCCTAAGTGGTCCTCAGTTAATTAAAAATTCAGTAAATCTCCAAAATATTGTCATGGCCCTAACCTTAAAGATTCCACAGTTTAAAAAATTCCGAAGTCCCTCTTTCACCTTGAAGGGTACATATCTGCATATAAAGTGACCCCATAGCTTGGGTGGCCCATCATGTTCCCAATAATATGTTTTCATATGTATTACCAACTTCAGTTTGTGAAGTTGAACCATGTGAAAATGCCAACATTCACCTGCAAAAATGGCAGTCTTACATGGTTTGACCCAATAGATATTTGTAGAAATTTAGAGGAAATAGTAAGCTAGCTACTTGTAATGTCTCAATTATTTTACTTCCTCAGATGTATTTAAAATCACATTTTCTGGACAGTTATAAGGATTCCAAATATTGCTTTGTTCCCCTTCTGGTATCTTCATGAAATTATATTATTTAAATTCTTCTCATTAATTGTTGGCATCAAGACCTCATTTGAATTAATCTAACACTTCTCTGCCATGGTGGTTTCCCAGTCCCATGTGCCCATTCCCAGGACACATGGAGTCATGATTCTGTCCTCACGATCATTCAACTTTTCATTTAATATAATCTTGTTTACATCTAACACTTGCACTGTGAGTTCACCTCTCAAGAAATAATGATTGAATCAGTGTTAAATTTCTTTGTCTTTTCTGTTACCAAGTCCATCCAATGGCCTATACAATATCCTAAATTAGCATTGAATCAGCTCACTTCAGGTATCCTCAGGGTTCAAAATACAGTAATTTAGAGAATGTCCTTTAAATTGGATACATAATAAGGACTCAAATATAAGATGACCCATCTTCTCAGAGAGACTTTTTAGTGGGAGGAGCTGTCACCCCTCATATAAACATATTTGGAGACTACTTTCAGTTTTGAGTACAAGCATATAGCAATTAATCTTTTGGGAAAATTCAGCAGCAGAATGGCTCCCAGGTAACTGAGTGAATAAACCTTTTGAGTAGGATAATTTAATATTTCTCATTTGGGTGTCAAGATTTTTCTCTTTTTTTTTTTGCCAAATGCAGGTTTTATTTTTGGCATAATTCACATTTAGCTCATTCTACCTGTTACCATTTAGCCTACAGGTTTGACTGCTTCCTCTTGTCTCCTGGGACCTGTGACTATAACCTGGACATCCAGGGGGATGAAAGTATACCGGTCTTGTTTCCTGTGGCATAGACCATGTTTCTAATTCACATAGAAACTGCATCAAATTATTGAAGGACACAGTCTTATTTTATGCCATTAAAAAATAAGAATTCGCTATTCTATCTCACAGTGAATTTAGGAAAAAAAATGAAAGAGAGAGAAGAGAAGGAGGGAGGAAGGAGGAGAGAGAATTAAAAGCCTTGGCTCAATGCTATTAAGATCATATGACTTGACCCATAAATGATTATATATATGAAATCAAAGTCGATAATATATCAAGGGTCTTAGTTTATTTGTTCTAACCACTCTCTATTAAGTGAAACAGAGTCAAACTGTGATCAATGGTCAAATAACTGAGTTAAAGCTGCCTTAGGAGAACATTAGAATGGGAGAGCCTGATCTGCAGTTTTTGAAAATGAAATGGGGCATTGAGATTTCAGGGAATATCAATTGGACCAATTGTTTCCCAAGCTTTAGACATTATGCATCATCCATACAATTTTTTCTATGGCCACATATTACCTGTACTATTATTATCTTAATCTTTCTCTTTTAATCATCTTCTTTTTGTTCACTTAAATTTATTTTCAAAGGAAACCTTATATTTCTATCATACATGGAGAATCAGCTCCACTAATTCTAATTAAAATACAAAAGCACAATCATGACTATCAGCAATTATCTTTTCCCCATTCTCTGATTTCAAAGAGAAGGAATTTCTACAAAACACTCCTAGATTCTTGTCTATCCTTTCTCCTCTCCCCAGAGGGGTGAGAATTTACCTGGTGGGTGAGTTCAGTCCACATTTCTTGATTGGGTATGTGGAGCTAATTTATCAGAAATCCTAGTTTTTGTCTTTCTCCTTCCCTCTCCACCCAAACAGGAGTCAGGCAGTGATCTGGGTAGGTGGGTCTGCTCTTCAGACTCACATTCCCTGAGGTGGGCTTCCCACAATGCCAGTGAGTTGGGGAGGGCATTAGTAAGGATGCTTGAAGCTAACAAAACCAGGCTTCAGCTTAGCCTTTGTCATAATAAAATGTCATTGTAATCTCTCATCTGCCTTGTGCTTTATCTTTTTTTCTCAGTTGGCTCAGAATTCAAGTGAATGGATGGATCCATTATTATACTAAGTGAAGTAAGCCAGACAGAGAAAGACAAATATCATAGGATATCACTTATATGTGGAATCTATAAAAGTGATGCAAATGAACCTATTTACAAAACAGAAATAGACCCACAGACATAGAAAACAAACTTACGGTTACCAGAGAGGAAAGGAGGGGAGGGATAAATTAGGAGTTTGGGATTAACATACACACATTACAATATATAAAATAGACAACCAACCAGGACCTACTGTATAGTGAAGGAAACTACTAAATATTTTATAATGACCTCTAAGGGAAAAGAATCTGGACAATAATATATATGTGTGCATATATACATACATACACTTTGAATACATATATACACTGAATCACTTTGCTATACACCTGAGACTAACAAATCATTATAAACCAACTATACTTCAACTAAAAAATGAAAAAGAATTCAGGTGGAAAGAGTAGGGTTGTACTTTATTGGCTCCCTCAAATCCTAAGAAATATTTTAAATTAAAAAAAATTATCAATGTGATACCTACAATTCTCTCACATACCAACAATGAGGCATTCGTCTCACTTTGGGATATGCTAATGATGGACAATGATTTGAGACAAAGAAATTTATCTTGGTTTTCTAGCTAGAAGAGATTACACTTTGCATTTACCTTGACAGATTCTATTCAAAGAGTTAATGAGAATCATTTGTAATACTTGGGGCACTCAAAACTGAGAGCAAAACCTAAGGTATTCTTGTGGTCAGATGTTTTCTTCAGGAGCAGGGTGATAGTCAAAAGATTAAAAAGACGTGTACAACATTGGCTGTGACCAAGGAGAACAGATTCCAGCTGTATATAACCAGGATGGCCTCCTTCAGTCTGGGGGCTACAGCAACTTCTTGGAGGCTCTGCTACCCAGAGTGAGTTCTGCAGACCGAAACCATCACATTCCTTGGGAACTCTCAGAAATGCAGACTCTCAGGCCCCACTTCAGACCTGCTGGGTCAGAATCCACAGTTAACATGATCTTCAAGTGACTCCTATATACACGAACATATGAGAAGTACCGTGCATTTCTTCACTTCTAAAAATCTGCCAGTGGGGAAGGGAGAAATAAGGTCTTATTGCTCATCAGGTATGAAGTTTCAGTTATGCAAGATGAACAAGTCTAGAGATGTGCTCTATAACAGCGCATTTGGTAAACACTCTGGTACTGTGCACTTCAACTTTTGTTAAACGGATAAATCTCATGCTAAGTGTTCATACCACAGTAATATAATAGTAGATCACAAAGGGACACAAAGAAACTTTTGGAGGTGATGATGAATATGATTATCACCTTGATGGTGGGATTGGTATATGCATATGTCCAAACTCATCAAATTGTGTAAATGAAACACGTGCAGGTTTTGAAATACAGTTATATCTCAACAAAACAATTTTAAAAAAAGAGACAGTACTGAGGATTTTCCACTTCCCCAAAACAACAACAACAAAAGCAAAAGCACCACCAGGGGATATTAGTCTGCAGAACGCACCTGGAGTGGTGAGGCTCTCTGTAAGGCAGGCATGGAGACTAGACTAGTTCCACTAGACTCTGGAACTGGGAGAAAACTTTCCAGGCAAAGCTGTGTCTGCTCTCTCAACTGCCCCCTTCGGGCCTCTGGCAACAGCAGCAGTACCCCAGAATCTTATGTGGGTCCCTGGACAGCCAGGTACCAGGCCTCCCACTGACAGTGTTTGCTTCCTCTCCACTGTCAAGAAACAAGTTATTTCCCGAAAAACTTTAGAGAGTGCCTGAATTAATTTTCTCGGAGTGTTAAAGTGAAACCTTTGGTTATAAAAGAAAGAAATGTAAAAAAGAAAGATCTACAGCAAATAGGGCAAATGTTAACATTTGTTAAATTTCTATAGCAGGTGCATGAATGTCTGTTATGCTATTTTTTTTATATGTTTGAAATTTTGAAATTGAAAGATTAAAAATCTATTAAGTGAAAATAATAGATTCCCAGCTGAGATCAGAAAAATTGCCAAGGAAAAAACTAAAAACCATCCAAAACTCCACCGCCCAGATATACATTTGGGTGTTTATCCTTTCGGTTCCCTTTCTTGTTCAAAAGGAAATTTAAGACTTGCATTTTTTATTATAACTAGTCAAGCACATGCTTTTAACTCCTGCAGAAATTTCAACTGAAATGATCACAGGCAAATAAATAAAAATAAGTGGGTTGGGAGGGGGTGGTGGTGGTGGTCAGACCCAGGAAACAGGAATCTTGCCAAGCAACAAAGATAATGTGGGATGTCCACATAGAACCCCAGCTCAGGGTGATGGGGGCAGGGCAGGACACAGGCCCGCGGAGCTGAGTCCCCTGGCAGCAGGCCAAGCCACTGGAGGCACTTCCGCACTGAGCTCCTAATGAGGGCACTTAGAGGAGAGGGCAGTGCCCTACTAACTTCTGCTGCCAAAATAAACTCAGAAAGGAAACTGCTTTGCCCAGCAGGAAACTTCTCTCCTGCAGTGCTGACTCCCAGAAATTCACTTCCTACTCACCACAGGCAACCAAAGCCCCAACTAGCAAAGGAAAACTACAAAAATACAAGCTTCCCCATCTCCCGTTTGCCTGAGACAAATAGATCAAACAAGGATCTTGCGGGCTCACTGCCAGAATCTATTCTGTTTAAAATCCAGGAATGGACAAGATCTCTCTCTCTAAAGATGCGAAAGGAGAACAAAATTACAGACGGGAAGAAAAAAACTAAGATTCGGGAATTTAAATCAAGATTGCGCTGAGATGTAAGCCAAGAATAAAGAATTATTCTTATTTCATATTTTCTTGTGATTTTAAAAGGCATTCACTCAGTTCAGATCAGCTGCTCAGTCACGTCTGACTCTTTGTGACCCCATGGACTGCAGCACACCAGGCCTCCCTGTCCATCACTAACTCCCAGAGTTTACTTGAGCTCACGTCCATTGAGTCAGTGATGCCATCCAAACATCTCACCCTCTGTCGTCCTATTCTCCTCCCGCCTTCAGTCGTTCCCAGGTTGTGTGTAAAAGGCATTACATTTTATTTTTTTAAAAATGGTAATAAAGAAACACTGGTTTTAGCCAAAAGACTTAGTTTCCTCATCTATAAAAAGGGCTGTTAATGGTAGTCCTCACCTCACAGAATTCTCGGGAAGATTAATGTCAAAGATTAATATATGTCAAACATTTGGCAAAACAGTCACTCATTTTACATATTCTTTAAAAAAACCCAACTTTTCTAATTTTAAAATGCGATGAACAACTTCTAGTTTCCAGAGGGTGGATTTAACCTACATGTTTATCTCTCTATTCCTTCCCCAAATTCCACTGAAGTGGTGAAAATTAAGAATCATAGTAGTAACCTTAGAAAAGAAAGAATAGGCAAGAAGTTCTGGGGAGTTCTTGCAAGATAGTAAATAGATGCAGACAGACTGACAGAAAACTCCACCAGGGCTGAGCACATCCTGTCCACTTTGTGGGCGAGGCCAGACAGCTCACCCAAGGCGCCTTGGCTGGCCCGCCCGTCATAGAAAGTAGTGCTGCCCTGGAGGAGAAGGAGGAATGGAGAGCAGGGGAGGATGCCCACTCTAATAAAGAAGGAAGTGAAATAAGCTCTTGAAGAATTTTAAAGTACTTCTTTGGATCCACAGTGTATGTTGATTTTTCCTTTAGCAGGAGGAGTTGTTGGCAGGAATTACACAATGTGTGTGTGTGTGTGTGTGCGTGCGTGCGTGGGGAGGGGACGTGAATGTGGGTATAGGGGTGTACATCCCTGTCTTTGCATCCCTGGTCCTCAGGAGGGAATAAGATGGCAACTTGAGGAGCAGTAGAGAGAGACGCCCTCCCTCCATCAAAGACAACAGCAGCTGTCCTTTGCGCCAGAATGTGTCATTTCAGACTCCTCAGCAGCTGTCTTCATTCCTCCAGGGTCTGAACATCTTCCCCAGAGCAGGAGGACTCCGAGAGACACTGTTGATTGTTAATAATTTCCATAATCCTCAGTATCAGCTACTAAGCCAGCAGCCTACTCCACACAAGCTAGAGTAATTTATAGTTGCAGTTAATGGGCTGTTTTATAGGAACCCACAATTATAATTGGATGTCAAGTGTTGTGAATCTCAGCGGATGGAAAGCGACAACCACTAGGGCCTGGTGTTTAATTTTTTAATGTGATTATTAAATTTCCCATCTCCCTGCTCTTCTATCTTCTCTCAATGTGGCTTCCAGCTGTGGCCCTGTCTTCACTCGTGCTGTCTTCTCCAGCCTAGAGTCTTGACATCTCCTTCTGCTAAACCTGTTTCTGGATCTGTCTCTTTATATTGAGCATGGGTAGAAAGCCTGGACCCTACAGAAACAGGGCAACTGCCAACTTTTCTGATTGGGAACCTCCCCCAAAAAACAAACCCATCTAAGAAAGTATCCCAAGTCCTCAGGTTTGCTCATCTTGCTTTGCACACAGTACTTGGCCTGGCAGCTCTAGCCATCCAGAAGGAAACCATGGGTAGTCCCTGACTCCTTCAACCCAAGGGCACAGGCTCTTGGAATGGACCACCTTGGCATGTTGCCAGCAGAATCTGTCCTTAGAGTTCTCCTGCTCCAGATTCGAGGACACAGATTAATCAGGAGTCACCAATAGCAAGTGTCAGGGAAGTGGTATAATTGTTTGGGAAAGTGGCAAACAGATTGAGGAACCATGCAAAACAGGCTTTTCTATATCTACTCCTGGGTGAGGAGGAAGTATGGCCTTCTAGACAGCATGAGGAAGACCATGCAACAGATGAGATGTTAGGGGCTGGTTGAGCAAGGGAAGGAAAGGACAACCACGGAGGGGTGGGCCAGGATATCACTAGCTGCGAGTGGCCCTGAGCCCCCCTGCCTTGTCCATCTCAGATTCAGCTCAGTCAAGAACCCTGTGTTCAAAACCAGGTACAGAGCCTAACGGAGCACAAACTTAGTTCCAAGGCTAGCCAACATCCAAGCCAGGTGAGGACCCAACAATTTCCAGGGCAATTCAGACACAGCCAAAGTCTAATCCAAGTATAACCCTAGAGCCCTCTCCATAGTCCATTCTTGAGCACTGCCAAACCCTCTGGAACAGTAGCCCTGAATTCAGTCCTGCTGAAAGTCCATAACCAGGGCCCAAATCCCAAGTACATGGCTGGATGAGGGAAAAGATGGGGAGTCAAAGAGATCACATTACTGGAAACCATCATCCATTAAACATTCCTGAATCTAGAGCTCTCTGACCTAGCAATTCTCTGCTGAAAGGGAATTGTACTCTGAATAGATCTGTCTCATAGCTCCCCAACACCATAATTCTCTGGGGACTGAGGTTGTCTACCATTCAACTAGGAAATCCCAACTTCAGCAGAGGGCCCAGTGTAATACATGTTTGCTCAATGACTAGATGGAACATGGAGTCAGTTAAAAAGAAGGTGGTCTTTGAGTCAATCAGACCTGGATGAGAATGCCTACTCTCCCACATCTTAGCTGCGTGACTGTGAGCAGGTCCCTTGCCCTCACTCTGCTGTGAAATAACGTGAGGGAAAAATGGAAAAAAAAAAAACAAAACACTATAAAAACCACCTGGCACAGAATGTCGGTTTCCTTTTTTTCTCCAGGGGCAATATCTCCGAGGCCAGTACTAGACAATATCTTTCCGTTCTATCCATCACGGAGTGCAGAATCCTCAGAGGGTTTCAGATTCCTAGAGTCCTTGTGACTCACCGAATCTGCTTCACCATCCTGCTGCCCAGCTTTCTGCTGTGCATCATTTCAGGGTGGAGGCTCCATAGCTTCCTGTATTAGACATCTAATGCCACAGCAGGGCTGCGTAACAAACAACCGCAAAACTTCAGGGGTGTACGGCAATAAGCATTTATTGTTGCTCGTGAGTCCCTGGGTTGGCTGAGCCCATCCGTTCATCTGGGTCATCAGCTAACACATGATCTGACGTGTCTGCAGTCCCCCGGGACCCTCAGTTCTACTCTGTGAGGTGTCTCACCCTCTGGAAGGCTGGCCTGGGCTACTTCACATGGCAGTGGCAGGCTTGCAAGAAATGAATGGCAGCCCACAGGAGCCCCTGAAGCCTGGGCTCAGACTCGACACACGACCACTTCCATAGTGAGTAACAAGGCCAGCCCAGTTTCCAGAGCAGGGGCATAAACTCTGCCTCTTGATAGGGGGATCTTCAGTGCCATCTTGCAAGGGAAAAGAATCCAGAGAAGAGAAGGACTGTGACCACTTTTGGTAATGAATCCACTATACCTTTTGGCCCTTCTTCAATCCCTTTGCTTTTGAGAAGGGGGATAAAAGACTAGAAGGAATGATATGCTTGGACTAGGGTCAGAAACATTTGGGTTCTACCTCCTGTATTAGCTTTGCTGAACCTCAGTTTCCTCATCTACACAGTGATGTGAACAGTAAGAACTGCAGATCCTTAGTCTAGTCCCCTGATTCTTTGGGGCATCCCCAACCCTCTGTTACTAAGAACAGGAAGAAAAATCTAAGTAGCAGATTGTCAAAAATCACTTCTGGTGGTGGCCCTGAGCCTGCCTGCCCTACAAGGGCAAGGACTGATACTCTATGCTGTCCTTCTCAGATCCCAGGTCAGCCATGGCCTCAGTGTCCAGAGCCACGGTCATCAGGAGGTGGCCTTTCACTCTTTCCCAAGAAAATGGTTCTCCAGGAAGCTATCCCAACAATCAAAACGGAAGTCAATGTGGACAAGCAAGTGCATGATTTTCTATCCAGTCCATTTTCACCAAGGGCTGGGGGAGAAGCCAGAAGCATGCTCCAAGTCTCGTTTTCTCAAGGTAACTTTGGTACATCCACAAATGTTTCCCTGCTGCCCTCAACTACTGTCTATTTCCCCTCAAGGTGGTCCTAACTGGGCCACACACAGCTCCTTCCCTAATTACTACTTATTTCTTTTGCACTTTCCCCATTATAATGTTAATATCCTAATGTGTGAGTCTTATTACCTGGGCAACCAGAAGTGTTGCCAGTGTGGATTCAGTCTTGACTGAAACCTAAACTCTCCACTTGATTAAAAAGCACTCTTGAGGTCAAAGAACAAAAAACATCCCAGTTTCACATGTCTTATTTCTTGATTTTGTCTCTATCCAGACAGAACTTAGCTGACCTCTATGGTTTCTCCCAAATGCACTCCAAATGCACAAAATATAATTCATTTTACTTCTACTCAACAGCCACAATATCTTATCTCCTCCTATAAGCAGATTCCCCTCTGATCAATACTGCCTACTCAAGACCTGCCTCGTGGGGTTGGGGTTAAATGGATAATGCATTTAGATGCTCAGTATGGTACTCAGTACATAGCAAACAACTCAATAAAGATTAATGGCCAGTGTTACTATAACTGTTAATATTAGTGTCAGTATTAGTCTGTAACCATCCTCCTTACAAGTCACCCTTCTTTACATCAGTTGTTACTCCCTCACCCTATGTCTTCTCTGCAAGACAAAAACTTCCTCCCACCCCAGGCTGTTTAATACTCTCCTTTCAGGTAAACCCAGGTCAAGGAACTGTTTCTGTCTCAGCTGGCCAAGAAGCTCCAGGGCCAAGTCCAGAGAGGAAGAGAGAAGAGACCTCACCCAACATTTTCTCTCCTGACTTCTGACCCAAGCAGAGGTCAGTGCCGTGGGGAGTGGGTGGTCCTAGGGAGGTCCTTCCCTTCAGAACTAAGATGAGGAAACCAGCAGCTGGCAGGAAATGAATATGACACAAACGCTCTGCTGGAATAGCTATAAATAGGGAAAGTCAATGGAGTGGAAAGAAAAGCATTTAACAGCTAAGTGTGCTTTGCAACAGCAGGCTCACACCTCATTTTATCAGACATTATTTACACAAAAGAAGGTGTGATGGTGCTTATGGCATCATTAGGCATGGATTACTTCCTTAACTGTGAATACAGAAGCCCAGGGGGAGGCGACCACTCTGGAAGTCCTCAAAGACAACCAGCAAAGCCAGGCACAGACTCAGTAGCCCCGGAGTCAACTGGAAATGCCCTCATCACCCCCTTAATCATCACCCCCACCTCACCAAGTTCTCCACTCTCCAATAACACATATAGAGTTGATACGAATCTCCGAATCAAAAGTCAGGATTGCAAGAATGGTCACACCTTTCTATTCTTAATAACCAGCCTTACTGGCACGGCTAGTGTAATCAATTTGTTACCTGTACAGCCCCAACAGTGCCCAGTGCTCAGAAGAAAGTTGGTTTAATACTCTGCTGTAGCTGTGGATGTTCTTCATAGTTTTTTTTAACAAGATATCCTGCATTTTCATTTTGCACTAACTGGGCAGTAGACATCTCTTACAGTTTAGAGCACTTGAATGTAGAAACTAGTGTTTGCTTCTTGTGTGAAGGCTGCATGCTCACTAACGTCCATTAATGAGGAGGGTATGAAAAAGCTGTAAGGGGAGCAAACTTTGCCATCCCCAAAGTCTCTTTGGCATGTGGGTCATTTGATTGTTTTAGCCCAAAAGATGACTCAGGAAGAAACTTTGACCTTTCCTTAACTGCCTTAAAGAATTTAGAGGGGGGAGCTAGTCCAGGAAGGATCCTGTCACCAAAGATAACGATAGTGTGAACCAGGTGGGATAGACAGAGAAGTTCTCTGTGTTCCACTGTCTCTGCATATCCCAGTAAACATTTGTTTACCAAACATTTGCTTTTCCATCTTCATGTGACTTGCCTTCCTCCCCTTTAAAATCCCAACTACCCCCAACATCCTCTTTTGTTTTTAGCTGAAGACAGTAATTTAAGGTGAGAGTTTCAGCCACGTTGGTGAGTTATTCATTTCCCTGGATCTCTCCTATGTATACATGTTATTAAACTTTTGTTTAATTTTCTCCTATTAAAAAAACCTTAGTAAGGTTTAATAACCCTTAATAAGGCTCAGCTGTATTCCCCATTCTGAGCTTCATGGTTCAGGAAGGGACCTCCATCTCTGATCCTCAGCCCTCCCCCAGCTCACCCCAGGCTATGCTGTCAAGGATCTGGGGTCGGACACAGTGCCAAGGCTGGGGGCACAGGATCTTCCGTTATCAGTCACCTCCGAGAGCTCTCTTGTTCCATCTGTGTGTTCCTTCTGCAGGGAGTTTTCCCTGCTGCTTTCTCCCCAGGCATAGGACACAGGGGTCTCTGGCAATGCTGGGAGCCCAGGTCCCTTTGGTCTTATTTCCTTGGACATATTATGTAACCATTTCTCCCTGGGGTCATTCTGTCTTCCCACTGCTCCACGGGTCCGCTAGCCACTCTCATACTCCAGCCTGGGGGATATCTTTCTTTCTTAATCTGAGGAAAACCCCCTCTGTCTTTCCTGAGCCTCTCAAGCCACTCTGCTTCCTTCCACAAACCCATCCTTAACTTGTTTAGGTTTTCAGAACAATGGCAGAAATCCCAGGGGATACTTCAGCCTTCAGCCCTGACACATTCCTCTCCCGAGGCAACCAAACGCCAAATTTGCTACCTGCCTGCCTGGGAGGAAAGAAAAGGGAGAAAATGCAAATACTTGTCCACAGTATTATCCAAACACTGTGTGAAGTCCCTTCAGTCATGTCTGACTCTTTGCGACCTTCTGGACCATAGCCCGCCAGGCTCCCGTCTGTGGGATTCTCCAGGTAAATATATTGGAATGGCTTGTCATGCCCTCCTCCAGAGGATTCTCCCAACCCAGGGATCAAACCCATGTCTCTTATGTCTCCTGCATTGGCAGGCAGGCTCTTTACCACTACTGCCTCTTGGGAAGCCATCCAAAGACATCCAAAGCCATTTAAGAATCTCTGTCTACATGTTCTATCCACCCAGGCAGTCTGTCCTTCCAGGAACACACCTAGACACTCTGAGGGTTGATGGCTTGTTTTAACTAAGACTTGAAGATAGTCGCTCGCCCACCTGCTGCTGGATCAGGTTGTCGGTGCTGGAGTGTGAGGCGGTCCAGGGAGGAGGTAAATTGTAGATTCTTTGGAAGCTCAAGACAGAGTTGGGCAGGACCCTCACAGGCTGACCTCATCCTGCAGCTTCTTTCCCACATCATTCTCTCTTGCATTTCAGAGACTCCTTGAAAGAATAAAGCCACCACACTGCAGACTGGCATTATTTCTATCAAATGCCAAGCACCAATTTCTATTGCCTGGTGTAGGAACTTTCTAGAAAGATGAATGCCCACACTTCCTAGCTGTCTTCTCAGGATGAGCTAGAGCTTAGATTTCTAACAGGTCTCTTGGGAGGGCAAAGATTCCACCAAACTCTCCAAATTCTCACTGGGTCTGAGTAAAGCCAGTCTCGGAGGTGGAAGTGTTGACTGGATTCCCCACCCAGCACCCCAGTGATACCAGCTTCTGCTCAGTTCCCTCTAGGTAATGAGAAATTTATTACTTCTAAGACAGTTGATTTTGGTTATCTTTGGACAGTCAACTATGACTACTAACTTTTTTCCCTAAGAAAACTATCTTTAAACCAAATAGAAGAGTCTATATATCTCTCGCTTGAATGTATTTTCCTTTAATGCAAAAAGAGTTGGAAATTTAGAAAATAAATGTCTTAACAAGAATCAGAGATGATTCCTGGTGCAGTATCTTCCATTTTCTTTCATTTTTGCTTCATTTACTGAATGATCTTTGGAGAAGGGACTCCTTTTTGAGGAAAGATGTCAGTGAGCTCCTACACCTGATTTATGACAGAGTGTATCAGCCAGTATAAGCCTGCTGCTGCAACAAACAACCCCAACAGTCTAGTAGCTTAATGATAAAACTTTGTCTTTTTTACAACATAATTGTGGCAGGGTAAATTCTTTGCCACTCCTCCAGTTGAAAGCTGGAGAATTTTCCCCTTAATTTAAATCTGAATTGGCCCTTATGACCGGTTTGACCAGTGGAACTTGGCAGAAGTGATGCTATGCCAGTTCACAGTGCAACCTTTAAAGAGGCTGCACAGTCTCTGCTTGTACTCTTGTGCAGAAGCCTGATACCATGTAAGAAGTCAGATTACTCTGAATTTGCCATGCTGTGAGGAAGCCAAAGCTGGCATGAAGAGAGGTCACATGGGAAAAAAGAGAGTCAGAGAGAGGGGGGGTGCTGCCCACTACCCAGATGTGTCAGCCACCCTAGCATTAACATGTGAATGAAGATGCCATCGTGAACATTCCGTCCCATTCTATGCCTGCCCACCTCACCTTAGCTCAAGCTCCGAGTGACCTCCACAACACCATCCTTCTTGACCATCACCCAGATGAGATGACCCCAGCCACTGCGAGGAGAAATGCAGACAACAGAGCCTCATGGAAACAGCTCAGACCCCTTTAGTTTTCTAAAGCTGACACCCCCAGGTGTGTGTGTGTGTGTGTGTGTGTGTGAGATGGTGATGTTACACACACACATCTTTGCCCTCTCACCTGTCACCTGGATCTTTAGGCAGGAGGCCCTAACAGGAATTATTTCTGATTTAGGTTACAGGATCCCAGAGCCAGGATATCCAGAGGTCAGAGATGACCCCAATCAAGGCTCAGCAAGGCCCCAGAAAAACATTATACATAAACTCACTGTTCAAAATCCCTTAGTTTCATTGTATTTTATTTTTTGCCTGATCTTATTCAAAATTTCTTCTTAAGGATATTTTGGTTGCTCTCCAAACAAATCATTTTATAAGCCATGGATAATTCACTTTCCAACTGATTTGTTGCTTAATAAATAACTCCTACCCTTTAGTTACTGAATTCTCCCAGGTGCTTTGTAGTGACAGGCTACTAGTATACTGTTAAAAGCCAAACTCTCCACCTGCAATGCAGGAGATCTGAGTTTGATCCCTGAGTTGGGAAGATCCCCTGGAGGAGGGCATGGCAACCCACTCTTGCCTGGAGAATCCCCATGGACAGAGGAGCCTGGCAGGCTACAGTCCATGGGGTCACATAGAGTCAGACATGACCGAGCGACTAGGCATGCACACACACAAGGGTCAAATTGCCTAGGTTTGAATTCACTCTGCTATTTACTGTATGTGGGACCTTGGACAAGTTGCTTGACCTCTCTGGTTCTCTGTTTCTTCATCTGGAAATGCAAGTAAGAGTATCTACCTCATAGAGTTACTGTGAGGACTGACAATATATATCAAGTAGCTGGTGTAGTATCTGGCACAAGTGTAGCTATTATTGATGAGAGTGTGCCCAGCAGGGAGAAGGGCACCGCTGAGTTCTAGGGTTGAACTGGCTTGGAGTCTGACTGGTTCCAGGATTTGCCAGTGATGGTGGTTGCCCTAGACTGGGTGTCCTAGAAGCGGGCCTTGAAACGAGGATTCACATGAAAGTCATTTACCAGAGACGCTCTCAGAAGCACCCTGTGGGAGGCAGGAATGTGGACCTGGGAAGGGAAGGGTCTGAGTGTGGGCATGGCATCGGGCAGAGCAGTTTCTGTTTATGTAGCACAACCTAACTGTAGGCAGACGATACACCTTCACAGTGCATGTGCTGCAGTCTTAGTGAGAGCTAAGTTTTACTGAGCAAATGCCATTGTTCTAGGTACTGTGCCAAGTACTTACCGTAGTTTATCTCATCTGATTCTCAAGATCTGATGAGCTATTACATTATCACAATTGATACTAACGGGCAAATGATACACCAGAGTTTCCATTTAAATAAATGTCTGATGATGTTTGGGGCTTCCCAGGTGGCTCAGATGGTAACGAATCGGCCTGCAGTGCAGTAGTCCCGGCTTCAGTCCCTGGGTTGGGAAGATCCCCTGGAGAATGTCATGACAACCGACTCCAGTATTCTTGCCTGGAGAATTCTATGGACAGAGGAGCTTGGCGGGCTACAGTCCACGGAGTTGAAAGGAGCTGGACATGACTGAGTGAATGAGCACGCACTAATAATGTTTAATTTACTAAATTCTACAGATGAAAAGTCTCCAAGACGTATTATCTTCCTCTAAATAATGGCTGAGAAGACATGCACATTTATTTATCAATGTGTTGGGTGATGCCAACTTCTCTAGTGCAGTGAAACCTGGGACATGTCTATCTGCAATAACTGCAGGGTTATTCATTCTTAAGTGAGGCAATGTGTAATTGTGATGGAGCTTGAAGCCCTTGCTCTGGCAAGGCCCAAGGTCAGTGGCAGCCTGGAGGTTTCATCCTGAGCACCAAACCTTGATTGAATAGCTGGTACTTGGAAAAATAGTCGAGGTTATCTAGGCTTAGCAGGATAGACTGCCGTGATCACGCCCGCATGGCTATGGTGCTGGATTAGTCACTAAGTCTCCTCCGACTCTTGTGACCCAACGGACTCTAGGCTCCTCTGTCACTGTCTTAGTCCCTTTAGCTGCTATAACAAAAATACCATAAACGGAGTGACTTATAAACAATAGAAATTCATTCCTCATGGTTCTGGAGGCTGGGAAGTTTAAGGTCAAGGCACCCAGCAGATTATGTGTCTGCTGAAGACCAGCTTCTCAGTTCATAGCCAGTCCTCTTCTTGCTCTGTCCTCACATGGCAGAAGGGATGAGAGAGCTCTCTGGGATCTCTTTTATCCCAGTCACATGGGCTCCCCCCTCATGACCTAATCACCCTTCCCAAGGTCTCATCTCCCAGTACCACCATGTTGGGCATTCAGTTTCAACAAATGAATTTGGTGGGGAGAGGGGTGGGGCACAGTATGCAGACCAGGGCAGACGGAATGAACTGTATGTGCCAAACCTGTAAGAGCACGTCACCTTGAGGAAGCTTACTCTCATAATTTCATTTTGCAGATGAGCAACCTGAGACCCAAATGAGTCATTTACCCAAAACTGCAGTGAGAGACAAAGCTTGGATCATACATCTACACCTAAGCTTGTTGCGTCCAGGGCACATGCTGGCAACCACTGTGGTATTCTGACAGCCTCCTAACTTGACACCAGCCCCTGCCTGCCTTCAGGGAACAGGGCATAACGGGGACTACTGCTGCCTTTAGACCCAAGATCCAAGTTCCATTCCTACCAACCCTAACGCAACACACTCCTGCCAACCCCAGTGCTCCTGGGTACAGGGGTCCCAGCCTCCTGGAGGACAAGCAGACTTTGAGGATGCCTGGCTTCAGCCCTGCCTGTCCAGTCCAGCAGTCCAGGGCATGTCTTTGCCTTGGCTCACTCCCCCGTACCCCTCTACCCTTCCCACCCTCCTCAATCATGGCAGCTCCAGCAGTCAGGGAGTTGGTGGCCCAGCGTGCCAGCGCTCCCCTCCCCAGACCCAGGGCTCAGCTATTGATCCTGGCCCGCTCCCCGCAGCTGCCTCTGCCAAGAGAGGCAATTTACCACCAACTACGCGGTCACGGGAGGGGTCCAACCGCCCACAGGCGCTTTTACGCTGCTATAAAAACCATTTAAAGGGCCACTTTGTGAGCCACAGCGCGGAGGAGGAGGAGCGAAGCAGCGGAAGCCGCGGACCGACAAGCCCTGAAGCCTCCTTTCCAGCCCGCAATCAGGGCGGGGTGTGTGTGTGTGTGTGTGTGTGTGTGTGTGTGTGTGTGTGTGTGTGAAGGTTCTGGAAAGCCCCAGAATCTTTTCTGCCCGCTCCCTCATCTTCGGAAGAGGCTGCAGGAGCTGCGAGGCAGGGCCCCAGGGGAACCGCCCCGCACGCCGCCCGAGTGGGCAGGGCCAGAGCAGGATACCCACTGATCTTTGTAAGTCAGATCACAAAGCCCGACCCTAACCCTCTGATCACCGCTGGGTGCCTGCGCCCTGCTCTGTGCCATGCAGCCCAGTGCCCCTTGCTTCCCCTTCCGCCTCTGTAGCCGCTCAGGAAGGGAGTCTGTACAAGTATCATCATGCCCACGTCTCAGAGGGAAAACTGAGGCTCCAGGAAGTTAAGTGACTTGCTCAGGATTTCACAGCCTGTATTTAAACTCGGATAGTCCACCTCCAAAGCCAATGGTCTTAATCACCTAAAGACTTTTGTCTTACCCACACTGTGATAAAAGCCATGACTTCAGCCTCAAAAGCCAGCTGCATAAGGACGACTTGGTTTACCAAGCAGCTAAAGTGAAAGAACCTTCGGTCATATGTAGGGAGCCATTAACATCACCCCGTCCCCAGCCCCAGCCCCAGCCCCGCCCCGCCCCCAGTGCATTTCAGGCTATTTCTGTTTCTCAGGTATGTTGGCTCCTAAATGCCCTTCCCACTCTCCTCTGCCTGTTCAGCTAGCGCCACCTGCAGGTGGAGTTGGTCACTGTTTCTTTGGGGCCACCAAAAGAAATTTACTCATTCATTCAGCGCGTTTTTCCACAGACATTTATTGATTTTTGCTCTGTGCCAGGAACACGGAACTGGGCTGGAGGCCGCGGGTCACAGGTACTTACAATCTAGCAGGGAGGCAGACATTTAAACAGGCAATTATGCAGGACAGACGGATAGTGAAAGGGGAGAGAAGCGAAGGAGCACTGCCAGAGGAGGGCTGCCCTTACTCAGCCAACCTCTCCCCAGAGGCCTTGAGCTGCTACATTGGTGTCCTCCCACCAGAGAGACCAAGGGGCCCTTCGACTGAGAGCCCTCAAATTCCGCCTGGCGCTCAGGACCCTTAGTGATCCTTAGCGGAACCCTTCCTGCTCTCGTTCTAGATTGATTGGTCCTTAGAAGAAGCAGCTCCTCCTCTTGGGCTGAATCTAACTTGTCTGCCTATAACCTGGGTTCCACACCAGCCTGGGTTTTCTAAGAGTTAGCTGCACAGATGGTCCCATCTCTTGAATCATCAATATTTTTTCATTCTCCCTCTGCCCCTAAGCATAATTCAGTGCCCTGAGCTAAACAAAGGACCCTTGGCCGTGCCACCATCTTTTTCACTGCTACACTTCTCTGCAAAAAGTAACCTCTGTGCAAAGCCCCTGTATCCTCACTCTAAGCCAATGTGTCTAATGCCAACAAGGCTACCCCTCTTTAAGCATTTTGCTGTCTGCCAGCTGTGTGTCATTTTACATGCATGAGTTCAGCCATTTCTAACAGTCGTGTGAATTATGATCAGCCTTATCTTACAAATGGAGAACTGAGGCTCTAGAAAGAGAGGGTGAAATAAATGGCTCAGTTATACCACTGGCCTCAAATCCTGCCTCTAACCATCTAGGTTTAATGAACTCTCCATGGGGACAGCCACTCATCATTCCCTACTGTACCCCCTGGTAGGTTTGAGGCACTTGATAAATATTTGTTAAATGAATAGATATTCAAACCCTTTAATGACTTTTGCCATTAATGATATTTTCTGCAAAATTTTATAATTTAGTAATACATACATTTGGTAGTAAGGTTATATGTATCATTGTGTCTCAGAGTCCCTGGATTCCTTTATGAATTAAGTATTTTGAAAAATAAAATAGAGTGGAATTCAATATAATTCTCAACCCATCTATCTTGTGTCTTCATCCTTGCTGTCAAAATGCCAGTGCCTTCTTAAACAGGAGAGAACGCAGGCTACATATTAATTTGGTTTAGCTCCTGGAGTACACTCAGGCATGCACAGCACAAAAAAAAAAAAAAATCAAGAAGGAGACAAATAATCAAAAGGGATGAATCTGGTAAGTCCTGCATTAAATAATGCAAGTCTGAAAATATTTATTGGGATAAACATACACATTAAAGAAAGATTATTCAGCAGACAGAAGGAAAAAAGATATTCATGAGAATAAACTAATACACATTCAGAAAAGATTTCAAAGAAACTAAAAATTATGCCAAAAATTCTCTTAGGCAAATCAAAGGAAATCTCCTGATAGTTATATGTACAGGCAACTAGGTGAATTAGTTTCACATTAGTTGCCACCAATCAGAATGGGTTAGGTTCCGCTGCAGTAACAACCCTCAGTTCTCAGAGGCTTAACACAGCAAAGGGTGTTTCTTGCTCACTCCACACTTTCAACCTGGATTGAGTGAAGCTCTGCTCCAAGTTTATCTTTATTCCAGGACCCAGACTGATAATACAGCTTCTACTTGGTATATTATTGAGATGTGGTAAACCATGTACCTAACATCAAGAGGAATGACAGATGTCACTTCCGCTCACATTTGACTGACAGAAGCACATACTGCTTTATCTGAACTCAGAGAACAGGCATGTATAACTCTCCTGCAGGGAAGGTTGCACATAACCCCTGAGCTCAGACAACTGGATTTAGGTAAATGGGAATCCCACCTGGGTTTCCCAGGTGGCTCAGTGGTAAGAAATCTGCCTGCCAAGCAGGAGACACGGGTTCAATCCCTGCGTTGGGAAGATCCTCTAGCGGAGGAAATGGCAACCCACTCCAGTATTCTAGCCTGGGAAATCCCATGGACGGAAGAGCCTGGCAGGCTACAGTCCATGGGGTTTCAAAGAGTCAGACACAACTGAGTGACTGAGCATGCCAACGTGCAAATGGTTAACACTATTTCCTTCCTCTCCTCCCTATACATTCCTCCTTTTAGGTTACAAATTTTAATGTGCATAAAACCACTGGGAAACGAGTTACAGTGCAGATTTCTGAAATCTACCTCCAAAGAAGCTGATTTTGAAGGTCTGAACTGGTCCTCTGGGATCTGCATGGTCACTACAGGTAAACTTAATGTCTAGTGGTAGAAGGAGCATTTTGAGCAACACTGATCTAATCTCAGATGAAACTTGCTATGTGGATCCTTCTCATATCAAATGACCTTTCCTCACTCCTTGCTCAAGATGGATACAACCAAAATCCCTCAGAATATCTGTAACTTAGAAATTTAAGAGACACAACAACTACACGCAATGTGGAATTCCTGGACTGGATTCTGAAACAGGAAAAGGGCATTCGGAGAAACATTGACTAACACTGCGCTTCCCTTGTGGCTAAGCTGGTAAAAAAATCCACCTGCAATGTGGGAGACCTGGGTTTGATCCCTGGGTTGGGAAGATCCCCTGCAGAAGGGAAAGGCTACCCCACTCCAGTATTCTGTCCTGGAGAATTCAGTCCATGGGGTCGCAAAGAGTTGGACATGACAGAGGAACTTTCACTTTCACTTTGACTAACATTAGGGGAAATTTGACAGAACCGTACTGATGTTAATTTCCTGGTTTTGAGACTCAAACTGTGATTATGTAGGATGTTAATGTTAGGTGAAACTGGATGAATGGTACATAGGAATTTTCTACACTATTTTTTTTTCAACTTTCTGTGAATTTAAAATTGTTTCCAAATGAAAAGTTAAAAACAAAGTTATTGTAAAGATATTCATCTCATGGGATCATGGTGATGTTAAAAGAGATTATCCACGTAAAGAACATGGTGCCATATTGTACAATCTGTCTACTGCTCCCTACAGAACCCACGTAATGCCCTGCCTTCTGCAGGTACTTTCTCTGCAAGTGCTTGACATGTTGAATTAGCTTGAGAAAAAGGAAAACCAAACGAACTTTATGTCATACCACTTCATTCTTGTAATAACTCTGCGAAGACGGTATTTTACCTTCATTTTACAGATGAGGTCTTGGAAGTACCAAAAGGTTTACAGCTCACAGGCTTGAATGCAATTTGTTTCTGCCCTGGCTATAGTGAAAGCACTCTCGCCCACAGCACTTTCAGCCCCGGGGAACAGCTGTTCGCTCTCTCCAGCACCACCCTCTCCAGCTTCCTGGTCTGTACTTTCAGAAAACAAGGCTGCTTCTGCCAGTTTCCTGCTTCAGCATTTGGATTTCATTAGCAAGCACAATTCTAATTGAACTTTTATTCACTAGCCACAACTTGGCAATTAATCAAGCTTCTCCCAAGCTCAGAGCCTATGTTCACTTCCTTTCACCAAGAGAGAAAAAAAAAAGGAACGAAACCTCAATCCTCATTCCTAGGGCAATGTACCCTGCTCTTGTGCTGGTTTCCACATCTCCCTGTGTTCCCAGGACACCGTGCACTTAGTAATTTCTAAAGAAGATTGTTAGATTCAGATGGTAATCACAGTCCCCTTCTAACACATTCCCTGGACTCCTGGCCTCATTAGAAATCCTCTCATCACTTGCTTCCAGCCTCTCACTTGCAAGTAAATGCTGGTGTCTGCTCTCCTTCCTGCCAGAATCTCAAGACACTTCGTTTACTTTTTTCTTAATGTAACATTTATTGTTGTCTCCCCAGTTCTCTGATTAAAGACGGAATAATGTTTCTTGCAGAAAAATCAGAAAATGTGAAAAATCACAAAGAGGATACAAATGAATCATAATGCCACCGGCCGAAAATAAGCACAGCTAATATATGGAGATGCAAGTGATCTTTGATTTTCTTAAATACAGCTTTTGTGTAAATTTCCCATTAGATGTCAAAACTCCTAATTCAGAGATCTAAAATGCAAGTAAAAACAGGGTTAGTATCACCACATCACATAATTCCAGGGTATAACGTTCGTATTAGTCTATGGGAATGATACCCTCTGGACTTGTGTAGTTCAGAAAGTGTGCCGTTGTTCTTGGTAATCGTGTACAAGGCCTGAGCCTGGAAATTGTAGGTGAACTAAAGGATGAGGGCAGCGCCTGAAAATTGTTGTGACAGAGGGATCTGACATTGTACAGGAGGCAGTGACCAAAACCATCCCAAAGAAAAAGAAATACAAGACGGCAAGGAGGGGGAGGCCTCATCCTTTGTCTGAGGAGGCCTTACAAATAGCTGAGAAAAGAAGAGAAGCAAAAGGCAAAGGAGAAAGGGAAAGATATACCCAACTGAATGCAGAATTCCAGAGAATAGCAAGGAGAGATAAGAACGCCTTCTTAAATGAACAATGCAAAGAAATGGAAGAAAACAACAGAATGGGAAAGACTAAAGGTCTCTTTGACAAAACTGGAGATACCAAAACTGGAGATATCAAGGGAACATTTCCTGCAAAGATGGGCACAATAAAGAAACAGTAAGGACCTAACAGAAGCAAAAGAGATTATGAAGAGGTGGCAAGAACACACAGAACTATACACAAAATGTTGGACCTGGATAATCACGATGGTGTGGTCACAAACCTGGACCCAGACATTTTGGCGTATGAAGTCAAGTGGGTCTTAGAAAGCATTACAACAAACAAAGCTAGTTGAGGTGATGGAATTCCAGCTGAGCTATTTAAAATCCAAAAAGATGATGCTGTTAAAGTGCTGAACTCAATATGTCAGCAAATTTGGGAAACTCAAGAGTAGCCACAGGACTGGAAAAGGTCAGTTTTCATTCCAAACCCCAAAAATGGCAATGCCAAAGAATATTCAAACTACCACACAATTGCGCTCATTTTACATGCTGACAAGATAATGCTCAAAATCCTTCAAGCTGGGCTTCAATGGTACGTGAACCAAACTTCCAGATGTACAAGCTGGATTTAGAAAAGGCAGAGAAACCAGAGATCAAATTGCCAACATCTGTTGGATCATAGAAAAAGCAAGAGAATTCCTGAAAAACATCTACTCTGCTTCATCGATTATGCTAAAGCCTTTGACTGTGTGGATCACAACAAACTGTGGAAAATTCTTAAAGAGATGGGAATCCCAGACCACTTACCTGCCTCCTGAGAAACCTGTTTGCAGGTCAAGAAGCAACAACTGGACATGGAACAACAGACTCATTAAAAATTGGGAAAGGAGTATGTCAAGGCTGTATATTGTCACCTTGCTGATTTAACTTCTACGCAGAGTACATCATGTGAAATAGCAGGCTGGATGAATTACAAGCTGGAATCAGGATTGCCAGGAGAAATATCCACAACCTCAGATAATGCAGATGATACCACTCTAATGGAAGAAAGGGAAGAAGAATTAAAGAGCCTGTTGAAGGTGAAAGAAGAGAGTGAAAAAGCTGCTTAAAAGTCAGCTTTCAAAAAACTAAGATCATGGCATCTTGTCCCATCACTTCACAGCAAATAGATGGGGAAAAAGTGGCAACAATGACATTTTATTTTCTTTGGTTTCAAAATCATTGCAGATGGTGACTGCAGCCATGAAATAAAAAGACACTTACTTGCTCCTTGGAAGAAAAACTATGACAAACCTAGACCGCATGCTAAAAAGCAAAGACATCACTTTGCCAACAAAGGTCCATCTAGTCAAAGCTATAGTTTTTTCAGTAGTCATGTATGGATGTGAGAGTTGGATCATAAAGAAGGCTGAGAACCCAAGAACTGATGCTTTTGAACTGTGGTGTTGGAGAAGGCTCTTGAGAGTCCCTAGGTCAGCAAGGAGATCCAACCAGTCAATCCTAAAGGAAATCAACCTCGAATATTCACTGGAAGAACCAATGCTGAAGCTGAAGCTCCAATACTTTGGCCACCTGATGTGAAGAGCCGACTCATTTGAAAAGACACTGATGCTGGGAAATATTGAGGGCAGGAGGAGGAGAGGACAACAGGGAGATGAGATGAGTGGATGGCATCAGTGACTCAATGGACGTGAGTTTGAGCAAACTCTGGGAGATAGTGAAGGACAGGAAAGCCTGGCGTGCTGCAGTCCATGGAGTCACAAAAGGTCAGACACCACTTAGTGACTGAACAACAACACAGAAATATGAGACCTGAGATCAGTTCAGTTCAGTCGCTCAGTCGTGTCTGACTCTTTGCGACCCCATGAATTGCAGCACGCCAGGCCTCCCTGTCTAACACCAACACCCAGAGTTCACTCAAACTCACGTCCATCGAGTCCGTGATGCCATCCAGCCATCTCACCCTCTGTCGTCCCCTTTTCCTCCTGCCCCCAATCCCTCCCAGCATCAGAGTCTTTTCCAATGAGTCAACACTTCACATGAGGTGGCCAAAGTACTGGAGTTTCAGCTTTAGCATCATTCCTTCCAAAAAAATCCCAGGGTTGATCTCCTTCAGAATGGATTGGTTGGATCTCCTTGCAGTCCAAGGGACTCTCAAGAGTCTTCTCCAACACCACATTTCAAAAGCATCAATTCTTCGGCGCTCAGCCTTCTTCACAGTCCAACTCTCACATCCATACATGACCACAGGAAAAACTATAGCCTTGACTAGACGGACCTTAGTCGGCAAAGCAATGTCTCTGCTTTTGAATATACTATCTAGGTTGGTCATAACTTTTCGTCCAAGGAGTAAGCATCTTTTAATTTCATGACTGCAATCACCATCTGCAGTGATTTTGGAGCCCCCCAAAGTAAAGTCTGACACTGTTTCCACTGTTTCCCCATCTATTTCCCATGAAGTGATGGGACCAGATGCCATGATCTTCGTTTTCTGAATGTTGAGCTTTAGGCCAACTTTTTCACTCTCCTCTTTCACTTTCATCAAGAGGCTTTTTAGCTCCTCTTCACTTTCTGCCATAAGGGTGGTGTCACCTGCATATCTGAGGTTATTGATATTTCTCCCAGCAATCTTGATTCCAGCTTGTGTTTCTTCCAGTCCAGCGTTTCTCATGATGTACTCTGCATAGAAGTTAAATAAGCAGGGTGACAATATACAGCCTTGACGTACTCCTTTTCCTATTTGGAACCAGTCTGTTGTTCCATGTCCAGTTCTAACTGTTGCTTCCTGACCTGCATATAGGTTTCTCAAGAGGCAGGTCAGGTGGTCTAGTATTCCCATCTCTTTCAGAATTTTCCACAGTTTATTGTGATCCACACAGTCAAAGGCTTTGGCATAGTCAATAAAGCAGAAGTAGATGTTTTTCTGGAACTCTCTTGCTTTTTTGATGATCCAGCAGATGTTGGCAATTTGATCTCTCGTTCCTCTGCCTTTTCTAAAACCAGCTTGAACATCAGGGAGTTCACGGTTCATGTATTGCTGAAGCCTGGCTTGGAGAATTTTGAGCATTATTTTACTAGCATGTGAGATGAGTGCAATTGTGCGGTAGTTTGAACATTCTTTGGCATTGCCTTTCTTTGGAATTGGAATGAAAACTGACCTTTTCCAGTCCTGTGACCACTGCTGAGTTTTCCAAATTTGCTGGCATATTGAGTGCAGCGCTTTCACAGCATCATCTTTCAGGATTTGAAACCGCTCCACTGGAATTCCATCACCTCCACTAGCTTTGTTCATAGAGATGCTTTCTTAGGCCCACTTGACTTCACATTCCAAGATGTCTGGCTCTAGATTAGTGATCACATCATCATGATTATCTGGGTTGTGAAGATCCTTTTTGTACAGTTCTCCTGTGTATTCTTGCCATCTCTTCTTAATATCTTCTGCTTCTGTTAGGTCCATACCATTTCTGTCCTTTATCAAGCCCATCTTTGCATGAAATGTTCCCTTGGTATCTCTAATTTTCTTGAAGAGATCTCTAGTCTTTCCCATTCTGTTGTTTTCCTCTATTTCTTTGCATTGATCACTGAAGAAGGCTTTCTTATCTCTTCTTGCTATTCTTTGGAACTCTGCATTCAGATACTTATATCTTTCCTTTTCTCCTTTGCTTTTCACCTCTCTCCTTTTAACAGCTATTTGTAAGGCCTCCCCAGATAACCATTTTGCTTTTTTGCATTTCTTTTCCATGGGGATGGTCTTGATCCCTGTCTCCTGTACAGTGTCACGAACCTCATTCCATAGTTCATCAGGCACTCTATCTATCAGATCTAGGCCCTTAAATCTATTTCTCACTTCCACTGTATAATCATAAGGGATTTGATTTAGGTCATACCTGAATGGTCTAGCGGTTTTCCCTACTTTCTTCAATTTCAGTCTGAATTTGGCAATAAAGAGTTCATGATCTGAGCCACAGTCAGCTCCTGGTCTTGTTTTTGTTGACTGTATAGAGTTTCTCCATCTTTTGCTGCATAGAATATAATCAATCTGTTTTCGGTGTTGACCATCTGGTGATGTCCATGTGTAGAGTCTTCTCTTGTGTTGTTGGAAGAGGGTGTTTGGTATGATTTTCTTTTTCAAAGGGAGCTAGAAATTGGGATTTTTAAATAAAATAACCAAATATTTAAATGCTAATTCAATTTTTAAAACCCACTGTGCTAAACAGACAGGCCTAATCTGGACTTTGGGGTATCTGCTGCTGCTGTTGCTAAGTCACTTCAGTCGTGTCTGATTCTGTGCAACCCCATAGATCACAGTCCACCAGGCTTCTCTGTCCCTGGGGTTCTCCAGGCAAGAATATTGGAGTGGGTTGTTATCTAGTGACTGAAAATGGTTTCACATCATCCCAGGGCCTTCCACTCTCCCAGTCCAGCTTCTCCCCCTCCTACTTCTACCAATATTGTGCCAACTTTCACATACTGTGCATGAGGGCTCATTCCCTCACTGCTTGACCAATAGTGGATTCAGAACTAGATTGTAGGACAAGACACCTAAACACTCAACTGAGGCATCAATCACAGCATCAGTGGAGGACTCAAGTGGTACTGAACATTGTATTCACCAAAATTCCTCTCAAGGAGAGGTTCATGTATGGCTGGAAAGAATATGCTGATGAGCCATTTGTAGAGAAGGAGTGAAACACTTCAAAGAGGCTTATTAAGGACCAAATAGGTGGGCCACTGTCTGGGAAGGGTAGTTCCAAATAACTGCAGAGATGTTATACTCAATGGGCATGCAAGTTCAGGGTCAGAGCTGAATTGTTGGGGCACAAAAAGAGAGGCTGAAGACTACTGTGAATTGTCCTCCTTTTCCAGTCCTCTACTTAGCACTCAGCCACTACACTTCATAATAACTGAATATCAGTTTACTCATGTAGAGTATTTTGTATTAACTGGAAGAATGTATGTGATAAGCTGATAATTGAAAAAAAGCACACTGAAGAGCAATATATTTTGTATTCCCCACTTTTTGAAGAAATCCTTTTAAAAGTGAAGGGATGAATTGGGAGATGATTGGGGTTGACATGTATATATTACTATGTGTAAAATAGATAACTAATGAAAACCTACTTTATAGCACAGGGGGCTCTACTCAATGCACTGTGGGACCCCAAAGGGGAAGGAAAGCCAAACAGAGAGGGGATTTATGCACACATATAGCTGATTCACTTTGCTATACAGCAGAAACTAACAGCATTGTAAAGTGGCTATACTCCAATGAAAGTTTAAAAAAAAACTGTGTAAGTACTCATATGTTTCTAGATGTCTATGAAAGCAAAGGAAAATATGGAAGACATACATTTAAAAAAAAAATTTATCTTATTGAAGTATAGTTGATTTACAATGTTGAATTAATTTCTGCTGTACAGAAATATATAAATATGTATTCTTTTTCATATTGTTTTCCAGTGTGGCTTATCACAGGATACTGAATATAGTTGCCTGTGCCATACAACAGGACCTTGTTGTTTATCCATCCTATGTATAATAGTTTGCAAATGCTGATCCCAAACTCCCAACCCATTCCTCCCCCACCCCCAATTTTCGATAGTGTTTATTAGGGATAATTAGTTTGTATAGAAGAAGAAAAGATTGTTGATTTTACTTTAATGCTTGACTCATATCAGTTGTTTGAATTATTTCAACAAGCACATATAACTTTTATAATTCAAATGTTGAAGTTTTACAACTAGGCTTGAAGAGCCACCAAATTTAACATGCCCAGAGAAGAGCACATGTGTCTGACCATGTTTGATTAGATATTATTTTTGAAAAGCAGTTTTGAAAAATAGGCAATGTTAGATATTGATGACATGGAAACCATAATAAGGATCTCTTTTTGCCCTTGACTATATGAGATTATTTCTAGTATTAATATTTTTCCTTTAAGTTAATGAAGTATTTTAAGGTAGAAATTCTTCATTATATTAAGGATCTACACCTTTATTCCAATTTTAATCTAGAGTTTTTAAGAAAAGTAAGTATTAAAGACTCAATTTTTTTGAAACAAAATCTACAGAGTTGATCATTTGGTTTCCCTCTATGTACTTATTGATATAACCAGATGTGTTTATAACTTTCTTAATATTAAACCATCCTTGTATTACCAGATTATGCTTCATTGGGTTATGCTTTAATGTACTTCTAGTATAGTGTTAGAATCAACTTGATTAGATTTGATTTGATGTTTTATTTAGGATTTTTGCATCCATGTTTAGAAGGAACTGTGGTTGGTAATATTCTTTTTTGTGTGATTTTTTAATTCAGATTTTACTATCAGCTATGCTACCTTCATAAAGGACATCAGCCCTGGGATTTCTTTGGAAGGAATGATGCTAAAGCTGAAACTCCAGTACTTTGGCCACCTCATGAGAAGAGTTGACTCACTGGAAAAGACTCTGATGCTGGGAGGGATTGGAGGCAGGAGGAAAAGGGGACGACAGAGGATAAGATGGCTGGATGGCATCACCGACTCGATGGATGTGAGTTTGAGTGAACTCCGGGAGATGGTGATGGACAGGGAGGCCTGGCGTGGTGCGATTCATGGGGTCGCAAAGAGTTGAACACGACTGAGCGACTGAACTGACTGACTGACTGACCTTCATAAGACAACTTGAGAAAGTTTTCTCCTTTTATTTGTTCTACCTGTTCAAGTAGTCTGGAAGCGACTTGCTATTTGTATGTTTAAAAGAACTCATCCATATAGGAGGAGAGTTTGGGGGAGAATGGATACATGTATATGGATGGCTGAGTCCCTTTGCTGTACAACTGAAACTATCACAACATTATTAATTGGCTAAATACTCCAAAGTAAAATAAAAAGGTTAAAACACACACACAAAGAACTCTTCCATAAAATTGTCTGAGTATGGCATCTTTTGGGAAAGTGGAGTTTTGTTTACAACTTTTACTATTTTCTTCAAAGCTACTAGTCTATTTACATCTTCTCATTTTAATTAATTTTATCATTTGTATTTTTCTTGAAAAAAAATCCATTTCATCTAGATTTTCAAAATCATTTCCACTGTATTATAATATCAGTTCACTTAAGCCACTCAGTCGTGTCCAACTCTTAGCGACCCCATGGACTGCAGCATGCCAGGCTTCCCTGTCCATCACCAAATTCAGAGCTTGCTCAAACTCACATCCATCGAGTTTGTGATGCCATCCAACCATCTCATCCTCTGTCATCCCCTTCTCTTCCTGCCTTCAAACTTTCCCAGTGTTAGGGTCTTTTCCAATGAATTGGCTCTTTGCATCAGGTGGCCAAAGTATTAGAGCTTCAGCTTCAGCATCAGTCCTTCCAATGAATATTCAGAACTGATTTCCTTTAGAATTGACTGGTTTGATCTCCTTGTTGTCCAAGGGACTCCCAAGAGTCTTTGCCAATACCACAGTTCAAAAGCATCAATTCTTTGGTGCTCAGCTCTCTTTATGGTTCAACTCTCACATCCGTACATAACTACTGGAAAAACCATAGCTTTGACTAGATAGACCTTTGTTGACAAAGTGATGTCTCTGCTTTTGAATATGCTATCTAAGTTGGTCATAGCTTTTCTTCCAGGGAGCAAGTGTCTTTTAATTTCATGGCTGCAGTTACCATCTGCAGTGATTTTGGAGCCCCCAGAAAGAAAGTCTGTCACTGTTTCCATTGTTTCCCCATCTATTTGCCAGGAAGTGATGAGACCAAATGCTGGGATCTTGTTTTTTGAATGTCGAGTTTCAAGCCAGCTTTTTCACTCTCCTCTTTCACTTTCATCAAGAGGCTCTTTAGTTCCTTTCTAATTCTTTTAAAATATCCTTTAATTTCACACTTCTTATTCCCTTCCCACTCTGAATTTTGCTGACTGGTCATTTTAATGAGTCAGGTTTTAGATGTAGCTATCAATGTTTATTAGCCTTGTAATTTCTAGTTCAGTTTATGATTGTTCTTTTTTGTTAAGTCCTCTCTCTTGCTTTCCTTGTGTTTATTTTGTTGACCTTATCTTTCTAATTCTTGAGGTCAGTGCTCATTTCATTTGTTTCACTTCATACTTGTTTAATGACTAAAGAATTTAAAGCAATTATTTTCCCTGAATTCAGCTTTAGCTGATCCCCTAAAATCAAAGATGTTGCATTTCATTTTCACTTTCTTTGAAATGGTTTATATCCACAGCTGAGTTTTAAGGAGAGAGCTTTATGGTTGCTTTTTAAAATAACTGTTTCTGAAATTATTTTAAATTAAAAATAGGTTGATTATACAAGGCAGAAAGAAGGGGAAAATCCTCCAGAATTCTACCGTTCAAATGCTTGTATGCATCTTTCCAATCATTGGTGCATATAGTTGCTTCTTTCCTTTACTTTAAAAATATGTTATCTATTTTGTTTTAAAAGCTATTTTATTTCCTAACTATTGTATGTGTGCTTATCAGGAACTCTTGCTGCTCTTGAGGGGCTGTGGACTTTGGGGGTCCTACAGTAACTTATATGAACATGGAGATTGTTTGACAGGTAGATTTTTAGATTTTATGGATCCTTCCTTTTGAGAGACAGAAAAAGGAACTATGACAAAGATTTCATATATGAAAATATTGGTTTGCCTCCATCTCCTTTAAATAACGACCTCTTCATCAAGCTTAAAGACAAAAGACTCAAGAAATGGCTCTTCATGTCCTCCTGTCCAGGACACCTGCCTGCTTCCCAGTATCTCCAGATTTACAATCAGATCCATCCTTTACCAACCAGGCAAATCACATTATTCTGTGGGAGCCTCACTTTCTGCATTTGTAAAATGGGGACAATCGTAGTCCCTCACTCATCAAACAGTAGTGAACTGGATTTCCCTGGTGGTCCAATGGTTAAGCATCCACTTGCCAACACAGGGAAGGTGGGTTTGATCCCTGGTCGGGGAACTAAGATCCCACATGTCTTGGGGAACTAAGCCCACCTGCTGCAACTCCTGAGCCTGTGCACCATAACAAAGGAGCCCCACGGGACAACTGGAGAAGCCCGTGAGCCACAACGAAGACCCAGTGCAGTCAAAAAATTTCAAACAACAACAATGGTGATTTTTACACAAAATAATGCAGAGAAAGCACTTATCACAGGGTCTGGCACCTAATAAATACTCACTAAATGATGGCTGTTGTTACTGTCACTGATCCTTCTACTTTCCAAACAAGCAACACAAATAAATTTCTCACTTCTCAGCTGAGACCGGGGGGATCTCCATGCCAGCTACTCATCTGCAGTTTTACAAAAGCAATTAAAGCTCGCTGTGATCGTGAGTCTTGATCGTCCTTGAAGCCCAAGTTACCCTATTGAGAGAGGAAGCCAATGCCCTTGCACCCGTTCCTGTGCTGTTTATTATGCCAGAGAGGCTGCTCGGACTCATTACTGCTGCGGAATACAGGCCCCCAGGGGCTGAA
Source organism: Capricornis sumatraensis (assembly GCF_032405125.1). NCBI lineage: Eukaryota > Metazoa > Chordata > Mammalia > Artiodactyla > Bovidae > Capricornis > Capricornis sumatraensis. The sequence goes on along the minus strand of NC_091071.1, from coordinate 21,452,193 downwards.
GTGGAGCCGGATAATTACCAACAGATCCCTAATAGGTATGGACTCAATGGAAACAAGTCAATCAGAAATGAGGCATTTATGTCTAAACTATTCCAATCCACGCTTGGGGGCACCGCAGACTGCTAATGAGGGCGACACTCCCAAGGCCAAGGGCCCTGACCACCAGCTCCACCCTTGAGAGCCCTGTGCTTTAGAGGATCTGGACATCCCTCCTCCTGATCTATGCAGCAGCTCGCCTCTGGGAGAACTAAGCGGCAAGCTGGTTTGGTTTGATACCAAAATCTTCTCTGTCTTGATGGCCTGGCCCAGTAAAAGATCTGGTTCTGTCAGAAATTCCACCTGCAAGAGAAATCTCTTGAAGTTAGCCCCCACTCTGTTCTTCTTTCCTTCAGCTCCTGCCCAGCTGCCTGTCTCCTCCTCCATCCTTATCACAGGTAGCATGCAGTAACTTCTGGAAACCGCTTCACCTCTGCTCACCAATTCTCTCAGAGCTGCAGCACTGCCTTGAGGTAACATGGCTTTCTTTTTCTACTGTTTTAATATTTTTTAATTGAAGTATAGTCGATTTACAATGTCATATTTATTTCTGCTGTACAGCAAAGTGCCTCAGTTATACATACATATATATATATATATATACACATGCTTTTTACATTCTGTTACATTATGGCTTATCGCATGATATTGATTATAGATCCCTCTGCTATACAGTAGGACCTTGCTGTTCTTCCATTCTATATATGCTGCTGCTAAATCACTTCAGTTGTGTCCGACTCTGTGCGACCCCATAGAAGGCAGCCCACCAGGCTCCCCAGTCCCTGGGATTCTCCTGGCAAGAACACTGGAGCGGGTTGCCATTTCCTTCTCCAATGCATGAAAGTGAAAAGTGAAAGTGAAGTCCCTCAGTCGTGCCTGACTCTTAGCGACCTCATGGACTGCAGCCCACCAGGCTCCTCTGTCCATGGGATTCTCCAGGCAAGACTACTGGAGTGGGCTGCCATTTCCTTCTCCACTGTATATAATAGTTTACACTTGATCAGCCCAGCCTCCCGCTCCATCCCTCCCTCATCCACCTCCCCCTTGACAACCACGTGTCTGTTTCATAGATAGGTTCATTGTGCCATATTTTAGATGCCACAGATAAGTGGTATCATATGGTATTTGTCTTTCTTCCCGACTTGTTTCACTTAGTATGATAAGCTCTAGTTGCATCCACGTTGTTGCAAATGACATCATTTCCTTCTTTTTACATGACTGAGTAGTACTCTTCTATATATATGTGTGCTCAGTTGCTCAGTCGTGGCCAGCTCTTTGTGACCCCATAGACTGTAGCCACCAGGCTCCTCTGTCCGTGGACTTCTCCAGGCAAGAGTACGGCGTGGGTTGCCACTGCCTTCTCCGTTCTGTGTATGCACATCTTCTTTATCCACTCATCTGTCTGTGCACATCTAGGTTGTTTCCATGTCTTGGCTATTGCGAATAGTGCTGCTATGACATACGGATGCACTTATCCTTCTGAAATATATTTCTGCCAGTATATATGTAATATAACTTGATTTCTAACATTTGCTATCAGGACAGCATGTACACATACAATTTAATGTAAAACATAACTGATTAGAGTTCTTGCTGAACTGAACCCCTCCACCCCAAAAGTAAGAATTTCAGTCCACAAATTAGGGCTGCCAGAAATTAAGTTTTCTGGATGGTTCTGGGGTTGATCTTTATTGGTATCCCAAGCTGCATTTTCTTTGGGTGGTAGAAACACAATCTCACCAAATCAGGGAGGCCCCCTCACTTGTTCCCTGGATGAGTAAGGCACTTATATTCTGAGGGCAGAAGGATCAAGTGCCAGAGAGTGAATCTGGTCCTTGGTCACTGCCCACCATGCATGCTGGCATCCTTCAAGCCACGCTGCTCCTCCCCTGACTTGGTCGTCAGCCATAATCCACGCAGAGTACTTTCTGAGACTTGCACATCCCCATGGCAGTGTTTCCCTGGGCAGTCATTCAGCTATGTCCAAGCCCTTCTCCCAAGATAGCACACATTGACCTGCTCTTCTATGGTACCACCCCTCCTCAGAAGCATTAAAAGCCACCAACTTCATGGACAAGGAAGGACAGAGAATCCTTGAGTTAATACCTAAAATAAGTATTTTCTTGCAAAGGATATAAAGGGAAATGGTAGGTGATTAGAAGTTGGTCAAAGGTCCAAAAGGATGCTTACCATTTGGGAAGCATCTGTTCCATGAGTACAGCTGGACGCAGCTAGTGACCCCAGAAGGAATGACATAAGCTGGATCATTAAAGGAGAAGGTGGACGTGGAAATTACCATTAGGAGGGAGCTCCCTCTGGGTTCAGAAGCCATCAGTGGTTTTTTTAATTCCAAAATTCCATAGTTTCTAGGACAAGAAGTATAAAAGTATACACATGAGGAGGGATAAATAATTCTACATAGGTAAAAGAAGCAGCTTTTTTCTCCCCTAAGGCTGTGGGGACATGTGTGATTATGTGTCAGACAAGTAACAGTTGTGTCCACCATGGTGGCTTCCCTACCCCTCTCATTTGCTTCTGGAACAAATTGAGTGTCAAGACCCACAAACTATGGGAGACCTTGAGCAAAAGTCGGAATCAGCCAAAGCCTCTTGAAAAGAAGTAGTCTGATCCAGAAATTTGAAGGCAGTTCATGCCACCAGACGGCCCTGCCATTCTTGGCCACCATACGAAGTACAAATAGCTTGGGTCAACTGTCCTCTAGATCTTTTCTATCCATACATTATCCTGAGCTCCTTCCCACTAACTCTTGCGACTCCCAGCAAAAATGAAGCCATGCCATCAGACCACCTCTAGTCTCATCACTGACATCCTGGACATACTCTCACAGCTTGGGTAACTTCAGCATCCATGAGATGGCCTGTCCAAAAAAAAGCCCAATTCTTGAGATGGCCTGTCCAAAAAAAAAAAAAAAAAAAGCCCCATTGTTGAGCTCCACAACTTTGATGTTTCCCTGCACTAACTTGAGCTGTACCTGGAACTTCTCGGCATCTCCTGGAAGTGCCCTGTGTTATAAATGCGAAGTTCTCCAGCTGTAATCTTATTTTCTCCACTGCTCCAATGACACTGAGATCTTCAGGGTCTTGACTGCTTTTTTCTCACCTGTGAGCTTCTTCCAGCTTCAAATCCTTCCCTAACCAACCTAGACCTCACAATCCCTCCTTTCAACTAACTGCCTGCCGCCCAGGTTCTCAATTCTCTGCTCCTCTGACACTAGAATTCATTCAAGAGGCTGAGAACCACCACAGAAGTGCATACAAATGTCACTAGGAGTGCCTGATCCCTTCCATCAATTTCACTCTTCAGCCTGCCAAGGAATCAGCAGAAGAATGAAGTCAACTATAAATATGTTTTGGCTTAACTGTCAGACTGAATCAGGTCTTTTTGCTTCACTGTGGTGTTGGTGCTTGCACCAAGGAGAACCTCTAATGGAGGTAAAACCAACCATTGCCTCAGACACAAGCAGCAGCAAGGTTCTGTTTCAATAGATTCGATGGACTGTGAAGCTGTTGCCACTGTTCCATTTGCTAGACCACCAGGCCTGCCCTGGGGACAGTTTCCAAGGCTTCCGGAATTGATTCCTCACCACCTGACAGTGGAGACTGGTAGTAGCATTCCCCAAGGCCCTCACAGCTCACTGCCTTCTAGCACAAGGGCCTCAGTAAGCAAGGGGGTGTCCGTATATAGAGGGTTAGCACACAGGAGCAAGGTCAGACCACACATCCAGAGGCATTCTTAGCTCTAGAGTGAGGATGAGATTGGTCCCTTTGACAAGAGGTCTCCCCAGTTTGGGGGACTGAGAGCACACCAACATCTTTGTCTATGGGCAAGATTTACTCACACAGACCATGGAAGCAGGGCATGAGGGACTCAAAGAGAGGCAAGCCTTTACCCCCAGTGTAAGCACATTTGACCTTTCTTATTAAAATGCATGTAATACATTACACTCGAATTCCTTCAACAATACACAGCTGCATTACTCCATCCAGGTGAACTGTAGCCATCAGGCCAAGGATCATTCCAACACTCAGCCCACAAGGGTGCCTTGGGAACCCCTGAATCATGTCTCACCTTGGTGGACTGAGTGACAGGTCTCACTTGGCTTGCCTATCTTTAATATTCACACTGTGATGTGGTTACTCACTTCCTCCCCGCTCCCTGTTGACAGACCCCTGGCACAGGCAGCAGGAAATGAATGGCATGGGAGGCCAAATTTAGTGGAATTAGTGAGACTTATAACCATGAGAAACGCTGGGCTGGAAGAAGCACAAGCTGGAATCAAGATTGCCGGGAGAAATATCAACAACCTCAGATATGCAGATGATACCACCCTTATGGCAGAAAGTGAAGAGGAACTAAAAAGCCTCTTGATGAAAGTGAAAGAGGAGAGTGAAAAAGTTGGCTTAAAGCTCAACATTCAGAAAACGAAGATCATGGCATCTGGTCCCATCATTTCATGGGAAATAGATGGGGAAACAGTGGAAACAGTGTCAGACTTTATTTTGGAGGGCTCCAAAATCACTGCAGATGGTGACTGCAGACATGGAATTAAAAGACGCTTACTCCTTGGAAGGAAAGTTATGACCAACCTAGATAGCATATTGAAAAGCAGAGACATTACTTTGCCAACAAAGGTCCGTCTAGTCAAGACTATGGTTTTTCCAGTGGTCATGTATGGATGTGAGAGTTGGACTGTGAAGAAAGCTGAGTGTCGAAGAATTGATGCTTTTGAACTGTGGTGTTGGAGAAGACTCTTGAGAGTCCCTTGGACTGCAAGGAGATCCAACCAGTCCATTGTAAAGGAGATCAGCCCTGGGTGTTCTTTGGAAGGAATGATACTGAGGCTAAAACTCCAGTACTTTGGCCACCTCATGCAACGAGTTGACTCATTGGAAAAGACTCTGATGCTGGGAGGGATTGGGGGCAAGAGGAAAAGGGGATGACAGAGGATGAGATGGCTAGACGGCATCACCAACTCAATGGATGTGAGTTTGAGTGAACTCCGGGAGTTGCTGATGGACAGGGAGGTCTGGCGTGCTGTGATTCATGGGGTCACAAAGAGTCAGACACGACAGAGTGATTGAACTGAACTGAACTGAACTGAACTGATAACCACTATGGGATCCCAGAGCTGTGTTCCAGCCATGTTCCTCATTTCCACAGGTTTCCCTGGTGGGTCAGTGGTAAAGAATCCACCTGCAGTGCAGGATACGTGGGTTTGATCCCTGGGTCAGGAAGATCTGCTGGAGGAGGGCACGGCAACATGACATGACTGAAGCGACTGAGCACGCACACGAGAAAACAAAGAACTTAAAACATGGGCCATAGTCGGTGCTCAGTAGTGGCTATTTGGGCAATAATGTGAAGGTGTGTAGGGCAGTGGCTCAAAACATGGATTCTAGAACTAGATTCCTTTTTCCCAAGTCCAGCTCTATTGCTTGCATGCTGCATGATCTTGACTTAATTACTTTAGTGTCTCTGTGGCTCAGTGTCTCGTCCTTGAAGTGGGGACAATAATAGTCACTACCCCATTGGACTGTTGTGTACACCAGTTAGCACATAGAAAGCAGTCAGTAAATATTAGCTTAATTATTGACAAGCTGATGACAATGACAGAGGACTAAGGAGCCGTTGGATCCCACCTTCATGCCCTCCTTCTCCCTGTCCTTTTAGCCCCATCTTTCCTAAAAATAACCCAACCCAGGATCCATGCACACTTATCATCTCAGCTGAGATGCTGACATTTTCATACTTGCTTGGATTGGCTTCTATAATGAATTAAAGATGGGCACAGGCTCCTTGGCACTCCTTCCATTGATTACCGTGCTCTTGAATCTGGAATGCTCTTAATGACTTCAGTTCAGTTCAGTCCAGTTGCTCAGTCGTGTCTGATTCTTTGCGACCCCATGAATTGCAGCACACCAGGCCTCACTGTCCATCACCAACTCCCGGAGTTCACTCAGACTCACGTCCATCAAGTCAGTGATGCCATCCAGCCATCTCATCCTCTGTCGTTCCCTTCTCCTCCTGCTCCCAATCCATCCCAGCATCAAAGTCTTTTCCAATGAGTCAACTCTTCGCATGAGGTGGCCAAAGTATTGGAGCTTCAGCTTTAGCATCATTCCTTCCAAAGAAATACCAGGGCTGATCTCCTTCAGAAAGGATTGGTTGGATCTCCTTGCAATCCAAGGGATTCTCAAGAGTCTTCTCCAATACCACAGTTCAAAAGCATCAATTCTTTGGCACTCAGCTTTCTTCACAGTCCAACTTTCACATCCATGGATGACTACTGGAAAAACCATAGGCTTGACTAGCCGGGGCTTAGTCGGCAAAGTAATATCTCTGCTTTTCAATATGCTATCTAGGTTGGTCATAACTTTCCTTCCAAGGAGTTAGTGTCTTTTAATTTCATGGCTGCAGTCACCATCTGCAGTGATTTTGGAGCCCAAAAAAATAAAGTCTGACACTGTTTCCACTGTTTCCCCATCTATTTCCCATGGAGTGATGGGACCAGATGCCATGATCTTCGTTTTCTGAATGTTGAGCTTTAAGCCAACTTTTTCACTCTCCTCTTTCACTTTCATCAAGAGGCTTTTTAGTTCCTCTTCACTTTCTTCCATAAGGGTCTTGTCATCTGCATATCTGAGGTTATTGATATTTCTCCTGGCAATCTTGATTCCAGCTTGTGTTTCTTCCAGTCCAGTGTTTCTCATGATGTACTCTGCATAGAAGTTAAATAAGCAGGGTGACAATATACAGCCTTGAGGTTCTCTTTTTCCTATTTGGAACTAGTCTGTTATTCCGTGTCCAGTTCTAACTGGTGCTTCCTGGCCTGCATACAGATTTCTCAAGAGGCAGGTTAGGTGGCCTGGTATTCCCATCTCTTTCAGAATTTTCCACAGTTTATTGTGATCCACATAGTCAAAGCCTTTGGCATAGTCAATAAAGCAGAAATAGATGTTTTTCTGGAACTCTCTTGCTTTTTCCATGATCCACCTGATGTTGGCAATTTGATCTCTGGCTCCTCTGCCTTTTCTAAAACCAGCTTGAACATCAGGGAGTTCACGGTTCACGTATTGCTGAAACCTGGCTTGGAGAATTTTGAGCATTACTTTACTAGCGTGGGAGATGAGTGCAATTGTGCGGTAGTTTGAACATTCTTTGGCATTGCCTTTCTTTGGGATTGGAATGAAAACTGACCTTTTCCAGTCCTGTGGCCACTGCTGAGTTTTCAAAACTTGCTGGCATATTGAGTGCAGCACTTTCACAGCAGCATCTTTCAGGATTTGAAATAGCTCTACCAGAATTCCATCACCTCCACTAGCTTTGTTCGTAGTGATGCTTTCTAAGGCCCACTTGACTTCACATTCCAAGATGTCTGGCTCTAGATGAGTGATCACACCATTGTGATTATCCAGGTTGTGAAGATCCTTTTTGTACAGTTCTTCTGTGTATTCTTGCCGCCTCTTCTTAATATCTTCTGCTTCTGTTAAGTCCATACCATTTCTGTCCTTTATCGAGCTCATCTTTGCATGAAATGTTCCCTTGGTATCTCTAATTTTCTTGAAGAGATCTCTAGTCTTTCCCATTCTGTTGTTTTCCTCTATTTCTTTGCATTGATCTCTGAAGAAGGCTTTCTTATCTCTCCTTGCTATTCTTTGGAACTCTGCATTCAGATGCTTATATCTTTCCTTTTCTCCTTGGCTTTTCACTTCTCTTCTTTTCACAGCTATTTGTAAGACTTCCCCAGACAGCCATTTTGCTTTTTTGCATTTCTTTTCCATGGGGATGGTCTTGATCCCTGTCTCCTGTACAGTGTCACGAACCTCATTCCATAGTTCATCAGGCACTCTATCTATCAGATCTAGGCCCTTAAATCTATTTCTCACTTCCACTGTATAATCATAAGGGATTTGATTTAGGTCATACCTGAATGGTCTAGTGGTTTTCCCTACTTTCTTCTATTTCAGTCTGAATTTGCTAATAAGGAGTTCATGATCTGAGCCACAGTCAGCTCCTGGTCTTGTTTTTGTTGACTGTATAGCGCTTCTCCATCTTTTGCTGCAGAGCATATAATCAATCTGATTTCGGTGTTGACCATCTGGTGATGTCCATGTGTAGAGTCTTCTCTTGTGTTGTTGGAAGAGGGTGTTTGCTATGACCAGTGCATTTTCTTGGCAAAACTCTATTAGTCTTTGCCCTGCTTCATTCCATATTCCAAGGCCAAATTTGCCTGTTACTCCAGGTGTTTCTTGACTTCCTACTTTTGCATTCCAATCCCCTACAATGAAAAGAACATCTTTTTTGGGTGTTAATTCTAAAAGGTCTTGTAGGTCTTCATAAAACCGTTCAACTTCAGCTTCTTCAGCATTACTGGTTGGGGCATAGACTTGGATTACTGTGATATTGAATGGTTTGCCTTGGAAATGAACAGAGATCATTCTGTCATTTTTGAGATTGCATCCAAGTACTGCATTTTGGACTCTTCTATTGACCATGATGGCTACTCCATTTCTTCTGAGGAATTCCTGCCCGCAGTAGTAGATATAATGGTCATCTGAGTTAAATTCACCCATTCCAGTCCATTTTAGTTTGCTGATTCCTAGAATGTCAACCAATAAAGTGGTAGTGTTAGTCGCTCAGTCATATCCGACTCTTTGTGACCCCATGGACTGTGGCCCGCCAGGCTCCTCTGTCCATGGGATTCTCCAGGCAAGAATACTGGAGTGGATTGCCATTCCCATCTCCAGAGCATCTTTCTGACCCAGGGATAGAACCTGGGTCTCCTGCATTGCAGGCAGATTCTTTACCATCTAAGCTACAGGCAAAAATGATGATCTGGGTCTTCTGAATCTAGGTCATAAGAAATCTCTCAGCTTCTGCTTGGATCTTATGAACACTTACCCTTGAGATGCCCCTTCTCAGAACCCAGCCATCATGCTGTGTAGCCCAAGCTACACAAAGAGGTCATGCATAGCCCACAGAAAAGTCAGAGGTATGTTTAGAATCCCTGATGGGTTTAAGCCGTCTAAGTCTTCCAGAAATTCTAGCACAGGAGTCATAGTTAGGTCTGCCTCTGTGAAGCGGGGAAGCAGGGGGTGAGCAAAACCTGAAGAAGCTGCAAATGTTTCTCCTCGCCCCTTCAGTACAGCATAAACACTTCCCAAGTGAGCACCTTGGACCAGGCTCACTCGGCTGCATCCTGGGATCTGCCTTTCCCCTAGCTGTCTGCACCTCTTGGTGCTTCCCACCGTGTTTTCATCATCTATTCCTTTTCTTCCCCCTATATTACAATCCCTTTTACTGCACAACTGTCCCAACCTTATGACACATAGCCCTCCGTCACAGGACACCTACTCAACGTGATAACCACTCTAACTCCAGTTTGATCACTTTGGCTGAAACTGTATGTCACAGATGAAATTCCTGACAGCAAGGATGGATCAGCCACCCTCAGACCAGGTGTATAGCCTTGGGCAGTCAGTACTAGGAAGGCCAGCCCCATGTTGACATGGAGAGGTTCCTCTTAGCTGGGGCAGATGGAGCAACAAGTCAAGGGCTTGGATACTGGGGGACCAATCCGAGAATGGCTCTGTTACTGTGGCTGGGGTGATCAGCTTCCATCTCGGATCTTCTCCTGTCTTCCTGTATCGAATGAAGTAGTTTTATCAGGCAGAGATGGGTGAGGGGAGTGCACGCAGTAAGTGCTCCAGAACCTTAGAGAAGCATGTGAGTTTGGCAAAGGAAACTTGCCTCATTTCTTTTAATCCTCGAACAATTCTATCCAATAGGAATGAACGTCACCCTCACCGTACCGGTGGTGAAGCTGAGGTATGTCAAGGTGAAGGGCACATCCAAGCTCAGAAGGCCAGCACCTGACTGCGTTGGGACCCAGACATAGATCTATTTGCCCTCAAAGCCTGTGTTCTAAATCATTCTCTGCCTCTCTTATCTAGGCCCTGGTCTGTGTGCCCAGGGGGAAAACAATATAAAATAAAAGAGGCTGAGAGATGCTGGAAGAATCCATAGTGCTTCTTTCAGCACTGCAGCTTTTCTCGTATACTTTAATATCTTGTTCTGTTAAGCATTTCAGGACGTTGGGGGCTGGGAAAGTAAGTGACTTACTTTTGGATGTAAACCAAAGGGCCCAAGGAGAGATTACTGCTCACAATGACACACCCCCATGGGATGATTTCATGATGTCACACAATACGAGGGTCAGGGAGATGGCTCCGTCTCTCTCTTTTAATACCATTCAGTGGAAATGTGCTAAAGAAATAGACCTGCAGCAGCTTCTGCAGCTGGGGGAGCGGGAAAAGGCCCTGGTCTCGGTAACCCTTTGGGCCCCTGCAAGGCTGTGCATGCAGAGCATGTGCAGGGTCCCGGCTGGGCGATGAGCACCCCCATTAGCCAAGCTCCCCCTCTAATGAGCATGGCCTTGAGGAGGGAGAGCAGAGGCCCAGGTCAGCCGCAAGGGCTCTGCCCTCCCTACAGATCATGGTCTGGAGAACAGGCTTCATGGGGTCTCAAATGTGCATTTGAATTTCTGGCTCTGTGCTGTCACTCCTTGGCTTGAATACAGATGAAGGCTGCTGAAATGCAGCAGCCACTGCGGGGAGGAAGCCGGCTTCAGCCTTCTTAATGTCTGCCCAGAGACGAGGGAGAATCCTTCCACCCAGGGGTTCTCGGCTGAGGTTCCCGCAGACCAGAATACACTTAGGGCAAGAGCATCAGAGGGTGCACGCAATGTGAGGGGTGGGGCATACTGACTGCAGTCGTGTTCAATACTTTCGAAACAAATTTGGTAGACATTGGCATTAATTTTTAAAAATTTTTTTGTTTTAATTATATGTAGGTTGAGTAGTAGAAACCATAATCTAATAATTATAAAACAGCTCCTCTTATCTTAGCACTTACTGTGTACCAGTCCCCATTCTGAGAATTTTTAAGATAATAATTCGTTTAATGATGTAACATTTAAAGTCACATGATCTATTTTTACACTCATTTTACAGATGAAGAAATTAAGGCACAGAGAGATTAAGGAATTTTTCTCAGGTTAAACTATTAAATGGTAAGACTAGGATTTCAAACTAAACAAATATGCCCACAGTTGTATCAGTTAGATTTTGCTACATAACAAATGGTCCCAAACTGAATGGCTTTAAATAGCACCCACTTATTACTTCTCATAGTTCTGTGACTTGGCAGGCTGATACTTCTGGTTGGGCCAGCTCAGCTGATCTCTGTGGTCAGCTGGCAGCTCAACCCGGGCTGGATGGTCTAGATCAGCTTCACCCAGATGGCTGGTAGTTGGATGAGAGGGGGAGGATTCGGATAAGCAACGGTGTTTTGAGCTTTAGCTTGTGTCCTGTTTGCCAATGTGCCATTGGCCAGAGCAAGTTACAAGGCCAGACCACAGTCAGTGTGGGAGGGGACTACCCAAGGTCAGGGACACAGGAGGGCAAGAATTAGGGGATATTTTTACAATATTCTTGGTTCTGAAACACTTAACTAAACTACCTCTTAGACGTCTAATAATCTTAACCTAACTCTGTCTCTCAATGGAGCCCAGAGCAAGAACAGCCAGGAGGAATCTTATAGCCAAAAAGAACCAGATACTGTTCACACATGCGTAAGTCACCCCTTCCTCCCAACGCTCCACCCAGTCAGCAGCCCACCACTGTGTGAAGATAGAATCTGACTAAGTGTCCATGAAAGGAAATGGGTTGCCAGCAGGGCGTTCTGAGTCCAGTTGCCTGAGGTGAGCTCTGGGACCTTGGGCAGATCACCTCATCTCTCTGGGCCTCATGATTTTATTCTATTTATCACAATAGCCCCATTCACTCAATAAACATTTATTCACTTCCCACTGTGTGCTAAGCATCATGTTGGACAGCACAGATAGAGTTGTGAAAATAGACAGATCTGCCCCTCTTGAACCATTTAGTGTAATGGGAAATTGATGTTAATCTAATCATCTCAGTAATGAGCATATAATTGCAGACCAAGGTAAGTGCTCTGAAAGACAAAAGCCCATTTCTATGAGAAGTTATCACAAAGGAACTGATGTAGACTTTGAGAAGGAGGAATGAAGGAAGGTCGCCCTCAATGGAAGTACAGTTGAGAGGAAGCTAACTTGGAGGGCCAGGGAGATGACATGAAACCCAGAGTGACCAGGACACAATTCTCCATAGATCTTGTGTGTTTCTATGCAACGGTCCTGATCACCTTTGTCCTGGGCTTGCTTTTCAAGGATATTTATACAGAAAACAGCCTTGGAAGATAGAGATAATAGCTCCCCCTGAGCCATGTGTAGATTGGCACATGGCCCAGTATAAAAGAATCGGGCTCCCTCAGCTCCGGGTTCCTCTCCTGTAATTCAGCCCTGGGTGAACTGGGTGCACATTGTCACTTGGCCCTCTTCCCATCACCCTGGGGGAACTGGGGCTCAGGAAACCAAGCAAAATGATGATACTCTGGGCTCTGCTACTGCTCTGAGTGATAAACTGCCCCCTCTCTCTGACCCAGGTGTCTCGTGTCTTCTGCCCAAGGCTATGAAGCCAAGCTCACAGGTTAGCTTGCAAGGATGGCAAAACTTAAGACCCCTCACAGTTCTTGAAATGCACAGGTTCTCAGAGTGACATAAAGTGAAGCCAGAGGATGATTCAAGCAGAGGAGAGAGGAAGGGAACAGAGCCCAAGCTGAAATCAATCTGTGGAAAGGCTTGGAGGTGATGGAGAGCAAGGAAATGAAGAACAAAATTTGTTCAATGCCGTGGGAGTAGAAACCATGATGAAGAAAGGGAGTGAGAGGAAGCCAGAGCGCAGGGGAGGGGTGACAGCCACATTAAGCAGGAGACTTTATCCTAAAGGCAGTGTATGCCTCTGAAGGATATTTCAGGCAGACTCTACTCAAAATCCATCAAGGGAGATTCTGAATGCCCCACCCCACAGCTTAGCCTACAGAACCTTTTCGACCTCAACATCCCCTAGAAAATAGACTTAGGTACAGCAGGGGTTGGCATAGCAACTGATGATGTGGCTTTTTTCACTAGAGTTTTATTTTTACCAGCTCTAGATTGTTGAGCTGGCCCTAGGTGTGTTCAGACAATTACAGGGCACTGGGCAGGGAAAAGAGAATTAGAGGGTCAACTTCCTTCTGGCTGACGATTGGACAACGACAAGAGGTAATTTTGTTTTGGAGACTGAGACCCCTAATCAGTCCTTTCTGGCCTGACAAAAGTGCTTATCTAATCCAACAAGGCCAGGCTGCTTATAGGAAAGCAGCCTCTTTCCTATAATCCATGAAGCATGTAATGAGAGAGGCTACACCTGGAGTTTCAGACAGCACTAATTCCTTTTATTAGCATGCATACAATGTGTACACTATATTTGAGTGTATACAGCATAGCATCAGAATGCCTGGGTTCAAACTCTGGCTTCTCTACCTGCTAACTGTATGACTTCCATGTACTTCCATGTGTTAGTTGCTCAGTCATATCTGACTCTTTGTGACCCCATGGACTATAGCCTGCCAGGCTCCTCTGTCCATGTAATTCTCCAGGCAAGGATACTGGAGTGGGTAGCCTTTCCTTTCTCCAGGGGATCTTCCTGAGCCAGGGATTGAACATTGCCGGGTCTCCTACATTGCAGGTGGATTCTTTACCATCTGAGCCACCAGACAAGAATTCTGGCAAATGAATCATTCTTGCTTTAGTTTCCTTATCTGTCAGATGGGGCCTAATTCATAAGGTTATCATGAATATCAAAAGAGGATTAAATACATAAAATGTTTAGAACAGTGTGTGGCACATAGTAAATAAACATTAGCTATCATTATCACTACTTTTTTGAAATGTGCCTTTGCATAACCTCTGTCTTTCAAAAACTCCAAATGTTTACACCACTCCCACCTGAGCAGGCTTCATGCAGACAATTAACCTATAGTTAAAAAAATACCTGTAGTCACTTCAGTTCAGTTCAGTTGCTCAGCAGTGTCCGACCCTTTGTGACTCCATGAACCACAGCACACCAGGCCTCCCTGTTCATCACCAACTCCCTGAGTCCTCCCAAACCCATGTCCATTGAGTCAGTGATGCCATCCAACCAGCACATTGCATCAGGTAGCCAAAGTATTGGAGTTTCAGCTTCAACATCAGTCCTTCCAATGAACACCCAGGACTGATCTCCTTTAGAATGGACTGGTTGAATCTCCTTGCATCATAGTATTAAAACAAACAAACAAACAAAAACAAAAAAAAACCTCCCTCGTGGAGTCCATGAAATCATTACACTTAAAAAAATTATTTATTTTTAATTGGAGGATAAATGCTTTACAATGTTGGAATCACTACGCTTTGATATTTGAAACCTGCTAAAATACAGTTTAGAGCTTACTTCAAACTAATTCATTGGTGACTCCCTAGTACTTACAAATTTTCCTTCCTAAACAACATATGCTGCAGGGCAGCTAGGCCTGTGAGTCACAACTAATGAGCCTGTACTCTAGTGCCCATGAGTTGCAAATACTGAAGCCCGTGCCTAGAGTCTGCTCCACAACAAGAGAAGCCACTGCAATGAGAAGCCTGTGCACCTCAACAAAGAGTAGCCCCCACTCACTGCAACTAGAGAAAGCCCATATGCAGCAACGAAAACCAAACACTGCCAAAAATAGTTTTTTGTGTTTTTTTTTAAAGCACACATTTTAGACTTGGGAAGATCTCCCACAGTTGTCTTAGGGCTCCAAGGTCTTTGAACTGGGGTGGTCCCAGTCAACCCACAGAACATGAGAAATAATGAACCATTATTTTTTTAAGTCACTATGTTTTAAGATGCTTTGTACTCTGGATTAAATAAGATACAGATTTCCTCACCACAGCCCAGAGATTCTGGGGGGTAAGGTTTGGGCAGCTACTGTTAACTTGTGTCCCCAGGCAACTCGAATTTACATGGTTTTCATTTCCACCCCACCCTTTCCTGATGGTAAGAATCACCTGGAGATTCCCAGGGCCCAACTCAGAATTTTTGAATCAGATAGTCCAGGGAAAAGCCAGGAATTGAGAGATTAAATATACAAATGAACAATAGCCAGACTATACATAAAACAGAACGCTGACCCATTGTCTTCAGCATCCAGCCCAGGAAACTAAACCGCAAACCCTGTAGCCCTTAGCCCAAAAGAACCAGGCCTTAGGGCCAACCAGAGAAAGCCAAATACTCCCCTAGCCAATCACAGCATGCAGCACTTCTAGTTGGCCCGCCCCCTGGTTTCTCCAAGCCAATCATCTCCAAGCAGGGCACACCGGAAGCCTTCCCTTTTTTCACTACAAAGCTTTCCTTCTCCTCCACTTGCCTTTGAGTCGCTGCCAAAACTCAAGTGATAATGGCTGACTCTTTCCCTAGAGCAAGCCCTAAATAAATAGCCTTTGCCTTTTCTCATTCATGTGCTCTTCATTCATCTCCACAGAATGTATATATGTATTAAGAATAAGTGATTCTTACTGTCTGGGAAGTTTGGAAAACACCATCCCAGACCCTTGCTACTCACTGAGCGGTCCCCAGAGAAACAGCAGAAGCATCCCCTGGGAGCCTCCTTAAAATGCACAATCTCAGTTCCAGCCCCAGACCTGACTCAGAACCGATCCCAGAGGTGACCCTCCAGCATTTTAAAGTGTGAAAAGCATTGACTGGGAGCATTGATCCAGGTCAGCAGGTCGCATCCCTGGGTGCACGTAAGAATCCTTGGGGGGCTGTTTGAAAGACCCAAGCCTCCCCCTACTCAGAACATCTGATTTAATTGGCTCTGGGCAGGGCTGGGCCTAAAAGCTCCCCAGGTGATTCTCTCACGCAGCCAGTGCTGCTAAGAACCACTGATCCAGGACAACGTTCTCACTCAGGTGTGTGTCAGAACCATCTGGAGGGCTCCCCAGGCTCTCAGAGGTCCAGGTTTTACCCAGCTTTAGGGCCATCCTGGCTTGAAAAGAGTCACCAAGGTCCCAGATGATGCAGAAACTGACCAAAGTAGAAATACGGGACCAAGAGCCCCGCTGAGAGGAGGTGGAGCCGTGGAAACCCCCCATGCCGTGCTCCGCCTATTTCCTCTCCTTCCTCAATTCTACTTGGCCAGCACCGTGGCTCTTCAAGCTCAAGGAATGAGAGAAGCCCAGAACTGGAGGAACTACAAGCCCAGGCTTGAAACTTTCAAGCCCAGTTTCAGGGGCTGTCAGCCAAATACGGTTCACGGTGTGTGTGTGTGTGTTTTAATGCAGTTTTTAAAGCTTTGAATCCATTGCCAACATTTTAAAAAGAGATTTTACACACAAAAAGCAACCAAACCCTGAACTTTTAGATTTCTATATTCTCCTGGAAAACCAGGGAATCTTGCAACAATCAACCCATATTTCAGCATGACAACTAGCTGAGCTATGTGTCCACCAGCTTCCCACACTCCCTGCCTGACGCAGGTCATTCGTTTTTGTCACCTGGCCGACCCTGCAGAGCATTTGTATTGAGAAGCTTTATGTAGAGAGAGTCCAAACCTTTCTTTTGTAGATGAGAAAACCAAGCCACACCCCACAGTGGGTCATGTCCCTGAGTCACGGCCAGTGGTGGGATCTGAGGTCAAAATTGACTGTGTCCTGCTTGTGGGAGGTTGGGGATTCTCCCTTCCTGAGACCCGACTTCCCCACCAGAGAACAGGGACCTAGACAACACCCCTCCCCGCACTCAGTTCACCCCCAAAACTTGAAGTGTAAGCAACCTCTGCTCTTGGCCTTGGGGCTGTCACCTACTCAGACACATCTACATAGCAGTTAACCTCTCTGAACCCCAGCAAACTTATCTACACAATGAGGGTAATAACAGGGTCTGATATGTAAAGTTATTTGAGGATACCAATTAAATCGAGTTTGTAAAACATTATTCTGGCTTCTGAGACATAGGAAGGGCTCCATCATGAGCATTAAATACTACTGACTTTTCCCAGTGTATACACTCATCTGAGAACACTGTCTTAAAACTTGCTAACCCTCAGTGTTTTTCATCCTTTAAAACAATAATAGCACTTACTCCTCAGAATTGTCTGAAGTTGAAATGAGATAGCATGTAATGTGCTTATCTGTCACAAAGGCTGCAGCTGCTAAGTCACTTCAGTCGTGTCCGACTCTGTGTGACCCCCATAGACAGCAGCCCACCAGGCTCCCCCGTCCCTGGGATTCTCCAGGCAAGAACACTGGAGTGGGTTGCCATTTCCTTCTCCAATGCGTGAAAATGAAAAGTGAAAGTGAAGTCGCTAAGTCGTGTCCGACTCTTAGCGAACCCATGGACTGCAGCCCACCAGGCTCCTCCGTCCATGGGATTTTCCAGGCAAGAGTACTGGAGTGGGGTGCCATTGCCTTCTCCCAAAGCCTAGCTCCCAATAATACCACAGGTTTTGACTTTTCGAAGCACGGTCACCACCTGGTGGTTTAAGACAGCAACTGCAGTCTCTACGGGACATAGGAGGATGGACTAGCAAAAATAAAGGCCCCCACGGGGATAGAAAGGTCTGATTGGACAGTGGGAAGTGACTTCAGAAAGTAGTGGCTGGCCACCCAGTGAGTTTAGGCATTGTCCCCAGGTCCACTCCCAGGACACTCTCCCGTTCTCCTCCACTCTCCATAACAACCCTGGCTTTTCAGCTTGTTTGGTGAGTCTGCTCTTGATGCTGGCCAGCTGGAGTCAGGTCCCTGATCTGGGGCATGGTTATTCAACTGGCTGCTTGAGCACTAGATTGATTAATGTGTTCTGGTCTCAACTATTTAGTCGTTGGATGCTGTGTGCATGTTTCGACCCTAATTTCGCTCTGAGCCAGCATCATGACTCAAGCCAGCTGCACTTCCCCAGCTGTGGATAAGAGCTATTTGGGAATATTACCAGCTAGAGGGGCCCCTTTCCCTCCAACAAAAGACTTAGAAACTGACCCTGCCCTGCCAGGAAGAAATCCAGAGCGCAGCAGGGCAGCAGCATCTACTTACCACAATCAAATAGAGCCTTTAATCGGTCTACAAGAGTGCCCTGTATGGGCCTCGAGAAATGTACCTTGAGGTCCTTTTCTCTGACACGGTCCTCCCCCAGCTTCTCACTCCTCCCCAAGCAGAACCCAAGCAAGAGCAAAATATTCCTCTCTCAGGGAGAAAGAGTACTAGGAGGATTAGCTGAGTTTAAGAATGTCTTATGGTTTCTACCATCCCAGCAGTGGGCAGGGAAAGGTCAGGCCAGGTGAATGGGGCCTCTCTCCACACTCTCTTTTTCTCGGTTTCCTAGGTAGGACAGATAGACAAGACGACTGCCTGATGTGGGAGAATCACCCAAGCAGAAGGAGACTGAAGATTCATTCTTTCTTTTTCTTTGAAACAATATTGAACAAGCACTTCAGTTCAGTTCAGTTGCTCAGTCGTGTCCAACTCTTTGCAACCCCATCGCTCAGTCGTGTCCGACTCTGCGACCCCATGAACCACAGCACGCCAGGCCTCCCTGTCTATCACCAACTCCTGGAGTCCACCCAAACCCATGTCCATTGAGTTGGTGATGCCATCCAACCATCTCATCCTCTCTCATCCCCTTCTCCTCCTGCCCTCAATCTTTCCCAGCATCAGGGTCTTTTCAAATGAGTCAGCACTTCGCATGAGGTGGCCAAAGTATTGGAGTTTCAGCTTCAACATCAGTCCTTCTAATGAACACCCAGGACTGATCTCCTTTAGGATGGACTGGTTGGATCTCCTTGCAGTCCAAGGCACTCACAAGAGTCTTCTCCAACACCACAGTTCAAAAGCATCAATTCTTCGGCGCTCAGCTTTCTTTATAGTCCAACTCTCACATCCATACATGACCACTGGAAAAACCATACCCTTGACTAGACAGGCCTTTGCTGGCAAAGTAATGTCTCTGCTTTTTAATATGCTGTCTAGTTTGGTCATAACTTTCCTTCCAAGGAGTAAGCGTCTTTTAATTTCACTGCTGCAATCACCATCTGCAGTGATTTTGGAGCCCAGAAAAATAAAGTCAGACACTGTTTCTACTGTTTCCCCCATCTATTTCCCATGAAGTGATGGGACCAGATGCCATGATCATAGTTTTTCTGAATGTTGAGTTTTAAGCCAACTTTTTCACTCTCCTCTTTCACTTTCATCAAGAGGCTCTTTAGTTCGTCTTCACTTTCTGCCATAAGGGTGGTGTCATCTGTATATCCAGAGGAGGCAATGGCACCCCACTCCAGTACTCTTGCCTGGAAAATCCCATGGACGGAGGAGCCTGGTAGGCTGCAGTCCATGAGGTCGCTGAGAGTTTGACACAACTGAGCGACTTCACTGTTACTTTTCACTTTCCTGCATTGGAGAAGGAAATGGCAACCCACTCCAGTGTTCTTGCCTGGAGAATCCCAGAGACGGGGGAGCCTGGTGGGCTGCCTTCTGTGGGGTCACACAGAGTCGGACACGACTGAAGCTACTTAGCAGCAGCAGCAGCAGCAGCAGCATCTGTATATCTGAGGTTATTGATATTTCTCCCAGCAGTCTTGATTCCAGCTTGTGCTTCTTCCAGCCCAGCATCTCTCATGATGTACTCTGCATATAAGTTAAATAAGCAGGGTTACAATATATAGCCTTGACATACTCCTTTTCTATTTGGAACCAGTCTGTTGTTCCATGTCCAGTTCTAACTGTTGCTTCCTGACCTGCATATAGGTTTCTTAAGAGGCAGGTCAGGTGGTCTGGTATGCCCATCTCTTTCAGAATTTTCAGTTTATTGTGATCCACACAGTCAAAGGCTTTGGCATAGACAATAAAGCAGAAATAGATGTTTTTCTGGAACTCTCTTGTTTATGTGCCATTAAATATGTGCCAGGCACTGTTTTAGGTGCTGGAGATATAGCTGAGAACAAAACAAACTTGCATGATCTCCTGAACCTGAATTCCAAAGCAGCAGCTGCTGCTGCTGCTAAGTCACTTCAGTCGTGTCCGACTTTGTGCGACCCCGTAGATGGCAGCCCACCAGGCTCCCCCATCCCTGGGATTCTCCAGGCAAGAACACTGGAGTGGGTTGCCATTTCCTTCTCCAATGCATGAAAGTGAAAAGTGAAAGTGAAGTCGCTCAGTTGTGGCCGACTCTTCGCGACCCCATGGACTGCAGCCTACCAGGCTCCTCCGTCCATGGGATTTTCCAGGCAAGAGTACTGGAGTGGGTTGCCATTGCCTTCTACAGAATTCCAAAGCAGAGAGATGGACAAAAAATAAGTAAAACGCAGTGTGTTAGTGATAAGTGCTACGGAAAAAATAAATCGGGGGTGAGAAGGTGACATTTGGCTGAAGATTCCAAAGTGGGGAGGGATTGAACCATGTGGATATCTCAGAGAAGAGCATCCCAGGTGGAGGAAAGGTCAAATGCAGAGTCCTAAAGTGGGACTTACAGGAGTTACTTACTTACATCGTAACAGGAGTTACAGTGAGGCCAGTGTGGTGGGGCGAGTGAGTGAGGGGAAAGGGCTGGGGATGAGGTTCAAGAGGTACAGAGAAGGAGAGGGTCTTGGGAGCCACTGGGGAGTTTCAAGCAGACGAGTGACAATTCTAAATTATGCTTAATGGGGTCACTCTTGCTGCTGTGCAGAGAATGGACTGAGTAGGGAAAGTGCAGAAGTAAAAAGACATCCACTTAGGAGCAGGAGATGATGGCTTGGACCAGGGGTTGCAGTAGAGAAATTTAGAAGCAGTGGGAGTCTAAAAACAACTCTGTCTGGTGACTTAGGCTCACAGAGGAATCAACACATCCCATGTGCAGCATCCAGGTGCAATTGACTCCACAGTCACTCATGTTCTATCTATCCATCTACCTGACAGACCATGGGCACTCTGCTGTTAGGAACCGGGCCTAGCTTTCTCAGTCTCAGTGCCCAGCATAGTGCCCAACACTGTGTGGGCACTTGGATGGGTGGATGGATGGGTGGAGAGATGGATGGATGGATGGATGGGTAGACAGATGGATAAATGACAAGGGTGGGAAGCTGATTTCCCCAACTTCCCCTTGTTCAAACAATGGTGTTGAGATTGGCCAATTTTAGAAAAAAAAAACTCATGGAGCTGAATACCCAACAAAGGATATTCCAGAGACACCCCAACTAAAAAAAGATATGGACACACCTGAGGCCCCAAGGAGCCTCATCAGATGCCTAGGGGAAGCCAGAACTAGAGACTCTGTAGTCATCCCAACTGAGCCGAGAGACATTCTAAAAACTGAGCTTTGGACATTCCACAGAATCTTCAGAGTGTGGGACATCTGCTGACTTAGGGTGTGGAGTGAGGAGATTTTCCGAAACACTTTTTACATAACCCTAGAGGGCTCTAGAGACCATGCATGCCGCATATAGTATGTATGAAATAGTCCTGAAGGGACCACTGTCTGGGTGACATTGAGGAAAGTTTTCACTCATATGAGTGTTGGGTCCAAATACTTACCCAAGGACCTGCTACACCAGGAAGAAACCTTTTTGTTGTTAAATGTTCAGGCTCTCAGGGGACCCCCAGCTCAGTCCAGACTGCTCTCCCAAGTGTACCACACCTGTAGCCACAGGAAGACTGGAGACAGAAAGTTTATCAAAAAATAAAACTCACTTTGATGACCTCAGCAAACAATGTCTCGAGAATGGTTAGTCATGCAATTTCTAGCCTGGATTCAGTCTGGCCACAAAAGCTTCTTCTATTCCACACGGTCATTAGTGACCCTGAAATCAATACATAGCCCATGCCATCCCCAAGAAATGCAAAAACAATAATAGCCACAGCACAGTTGAGCTACTGTGGTGTTTTGGGAGCTTGCTAGGGAGAAAACTGAAGTCTCATGACTATATTTTCCCATTTTCTTATAAGGACATCTGCATAGCAGGTAAGTACATATGTCTGTGAGTATCCTCAGTCTCTCTGTGTATCTATCCCACTCTCTCTAACCCCCTCCCTCCTCTCTCTTTCTCACTCTCTCACATACACACAAAACATTCTGGATTCTTTTGCATTTATAAATAGAACTGGCAAGCATGTAAAATGATAATGATATCTGAGACAGTTAGCCAAGGAGAGGAATAAAATGTCTGCACAAGTAATAAACAAAAAACTTAAATCTGAGACAAAAGTTCAAGGGAGTATTTTAAGTTATCATTAAGATGCGGCAACAATAAGAACGTAATTGCCTGTTTGCCATACCAAAAAAAAAAAAGCTAACTTTCAAAATGGAGAAATCAACACATACGCTTAAATTTGTCTATGTAAAAATTATTTTAATGAAATAAAGACCTCTTATGGAAATGCACAAAGAAATACACAAATAGGTAAATTCTTTCATTCATAGAAAATATGTTTTAAATGAATATTTATTGGTACCAAATATGTTCATTTTATACTGTTAAGGGGGAAAAAAATGAAATAAAACAACACAGGGTTTGCATTTCTAGTAATCTAATAGACTGACATCCTGAAAAAATCCCTGACACAAAACATGTAAAAATCTTTTCGGTTATTGAATAGGTGAGCTAGGATGCAAATAGCAGAAATCCCAGATGCCAAAATACGAAGTGAGGGCTGAAAATCAGAGTGGCAAGTTGACACTTAGACTGTTAAAAGCTTGGCAACATTTGCCAGCTTCAGTGATCAGAAGCTTTTACAGTTTTACAGATTTTAAGTTATGTGAGGACAAAGGACCAAAGTCCTAGACCTACCCATGGTGGAATTATAAGGCCAGGACCCTCTAAGGTCAATGCCCCTGGTGAAAGTAACTTACCCACCAGCAAAGAGATTAGAGTAAGGAAGCCTGTTGGATTTGATTTTGAATCAGAATGGGAAGAAACATTTCCCTGAGAATTCATAACCATTGAATTCTTCTTGTGAATTTGGAATTTAAATTGCACTCCCTACATGGTTTGGAAAACCTCAAGGTAAAAAATTAGTAGAGTGATTCCAGGCTAGTAGTGCTTCAGTGTGCCCAGAAGAATCCCTCTAAAGATACTCACCTTGAACCCAAGCCTTCCAGAAACCCACAAAAAATGTCTCACTAAATATTAGCTCACTAACCAAAACTAAAACACACATAGACAAGTAAGCCACCAGGACTGAAAATAAACAGAAATAGCAAACAGCTGAATTAGACTTCCAAGAACCTCATAGCAGAAATTTTGGATTCAGAGAATTAAATTATGTATTTTTAAAGAAGAAAGAAAAAATATTATCTCAAAATAGCAGAGGCAAGAGTGAAAATAGCCAAATATCATTTTTCAAAATTAAAAAACATAATAATTTAAATGGAAAATTCAGTGAATGGATAATCAGCAGATTAGAAACTGATAGAGCAAACAGACCTGAGAAAATCTACCCAGAATATTGACTGCATGGGGAGATAAAAAGATATAAAATTGTAAGTGGTTTGGAGATATAAAATTAAGAGTGATTGTAGAACATATATCCAATCATAGTTCCAAGGAAAGAAATAGAGAGCTGCAAGATGATATAAGCAAGACGGTGGGATAGAAGACTCCAGGTTTTACCTGGACAGAAATACCAATTTGACAACCACCCATGGATGGAAATACATCAGTGAGAACCCAGGAATCCAGTGAAAAGATGCCAGTACCCCATTCAAAGGTGGCCACGTCACCTAGTGGATAAGATGTCTGACTTCGGATCAGAAGATTGCAGGTTCGAGTCCTGACACAGTTGCAAGGGGATGAGCTGCTTTTTGAGGGCTTACTTGGTGGCCCAAGCAGTGAAGAATCCACCTGTATTGCAGGAGCCACAGGAAATGCAGGTTCGATCCCTAGGTCAGGAAAAACCCCTGGAGGAGGAAATGGCAACCCACTCCAGTATTCTTGCTGGAGAATCCCATGGACAGAGGAGCCTGGTGGGCAACAGTCTATGGGTTTGCAAAGAGTCAAACTCAACAGGCGACTTAGCATGCACCCCATTTGAAATCCAAGGACAAACACGTTGAAGAGAGTGAGAAAAAGGTTCACTTTACCTGTGTCCTCCCTGCCCCACAAAGCAGCATTGCTCAGTGCCAAGAGAGACCCTTACCTGCTGTTTCCCCCATGGGGGAAGTGAGAACAGAGTGGGTGCCTGGTTTCTCCAGCCTGGAGAGAGGTTTCCCAAGAAGTTCACCTATCTTGCTCCACCCAGATCACTGAGGGCATTAGCACAGCTGAATAATCCTGGGGGAGCTACAATCAGGGAAAAGTCACAGAGACTCATAGCAACCACCCCATGGATCTCAAAATCCAGCCACAGGGTCCAACTAATTGGCTGTCTGACTCCACCAAGAGCTTTGCCCATGAATCCTATGAAGCTGCTCACTTGCCGCATCTCCAGCTGGCCAGTGCAGTCCCCAGCATTCCACATATACATGATAGTGCATGTGAGCCTTCACAAATGATGTGCGTGCACTCCAGGAGAGGGTGTGTACAAACCCCCACAGACAGCACACAAACACCAGCATTGGCCTCCACTCTGCTGGGTTCAAGGCACAAACCTTGAACACCTCAAAGCACTGCCCTGAGGAAATAAATGATAGGCTCTCAGCCCCTGGCCTGACTTTGTGAGATTAGAGAAGGCACACAAGAAGGAATCCTAAGACTTCCTCTCCAAAGAGGGGACAAAAGAAAGGAATAAAAAGAATGAAAAAAAAGCAATCTTTGAAGAAATAGTGACTGAGGATTTTCCAAAATTGATAAACATATTAATCCTCTGACTCAGAAAACATACTGATCCTATTTTTTTAAAATCCACACCTGTGCACATCACAGTGAATGTGAAGAATAGTCAAACTCCTTCTCCACTCATTCCCACTACCAAAAGGAACAATCTTAAAAGCACTGGGGAATAAAAGATAAAAAATGGAAATTTGAGTAGCAGAAGACGTCTCAGTAGCAGCAATGGAAACCTGTAGACAATAGAATGAGATATAAATGTGCCAGGGATGACGGGGGGTAGGGGGGTAATTATCAGTTCAGAATTGTATACCTAGCTGAACTATCAGTCTCTAACAAGAACTAAATAATGCCATTTAAGACAAACAAAATAAAACAGTGTCTTCATTAAATGAATTAATGAAGGACTGTATTTCAGGAAGAAAAACAGTTGATCCCAGAGGGTAGGTTTAAAATATACAAAGAAATGTGCATAGAATTATGTCTGCAGATTTGAAGATCCTATATAAATTTGGCCAGAATCATAACAGCATAAAGCATCTCAATGGTGAGATAATAGATAATAAAACACCATAAAAAATGGTGTTTTAAAGTAAGGATGGCCAGGTGTTTATTTTAAAGGTGCTATAGTGTGCAGAAGCTCCAGCTCTGAAACATACTGATCCAGAAAAGGCTTTTGCCACCAGAACATCAGAAATTCCTTTCTAATTGATACGCTACAGGGCACTCTCCCTTCTGGATAAACTCAACCTGCAACTTTATCCTCCATCAAAACTACATCTGTTAATCTTCCAGATAATCCTTCAAATCCATAGGCCAGATTTCTACTCAACTGACTGCAATTCTGTATTCAGGCATCAGCCTGATTCCTCATAAAAGTAGTAAACATATTTAAGCCACTTATTTTATATTAACCACAAAATTTCCTTTGCCTTATGAAGACATCTGTCAAGAAAAAGGTAAGGTTATTGGAAGCTTTTAATTTTTCTCATTGGTCCTTGATTCTGTGCTTAGAATCTTTCAAGATCTAGGAACTTGAAATAAATCTTTAGGCATTAAGTTATCTAAAGGCCTATATCTTTATTTCACTACAAGGACCAGAAAAAATAAGACTAGTTGGGAAGTAAATCAAATCTCCATTAAAAAAAAAAAAAAAAAACAAGTTTCTATTATAGTCAAGTCCTGTAAGTTAGACCTTGGTAACCAGACATATTGCTTCTCTATGAATTGAGTCCATGCTATTATCCCACAGGAACTAGGAAGAGAAGTACAGGTTCTTGTGCTGAGGATAAGGTTTTATTATCTTGAACCAAGATTTATCACCATGGAACTCATGAGACAAGTAACACTGGTACTTAACTGCAATCATAAAAATATCAATCTTGTAAAACTAAAAATTATTGTCTTTGGCAAACATCCCTCAGATTTATTTGATCCATACAGATCTTCTTTGACTTACAATGGGAATTATGGCCAATAAACCCATCATAAATTGAAAATGTCATAAGTCAAAATGCATTTAATACACCTAACCTACCAAACATCACAACTTAGCCTGGCCTACCTTAAACATGCTCAGAACATTTACACTAGCATGCAGTTGGGGAAAATAATCTAACACAAAATCTATTATATAATAAAGTGTTAGATCTCATGTAATTTATTGAATAGTATACTGAAAAGTGGGCTTCGCTGATAGCTCAGTTGGTAAAGAATCCACCTGCAATGCAGGAGTCCTGGGTTCAATCCCTGGGTTGGGAAGACCTCCTGAAGGAGGGAAAGGCTACCCACTCCAGTATTCTGGCCTGGAAAATCCCATGGACTGTATAGTCCATGGGATCGCAAAGAGTTGGACACGACTGAGTGACTTTCACACTCACATACTGAAAAACAGTTGTCTAAGTACAGAATGGTTGTAAATGTATTGGTTATTTACCCTCATGAGTCATGTGGCTGAGCGAGCTGTGACTTGCTGCTACTGCCCAGCATCACAAGATAGTATCATACCACACATCACTAGCTGGAGAAAAGGTAAAAATTCAAAGTGTGGCTTCTATTGAATGCATATCACCTTCATACTATTGTAAAGTCAAAAACAAAAGTAAGATGAAGCAGTATAAGTCAGGGACCATCTGCATTAAATGATTATCTACCAAGTTAATTTTTTAGCATATCTCTGTATATTTTGCTGCTAACTGGACTTAGCAGACTTAAGGGAGACTGGATTGTCAATATCAAATGCGCTTAGAAGCATGACAGGTTTTCCTAGTCCAGGCAAAAATAGTCATATGTACAAATTCATGATGTGGAGAAACAACGTGGCTTATTTAAGAACTATGAATATTGATAGTGAAGAGTAGGATGTAACATTGAAAAAATTAGTCGTGGTCAGGTCTCAAAGACTGCATTATGCCATGCTGAGAATTTCAAACTTATGTCCTAGAATTAGATTTGACCCAAAGGATATTGATCTGGGAAACAACAGTACTTTATATCAAAAAGTATGGATGCATCCAATGTAGCATGCAAAAGTTAATTTATAGCTTTCAGTTCAGTTCTGTTCATCACTCAGTTGTGTCTGACTCTTTGCAATGTGTCTGAGCACTTTGCAGTGCTCATGGACTGCAGCACACCATGCCTCCCTGTCCATCACCAACTCCTGGAGTTTACTCAAACTCATGTCCATTGAGTCGGTGATGCCATCCAACCATCTCATCCTCTGTCATCCCCTGCTCCTCCCACCTTCAACCTTTCCCAGCATCAGGGTCTTTTCCAGTGAGTCAGTTGTTTGCATCAGGTGGCCAAAGTATTGGAGTTTCACCTTCAGCATCATTCCTTCTAATGAATATTCAGGACTGATTTCCCTTAGGATGGACTGGTTGGATCTCCTTGCTGTCCAAGGGACTCTCAAGAGTCCTCTCTAACACCACAGTTCAAAAGCACCAATTCTTAGGTGCTCAGCCTTCTCTATAGTCCAACTCTCACATCCATGCGTGACTACTGGAAAAATCTTAGCTTTGACCATATGGACCTTTGTTGGCAAAGTAATGTCTCTGCTTTTTAATATGCTGTTTAGGTTGGTCATAGCTTTTCTTCCAAGGAGCAAGTGTCATTTAATTTCATGGCTGCAGTCACCATCTGCAGTGATTTTGGAGCCTCTCCCCCCGACAAAAAAAAATATCTGTCACTGTTTCCGCTGTTTCCCCATCTGTTTGCCATGAAATGATGGGACCAGATACCATGATCTTCGTTTTCTGAATGTTGAGTTTTAAGCCAGTTTTTTCACTCTCCTCTTTCATTTTCATCAAGAAGCTATTTAGTTCTTGTTTGATTTCTGCCATAAGTGTGGTGTCATCTGCATATCTGAGGTTATTGATATTTCTCCTGGCAATCTTGATTCCAGCTTGTGCTTCATCCAGTCCAGCATTTTTCATGATGTACTCTGCATATAAGTTAAATAAGCAGGGGTACAATATATAGCCTTGATGTACTCCTTTCTCTATTTGGAACCAGTCTGCTGTTCCATGTCCATTTCTAACTGTTGCTTCTCGACCTACATACAGATTTCTCAGGAGGTAGGTCAGGTGATCTGGTATTTCTAACTCTTTAAGAATTTTCCACAGTTTGTTGTGATCCACACAGTCAAAGGCCTTGGCATAGTCAATAAAGCAGAAGTAGCTGTTTTTCTGGAACTCTGTTGCTTTTTCCATGGTCCAGCTGATGTTGGCAATTTTATCTCTGGTTCCTCTGCCTTTTCTAAAACCAGCTTGAACATCTGGAAGTTCATGGTTCACATATTGCTGAAGCCTGGCTTGGAGAATTTTGAGCATTACTTTGCTAGCGTGTGAGATGAGTGTAATTGTATGGTAGTTTGAGCATTCTTTGGCATTGCCTTTCTTTGGGATTGGAATGAAAACTGACCTTTTCCAGCCAGTCTTGTGGCCACTGCTGAGTTTTCCAGATTTGCTGGCATAATGAGTGCAGCACTTTTGCACCATCATCTTTCAGGATTTGAAATAGCTCAACTGGAATTCCATCACCTCCACTAGCTTTGTTCATAGTGACACTTCCTAAGGCCCACTTGACTTTGCATTCCAGGATGTCTGGCTCTAGATGAGTGATCACCCCATTATGATTATCAGGTCATGAAGATCTTTTTCGTACAGTTCTGTGTATTCTTGCCACCTCTTGTTAATATCTTCTGCTTCTGTTAGGTCCATACCATTTCTGTTCTTTATCGAGCCCATCTTTGCATGAAATGTTCCCTTGGTATCTCTGATTTTCTTGGAGAAATCTTTAGTCTTTCCCATTCTATTGTGTGTGTATATATACATACATATATATATATATATGTATGTATATATATATGTATATGTATATATATAGCAGCTTTAAATCAAAGTAAAAAGTCAGTTTTCATTCCAATCCCAAAGAAAGGCAATGCCAAAGAATGCTCAAACTACTGCACAATTGCACTCATCTCACATGCTAGTAAAGTAATGCTCAAAATTCTCCAAGCCAGGCTTCAGCAATATGTGAACAGTGAACTTCCAGGTGTTCAAGCTGGTTTTAGAAAAGGCAGAGGAACCAGAGATCAAATTGCCAACATCAGCTGGATCATGGA
Source organism: Capricornis sumatraensis (assembly GCF_032405125.1). Taxonomy (NCBI): domain Eukaryota; kingdom Metazoa; phylum Chordata; class Mammalia; order Artiodactyla; family Bovidae; genus Capricornis; species Capricornis sumatraensis. The sequence continues at coordinate 21,422,798 of NC_091071.1, read as the reverse complement.
AAAAGCAACAGAGTTCCAGAAAAACATCTACTTCTGCTTTATTGACTATGCCAGAGCCTTTGACTGTGTGGATCACAATAAACTGTGGAAGATTGTGAAAGAGATGGGAATACCAGACCACCTGACCTGCCTCTTGAGAAACCTATATGCAGATCAGGAAGCAACAGTTAGAACTAGATATGGAACAACCGACTGGTTCCAAATAGGAAAAGGAGTATGTCAAGGCTGTATATTGTCACCCTGCTTATTTAACTTCTATGCAGAGTACATCATGAGAAACGGTGGGCTGGAAGAAGCACAAGCTGGAATCAAGATTGCCGGGAGAAATATCAATAACCTCAGATATGCAGATGACACCATCCTTATGGCAGAAAGTGAAGAGGAACTCAAAAGCCTCTTGATGAAAGTGAAAGAAGAGAGTGAAAAAGTTGGCTTAAAGCTCAACATTCAGAAAATGAAGATCATGGCATCTGGTCCCATCACTTCATGGGAAATAGATGGGGAAACAGTGGAAACAGTGGCTGACTTTATTTTTCTGGGCTCCAAAATCAGTGCAGATGGTGACTGCAGACACGGAATTAAAAGACGCTTACTCCTTGGAAGAAAAGTTATGACCAACCTAGATAGCATATTTAAAAGCAGAGACATTACTTTGCCAACAAAGGTCTGTCTAGTCAAGGCGATGGTCTTTCCAGTAGTCATGTATGGATGTGAGAGTTGGACTGTGAAGAAAGCTGAGGGCCAAAGAATTGATGCTTTTGAAGTGTGGTGTTGGAGAAGACTCTTGAGAGTCCCTTAGACTGCAAGGAGATCCAACCAGTCCATTCTGAAGGAGATCAGCCCTGGGATTTCTTTGGAAGGACTGATGCTGAAGCTGAAACTCCAGTACTTTGGCCTCCTCATGCGAAGAGTTGACTCACTGGAAAAGACTCTGATGCTGGGAGGGATTGGGGGCAGGAGGAGAAGGGGACGACAGAGGATGAGATGGCTGGATGGCATCACTGACTTGATGGACGTGAGTCTTGAGTGAACTCCGGGAATTGGTGACGGACAGGGAGGTCTGGCGTGCTGTGATTCATGGGGTCGCAAAGAGTCAGATACGACTGAGTACTGAACTGAACTGAACTGAATATCTAAAAAGGAAAAAAAGCACTTCATCTTAAATTTTTGAAAGGAGAATAAGAGCATACTCAAGGAAAATAAAAGGCAGGGAATAATTAGGCTCTCAAGTCTCATTTTACACCTTGTGCTTTTTATGGGTTCTCTTAAAATGTTTTTGCCCCTCCCCCTTCTTTTTGGTCGTATGCAAACTTCTACTCAGTCTTCTCAGGTGGCACTAGTGCTAAAGAACCCAACTGCCAATGCAGGAGACATAAGAAACATGGTTTCAGCCCCTGGGTTGGGAAGATCCCCTGGAGAAGGGAACAGCTACCCACTCCAGTATTCTTACTTGGAGAATTCAGTGGACAGAGGAGCCTGGTGGCCTACTGTCCATGGGGTCGCAGAGTCAGACAGGACCAAAGTGACTTAGCATGCATGCACGCACAACTCCTACTCATCCCTCAGGTCTAAATCAAACACAAGTTCTGTGAAATATTTTTGGAATCCCTCTGTACTAACACTGTACCTTGCACTTATTTGTTTTTGCCATTATTTCTCTGTGTCTATCTCCATCACTAGACTCTGAACTTCCTAACGACAAGAGCTACTTAATTTTTGCACTTCTAGGAGCTGGGTATATGGTAGGTACTTGTTCACATGTAGTCATCTGGTGAATGAATGGTCCCCATGGTTCTGGATTTACAGATGAAATTCAATAGATATAGACCATTCAATCACTAGATAATCAGGTCCTCCATCAATAATTTGGATCCTGGGAGTAATCTTGTTCACAAAATGTAAGAAGCTCTTAGTAAATGCTTTCTAATGAATTGGGAAGATGTGGTACACTACAAAACCGGGAATTAAGCTCAGCAATGTGATTATGTTGATGTTCCATTGAGTCTGGGGTCAAAAAGCTGTGATAAGGAAGTAATGCAAAATTGAGCCCTGGAACTGCAAGATATACCAGAGGGCTCTAGGACCTTATCAACCACCATGATCCTGAGGATATTTACTGAGAAATTTACTCACTGGGGTTGGTGACTTCTAGATATGGATTTGTCTGTCTGCTCTTCAAGCCACGCATTAATCTGCAGGAAGTTCTCTGAGCCTTGATCAAGACTAGCTTATTAGCATACCATTTCTTGCTGTTGTTCAGTCTCTCGGTCATGTCTGACTCTCTTCGACCTCGTAGACTGCAGCACCCTAGGCTTCCCAGTCCTTCACTATCTCCTGGAGTTTGCTCAAACTCATGTCCATTGAGTCACTGATGCCATCCAACCATCTTATCCTCTGTGCCCCCTTCTCCTCCTGCCCTCAATCTTTCCCAGGATCAGTATCTTTTCCAATGAGTCAGTTCTTCACATCACATGGCCAAAGTATTGGAGCTTCAGCTCCAGCATCAGTCCTTCTAATTAATAGTCAGGGTTGTTTTCCTTTAGGATTGACTGGTTTGATCTCCTTGATGTCCAAGGGATTTTCAAGAGTCTTCTCCAGCACCACAGTTTGAAAGCATCAGTTCTTCAGTGCTCAGCCTTCTTTATGGTCCAACTCTCACATCTGTATATGATTACTGGAAAAACCATAGTTTTGACTATATGGACTTTTGTTGGCAAAGTGATGTCTTTGCTTTTTAATATGCTGTCTAGGTTTGTCATAGCTTTTCTTCCAAGTAGCAAGCATCTTTTAATCTCATGGTTGCAGACACTGTACACAATCATTTCAGAGCCCACGAAAATAAAATCTTTCACTGTTTCCACTTTTTCCCCATCTCTTTGCCATGAAATGATGGGACCAGATGCCATGATCTTAATTTTTTGAATGTAGAGTTTTAAGCCAGCTTTTTCATTCTCTGTTTCATCAAGAGGCTGTTTCACTCTTCTTCATTTCTGCCATTTTCAGAATGGTATTATCTGCATATCTGAGGTTTTTGCTGTTTCTACTGGCAATCTTGATTCCAACTTGTGATTCAGCCAGCCCAGCATTTCACATGATATACTTTGCATATAAGTTAATCATAACATTAATAGCATACCATTAATTTCTATGTAAAGTAGAAGTCACAGACCATCACTGTGATGCAATACAATCCCCAAAGTGTAGGGAACTGAATCGTTTAAATTTCTAAACAGAAATGTGATGATATGTCTCAAAAAGTGATTCAGTGATAACAGAACAAGGAGCATCCTTGAGTAAGAAACAAAATAATAGGAAAGAGAAAGTCAGAAATTCCAGCTGAGGACCCTCAATGTCTGGTAAATGTCCAGAAAAGGCACATCTGTGGAGACAGAAAGTAGAGTAGTAGTTGCCTGGGTCTGGGGGTACAGAGAGAGATTCAGTACAAATGGGATCAAGGAGTCTTAACTGGGTGATGAAATTTTCTAACACTGGACTGTGGTGATGGACACAACTGGACACAACTCTGTCCAGCTACTAAAAATCATTAAATTGCATAGATTAGTTTTGTGTATGATATGAACATGATAAAGAAGGCTGAGCACCAAAGAATTGATGCTTTCAAATTGTGGTGCCGGAGAAGACTCTTGACAGTTCCTCAGACAGCAAGGAGATCAAACTATTTAATCCTAAAAGAAATCAATCCTGAATATTCATTGGAAGGACTGATGATAAAACTGAAGCTCCAATACTTTGGCCACCTGATGCGAAGAGCTGACTCATTGGAAAAGACCCTGATGCTGGGAAAGATTGAAGGCAGGCAAAGTGGGTGACAGAGGAGAAGATGGTTGAATGGTATCACTGACTCAATGGACATGAGTTTGAGCAAATTCCAGGAGATAATGATGTCAGGGAAGCCTGGAGTGCTGCAGTCCATGGGGTCACAAAGAGTTGGACATGACTTGAACATGGACATGACTGAACAACCACATGTAAATGATACCTCAACAAACTTGTTGTTTAAATGACTTGAGTATATCAAAGCATAACAAAGTTTGGTCAGACACCACTTGTAGCAGCTTTGCATGCAATTACACCAAGGATTAAGGAGACTGAGGCCAGGAAAAACTGAAGTAGGGGGTTACTTCATCCTGAAGACAGGATGGTCACTGCAGCACAGTTAACTTCCCACTATATAAGATGTCAAGCATAGATAGCAGTGGATAGAATGATCTAACAAACCTCCATGTACTCAGCATTCAGTTATAGCAATTATCCAACTTGTGGACAATTGTATTTCATCTAAAACCCTACCTACTTCATCTCACTCCATATGCTGGATTATACAGCTCTGTATTTTTAAAAATTTTTTAATATGGAAATCGTCAAATATATCTCAATCCAGACCAAACAGTACAATAAACCCCATCATCCTGCTTCCCAGCTTCAACAGTTATCAGCACATGGCCAGCCTTGTTTCCTCTGCCACCCTCTCACTATCCCCACCCCTGCATTATTTGCAAGACACCTCAGACATTTCATCTGCATTTATTTCATCTGTGAGTCATTTCATCTGCAAATATTCCACTGATTATCTTAAAAGGCAGGGAGGTGTTTTTTTTAATTCAGCCCCAACACCATGATCACTCCCACAAAATTAACAATATTTTCCTAATATTACTAAGTAACCAGCATTCAGATTTCCAATTGTATCACAAATATCAGAAACATTCTTTTAAGCGTTTGTTCACATGTTGCTATTTGCTGATATATATCAATATCTCTCAAGTTTCTTTTCATCTGGAGGCCTTCTCCCCAACACCATCCATTTCTCTCTCATTTCCTTTGCAATTTCTTTGCTGAAGAAACCAGGTCATTTGTCTGTAGAGTCTTTCACAGCCTAGATTTTGCAGCACTGGTTTTTAATAACAAAACATTGGAACCAGGAGATGCTTCCATCAAAAGACAGTCAGTTAAATAAATGAGGATATATCCATGTAATGGAATTCATAAAAGCTGTGATTAATTTACACCAACCAGAAAGATGCAATAGATACTTATTAAATACATGCTCTGTGCCAAGTTCTATTCTAGGTGTTAGCGAGATAGCAATGAATAAAGCAAAATCTCTGCCCTTTCAGAACATATATTTTAATGGAGCATGACAGACAAAAGCACATAAATGCATAGACTGTCAGGTGGCTGTAGGCGTGATGGAGAACAATGCAGCAGGAAAATAAGGAATAAGGAGCGTGAGGAGGTGGGGAATAGCAGGTGGCAATTTCAAATAAGATGCCAGGGAAGGCTATGAAGGGGTGACACAGGAACAAAGGCTAGAAGGAGGTGAGGAGTGAGCAAGTTATGCAGATAAATGGGGGGAAAGAGTTCAAGACAAAAGGAATAGCCAGGACAAAAGTCTAGGGGTGGGAGTGCGCCTAATATGTTCATGGAACAGACAAGGAGGTCACTGTGACTGGAGGGAGCCTGGGGAGAGGGGTAGGAGAGAAGCACTTCAGGGGAGTCCAGGGCCCAGATTGTGCAGGACTCTGCAGCCCTTCAGAAAGCGCGCTGGCTTTCACTTGGGCTGAGATGGAGTCATAGGAGAGTTTCCATCAGATGAAGCAGTGTCAGTGAAGGTAGCTTCTACACTTATTATATGGCTTGATACACTTCTCTTTGGCATAAACTCTGTCCATGGGGAAAGAAGTTGGGCCTTGCGGGACCATTTCTCCATCACCGAGGTCCTGCACGTGATCTCACGTACTGAAGACCAATCATCTTTCACTTGTCAGAGAGAGGACAGCTCAAAGGCCCCTCAGCTCTCCTGCTGAGATAGGACAAAGAGATCTGGGATGGGTAGAGTTTATTAAGAAGAGGTTACCCCAGAAAGCCCGATTCTCTGGTGAGATCCCCACTTTCTGCCATCTAGCCTGGGGCCTGGCAGTCTATCTGTCCCTCCCAGTGACCCTAAAGCAAACTACAACTTGTTCTGCCTGTTATTGTATCAATAAATGAAGTTTTATTTTGGCTGGCATACAGCCACGCCCATTCAGCCGCATCACCTCCTTCGTTCCTTTAAGCTGGAGCAGAGGTGGGGAGCTGCCCCAAAGACCTTGCAGCTCCAAAGCAGAAAATATTTGCTATCTGACCCTTTGCAGAAAACTTCACTCACCTGTCCTAGTGGAAATCAAGCCCCCTAAAGTCAGAATAAAGCTATGGTTTTTTCAGTAGTCGTGTATGGATGTGAGGGTTGGACTACAAAGAAAGCTTAGCATGGAAGAATTGATGCTTTTGAACTGTGATGTTGGAGAAGACTCTTGAGAGTTCCTTGGACAGCAAGGAGATCCAACCAGTCCATCCTAAAGGAAATCAGTCCTGATATTCATTGAAAAGACTGATGCTGAAGCTGATACTCCAGTACTTTGGCCACCTGATGCAAAGAACTGAATCACTGGAAAAGACCCTGATGCTGGGAAAGATTGAAGGTGGAAGGAGAAGGGGATGAGAGAGGATGAGACGGTTGGATGGCATCACCGATTCAATGAACATGAATTTGAGCAAGCTCCAGGAGTTGGTGATGGACATGGAGGCTGCTGCAGTTCATGGGGTCGCAAAGAGTCAGACAGGACTGAGTGACTGAACCGAACTGAAAGCCAGGACCCCCAGCGAGGTTGCTCTGGGTCTTTGGAGAGTCACAGCCTGGTTCCAGCTGAGACTTGCTGCCGTTCTGAGGAGCTCCTTCCTTGGTCTGAGATGAACGGTGGACACCCAGAGGCCCTCAGGTCCCTCTCCCCTTTTTCTTCCACTAGGCATATGGGCCCTGCCTCCACACATCGCCCCTCACACAAACATACGTGTGCACACACGCACACATACCCGGAGTGCAGCCCCTGGGTTGTAGGGTTTCTGCCTGGCTTCCTTCCTCTCGAACAACCGACCAAGAGTTCAGATCTCAGTTCTCCATTTACATGGACATGTTAGGTTAACTTCTCAGTGCCAACAGCATCTCCCTCGAAGGCTGCAGAGAGAATCAGTTGTGATGGCATACCAAGAGGCTGAGTCAAATGCCAGCAGGAACTATTATGGCCTCACACACTGCCGCCACTTATGCCCTCCTCCTACCCACTCCAGCATTCTTGGGCTTCCCTGGTGCTCAGCTGGTAAAGAATCTGCTTGCAATGCGGGAGACCTGGGTTCGATCCCTGGGTTGGGAAGATCCCCTGAAGAGAAAGGCTACCCACTCTGGTATTCTGGCCTGGAGAATTCTATGGACTGTATAGTCCATGGGAGTCGCAAAGAGTTGGACTCGACTGGGCGACTTTCACTTTCACTTACCCCATTTACTGAGCTAAAGTACAGTTCCACCCAGATGCAATCATAGACATTTCATCCTAGAACCAGCCCTAACAATCACAAGGCTACCGCATCTCTGCATCTGTGTCAACATCACAGCCCAGCTGTCCTCAGAGAAGCCCTGTGCACTCAGGCACCAGTGGACATCTCAGGCTCCCCCCACGACCCTCTCCCTTCTTCAGATAAAATCATGCCTCACTCCTCTGTGTGGTTTGAGTTGGGCTGATGACATCCCAAAAAGGAGTCTGACTGGAATGGTAGGGACAAAATAAGATGACTCTGCTGACCTCCAGCCTGCCCAGAGCACCTCCTCTTCAGCAGGTGAAGAGACCCAGGTAGCTTCCAGGAATCATGCCTATTTTCCAGCAGAGAATTTCCACTGCATTGGCCAATTTTTAAAATGGTCTTCCCCCTGTGGGCTCAGTCTAGAAGATGCCCCCTACTCTGGGCAACAGCACCATCCAGCTCTCAGAGCCTCTGTGGTCACTGGGTGGATGTCATTCCTCTGGCCTCCATCCTCACCACCATCTCAGGTGCTCACTTAGTATTCTCATCTTATTTCCAACCTGCAGCATCCCAGCAGTTTCTGGGGCCAGAAGTCTTCCCGATACCCCTCCCAGACTCAAACTGCATTACACTCCAATGTGTGGACAAAAGCTGCCTTTTATATCTCCTTTTAAAATGAGGGGAAAACCATTTGGATGTGTTTATAACAGGGATTAGTTAGTGTTAGAAGCTCAGTCATGTCTGACTCTTTGCAACCCCAAGGACTGTAGCCTGCGAGGCTCCCCTGTCCATGGAATTCTCCAGGCAAGAATACTGGAGTGGGTTGCCATTCCCTTCTCCAGGGGATCTTCCCAACCCTGGGATCAAACCTGGATTTCCTGCTTTGCAGGCAAATTCTTTATTGTCTGAACCACCAGGAAAGCCCAAAGATGCAAAGTGTTAGTTGCTCACTCAGTCCATGGAATTCTCTAAGCAACAATACTGAAAAGGGTAGCCATTCCCTTCTCCAGAAGATCTTCCCAACCTAGGATCAAACCCAGGTCTCCTGCATGGTAGGCAGATTCTTTACTGTCTGAGCCACAAGGGAAGGGTGGGGGGAGAAGTTGCAGTGATCACAATGATAGCCATGTTCCAAAGTTAGCCCATGTTCCAAAATAGCTGGGCCATTTTGTGTTATAAAGTAATGAAGGTTAGATGCAGGTGGAAGGAGGGTAGTCAAAAACATCTGGTTGCTTCCATGTCCTGACTATTGTAAGCAGTGCTGCAGTGGACCCTGGGGTGCATGCGTCTTTTTGAATTCCACATTTTCTTGGGGTGTATGCCCAAATGTCCATCAACAGATGGATGGATAAAGAAGATGTAGTGCATATACACACGGAATATTACTCAGTCATCAAAAGTAACAAAATCGGATCATTTGGAGAGACATGGATGGACCTACAGATTGTCATAGAGAGAGAAGTCAGAAAGAGCAAAACAAATATTGTACATTAACGCATATATGTGGGATCTAGAAAAATGGTACCAATGAACCTATTGCAGGGCAGCTATAGAGACATAGATAGAGAGAGCATTTTAAGAATTGGCCAATGCAGTGGAAAATCTCTGCTGGAAAATGGGCTTGATTCCTAGGAGGTACCTGGGTCTCTTGACCTGCTGAAGAGGGGCTGCTCTGGGCAGGCTGCGAGGCAGCAGAGTTATCTCATTTTGACACCATTCGTGTTGGACTTCTTTTGGGTGGCATCAGCCCCACTCAGACCACACAGGAGTGAAGGGGCATGTGGACCCCTTGGGGGAACAGAGGGTGGGATGAATTGGGAGACTGGGATTGACATTCACCATGTGTAAAACTTATGGCTAGAGGGAACCTGCTGTATACCATAGGAGCTCAGCTTGTCGCTCTGTGGTGACCTAGAGAGGTAGAACGGGGGTAGGGAGGTGTCCGAGGGAGGGGATACATAGATCCATAATTATCTATATACAGATATATATATACAGCTGATTCACATTGTTGCACAGCAGAAGCTAACACAATATTGTAAAACAAATGTACCCCAATAATAATAAAGAAACATTTTCTGAGCAGATGGGGGAGCCCAGCCTTCCCTACACCTCATTATTATATCTAGAATAGAAGCTAAAGGAAAGAAATTGTCCAGAATCCACCTAAGAAAGACCTACAAAGTCTTCGGTCAGCTGCAGCCCTGCCACATACAACTTGACATATGACTAAGAATAGCTATTCTAGTCCTGTTGGAACCTTTGTGTAGAAATGTGATGGACATGTTTTTCTACCCAGCACACTATCACCCCTGTTCTGTAAAAACCACTGAGGTTTTCATTTGTGGAACCATTTCCCCTTGCTGCCCTCCTGCTTTCCTCATCAGCCTGTAAGTCTCTGACAGTTAGGTGGGGTTGATCCCACTCCCTTGCTCCAGGGATGGGCAAGTAAGCCGGTGAGGACACTGCAAATCCTTGGCCACAGTGATGAGATCAGAGGTGAGCAGAAGCCCAGACTGAACCAATCAGAACCAACAAGCATCATGCCAAAGGTCTTAGCTTTCCGCTAGATAGGCAAGCTACATGGATGTGAGTCGCGCTACTGAGGACCCATCTTTGTCTCCTTTGAAGATGGTCTGCCTGAGAATGGAGCCAACCTAGACAATCCAGCAGAGCCAAGAGACAAGCCTTGATGATATCCCCAAATCTAGCCATGTCTAGAGCCAACTGAGCCCTTGACCTTTCCAGTTCATAAGCTAATAAATTCTTTTCTCTGTCTCTTAAACCAAGAGTTCTGCTTGATGCAAATATTTGCCAGCCACCAGGAAGTTAGGAAGGGGAGTTTAAGCATCCTTTCCCTCTAACCTGTGGGAAATCCCTTTTTGAGCACTTAGTAACTCTTGTCTTTTTTGGAGTAGGGGGTGCGGGTGGGGATGAAAATTCAAAAGGTCACCTTTTGTCCTCTCCTTTGGCCTTCTCCAACGAAAACAGAAATGGACAGGAGGGGAAACATTCCTTGACACGAAACAAATGAAAGTCTGTATTTTCTAAATAAGTCATTGATTTTGATAAGATACTCATGAAATCCCCAAAAGAGATGCAGGGAAAAGGCAAAAACAATTTACACAAATGCCAGGCAGAGAGAAGGGAGCATATGAGCCCAGGCATCTCCTGGGTGCCCGGATCAGCCTGACCCACCGAGCAGCATCTCACTTTCCAGAGAGTTCCCGTGGCCCACAGGGAGATAGCTTCCCATATGAGATGTGAAGGAGGAACATCTCCAAATTGAGGAGAAGCTTTCCCTAGCAGCCTTGTTTCTCCTGTTCCCCTCATAGCATCCTTATCACTTTTCAAGGGATGTGGGTTGTATGGAGATGGTAGGAAAGGATGGAGAATGGGCTGAGAGAACTGTACATTTTTCTATATAAAAAAATAACTGTTTGCTTTATACAAGTTTTATGGGCTTTTATCATTTGCTGTTAGACATCCTATTTCCACAATGCCAGATGACACCCTGAGGTCCATAAAGTTTGCAGAAATTCCCTAAACCACAATGGACTCTGACCTTCTCCATATGACTCTAGGGCAACCTCATCAACTAAGCGGGTGAGGAGCGTCCTGGTACTACTTCTTTTTTCTTTAGCCAAACTGTGTGGCTTACAAGATCTTAGTTCCCCAACCAGGGATGGAGCCTGGACCCTCTGCGATGAAAGCACCAAGTCCTAACTACTGGACCATCAGGGAGTTCCCAGTCCTGGTATTTCTATCAGCTCACACAGGTTGGCAAACACCGGCTTCACTCAGCGCATCCAAATCTCTCCTGCCCTTTTCTCCCTCCTGTTCATTGTTGATTTCTGAAGTGAAGTGTTGTTCAAAGGTTGACCTCCACTGAGTTCCAAAACCCCCACTCCAAGACTGTGGATCAGTTCCCCTGCTGGGATAGGCAGTCCCTGGGGGCTCACCGTCCCCATGGATAAGGAAGCAACCATACTAAGCCCTCTCGTCTCCAAAGCCATGAATACAACAATAATTTATTCATGCAATAACCATAATAATAATAATCCATGCAACAGTGAACTTTCCTTTTGTGCACTAGTTCTGTGGCCGCACTCAGTCAGGAAGGGAGAATACAAAGATAGACCAAGCTTGGTCTCTGCGCTTGAGGAGTTCATGGAAATCTAGCAAATAGGAAAAGGATGCCACCCTTGTAAAACCATCAGCTGTTAATAGAATTCCATATGAAGTTTAGATTCTAGATTGTCCACCTTCCTCTTTTCTACTTCTGTGCTCCTCCGAGTGGTCTGTCATTGTCTCTCTCTCTCCCCAACCCTGCCCCACCCACCCAAGCCTTCCCCCATTCTCCCCACCTCCCCCAGGTCCTGAAGCAATGCTGAAAAAGCCTTCCCTCCTGTGATGCATGGCAGGGTGGATTTTCCTGCACTCAACTCCAGCAGCACCCATGGCTTCTTCCCCCCAGTTCCCATCGCACACCTGCCTCCTCCCCTCTTGGAGTGCAGTGCTAGTCACAGAGCCACATCTGTGACCTGGGCCCCCAGAGCTCACTCCCCACTCTCTCCCTACACTGCATCTCCTTTTCTGTGACTCTGATCTGAATCTGGTACCCAGTGACAATTGGATAATTTCTGGCACCATCCAACGCTCTGAGCCGTAACTCTCCATAGATTTCATCTGCAGCATTCCTCCCTTCCGTTACTGATGTTCTGGCATCAGCTGAGGAATAGAAGCACATCCCTGAATCCTGCCTAGAGCCCACGTCAAGGAGAGACAAATAGGACTGTCCAGTGAGTGATCCTCAAAGCTCAGCCTTTCTGGAAGTGGGCTAGAGGGATCAGGGTTCCCACTGCTCTCAGAGGCTGGGCTGCAACTCACATCCAACTTCCACAAGAATCCTGCAGGTACCAGAAGCTGGAGGTCCCTCGCTATTCCCGTGCAGCTGGACTCTAAAGACAGATGACGCGTGACAGAGCCTTATGTTCCCCCATACACAAGGCTATGTGGGCAAAACTGCTATAAAAGTGGGTCTTCCCAGGAGGACACCCCCATGTTCAGCACAGACCACTCTGGAGGATGATGAGAGAATAGACAGGGCTTGTCTCATCCTGGTGGCTCTTGGCTTGCCAGAGGACTACCAAGGACTGATCCCCAAGGACTGATCCAAGGACTGATCCCCACCACACCATGCGGCATTTGCTCTCACTTACTCAGCCACAACCAGTCAATCCTAAAGGAAATCAGCCCTGAATATTCATTGGAAGGACTGATGCTGAAGCTGAAGCTCTAATACTTTGTCCACCTGGTGCAAAGACCTGACTCATAGGAAAAGAGCCTGATGGTGGGAAAGATTGAAGGCAAGAGAAGGGGACAACTGAGGATGAGATAGCTGGATTTGGATGGCATCATTGATTCAATGGACATGAGTTTCAGCAAGCTCCAGGAGCTGATGATGGACAGGGAAGCCTGGCATGCTTCAGCCCATGGGGTCGCAAACAATCGGACATGACTGAGTGACTGAACTGAACTGAACTCAGCCACAGCGTCTCTTGCAGAGTGTCTGTTTCCTGGGGTTGTTGTAACAAAGTACCAACAACCAGATGGCTTACAACAACCAAAATGTATTGTCTCATGGTTCTAAAGGTTAGAAGTTTAAGATCAAGGTGTCAGCTAGGCCATGCTTTCTGGGGGAGACTCCTTCCTGGCCTCTCCTAGCTTCTCTGTTTTGCCAGTTTTCCTTAACTTGTAGACGCATCACTCCAATCACAGGCCATCCTCTTCCAGCGCATCTTATCATTTTTTCCCTCTGTGCAAGTCTGTCTCTCCATCCAAATTTTCCTCTTTTTATAAAGACACTAGTCATTTTGGATTAAGGTCCAATGACAACCTCATTTTAACTTGATTACCTCTGTAAAGACCATTTCCAAATAAGGTCATATTCTGAAGTACAAGGGGTTAAAGCTTCAACATATCTTTTGGAGGGGGACACAGTTCAGCCCATAAAAGAGAGTCTCCCCAGCAAGACCCATCTGCCTTCCAAATGTATCATCAGATCTCTGTCTATCCCCAGTGGGCTGCACCCAAGACTCCATGTGACATACCCCAGGGCACACATTCTGGCCCACAGGGCCTGCCAACCTGGGCACTTAGTGCCTGCCCAGTCATTATAATTGTCAGTAATTTTTTAAAATATGTATTTATTTGGCTGCACCAGCTCTTAGTTGCAGCATGCAAGATATTTTAGTTGCAGCAGTGTGAATTCTTATTTGTGGCGCGTGGGATCTAGTTCCCTAACCAGGCATCAAACCCAGGTCCCTGCATTGGGAGCTCAGAGTCTTAGTCACTGGATCACCAGATGGTGGTGGTTTAGTCGCTAAGTCATGTCCGACTCTTGGTGACGCCACGGACTGTAGCCTGCCAGGCTCCTCTGTCCTTGGGATTCTCTAGGCAAGAATACTAGAGTGGGTTGTTGTTTTCTTCTTTAGGGGATCTTCCCCATCCAGATATCAAACCTGGGTTTCCTGCACTGCAGACAGATTCTTTACAAACTGAGCTCCCAGGGAAGTTCCTCAGTTATCAATCTTCACTATCTTGCCAGACTCCAGTTTGAGTATTTGTCTGATTAATTCATGGTAGCCCTGATGCCTGATGCTGGGAAAGATTGAAGGCAAAAGGAAAAGAGGGTGGCAGAGGATGAGATGTTTAGATAGCACCACTGACACAACAGACATAAATTTGAACAAACTCCAAGAGATAGTGAAGGACAGGGAAGCCTGGCGTGTTGCAGTCCATGAGGTTGCAAAGAGTTGGACACAACTTAGTGACTAAATGGCAACAACAACGGTGGTGAGATTATTGGGACAAATAAATAAATCCTGGAGGCTTCTGGTCAACTATCCACTACAGTCAGCACGTGCTGAGTGTCGTATTCACTAAGATCTCAAAAATGGAAAAAAGAAACCATCCAAAGCCATTATGTATGTGGAATTCATTTAAGCTACCTCTTTTAATGAGTAGGGCACCTCCCTACCACTTGACATGGAAGGCAGGTTATTAAGATGATGGGAAGGACAGCTGAATTAGTCGGTGACTAATGAAATACTTCAAATACACATAGCTCCTTTGACAGCATAGTCTTACTGTCACGTGGAGAAAGCATCATGACATTTATAAAACCTCAAAGGTGTTGTGATCCATCCTGGGCTCTGACTCTTCTGGGTTTAATCCTAGAACCTAAAGGGATACGGTCACAGCATCTCACCACAGCCCAAGTGGATTGTTTCCTCTGTCCTTTCCAGCTGCTCCTCCAATTCCTAAATCAATGGGACCATTTCTGCCACTGCCCTGGCACCGCTCATGGTCTCATCCAGCTGGGACAGGCCTGGTAAAACCCCAACAGCTGTGAGTCTACGAAACAAGGAGTGAGAGAAACATAAGCCATTCCAGGTGGGTGGAGAGCCTGGCATGAGGATAGATCTGAAATGATTCAACCCTAAATTGATAATCCTTGTCAAGAGCCTTCTGTTTGGTGTCCCCTATCTCATTTTGTTCAATTATTCATTCATTAGAAAGACATATCAAATGTTTACTAAAGAAGGTTGAACTCTAGTTTGAAACCCATTATTTTTCTCAATTATTCCTCTTCCTTCTGGTTCCTTCCTCCAGCCTATGTATTCTAGATATTGCATCTGAAAGGAGTACAGCTAAATACACTGAATTTTCCAACAAATTTCTGCCATAAAATCACTTCCTCATGCGGGTCTTATGGCCAGGGTCCAGATCTACAATGCCTAGTGCTCACTTGGTGCTCTGCTTTTCATGTAAAGAAAAACACCCAAGGGCTGAGAGTCTTTAAAGCTTATTAAGTGGAGGATTTACTTAGTTTCTGTGCTAACATTTCTGAGAGCCTGGCTACAGCCTCCCCTCTCCAAGCCCAAAAGCATTTCCATTAACTCTTTTTGTGGAGCCTACATTAAGAATTTCTCAAACATAAAGGAAATTCTTAGCTACAAGGTTTTTTTTTTTTTGCTGCTAAATTAAATTTAAATACCAGTTACTAAACACATGCTATGTATTGAACATGATGGGGAAATGCCAAAAAAAAAAAAAAAGGCGGGGCAAGGGGGAATCTTAGTTCCTGCCTCCTGGGGCTGATAGATGGAGAGACATACACAAATAAGTGAGCTACAGCAGGTTCTGGTAAATGCTGTGCTGGGGCCATGTAGCAGACACCACATGGGCTGCCCAGATCTTCCCAGATAACTTCATCCCCCGCTGCCACAGATGTTGGTGGCCATCAGCTCACACCGGGGTCCATCTGCAGGGGCAGCCCTCAGCTGAGGGAATCTGGCTTGCTCTTGGTAACGCCTCCTCTTGAGGGGCACCCCATGCAGTGACAGGCTGGTGTGGGGTCGTCTCTGCAGATCAGCCAAGGTCTCTCTTATAACTCCCTCCACTCACTCCTGCCTCTCCAGCTCCCTGTCTCTCCTACATGCAAATTCCTGCCTCAGAGTCCATTTCCTTAGAACCCAAGCCATGATGGGTACAAAGGGCAAAGGAATTTACTCAAACCAGAAAATCTGGAAAGGCATTTTGGACATTTATTCAGCCAGTGGTTATTAAGTACCTATTCTGACCTGGCACCATGTCAGGCACTGTGGGTACAATAGCTGACAAGGCAGATCTGGTTACTGCACTCACAAACAAGAGATAAATGCAAAGAAGTAAAGAAAGTGGTGTTGGCTAATATGAAATAAGAAGTCATAGGAAAGGGCTCCTTTGGGCAAGGTGGCCTTCCCCCAAAATGTCAAAGGGGCCAGGGTCAGATTCGGTCAGTCTAGGTGAAGGACATGTTAAGTGCAAAGTTCCTGAGACAGGAACAAACTGGGTGTATCTAAGGAACGAAATGAAGACCCACGTGATGGACTTCTCTGGTGGCTCAGTGGATGAGAATCTGCCTGCCAATGCAGGAGACACAGGTTCGATCCCTGGTCCAGGAAGATCCCACATGCTCCGGAGCAACTAAGCCCATGTGCCACGACTACTGAGCCTGCGCTCTAGAGCCGGAGAGCCGCAACTACTGAAGCGGGTGTGCCTACAGCCTGTGCTCCTTTACATCTAACCTCTATCCTTTACAAGAGAAGGCAGGACAATGAGAAGCCTGTGCACCGCAATGAAGGGTAGCCCCTGCCTGCCCCAGTAGAGAAAGCCCACATGCAGCAACAAAGACTCAGTGTACCCAAAAATACACTAAACAAATAAAAAGTTCAAAAAAAGACCCATGTGACAAGATGAGAGTGGGCACAGGAGAAAGACGGGAGGCTTGTAAGATCATGTAAGACCTTAAAGATTAGGCAGCTGGGTTGCACTCTAAGGAAGATGAAAAGGCATTGGCAATTTCAGGGTGGGGAGTATTTTCTGCAGTTTAGGAAGAAGGAAGATGGTTCTGGTTGCTAGGTAAAGAAGGCAGGGAGACCTGCTGGGAAGTTTTATTGCAGTGTGGGTTAGAGGTGACAGTGACTTGGGCTAAGGAGGTGGCAGAGGAGACAGCATTAGAGGGTTCTGCGTCCCACACTTAGGACAGACAGCAGGACTTGCTGACATTTTGCCAGGCATGTGAGGAAGAGCTACAAGGTCAGGATGACTCCCAGATTTGATCTTTTGGCAACTGGACAGTGATGCCATTTACTAAAAAGAGGAAGAAAGATGAGTAGGCAATTTAAGGATAGAGGTTAGATGTAAAGGATTCCAGATGGAGATAACATTGATGCCATCGAGATAGGAAAATGCAGCACACATTCCAGAACCTGCTGCTCATCTAACGAGTGTAATGTGGTCGGCATATAGAGTGAGGGTGGTGGGCAGGAGAGGTTGGAAAAAGTCATTCAACTGAATAAAGAACCCAGAGAGAAAATCAGATTTGAGAGAAAAAGATCACTCAGTGTGCGTTGGGCATTTTAAGTCAGTGGTCCTCTGGATGGAAAGTGGTGCTGGCAACTCGAAGTACTTAGCTGGAGTTCCAGCCGGAAGTAAAGGCAGAGGCTCCTGGCGGTGGTTCCTGTGGGCGGGGCTGAGATCACACAGGCAGACACGCTGTGGGCGGGGCTGAGTGGAGTCCTGGAGAGCCGTGTTGGGAGGTAGGGTGGGGAGCAGACAGCAAAGGAGCCTTTGGGTCAAGAACATCAGGACAGCTCCAGATAGCTCAGGGTCACAGGAGCCAAAAGAGGAAAGACTTTTGCAAAATGCAAGCTTCATTAAAAATTAGCCACCTGCTCTCCTCTGCATCTAGAAGTCTTCCTGAGAAGTGTGGCTTCAGGGGCCTGCTCCCTTTTATGGGAAGAGCCTTCTGCACCTCCAGCGGAGCCTGTCCCCATGGCCAGAGAGGACTCCCAGGGACCAAAGCCTCCCTCCTCCAACTTCATCCCTTCTGCTTTAGCCTCTTTGTTTCTCATAAGGGCAAGGGTGTGGCTTGGAGGCACTGCCTCTCCGTGAACAGGAAGGCTCTTCACAGTGATGGGTCTCACACTTCCCATGCATGTAACTCGCTGGAGAGCTTGTTACTGCAAACCCAAGCCTAGAGGTTTGGGTTCAGAAGTGTGAGATGGGGCCCACGGGTCTGTATTTCTAACAAGCTCCCAGCTGCTGTTGCTATTGCAGGGCCATGGACCACACTTTGAATTGCAATGCCGTAAAGCATCCTGGACTGAAATACTGACTTCTTGTAGCCAGGTTTCTGGAGTTGTACTAAGATGATAAAAATAATAGTGAATATTCATTGAGCTCTTATTATGTGCTGCTCACTGCTAAGTGCTTCCTATGTATTATTTTATTCTTAAAACAGTGCTATGAGGAGGTACAATTATTAGCCTCAGAGAGTTTGAGTAATTTGCCCAAGGCCACACAGCTTTAGCAGTGTTGAGGTTTTTTTCCCTGTCTCCACCCTCTGAGCCTGTGACCTTACCCAGTGCTTACATCAAATGTCCAAGTGGGTGGGACCTGCTAGGAGCCCAGCCTGCTGAGGACTATGCCAGCCCTGCTGGGTGATCCTGAGACCTCTTGTTATGAAACTGGCCATCTGTCCCCTGCCACGATGGTTTTCATCATGCCCCACCATTGACACACACACCAGTGGAATTCACAATAGGCCTCCGCAGACACAGCAAAATTTCCACCTTGCACATGGGTGAAGTGTCAAAGAAACTGGAAGCAACTGTAAGTCTTGACTCACAAGCAGTCCAATAATTCCCAACTATCACCGTTAAGACAACAATGTCACAGCAACAATCGATCACAACGAACCACGCCCAAGATGAGAGAGTCTGCCTATATGTGTGAGTCTTAATACACTGTGGTGCAGAGTGGGTGAGAGCAATGTGCCATGAGTGCAACCTTAAACCTACTCTAATTTGGGGGGAGTTCCCCAAAAGATACAGTGGTTAAAACTCCACCTTCTAATGCAGGGGTTGCAGGTTCGATCTCTGGTCAGAGAACTAAGATCCCACACGCCTCAGGGTCCAGCCAAAAAATTAAATTAAATAAATAGATAAAACATGTTTAAAAGAAGAGTCACTCTAAGTTTGGGAGTCGGAAAGTAAATCATTTGATCACCTCTTGTCTCCCTACCTGATTGACATCTGTGTTTTTACCTGCCTGTTATCCACTGCACTTCCAGCTCAGCCTGAGGAATGAGCTCCCCTCTGTCTGAGGCACACTGGGTAGAGGCACCCAGACCTGGTGCCAGTGGTGGGCATGTGGCCAGGACTTGGCCACTGAGCCCACGAGACTCCCCAAACCTGACTGTTGCTTCAGGGATGGTCACCTCACACGAGCAGGCCCAGTCAGACTCAGGGCTGGAACCTCAGCCAGGCCTCTGAGAAACAAGAACCTCTCCTGTCTCTTGACCTTAAAGCTGAGAGAATGAAGTCCCAGAGCTGCTGGGGTCCATGCAGAGTTGGGTGACTACATAATTTATCACCCAAATCTGGACACTTTTGAAGGTAAAAGGAGATGCCGTTAATAACTATGCTGGTGTTTAGTTTTCCAGTCATGTCCAACTCTTTGCAACCCCATGGACTATAGCCTGCCAGGCTCCTCTGTCCACAGGGAAACTCCGGGCAAGAATACTGGAGTGGGTTGCCATGCCCTCCTCCAGAGGATCTTCCCTACCCAGGGATCGAACCCATGTCTCCTGCATTGCAGGTGGATTCTTTACTGTCTGAGCCACCACGGACACCCCGATTATGCTGGACAACAGGTAAATATTCACATTTTCCCAGTCAAAATGGAGTGATTCTATTCATGAGAAGAGCTGACAGCAAGGAAAAGGGAACTCAGAAATAGAAACTGGGTCCTGCTGATTGGTTTTATTTAATAATTTTTTAATTATTAAAATACTTTGGCCACCTGATGCAGAGAACTGACTCACTGGAAAAGACCCTGATATTGTGCAAGATTGAAGACAGGAGGAGAAGGGGATGACAGAGGATGAGATGGTTGGATGGCATCACCAACTCGATGGACATGAGTTTGAGCAGACTCTGGGAGTTGATGGTGGACAGGGAAGCCTGGTGTGCTGCAGTTCATGGGGACACAAGAGTCAGACACAACTGAGAGATGAACTGAACTGAATTTTTTAAATAGATTTTTTTTTGAGCAGTTTTCCGTGCATTGTAAAATTGAGTAGAAAGTAGACAGAGTTCCCTTATAACCCCTGCCTCTTCACAGAAGGAAATGGCAACCCACTCCAGTGTTCTTGCCTGGAAAATCCCAGGGACAGGGAAGCCTGGGGGGCTGCCATCTATGGGGTCGCACAGAGTCGGATATGACTGAAGCGACTTAGCAGCAGCAGCAGCTTCACATTAAAATACAGCCGCCCTGCCTATCCACATCTCACACCAGATACATTTGTGATAATCAATGAGGCTATAACATCACATTTATCACTGAAAGTCCATAGTGTTTACTTAGGGTTCATGTTTGATATTGTACACTCTGTGGGTGTGAACAAATGTACAATGACATATAGCCATCATTATAGTTCGCACAGAGTAATTTCACTGTCCTAAAAATCCTCTGTGTTCTGTCTATCCATTCCTCTCTTCCTCTGAACACCTGATAATCACTCACCTTTTTAATGTCTCCATAGCTTTGCAGAGTCGCACATGGCTGAGTGACTGAACAAAAAGTTTGCTGTATCTAAAATGCTGTACAGCTGGAATCATGCATTAGGTAGACTTTTCAGACTGGCTTCTTTTGCTTGGTAATATGCATTAAGTTTCCTCTGTGTCTTTTTGTGGCTTGATATGTCATTTATTTTTAGCACTGAATGATAGCCCATTGTCTGGATGGACCGCTGCTTATTTATCCATTCACCTACAGAAGGACAGCTTGGTTGCTTCCAAGTTTTGGCAATTACGAATAAAGCTGTTAAAAACATCCATGTGCCAGTTTTTGTGAAGACATTGTTTTTAACTCATTTTCCTAAACACCAAGGATTTAACGAACTTTTTATTTTAGAACAATTTTAGATTTACAGAAAAACTGCAAAGACAGAACAGAGAGTTGCCATATACCCTTCATTCAGTTTCCCCTAATGTTAACTTCTTACGTCACCAACTATATTTATCACAGCTAAGAAAACAACATTTGGACATCGCTACTAACTGAAGTCCAGACCATTCAGATTTCACCGCCTTTTCCATTAGTGACATTTTCTGTTCCAGGATTCCACCCAGGAGACCGCATTACGTTTAGCTGTCACTTCTCCTTAGGTTCCTCTAGTTTGTGATGGTTTCTCAGTCTCTTTTGTTTGTTTGCTGTTTTTCACAGCATTGAGAGTTTTGCAGAGTACTGGTCAGAAATTTTGTGGAATTTCTCTCAATTTGGGTTTCTCTGATGTTTTTTCTTATGGTTAGACTGGAGTCATGGGCTTCAAGGAAAGTATCCCAGAAGTGAAGTGCCCTTCCCAACAGAGCACAGCAAGATGTACATATTGTCAAAATGACTTGTCACTGGCCGTGTTGACTTTGATCACTTGGCCAACATGATGTTCACCAGGCTTTTTCTCCTTAAAGTTGCCTTATTTAGTTTCGCCTGTCTGTACTCTGTTCTTTGGAAGCATGAAATTAAGCCCAGACCGTGCTCCAGAGAAGAGGTAATTAAGCTCCAACTCCTGACTAGTGGTAGTTTTGAGCCCCTGAGCCCACCTATAACTGAAGCCAAACACCCCCAGCCATTTTCGTTTCCATGAGTAAATATGTTCTTTTATTGCTGGAACCAATTTGGGTTGAATTTCTGTCAGTTGCAAGTGAAAGACTTTTTACTCCATACTCCTTCTTGCTTATTTCAACCCCTCCTCCACACAAAAGCCAGCATGATTTGTGAATATATGATAAGTTCTCAGAACTACCCCTAGGTCACAGCCTATTTGTACAGCCTGCGTGATGAGCATCACTTGAGCTCTCGAACTGATGTAGCCCTGCAGCTTCAACCCCATCTGCCTCTCTGGGATAATATATTCTGTTGACCCAACACTGTCAGGAAAGCAGCCTATTTAGACTTGCTGTTTTATCACATTCAAAGAGCTTAAACACCCAGCAGTATTTATAGACATGATCCTTATCAAGGGCGGGGGGAAAGGGCTCTTTGTCAATCTTGGTGACCCAGATCGGAGGTTAATGATCTTGCTGGGGCTGTTAAGTTCAATCTTGTGATTCTGTGCATTTCACAGTAATGAGAGGAGCCTGGATATACTGAAACATCCAGTTCCTTAACTGTTAATTCATCTATTCAATAAGTATTTATTGAGTTTGCTATGTGTTGGCTACTGTACCAGGCTTAGGGAACACGGCGCTAAACATGAAAACATTCATATCAGCATGGTGCTTATTTCTAGTGGGCAAACAGTTAATAAAGAGGTAAATGAGGAGATAAATCAGGTAATTTCAGACCATAAGTTCCATGAGGGAGATAACAGGGGACCTGGCAAGAGAATAACCAACGGGGGAGAAGAGAGGAGGGCTCTACATGGGGCTTTACATCTTCTTGAGAAGATGTCTCTAAAAACCGAAAGGAGAAAAGGAGTCAATCATGAGAAACACTAGGGGAAGATATTTCCGGGCAGAGGAAACAGCACTGCCAAAGGCAGAAGGCAAGAAAAAGCTTGTCGTGTTCCAGAATCAAGGCAGAAGCCAGCACGAGTATAAAGTGGGGAGTGGGGAGAAAAGCAATCAAAGCTTTCATTGAAGAAGTGGGCAAGGGCCATCGTGTAGGACCTTTGTAGCCATGGAAACAAGGAGTTGCAAGAAAGGGAGCAATACTCTCCAGTTTATGTTCTTAAAGATGCTCTGACTGCTGAGTAGAAAAGGGACTGTGAGGTGAAAGAATGAAAAAAAGGAAGCCAGTTAGCTGTCACTGAAGTCCAGGCAAGAAGCGATGCTGACTAGATTGAGGTGGTAGTTATAAACTCAAGGACAAAGGGATAGATTTTAGATTACTTTTGGCCGATAGGACATGCTGGTGAATTATAAGTGAGGAAAGCCACCTGACTCCCAGAGTCAGGGCTTGAGCATGGCACCGTCACCTGAAGTGCATGTGGGGTTCTGATTTGGACCTATTTCATTTGTGATGCCTGTTAGTGGATAGTGAAGCTGGGCATCTGCTGAGAGGGAGAGATGGTGAGAAAGAGGGGAATTAAGAGAGAAAAACATTTGAAATGACAGTCTCAGAGAGCAGTTAAACAAATGCCATGAAGAACATGCGGATTTCCTGATAGTTCGGTTGGTAAAGAATCCTCCTGTAAAGTAGAAGACCCCAGTTCGATTCCTGGGTTGGGAAGATCTGCTGGAGAAGGGATAGGCTACCCACACCAGTATTCTTGGGCTTCCCTTGTGGCTCAGCTGGTAAAGAATCCACCTGCAATGCAAGAGATCTGGGTTCGATCCCTGGGTTGGGAAGATCCCCTGGAGAAGGCTACCTACTCCAGTATTCTGGCCTGGAGAATTCCATGGTCTGTATGGTCCATGCAGTCACAAAGATTCAGACATGACTGAGCGACTTTCACTTTCTCAAAGAACATGTGATGAGGTTTCTGGGGAAGATTATATGACCACTTGAAATCTGTGGTTCTGAAACTAACATTAAGCAAGGCAACCCAGATGTGTGATTTTCTCCTGCAGTATTTAACTCCACACATGAAGACTGATGGTTTGGTCCAACCAATGATGAATTTTTTTCTAGATGAACAGATAAAGGGGCAGTGGAGGATGTTTGAGAAAGTGTGCTGATGGTAATGGGAAATGGAATCTGCGTCTCTTGAATAGAAGGACATTCAAGAGACAGGATTTAGGTCAATGGACTAGACATGCTTTGTCCAGTATGATAGCCACATGTGGCTATCAAATGCTTGAAATGCATCTGGTTGAAATTGATATATACAGTCAGTATAAAGCACACATATTTCAAAGAGTATGAAAAATAGAATGTGGGACTTCCCTGGTGGTCCAGTGGCTAAGACTATGCACTCCCATTGCAGGAGGTCCAGGTTTGAAGCCTGGTCAGGAAACTTGATCCCACATACTGCAACTAAAGATCCCAAGTACCACAACTAAAAATCCCATATGTTGCAACAAAGACTTGGTACAACTCAATAAATAAATAAGTAGTTTTTTAAAAGGAAGAAAAAAATAGAATGTGAAATATCAATAATGATGTTTCTGTTGGTTACAATGATAACGATAATTGTGATTGTTATTGTCTCAGACATGTCCGACTCTCTGTGATCCCATGGACTGCAGCATGCCAGGCTTAACTGTCCTTCACTATCTCCTGGAGCTTGTGCAAACTCATGTCTATTGAGTCAGTGATGCCATCCAACCATCTCATCCTCTGTCGTCACTTTCTCCTCCTGCTTTCAATCTTTCCCAGCATCAGGGCCTTTTCTAATGAGTCAGCTCGTCACATCAGGTGGTCAAAGTATTAGAGCTTCAGCTTCAGCATCAGTCCTGCCAATAAATATTCAGGATTGATTTCCTTTAGGATTGACTGGTTTGATCTCCTTGCAATCCAAGGGACTCTAAAGAGTCTTCACCAACACCACAGTTCAAAAGCATCAATTCTTCAGTGCTCAGCCATCTTTACGGTCCAGCTCTCACATCCATACATGACTACTGGAAAAACCATATCTTTGACTATATAGACCTTTGTTGGCAAAGTAATGTCTCTGCTTTTTAACATGTGATCTAGGTTTGTCATAGTTTTTCTTCCAAGGAGCAGGTGTCTTTTAATTTCACGGCTGCAGTCACCATCCACAGTGATTTTGGAACCAGAGAAAATAAAGTCTGTCAATGTTATATTGTTCCTAAAAATATAACAATCATATTTTGCATCTATTGGTTAAATAAAAATACTTAAATTAATTTAACTATTCATATTTCTTTATTCCCTGGTGGGTCAGATAGTAAAGCATCTGCCCACAATGCAGGAGACCCGGGTTTGATCCCTGGGTTGGGAAGATCCCCTGGAGAAGGAAATGGAAACCTACTCCAGTACTCTTGCCTAGAAAATTCCATGGATGGAGGAACCTGGTGGGCTACATACAGTCCATGGGGTTGCAAAGAGTCAGATACGACTGAGCAACTTCACTTCACTTCACTACAATGTGGCTACTAGAAAATTTTAAGTGACATATGTAGCTTTCATTAGTTTTCTATTGGACAGGACTGAACTAAAAGTCTCATTGAGTTAGGAAAATGTTTCAAGTGGAGGTATTAGAATAGGAGAGGACATATAGGTCAAAAAGGGGGAAACTTGAAATTCACATTTAAGAGACTGTACAGTTACCATCAACAAGGTGACGGGAAGGCCAAGCAAAGGGGACATTAAAAGGTTGGATGATATCTGTGTAAATGCTGAAATCACCAAGAATGATGAGAACAGGGTGGGAATAGAGACAGTGACTCTTTAGGCACTAGAGTCTCTAATGATTGAGAAGAAAGCAGATGACCACTTTGAAGAGAAGCAGCTGGCACTATAATCTATGGCTTCACTTGAAAGATTCTGGGAATTTTTGGAAAGGGAAAATGTTTGAGGATTGGCAAAGGGGAGCCCTGGGGTTCATGAGTTAAGAGAGAAAAGCAACCTAACTTGGGAAGTCTGCCCAGGAGGCTTGCAGAACTCTGGCTTAAGGCAAGGCAAGAAACCAAAAAAAAATGTTTGGGGGAGAACTTGAAAATATAGGGATGCCTCCTGGTTACAAACTGGGGATTCTAGGGAGCTCAGAGGAAATGTTTGGGGAGGGAAGTGATGGGAGAGAGGGGAAGCTGGTGCAATCAGTATGAAGAAAGCAGTGTGGGTCTACGATGCTGGGTGATGGCAGATGCCCTTGAAGACTTGGAGTTCTGAGGGTGAGTGATGCAATCAGGCCCCTGCTGTCAGGGCTCTGGTCCTGAGAACATCTCAGAAGCAAGTGAATGATCAGCTGAAGCCATGTCCCGAATACTTAGCCTGATGGTTTAGAAGCTAAGTGACAGTCTTCAGGCAACTGACATTCTCACTGGTTCTGAGAGATGTTTTAAAGGAATAATAATTAGTACTGATAAAAAAGAATAATTATCCTAATGAGAGGTACCAGGAATAATTAGAATTTGCAATGATGCTGTTCTGAAGACAAGTTAGAAAGGGCTTTTGATTAAACTAGATCAATGAGGGAAGATATTGGAAACAATGAGTGAGAGTGTCTGCGAATGTGTCAGTGGAGACATGGGTGGAAAATGCTGCTGAGGGAGAATTTAAGAATGCTTACCCAGGAAAATGTGCTCACAGAGAGATTTATGTCTTTTTCACTATTATTTTAATATAGATTATATATAATATACATAGATAGATTAGTTTATGCACCAGAAGGAATCAGGAGCAATCTATATTACTAGCTAACTGAGGCCACCAATAGGAATTGAAGTTTAAAAACGATGGTTACCGGGCTTCCTTGGTGGTTCAGTGGTAAAGAATTCACCTGCCAATGCAGGAGACCCAGGTTCGATCCCTGATCCAGGAAGATTCCACGTGCCACGGAGCAACAAAGGTGTGTGTCACAGCTATGGAGCCTGTGCTCCAGAACCTGGGAACCGCAGCTACTGAAGCCCGTCCCGCTTAGGAGCCTGTGCTCAGCAATAAGAGACGCCACCGCGCTGAGAAGCCTGAGCACTGCAGCTAGAAAGTAGCCTCCGCTCAACGCAGCTAGAGAATGCCCGTGCAGCAACGAAGCCCCAACGCAGCCAACAGATAAACTAATAAAACCATTTTAAAAAGGATGGTTACTGTCATCATTACACACTTCTGTGATGTTAACATTTTTATAATAAGCATATATTACTTTTGTAAACAGAACATATATATATATATAAATTTTGAAACTACCTTTGAAAACAAATTATACATATATGCATGTATAATTTGAATTTCTATAGCAATCTTTTCAAAAGGGTTTACAGTTTGTGACATGGAGAGAGGGACAAACTTTACAGAGAGCAAATATTTTCGTCTTTAAGGGCCACACCGTGTCCATCACAACTACTCAACTCTGCCCTGGTAGCTTGAAAACAGCTAAGGACAACACATAGATTACTGCGTGTGGCCGTTATCCCCAATAAAATTTATTTACAAAAGAGGCAGTCGTCCCGAATTTGACCCACAGGCCATAGTTGGCCAGCCCCTGAAAAATACACACATGGAATGAAATAGTAGCCAATTGAAGAGAAACAAAAAAGCAAATGACATAGGTTTTCTCTCACATTCGCTTGGCAACAGTTAATGTAATTCTGGGTGCGATTTATGCCACGGTAACACTTTTGAAGAGAAAAAGGATTTTAAAAAAAACAAAGCTGAGGCAATGAAACAATTATCTCAGACAGCCTAGAGATAGGCTGCTGAGACAGATGCTCAGACAGATGCTGCTGACCTTATTCAGAGAACTTACTTTGGACTTTCTTAGAGGTCAAGGCAAAGAAGGAAACATGAGACTTTCAAACCTCTCATCAGCAGATAAAAGAAAACATCCTGGTTTAGAAGGAAAATTGGTCTCTTCCCATTATTTGAGCTTCAAGAGAATCTTGTATTCTTTTGGTGGTGTTTTGGGTTTTTTGGTTTGTTTGTTTTAGAGGAGGGTGACCAACAACGCTTTCCCAGGACAGTCACAGTTACAGCAATGAAAGTTTCATGTCTTGAGAAACTCCTCCATCCCAGTTTAAAAACTGAAGGTTCTACATCTCAAGAATCTCCTCATTCTTGGGCAAATGAGGATGGTTGTTCACCCTAATGTTTTAACAAACACTGAGGGTTGAGTTCTCAATGATACTGTCTTAATGTACAGAATTATTTTCACATATGTTGATTTCTTGTATCAACCAAAAAAAAAATTGCCAACACATCATTCATTCAACATTTAAATATTTATTGAGAATTTAAGAATGCTTACCCAGGAAAATGTGCTCACAGAGAAATTCATGCCTGCTGTGGACCAGGCACTGTAGATACCAAGGTAAATAAAACGGTTAGGTTCTCAGCCCAGAGTCAGAGAGCAGGTTGCTAAGAAATGGAGCAGAAGCTTGGACAGCTGCCTCAGTTAATGAGACCATGAGGAGGGAAAGGCAGACACTGGACACCAGAAGAGCAATAATTGGAAGTGAAAGCATGCATGGCAGAGAGGGCAATGCGATTGTTCCCATGGGCATGACGGAAGAGGAGAAAGCAGAGAAATCTCAAGGACACAAGGATTCCTCTATTGAAAACACAAAGGCATTTATGATGCAGAACTTCAGAATGGGAACCCTGGGCCACAGAGGGCACCTACGCTTCTCAGTTAAAGCTGATGATGAAGCAGCCAAACATAACCCACTGAGGGCAACTCTATCGAATGTCACAAGTAGATGCCTGAGGGCTGGCCCTGCGCCACAAACATCTGCAGATCCTTACATTTTAAAAAATTACTTAAATGTTTATTTATTTATTTATTTATTTTTATTTTTATTTTTACTTTATTTTGCTTTACAATACTGTATTGGTTTTGCCATACATTGACATGAATCCGCCATGGGTGTACATGAGTTCCCAATCCTGAACCCCCCTCCCACCTCCCACCTCCCACCCCATATCATCTCTCTGGATCATCCCCATGCACCAGCCCCAAGCATCCTGTATCCTGTATCAAACATAGACTGGCGATTCGTTTCTTACCTGATAGTATACATGTTTCAATGCCATTCTCCCAAATCATCCCACCCTCTCCCTCTCCCACAGAGTCTAAAAGTCTGTTCTATACATCTGTGTCTCTTTTGCTGTCTCACATAGAGGGTTATCATTACCATCTTTCTAAATTCCATATATATGTGTTAGTATACTATATTGGTGTTTTTCTTTCTGGCTTACTTCACTCCGTATAATCGGCTCCAGTTTCATCCACCGCATTAGAACTGATTCAAATGTATTATTTTTAATGGCTGAGTAATACTCCATAGTGTATATGTACCACAGCTTTCTTATCCATTCATCTGCTGATGGACATCTAGGTTGTTTCCACGTCCTGGCTATTATAAACAGTGCTGTGATGAACATTGGGGTACATGTGTCTCTTTCAATTCTGGTTTCCTCGGTGTGTATGCCCAGCAGTGGGATTGCTGGGTCATAAGACAGTTCTATTTGCAATAAAAAATTACTTAAATTTTAAAAATCTGAGATATTCCACAAAATCGTCTGAATTTTGTCAGTCTGAAGATCTGATGATCTGTCCCTGGATGGCACAATCAGCTGGAGTGGATCTTGGCCACCCCCATAGACAGGTGTCTATACTCCAGCGTGAGGGGACCCCAGCACTCCCTCTAACCCTCTGACATTGAGGCCACTGGCCAGTCACCATTTGCCATTATACATGCCCTAGTCTTTTGTTCACACTCAGGCTGTTTCATTTATTTATATTAAGTTCCTGCCCTAGTAGGCATTTCTATACTCAAGTTAGTGACTTGCAGGCTAAGCAAATTAACCAAGATATTTCCTGGTGATCCACGGGGCATGAGAGGAGACTCAAGATCCTTAGAGCGCTTAATGTTCTTGAGACCAGCCTGTAATTGTTTGAGCTCTACCTCACCTAGGAGATGGTGTCTTTTCCATTCCTCACAGAAACTGTAAAACTTTACCTGAACCCCTGCCCTCATCACCCTTAGATGACACGCTAGCCTTTATTTCCCTCCTCTCACTGAACCCCAAACTTCTCTTTGGGGAAACTTGACCACCCACCAGACCATCAGCTCCACGAGGGCAAGGACTATGTCTGTTCTGTTCACTGCTAGATCCTGGGCACTGAGGGATTCTCAATAAAAATGACTGGATAAGCAAGTAAAATGTCTATCCTTTATCCAAGACTAATTATTCATCCTTCTGACTGTTAATCTTACCTCCTTCAAGCATTCTTGGATACTTTGCCCTAGTGAGAGATTTCCTCCAAATCAAGCATCAAGATATCAGCTTTCCTGCCCACTCCAAGGAAAGGTGAAGGCAAAACATTCTAAAATTCAAGGGATTGTAGATGAGGTAGGCAGAATTCTAAGATGTTCCCATGATTTCCCACTCAAATCTCCAGGCATTAAAAAATATGCCTGTGGTCATGTTGCCTTATGTGGCAAAAACCACTTTTTAGATTTAATTAAGGTAACTTATCAGTTGGCTTTGAGTTTCATCAAAAGGGAGATTATCCAGTGAGCCTAATACAATCATATGAGCTTTAAAAGCTCAGAGTTTTCTCAAGTTGACAGCAGAAGAGTAAGTACAAGAGATTCAAAAGATGAGAAAGATACATATCCTCATTGACTTTGACTATAAAGGGGACCAATATAAGGACTTGAGTGTGGCCAACAGCCAGCCAGGAAACTGGAACCTCAGTCCTACAACCACTAGAACAGAGTTCTACCAACCCTGTAAATGACCCTGGGTGTGCTTTCTTCCCCAGGGCTTCCAGATGAGAGTCTAGCCTGGCTAACACCTTGATTGAAGCCTTAGGAGAACTGAAACAGAGAATCCAGCTAAGTTCTCTTTGACTCCACAGAACTGTGAGATAATAAACAGATACTGTTTTAAGCCACTGAGTTTGTAGTAATTAGTTACACAGCAATAGAAAACTAATACCATGAAGAGATACACCCCCAATGTTCAGGGTAACACTATTTACAATAGCTATTTAAAATACACTATAATGAGCTATTAGTCATTAAAAAGAATGAAATAATGCCATTTGTAGCAACATGGGTGGACCCAGAGATTATCGTACTAAGTGAAGTAAGCCAGACGGGGAAAAACAAATATCATATGATATCACTTATATGCGCAATCTAAAAAAAAGATACAAATGAATTTATCTACAAAACAGGAATAAATAAACCCACAGACATAGAAAACAAACTCATGGTTATTACTAAAGGGGAAAGGGTGGGGGAGGGATAAATTAGGAGGTCGGGATTAACAGAAACACACTACTATATATAAAACAGACAATCAACAAGGACCTACTATATAGCACAGGAAACTATATCTTGTAATAACTTATAAGGGAAAAGAATGTGAAAAAATATATATACGAATAATTGAATCACTGTACTGTGCACACATACTTCAATAAAATAAAATTAAATTAAAAAAGAAAGAGAAAACTAATGACATTACCACCTGGCTCTGTTTAATAGAGAGAGAGATACACTAAAGGATGTAATGCTGCCCACACCTGGAGAACAAAGACGAGCAGACACAAGCCAGCTGCCCACTTATTGTGGAGGCCAGTTCCCCAAGCTGACAGGATACACCCTTTGAAGCCAAGTGCAACAGCGCTCCAATGCACAACCTAGCCCGGGAGGAGAGGAACTGGGGAAAAGAACATGGAGGTACCCAGCATTCCAGGCAAGGGGACACACGCCAAGGAGGGGGCCCCTGAGGTCCATGACAAGTTGAGCGGAGACTGGGTCTCACCTCACTCCCAGTGAGGTCTTGCTCGAGTTGTACCACTTTGCACACCATGCAAGAGAGCCACATAACCTGAACATCCCAGGCGCCACTGGCCTGGGACACAAATGAGGTCACATCAGCACTCATACTCACCATTTGCTTGTTCAGACCCCTTCCTGTTGACTGTATTAGTTAAGGCACAAGATAAGTTCCTGGAACAGAGAGATGCAAATACATAGTAGTTTATTTCAGCTGGTAAAGAATCCACCTGCAATGCAGGAGACCCTGGTTTCATTCCTGGGTGGGGAAGATCCACTGGAGAAGGGATAGGCTACCCACACCAGTATTCTTGGGCTTCCCTGGTGGCTCAGCTGGTAAAGAATCCACCTGCAATGAGAGAGACCTGAGTTTGATCCCTGGGTTGGGAAGATCTGAGAAGGGAACAGCTACCCACTTCAGTATTCTGGCTTGGATAATTCCATGGACTGTATAGTCCATGGGTCACAAAGAGTTGTACGTGACTGAGCAACTTTCACACTTAAGCAAAATAGAAGTTTATATCTCTGTCATGTAACATCTCAAAGACAGGCAGTAGTCCTGAGCAGGAGGGTGACTCTACTCCACACTGTTGCTTAAGGTTCCTGGTTCCTTCTACCTGAGATGTTCTCATCCAAGTCAGAGCTCAAGTCCACATTCCAGTCCTCAGAGAAGAGGAGGAGAGGGAAGAGGCCAAGCAACAGAAGCGGAGGCCAAGCAATTTCTTTTTAAGGAAGTGACACAGCCCTTCCTCTCACACTCCACTGGCAAGACCATGGCCATACCTACCTGCAAGGGAGGCTGGGAAATGCAGTCCTCATTAGGTAGCTGTGGAGTCCTACTGCTGAAAGATGAGATTACATTCTGGCGAGCCATAAGGAGTTCATGGGAGAGCACCACCTCAAGCTTGCCGGGAACCTTGGAATACGTTTCTCACAAACTTGAACACCACCTGAGTATCACAATCCCTGTGTGTCATCCATCTCTGCTTTGTCAGAGCTCTGGGAATCTGCATGGAAAGCACTGCCCTGACCAGAGGGTGTCCTCTTGGGCTTCCAGCACTGTCTTAGTTAGGGATCCCTCCAAGCCAAGCCAGAGGCAAGTATTTGGGTGCAGGTAGTTGATTTGATTGAGGGAGAAACTGGGTCTTCTTCTGATGGGTGGGGCCATGCTCAGTAAGTCTTTAACCCAGTTTTCTGTTGATGGGCAGGGCTGTGTTCCCTCCCTGTTGTTTGACCTGAGGCCAAACTATGGTGGAGGTAGTGAGGATAATGGTGACCTCCTTCAAAAGGTCCCATGCATGCACTGCTGCACTCAGTGCACTTCAGTAGGCCACCACTGACCCACGCCTCCACCAGAGACTCCTGGACACTCACAGGCAAGTCTGGGTCAGTCTCTTGTGGGAACACTGCTCCTTTCTCCTGGGTCTTGGTGCACACAAGGTTTTTGTGTGTGTGTGTGTGTGTGCCCTCCAAGAGTCTGTTTCCCCAGTCCTGTGTAAGTGCTGGCGGCTCTATGGTGGGGTTAATGGCGACCTCCCTGAAGAGGGCTTATGCCATAACCAGGTCTGCTGCACCCAGAGCCCCTGCCCTGCAGCAGGCCACTGCTGACCCATACATCTGCAGGGGACACTCAAACACAATTCTGGCTCAGTCTCTGTGGGGTCTCTGGGTCCTGGTGCACACAAGGTTTGTTTGAGCCCTCTGGGCATGTCTGGTGAGTATGGGGTTTGATTCTAAATGCAATTCCACCCTTCCTACCATCTTGTTGAGCTTCTCCTTTACCCTTGGACGTGGGGTATCTGTTTTGGGTGGGATCTAACATTCTCCTGTCGACAGTTGTTCAGCAGTGAGTTGTAATTTTGGAGTTCTTGCAGGAGAAGATGAGTGCACATCCTTCTTCTCCTCCATCTTTTACTAACCTTCTACTTCACCATCTTTTTGCTAATCTCATCACTTCATGGGAAATAGATGGGGAAACAATGGAAACAGTGAGAGACTTTATTTGGGGGGCCCCAAAATCACTGCAGATGGTGACAGCAGCCATGAAATGAAAAGATGCTTGCTCCTTGGAAGAAATGTTATGATCAACCTAGATAGCATATTAAAAAGCAGAGATATTACTTTGCCAACAAAGGTCCATCTAGTCAAAGCTATGGTTTTTCCAGTAATCATGTATGGATGTGAGAGTTGATATATAAAGAAAGCTGAGTGCTGAAGAATTGATGCTTTTGAACTGTGGCATTGGAGAGGAGTCTTGAGAGTCCCTTGGACTGCAAGGAGATCCAACCAGTCCATTGTAAAGGAAATCACTCCTGATATTCATTGGAAGGACGAATGTTGAAGCTGAAACTCCAATACTTTGGCCACCTGATGCAAAGAACTGACTCATTGGAAAAGACCCTGATGCTGGGAAAGGTTGAAGGCGGGAGGAGAAGGGGATGACAGAGGCTGAGATGGTTGGATGGCATCACCAACTTGATGGACATGAATTTGAGCAAGCTCCAGGAGTTGGTGATGGACAGGGAGGCCCGGAGTGCTGCAGTCCATGGGGTCACAATGACTTGGACATGACTGAGTGACTGAACTGAATTGAGCTGATCTGAGATGGGATCCCAAGAGACAAAACTAAAGAAACAGGGAGAGTAGTGAGGGAAGGAGGAAAAACCAATAAATGGTGAGCTGTTGACTTGACTACTTGATTATGATTCAGTCCCACTGTGGACTTTCTGAAGAACCATCCCTCTGAAGGACCGGAGGCTGGGACATTTATCTACTGCCTTGAGACTATCCCTGGGGGCATTGTCATCCACCAAGGTAGAGAAGCAGAGAGAGAATGTAGGCACCTGAGGCAGGACACCATCCAAATGCATAAGAACTGCCTGCAGAGGCTGCTGCTGAAATCTGACGAGCGCCAAGGGATATAGTGTGGGCTGGGCTGGGGACATGACCTCCTGTCTTCTCTGAGCCTAGAAATGAATCCTTAAAGGATCCTCATCACAATTTCCTTGCCCTCAGGCAAGCCACCCATGCAATTAATGTCTCAGGTGCATAAGCTTCTGGGTCCAGTCCTGACTGAGGAACAGCCCTGATCACCACAAAAGTTGTCCATTAACATGCCTGTCTTCTGGAGATTAAGTGGATTCATCAAGGCATTTCTGGTTCTCAATAAATATCAGTTGTTGTTTTAATTATTATTATTAAGTTGAAGGTTCGTGAACAATGCTCGGCTCCCGCCAGGTAAGCTGTATGTAATATAAAAGAGCATTATTCTGAACCAAGATCACACAGTTATTAAATGGAGCCTGGATTCAATCCAGGCAACTTGATTCTCAGTCTATGCTCTCCTTCAGTATGGCCTGCCACCTCTCCGGGGTAATCACCGACAGATTTATTATATCATAATATGATTGTGATGTTAATGCCTGGGGCTTCCTCAGGAGGCACCCAGGAAGATGCTCAAGCACAAGAAGGGACACTGCAAGAATTCATGACAAGTGAGCCTCCAGGACAGCCATCCTCCCAGCCCCAAGCAGAAGAGACCATCTCAGCAGTGATCATCACTGAATCCTTCGACCGTTCCCAACAGATGGAAAGGATTAGAAGTTGGAGACGAGGCTGGGGCCTTAGAGAACGCTAAATTCTGGTGCAGGAGCTTTAAAGCCTTGGCATCAGCGATTTCAGGTTGGTTAGCTTTTTAGGACACTGCAAAGAAATTGGATGTGGAGGGGCAGGTGCAGGGAGCAGCCGCCGGGCCTGGAAGGCTGCCACGCCACCTGCGATGGGAGAGAGCAGAGAAGAAAGCTCATTAACCATCCCCAGATCATTAACTCTGGGTCCCCAGGGGCACAATCACTGAGTTTGGACTTTTCCTTTGGTTGGTCTCTCTGCAAGGGTCCCTGGGGTTTCCAGCCAGGGCCCAGGTGCTCATCTCTGGAAGAAGGTGGTACAAACCTCCCCTCTAGACAGCAAGAGTTAGTAACCATTGTGATTTGGGTAGAATAACAAAGGCTACTATTTGCTGAAAACGGCTCTGCTCAGGTGAGGAAACTGAGCCTCAGAGAGGTTAGTTAACTTGCCTAGGGTACACAGGTTAAAAGTGGCAGACCCAGAGGACAAAGCAAACTCATCTGGATCTCCAAACCACATTCTTGACATTACTTTGCCCTCCGCTTTGTAGGATAGATTAAAACAGTTCTCCATAGTCAGCAGGAGCAGCCAAGAATGTATTTCAGGGGCCTGGGCTGCAGGCAGAGGGGTGTGGGCAGGGGAAGAGCTGGTCATATGGCGTGGGTCATTCAGGTAAGCATTGATAGTCCCTTACATGGTAAATAAATTCATTGGTTGATATTTATTAAGTGCCCCCTATTTTTGAGGCCTTGGGGATGGAAGGGCAAATGGGAGAAACTGGGTCCCAGTTTCTGGGAGGCAGGGGAGAGAGGAGACCTCGACACCACTCATCTCAGTTGGTGATGGAGACAGTGAGAGGAAAGAAAGAAGGACAAGACCCAGAGTGACACCAGCGCAGGCTGCAGGGCCATCCTGGAGACCTTTCTGGGGAGGAGGCCCTTGGCTGAAGCCTGAATAGTGAGAACCAACTCCAGGGAGGTCTGGAGTGAGAGAATTCAAAGGAAAGAGACAGCAAATGTCCTGATGTGAGAACAGACAGGCTAAGTCTAAGAACTGAAAGCAGCTGTGTGTCTGGGGACCAGGAGTGATGGGGGTGGACCAAGCGAGATCCAAAAAGCCCCGCCCCCAGGCTGGCTCAACCCCTCTTCTCTGACCCCTCACCCTTGGATTCTATTAGTACATTTCTGTGTCAGGTTTGCTAGCCAGCCTCTGATGGGTCCTAGCAGAGGCCTGGGCACATAATAGGAGCTTAACTGGTTTTCACTGAACAGATCTGACCTGACCCCCCAAGGGAGAAGGTGGTACCTATCAGGAGGGTTTGCATGGCAGCCATAAGGCCACTGCTATGAGGAGCAGGTCAGACTTCATGCTGCAATGAGATGGGAGGCATGGCTTGGCTTGGCTTCTCTCTGAATTGAGGATTATTTAGGGCTCTCTCTGTGGGTGGTGGGAGAAGGCAATGGCACCCCACTCCAGTACTCTTGCCTGGAAAATCCCATGGACGAAGGAGCCTGGTAGGCTGCAGTCCATGGGGTCGCTAAGAGTCAGGCATGACTGAACGATTTCAATTTCACTTTTCACTCTTCACTCTAATGCATTGGAGAAGGAAATGGCAACCCACTCCAGTGTTCTTGCCTGGAGAATCCCAGGGACAGCAGAGCCTGGTGGGCTGCCGTCTATGGGGTCACACAGAGTCGGACACGACTGAAGCTACTTAGCAGCAGCAGCGGCAGCATGTGGGTGGTGGAGGGTGGCTGCGGGGAGGAGTGGTGGTCAGGGGTGTTGGGTGGTGGAGGGTGGCTGCGGGGAGGGGTGGTGGTCAGGGGTGTTGGGTGGTGGAGGGTGGCTGCGGGGAGGGGTGGTGGTCAGGGGTGTTGGGTGGTGGAGGGTGGCTATGGGGAGGGGTGATGGTCAGGGGTCTGTGTTCTTGGCTGCTCCAGGATCAGGCAAAGCTCTGTCCCCTCTGCCTGAACTCTCCTCCTCCAGAATGATGGCTCCCTCACTTCTTTCAAGACTATTTTTTGGCTTCACTGGGTCTTCATTGCTGTGTGACGGCTTTCTCTAGTTGAGGCAGGCAGGGCTACTCTTTAGTTCTCACTTAGGTGGCTTCTCTTGTTGCAAAGCACAGGCTCTAGAGCTTGGGCTCAGTAGCTGTGGCACGTGGGCTTAGTTGTGCCACAACATGTGGAACCTTCCCAGACTAGAGATCGAACCTGTGCCCTCTGCATTGCAGATGGATTCTTCACCACTGGACCACCAGGGAAGTTTCAGGATTTTCTTTACACTTCACCTTTGGAGAAAACTCTGAAAACCTCTCCTCCAACCTCCAGAACTTTTCTCCCCTTTCCCCATCTTACTTTCTCCAAAGGACTTGTCACTCTGAACATTCCATAGATTTACATATTGACATTGTTTCTTGCCTGTCTCCCCAGCACTAGAATGCAAGCTTCATGGAAGAAAGATACTTGCTTTTTGGTTAATTGCTATGCCAAGCTCAATAAATATTTGTTGCATGAAAGAAACCAACAAATGAATGAACGTTACCAGAGGCAGATGACTTGAGGCAGAACAAACATCACCTGTAGGACACCATTTAAGAAGTGGCAGCCCTGGAATAAGACAAGTTTGCATTTCAATAAACTTACTCAACATTTGCCAATTAGCACATCTAGGAGAAAGCTATTTCAACATGTACATTTTGTGTTTCATGCTTCAGTAGTATTTTTATTTTGAAGTAATAGTGGTGATCTGGGGAACACCATACACTTTTCAATGCTTAAAGCCTTCAAACCCAGCCTTAAACTCTGCAGCTCTCCATCCTGCCAAACCTTATCTATCAGATGGAGCCACCGAGGGAAAATTCAACACCCACTGACTTTTGTATATGTGTGTATGCTCAGTTGCTCAGTCATGTATGACTTTGCGACCCCATGGACTGTAGCCCACCAGACTCCTCTGTCCATGGGACGCTACAGGCAAAAATACTGGAGTGCGTTGCCATGCCCTCCTCCATGGAATTTTCCTGACTTAGGGATTGAACCCGCATCTCCTGGATTGCAGGCAGATTCTTTAACCACTGAGCCACCTGGGAAGCCCCCCCCCCCCACATTGACTTTTAACTTTCCTCTAAAATTTAGAGCCTCTAGCAATCTCAACCTTTCGTTTGAGTAAGTTTTACCCAGCTTGGGTATGGTTTAGTAAAATGCAGATTTCTGGGCCCAGTGGTTCTAGGGTAGAGCCTGGCCACAGACTCTGCTGTGAGAAATATGTCTCATTGCTCTGAAGGATGAATTTAATGTTGGTACCCATCAGGACATGGAGTCAAAAGAAGGAGACTCAAGTACCACACTGGTTAGTAAAAAATCTATAACCTCCAGATATTTCAAGATAAAAAAATCCTAAAGGGATGAAGAGTTGAGGAGGAGATGATGGGAAACTGCCCAAGACAGAGCAGCAAGCAGACCCCTCCTTTGTCTCCTGACAGCACACCATCCTGACGCTGCATCCTACCTGGTTACACAGTGTGGCCACGTCCAGTGCTGCAGGGGAGAGCTACATGCCGGGAAAGACTGTTTATTATTGCCCTGGGAGAAGGTTTTGCCTGTAGCCTATAAGTCTTGGGGCAAAATCATCCCCTTGGAGATAAGCTTGCAGCAAGTAACTAGATACCTGAAAATGTTTAAACGTCAAAAATACCTAGTCAATCTGGAAATCAAAACAGCTCTTGTGGATAAAAGAATGGGCACCAGAGTCAATTTCTGGCTGTTCCATTCATGGCTGTTTGACCTTGGAAAATTTATTTAGCACTGTGTGCCTCAGTTTACTTCTCCAAAAACTGGAGATAATGTTCATATCTACCTCATTAAGCTGTTAAAAAAGTTCTGAGGACAGTGCCAGCCAGAGTAACAGCTGTTCTCTTCATTCAAGATCCTGGAACCACTATTCTTGGGTCATTCTCTCATGCCATGGTTTGCAGCTCACACTCTAAATTTCCTCATCTGCCAAAGGAGATGAGAACAGCCACCCTCGTTGCCTGAGATTTGACCCAGGCATTGCTGAGTAGGCTGTTGCTGTGATGCAACATCACACACAATGTTTGTGTGTGTGTGTGTGTGTGTGTGTGTGTGTAGCTTTGTTAAATTTTATCATGTGCATAGATCTGTGTGATCTCCACCACAGTCAAGATCCATTACCACAAGCCTCCCTCCCCTACTGTCAAATCCATGGCAACCTGGAGTCTCCATTTCTATAATTCTGTCATTTCAAGAATGTTACCTAAATGGAATCATACAGTATGTACTCTTTGGGGACTGGCTTTTTTTTCCCACTCAGCCTAATTCCCTTGAGATCCATCCAAGTTGTTATATGTATCAACAGTTTGCTCTTTTTTATTGCTGACCAGTAATTCATAGCAGGGATGTTCCACAGTTTGTTTAACCACCCATCCATTATAGGACACTTGGATTACCTCCAATTATTGCTTATGATGAATAAAGCTTCTATGTACATTCATGTATAGGCTTTTCTGTTAACGTTAAGTCTTCATCTCTCTGGGACAAATGCCCAAGAGTGCAATTGCTGGGTTATATGGGAAGTGAAGTTGCTCAGTCGTGTCTGACTCTTTGCGACCCCATGGACTGTAGCCCGCCAGACTCCTCTGTCCATGGGATTCTCCAGACAAGAGTACTGGAGTGGGTTGCCATTTCCTTCTCCAGGGGATCTTCCCAAACCAGGGATCAAACCTGGGTCTCCTGCATTACAGGCAGACACTTTATCCTCTGAGCCACCAGGGATAGAACACATATTCAATGTCATAAGAAATGCCATATTCTTTTTTGAGAGAGGTTGTATCACTTTACATCCCCATCAGCAATGAATGAATGAGCCCAGTCCTCTCATTCTCACTAGCATTTGGTTTTATCACTAATTTTGTTTTTTAACTTTTAACCATCCTGATAGATACATAGTGATATCTCATTGTGGTTTTAATTTGCATTTCCCCAACAGCTAATCACGTGAACATCTTTTCACATGACCCTCACTGACTTTGACAGGACCCATCTTCAGAAATTCTTCTCACTTGGTAAATAAAGAAAATAACAACAATAGCACTTAACACACAGAGATGCTGTGAAAGTTTTCATGAAGCAGCTAAAGAGTGATTGGCACATAAGGATTCAAGAAATGTTAGCTGTGTCTGTTCTTGCAAGAGAGGGGTTAGCAGTATAAGCTAGGATTTCCCTGGTCACTTGCTGCAACTAGAGAAACCCCTCATGCAGCCACAAAGACCTAACACAGCCATAAATAAATAAATAATAGTATAAGCTGCAAAGTCAAACAGAACCTTGCCCTACTGTAGCTGAGAATCTCCTTTCTAGTTCTCACTGTATTTCTCTTTAAAATGGGAAGAATGGCATTCCTTTCCCTACTGAGTCACCAAGAAACTCAGATAAGACATGTAAAGCACTTACTATAGTGCCGGCTAACTGCTACTGCTAAGTCACTTCAGTTGTGTCCGACTCTGTGCGACCCCATAGATGGCAGCCCACCAGGCTCCACCATCCTTGGGATTCTCCAGGCAAGAACACTGGAGTGGGTTGCCATTTCCTTCTCCAATGCATGAAAGTGAAAAGTGAAAGTGAAGTCGCTCAGTCGTGTCCGACTCTTCGTGACCCCATGGACTGCAGCCTACCAGGCTCCTCCATCCATGAGATTTTCCAGGCAAGAGTACTGGAGTGGGGTGCCAAGTGCCTAGAAAGTACTTAACTGTTTTTCCCTCAAGTATGAAGTTTATCAGGTGGCAGAAGTGATAAAGAACCTGCCTGGCAATGCAGGAGACGTAAGAGATGAGTGTTCTATCCCTGGGTTGGGAAGATCACCTGGAGGAGAGCACAGCAACTCACTCCAGTATTCTTGCCTGAAGAATCCCATGGACAGAGGAGCGTGGAGACCTACAGTCCATAGTGTTGCAAAGAGTCAGATATGACAGAAGGGACTTAGCACGGCACACACATGCAATTTATCAGAGGCCTCTATTAAGCCTTGTCTCCCTAACTGACTCTTCATGCTTCTCCCTTCATGGCTTTCCACCCACCAGGGTCACTCTGCTGGGGCTGGGATGGGGCAATACTGGATACAAACTCTCCCTCTGAGGACTACTGTTCCAGTGGGGGCCCCCACTGCTCCAGAAGAAACAATAGATTTGGCTGGAGAGCTGGGTGAGATCACATTTATCTAAGAAGCTTCCAAATGAAAACTAGCATTTGTACTTATTGCATTTCACCTCCAAATTTGATTACATTTCTCTCCTGCTGTAAATCTGCCTTCCCTTCTGCCAACTTATTATTAAAGCCAGGATGGAATTGGTAGAGTGATACGTAAAATTTCCATCTTGGCTTTGACATTCCAGGAAGTTACAAAGCAATTACAGCTGCTGAGCCTCAGGCCCTGATGAATCACAGAGCACAGCAAGGGATGGAAGGGGCCAGAGTGGGGACACGAGGGAGATAGTGAGCTGGGAATCAAAGGTCAATTAAAATGAAACAGTCAATTTTAATTTGAACGTCTTGCTTATATTCACATCCTCTTCCCATAAATGAGAAAGTAAATGAAGCCTGCTCATTTGTGTGGATGTGGTATGTATTTCTTTTTTTTTTTTTTCGAGGACAATGAAGGTTTTTGAAATGGTTTCAGAGTCTTGAAGATTTGAAATTTAACATGTCCCAGGGAGAAAACATGTAATGTGGTGACCTGCCCAAATGTCAGCAGCTGCCTAACAAAGAGCCATCAGCACTTAGGGCCATGAGGGTCTAATGCCATCAGTTCCAGCTTTGGGAATAAGCACCTCTGTACTTCGGTCCTGGCTCCACCACTTAATAGCTGTATGAGCTTAGCCAAAGTGTGAGCAACTTCTCTGTGCCCCTAGTTTCTCATCAGTAAAATGAAGATAACAAGGCTTATCCCCACTGTTTATTTTAAAGATTAAGATAAATAATGTACCCAAGGTGTCAAGCACATCACTTGTCCAGGTGTTCAATGTTATTTCTTTTCTTCTTGATCAGTGGACCTGAAGTCCAACCAAATGACCTTAAACAACAAACAGTTTAACTAGATTTTTTTTTTTCTTTCTATTTTTTGGCCAGGCAACATGAGGAATCTTAGCTTCCCAACCAGGGAGCGAACCCATGCCCCCAGCAGTGGAAGCAAGGTGTCTTAAGCACTGGACCACCAGGTAAGCCCTTAGACATTAATTTAGTGGTATTCACCTTCCTGATGGGGGCTTAGGTTTCAGGACAGTTTTAATTTCCTTCATGTGGGTTTCTTGAACTTGTTTCTCTCCCAGAGGCAAATAGTGGGATTCAGCACCACGGACAGCAGAGGTGCTTTTTGCCTGGTTATCACGGCGTTCATTGGCTGACTGGCACTTTGGCCCCTTCCTGTCAGCTCAGGGCTCAAAGACTTACTGTGAGCTGTACTGTTGACTTGGGGTTGGCCTGGAGTCTTATGGTTCTGGCTCTCATCAGTGGGAAACATTTGCTTCCCAGTTTGTATTTCTCTCCTCTAGTTCAGGTCAGGGATTCCTCTAGAAGAAATTCCCAGTCTTGGAAAGGACCTGCTCTGCCTGCAGGTGTGGGTTTCTGGAATGGGAAAGGTGAGACAAAGGTTACTTGGGAGAACTAGGAATGGGAATTACCCTTGATAATCCAGGACAGTGTAGCTTGGGTGGAGAAGTAAGAACTTTTCTTTTTTTTTCAGAAGAGTCAAGTTGGTATGAATCTGAACGAAGAGGAAGAGAAACAAATGGGAGAATATACAGCAAATTCAACACCCAGAAGACTCAAGTTCACAACAAAGCAAGATGCAATGCATGGATCAAAGTGGTTCAAGAATAAGACTATGAATAGCTAGTGGGCACCAGAATGCTCTTTCAAAGTGATGCACAGAATATGCAGGAGAATATCCATTTCAAAGGAGCTGGGTCAACATGAGCCAGAGCACCCACTGGGGAAACAAAAGCTAGAAACGGAGCACTGTCCAACTGGGGGGTGAGGAGCAATGCAGTAGCAGTGGTTTATTGTCCTTTTCTGCCCCTCCATGGACCTTTCCTAGGACCTAGGGCCTTCCCTAGGGGTGGTTCCTAGCAAAGATGGTGGTGATGGGAATTGTGCGGGGTTTTCAAGAGGAAGGCAAGAAGGGGGTGTTTCCCCCACCCCTTTATCATATTCATCATCATGTCACAAACCGCTGCCCTGGATAAAGAAGAGCAAAGCTGTGTACCTAAGGGAAAATCCCAAGTTGTCACAGTACGTACACGGGGAGAGATCAAGAGCAGCTCCAGCTGAGGGTGAGGTCATGGTGTTAGCCTGAAATTGAAGGGAGAAGAAGGCAGAAACAATATCCACACATAACACACCTCTGCCTGGCAGCAATCAACACCTGTTAATTCATTAGCAAGGTTTGGTTCCTGAGAACACCTGCTCCTCTCTTCCCCCAGCATCTGATGTTGTCCTTGAAATCAGAATGCCAGCTTCCCAGGGAGGAGCAGAAACACCAACAAACACAGCTGGCAAAAGGCACCCAGCTGGCCTCCGTCCTCATCCCAGCCCTGTAACTTTGCTGGTGTGGCCAACCCACACGCTGCTCCCTCCCTCGGGCCTCAGCTAAGACCCACTCTGTAGAAAGTCCTGGCATTCATATGTGCCAAGGGATCCAGCTGCCTTTTACCTGACCCATGCTGAGTGATCAGATGGGGGCTTCAGGCCAGTGGAGGGGAAATCAGAGGGGACCCATCACCCCACTCCTGGATCCCTGCCCAGGCCTCTCTGTCTCTATGCTGCTCCCTGATCTGGATTAGGTCATACTTGAAGATGGTTTTCTCATTTCTCTCTGTATCAGTGGTTCTTAAAGTGTGACCACACTTTGGCACCTGCAGCATCACCTGGGAGCTATTTGAAATGCAAATCCTACAGCTCCACCCCAGACCACAAACACTGTGGGGACAAGGTCCAGCAATCTGCTCGAGCAAGCCCTCCAGAGGATTCTGCTGCACACTGGCATCTGAGAACGCTTGTCGACAGGCATCAAAAGAAGAAGCTGCCTCAAATTCAAATGATGTGTGATTGCTCTACTGTTTGCCCCAGTTGGTGGACTCCTGGATTAATTCCAATTTTATCTGACAACAACAAAAAGTCTGTATCAGACATCCTCTCATATATACATCTTCATGGATTCATGCTAGTATTTCTGTAGGGCACATTCTTAAAAGTGGATTTACTAGCATGAAGGATGTCCACACATTCAAACACTGTTAGATATGCCAAATGGACTTCTCAGTGCACCAATTTGCATTCCCACCACAGAAAATGAAAGGGCACGTGTCCTCCACAGTCTTTCCAGCATCAACTAAGTGTTCTCACTGTTTTCATTTTCTTTTCCAATCTGAGAGGTGAAAATGATATCTTGTTTTGATTTGCATTTCTTTTAGAGTGAAATTGAGCATCTTTTCTTATGTTTATTAGCCATTTTAGCATAGTACTTTTTTGGTTGTCTCTGTTTTCAGCAGTCATCATGCATTACTTATATAATTAAAGGAAGAAAAGAAA
This sequence comes from Capricornis sumatraensis, assembly GCF_032405125.1. Lineage (NCBI taxonomy): Eukaryota > Metazoa > Chordata > Mammalia > Artiodactyla > Bovidae > Capricornis > Capricornis sumatraensis. The sequence goes on along the minus strand of NC_091071.1, from coordinate 21,378,184 downwards.
AATGCTGGCCCCCTCTTTTCTGCAAAGTGCTTTACGGTCCATAAAGGAGCCAGATGGACATTTTAGGGCTGAATGTAGGGTGACCAACTAACTGTGCAACATTTTGCAGAGGTGGGGATGGAGGTTGCCAGGATATAGGATTTCTAATGCTAAAAATAGGGAGGTCCCAAGCAAACCAGAGTGAGTCAGTCACCTAGTTGGGTGATTTGCTCAGGGCATCATACAGCAAATCAGCAGCCAACCTTAGGGAAGTCTCCTAGACTCCTGATCCCTGGTCCAGGGCCCCTTCTTGTCTGTTTCTGTAGAGGCAGAAATGGACATGGGAGTGCTGGGTGACAGGATTTCTCAGTCTCACCCAACTAGACAGGAAGACCCTTTTGCTCATTTACTTTTTTAAACCCAGTGTATATCCCAGAGTCTGACAAAGAGTTAGTAGCTAGTGCTGACTGAAGTCATCATCACAGGGTTGAGAAGGGAGAGACCCAACACCGCAGTACAGTCCGACTCTTGAGTTTCGATGTCAGCTGATTGAATCCATGGGCTTGGAGGGCCTATTGTCTTCAATGAACTAAGCCATTTCATATAAGGGACTTGAGTGTCTGCAGATTTTGGTTCCATAGGGGCTCCTAGAATCACTCTTCTGTGGATACTGAAGGATGGTTGCGTTCTGATCACACTTTAGTATCCATCCAACAATTTTACAAGGACATGTAGTTGAAAGACCACGGGTGTTGGACAGATGTGAGTTCTAGTCAACCAAGTCCAATTACTTACACACTGCATAGCCTTGGAAAACTGCTTTGATCCCCAGTTTTCTCATCTCTACAGTGGAGCCAATTATTCCTGAACCATAGCAGAATGGTTAAGGCATGAGGAGGATATGGGGAAGAAAAGATGGTAGATTACTTTTGCCCTCAAGCTAGGAAGAACCAGCACCGGAAGCAGCTGGTCCAGTGGCCACAAGAGCAGCACCAGCATCTTTTCAGGGCTGTGCGCTAAAGGGCCTGGTCAAGAAGTCTAACAGGCCTGAAATATGATTGTCACTCTCCTCTCCATGGCATGCTCCCTGGCACAGGGCTGAGGGTGCCCAGAGAAAGTCACGTTTCTTCCTAGAAGGAATCCTCCCCTTCAAACCATATGGCCGTGGGGCTGTGTCTCCCCAGAGAAGACGCACTTTGCAAATGCACACAAAGGTGTTGTGTAGGCTGACAGCAGCCCTGATCTGCAGCACGCCTGCTTATTGCGGCCCCTCCTCTTCTCCCACCCTGAACCTGGAGAATAGCTTCCTCTCTTGTGGACCCCAGTGCTGGGTCAGCTAACCCTGATAGGTCATCTGAAGAGCAGTCTTTTGCTCATTATGAATCATAAATCATTTGCAAAAGAGGACACTGCCTAAACAGTGACACGAGGTCTCTGTGAATTACTATGTGAGGCAGATGGCTGCCAATTAAGAAGGGACTGGCCATCATAAATTCAGCAGGGCCTCAAATGGGGCTTTGTTTAGTGAGGTTCTGGCTCTAAATCCTGACACATCTTCACCCTAACCTGGCCTTGAGTGTTTACAGACACAACAGGAGCCCAGCTGTAGATGCTGGGGGACGTCTTTGGGCAAAATACCCATCTGCCCAGCAGCCAGCCCCTGCTCAATTAAGAGACAAAGAAGAGATGACTGCTAAATGTTCAGTTTACTTCCATCCCTACAAAGATCCAGCCCAAGGGAGAGGGTAATCTAATATATTCTAAGTGATTTAAACTCATTTAAGTTTAAAAAAAGAATTCTGCAGCAATGATGAGCTGCAGAGGAAACAGGGGTTTGATGACTCCACAGAACAAGCCAAAAATATGGCTCAGAAAAGAGAGGAAACCCACAGAGGTGATCTAAAGTCTGACTGCTCAGCCAGCTAGCTAACCAGTTAAACAGACAGGCAAACCAGGAGATAAGCCTGCAACATCCTGTGAAACCAGGATGGATAGACCTTCGTTCTGCTTTTAATGATAAACTTGAATGAATTATCCTGGAGGAGGGAGAGCTACTATCAATTAAACTGAAATAGTAATGCTGATAAAAGAGCTGTGTGATGATAAAAATTAAGCACATTCATTCAGATGCAGCACACACATCTCACACCCTCTGTTCAAGGCACAAGCTCCTCATCCATCATGTCCATGCAGACACAGTGCCTGCATTCACCCTGATTCCAATCAGATGCAAAATTCCTCTCTCTGCCTACGCCCCACTCACCCAGAGACCACCCAAGAACAGAGCCTCCACTCACAGCAGCCCCGGCACACACACATTCATTCCTCACCCATCCCAGAGCTGCACCAGGTACCAGTGGCCAACCCTCCATGCCTAACAAGATGATGGGGATTCTGCATCTCCAGTGATATCTCTCTATCACTCAGGAAGGTGCCACCCCACTGTGGTCCTGGGTGGTCCCTGGCTCAGGTCATAGTTCTGCAAGCATAGCTCTGCTGTTCCTAATGGAATAAGGACCCTGACCACAGGGGTTCCAGGTCGGGAAGCAGGGAAATTTAGCCTTTGGCTGGGAACCTGTGCCTTCAGCCTCTCTCCAGGAGGTCTGAAGTTTGAATATGCCTGTGGTTATCGGCCTCCCATGGTACCCTCATGGTGTTTCAGACGTTTGTGAGTGATGAGTCCTTCCACATCTCGCAAGATTTGGTGGTTGTTATCTACCCAAAATGAAAGTGTTAGTTGCTCAGTCATGTCCAGTTGTTTTCAACTCCATGATCTGTAGACCGCCAGGCTCCTCTGTCCATGGATTTCTCCTGGCAAGAATCCCAGAGTGAGTAGCCATTACCTTCCCCAGGGTATCAGGGATCCATCCCAGGTCTCCTGCATTGAAGGCAAATTCTTTACCATCTGAGCCACCAGAGAAGCTCCCATCCACCCAAATGACCTTCTCAAATATCTGCAATGTGGACAATCCAAAGATGAGCTGGACAAGGCAGGGGAGTGTCTACAGGAGGCAGACTTCTGTGTCCCACAAAGCCTTACGAGGAGGCACTGCCTTTCAAGGGTTCATGGTCCAGTTCTCAGTTTATTAGGCTGAAATATTGTCCAGGCTCTGACAGTGAACCCATTTCTCTGATGTGGACTCACGTGAAACTGAGAATGAACATGTGCCTTAATTCCAAAGTATTCACTTACAAAGTACTTGGAGAAGGAAATGGCAATCCACTCCAGTATTCTTGCCTTGAAAATCCCATGGATGGAGGAGCCTGGCAGGCTACATACCATGCGGTTGCAAAAAGTCAGATGCAACTAACACACACACGTTCACTTACAGTGAGAAAAACAATTGTTCACTCAAGCCTAGTGACCTGCATGTTCTTTACTATAGAGGAGGCTGCATGGGAAGCCAAATTATATTCAAAAGTTGGGGAGACCAGCTTGGTGCTCTGTGATGACCTAGAGGGGTGGGAGGGGGAGGAGGAGAGAGGCTCAAGACTGAAGGGATATCTGTATAATCATGGCTGATTCACGTTGTTGTATGGAAGAAACCAACACAACATTGTAAAAACAAAATAAAAAAAGAAAGAAACCAAATAAATAAATAAATAAAAAAGAACAAAACAGGTTTGACTGACCTCAGATGTGGTGGCCGTGATGAGTTGCCAGGACCCAGGGCCTCTGACTTCTCATTTGGCGGCTGGATGCCGCTGCGGATTCTCAAGAGAAGGTATGCTCCAGGCCAAAGCACGTTTTGCACAGAAAGGCTCTTGGCCCAAATCTAAAGCTTTTGTTCCATTCTAGGAGCAGAACAAAGTCCTCCTCCAATGCAAGCCAGTCTCCTCCCAGGCCCCTCCCCCTGTGTTTAATGCTTGATCTCGGGGCTCGTGGAAGACCCAGAGGCCCCCTTCAAGAGATGCACACTGCCCAACAGAAAGGAGTGTTCCTGACAGATTCCTTCAGGGGCCTTCACCACTCCTCTTGGGTTAGCCCCTGGCCAATGACTGAGCAAGGCAGTGTACTCTGGCCTGGCCATTTCCGCCCAATGCAAAACCCTGCTAATGGGCGACTTGTGCTCAGGAGCATCCCCTGGGCTGGCAGAGGCCTCACAGGGTCTTCACTGTGGTCTCACAGCTCCTCTGGCCCATCCTGCCTTCTCCCATTTTCTTTACACAGGAGTTACTCCCAGGAAAAGGTTTTGCTTTTTAGTCCATTCCAACATCGTGAGGATCCCAGCCTGCAAGCCGTGCTGCAGATGAGAGGTCAGCACACTGTGGCCCGCGGCCCAGCCCTGGCCTGTGGCCTGTTTTGAAAATAAAGTTTTATTGGTACACAGACAAGTCTGTGTGTCTACTTATTGTCTCTGGCTGCTTCCACGCTACAGTGGCTGAGTTGAGCAGTTGTAACAGAGATCTGCAGAGCCTAAAATATTTCATATTTTGGAATGAAAAAACAACCTCTGCTCTAGATATGGCAACCACAGACTAATGCAATGAAAAATGAGGGTCTCTTCCCAAAGCCTGGACCCCTGAGCCTGAGACACTCTCTCTGTGCCTGCATTTTATGTGAGTTTCTCCCTGACTCATCACTGGTCTCAAACAAGACCCTGAAGTAGATACGAAACCACAAGTACAGAATTCAGAGTCTGAAAGATATTGGAAGGTCAAGGAGGATCTGCGTCATCTCGCCATGTTCAGACTGGCTCTGTCCACTGACGAAGCTGCAAAGCCATCCTGCCATGCCGTGAGTGTGTCTGGGCTTTAAGGGGCCTACAACCTTTTGACCATGACTATGAAAATCAGGAGGCAAGAATGTGGTGTAACCTATTACTGTTACCCATCACACCTCTACCACTTTGGGGAACAGTACTCTGATCCTCCTTGGGGAAACCACCTCCCTTCCATTCAAAATCATGCGGTTTCTGGAGATGCGAATGTCACCTCTGGATCCAAGGATGAACATGAGACCTTAGCCTGGCCTATCTGAAAGTTCCATTCCTCTGGACACTGTAACTGAATTGCGGAGTGGGGACACCGTGGGTTGGGAAGATCCCTTGGAGGAGGGCATGGCAACCCACTCCAGTGTTCTTGCCTAGAGAATTCCATGGACAGAGGAGCCTGGTGAGCTATAGTCTTCAGGGTCACAAAGAGTTGGACATGACTACGTAATTACATTGCATTGCACATAGGTCATGCTGGTCTTTGACTAGAGCTATTAGGAGAAGAGGTTTCCCTGTTATCATTTCTGAAAGACTGATACATAACCTTGGCACTTCGGGAGCCATCCTGCCACTGCCTAGGGAGAGTTTGTCTGAGAGTGATGCCAACATCTAAGAAAGTAGAGTCAAGGGTGAGGGGGATGGGTTCCTATGGATGTCATTTCAGCACCTGGGTTTAGTCATGCCGAAGTCATGCCTGGAGCCAGCCCTGGAGTTCTTGGTTACATAAACCAACAGGTTCTGCACTTTGCTTCAACTAGTTTGAGTGGGCTTTTCTGTCACTTGCTTCCCAAAGACCTGACTTGTGGACTTCCCTGGTGGCAGAGTGGATAGGAATCCATCTGCCAATGCGGGGGACATAGGTTTGATCCATGATCCATGCAGAATCCACATGCTACGGAGCAACTGAGCCTGTGCCCCACAACTACAGAAGCCCACACACCCTGGAACCTGTGCTCTTTAAAAAGAGAAGCAACCGCAATGAGAAGCCTGTGCACCACAGCGCAGAGTAGCCCCCACTTGCTGCAACTACAGAAAGCCCGCGAGAAGCAACGAAGACCCAGTGTAACCAAAGATAAAGAAATAAATACTTTTTAAAAAGACCTGACTTGATTTGTAGTAGGAATACATCCAGACCATATCCTCCTGATATACTGGGTATTTCAGAAAGGAGACTAGGACTCCTAGAAAGAGGCTGGAGATGTTGAAAGGATGCAAGGAAGAGGTGACCTGGGTTTGCCCCTCTACATCCCCAGAGGCAAGGGCAGGAGTCGTAATGCAGAGACTCAAATCTCACAGATGGATATTATCTTTATCCCAAAGCCTTCTGCTGTGATGGCAGTGCCCTTTGCAGGCATTTTTCCTGTTATGACAAAGCAATTCCTTCATGAAACAGTCTGAAATTATTTCCAAATCCTCCAAGCTGTGTAGCCAGAGGGACTTTATTAGACGTATCTATTCTGTAACCCAGCTTCTCACAAGACATCCAGGGATTTCCTTTAAGCTGCCTCTCCTCCCTCCCAGGAAGAATCCTCATGCTGCTCCTCAGACATTAAAAAATAAGACGAGAAAGCCCCTGTCATTCAGATCCTAACCAGCTTAGCTGACTGGCTCCTGCCAGCTCCCCAGCCAGCTGGTGGACACACCCACCTTCCTGTTTGGGCTAAATCCCCTTGTGGCTGAGAGACTTCACCCACCATGGCCAAACCCACTCTTAGATCTTCAAGGCTGAGGAGACAGTTGAAACGCAACAGAAAACGACACTATTTATATTTTCATTTCTATTAGACCTTTATAATGATTTCTTATTGAACTGAAGCTTAAATGGCTCAAGACTGATTGTAATAGAACATTTAATTGTTTGCTTGTCTAACTCTCTCAGTCCTAATTAAATATTGTTTTTCACTGAGCAGCTTACACAGTAGCGTTTTTCTCTTCATCACTGAAGAGAGCACGGGACCGAGGCAGAATTCAGATGAGCCGGGGCTCCCTCCCTGCTCCTATTCATTTTTCATCCAACAACAGGAAGCAGAGCCCTCTGGAGGGAGAATCGCTGAGTTCTTAGGAAGGGCTTTCGGAGATGATCTCACGCCAGTCCTCGGAGATGACCTGGGTGGTTAAAAGATGAGCTATGACAGCTGACACTACCCTGTAGGGTTTCCTATAGAAAGAGCTGGCTCATGGTTTTAAAAGCTGGTGTCAGAGCCACTGCTGACACCTTTCTCCCACAACCCTTCTCAGCAGTCTTACCTTTAGCGTCACCAAAATCCAGCCACGTCGCACCCCCTCCAGGCCATCATCCAGATCTAAGCCACATTCCCCTCTTGCCCAGATTACTGCAGAAACCTCTTTCTTGGCCTCTTCTGTTTATCCCAGCCCTGCCACCATCTGTTCCCACCAGCATCTGGAGTCCCTCCATTCTCCCCTCCCCATCCCAGGACCCTGCAGTGGCCCCCAGCTCACACAGAAGAAAGCCAGGGTTCTGACAATGGCCTCCGCCCTGCGGCTCCTATTGACTTTGTCTCCTAATTCCCCTCTGCTCATTCAGCTCCAGCCTCGCTGACCTCCTAGCTACCTCCTTGGATACTCTTCACATGCTTCCTCCTCCAGGCTTTTCATTTACCATTCACTCTTCCTGAAATTTGTCTCTCTCTGAAATCTGCAGGCTCGCTCCATTACTCCTTCATGTCTCATCCAAATGTCACCTCTGCTTGGGTGGGGGTGGGGGCCTCTGATCATCCCATTTAAAATTCCCACTACCCCACACTCCCTATCCTCCCACTTAGTTTTATTTTTCTCCATAGATTTTACCGCTGACATACCTTTTTAGTTCACCCGTTTATTCTGTTTATTGTCTATCTGCCCTCCTAGAATGTTAACTCCAGGAGGACAAGGATTATTCTCTGCTGTTTTTTACTGTTGAATCCCCAGTGCTTACAAAAATGCCCGGCCCTAAGTAGGTGTGAAATATTTTTTGAGTGAATGGAATAAATGTATATGAATGAATCAACAACCTCAGATATGCAGATGATACCACTGTAATTGCAGAAAGCGAAGAGGAACTAAAGAGCCTCTTGATAAGGGTGAAAGAGGAAAGTGAAAAGGCTAGCTTAAAACTCAACCTTCAAAAAACTAAGATTATGGCATTGGTCCCATCACTTCATGGCAAATAGATGGGGGGACAATGGAAACAGTGACAGATTTTCTTTTCTTGGACTCCAAAATCACTGTAGACAGTGACTGCAGCCATGAAATTAAAAGATGCTTGCTCCTTGGAAGAAAAGCTATAACAAATCTAGATAGTGTATTAAAAAGCAGAGACTTTGCTGACAAAAGTCCATATAGTCAAAACGATGGTTTTTCTTGTAGTCATGCAGAGATGTGGGAGTCAGAGCAGAAAGAAGGCTGAGCACCGAAGAATTGATGCTTTTGAACTGTGGTGTTGGAGAAGACTCAAGAGTGCCCTGGACTGCAAGGAGATCAAACTAGTCAATCCTAAAGGAAATCAATCCTGAATATTCTTTGGAAGAACATGCTGAAGTGGTAACTCCAATACTTTGGCCATCTGATGCAAAGAGCCAACTCATTGGAAAAGACCCTGATGCTGGGAAAGATTGAAGGCAGGAGGAGAAGGAGATGACAGAGGATGAGATGGTTGGATGGCATCACTGACTCAATGGACATGAATTTGAGCAAATTCTGGGAGATAGTGAAGCCTGGTGTGATGCAGTCCATGAGTTACAAAGAGTTGGACATGACTTAGTGACTGAGCCTGGATGCATTTGCACTTTGCATCCTAGCATGCTGGATATCAAAAAAATCTTCCCATGGGAGATGGAGGCGGTAGGGGCATCATCCAGTGAGCATCTTCTGAGTGAGTTCCAGAGCTTAGAATAAGCCCTAACCTTCCAGTTGTGTCTATTTAACTGAGGGGCAAAATGGTGAAAGGAGAGGGAGCTTGAACTTGAGTTTAAAAGATGCTCTGGTTCACAGCATGAGAAGGGACAAGTTGACTCAAGGAGTTTCCCAGAGGTATCAGAGGTGAGGACAGCTCAGAGAAAAATGAGGCATTGCTGTGAATACCCATAAAGTCTGTGGGTGCTCTGGGAGCCTGGGGATGACCTTATCTGTTTGAGAACCAGGTCAATCAAGCAAAATTTTCTTGAGGGAAAAAGGGAACGTAGGTGGTATAGCCAGGACCACTCTGTTTGTACAGAAACATAGGATCATGGGGTCAGCCTCCAGGTGGCCCGTCTCCAGGACCAGAATCTTTGAGACATGTTCTTCTCCAAAGTCTGCTGGAGAGGGCATTCCACTTTATCTCCTATTCACCAGGTATACAGTTACAAACTTCTTATAAAAGAGTATTTTTTCATGAGACTTCACATTTGAGAACCTCATTCAGTTCAGTCCAACGTTTATGTATTCATCAAATTTTCAAGGTTGGCAAACTTTACATTTTCAACAGTTATGTTAAACGTCCCACTGGAAATGTACCAATTTATACTGTCCTTTTCTCATACCTTACATTGAGTATCTATCATGTTTTCATCTGCTTTGAAGGGAGTCAAACTTCCCAGAGATTTGTCTATTTGATTTATCTTTTCAAAGTTCTGGTTTTTGATTTGACTAATCAATTCCTTGACTTTTTGCTTTGTGATTAATGTAGGTTCTTATCTTTATTAATTTCTTCCTCTCACTGGTATTTTGCTATTTGCTTTCCAGCTTCTGATTTTGAAATCTTAAGCCAATTATTCTCAATATTTCAACATTTAAGCGTATTTATTTTAGTAATAACAGCTGTAGATTATGGATTTTACTGAGAGTAACTTTAGTCAGATTCCCATATGTACTTTTATACAGTGCTCTCACCATCTTAAATGTCTAAGTAGTCTGTCTTTTCAGTATTGATTTCCATTTTGACAGAAGAGTTATTTTTTATTTTGTTTAATTTCTGAATATCATTTATCTTAATCTAGGCATACTCTTGCTATTAATGTGACCAGGAAATATAGTTTGTAAAGTTTTAATTTGCAGATTTGTTGTGGATTTCTTCAGCAGGTATTTGTATTGTATATCAGTCAGGATAAGTTAGATTAAGCTGCAGTCCAAACACCCCACCTAAGACACCAGTGGTTTAAATATCTTGGGTAAACTGAGAATTCTTCTCAGCGCAGTCATTCAGGGGCCCAATATGATGGAATCGCCATTTTGACACATACATCCATGATCACAGAGGCAGAGAAAAGAGCCTGGCTCTTTTTTTTTTTTAATTAACTAATTAATTTGAATTTGAGGATAATTACAATATTGTGATGGTTTTCGCCATACATCAACATGAACTGGCCACGGGTAGACAGGTGTTCCCCCCATCCTGAACCTCACTCACACCTCCCTCCCCACCCTGTCCCTCTGAGTTGCTCCAGACCACCAGCTTTGGGTGCCCTGCTTCATGCATCGAACTTGCATTGATCATCTATTTTAAACATTCAATGCTGTTCTCTCAAATCATCCCACTCTCGCCTTCTCCCCCTGAGTCCAAAAGTCTGTCCTTCATATCTGTGTCTTCTTTGCTGCCCTGCATGTAGGATCATCAGAAGCATCTTTCTAAATTCCATATATATGTGTTAATATACAATATTTGTCTTTCTCTTTCTGACTTAGTTTGCTCGTATAATAAAGCCTGGCTCTTTAAACCACTTCTGTGCCCATTTGATCAGCTAAAGAAAACTCAGATTCCTCAGTTCAACAGAGCATGGATGTCTTTTCTTTCTACTCTTTTTATTGAAGGATAATTGCTTTACAGAATTTTGTTGTTTTCTGTCAAACCTCAACATGAATCAGCCATAGGTATTCATATATCCCCTCCCTCTTGAAACTCCCTCCCATCTCCTGCCCCATCCCACCCCTCTAGATTGATACACAGCCACTGCTTGAGTTTCCTGAGCCATACAGCAAATTCCCATTGGCTATCTATTTTACATATGGAGCATGGATGTCTTATCCTCTAAAGAGAGGAGTAGTATTTACAAATAAGCATTCTACCATGTGCATTCAACAGATACTTATAAAGGACTATGGGGATAACACCTACTGTACATCCTAGATTGTTATAGACATTGGGATCTGGACAGACAGCTTTTAGCTCCAGTCCTGCTTCCTTTTCCCATCCATTCTCCAGCCAGAGGTGGCCATGTGACCCAGATATAAGTGGAAATTGGTGGGGTTCCTGGGAAAGAGTTTGCTTTTCTGATATTGGTGCTGCCCTGTCTTCTTCCTCCTTCTCTCTGTCTTGACTGCTAATGTGGGAAAGGCCAAGAGAATCCCAGATGCTTGACATTATTGAGCATCTGAAGCAAAACCAGCAGCAGCCTACCTTCAGATTTCTCATATGAAGAAAAACTAAATTCAGGTTTGGACAAGCCACTGTGGTTGTTTCTTGTTACCTGCATCTGAGGACATTTTTTTCTTTTTTTTAATCTTTATTGATTTACTTTATTGAGTGCCAGGCTGTGACGGTACAGGAGCAGCCGAGAGGAGCTACCCCACGTACAAGGAGCAGTGGCTGCATGGGTGCAGGAGGGTCGAGAGGAGCTACTCCATGTTCAAGGTCAGAGGGGTGGCCAGTGAAGAGATAACCCACGTCCAAGGTAAGAGAAACCCAAGTAAGAAGGTAGGTGTTGCAAGAGAGCATCAGAGGGCAGACACACTGAAACCATACTCACAGAAAACCGGTCAATCTAATCACACTAGGACCACAGCCTTGTATAACTCAGTGAAACTAGGCCATGCCCTGTGGGGCCACCCAAGATGGGTGGGCATGGTGGAGAGGTCTGACAGAATGTGGTCCACGGAGAAGGGAATGGCAAACCACTTCAGTATTATTGCCTTGAGAACCCCATGAACAGTATGAAAAGGCAAAATGATAAGATACTGAAAGAGGAACTCCCCAGGTCAGTAGGTGCCCAATATGCTACTGGAGATCAGTGGAGAAATAACTCCAGAAAGAATGAAAGGATGGAGCCAAAGCAAAAACAATACCCAGCTATGGATGTGACTGGTGATAGAAGCAAGATCTGATGCTGTAAAGAGCAATATTGCATAGGAACCTGGAATGTTAGGTCCATAAATCAAGGTAAATTGGAAGTGGTCAAACAGGCGATGGCAAGAGTGAACATAGACATTTTAGGAATCAGCGAACTAAAATGGACTGGAATGGGTGAATTTAACTCAGATGACCATTATATTTACTACTGCAGGTAGGAATCCCTTAGAAGAAATGGAGTAGCCATCATGGTCAACAAAAGAGTCTGAAATGCAGTACTTGAATGCAATCTCAAAAAACGACAGAATGATCTCTGTTCATTTCCAAGGCAAACCATTCAATATCTCAGTAATCCAAGTCTATGCCCCAACCAGTAATGCTGAAGAAGCTGAAGCTGAACAGTTCTATGAAGACCTACAAGGCCTTTTAGAACTAACACCCCAAAAAAGATGTTCTTTTCATTATAGGGGACTGGAATGCAAAAGTAGGAAGTCAAGAAACATCTGGAGTAACAGGCAAATTTGGCCTTGGAGTACAGAATGAAGCAGGGCAAAGGATAATAGAGTTTTGCCAAGAGAACGCACTGGTCATAGCAAACACCCTTCCAACAACACAAGAGAAGACTCTACACATGGACATCACCAGATGGTCAACACCGAAATCAGATTGATTATATTCTTTGCAGCCAAAGATGGAGAAGTTCTAAACAGTCAGCAAGAACAAGACCAGGAGCTGACTGTGGCTCAGATCATGAACTCCTATTGCCAAATTCAGACTTAAATTGAAGAAAGTAGGGAAAACCGCTAGACCATTCAGGTATGACCTAAATCAAATCCCTTATGATTATACAGTGGAAGTGAGAAATACATTTAAGGGACTAGATCTGATAGACAGAGTGCCTGATTAACTATGGATGGAGGTTCATGACACTGTACAGGAGACAGGGATCAAGACCATCCCCATGGAAAAGAAATGCAAAAAAGCAAAATGGCTGTCTGGGGAGGCCTTACAAATAGCTGTGAAAAGAAGAGAGGCGAAAAGCAAAGGAGAAAAGGAGAGATATAAGCATCTGAATGCAGAGTTCCAAAGAATAGCAAGAAGAGATAAGAAAGGCTTCCTCAGCGATCAATGCAAAGAAAAAACAACAGAATGGGAAAGACTAGAGCTCTCTTCAAGAAAATTAGAGATACAAAGAGAACATTTCATGCAAAGATGGGCTCAATAAGGACAGAAATGGTATGGATGTAACAGAAGCAGAAGATATTAAGAAGAGATGGCAAGAATACACAGAACTTTACAAAAAAGATCTTCATGACCGAGATAATCACGATGGTGTGATCACTCACCTAGAGCCAGACATCCTGGAATGTGAAGTCAAGTGGGCCTTAGAAAGCATCACTACAAACAAAGCTAGGGGAGGTAATGGAATTCCAGTTGAGCTATTTCAAATCCTGAAAGATGATGCTGTGAAAGTGCTGCACTCAGTATGCCAGCAAATTTGGAAAACTCAGCAGCGGCCACAGGACTGGAAAAGGTCAGTTTTCATTCCAATCCCAAAGAAAGGCAATGCTAAAGAATGCTCGAACTACCGCACAATTGCACTCATCTCACACGCTAGTAAAGTAATGCTCAAAATTCTCCAATCCAGGCTTCAGCGATATGTGAACCGTGAAATTCCAAATGTTCAAGCTGGTTTTAGAAAAGGCAGAGGAACCAGAGATCAAATTGCCAACATCCACTGGATCATGGAAAAAGCAAGAGAGTTCCAGAAAAACATCCATTTCTGCCTTATTGACTATGCCAAAGCCTTTGACTGTGTGGATTACAATAAACTGTGGAAAATTCTGAAAGAGATGGGAATACCAGGCCACCTGACCTGCCTCTTGAGAAACCTATATGCAGGTCAGGAAGCAACAGTTAGAATTGGACATGGAACAACAGACTGGTTCCAAATAGGAAAAGGAGTATGTCAAGGCTGTATATTGTCACCCTGCTTATTTAACTTCTGTGCAGAGTACATCATGAGAAACGCTGGGCTGGAAGAAGCACAAGCTGGAATCAAGATTGCCAAGAGAAATATCAGTAGCCTCAGATATGCAGATGACACCACCATTATGGCAGAAAGTGAAGAGGATCTCACAAGCCTCTTGATGAAAGTGAAAGAAGAGAGTTAAAAGGTTGGCTTCAGGCTCAGCATTCAGAAAACAAAGATTATGGCATCTGGTCCCATCACATCATGGGAAATGGATGGGGAAACAGTGGAAACAGTGGCTGACTTTATTTTTCTGGGCTCCAAAATCACTGCAGATGGTGACTGCAGCCTTGAAATTAAAAGACGCTTACTCCTTGGAAGGAAAGTTATGACCAACCTAGATAGCATATTCAAAAGCAGAGACCTTACTTTGCCAACAAAGGTCCGTCTAGTCAAGGCGACGGTTTTTCCAGTGATCATGTATGGATGTGAGGGTTGGACTGTGAAGAAAGCTGAGCGCCGAAGATTTGATGCTTTTGAAGTGTGGTGTTGGAGAAGACTCTTGAGAGTCCATTGGACTGCAAGGAGATCCAACCAGTCCATCCTAAAGGAGATCAGTCCTGAGTGTTCATTGGAAGGAATGATGCTAAAGCTGAAACTCCAGTACTTTGGCCACCTCATGTGAAAAGTTGACTCACTGGAAAAGACTCTGATGCTGGGAGGGATTGGGGGCAGGAGGAAAAGGGGACGACAGAGGATGAGATGGCTGGATGGCATCACCAACTCGATGGACGTGAGTCTGAGTGAACTCCGGGAGATGGTGATGGACAGGGAGGCCTGGCGTGCTGCTTTTCATGGGGTCACAAAGAGTCAGACACAACTGAGCAACTGAAGTGAAGTGAAGTGATTTACTTATTTTATTGAAGTATAGCTCTTTGCAATGTTACACAACTTTCTGATGTACAATGAAGTGAATCCATCATATCCGTCATATGCATTCACATGTCCTGCCTCTTGGGCCTCCCTCCTGCCCCAACCCCATCCCACCCCTCTGGGTCATCACAGAGCACCAAGCTGGCTTCCTGTTGAAAGCATTTCTGATCCACTTAATAATTCAGCATATAAACAAGATAGACAGTTTCTATCTTCAGTGAATAATAATCTTTTGGAAGTATTCTGTTGTGAGATAATAGAATATAGAATATATACATATTGGAATTTATCTATATGTATGTATGTATGTATATATGGCTTCCCTGGTAGCTCAGATGGTAAAGAAACTGCCTGCAGTGCAGGAGACCCAGGTTCTATCCCTGGGTCAGGAAGATCCTCTGGAGAAGGAAATAGCAGCCCAATCTAGTATTCTTTTTTTTTATTATTTATTTATTTTAATTGGAGGCTAATTACTTTACAATATTGTGGTGGGTTTTACCATACATTGACATGAATCAGCCACAAGTGTACATGTGTCCCCGTCCTGAACCCCCCTCCCACCTCCCTCCCCATCCCATCCCTCCAAGTTGTCCCAATGCACCAGGTTGAATCCCTTAATTCATGCATTGAACTTGGACTGGTCGTCTGTTTCATTCTTGCCTGGGAAATCCCATGGACAGAGGAGCCTGGCTGGCTAAAGTCCATGGGATTGTAAAGAGTTGGACACAACTAAGCAACTAACACACACACATATATATGTTCTGACCCTGGTTCCTGAACAGAGCTCCTAAAACTCTTGTAATTTTCAGACTGGTAAGAGCATTTGGAGCATCTTTTGTTCTAGTATTTGGCATTTGATCTCAGTTCCTGACCAGAGCTCCTAAATCCCACGAATTCCCTCAGTGATAGTTTCTTTTGTTCTCAAAAGGGACTCTTTGTGTACTCCTGGTTGAGGGAGGGGCAAGTCACCAGAAAGACCAAGACATAATTAGAAGCTTGGAATTTTCAGCCCTACTCCCAATTCTTCAGAGAGGGGAGAGGGGCTGCCAGTGAAGTTAATAAATGATCATGCCTATGTGAGGAAGCCTCCATTTAAAAAATCCAATAGTATAGGGTTTAGAAAACATCCAGGTTGAACACATCCATGTATTAGGAAGGTGACTCACCCCAACTCCACTGGGACAGAAGTTTCTATGCCAGAGTGTTGTAAGTGCAGTAGCAGTAGTAAGTATGAGAGTTAAGGATGAAAGACACAAGAGGGGTGACCTTTACCTGTTTATCTATAGACAGCCAAACACAATGCTGAGTGCTTTCTAAATATGCAAAAGAGTTTATGGGATTTCAAATGTCACAAAATCTTTATCCTTAAAAATATGCTGTGAGGACTTGCCTGGTGGTCCAGTGGTTAAAAATCCACCTGCCAATGCAGGGGACATGGGTTCAATCCCTGCTCTGGAAAGATTCCACATGCCATGGTGCAACTAAGCCTGTGCACCCCAGCTACTGAAGCCTGGGCTCCCTAGAGCCTGGGCACCCTAGAGCCTGGGCACCCTAGAGCCTGGGCACCCCAGAGCTTGGGCACCCTAGAGCCTGGGCACCCTAGAGCCTGTGCTCTGCAACAAGAGAAGCCACTGCTGTGAGAAGCTCACAGACCACAAAAAAGAGCAGGCCCTGCTCCCTGCTACTGGAGAAAGCCCATGAGCAGCAATGAAGCCAGTGCAGGCAAAAACAAAAATAATAAAAATAGATAATAAATTTTAAAAATACCCTGTGAAATAAGATTTGCAAAATGTTGCTGATTATAGCACAGAGAAACTATTTTCCCTCCCTCTCTTTTTTTATCAGTTATAATAGGCTTGGGCTTCCCACGTGGCTCAGATGGTAAAGAATCTGCTCAAAGTGCGGGTGACCCACGTTCGATCCCTGAGTCAGGAAGAGCCCCTGAAGAAGAGAATGGCAACCCACTCCAGTGTTCTTGCCTGGAGAGTTCCATGGACAGAGGAGCCTGATGGGCTACAGTCCATAGGGTTGAAAAGAGTCAACACACCTGACACACACATAATAGGCTTAACAACCATACTAACAATTACTTAGACAACTTTAGATTTCACTGTTCTTATTTGCAGTAACAGCTTTGTTGAGATACAATACATAAACACAAAATTCACCTGTTTAAAGTGTAAGTCAATGGATTTTAGTATGATCACAGAGTTGTGCAGCCATCACCCCAACAAGAAACTCTGTACCCACCAGAAGTGCCTATTTCACCCCAGCCTGCCCCCCACCCCACTCACTCCTCCTTTACTCCAGTCCCACCCACAGCCCTCGATGAATACTAATCTGTTTTCTGTCTCTATGGATTTGCTTTTTCTGGACATCTCATATAAATGGAGTGATACATTATGGTCTTTTAAACTAGCTTCTTCCACTTACAGTTCATTCATGTTTTAGCATGTGTCAGTACTTCATTTCTTTTTATTCTTAAATACTATTACACTGTATGAATATACCACATTTTTACTTATTTGTTGGTAGAAAGACATTTGATTTGTTTCCATTTTTTGCTATTATGAATAATGTTGAAATGAACATTATTATACAAGTGTTCATTTAAAGACCTGCTTTCAGTTATTCTGGATATATATCTGGGAGCGAAATTGCTGAGTTGTATGTTAACTCAATCTTAACTTTTTGGGAAACTTCCAAGCTGCTCCCTAAAATGGCTGCACCGTTTTGCATTCCTACCAACAGTTATGAGGATTTCAATTTCTCCATATCTTCTCCAACCCTTGTTATTATCTTTTTTATTTTAGCTCTTGGAGGGAGTGTAATACCTCATTGTGGGTTTGATTTGCATTTTTTTTGGCAGCTAATGATACTGACATCTCATATGTTTATTGGTCATATTTGTATCTTCTTTGAGGAACTGTCTATTTAAATTCCTTGCCTACTTTTAAGTTAGGCTGTCTTTGTATTGTTGAGTGTTAAGAGTCCTTTAAATATATTAGCACAAGTTATTTATTGGGAATATAATTTGCAAAAATTATTTCCCATTCTATCAGTTGTCTTTTCGCCTTCTGATAGTGACTTTCAAAGCACAATAGTTTTTAAATCTGATGATGCCAAGTATCTATTTTTTTCCTTCTGCTTGTGCTTTTGGTGTCAACTTTACAAAGATTTACATCAATATTTTCTTCAAGAACATAATAGTTTTATCACTTAATTATTTGGCTGTGCTGGGTCTTAGCTGTGGCAGACAGGATCCTCAGTCTTCACTGCAACATGCAGGGTCTCATGGTTGCAGTGTGTGGACTTCGTAGGTGCAGCGTGCATGTGGGATCTAGTTCCCAGACCAGGGTGAACCCAGGCTCCCTGCACTGGGATTGTGGACTTTTACCCCCTGGGCCACCATGTCCCTATCACTTAATTTTAGTCTTTGACTCATTTTGAATTAATTTTTGTTTATGGTGTGAGATGGGCTTCCCAGGTGACTCAGCAGGAAAGAATCCTCCCACAATTCAGAAGACACGGGAGACACTGCGGGTTCGATCCCTGGGTTGGAAAGATCCTCTGGAGGAAGGCATGGCGACCCACTCCAGTATTCTTACTTTGGAGAATCCCATGGACAGAGGAGCCCAGCTGGCCACAGTCCATAGGGTTACACAGAGTCAGACGCAACTGAAGCAACTGAGTATGAGCTGATTGCTTCTCATACCAACACACATGGTATGAGATAGAGATTTAACTTCATTCTTTTGCATGTGATATCCAGTTGCCTTTACAGTATTTGTTTTTCATCTCACTGGGTTGTCTTCGCACTCTTGTTGAAAGTCAGTTGACTTTTATTAATATGAGGGTCTATTTCTGGATTTTCAGTTCTGTTCTATTGACCTGGATGTCTGGCCTTATTCCAGTACTATACTGCCCTGACTACCATAACTTTCTAGTAAGTTTTGAAATTAGGACATAGGAGTACTCCAACTTCTTTTTCAAGATTTCTTTTGGGTTATTCTGGATCCCTTAAATTTCAATATGAATTTTTGTATCAGCTTGTCAATTTTGCAAAGAAGACAGTTGTGGTTTCAATAGGGATTTTATTGACTCTGTAAATCAATTTGAGAAATATTGCCATCTAAACAATATTGTCTTCCAACCCATGAGTATGGGAGGTCTTTTGATTTATTTAAATCTTCTTTAATTTCTTTCAATAATGTTTTGTAATTTCAACATACAAACCTTGCATTTCTTAAGTTTATTCCTATTTTATTTTTTGATGGTGTTGTAAATGGAATTGTTTTCTTAACTTCATTTCCAGGTTGTTCATCACTAGTGCATAGAAATACAATTAGTTTTTGTATATTGATCTTGTATCTTGCAAACTTTATTTATTTATTAGTTCTAATTGCTTTTTTAGTGGGTTCCTTCAGAATTTTCTATATATAAGACCATGTTATCTGCAACTAGAGGTAATCTGACTTGGTTGTTTCCAATCTGTGTCTTTTATTTCATTTTCTAGCCTAATTTCCCTGACTAGAACCTCCAGTACAATGTTTAGTAAAAGTGGTGAGAACATATGAAATCAATGATTGTAATAGTGTAACTCCAGATACAGGAAGAAGCAACAAGAGAGAATACTTTCCAGGACCATAAGAGGCAAGTCATCTGGAGGTGGTCTGTAGCCTTTTGGCACTGTGAATGAGGCCTACCCCAATAACAGCACGTTGAGTGGTCTATCAGTGAAAGCTTCGCTAGAACTGGGAATAAGCATTCCTAGCACCATGGGATAAAATGGTCATGAAATGCCCCACAAACCATGGTCAGATTTCCTGCTGACTGGAAACTGGACCTTGTCATCTACCTCTACAAGGATTAAATCCTGGCCACTGAGGCTGCTGACCTTCAACATCCCCTGAAAGAAGTTCAGGGTGAAGATAGGAATGAGGCACTCTGTGCTCTGGGAAAAACTGGCAGAACAGGTCTTCAAAACATTAGATATTTTCAGGAGAAATTTTTATGAGTCTCAGTTCTTGCATCTTCTTCTACCTAAAGAAAAACTAACATCAATAACGGTGACATCTGCTTTGGCTATTAAGGAGAATATTACAATTAAAAGTCAAAATGAAATTTAAAAAAAAATGAGAACAGATATCCTTCTTGTTCCCAATCTTAGGAAGAAACATTCAGTCTTTTTCCACTTAGTATGATGTTAGCTGTGGGTTTTCAATAGATGTTCTTTATCAGGTTAGGACGTTTGCTTCCATTCCTAGTTAAGTATTTTTATAATGAAGGAGTGTTGAATAGTGTCAAATCCCTTTCCTCAGCTACTGAGATAATCATGTGACTTTGTCCTTTATTCTATTCATGTGGTCTTTTAAAATAATTGAGTTTGGGACCTCCCATTGCAGGGACAGATCCCATTTAGTCATGGGGTGTAATCCTTTTTATATGTTGCTAGACTCAGCCTGCTAGGTTTTGTTGCAGATTTTTGCATTCATAGTCACAGTTTTCTTTTCTTGTGAAAGCCTTACCGTATTGGGGTATCAGCGTAATACTAGTCTCAAAGAATGAGTTGCAAAGTGTTCCCTTCTCTTCAGTTTTTTGGAAGAGTTTAGTATCAGTCCTTTAAACGTTTGGTAGAATTCACCAATGAAACCCTCTGGCTCGAAGCTTTTCTTTGTGGGTAATTTTGTTTTGTTTTACTAACTCAATCTCTTGTTAAGTCTATTGAGATGTTCTACTGTTTCCTGAGTCAGTTTTGGTAGTTTATATCTTCCTAAGAATTTGTCCATTTTGTCTAAGTTATCTAATTTGTTGGCTACAGTGTTCAGAGTATTCTCTTATAATCTTTTTTATTTCTGTAAGGTCAATAGCTATGCTGTAAAAAAAAAAAAAAAAAAAAAAGGAAGAAGAAGAAGAAAAAGAGCTTCTTCTCTCAAATCTCTACTCTATGCCTTTTCTCAATACTTAACGTCTGACACCCAAACGTGGGAGAGTTTTTCCAACACCGAGCAATCCTCCAATTTTCTGTAGAAACCAACCGGATGCCCTACAGTGCAATAGCCCTGACACTGTCTGTTGGGGTTAGCAAATATCCCACAGACAAAGGACTCAGCACCACAGGACTGCACACATGCCCCCACTGTAGATGCCAATTGCAATTCCAGGTTGTTACCTGTGCTTCTGGCCAACTAACTATAAATCACAGATTCCTATCGCACCCTCTCCTTCTGATAATTTGCTAGAATGGCTCACAGAACTCAGCAAACAATTTACTAGATTGCCAGTTTATTATAAAAGAATACAACTCAGGACGGCCACATGGAAGAGATGCACAGGGAAAGATAGGTGGGAAGGGACAAGGGACTTCCACGCCCTCTCCAGCAAGCCACACTCCCAGCAACCTGTGTTCACCAACAGGGACGCTCTCCAAACTCTGTGCTTTAACGATGTTTATGTAGGCATGATTGATTACATCGCTGGCCATTGATGATTAACACAACTTCCAGCCTGCCCCAACTCCTCTCAGAAAGTTGTGGGGTGGGATTGAAATTTTCAACCCTCTAAACAAGTAGCTGGTTCCCCTGGCAACCAGTTCTTCCCTGCCCCAACCCTTAGGAGGTTTCCCAAAGTTATCACATCATCATAAACTCAGGTGTGATTGAAAGGGGAGTGTTGGGTCTAAAAAGACATGCACTCCTTTCATCATTATCTCTCATCACTTAGGAGATTCCGAAGGTTTTAAAAGTTCCGTTGTCAGTAACCTGATGGAGACCAAGTACATGTTTCTTATTATAAATCACAAAGTCCTCTTTTTCATTCTTGATTTTAATGAGTCCTGTTTTTTCTTGATCAAACTAAAGATTTGCCACTTTTGTTGACCTATTCAAAGTACCAACTTTTCGTTTTTTCTCTATTGTTTTTCTAAGCTTTATTAATTTCTCCTCCTCACATTATTGTTTCCTTCTGCTTTCTTTGGGTTTAGTGTGTTCTTTTTCCCCATTTCTTTTTTTTAAATTTTTATTTACTTATTTTTGGTTGCACTGGGTCTTCCTTGCTGCCCATGGGCTTTTTCTGTAGTTGTGATGCTCAGGTTTCTCTTGATGTCGAGTATGAACTCTAGGGCTTGTGGGCTTCAGCAGTTTCAGCCCAGCTCTAGGGTACAGACTCAATAGTTAGGGTGCAAGGGTTTAGTTGCCCAGGCACTTGTGGGATTTTTCCCAGACCAGGGATTGAACTTGCCTACCCTGCACTGGCAGGCAGATTCTTAACCACTGGACCACCAGGGAAGTCCCTTTCCCCCACTTCTTAATGCAGAAAGTTGTTAATTTGAGATATTTCTCTCTTTTTTAAATGTAGGTATTTACAGCTATACATTTTTAACTGTTTTAGCTGCTTCCCATAAGTTTTGGCATGTTGTATCTTCTTTTCCTTTCATTTCAAAGTATTTTCTAATTCCCTGTGATTTTTTTCTTTTACACATTGGCTATTGAGGAGTGTGTTTCTAATTTCCACATATTTGTGAATTTGTGAAAAACAGAAATTTTTTTCTGTTGCTTTTACCCCATTATATAAAGAGAACAGTCTTTGTATGATTTTGATCCTGTTAAGTTTATTGTGACTTGTTTCATGGTGTATTGTATGACCCACCTTGGAGAATGTCCCACTTGTGACCTTGAGGCAAATATATATTCTGCTAGTGTTGGATGGAGTGTTTTATAGGTATTTGTTAAGTCTAATTCATTTGTGTTGAAGTCTTCTATTTCCTGGTTGATCTTCTGTTTAGTTCCATCCATCCCCATCCCTGAAAATGGGCTAATGAA
Organism: Capricornis sumatraensis; assembly: GCF_032405125.1. NCBI lineage: Eukaryota > Metazoa > Chordata > Mammalia > Artiodactyla > Bovidae > Capricornis > Capricornis sumatraensis. The sequence continues at coordinate 21,355,723 of NC_091071.1, read as the reverse complement.
GTCTCCAACTATTACTGTTGAACTATTTATTTTTCTCCCAATTTTGTCCATTTCTGTTTTATGTATTTGGGGGCACCGTTAGGTGAATATATATACTTGCCATATCTTCCTGATGTATCAATCCTTTCATCATCATCAAATGCCCTACTTTAGTATCTTTTGTTTGTTTAACAGTCTACTTTTTTCTGGTATTAATATAACCATTTGGATTTATGGTTGTTATTTGCACGTTATTTTTCTTACATCATTTTATTTCCAACCCACTTCTATCTTTGAGTCTAAAGTGTATCTTCTATGAATAGCAGATAATGATATCTTGTTTTTAAATCCAGTCTGACAATTTCTGCCTTTTGATTAGATTGTTTAACTCATTCACACTTAATGTTATTATGTATATAAGTTGGAACCACTGTTTTCTGAATACCAAGTCTTCCTTTTGTTCAGTTCCTCACTTAACATTTTTTTCATTTTGCTGGAGAGCTGCTTCAGTAAATTCCTTATGGCTATATGTGGATAATACTTTTTCTGAGTTTTTGGAAAACTGAAAAATTTGTCTTTTATTCTTATGCACAAACAATAGTTTGGAAGGGTATAGAATTCTAGAGTTGCAATCATTTTTCCTCAAAATTCTGTAAACTTTTAGCCATTGCCTTCTAATACTCCCTGTTGAAGGGGAACAATCTAATGCATCTTTCTTTCCTCTTTAATCACATTTTAACCTATTGAACTGCTCTTACTATGTTAACATGGAAGATTTATAAAAATCCACAAAATACATCCACGTACAGACTTTTTTCCAATCAATTCTGAGGATAAATCAGGAAACCCTCTTGGCACAAAGATTTAAATATTAAGGTCAAAAACATAAATAGATTTTCAGGTCAAGTAATTTTTCATTTTTTCTTTATTTTTTCTCCTCTATCTTTCACTATATATGTTCTTTCTTTTCCATAAATACTGAATCATTCTGTCTAGTTTGATATCTCATTTTGTCTTTCAGGATTGTTGTTTCTTTGTCTTTTTTAACCAAGTGCTAGAGGAGCTTCTTAAATAGAGCTTTTTAATGAATTAATTTAATTGTGCTAGTCTATGTTCTCAATCATGTTTTGTGGCTCTAAAAATTCCCTTTGCTTCTCTGATAATGCCTTTTCCTAGTAGCCTGCTTTTATTTACGTCACTGCCGTATCCTCCCCAGTCTCACTGTGGCAGTATGGCTTCATAAGATGGCACTTGTTTTGAATCCTCAGAGACTCACTCTGATGAATGTTTTCATGTGTCTAGAGAGCTTTCTCAGAGATAAGGTGAAGATAGTTTAAGGCCAGTAGCTGAAGCAGTTGCATTAATAATTCTTCACATTGATGAATTGTGAGACCAAAGGAAAAGGAAATTCTACATTAGACTGCTTGTTTATCTAATTGACCTCAGTTACAGAAACTTGAGATAAATATACCTCTCATTTACGGCATATGACCACCTTCAGGCTGTGAAAATCCTACTTCTCTTATTTTATTTATGCATATATATAGGTAAATAGAGTGCCTGAAGAACTATGGACAGAGGTTCATAACATTATACAGGAGGCAATGACCAAAACCATCCCCAGGAAAAGAAATGCAAGAAGGCAAAGAGGTTGTCTAACAAATAGCTGAGGAAAGAAGACAAGCAAAAAGCGAGAGAAAGATATATCCAACCAAATGCAGAGTTCCAGAGAAGAGCCAGGAGAAATAAGAAAGTCTTCTTCAATGAGCAATGCAAAGAAGTAGAGGAAAACAATAGAATGGGAAAGACTAGAGATCTCTCGAGAACATTGGAGGTATCAAAGGAACATTTCATGCAGGATGGGCGCAATAAAGGACAGTAAAGACCTAACAGAAGCATAAGACATTAAGAAGAGATGGCAAGATTACACAGAAGAACCATACAAAAAAGGTCTTAATGACCCGGATACCCATGAGGGTGTGGTCATTCACCTAGGGCCAGACATCCTGGAGTGTGAAGTCAAGTGGGCCTTAGGAAGCATTACTACAAACAAAGGCAGTGGAGGTGATAGAATTCCAGCTGAGCTATTTCAAATCCTAAAAGATGATGCCTGTAAAGTGCTGTATGCAATATGTCAGCAGATTTAGAAAACTCAGCAGTGGCCACTGGACTGGAAAATGTCAGTTTTCTTCCCAATCCAAAGAAGGGCAGTGCCAAAGAATGTTCAAACTACCAGACAATTGTTCTCATTTCACATGCTAGTGAGGTTATCCTCAAAATCCTTCAAAGTAGGCTTTAGCAGTATCTGAACCAAGAACTTCCAGATGTACAAGCTGAGTTTAGAAAAGGCAGAGGAACCAGAGATCAAATTGCCAACACTCATTGGATCATAATGAAAGCAAGGAATTCCAGAAAAGCGTCTACTTCTGCTTCATTGACTACACAAATGCCTTTGACTCTATGGATCACAACAAACTGTAGAAAATTCTTAAAGAGATGGGAATACTAGACCACCTTATGTGTCTCCTGAGAAAGCTGTATATGGGTCAAGAAGCAACAGTTAGAAACTTACAGGGAACAATAGACTGGATCAAAACTGAGAAAGGAGTACATCAAGGCTGTATATTGTCACCCTGCTTCTTTAACTTATATGCAGAGTACATCATGTGAAACATTGGGCTGGATGAATCACAAGCTGGAATCGAGATTGCCAAATATTAATAACCTCAGACATGCAGATGACACCATCTTATGGCAGAAAGTGAAAAGGAACTAAGGAGCCTCTTAATGAAGGTGAAAGAGGAGAATGAAAAGCTGGCTTAAAACTCAATGTTCAGAAAACTAAGATCATGGCATCTGGTCCCATCACTTCATGGCAAATAGAAGGGGGAAAAGTGGAAGCAGTGACAGATTTTATTTTCTTGGGCTCCACAATCACTATGGACAATGACTGCAGCCATGAAAATAAAAGATGCTTGTTTTTTGGAAGAAGAGCTATGACACACATAGACACCATATAAAAAATGAAAGACATCACTTGGTCAACAAAAGTCAATATAGTCAGAGATATGGTTTTTCCAGTAGTCATGTACGGATGTGAGAGTTGGTCAATAAAGAAGGCTGAGCACTGAAGAATTGATGATTTTGAATTGCGGTGCTGGAGAAGTCCCTTGGACTGCAAGGATATCAAACCAGTTAATCCTAGAGGAAACCAACACTGACTATCCATTGAAAGGACTGATGCTGAAGCTGAAACTCTAATACTTTGGCCACCTGATGCAAAGAGCCAACTTGTTGGAAAAGACCCTGATGCTGGGAAAGATTGAAGGTTAAAGTAGAAGGGGGCAACAGAAGATGAGGTGGTTAGTTAGCACCACCAACTCAATGGTCATGAATTTAAGCAAACTCTGAAAGATAGTGGAAGACAAAGAAGCCTGCCATGCTACAGTCTACAAGGTGGCAAAGAGTCAGACACAACTTAACAACTGGACAGCAACAACAGCAGAGTCTAGCGAACTCTGGCTGACATGTAGAAGGCATTTCATAAACCTTTGTTGAAAGAATGATCAAATCTTCAGCAAACACTGGGCAACCACGTGGAATCTATGATGAAAATGGAGGGCTTCAGTTGATCCTGCAGTTCCATCTTTTGACCCCAAGAGAGGGCACAGAGCCTGGCTGTAGATCATTGCTTCCTAATGCTAGTGGGACCAGGGGTCGAGGACTAATGTGGTCCTGCCCTGGCAGGCTTTGGACAACAGACCTAGAATCTGAGTCAGTTGAGAGCAAAGACGAAGATGAAACAGGAGCCAAAGGAGTGTGTGTTGCAATTGTGATAAATGCTGTGTTAGCGTTACTTGGAGCTAGAGAGGCATTTGATAGTGACGTTGGAGGAGGGTAGAAGTCAGGGAAGACTTTTCTGGTACTTGAGAAGAGATTAATATGGATCAACCAGGTGACAAAGAGAGGGGGACATCCTATTCTTTCCTTCTTCATTTCTTTTTCTTCTGCCTCTTCTTTCTACTCTTCCAGTCCTTGTCTTAGAATTCTGAGTGTGCCAAAGTTATGCCAAAGGAAGCCTATGTCAGTTAGGGAAGAGGCTCTTCTGTTGAAACAAAAGACCTAACAATGTGCTACCTTAAATAAATTAACAGGCTTTTATTTTCACACAACAGTCCGGAACTGCAGGATTGCACTGCCCACCCCCACATGTGGCTTCCATGTCTGCTCCAGGGGCCAGCCAGCAGGAAGGGGGAAAGGGAGGAAGTGGAGGGCAACCTACTCCCTTTTAAAAGATGTGACTCCCCTGGTGGGCCAGTGGTTAAGAATCTGCCTTCCAGTGCAGGAGATGTGGGTCTAATCTCTGGTTGGGGAATTAAGATCCCACAGCAAAGCCCTCATGACACAACAAAGTCCTGGTGCTGTGCTTAGTTGCTCAGTCATGTTGACTCTTTGCGACCCCATGGACTGTAGCCCACCACGCTCCTCTGTCCATGGGGATTCTCCAGGCAAGAATACTGGAGTGGGATGCCATGCCCTCCTCCAGAGGATCTTCCCACCCCAGGGATCAAACCCAGGTCTCCTCCATTGCAGGCAGATTCTTTACCACCTGAGCCACAAGGGAAGCCCAAGAATACTGGAGTGGGTAGCCTATCCCTTCTCCAGTGGATCTTCCCAACCCAGGAATTGAACAGGGGGAAATGGCAACCCACTCCACTATTCTTGCCTGGAGAATCCCATGGACGGAGGAGCCTGGTGGGCTACAGTCCACGGGGTCGCAAAGAGTTGGACACGACTGAGTGACTTCACTCACTCACTCCTGCATTGCAGGCAGATTCTTTACCAACTGAGCTATGAGTTTACTGTCTGAGCCATCAGGCAAGCCCCAACAAAGACCTAGTGCAGCAAAAAAAAAAAAAAAAAGATGTGATTTGGATATTGTATATACCACTTCTTCTTACACTCTTTCAGGCAGAAGTTAGTCATGTGACCATACCTACTTGTAGGGAGGCTGGGAGATGCAGCCTCTGGTAGCATAGGGAAGGGATAATTCAGAACAGTTGCCAGTATCTACTGCAGAAAACAAGATCATTAACCCAGAGAAATCAATCCACTTCTTCAATGCCTATTAGCACTTGCTTGGGTGTTGACAGAAGTTTTACAGGCCAGAGCAGGGAACCTGGCTGGGCCCTGGCTTGGATGAGGGTAGTTCATCTCAATTAACCCTAACATTGTGTTCACACTCATCTAAATAGATAGGGAGGCAAAGGGGATTTCTTTTGATCAATTGGCCAAGCAGACAGAAGAGGATGTGTATCTTCCCAAGGCCATTCAGCAAGCCAACAAGCTCCTAACTCCCTCCCCAGAGCTCCAGCCACACGACCTTGCCCACACAGCTCAAGGCCAGGTCACTGAGCTCCAGGGCCTGTCCTCATCCATTCACCTTGGATGAAGATCAGGGAAATCCAGTTGCTAGTCCATTTAACACCAAGCACTGGGCATTCTTCTACCTACTTTACACACATGACATTGAGGCACTGAAAAAAAAAGTTAAACAATTTGCCTAGGGTGACAGATTTGGGCCCTAGGGCTTCCCTTGTGGCTCAGCTGGTAAAGAATCAACCTGCAATGTGGGAGACGTGAGTTCGATCCCTGGTTTGGGAAGATCCCCTGGAGAAGGGAAAGTCTACCTGGTTCCAATATTCTGTCCTGGAGAATTCCATGGACTGTATAGTCCATGGGGTCGCAAAGAATTGGATGCAACTGAGCGATGTTCACTCACAAATTTAGGGCATGGTAAAACTGAGATCTGAACCCAGGTGGTCTAGCTCCAGAATCCATGATTTTAATCTGTTACACGAGACCACACCTGCCGCAGAGAGGAGGTGGCCTCTCCCGTCCCCATGACCTCAGGTCAGAAAGAAGCCAACCTCAGATTCAGCGTGAACAAACATTTGTTGAACGTCCCAACGTGCAGGGAAGCTTGACTCTGCCACTCGTGGAGGTTCTGAAGCAGCAGACACTTAAGCCTTCCCCAATCCCCTCTCTGCCCCTTGCCCACCTATTTGCCAGGTTCTCCCACACCAGAGCCTCGCCAGAACATCTCTGCCTCACCCTGCCCTCTGCCCACCCTCTGCCCACCTTCCTCCTCCTTCTCTAAGCCCAGGATGCTTCAGCCAAGACTGGTCAACTGGCCACCCAGCTCTGACCACAGCCACTTCTGTTCCACTGGGCAGGGAGGAGGGTGAGCACAGACCAGACACAGTCTGAGCTACTGTGTGAAGGCAGGCTCTCTGGCCTCAGCCCATGGGGAGGGTCTGGCTGCTGAAACCCTATTAGCCCAGACATGCAGGCTCGGGAGAAGGCGGCCAGGGAACACGAGAGTGGTTGTTAAGTAGAAAGCACCACGCGTGTTGCCCCCATTATTCCCTTTCTGCACTGTCACTCTGACAAGCTCTGACACAGGGGATTAATTTTTCATGCCACTCTGCCACAGACACACAGATTTGTTTGGAGCGATGACAAACGAAATGCAAATGTGGCTGGGGGCACAGGGCTGAGATGCGGAGACCACGGGTCACACCCTGCTCCGGCCTCACCCACCTGTCCCATGACGCCCGCAGCCGCCACTTTGCACCTGCCACATCCCAGTGGCACTGAGGAGCCAAAGGTGACTGGCAAGGAGAGGGCACACAACACTCTCAGCGGGTAGCAGGCAAGCTGATTAAGAAAAATTCACTCCCTCAAAACGGCTTCTGATCGCATGTTTATCTTCATTTGAACCATCCTGGGTAGATGTGTTTTAATTGCAAGCCACTTCCATTCTTTTTCCAGAAGCAGGCAGGGCATAAATTATAAAATAAATAAATGATTAAGAAACATCTAATTATTGTTATTAGTTTCTTACTTGAAGGTACTTCTAAGCTGCTTCTTATTAAAGTCATTCATCAAGGAGCCACTGTGCCCTTTCTGGAGGCGCTGCTCCCAGGACCAACTCGAGGCTCGCTGCCTCCCGAAACCCGCGCTGCTTAATAAACACGGGAATATTGATGGCTGTGAATTCCTCCCTCAGCCTAAACTCCAGCTTGATGGATTGATGCTTCCTAAACATGGTGACTGTTTCTCCAGCCATTCATCAGTCCCACCACAAATACAGGTGTCAGCCCAAACAGACGTCAGCCTCTAACTGCCTCCCCCAGAGCAGACGTGGGGAGAAAGCCTGCGTTTTCCCACACAGGGACCTCATCCATTTTTCATGTGCTGCAGTCCCTTGACTTATTAAATATTTATAACAATGTCATTATTTACCAAACAAGCTACCAGGCTGTGTCCGAGGTCCCCAGAGCCTGGCTCCTGCGTGTACAGAGCAGGGCTTCCCCCCACCCCAGCACCCCTTTTTCCTCTGGAGAACCTTCTCAGTGGGTCTGGCAGACAGGTCTCTCTCCCTTCTTGCATGAATGCCTTTGTAGGTTCTCCCCAGGCTTGCCTGGAGGGGACGGGGTGGGGGCTGGAGGTGCGTGACCCTGCTGGAGACCGATGCATGAGGAAGCTAAGGCACTATGAGCAGGGGACTCCCACCGGGCCCCCCTTGCCATTCCGCCATCCTTGCCATGCTGAACTCACCAATCCCCTGATCCACTCCCCACATCACTCTCGTCTGTCTGGGACCACCGTCCCAAGCTCTAATGCTTCCAGGTCATGGCAGATTACATCTCCAGCCAAGGACAAAGAACTCACAGGCTCCACAAGGATTAACTGAGTGCCTGTAGGTGTGGGGCGCTGCCTTAGGTGCCGAGGACAGTGCAGTGTGGCAGACACCGGGCTCTCTCCCCAGCGCTCACCAGCTCCCCTAAGTTGCTTCCCTGCTGGAACCTGCCCTCCCACACCTCCCCCAACACTAGCTGGAAATGGTGGTTAGTCACTTCCTTTGCTTCCCTTGTAGCTTGGCCATGGGCAGGTAACCAAGATCCTGGTCAATGGATCCAAGGGGAGGGTTTCAGAAAATGGTAAGGGGTTGGGCTGGGGGAGCAGATCTAAGAAACATTCCCCTCCCTGGTCAAGACACTCTGGTAGAGAAAGGCCCCATCTTTCTCTGCTGGATGTCGTCACTGAAGGCCAAATCTGAGGACCTGCTGAGAATGGCAGAGAGAAGAGCCTTGGTCCAGGCTGAGGCTCTGAGCCAGCCCTGCACTGCCCTGCTTCTGACCTTCTCATTTAGCGAGGTTTTTACCATGTCTTTCTTTCACCACCAGAATACCCCCATGGGCCTCCCTGGGTGCTCAGTGGTGAAGAATCCACCTGCCAATGCAAGAGATGCGGGTGCCGCCCCTGGTCTGGGAAGATCCCACATGATATGGAGCAACTAAACCCGTGTGCCACAACTGCTGAGCCTGGGCTCTAGAGACCAGGAGCCACAACGACGGAAGCCTGCCTGCCCTGCAGCCTTGCTCCACAACAAGAGAAGCCACCGCAGTAAGAAGCCTGTGCACCACAACCAGAGAGCAGCCCCTGCTTGCTGCAACTAGAAGAAAGCCCACACAGCAGCCAAGACCCAGTACAGCCAAAAAGTAAAAATAAAAACCTCCCTTCCCAAAAAGAAAAAGAATACCTCTGCAATAAAAAAGTTGTTGCAGGCAAGATCCACTGGTGGATGCTAAAATTAGTGGGCCACAGGAGGAGAGGTGGGACAGCTGCATGACCTAACGTTACCTCCCCAAGACATTTATTAAGTCCATAGGGAAAAACAGCACCTTTACAGTGTAGAAACCCAGAAGACATCACCTTAACCAAATGGCCAATGTTTTACCACCACCAGTAAAAGGACATTATCAGTCACCTTCTCCCTCTGATACGTTGTTTTTGGAATATTCTTGCCAAACAATGAAAAATCTCAGTCTGACCATGACAAAGCATGAAATAAATCCAAACTGAGACACATGCTATAGAATAACTGGTTAATACTCTTCAAAATTGTTAAGGTTTCGAAAGAGTGAAAGTCAAAGTTGCTCAGTCGTGTCCGACTCTTTGCAACCCCATAGACTATACAGTCCATGGAATTCTCTAGGCCAGAATACTGGAGTGGGTAGCCTTTCCCTTCTCCAGGGGATCTTCCCAACCCAGGGATTGAACCCAGGTCTCCCACATTGCAGGTGGATTCTTTACCAACTGAGCCATAAGGGAAGCCCAAGAATACTGGAGTGGGTAAGCCTATCCTTTCTCCAGTGGATCCTCCCAACCCAGGAATCAAACTGGGGTCTCCTGCATTGCAGGCAGATTCTTTACCAACTGCGCTATCAGGGAAGCCCCTTGTGAAAGAGTGAGGTCTGTAAGTTTGGAGGAACTAAGGAGACATGTCACTTCAACATAACATGGGGTCTCGGACTGGTTTCTGGAATAGGAAAAAAAAAAGACATTAGTGGAAAAACTGGTAAGATTCAGATAAAGTCTAGTTTAGCTGATAATAGTAAACCAGTATTAATTTTGAGTTTCAGTAAGTATTTTGGTTCTGCAGAATGCTGACATTAGGGGAAGCTAGCACTTTGCTGGAGCAGCCGTGAAGATACCCCACATCCAAGGTAAGAGAAACCCAAGTAAGACGGTAGGTGTTGCGAGAGGGCATCAGAGGGCAGACACACTGAAACCATAATCACAGAAAACTAGCCAATCTGATCACATGGACCACAGCCTTGTCTAATGCAATGAAACTACGCCATGCCGTGTGGGGCCACCCAAGACGGATGGGTCATGGTGGAGAGGTCTGACAGAATGTGGTCCATTGGAGAAGGGAATGGAAAACCAGTATTTTTGCCTTGAGAACCCCATGAACAGTATAAAAGGCAAAATGATAGAATACTGAAAGAGGAACTCCCCAGGTTGGTATAGGTAAACTCCAGGAGTTGGTGATGGACAGGGAGGCCTGGTGTGCTGCGATTCATGGGGTCACGAACAGTCGGACATGACTGAGCTCTGAACTGAAACTGAACCGAGGGAGGAATATATGGGAATCCTCTGAGCTATTTTTTGCAACTTTTCTATGAGTCCAAAATTAATTTTTAAGTTTCAAAAAATTAAGCCAATGACACTCTTCTAAACTGTGTTTCCAAAAAGTAGCAATTTCTCCACTTCTGGAATTCACTGTAGTAAAAATTTACTCAGAGATTCTACACAAAACAGGACTTTATACAATGTAGAAGGATTCCTCTTCTAGTAACTGCATTACTAAATGCAGTTGTATAGGTTAATTATTAAATTTCCTTAATAATAGTATAGAGTATTGGAGTAATTAATGAAAAAAACACACAAGTTTTGAAGTAATGGGCCTATGTTTGTATCCAAGATGTACCACTTAGACTGGTGTGATTGTTAGGTAAGTTATTTACTCTCTCTGCACCTCAGCATACATGCATAGATGGCACCCCACTCCAGTACTCTTGCCTAGAAAATCCCATGGACGGAGGAGCCTGGTAGGCTGCGGTCCAGGGGGTCGCGAAGAGTCGGACACGACTGAGCGACTTCACTTTCACTTTTCACTTTCATGCATTGGAGAAGGAAATGGCAACCCACTCCAGTGTTCTTGCCTGGAGAATCCCAGGGACGGGGGAGCCTGGTGGGCTGCCGTCTATGGGGTCACACAGAGTCAGACACGACTGAAGGGACGCAGCAGCAGCAGCAGCAGCAGCAGCAGCAGCAGCACAGTCAAATTTGGTTGTACACTTTGTTCCTTAGAGCTGAAAACATACAAAATGACATAAGTAACACAGCAAAGACAGAGACTCAGCTTTCATGGTGACTACATTCTGGTGGGGAAGACTCATGATATATTAGTACCAGTGAAGAAATAAGAATATCAGAGACTGGGATGTGCTATGAAAATACAATAGGGTAATGAAATAAAGAATGAAAAGAATTAAAGAATTGAATATAGAGGTATTCATTTTAAAAAATGACTGCAGAGTCAGGTGACAATGACGCTGGATGTGGGACTCCATTTGGGATGAGAAAGGACTTGCCACATGGACATGCCAGGGAAGAACATTCCTGGCAGAGGAAACAGCCAGTGCCAAGGCCTTGTGGTCAAGACACTCAGGTGGCTTCTATGCCTGCAGTGAAGGAGAGTGATATAAGACAGGATTGGAGAAGTGGACAGATTTATTTAAGAGGCTGATGCAGAAGCTCAGTCAGGAGACTATAGTGACCTGAAGTTAGATGTCATCAGTGGAAAGAAAGGTGGGCAGATTCAGTACATAATTGTGGGATCACTGTAGATGGTGACTGCAGCCATGAAATCAAAAGACACTTGCTCCTTGGAAGAAAAGCTATATTAAACCTAGACAGCATATTAAAAAGCAGAGACATCACTTTGCCAACAAAGATTCGCGTAGTCAAAGCTAAGGTTTTTCCAGTAGTCACGTACAGATGTGAGAGTTGGACCATAAAGAAGGCTGAGCACCAAAGAATTGATGCTTTTGAACTGTGGTGCTGGAGAAGACCCTTGAGAGTCCTTCAGACAGCAAGGAGATCAAACCAGTCAATCCTAAAGGAAATCAACCCTGAATATTCATTGGAAGGGCTGATGTTGAAGCTGAAGTTCCAATACTTTGGCTACATGATGCAAAGAGCCAATTCATTGGAGAACACCCTGATGGTAGGAAAGATTAAGGACAGAAGAAGGGGTGACAGAGGATGAGATGGTTGGGTGGCATCACTGACTCAATGGACATGAGTTTGAACAGACTTTGGGAGATGGTGAAGGACAGGGAAACCTGGCATGCTGCAGTCCATGGCGTTGCAAAGAGTCGAACACAACTTAGCAACTGAAAACAGCCAGGCTTAGACAGGGTTTGCAGATGGATTAGATGTAAAGATAGGTCTGAGGGGAAAAGCAGAGTCAAGGATGGATCTCTGGTTTCTGGACTGATCACCTGGAGCGGATGGTGATGCCATTTATTGAGCCCTAGAAGCAGATGGAAAAATGGGTCAGAAGCAATATTTAAAGAGATAATGCTTGAAAACTTTCCCAAGTCTGATTCATGAAGTGCAGGATAGAAACAAACCAGAAAATAACCCCACACCAGGCCCATCATGATGAAACTGAAGAAAAACAAAGAGAGGCATCTTCAAAGCATTTAGAAAATAAATACACACCTTCAAAGGAACTGATTTATCTATAGAAATAATAAAAAGTGAAAGACCATGGAATGAAAATGAAAGCAAATAACTTCCAACATAGAATTCTATCCTCACTGAAAATAACCTTTAAAAGCAAAGGCAAAATAAACACATTTCTAATCACATAAAAACTGAGAATGCATCATTAGTTCAGTTTAGTTCAGTTCAGTTGCTCAGTCGTGTCCGACTGTTTGCGACCCCATGAATCGCAGCATGCCAGGCCTCCCTGTTCATCACCAACTCCCAGAGTTTACTCAGACTCACGTCCATCGAGTCAGTGATGCCATCCAGCCATCTCATCCTCTGTCGTCCCCTTCTCCTCCTGCCCCCAATCCTTCCCAGCATCAGAGTCTTTTCCAATGAGTCAACTCTTCGCATGAGGTAGCCACAGTACTGGAGTTTCAGCTTCAGCATCATTCCTTCCAAAGAAATACCAGGGCTGATCTCCTTCAGAATGGAATGGTTGGATCTCCTTGCAGTCCAAGGGACTCTCAAGAGTCTTCTCCAACACCACACTTCAAAAACATCAATTCTTCGGCACTCAGCCTTCTTCACAGTCCAACTCTCACATCCATACATGACCACAGGAAAAACCATAGCCTTGACTAGATGGACCTTAGTCGGCAAAGTAATGTCTCTGCTTTTGAATATGCTATCTAGGTTGGTCATAACTTTTCTTCCAAGGAGTAAGCGTCTTTTAAATTCATGGCTGCAGTCACCATCTGCAGTGATTTTGGAGCCCAAAAATATAAAGTCTGACACTGTTTCTACTGTTTCCTCATCCATTTCCCATGAAGTGATGGGACTGGATGCCATGATCTTTGTTTTCTGAATGTTGAACTTTAAGCCAACGTTTTCCCTCTCCTCTTTCACTTTCATCAAGAGGTTTTTTAGTTCCTCTTCACTTTCATTAGCATGGGCTTAAAAAAGAAACACGAAAGGAATTCTTCAGCAAGAAGGAAATTGACCACAGAAGAAACACTGAAATGCAGGAAGCAAAGAAGAGCAATGGACAGTAAATATCTTGGTAAGTCTAAGTGAATACTGGCTTCTAACATCAATTACGATAATGTCAGTGAGGACTTCCTTGGTGGCACAGTGGATGAGAATCCGCCTGCCAATGCAAGGGGCACAGGTTCGATCCCTGGTCTGGGAAGATCCCACATGCCAAGGAGCAACGGAGCTACAACTACTAAGCCTGTGCTCTAGAGCCCGGGTGCCGCAACTACTGAGCCTGCCCGCTGCAGCTAGCGAGGAGCCCCTGCCCCCTGCTACTAGAGAAAAGTCCACCCAAAAGCAACAAAGGCCCAGCACGGCCAAAAATAAATGAATGCAAAAACAGGATAGAAAAAATAATACTAATGTTTGTTGTATAAGTTATATATACAGCCATCCCTCAGTATCATGGGAGATTGGTTCCAGGACCCCCACCCCCACCTCGTGAGTACCAAAATCCGAGGATGCTCAAGTCCAGGGATGGCATAGTACTGTCAGTCGTCCCTGTTCACGGGTCCCCCATCTGTGGATTCAACCAATCACGGTGTAGAAGCCACAGAAGGGAGGGCTGACTGTGTATATATATGCTAAACACATATTGAATCTGAATACACAACAAATAGCAAACAGCAGAAAGGGTAAAATGGGGTTAAAGTGTTCTAAAACCCTGAAGGGGTAAAAATTACCAGTTTTTCTTACACTCTTGTTAAAAATCAAGAATGCCTATTGAAATCACAAGGATAACCACTGAAAGAAGAGCAAAAGAATGAAATACAGAAGTGAAAACTGGAATTTAAAAAATGGCTGATTAAACTGCACGGAGATCCAACCAGTCCATTCTGAAGGAGATCAGCCCTGGGATTTCTTTGGAAGGAATGATGCTAAAGCTGAAACTCCAGGACTTTGGCCACCTCATGCAAAGAGTTGACTCATTGGAAAAGACTCTGATGCTGGGAGGGATTGGGGGCAGGAGGAGAAGGGGATAACAGAAGATGAGATGGCTGGATGACATCACGGACTCGATGGACATGAGTCTGAGTGAACTCCGGGAGTTGGTGATGGACAGGGAGGCCTGGCGTGCTGCGATTCATGGGGTCGCAAAGAGTAGGACACGACTGAGCAACTGAGCTGAACTGAACTGAATCTAAGAGAAAGAAGAGAAAAAGAAATACAAAACAGATAGGGTAAAACTAAATACATTAGTGATCATATTAAAAGTAAATAAACCAAGCATACCAATTTAGCCTCCCCACCATCATACAGATACTGTTAGCCACAACTAACAGGTAAAGAATTTGAGGCACAGAGAGGTGAGCTGTCCAAGATTGTCCAGCTAGGAAGTCATGGTACCAGGGTTCAAACCTAGGAGCCTGCCCCCGAGGCCTGAGCACACCACTTCCCCTCTGTTCACCCAACACTGTTTCAGGTCAGCCCTTCCACAGGACTCTACCAGATTCCTGTAGCAAGTTCCTAACCAGGGCTTGCTGGTGCCACGTCGTTGCCATGGTGACCATGCTAAGTCACTAACTGGATCTCATCTCTCTTCCAAATTAAAATCGCTTCCTGGATTCTCATTTACTTCAGGACAAATGTGTATGGTCATAAAAGATCCTTCCAGATGAAGCCTCTGGCAACCTCCCTCCCCCTTCATCCACTGCTTCCTGCCTTCCTGTCCTACATTCCAGAAGACTGGACTCCTGGGATTTCCAGAAAGCGCAAGCAGTTTCCCCAGCCTGGGCTGAGCAAGTTATGCTCAGATGCCTGCTCCTCTGTAGAGGTCCCCTGAAGGTCAGGGTCAGCCCCTCCTCCCCATCCCGAGGCCTTTCTCTGTGCCACGCCCTGTGCTGAATGCTTAGGGCATCTTTCCCGTTTAACTCCATGAAGTACCATCACTCTTCATCTTCTAGACAGAAAGCCAAATGCAGAAAGGCTAAGCGGATTACCCAAGCAAATCCACTCCTCCAGTTGGTAAATATTTACTAACTACTTAGTAGTTACTTGTGCCTGGCACTCTCCTAGGTGGTGGGAAAAGAACAGAACAAACAGCCCTGCCCTCCTGTGAGCACACAAACCATTTTAGGTATACACACTGTACCCCACACACAGCTCTAATGGTAAAGAGCCCGCCTGCCAACGCAGGAGACGCAGGTTTGATGTTTGGGTGGGGAAGACCCCCTGGAGGAGGGCATGGCAACCCTCTCCAGTATTCTTGCCTGGAGAATCCACGTGGACAGAAGAGCCTGGTGGGCTACAGTCTGTAGGGCCATGGAGTCGGACATGACTGGAGCGACCTGGCACACACGACTGTATGTTACATATATACTGTACAGATAGTAGCTGTTGGTACTAAGTGACATGAAGCAAAGTAGGGAGGAGGGAGAAAATGTGAGGCTGGGTGCAGTGTTTTAAAAGGTGGCCAGGGCAGACCTAGCTAAGAGGCTGACATCTGATAAAAGACACTAGGAGACAAGGGGGTGAGCCATGGGGCACCTCAAGAGAAAAGGCTTCTGAGCACAACAGCAGGAAGTGGCTGGAGATGGGTGGGAATGTGGAGGTGCCTTGAGGGAGGAAAAGCAGAAAGCACACGCTGAAATCTTCATTATCTATCCACCAACGTGACCCCGACTAGACAGCAAGTTCCTTGGAGAACGGTCCTGTGTCCAGACAGACAGGAGGCGTTGCTAAACAAAGAAAAGTGAAAGTGAAGTCACTCAGTCGGGTCCGACCCTCTGGGACCCCACGGGCTGTAGACTGCCAGGCTCCTCCATCCATGCTCCTCCGTCCATGGGATTTTCCAGGCAAGAATATTGGAGTGGTTTGCTGTTTCCTTCTCCAGGGAATCTTCCCAACCCAGGAATCGAACCTGGGTCTCCCACACTGCAGGCGGACTCTTTATCATCTGAGCCACCAGGGAAGCTTGGACTTTAATTTTGAATCAGACAATTAAAGGGGTGCTTTCCCCAACACACTCTTTTATGGATTTGGAATCCTGAGGCTGGCGCTGACCACACAGCATCATTGCCCACCCCGTGCCTTCCCTTTCCTGCTCTCTGGAGATGAGGACTCTGACACGATGCCCCTGTGTCCTAGGAACTGGATCTGTACACCGAGGGCCTCTGTGAAATCTTCCTAAACCAAGGAAAGCTACAGGAGAGCCTGCTGGCAGCAGGGAAGCCCAATTCTGACCGCAACACTGGTTTCACTCACGTTGTCTTCCCACTTTCTTGAAAAAACTGAGTTGTTTTAAATCCAAAGAGCTAGTCAAATTAATGTCAGCCTCCTGCATATGCCAAGAGACAGGGTACCAAGCTGATGGGTTATGCTGCATCAGGCAAAAACCTGTCTGGGAGAGGAGAGCTCTGGTCCTCTGTGTGGAAATGTGGGGAGGGGGTGAGAAACACGGCTGAGGCCAGACCAAGTCAGGACTGAGCTGCAGAGGGTTCTAAATGAGGAAGACCCAACCCACCCAAAGAGGGCACACCTACCAGAAGACCCATCTCAAGACAGAGAACAGAGCCACGAAAAGAAAACCCGAGACGTCCACCTGGGAGAATTCAGCAGGTGCCAGGGAAGGAGAAAGGGCATCCTGGGGGCTGAGGGTGGCTTCAAGCCACACCCTGTGGAGTGACAGTGACCTGGAATCAGTCACGGGACCCACAGGAATACGTGTGCCAGGGAGAGGGGATTTATCAGGTCTTTGCTTTTTCCAGGAAGACTGACACAGAAGGGAAACATGTGTGGGGAGATATTGATCATTCAAATATTTGAAAATCATCTTCCAAATTCTAAGGAGACAGTGATCTTTCAATACTTGCCTTATTATTAAAATGACTACGGTATCTATGTATTTTACAACGTGAACATTTTTGGACATTAAAGATGCCTCTCAAATGATCAGTGTACTACATGGTTACATTCTCTCATACAACCTAAAGCACAATCTTACCAGTTAAAATTAGGTTTATGGTGCTGTACTTTAGGTTTTATGGTTCACTCATCCTTGGTTAGGAACAGCCTCCCCGCCCTAACCCTAAACCATAATGCTGGGCCATAGGAAAATAAGATCTGTCCTGTGATCTGTATCCAACAATTCTTAGGAAAAATGATGGCTGGTGGTACTTATCTAAACTGAAACCCCTGTCCACTTATAATGCTCCTCAACTCATATCAAAGAAGCATTCCCACATAGGCTAAGAACTTGAAGGACGGACACCGTTGATAACGCTGATCTCTAGTGCCCCCAAGTGGTTGTAAGTGATGTGACATCCTCAATAGGCAGTCATCCTGAGGTGACATTTTCAGGATGGCAGAAAAAGAAGCTATCGGGGCAAGAGGGTCCAGAAAAGATGGTTCCTTTTAAACCGCTGTTGCCTCCCATCATAAAATCTTGGTAGAAGAGAGAAATAATACAAAAGTTTGAAAGCCCACTGGAATTGAGTTAAAATGTGAGTTTTTGTCTACTTCCAGGGCCCATGCCTCTTGAAGAAAATGGCTGCATTTACTCTTGGTTATGAAAATTAAATAAGCATGGATGAGATTTTTTGTTTGTTTTAAAATGTTACTTACAAAATGTATGTATCCTTCTGAAACTTGTTTTCACTTAATACTACAACTTTAAAGCATTTTGTATCCATCAGTATAGTACAAGTACCTGTTTAATTTCCAAAGTTAGTTTAACACCAAAAATATGGAGGTTGGCAAGGGGAGAAAGAGGAATATGGCTTGAAGAGGGCATCATGTAATAAATTTATTATATTTCATTACATTTTTCCACTTTTCTCTTAAATTCCAACTGTATACTATATAATCAATTGCTGTTCCAGAAATAAAACATTTTAAACATAAAAATATAAATTTTGCTTCTTAAAAGTGCATACACTTTGAATAATAAAACATACAAATAAATAACAGAAGTCAGTGACACATCTCATGCACTTGTTCTAAAATAATTTAAAATGTATGATACACTTTGTTCCCAGCCTCAAGGAAAGACATCCTGCCTTCCATATTACTGTACAACTAAAAAAGAAAATCACACACAAATCACTATGAATGGTGCATGACCACCACCAAAGCATTTTGTTATACAGTGATATGACATGCAGCTTTTAAGACAACTATAGAAATTCCACTGTAAAAACTTAAGAGTTCAATCAAGAAACTACTTTTGTAATGGGGCTTGAATTCAATTTTAACCAGTGGTGAGAGGCACAGTTGGTGAGCAAAACCAAAGGGAACATAAATGCATATGTGAAAGGCCTACAAAGAGAACTTCAGCTCCAGAAACACAGTAACTGCCTCCCCATTTGGTATAATGACACCTCACCATTTAGAATAGCACCTAGGGGATTTCATATTGCATTTTCACCGTTACAACTGGTATCACTGCTCAGGGAAGCCTTTCTAAAGGAGCATTTCCAACTTGGGTTTTTACTTCTAACTTATTCCTTGAAGTGTTGAAAACCTCCAGTAAACTGTGTTTTCTTTTTCTGTAGGCAGCATCATGCTTAACAGGAAGAAATCACCTGAGAAGCACAGCAGCTTATTTTGAATATATTCTTAGTGCATTCAGCTCACCACAGATTAAAACTAAATTTCATTCGCCTCCATAGGTAACATGTACTGCCAAATTTTTGGATGCATAGTCATTTTTTTAGTTACATGAAAAAAATACTGAGGGTTACTGACCACCGCCCTCCCCCCCCTCAAAAAAAAACCCAAATAAAATGCTTCACAGTCATTAAAAAAAAAAAAAAATCCTGAAACTACATTCTGGATAGTAAGAGAGTGAGCTAAATATTCCTAAATAGGAAATTGGGCAGCAGCCTAGGGTTTGCTACTATAACTATTACAAGGTGACCATGGTCTATCAGAATCAGGGACAGCTTTTTCAAAGCCACTGGAGGTTTTACTTTAGCATTTTCTAACTCCGAGTGACCACCCTGCTCCCTGCCAGGGTCTGGCCCTGCTGTGGCCTCTGGTAGAGAGGGTGTGGGAAGGAGGCAAGCCCCACGGGGCACTGACGGCTCCAGTGAGCTACAGACCCCCGGCTCCCACCAGACGGGCAAGGGCTGAGGCACTCAATGCTCCGAGCTCCTCACATCACTAAGGCAGCCCCCCTTGTTTCAAACAGGAGTTTGGTCAGTTAACTCTTTTTTTTTTTTTTTTCCCCTTGTCTCTCTCTCCAAAGCAACAGAGGACTCTGAGTCATTTGTGAGTACTTCACAAGGCAGTGATTCTCGTCATATTTCTCAGCAAAGGGAAGGTGTATCACAGTGCTTCTCAATTCTGCAAATTAGAAACACTTCCGAGCTTTAAATATCTTGCTGGTAGCTCCTGGGACCTGCCACTACACTAATTAGATCAAAAGCTGAGGAGTGGGACCAAGGCATTTTTAAAAGTTCCCCAGACAATTCTAGTGAGCGCTGGGTATCCCAACCTCAGACAAGTTCTTCGCAAGAGGCTTGATGGAATCCGGGAGAGTACGTGGGATCTGAAAAAAGCCTCCCAAGTCTGGACCTCCCTTCTCCCTCAACTGGGAAACACCAGTCTTAGACGACTGTGAGCAGCTCTAGAACCTAACCCTCTGTGGATGCTACCGTACACTCACAGCTCAGTCGCACTGTGACCAGTGGTGGGGAAAGTGCCAAAGCTTTCCAGAACAGCTCTAAGTCTCTACAAAAGTGTCTGAAAATTGTTAGCACTGTTAGAAGTCACATTCTTTCCTTGTGACCACGATAGAACCCTAGAAGATATAAAACATTAAGATCTATAGAAAATGGCAGGTTATTTTTAGAACAAAATACTTTAGGAAAGTCTTCTGGCTAAATACAGTATATAAACCACTGTGTGTTCAACACACCCATTTCCACTCCTGCTTGCAAAATACTTATTTTACACACAATCTTGCCAATGATTAAAAAAAAAACACAAAAACCGGCCAAGAGAAACACATGCAAAGCAAAACAAAAAATCACATTCATGCTTTTCAATACTGATTATAGAATTACAGATTCAAAAATAGAGCTCCAGAATCTAACATGTCTTTTTTTTTTCAAACTCACATTGAGTGTAAGTAGTCTGTATTTTTTCTTAGTTGTTTGCATAGGTAGTAAGAGCATGCTTTCTGGGTTAGACGGAGGCCATGCAAAATTATTTCCATTACTTGGGGGAAAAAAATGATTGGTCATGCTCAAAATGCAGATGCAAAAACACTTTGAGAGTTGATCAAACGGCAGTATGGACTGTCCATTTAAATAAACGCATGGGATTTCCCCCCCAAAATATGAAGTTAGCAATAACATTACCCTTTAAGAAATTGCAGACAGACAGCCTGCACAGTAACAGCTATTTTTTGTGTTTATGTTTATGATATAGGCACTGGTTTGTCACCAACTTTTGCTCTTCTCAATTCCAAGTAATACAAAGTTCAGTGTGCCTCACAGAATACGTTTTATTGAAACTGTGCTTGTGATTTGCATACTAGCTCAAAAATCCAACCCGGGAACACTAATAATCTTTGCATCCAATAATTATTATAACCTACACAGGAAAACAGTATCTCCAGCTGCTCAGTAATTGGTCAGAATGAAATTTAACATCGGATGTCAATCTACTTTTTAAAACATGTTTATTTGAAATAAATGAGCTTTGTTCACAGCTCTTCTGTTCCTTTTTTCGTAAAGGCTGCCACTTGTTTCCTTTACATTCTGTCCTGTTTTCTTCATAGGTTATTTTAGAGGGATGACCATTTCCCCCCCACCACCCACAGAAATCCCCACATCCACCTCACACAAATGCAGGTGACCAAACTCTAATGAAGAGGGACTGCAGATCGGATTTCCAACCTCTTAGTCGAGACAGCACAGTCTGAAACAGAGGATGTGACAGTAAAATGTCTCCAAAGATGCAGAAGGGCACTTTTGGTTTCCAGAACAGAGCAGACTTGTTCAGGAGGCCCCCAAGCCTCGGCCGATCACCAGGATCCACTTGAGCTTCCTGCTTGGGAGGACTGTCGCCCCGTCTAGGACATCACTGGCACCCCTGGTTCAGCGGTGCTCCCAGGGCCCATCAGCTGCACGAACTCCCGAAGCTCGCAGCGTGCCTTTACAAGCAAAGCAGCCCTCAACGAATGTTTGCCGAATGAATGATGAAAGGAGGATTGCAGAAGAGGTGAGGGCAGCCTCACAGACAGTAACAGTACTCTGCACTACCACAAACACTCCCACACCCATTTCTATTGGCCCAGTGGAGCATTACTTACTTTCAGCTAGGCTGCTTTTAGGATGAGAAAATACACAAAAAAGGTGGGAGACGGTCTTGAGATGCCACAAGCTTAAGTTTCTTTGTGCTTCCACATTACATTAGGGGTTACAAAGGCAAGGTATAGGGCTGTTGGAAGGAATGATGAAGACTCAGTGCACCCGATGTTCACGGGAAAAGAAATCAAGGATAAAGGTTTTAAAAAGCAAACAAACATTACAGATGCAACACTACTGTTGTTGATTATTTTGTGCCTATCAGGAAATATGACTGCTCTAATCAGGCCCACCTGGTTGTCAACTAGGAAGGGGTCTACCATCTTCAGCAGATGATTTTTAACCCCAAAAGACATATAAGCTCATTGTGCCAAACATCACTGAGAAGAGAAAAAACAGAACACCGAGTCCCTAACTCCACCAAAGAACAGAACTGAACCAAGTGTAATTTTTCTAGAAGATACTTCACATCACAAAGAGCATCTCCAAACTTTTGGGCAAAATATCCTTTTTCTGTGGCTTAAAGGTTGCAACCTAATAACTAAGGATGAAATTTTCACTGCTTACCAAGATGCCTAGACAGTGCCATACTTCCTGATTTCTTTACCATTAAAATCTGAAACAGGAACTAAATTCCATAGACATATGGTTTATAGATATGCAAAGTTTATTTCTAGATCCCATGGAACTTTAATATATTTCATAGATTTGGTTTGTTTTTTTTTTTTTATTATAACAACACTAAACACAACAGAAAATCCATTCTTGGAGAACTCCAAAATATTTACCCCTGGGAAAATTATATTGCATTCTATTAATGCTTAACTGTTTATATTCCCCACCTCCCCTCCAAAAAAAGTGTTATTAAAACACTGAGTAGTCCAACTGTGATTCTAAGACTGTTTCAGAGCTTCAGATAAAAGATTTCAAATGAGATTTACCTATTAAAGAAAGATGAGAGGTTCAAATAGACAAACACTCAATTCCAGATATTGACAACCCCACATCTGGTGCAATCTTTTTAGGAAATCAAAGTGATACAGGAAAACTCACAGTGGCTAAACACTGATGGAGCTGTCAATGCGCTGCTCGAAGCAACAAGATCAAGATGGAAGGCAGTCACAGCCTGGCAGCGGAGAGTGAGGCTGCTCTGGGGAGCCAGACGCCTGCACGGTGAGATGAGGACTCCTGGTAGCATGGTGGAGTCAGGATCAAGCGCAACAGGCTCAGAGTAAGTGGACTTCACGGAGCACTAGCATAACTCTCACAAGGCCAGATGTGTTCTCTTAAACGTCGCAGGGGTCTACAATTTCAGCTTACCCCCAACACACGTGGCCTCCAGACTTCCAGGTTAATCTGCTCATGCTCAAATTAGCAGCAAAATAAAGCAACCTACTAGAAGCATCTCCCTAGAGGCATTCACAGAAAAGAAAGGGGGAAAAAAGAAAAACAGGGCAGTGCAGAACCCATAGCTATGCAGGTAATGAATGTTCTAGTTACTTCGCACACGGCAATACTGAAAAGGGAGATTATATGAATGGATCCGTGTACAAGGTGTTCAGGAAGAACCTGAAGAGTCCATGACTTAAAAAAAAGTTAATAGGTAAACACGTATAAACTTAGCATGCCATATTTCACAGCAAAGTGACAAATGCTATTCAAAGAGAATCAGAACCATGACTCTCTTCGACATTTTTTAAAAATGGAAAATAAAAAAGCTAAAAATCCCAGAACACCTCCTAAATGCTTGAAATAATCTATATACATATCTTGCCTATCTGTGAATTTCTTGAGGTTCCCTTTTTCTCTAAACAAGAAACGCAATTTTCACTGACAATGCCAGATGAAACAGGCTCCAGCCTGCTTGTGAGTTTCATTACATCTTCAGCACAAAGAAGAAATAAATGTATTCCTGAAAAACAATCCCAACGAAGTCTGACAGGCAGGACCAGTGTGCACATAACACTGTCACACGTCACTCGAAAACACCACCACTGGCTGCTGGCATCAGGCGACTTCTTTCCTCTCCAGGTTACAAGACGAGGAAACACGGGTGTGCGCACTCGGGGCAGCATGGGGCTTCCCATTTCTAACACAGGAAAAAAAGCAACACCAGAGAAGGAAATGGCACAGATTTATGCATCCAGTCTAGAATTCATTTCTTTTTTTCCAGGAATTTTCTCTAGTCCATTTCAAAACCCTAATGACCTTAGTGAGCAAATTTACAAGGGAAAAAAAAAAATTTTAACTACTAGTGACTGGCTTTCTGGCTATCCGACTTGCCATCTCTTAAAACACATCCCACAGGTCAAGACAGCTTATGGCAATGCACGTCTTTGCAGACAGGAAGGTGGTGAAAGACTTCATTTCTACCTCTAAAAACTTCTCTCTGTGGCAGTAGGAGAAACAACAGCAACCCACAGGCCACCTTCTCTGATCCTTTCACGGATACGCAACTGTCCTACACTAGCTGAGTATATACCTGAGAAACGTTAGTGTGAAAATATTGCCCTTGACAAAAACTGGTAAGATGGGGCCAAAGTGCAGAAAGCGACAGTTTTCCCCTCGGTTTATTTCACTGTTAGTGTCACAGTTCGTAAGAGTTCCTGGTGCCACGTGACAATCCACAGCTGACGACAAATTCCGCTCAGATGAAACGAGAGTCAAGTAATTCATCCTTCTACAGAGCACACTAGTGATAGCTTAACTGGTTTCACAGGTTTCAAATCCCTAGTGTCCAATGAAAGTCGTTAAGAGTTCTCTAGAAAGAAATATGTACTAAAGGGACCGTCCAGGGTATCGTCTATAATTATTTCAGTTAGCTTGGTGTCAATGCTTTGCCTATGGCTGTTATTTGGTTCAATGGCAGAATAAGGCGACGCTTTTAACAATTTGCAATTGAATTCTCCATATACACACGTGCACACACAAACACACACACACACACACACACACACACACAGCAGGCACATGACCCCCCCCAAAAATACAAAACAGAAGCATAAAGGGCTTTGGTGGGAGGGAAGGGGTTCTAAATAAATTAACATCTTTACAGATAAAACACCTGGACTGCAGAAGTATCACTGAGGTTTCTGAGAAGGCCGTGCAGAGGTTTGCATGCTAGAAGGTAACTTTCTGGAGGATTTCTCAGCAGGCTGCCTGCACCCAGGAGACGAGGGCGCTGCAGAATCGAGCTGAGAAGTCTTGGGCTTGCGAGCGGACAGCAGGGAAAGTTTAGCAGCAGCGGGGTCCTTGGAGGCGAGCGGCTCTTTCCCAACCGCACTGGCATTTGGCTGCTGGGAGCCTGGCGACTGGGAGCCTTTCTCTGCCTTGTCATCCACTGCGCTCTTACAGACGGACCTGACGGAGCCCCCGCCCGCCTTCTTGGACAGCAAGGCGGTCTTGCCTAGATCTGTTGACCGCCGGGTCTCTTTCTGTCTCAAGGCCGACTTGAAGAAGGACAGCCCCTTGTCCTCGGACTTGCTGTCCCTCTTCAGACCAGCCTTCACGCTCATGCTGGGGGAGCGCAGGCTGGCCATGGAGGAGCTCCGCACGTGCTTGCTATCCGCCCTGCCGTCCCCGGCCCTGGCCTGGCTCACGCGCGGGGAGTTGGGTTTGGAGCTGGAGGTGACGCTGGCCCTGTCGGAAACCAGGCTGTGTCTGGAGCCCTCTCGGCTTAAGCTCCTGTCTGAAGTCCTGCTCTTCCCAGGAGGGAAGGGGCCCCTCGGGGCAGGGCCTGAGGCTTTCTTTGCAGATGTGGAGGAAGCAGTGTAAGCGAGGGAAGAAGCCGATTTCTGCTTCTGGAGCGAAGGGGACGACACGGACTCGTGGGACTTGGGGGAGGACTCCTTCTTTGGGGCAGGGGCAGGGGAGGAATGCCGTCCACTGGCCCTGGAAGAAGAATCGGCTTTGCTTCGGGAGCGGGAGGGCTTTACGGACACTTTCACGGGAACGGGAGAAGAAGGGGACGTACTGGAAAGAGAGGACTCCTGGCTGGCCAAGGCTGGTCTCCCCTTCCGCAAGCTTCGATCTGGCTCAGAAGCGCCTTTGGCGCTGGGGGATCTCTTGGTTGTGCTCTCTGGTTTCTTTGCGAGGGAGCCTGGGTGGCTTGGGGATTTCACCTCTTTGACTGGAGAGCTGTCTACAGAATCGCTCTGATCCACGTAAGCAATCTGGTTATTGTTATCAAATGGATCAGAGACAGGGGGCAAGTGATCCCCGTGTGCTGAGCTTCTGCTCTGTGTGTCCGCCACGCTGGAGTTCAACTTGCGGGCATCTGACTCGTCTCTGAACACACCTTCCATGACAGCCAGAGGGGCTCGACCCACAGCCTTGTGCTCCCGCCGACTGTGACTGTCACTCGAGTCCTGGTGGCTGCTGGACAGGTTCCTCAAGCTACCGAAGCAGGAGATGGAGACCTTGTCATCCACTGCCTCCCCGATCTTCTCCAGGGTGGACGCAGAGGTGTGAATCGGAGAGTCTCCTGAGAAGCGGGAAGGGGAACTGGAGCGCATTTGCAGCTTGGCAGACAGGGACCAGGAAGGCCGGATGCAATTTTCATTGACGGCCAAGGGGCTGGTGACAGACGGTCTAGATGACAAGCTCTGGCGCTGGACACTTCTCACGAACGGACGAGTTGAGAAGCCTCCTGAATGCAGCGAAGAGATTACCGTTAAGCCAAGCCAACAAGATGCGCTAGTAACATCTACAGAACAAAGGCAGGCCAGCCTCAGGGGATGACGGGAGCGTGACCTTCAGAGCCAGTGCGTCTGGGGTCAGTGAGTCATCACGTGGTTTTAACTTTTCTGAGCCTTTACCTATAAAATAGGGGCATTCTAACTTCGGGAGCAGCAAAGCACCTTCTTGCTCAACATCAGGGCTCAGCAGACTTTTACTCTAACGGCCAAGACAGTAAATATTTTAGGCTTTGTGGGGCAGCTGTTCAACTCTGCCACCCTAGTGCAAAAGCAGCCACAGGCAACAAATAAACAAACAGGCGTGGCTGTGTTCCAACAAAACTTTTTTTTGTTAACAAATAAAGACAGGGGCCATATTTGGCCTGTGGGCCATAATTTCCTGACCCTTGTAACTCACAGAGCTACTAGAAGAATTAAATAAAGTCTTCAAAGTCCTGTGCCCGGCAAGGCACCCGACATTGCACACTGCTCAATAAACGTGAGCAGTTCATCTTACTAAGGACGCTGGGGCCCACAGCAGCAAGGTCCGTGCCCATGACCACAAAGGTAATTAGAGGCAGAGCCAGCAACAGAACCACAACCCCTTCCCCCAACTCAACATCACAGGCAGGTGGGCCTGTGATCGCTGACTGTGAATGCCATCAGTGGAAAGGACTAGAGACAATACGCTTCTACCCTGAGTGCCTTAAAACTTTCAAGAAAAATATTCATAATTAGAGCAGTAAGTGACTTTGAACTTCCAAAGAAAATATTCTAAATGAAATTCTCCACACTTGCTACTGGAGCTGTGGTATTAATACAGCTCCATCTGGATGAGACCCTGAGAGACAGGCCCTGGTCCATGGGCATCACCCAGCACGACTGTATGATGATGACCCCAAAGAGGATACCGATTCCCCCAACTCCGCCATTTAAAACAGACTGGAGGCAAACCATATCTAGGCTC
Organism: Capricornis sumatraensis; assembly: GCF_032405125.1. Classification (NCBI taxonomy): domain Eukaryota; kingdom Metazoa; phylum Chordata; class Mammalia; order Artiodactyla; family Bovidae; genus Capricornis; species Capricornis sumatraensis. Next base: position 21,328,679 of record NC_091071.1, on the reverse strand, counting down.
ACTGTTGAAACAGTGAGCTCGAAGTTTAAAGGCTTTGCTGAAAACCACCTCTAAATAATAAACAAGCCGAGGGGCACTGTCAGTTTTTCATGAAATGTCAGGAGTGCCAGCCAGGAGCTTGGTGGTTACATCCCAAGACTCTTACGCTACACATGAAGATGCAACAGTTGGAAGAAGGGGCAGAGCTGGAGGTGGGTCGGAGTTCTCCACGTCGGGCCTTCCTCCAGACTCCCGTTTTCTTCCTGCAGTTTGTGTTCAGATTTACCCATCACCACCAGCAAGCAGCAGTTTACTAGAAGCAATGGAAATGCAGGCCACAGACTGACTGAGGCCTGCGGGGGTGAGTCACTGAGCTCATGGTATCCCATAGAGGCTGAGCTCGCTCTCTCCCCCTCCCAACGCTCAGGACTCCAGCTGCCTGATCGCCTCCTCCCAGCTTGGGGTCCTGGGTGGAACGGAGGGCTGTGTTGCCACTAGTTCAGCGGGAGCTGAAGGCCAAAACACCAGAGCTCAATTTTTATCAGCTTTTCCAAGCTTGCATACTGTGACTATTTTCAAAATTCCCCCAAACAGCTTTATGCAAAGGCAATGGCTTCTGTTCTAGCTGCTTCTGCACTCCCCAAGCACACACCACAAGTCCCCTCCAGGGAGACAGCGTGGTGGGAAGGAGAAGCCGAGCAAGTCAGGCGCTCCCACACCAGGCCCCGCATAGCAGCTCATCCCCAGGCAGCCTCCCGCAAAGCCCTCGGCAAATCGCAAGCTTGCTGAGTCCCCTCACAGCTACTCTGAAGAGTTTAAGAAGCACTTTGATTAAACTGTACCCATTACCATACAGAGTTAAAGTTCTAACCTCCACGTTTAGATTTTAAAAGTGAAAAACGACAAAGTGGAAGGAGAAAGTCCTGGATCCCAGAGGGAAAGCGAAAGGCCCGGTGATATAAAAGGTTACATACAATGGTGACCACAGCAACGCAGTCCCCTCACTGTCACCCTCTTTTATGTTCCCCCAACCCCTTCTTGGGACTTGGCTCCTCAATACGAGGGAGCCTGTGTGCATGTCCACAAGTCGCCGTTTTGGAAATCTGTCACCGAAACCCAGACCCACCGTCGTCTTCACTCCTCTCCCCGGTCATCTCCACGGACTCAGACAGCGAGGCCAGGGAGGTGCGTCTGGAGGAAGCCGCAGAGGTCACGCTGGCTTGCTTGCTCCCTGGGAGTCGGCTCACCCAGTGTTCACACAAGGAGGAACTCGTGGAGCCTGCAGGAAAGGAAGCGGGCACCGAGGTTAGGCCAGAAGCCCGGGGTCCTCACTGTCGGGCCAGCGCTAACTCCCAGACCCCACACCATGCCCGCTCGAATGCCCGCTGTGAAGATGAAAAAGAGGGCAGACTCCCACTCACGTCTGTAGCTGTAAAATCCAAGTACAGGGACGGACACTTCATAAAGCAAAGTCTTAAGAGCCAGCAACAGAATGGAACAGACACAACTGTTCATACCTTCCATCTACCCTAGAAACGTTTACTGAGCACTACAGCACTGTTCTAAGCACTTGCAGTAATACTCCAGAGAGACGAAAGCAAGCAGCGGTGTACTGCTACTTTCTTGGCCTGTTTGGTGAAATTTTTAAATCATTTAAACCACAGTATTAATATACAACAAGCAAGCACACACACACACACATACACACACAGGGCCACGTGCCGTTCTGTCTTGTCTGTTCCAGGAAGGCCCTTAAATATGAGTTAGGACAACAGAAACCCCTCCTGAGATGGAGCGCGTGCAGCAGCATGGCCGGCTCGAGGCCTCAAGGGGGTGTTGGGTCCGAGCACATCTGACTCTGGAAAGCACTGCGGGACGGCACTAGAGCCGTGAGTTCGCGCCTTCTGTGAACGAAGACAGCAGCTTCAGACTGAGTGCTGTACCGCGTGGGGCGTGATGCACCAGGGGTCTCTCTGCCTCAGCGACACTTTCTCTGAGCGGCTTCCGGCTTATTCCTCACAAGCTTTGAGGGGCGCAGGGATGAAAAACTGATCACACACTGCCACGTTCCAGAACTCTGTCCTATTCTCTCAACCCTAACGTGGCATTAAGACGCCTTCTCCCCATTTGGATTGTGTGTGGCTACATCAACATTAAGTGTGGATACTGGTTCTTGTGTTTGTTTAACACAACAGACTAGATCTCATCAAACTAAACCCAAGCCCTCTGAGATTATTACAGCCTTCAATCCTTCCCCTAACAGAATAGGCTAATCTTACTGGAAAAAAAGAATAATTTGTAACGGTGCTTTACCCTTTACAAAAGGCTTTAACGCCAAGTTTACCTGATCTGCTGGACGCAACGACCTCATGAGGTAGGTAGTATTATTACACCCATGTTATGGATGACAAATATGTGGCTTAGATGGGACATGCTCCAAGATAACCCAACCAAGGGGTGGCAAAGCCGAGTCTGGTTCTGTTTCCAAATCGCTCGGTCCCTCTACTCTTCGAGCGCCCAGTGGTGCTCCTCAGCTCCCTCGCTCACTGACTCCACAAGTAAACACACGAGCGTGCACTGAGCCGGGCTCCACTCCACCTCCAAGGCAACTCCTGGTCACAGCTGCTTGCACATTCCAGCCCCGTCTCCTTGACTGCAACCATTCTGTCTTCAGATTAAATGCAAATGTGACAATTAACCTGATCCAACCGGCAGAATCAGAGGATCTTCTGGAGAAGTCCTCTGGATCATCAAGTACCACCTTCCGTTCTCAGAAAAACCGCCCCTGGAGTAGAATGGTCTTACCTGCCACCGAGCTGTTGGCCGACCACGATGGTATAGCCGTCCGCCTCTGGTAGAAAAGGATGTATGCCATCTGCGTGCAGACTTCATCTTCCGACAGCTGCTGCACATCACTGTCGTCGAAGCAGTACCAGAGGCCGTCCACAGAGTTCTTGCAGAATGCTGCCAAAGAGAGCCCACCAGCCATCAGCACCGGGGTGGCCACTCTGGCTGCTCCGCTCCACCCACAGACACCGTTTCCTTGCCTCACATAATTTAATAACTTTTTAAGGCTGCAGGCAGTAATGCAGAGAAAGGATTTTAAAAAAAAAAAGCCAAATTCCAAATCAAACACAGGCAAGATGTTTCACGAAATTCCAACCTATTCCAAATGGATGAAATTCTACTTAATCTTAGAAAATGAGTATTTAGTTAAACCAACGGCTTTCAACCAGAGATGATTTTGCCCCAGGGGACACCTGGAAATGAATGGAGACATTTTTGATGGTCACAACTTGGGGGTTGGCAGGGCAGGTAGGATACTAATGATGAGTCGGGGGTAGAGACCAGGGCTGCTGCCAAACAGGCTACCCTGCGCAGAACAGGCCCCACAACGAAGAGCTACCAGCAAACATGCTAATGTGCCCAGACTGAGAAGCTCTGCTTTAAGGGTGCTGTAACATTTTAGTGTTTCGAGAACTAGAAATCATGATATTAACAATCAGTTCAGTTCAGTACAGTCGCTCAGTCGTGTCCGACTCTTTGCGACCCCATGAATCACAGCACGCCAGGCCTCCCTGTCCATCACCAACTCCCGGAGTTCACTCAGACTCACGTCCATTAAGTCAGTGATGACATCCAGCCATCTCGTCCACTGTCGTCCCCTTCTCCTCCTGCCCCCAATCCTTCCCAGCATCAGAGTCTTTTCCAATGAGTCAACTCTTCACATGAGGTGGCCACAGTACTGGAGCTTCAGCTTCAGCATCATTCCCTCCAGAGAAATCCCAGGGTTGATCTCCTTCAGAATGGACTGGTTGGATCTCCTTGCAGTCCAAGGGACTCTCAAGAGTCTTCTCCAACACCACAGTTCAAAAGCATCAATTCTTCGGCGCTTAGCTTTCTTCACAGTCCAACTCTCACATCCATACATGACCATAGGAAAAACCATACCCTTGACTAGAAGGACCTTTGATGGCAAAGTAATGTCTCTGCTTTTCAATATGCCATCTAGGTTGTTCATAACTTTTCTTCCAAGGAGTAAGTGTCTTTTAATTTCAAGGCTGCAGTCACCATCTGCAGTGATTTTGGAGCCCAAAACAACAAAGTCTGACACTGTTTCCACTGTTTCCCCATCTATTTCCCATGAAGTGATGGGACCAGATGCCATCTTCGTTTTCTGAATGTTGAGCTTTAAGCCAACTTTTTCACTCTCCTTTTTCACTTGCATCAAGAGGCTTTTTAGCTCCTCTTCACTTTCTGCCATAAGGGTGGTGTCATCTGCATATCTGAGGCTACTGATATTTCTCCTGGCAATCTTGATTCCAGCTTGTGATTCTTCCAGCCCAGCGTTTCTCATGATGTACCCTGCATAGAAGTTAAATAAGCAGGGTGACAATATACAGCCTTGACGTACTCCTTTTCCTATTTGGAACCAGTCTGTTGTTCCATGTGCAGTTCTAACTGCTGCTTCCTGACCTGCATATAGGTTTCTCAAGAGGCAGGTCAGGTGGTCTGGTATTCCCATCTCTCAGAATTTTCCACAGTTTATTGTGATCCACACAGTCAAAGGCTTTGGCATAGTCAATAAAGCAGAAATAGATGTTTTTCTGGAACTCTCTTGCTTTTTCCATGATCCAGCAGATGTTGGCAATTTGATCTCTGGTTCCTCTGCCTTTTCTAAAACCAGCTTGAACATCAGGAAGTTCACGGTTCATGTATTGCTGAAGCCTGGCTTGGAGAATTTTGAGCATTACTTTACTAGCATGTGAGATGAGTGCAATTGTGCGGTAGTTTGAGCATTCTTTGGCACTGCCTTTCTTTGGGATTGGAATGAAAACTGACCTTTTCCAGTCCTGTGGCCACTGCAGCAGCTAATACTTGTTTAACACTTGTTATGTATATCTCATTTGATCCTATATAATTTGTTCTATCACTACTCCCATTTTACAGAGGCTCAAAACGATTAACCAGCTTGCCCAAGGCCACACAGCTGGTAAAGCACGGGGTCCAGTCTGTTTCAGAATTATCTAGTCCTCAAGCTTGTTCTTAAACCCCCACCCTATCCTGCCTCCCTCAGAGGCAGCAAAACGGTGCCTCATGGAAGTCCCCCAGCAAACTGAGAATGGGGGCTGATGAATGCATGCGGCCTTCTCTCCAGATCAAATTCTAAGCCTGAGATAAGAATCAAGAGTGTTGAAGCATCAGCAAGAATCTTGATCCGGAAAGCTATATGCGTACCAGTACTTTCTAACTTATTGGGGTGAACATAAATGAGTGCTGCAACATTTGGCTGAATGCCGGAACAGACTCAGTAGGTGCCCGGGGGGCAGGACACATAAGGTCCCCGAGTGGCACCAGGAGTGACAGCCTTGATAGGCCACAACCACTGGGTGAGTATGGACTCCGAGGAGATGAAAGGGACCAGGCGAGGCAGGGCTACACCAGACAGGTGCCAACAAAGAAGAGCAGGTGAAGAATCTATGACTGCAGGGTAGGAAGTCGTCTGCAGCTGTGGACTCACTGGAACCAGAGGGGAAAGTGCAAATGGAGCTGGTAAAACAGCAACTGTCTGGTCAGTGGCGTGGTCAGGCTTGATACACTGTGGCCCAGCTGGAGACAGGTGCTGTTCAGGAGTGGGAGGAGGGGCGGGAGGGCAACTGTACGGAGGAGCGTGCCCGAGAGAAGGTGGCAGGGCAACCGTGTTCCAGCTCCAGTCTGCTTCTCCTCGGGGTGCTCTGTCCTCAGACACAGCATGGAAACTTTCAGGGGCTCATCAACGGGCTAATGATGTATTTATAAAATAATTCTGTGTGCTTTTCTTCCCAGCGCTGTTTCCTAAATTGTTTTCTAGACCAGTGCTATGCAAACTGTGTCTCACAGACTGGTGCCAGACCACAGGAGAAGCACCAAAACGGGGTGAGCATTTAAAAACATTCATAGTAGTCTGATGTTTTTATTGTGTTTTTGAGTAAGTTCTGGCTCACGAAGGACTGGAAATTTCTTAAAAGATTTAAGAAATCTTTTAAAAGGTTCTTCATTGCAGATCATTTAAGCAGCACTGTTCTAGAATCATTACAAGTCAGCCATATGTATACCATGTAACTATAGGTAGAACCAGTGCAAAATAAAGAACACATTAAAATAAACATCCCAAGTGAAAGCTTAGAAGTAAGGTATCTTTAACTTAACAATGCTCAAGTACTTAAATGTTCTTATGCAAGAAGCAGTGGTATGGTCTAAGCATGGGAAGTAAAGTAAGTCAAGTCGCTCAGTCGTGTCCGACTCTTTGCGACCCCATGGACTATAGCCCACCAGGCTTCTCCGTCCATGGGATTTTCCAGGCAAGAATACTGGAGTGGGTTGCCATTTCCCAACCCAGGGATTGAACCCGGGCCTCCCTCATTGTAGGCAGACGCTTTACCGTCTAAGCATGGGAAAGGGGAAATAAATGCAGGAAATATCTGAGTCACTCCTAGGTTAACAGGCCCCAAGAAGCAGACATGAGCATTTCAGCTCCCTTGCACGGCCACTAGGTTAGAATACGGTTCTTCGCCTAACGTCACAGAGCTAGGAACACGTGTCTAGCTTCTAGCCCACACTCCTCTAATTGTACTGCCTCCAAGGTAGCTATGGGTTTCCAGGCACTTTCCAGTCTATCCCATAAAAAGAGCAACATGAGGCTAGCATGTCCTATTTTCCTCAACAGTTTCTAGCTAGAAACCATGCAACACGCTTGTCCATATTTTCCTGAGAAACAGTGTTCCACATGCAAGATTCTTTACCAAAGCTGAGGCTACACAAACACCAACCAGGGATGCTGGAGGTGTTACTTCACTAGCTAATAAGTGAAATTAAATTCCCTCTAAGTCCCTTTCAATTCTCAGAGTCCCTGAGTACATAACTCTGTGACTTAGTATCAAGGAATGGAGATATGACCAGGAATGCCCCAAGATGAAAAATCCAACTAGATACACAAAGGGGTTCCCACAGAATATAAATACAAAATATGTAAGATACAAAATCTAGTATTAAAATCTGGCTTTAATAGATCTTTTCAGTAGATTCTCTATCTCCTTTTTCTCCTAGAAAGTGCTTCCTAGGGCAAGTAGAGGCCATCCAAAGCGCTCCACGATGAGATACACTCCAAGTTGGGTCATTCCTTTCACAACTGACTGCAGCCTGCAGCATCTAAATATTGAAAGAATTTGAACTTACTGGGTTTCAAGAACAAAAGATTGTGTCCAGTCACACTCAAGCTCTTGCCTCCTGGAGGAAGAGCAAGTTAAGAGAGGAAGTGTGCAAGGCCAAGGACAGGGCCAACCCTCCTCCACCTCCCCCTGCATTTACGAACCAACAGCACCCTGGGGCTCTGTGGTGGAAACCATTGAACTGAGGACACAACAAAGTCCCAGAGAAGTGTTTCTGCCAAACGGGCTGAGTGGGAAGGACGCAGAAACCCGAGTCCTGGCCACCCACACATCAAGTTCCCCACACACACAGATGTCCAGGCAAGAAGCCCCCAGTATATGTGCCTCCCCAGCATGCATGCCCTGAACCCCATCACTCCATTTCTGAGACTCAATCTCAAAGAGATACAGAAGGGGACTATGTACAAAGGTGTTCACCACTGTCATCCTCAAAGTTAAACACCAGAAATAATGTATGTGTTCAACAACAGGAAACGGTTATATATCACACTAGAGTTTCATCATCAGAATATCCTGCAGGCATTAAAAATAACGTTTACAAAAACTAAGTGTCTGCTCCGTGAGTGTAGGTGGCAGGTTACTAACCGCAACTTCCCCTGACCCTCCAGGAAGGGGGTGCTTCAGCCACTCTCTCCTCCCGGAACCCACAGTCCACACTTCAATCACAGAACCTAATACACACGTCCACTCTTTCATATTATGTGTGCCTACGCCATCCCAACCATTTGTTTACACTCTTAGAAGACAGAGGCTGAGGTTTTTTTAGTTTCCAACATGCCTCTGATATGTTATGGCCCATGGCAAGCAAGAAACAGAGCAGGTGCTCCATAGAGGTTCACCTGAACAGAGCCCATCAGTACAAATCACAACAGTATAAAGTAACGGCCAAAACTTACAGAAAACATTGGAAGCAAACGCCACTTATCAGAATGTTACCTACTTACAACGGATATCATTCAGCCTTAAAAAAGAAGGAAAATTCGACACACAGTACAACATGGGTGACTCTTAAATACATTACACTAAGGGAAGTAAGCCAGACACAAAAGGACAAATACCGTATGACTCACTTACACGAGATACCCAGAGTAATCAGCTTCACAGAAAGAACGGTGGCTGCCAGGGACTGGGGAGGGGTCAACAGGGAGTTACTGCTTAATGGATACAGAGTTTCAATTTGGGAAGATGAAAGAAATTTGAGAGGGACAGTGGTCATGACTGCACGAAGATATGAATGAATTTAATGACACTGAACTGCTGCTGCTGCTGCTGAGTTGCTTCAGTCGTGTCCAACTCTGCGCAACCCACCAGGCTCCCTCGTCCCTGGGATTCTCCAGGGAAGAACACTGGAGTGGGTTGCCATTTCCTTCTCTAATGTGTGAAAGCGAAAAGTGAAAAGGAAGTTGCTCAGTCGTGTCCGACTCTTAGCAACCCCATGGACTGCAGCCCACCAGGCTCCTCCGTCCATAGGATTTTCCAGGCAAGAGTACTGGAGTGGGCTGCCATTGCCTTCTCCGGAACCGTAGGCTTAAAAATAGTTAAAAAGGACAATTCTGTTGTGTGTTATTTATCACAGTTTCTAAAAATATTACCTTTTTTTTTCTTTTGAAGTTTTTGGCCATGCCACACAGCACGTGGGCTCTGAGCTCCCCGACCAGGGACTGAACCCCCACCCCCTACAGTGGAAGTGCAAAGTCTTGATCACTGGACTCCAGGGAATGCCCACCACCATTTTCTGAGTAATAATCTCACAAATTATTTTGGAGTGGTATCCTCATGGGTTGATGGCACTATTCTTTTTGCCTCTTTCTAGTCTCTAAATTTCATGATGAGCACTATTGCTCTGACAAATAAAAAATAAATAAATTTGAACACAAAGCAAAAAGAAAAACCCTTACAAGTCACTTTAAAGACACTGTTAAAAAAAAGTGGTCCACAAACACTCCAAATCAGGGAGATGCTAGGCCCTCAAGGAAGCAGAGCAGAACCTTAAATGGGGCTGTGCAGGTGAGGTCAAGAAGGCAAGTCCTGGGTGAGCCAGACGAGGCCACCCCTCTGCACAGGCCACCACTCTCCCTGCTCGGGTCAGAGCCTGACCAGATGAGGCCAGGGAACAGAGAACTGGAAGGTGAAAGCTGCCCTCGTGGTCAGCACACTTCCCGCTGGAAGAGAAAGCAAGGTTCTAAAGCACAGCCACCCTGTCGCAAGCACAACACGTCGGGGGGACCGTCAGCACAGGCGCCCGGCCTCTCGCGCTGCAGACCTGTGTAGTGCCCCCCTTGCATGGTGCCATGGTGATTGCACACGGCATACAGGTCATAGATGTAGTCCTCAGGATCCCTCCCGAGTCCGTAGGGCCGTCTCCATGGAGACCAGTGGGACGGCAGACTCCAGCTGCTCTGGCTTCGCTTGACCACGTGAGGTGTCATATCCAGGCCGGTCAAAGGGAACTTGATCATGTTCTGAAGTTTCATACGCTTGTCTCCTTCCTGTTGCAAGAAGAAAAACAAGTCCTGATGGCATGTTCATGTGAGCAGAGGGTAGGCCAGTTCAGCATGAAAGGCAGACTCTATCGGCTGAAGCAGGTTTGAGTTTCCTATCTGATGTTTCCAAAGACATACGACACAGGGAACAGGTTAACACTGTTAACTACTGGGGTTGGCCAAAAAGTTCATTCACGTTTTTCCGTAAGATGCTATAGACTAACCTGAACGAACTTTCTGGCCAACCAATACCTAGAGGGTTTTAATATCACCAAAAATGGAACCCGTGATTAACTACATGTAAGAGGATAACGAGCCTTCTGGCCCTTACCTAATAAAGGCTTTTAACGTGCAAAATGACAATTTCCGGTGGTTCATCCGGAGGCGTGAAAAGGAATGGAGTAACAACATACGTCAAGGGACAGCCCGGTGTTGGCACCAAACTCATGGAACAGGGCGTCTTCCTGGCCCACCTCCTCCAGCAAGTACATGCAAAGTTAACAGTGACTTAGCTTGCTACCTTCACTGAGCTGACAACCTTAGGCAATCTGGAAATCTTGCCATGAGTTGAAACATATCTACTGAATGTTTCCTGTGTCTATAGTGAAAGTCGCTCAGTCGTATCTGATTCTTTGCAACCTCATGGACTATATACAGTCCATGGAACTCTCCAGGCCAGAATACTGGAGTGGGTAGCCTTTCCCTTCTCCAGGGGATCTTCCCAACCCAGGGATCAAACCCAGGTCTTCCACACTGCAAGCAGATTCTTTACCAATTGAGCCACAAGGGAAGCCCTTCTGTGTCTATGGGGGCTTTAAAAAAATGAATCTAAGGGGAGAGAAAAGTTCCTAAGAGAAAGGGAGGCAGGTCCTGCATTATCAGGCTAAAGAACCTGGACCCTGCTCTGTAGTCAAGGGGGAAGCTTGGGGAGGAAGCTTGGGGGAAGTCAAGGGGAGGCTCTGAGGCAGGAGGTGATGTCATCAGAGCTGTCATGAAGTAGTGCCCAAAATGCGCTCGAGAGGGAAGAGCAGTGTAGGTTACAAAACCAATAAAAAGACACCGCAACTGCAACCTGCTGGGAAGGAGCGGAAAGCTGGAACTGGCAGGATGACAGCAAGAATGGGGAGAAGAGGACACATACGGAAGGAAGTGGGGAGGACAAGCAAGCCTAGGTGTCAGGGACAAGAAAGAATAGTCAAAGATGACACTACAGTTTTGAGCTGGGGCACTGGAGGTGTGATTATATGTCTTCAAAAGAAACAGAAAGCAAAGGACATCAGTCTGTGTGGGTGGAAAGAGACAGAGGGCTGGGCAAACCCCCAGCGGGCCGTCCACCCACAGACCTCAATGGAGGTGTGCAGCTGGGACACTCAAGGCAAATGCTCACTCCTCACTAGCACAGGGGCTGGACTCCAAACCTCCGTGTGCAAGCCCTGCCCCAGCGACCACGTGCGCCCCCAACATCTTCACTTCATCAGCGAGTCCCAGAGATCTCCCAAATCGATCCAGGTCTCTCCACCTCCACTGCCGCAACTCCAATGCCAGCCATCAGCCGGGCCTGCCCTGGATAAATGGCCTCCTTCAGACCTCCCCATCTGCATCCTTGTAGCCTCTAACTCTCCACACAGCAGCCTGAATGGTCTCCTCAAATCACGCCTTTGGTCATGTTGCTTCACTGGTTCAGAATCCCACTCTGCCTACAAGGGTTGGATTACCAGCCACCGCCGGCCTCTTCTACTTCGACTCACGCCTTTCTCCCCAACCCCCCGGACCTCCAGCCACACTGGCCTCAGCTCTCAGCCTCCTGCCCTGCTCTGCACCCACTGCATCCAGGTACTATACACGTGCTCCTCCGTCACCTGCTGCAGGCCTCCTCCTAATCTTCCAGATCCATACCTTCTTGCAGCCAGGCTCAGAGACTCCTTCCAGCATCTACCTTTCATTTACCTCCCTTACAAGGGGGCGGCCCGGGACAGCTCTAACCTCAGGAACAGACAAGCCTTTTTGGGAGAACTGACTCACAAAGCCATACAATGCAAAGCAGATTTTCTTCGTATACATGTATGACTCATCTCCCCAACTGTACAACAGCTCCTTGGAAGCAGGACAACACCCGTTATTAATTTAGGTAGAAACAGAATTCTTCCCGCCCCCAGAAAGGAGCTCAAATTTTTTTTTTAAATCCCAAAGCACACTTACTTGAGCACAACATTTACAAATCTAAAGCAAATCCTCAGGAACAAAGTAAAACATCTGCCGTATGAACTAAAATGGTTAGGATTCAAAGGTCACAGGACGCTTGAACTTTGCTTTGGGAAAGAACAACACAGGGCCCCAAACGCAGGGGAAAATGTGGGTCTGTAACAACACAAGATCGTGGGCTCACATGGGGACACAAAAGAACCATCCCCAACAGCCCGCCAGTAGGGGGCCTAAGACACCTGGTCACAGCGCTCTCCCCTAGGCCAGAGGATCTCCTTACCTGTCGAAATCTCTTCAGATGTATAATCAGCACGTCGGGCAGAGTCCAGAGGCTCAACGTAATGCTGCCCTGCTGCAGCTGCTTACAGTGCGGGCACCGCCAGGCGTCGTCGGGGGCAAGCTGGAAACAAGGAGTATGACGCTGTTAGTGCTGCTTAAGAAGGACCCATACAGGTGACAACAGCCTTGTCTCCTCACTTCTGGGCCAAGGCATGGCACAACTCTGAATCCCTCCACAAACTACGTTTAACGGGAGTCAAGGAAAAACACAATCAAAGGGCTAGGGTTGGCACCCCAACACTGGCTGAACAGCTACTGCTGCTATCGTTCACTTGCTAAGTTGTGTCCGACTCTGTGACCCCACGGACTGCAGCACGCCAGGGTTCCCTGTCCTTCACTAGCTCCCGGAGTTTGCGCAAACTCATGTCCATTGAGTCGGTGATGCTACATAACCATCTCACCCTCTGTTGCCCTCTTCCTCTTTTGCCTTCAATCTTTCCCAGCATCAGGGTCTTTTCCAATGATTGCTGAACAGACTCTCAAAAAGGAATGACCAATGAAGTAAATCCTATATAAAGATGTTAAATGTCACAGAAGCTCATCATACTCCCAAACTCCCAATTTCTGTATTGACAGAAATTGCCTTTCTGTCAATACAGTTCACCTTTCTCCTCCTCCTCCTGTATGTCCTACCCCAGCAAATATCACTACCACAGAACACAGGGGTCATCCTAAAGCCTCAAATCCTTCCCTCTTCCTCCACTCCATATCCCTCCAAGATAACGCCCCTCTAACATTCCTCACACCTGTCTCCTTCCTTCTCCATCCCCTCAACCCAGCTTAATTCAAAGTCCTCACTCACTCTCACCTCTTCTTCCTCTAGCCTCTTAATTGCTCTTCCTCCTCAAACACCCAACTGCCCCAGACAATCCTCCCCCTCCTGCTGCCGCCGAGGTCTTTCTCAACACCAGTCTGAAGCCTCAAATCCCTGGGTGTCCCCTCTGCAGGCAAGGGTTTCAGGAAGGGGATTATAGAGGTACTAACAGGACATGTCTGGTGGGAGAGGTTTTTAAATTTCATTCTGGATTTCAGAAGATGCCTCAGATCTGGAACCATTAAGACGATGAAGTGAGGGCAGCCATGGGAACGGAATGGATAGCCGTGCCCTCTGAGATGTCAGAGAGGCCAAGGACAGAACCTGGGGGGATGTGGACTTTTAAGGGAAACAAAGTCACAGAAAGCTGAGGATGCATAGTCAGAAACATAGGCAAGTCAAAAACAATCCTTTCATGCAGACCACGTTAAGAGTGGCAAGAACAGGCTGCTTATCAGAACCACATCCCATGGAGAGGCTGAACGCAGATTGAGCAAAGCCACTGAACTGGGCCCAGGAGGGCCCCGAGGACCCCGGACAGCTGTCAGAAAGCCGAGTCAGAGCGATGACGCGCTGAGAACCCCGGACAGCTGTCAGAAAGCCGAGTCAGAGAGATGACGAGAGGTCTGGGAGGGAGGGAGGGAGAACACACTGAAACCACTAATGATCAAGTCAGGCAGAAAAGAAGAGAGACTGGCAAGAAGGCTTGAAGGGGAAGCAGAGCTCAGGGGATTTCTTTCATGACAGGGAGACCCAGTTGTGTGTGCAGGAAAGATGGGGAGGGACAGGCGTCTGAGTGGCTGGAGCTGAATGAGAACGCTAGACAGGAGGGACCTGCACTGTCATCTGGCAAGCCCACATCTTGGCAACATGCAAACTGTCTACGTAAGTACGTGGCCACCTGGCCCAGTGCTTCTGGTAAAGAAGCAGGCTGTTTGTTTTTTCATTTTCAACACATCGTGAGCAGATACTCCTTTATAAGATACGGTAAGAACGTCATGACAATGTGCAATAGTTTTGACAGTTTCTACAGCAATGCCCTATTCCTGTACTGAGCTCGTCATAAACTGCCACAAAGCTGCCGGGCCTACGGAGCACAGCTGGAGCACGGCTGGCCTCGCCAACTCCTGGCAGGGAAGGCGCTGGCTCAGGAGGCCGCTGCTCCATTTTCAGTCTGTTACAGAGCTCGTCCTCAGATTAAGATGAAATTACTCTCCCTGCAATTTCCAGTCTCTAATTCTGTTTTTTAGTTAAAAGAAGTCCAAATCCTCATCCACAAGATGAAACAGATGAAAATACCTATCAGATCTTCACTTTAGGTCTCCTCTGTCAAAACACATTCAGCCATGCCAGCATTTCCAGACGCACCATCCACGATCCACACTCTCTGCCCGTGCCCCGGGATGTCAGTCTCTTAACAGTGAGCAGCCAAGGTGATGAAGCAGGGTGGTGAGAGCAGGGGTGTCACCACCCGAGACCTGGACACTGTTTCCAAAGCATCCTTAGGCGGCCAACTGCACTGACACTCGCAGATGCTGCTGACCATCACTGAGCTTGCAGAGAGCCTGACCCCAAAATTATCACCATGCAGCCTCAGTCTGGCGTTCTTCTCTTTCCTATCTGAACTGTTATTTCTGGACCCAGTAACTGAGCTTCCCAAGGAACACTCACTCATTCATTGCAGGATATATTTATTGAAAGCCTTCTATGGAAGGGCTGGACCCTGCAGTACTTGCTAGGGTTATTTTATGACCAGGAAAAAGTCTCTTACCTGCCGTGCCCCACCACATCGGCCTCATTTCTGTTTCTCAACCTTTCTTCTACCCGAGGGGCTTTGCTTCTTTATTTACTTGTTTATCCCCACTACACTGTAACAGCCTGAGGGCAAAAATGCTGTCTGTCTTGGCCCCTGCTATAACCCCAGGCCAAGCACAGGACCTGGCACATGTATGTACTCAACAAACAGGTACTGAATGAACAAAGCCTGATTACAAGATCAGTGAGATGTTTTGTAGAACACCAATGTTGTCATTTGGGCTTCCCTGATAGCTCAGTTGGTAAAGAATCTGCCTGCGATGCAGGAGACCTGGTTCTATTCATTGTCACCTAGCAGATCTGCCCAACTTTAATCTTTGAACATCTCCCAAATCAAAAAAAAGCTAAATAGGATAAGGGGCTACACAGAGCATGCAATCAGTCAGGGTCGATGTCAATTGTTTTATATAAGCCCAAGACTAGAAAAATATGTCTAATGGAAACTAGTAAAGGGACTGCCATTAACTGAGTGGCGGAGAAAAGGCTCAGTAAGAAGATGAAAACTACTTTCACACATCTGAAGGATAAACAAGAAAACAGACCTGTTCTCAATTGTTCTTAATGACCTGAGAGTTTGCCTGTGGGTTGTAGCAACTGAGGCCGTATTTCAGGATAACATCAGTCAGTCACCATCAGAGATATCCAAAGAAGAAATAGTGTCTCTGACAAACAGCAGTTGGACAATCATCTATTTGAAATTAGGCAGAAGAACTCAATCATTAGAAAAAAGCTTTGAAGCCCCCTCCAACTCTGAAATTCCATGATTCCCTACATGCAAGAATGAGTAGTAACAATCAGTAGTTGGAATTATGATCCTAAACATCAACTCAAAATCAGATGAACTCTAAGTGCTCTCATCAAGGTGTCTCAAGGTGTCTAAACCTGAAAAGGCTTAAAAACCACACAGGCCTATTGCACAGTGAGCACCAAGAGTGCTTTAGTTCCTTGGTTCTGACTTTGCTATCGTAATATCTGTTCTTTTTCTCTACACTAAAAGGGCTATTTATTTATCCTTTTAAAAGTATTGAGAAAGTCAGCACATTATATTAGCTGCATGAAAGGGTATGAATGATCCAGAATATCCCTCCATAAATTTGTTTTATCATGAACTACAGTTGCATCTAACTAAAGATCTCCAAGTTAGTGGTAGCTTTCTAACTGTGTGTTTAATTCTGTGTGTTTTCATCTCAGAATAATAACAGAAGGATTTTTACAAACTGCAAAGGAAAAGGCACTTTAGCTTTGTCAACGAATCAAAATACACTAAGAGATGGACAGGAAACATTTACTGACACGGCCAAAACATCTCTATATACTGAAATTCATGCTAAACTTGCTGATGTTTTAACAGAAGCAGCAGTAGATTCCATCTTGGTCATTAACAAAAAAGATAAACATAGTGACCCCTTCATGGTTGAGATCATGGAGATGGAACATAAACCTGAAACTACATAAGCTTAATCAGAGATCTTGTTTTGGATGATGGGACATGCCATCCTGATGTGGAAAAAAAAAAAAAGTAAAAGATGCATATATCCTTATATGCAATGTGCCATTAGAATACAAAAAAAAGGAGTGAATTCTGGCTTTTAAAAATAAGAGTGCAGGGGCGAGAGAGAGAGAAATTAGTAAAGAAAATTCACTAAAGATGGAGTTTTAAAAGTAATAAAACTTTACAAAATAAAGTGTGGCTGTGACTTAAAAGGTGTGCTATTGTTAATCAAAAGGGAACTGACTCCTTCGCCTTAAATGCTCTTGCTAAAGAAGGCCTAGTAGCTGTGCACAGAGCTAAGAGCAAGGTGGAGAAGCTGACTCTGGCCTGTGGTGGAGTAGCTCTAAATTCTTTTGATAACCTGAATCCTGGCTGTTTGGGACATGCTGAACTTGTCATGACTACACACTGGGAGAAGACAAGTTCGCCTTTATTGAACTGGTCAAAGGAAAAAATAAGTACACACTCATGCAAATCAAAGAGGCAATAAAAGATGGCTTGAGGGCTGTTCCACAGCTACGATGATGGCTGTGCCGCCCCAGTGCTGGTGCAGCGGGCGTGGCAGGGGCAGATGACAGCCTGGACTGTATACAAGTCCAGTGTGTAAGGGGCAGGGCCCAACTTGGGAGTCCAAGTATTGCTAGTGAATTGCTCACTATTCACAAGGTTCCTGCTCAGAACTTGGGTTCTGACCTTCAGGAAACACCAGGTTAAGTTCAAGCAGAATATTCAGAACCAGGTCAGCTTGTGGGTGTGGACTTGGACGCAGATGAGCCAATGGAAGGCATACGAGGTGACCACTGTGTGAAGAATCAGCTTCATCACTCCTGCCCTGTAACTGCCACCAACATTCTCCTGGTTGATGAGTTTATCAGAGCTGGGATGTCTCCTCTAAAAGGAAAGTTGAATTGAAGCTTCCCTTGTATCATCTGAATCATGAAGACTCTACAGAGTGATCCTAAGAAAATAGGTATAGAATTTTGATCCAAGCCTCAAATGATTTTCAGAAGTGTTTTCTTTTCTCATAGGAAAAAATGAGACAACACTGGCACCTATTCAAATTCTGAAGTTTTGAAATTATAGTGTATTTTAAACTGCTCTGAATTATACACACATACAGCAGGCTATATTTATCCAATGAACAGGATGTTTTGCTTTAGCTTCGTTATATAAAAATATGTTAGATAAGCATATGTTATCTACCTTGCTATTAAATATTCCTGTTGAAAAAACACACAGTCAAGGGTCCCATCCACTACCTCAGTTACCAAATCCCTATAACCTGCAAGCACCATGCTAAGTGGTCTAAACCATACTGTCCTACACTGTACAGATGTACGTCTATATCCACACTGTCCAAAACAAGAGCAACCAGCCACAGTGTCTCCTGAGCCCTTGAAATGTGGCTAATGCAACCAAGGAACTGAATTTTCAATTTTAATTAATTTTAATAAGTCCTGGCATCTATGTTTTCACTACCAAAAAGTTGAGAACCACTGACCTAGTTACAAAGGAAAATAATTTAATCTCAAAGTTAAAACCAAAAAAAAATAACTTAATCATTAACTATTAAAAAGGAGGAAAAAAAAGAACTATACAAAGATATGTTCTAGAACATTTTTTTCCAGAAATTCCAGAAATTTAAACTGCTTTCTGTTAAAGTCCTAAAAGGATTAACACTAAGATGGCGTGTTAACACTAACACATGTGCAGAAGCTACATAAATGCAACCAATTCTTGAGGTCATCTCGGGCATAATCTGTTCTTCTCCAGGGTCATCCCACGCTGGTGCCTCCCTACTACCCTCATCACCCACCGAACGCTGCCCACCCTTACCCGCTCCTCTTTGGTGTAGAGTTGGAAACACTGGGATAAAGTGCAAGTTTGAGGCTGATGGTGACGCTCCTTCTGAAGCCGGACACTTTCGGCATCAGGGATATACTCGTCTTCAGTATTTACAAACAAACTGCAGTGAGGGGCAGAAAAGCACACATCAGAGACGGTCATGCAAACTGACATGAAAATAGGATTAACCGCTTCACAACCTGCCTGTAAATTCATAACTGAGAAGATCACCATGTAAGAGAGCAAAGGGGCAATCCAGCTTTTCCAGGATCCAAAATGTTCTTGAAAAGTTCTCAATCTACAAAGTCATTTTCAAGAGATAATCTGCAGCTGGTTTTTCCGGGACTAGCCACACACTATGCTGATTAATTCATATATTCTTATCCTTTTGTATTAAAGGGCATGCCTTTGGCGTAACTTGAACAGAGTCAGACATGACTGAAGTGACTTAGTAGCAGCAGCAGCAGCTAGAGTTAATGGGCCTGTAATAATAATCAAAGTAATTTGAATATATAGCTTCTGTCTCATTACCAGCAAACAAATGTTCTAAGATTTGGGGATCCAGACAACAGAGTGTATAGGAGAGAAATAATGTATTGCTTAAATAAAGGATTAGCAATACACTTGGATAGTTAGCTAAAGAAAAGAGAGGTTTGTGTTTCAGCTAATTTGAAAGCTCAAACGTATGCTATTAAAATAAGCATCAAGACAATTGACTATATAAACACTAAGTAAGAAAATACTTACAAATCTTTTGTCTCTTTGTCCCATTCTACTACTAACTTCACATGAGCAGTACCACCTGGTCCACAAGATTTTAGTGCCCTATAGGATAGACAAGAGAGTCACATATTACTTTCTAAATAAATTATTTTAATTAAATATGTGAACCATCTGAAATCATAGTGTGATTGCTGAAAATCTTCATCATTGGTCCCCATCAGAAAAAGTTTCTGACCATTATAACCTCATATTTAATGATTTGATTACAACTGGACTGAAAAATCCTTAAATTAAAATATTCAACATGGAAATAAAGATACGGGAAGAAATTTAGTACCACACTATAAGGCTATCCATGTAACTCTTAGAGGGTATGATCTTTCCAATTTTTGTCTAATTTCTCACCAAACCAGAGACTAGACAACAATCAGAACGAAGTCTGCCTCTCTCCACCTCCCTCCATACATCATGCCTGGTCCCGGGACTGTGCCCACACCAATGTAAACTATGCCTTCCTGCAAGGGACCCCTCAAGTTTTACCTCATTTATTGCCCCTGAGCTCCTTGGCTCCTCAGCCACCTTCTGAAACACTCAGCATTAACAGTCAATATTACTTCTCAAATACTTTTTATTTTTTGCAATGTTTTAGATCATTATCTAATCTATTAACTCTAATTTCTAAAGCCAAACAGTGAATTCCTTTCGAACAGAACTATGTTGCATACTCTTTTGGAATCCTGAAATGCAGGCACTTCAATATTTACTGGAAAAGGCATTATAATAGAGGCAATACTGTGTTTTATATATATCCATATATGTGTAGTGTGTCTGTGTACACATATGTCTATTATTTTATTAATACAGTAGAGTGTTGTAAGAGGACAGAAGTGTATAAAAAGCACGGAAGTAGCATAGGGGAGAGACTAATTCTGGGGGCAAACAGGGGGAGGGGACAGTGTGAAGAGAGTCTCAAAGGGAAGGAATTATTAACAGAGAGGCTGCACATGGGAAGGCGCATGTAGACCCGTGCTGTTTCGTTCAAACAACCCTCAGCACTTTGATGCTGCTAAAGGTCTGAGACAGTGGGAAAAGAATGAGGCCTGACAGAAAAGCAGCAGTCAGGGTTGAAACTGTAGAGAAACTGGGCTTATCATTTAAGGATTTCAAGGAGGAAATTGTTGTGATTAGAATTCTACTTTGGAAAACTTCAATCTTGGTGAATATGCAAGTGTAATTCATCTATCATCCTGAGACTTAGACCAATTTAGTTTCCTAACATAAGTACTCTAGGTTTTCCTGATTCCAAAAATGATCATAAAACATATCCCACTCAAATATGAATCAAAGTAAAGTAAGGGTTTACTTTCTAAATGAGCCTGAAGAACCTACCACTCTTCTACGGAAATTACATCAAACATCACTAGAAATTACACACAAGCATACATGAAATCCTAGAAGGCGATTTTTTTCTTACCTTTCTACCGTCGGGTGGCACAGAGGCTGCTCCTCCTGGGGCAGCAAGTACGTTATTCCCACAACACTGACCACACGCAAACTGAATGGACACACCTGCGTCAAACGGCAAAGGCAAATCAGGTTCGGTTTCTCTTCCAGGGTATGTGGTTCACAGGGGCATTTCCCAGCCAGGTTAGCGGGAAAGCACACTGTTCTACAAAATGCTTCTCTGCAATATTCTGTGAGGTTGCCGAGCCACTCTAAGACACGTTAAATATGACTGACCCAAAAGCAATTTACATATCAAATGTTATGCAAGACAAGTAACATGCTGCTTTAGCTTAACATTAAGTTTCCCACAGACGCCTTAACAAAGTAGTCAAAATTTTGAAAACATAGTTTGTCTACAAAATCTCTCTCTCTACAAAAGCTGATCACGTGCTAAACTTTATTAGACAAACATAAAGGAATACCCGGCAGTTCACAGAAAACTTTGCAAGAGCCCGCTCCCTTCATAAAACAAGGGATAAGTTCTCAGTCTGGAAAACCTGAATGCAGATTCTGCTAAGGAGCTTTTCTCTGGGGCTCCCCAACACTCCAGCTCAGTGGCTAGTCTTCCCAAGGTCAAAGGTCTGAACTTCCCATCTCACTGTGGTGACTGTTTCTGCATGGGGTACACACATGCTATTCTGGAGTATCAAAAGGCTTACACACCTGAATGCAAACTGTAGGCCTCAAGAAGTACTTCATCTTCTCCAAGATTTCCTTCTGCAGAAGGTCCCATGCTATTGTCTTCTCTAGGTGCAGCACAAAAGGTAGTCCAAATCTAACATACATAAATAACTGTCATCACCTTAAAAAGTATGACAATTCTTTCAATACTGTAACTCTTTTCTCATGATCTTTTTAAACAGAATCACAATACAACTAGTTTTAGGGCAGTTTTCAAAAGAAAGCAAATAGGAAATTTAACACTCTTTAAGTGGATGGAAAGAATCAGAAGAGAAACTGAGATTTATAAATGAAATTTAACAACTTATACACCAAAATGGCCTCCAATAAAGTATGCTACCATGATAATAGGTAGTAAGATGACAGAATTAGTGGAGACAGTGAGAAAGGCAGGTGGGCATGGACGTGAGTCTAGCAAATAACATGGATCAAACACGTAAGGGGTTAGGTGCCAGAGGAATAGAGAGAGAGGGCTGGGAGGCCTCGCAGGGAGGCGGCCATATCCTGGTGGTCTGACGAGGAAGACACTGGCAAGCAAGTGACATTAAAAGTCAGCTCTAGTCAAGGGGAGAAGCCATGTGGCCGCTGCCAGGTTTCCTATCCCATGCTGAGCTCACAGGGAGAATGAGAGGCAGAGCCATGGTTCTCAGCCACACACACAGGCTGGTATCAGCAAGGGAACTTTAAAATACAGTGACACCCATGAGATTCTGCTGTAATCGCTCTGGTCTGTGGTTTGAGTACTGAGACTGTTTTAGGCCCCCCAACCCCAGGTGGTTCTAAGATGCAGCCACGCTGGGGAGCACTGGTCTAGCCTCAACTCTCACCCAAGCCCCAGCCATTCAGACCTACTTGCTGTTGCCTTGAATGCATCCAATTCACACCCTCAACAGGCAGTCAATTCCCTCAGCCTGGAAAAGCCTTGTCACTCTTAAGCTATTTCCTACTCAACCATATAAGGACCCAGTGGTACCCCGAGCTCTGGGAACCAAGCACTGCTGCACTGCAAATACCACCTGCTTATCCTGCCTCCACCAACAGACTGCATTATCTGATAGCAGGCACTATGACTGATTTATCTTACTAGCCCAAAGAGCCGATGCCTAGAAAACAGTAGATGCTGAATGAATGAGTGAACAAATGAATATACAGACTGAGCCTGACTTAGGCCAAAGCAGAGGTGCTAATGTCACCAAGAAACCTGCTCCTAACAAGTACCAGTTTACTCACAGTAGAATTCAACAGTAAGCCTACCTGCCTAAAAACAACTGTGATGTGAAATATGTTATAAGCATGATGTGTAAATCAGCAGCCATACTTTTCATATGACAATGTCTTTACTTTTAAGAGATAAGCATCATGAAAGGGATTCCATAAGTTGTTTATTTTATATTAAGTCTGATGAGCTGCCTTTCCTTCTGTCCTTAAACATGCCAAGCTCCTTCTAATTTCAGCATCTTTTCAAAAAAATTTTTATTCCAGTACAGTTAATTAACAATGTTGTGTTTCAGGTATACAGCAAAACGAATCAGTTTTACATATACATATATCCACTCATTTTTTAATCCTTTTCCCACATAGGCTAGAGTATTGAGTAGAACTCTGTGTTACACAGTAGGTCCTTATTAACTGTCTATTTTATAAATATATTGATAGTTGTATGTGTATGTCAATCCCAATCTCCAAATTTATTCCTCCCCTTCCCTTTCAGCCAGTAATACCCGGTGAAAACCCTAATCCAAAAAGATGCATGCACCCCAATATTCATTGCAGCACATTTGCAATAGCCAAGAATGGAAGCAATTTAAATGTCCATGGACATAGGACTGGATAAAGATGTACTATATGCATACAATGGAATATCGCTGCTAAGTCGCTTCAGTCGTGTCCGACTCTGTGCGACCCCATAGACGGCAGCCCACCAGGCTCTGCAGTCCCTGGGATTCTCCAGGCAAGAACACTGGAGTGGGTTGCCATTTCCTTCTCCAGTGCATGAAAGTGAAAAGTGAAAGTGAAGTTGCTCAGTCATGTCTGACTCTTAGTGACCCCATGGACTGCAGCCTACCAGGCTCCTCCATCCGTGGGATTTTCCAGCCAAGAGTACTGGAGTGGGGTGCCATTGCCTTCTCCAACAGTGGAATATTACTCAGCCATAATCTCAGCAACTCTGTACTCAATGTCCCCTCTTCAGGAGATCTTTTCCCCAGAGGCTCACATAACTCACGACTTCTCACTTGGCTTGGCCCAGCTACCGCCTCCTCAGGAAGGCCCTCCCTCACTTTCCTCATTAATGTAGTTTTGCCAGATGGCACCCCACTCCAGTACTCTTGCCTGGAAAACCCCATGGATGGAGGAGCCTGGTAGGCTGCAGTCCATGGGGTGGCTAAGAGTCAGACATGACTGAGCAACTTCACTTTCACTTTTCACTTTCATGCACTGGAGAAGGAAATGGCAACCCACTCCAGTGTTCTTGCCTGGAGAATCCTAGGGACGAGGGAGCCTGGTGGGCTGCCGTCTATGGGGTGGCACAGAGTTGGACACGACTGACATGACTTAGCAGCAGCAGCCAGACCCCCACCAGCACATTCTATCATACCAGCATGTTTTAATATCTTCAAAGTAACAATAACTGTCTGAAATTAAATGTTTACTTGTCTTTAGTGGCTCTGTCCTAACTAGGTTGCAAGCACCAAGAGAATACAGATCCTGCTGTACCCCTAGTGTTTAGAATAGTGCCCAACACACTATAAACACTTGCTAATGAACATCATAAATATACAAATCAACACATTTTGCAGTTATATTATTTTCCATTCTGAAATAAGAAACTTATTTCAAAACATTTTAAAAGGTTAATATAAATGCTACTCTAATATTAGAAACACTGTATCCTTCCTCCCTGAAACACATCCATATGTTGTTATTACTCAAGTTACATTACTAGTGTGATAATGTTACTTTAAAAGACAATCTAAAACTCCCATAAATCCTTAGAGAGGGAAACAGATTTAAGAGAGATATCTAACTCCCAAACGTCTGACTAAATACAGCTGAATGAATAGTGGTGCCATTTGCCGGAACAGGAAATGATGGGAGGGTCAGGTTTATAGGGAAAGACAATGAGTTCAGCTTGGAACACAAGACTGAGGTGCACATGCCCTCCAAGCAGCTTTGTTAAGATTTTTTTTTTTAAGCTGTAAAGAAAGTAGCTGGATACAGGTCTAGAAGTCTAGAGCTCCAGGAGGATCCTGAGCTGAAAATACAGATAAGAAATGTGCCTCTGAAAACTACGTGAGCTTGAAAGCCATCCTAACTCAGATCCTATCATCCTAATTTTATATTCTCCCCGTGTCAACCCCTCAAATCAGGTCAACTTACACACATGTTCTTTCTAAATAGCAGAATCAAAAATTAAGTACTCAAGAGTAAGGATTTTTTAATCCCTCCTTTTTAAAATATTTGAAAATGTTAGGCTTTTAAAGTCTCTATACTTATTGGAAAGTAAGCTGCTTGTCACCTTTTCCCTTGCTGCCCAGTGCAGGCTCGGTTGCACACTAACAGAACGATCTTGTCACTTCCTGCTCTTGAGAGGGGCAAGTCCGCTTTCCCCTGCTTTGCTGCTGCTTGTGTAGAAGACAGTCTATAATGATCCAAGCCAAACTTCAAGTGGTTGAGGTTGTTGTTTAAGTGAATTCCTAAAATAAAATGAAAACTTACTTTATCTCTTCAAATGTCTTTTTTCTTTCATTATAAAAAACATACCCATCAGAGAAGTTAAGTTGTCACTATGTTATTTACACAGCAACTGAATGAGGAACAAATGACTGACTTTGAGATTACTCATCCAGCCCTTAAAAAAATTCTTGGCATCCATTATATCATTTAAACTAGCCTTACCTACCTTAAAAACTGAACATTAAAACGATTCACTTCAATGAGTATTGGTTTTAGAATGGCAAGTCTGCAGGATGACTCTCCAGGACAGACTTAAAAGTGAGTCCATACAACCAGCAACCAAATTTTTT
This sequence comes from Capricornis sumatraensis, assembly GCF_032405125.1. Lineage (NCBI taxonomy): Eukaryota > Metazoa > Chordata > Mammalia > Artiodactyla > Bovidae > Capricornis > Capricornis sumatraensis. The sequence continues at coordinate 21,303,567 of NC_091071.1, read as the reverse complement.
TTAATAAACAATAAAGACCACTATATGTGGAACAATCTTCAATATTCCAAAGGCAGCTCCTTTTCTTTGATTTAGACCCAGGCATCTAAGACGCTCACAGCCATTACAGAACTTTAATCAACTAGACTGGATTGATCTACAATAAAAAGTTATGACCAACCTAGATAGCATATTGAAAAGCAGAGACATTACTTTGCCAACGAAGGTCCATTTAGTCAAGGCTATGGTTTTTCCAGTGGTCATGTATGGATGTGAGAGTTAGACTGTGAAGAAAGCTGAGTGCCGAAGAATTGATGCTTTTGAACTGTGGTGTTGGAGAAGACTCTTGAGAGTCCCCTGGACTGCAAGGAGATCCAACCAGTCCATTCGGAAGGAGATCAGCCCTGGGATTTCTTTGGAAGGACTGATGCTGAAGCTGAAACTCCAGTAATTTGGCCACCTCATGCGAAGAGTTGACTCATTGGAAAAGACTCTGATGCTGGGAGGGATTGAGGGCAGGAAGAGAAGGGGATGACAGAGGATGAGATGGCTGGATGGCATCAAACGACTCGATGGACGTGAGTCTGAGTGAACTCCGGGAGTTGGTGATGGACAGGGAGGCCTGGCCTGCTGCGATTCATGGGGTTGCAAAAAGTCGGACACGACTGAGCGACTGAACTGAACTGAACTGAAAGTGAACAAAAATGTATGTTTGACAGGCACAGTGCTGGCCTGTGCAGGTCTTCAAAATCCAGGTCTTTGAACATGCCCCAGAGCAGAGCTATCTGCCAATCAGAGGTACTAAGGAAGTTAGCATCTAGTACAAGGTCTTACACTTAGCTCAGTAAGTGCTTGACTAAATAACCGCTCATTTCCTTAATCCTTTGGAAGGATAGCCTAAGGAAATGATATGCCAACTGGAGAAAAGAAGCCCTCCACCACCACCATACCAAAGAAATAACAACAGTATTACCAGAAGGATAATAAAATAAAAGCTGGTTTACACAAAAGTATTCATAGCAATACTCCAGCAATAAGCTAAATACCCAGCAACAGGTATTGAACAAATTTATTTTGGTATTAACTATGCATTTGTTGAATCTAGTTAATACCAAATAAATTCCAAATTAGTTAGAGTCTAAAAATGAGAACCCAGAAACTAGAAATAAGGAAGAATTGAATCTTCACCAAGCTAGTAAAGAAAACCTCTTAAGCTTAAATACCATTAAGAAATCACGAAAGAGTAGCAGGTTTCACTTCATAACCATTTTAAACTTTGGTATGAGAAAATACTGAATTTGAGACAATTAATGGGCTCATTTTCCTAGGTTCTTAGCAGAGGTAAGGTTGGAAAGACCTGTTCTGCTAAAAGTGATCAAGATTCCTAACGAGATGAGAGGATACACTCAGCTGCTGAAAAATCAAGCTCCACATTCAAAGTCTAGCCCCACCATTACCAGCTGTGTGACCTGGGCCCCTGACCTAACCTCTCTAAGTCTCAGCTCCCTCTCCTGTAAAATGGGGAAAAGAATAGCCTCACAGGCATCAACGAAATACTGATGAGGCCTTTGTAAAGAGCAGAGGCTTACACATATTCGCTAAGTGCTATATTCTTCCAACAAAGGCACTTATATAACCATGGACCTCACCAAATTCATTTATAAATAGAAACAGTGTTAACCCTAAGCAACTGGGATATGAAAGGGGATTTGGGGAAAGGCTCTGACCATGTATTAGGAATTATACTCATCTTTCTGGGTACAGAAAGATGAAGCAAAATGCAGTCCCAGCTACAAAGAATTTCACAGTATGGTAGGAAGGACAGAGAAGAAACCAGCATTTCCACACAAGACGCTAGTGTCAGAGACCAGCAGCAGCCACGCTGGAACACGGAAGAGCAGGAGTCAGTCTGCCAGTGTGGGGCTGGGGAAGTGAGGACAGGCTTTCTGGCCTTTTACTATGACGCAATTAAAATTAGAAAGCAACTTAAAAAAAAAACCAAAAGCATATGCCTGAAAATACAGAGAGGAAACTGAATCCTAAGCTGGCAGTGGGGAAAGCTGACCAACCCACAATACAGAATTATCTCAGGTTCAGAAACTAAAGGCACCAGAGACCTGTGGAAGCAGAGGAGAAGGAAAAGAGGAAGAAGAGAACTGCTAACGGGGGCACCAAGGCCATTCAACGAGGAAAGAAAAATCTCTTCAACAAATGGTACTGGGGCTGCCAAACATTCACATGCAAAAGAATGGTACTTCACACCACACACAAAGATTAACTTCAAAAGAATCTAAGACCTAAATCTAAAAGCTAAAACTTACAGTTTTCTTAGAAGAAAACAGATAAATCTTCGTGGTCTTGGCTTTAGTGATGGATTCTTGGAAACGACATCAAAAGCAAAAGCAACAAAAGAAGAAAAAGATAAACTAAACTTCAGCAAAATTAAGGACTTTTATGCATCAAAAGACAGTATGAAGGAAGTGAAAAGATAACCCACAGAATGGGAGGAAATATCTGCATCATATATCTGTCAAGGGTCTAGTACCCAGCAAACATAAAGAACACATAACTCAAAAACAGAAGATAAGCAACCCAAGTTTAAAGGAGGGAAAGGTCTTGAATAGACATTTCTCTAAAGAAGAAATGGCCTAAAAATGCATGAAAAGATGACCAACGTCATTTATCATTAGGAAAATGCAAATAAAAATCACAATAACATATCACTTCACACTCACTAGGATGGCTAAAATAACAACTATTGGCAAGAATGTGGAGAAACTGTAACCTTCATATATTGCTGGTGGGAAGGAAAAAATGATGCCGTTTCTATTAAAAACAGTCTGGCAATTTCTCAGAAAGTTAAACATAGAATTATCATATGACCCAGCATTTACACTTCTAGGTATATACTCCAAAAAAAATGAAAACAGGTATTCAAACAAATACTTGTACATGAATGGTCACAGCAGCACTATTTCATAACAGACGAAAGGTGGAAATTCAAATGCCCATTGACAGAAAAATGGATAAAGAAAATGTGGTATATACATATAACAGAATAATATTCAGCCATAAAAAGAACTGAAGGACTGATATATGCTATAATGGATGAACCTGGAAACATTATGCAAAGTGAAAGAAACAAGTCACAAAAGGCCACATATTATATGATTCCACTCATTTGAACATCTAGACTAGAAAAATCTACAGAGACAGAAAGCAGAATAGTGGCTGCTTAGGACGAGTGGGATGAGGAGATTGGAATGTGTGCTTAGGGGAGACAGAGTAGGTGTTAATGAAAGCTGCAGAAATGAATTTTCAGCAGAGCAAACAGGAGGGAAAGTACAAAAGCATGTGGCATGTTCAAGGAATAAAGAGTAAATCTGGATAGGGTACATGGGAAAGAAGATGGAATATATTAGGTTGGTGCAAACATAATTAAGGGTTTGTAGCATGAATTTTAAATCATTATAACTAGGCTCAAACATATCTTTATTCGTCAAAATAGGAACCATTATAATCAACACATTTTTGCCAATAAGAAATAAGTTTGTTTATTCCTGTAGCATAAAAACTCTTGGAAAGCATTTTCTGCATCCTATTCGTTGTGGAAGCATTTTCCCTGCAAACAGCTGTTGAGATGCTTATCGAGTGGTAGTTGGTTGGCGAGAAGTCAAGTCAATATGGTGGATGAGGCAAAAGTTTGTAGACCAATTCATTCAACTTTTGAAGCATTGGTTGTGCAAAGTGTGGTCAGTTGTTGTTGTGGAGAAGAACTGGGCCCTTTCTGTTGACCAATACTGGTTGCAGGCACTGTAGTTTTCATCAATTGCTGGGCACACTTCTCAGATGTAATGGTTTCGCCAGGATTCAAAAAGCTCAAGTGGCTCAGATGGGCAGCAGACCACCAAACAGTGACCGTGACCTTTTTTTGGAGAAAGTTTGGCCTTGGGAAGTGCTTTGGAGCTTCTTCTCAGTCCAACCACTGAGCTGGCTGGTCGTCACCAGCTGTCGTTTACAATCCACTTTTCATTGTATGTCACAATCTGATCAAGAAATGGCTCGTTGTTGCTGTGTAGAATAAGAGAAGACAATATTTCATAACGATGTTTTTTATTTCCAGTCAACTCATGAGGTACCCACTTACTGCACTTTTTCACCTTTTCAATTTGCTTCATATGCTGAATGCCCATAGAATGGTCAACACTGGGTTCTTCAGCAACTTCTCATGTAGTCGTAAGATCAGCTTTGATGACGGCTCTCAATCATCACCGTCAACTTCCAATGGCTGATCACTAGGCTCATCTTCTCGGCTCTCATCTTCTTTGCAAAACACCTTGAATCACTACTGCACTGTACATTTGTTAACAGTTCCTGGGCCAAATGTGTTGTTGGTGTTGCAAATTGTCTCCACTGCTTTACAACCCATTTTGAACTCAAATAAGAAAATCGCTCGAATCTGCTTTTTGTCTAACATCCTTTTCATAGTCTAAAATAAATATAAAATAAACAGCAAACAAAAAAAAACACAAAGCAAGAAACACACATTAAAATGATGTATAAAATAATCACCACATTTATTTAGAATGTATTCCAATTTATCAAATGGCCAATTTCAACAATGCAAAAACTGTGATTACTGTTGCACCAACCTAATAGTAGAGAGGCTAGAAAAAAAGCAAGGCATTCATCCAAGGTATTTAGATTTAAATGCAGACAAAAGGGGCCAGGCATTCTTCCAAGGTATTTAGATTTAACTGCAGACAAAAGGGAACCACTGGGACATCAATAAGCATGTAACATGATCAGAACTCTATGTAAGAATAAGCCTGGTAGCACTGTGAAGAAATAATTGAACAAGAGAAAGCCCAAGGGTAAAGGAATTACTAGAAAAGCCCGGTTGAGACTGGTCTGCACCGTGTCGGCAGCAGTAGAATGAAGAGGAAAACTACAGAGTATTTGATCAGTTGTGAATTTAAGTCAAAATCCAAGAGAAAAGTACTTGGGCCAAGCTTGGGTGAAAAGAAAGACAGTGATACTCCACAGAAGAAACACAAGAGGAGCGAGAAAGAAACGCTCAGTGTGAGATGCTGTGGAGCTCTAAGCAGAGATTCCAGTGGACCGCTGAAAGTCAGGGCACGCAACCAGAAGAAAAACAGGGGCTAGAAGAGAATTTAGTTCTAAAAATCACCAGTGCAAAAAACTGGTAAGACTGGCAGCAGTTCTCAAACTTTGACCTGCATCGGAATCACCTGTTAACTGACTGCTGGGCTCTGCCCCCAACGTTTCTCACTCAGTAGGTCTGGAGGGGCACCTAAAAAGTTACATTTCTCATCAGTTCCCAGGTGGCACTGATGCCTTGACAACCCCTGGAGCAGAGTGAAAAGAACAGAAGCCCTAGGAACTGAAGAACCTAAGGCCAGGAACAAAGTTCTTTTCAAGAATTACCTTCTTCGAGGGAAATATGTTACCTAAAATGGATACCATCATAAAAAGGTATGTTAAGTGTATTTCACCACAATTTCAAAAAATTATACCATCATACAATAAGCTAAAAGAGTAGACAGTTGTTAAACCTGCAAACCCAGGTGGTATTAGGGAAACAGATGCTCATTTACCTCTTTGACTGAGAATTCCTTCAGGCCTAAATATTTCTGGAGTCTCAAAGGCAAAAATGCAGTCACTTTCATGGACTGTTTCCAGGTCGTCTGTGTCACAAAAGGAACGATGGAACCCATCATAGTACATTTCTGTTAACACAATCTAAAAACGGGAAAAATGCAAATAGTTGGGTAACTGGAAAGTCAGTAAGAATTGATCTCCTAATCCAGCTGTGAACTTCTCCAGATCAGCAGGTCTGCAGGGGAGCTGAGGGCGTGGAAACACCTCCTCACGCCCGGGGGATCTGCCCTTAATAAGAGAGTCTTGGAAGCACAATATCCTCTGTGGTTTTATAACAACAAACTCTGATTTCAGAGTGCTGGGGCACCATATCCAGCTTTGGTGAAGAGAGTCAGCACTTACAAAGTCTAAAGCCCTTGTTTCACAGGGAGAAGAAACTAAAGAGAGATGGATTGACTTGCCTAAGGTTATACAACTATCCAGCCTCACAGCAATGATAAGAGTGTACATCTGATTCTGAGATTTTCTACCATTAAATGTTCTTCTTTTCAGATTAAAAAATGTCAAATAACCTAGAGATTTGTACTGGAAAAAAAAGTAAATTGACTCAAATGCCCAACAAAAGGAACTAGTTAACTATACTATAGTTCTACTGGAATTATAAAGTTCTTGCAAAGAATAAGCTACAAATATTTGCACTAACATGGAAAGATCTCCTAAGTAAATAGTGAAAGTCGGAAAAGAAAAGTATGAGTACACGGTTCCATTTTCATAAACTAGTAAATAAAGTATATGCACAAGACAAAATATAAATGAATACACAACACAGTAGTGAAGTTAATAAGCCTTAGTTCTAAGATCCTTAATACAAGGCACTTTCATTTCCACTAACTTTTATTAAGCTTCTGCAATGGCTGACTACTTTATAAAGAAAGAAAATTAAAAGATGGGGAAAAAGACAATGGAGACACGTAGAGACCTCACTACACGCTCAGCAGCACCGTCCAGTGAAAAAGGACTGGACCAGGCCTGAAGAGGTTCCAGTTCCGGCCTGCCACCAACCAGCCCCGTGACCCTGAACAAGTCACGTGGTTTCTCTAGGCCTCCTTCAGATGAGGAGGTTGGACTGGGCCCCTAAGGCCCCCTCTACTATCACAAACATACTAGGAGTCAATGAGGTGAAAGGGGCTTGGTGGCACAGTCCACAAGCAATCCAAGAACAACAATCCTCTCACATTTTTCTTCTAATGATTTTAATGAACACACTGTTTTCCTGCAGGTGAACATCCAAGTATACGTCACTTTCTCCAGCAAGCTGAGGTCAAAAACAAACCTGTAATTATACCACTCACTTAAACAATGCAAAAAGAGCCAGACAGCACTGCAGGCTTTAAAGATACAACCAGATTAGCCTCAGACACACACAGAAGCCTCCCTCTCTCTCTCTTTCGCCTCGCCTTGAATTTACAAAAAAAAGAAAGAATGAACGGGCATTTCAAAGGAAATTCACGAACATTTTATCAATCTGTGAGCACTTGGCCTAAGAAAATATGAAACACTGCTGCATCGGGGCAGCACTGCTGGCAGTATTTGTTTTACCGCAGTACTTCCCAGATGAGGTCACAGGAGGCCAAAATACAAAACACCTTCATTATTTACATGATTACATAGCAGCATTCAGACGTTATCTAGGGAAAAGCCGTTCAGCCACTGAATCATCTTTCCTTGGGAAATTTTAAATAGGGAATTTTTTCCCGAATGAAACTCTAACAGTGAATTGAGTAAAAGAGGTATGTAAAAGTACGTCAAGTCACAAACAGGCCAAAATTATTCTGGGTCAATACAACTGTGTATCAAATATTTACCCAAAAAAGAAAGGTTGGGGGTTGGAGGGGGTTACAACTTTCCTTTTTTTAATCTAAACAAGGTAAAACACTCTAATCAGAAAATAAACCACACTGACCCCTGTATGTACAGTACTAACAATATGCTCATTCTTTTCACCATAATGGGAAGGAATTTTCAAGAACAACTGGTTGGGTTTTCTAAGCCTCTGACCTTCAAATACCACAGGATGCTCTCCCTGTGGCCCACATGAGCATCCATAGGATGATTTAAGGTGGTGGTGGTTTAATTAATTATACTCTATAAACAAAGCTGAAAGAAGGTCTTGGTGTAAAGTCACAGCTTTTCCTTTTAAATATATATATATACACACAATTAAATGAAGCACGAAAAGTTTTTTGTGTATATTTTTCTCTTTTGGATCTTGATGTTTTTATCTTCAACAGTACAAGCAACTAGTTTTAAATTTCTATCCAACCATGTTTGTCTGAGAACTGTTAAAAAAAATAATTCCAGATGAAGAGAAAGCAGTATTTTTGTGGCTCGTGTGTCTTCGGTCTCAGCAAGCTTATTACCTGATCAGTGGGGATCTTTGTTTCCATGGACACTGCTTCCCGAAGCCTGGCGACAGTCCCAGACAGAGGCACGGCCACACCAACCCGCATGCAGTGAGAGCACTTCCCCTGATACACTACGGTGACATAGAGAGGCCTGTGCAGATCAAAGTCAGATCTTCTCATTAGTCACTTACTTCAACTGAAATGAACGAGCAAAACAACTCTGACATGAAATCAACAGCGCTGAAGCGAACCCACACCTTCAGCTGGACCCAGGCAGAACTATCCATCGATAATCAACAACTCGAGAGAACCGGCTCAAGATGGCAGAGGAGATGGACGTGTGCCCACGGGCCCCGGTGAGAGCGCTGAAGAACGCCTTGGAAAGGGCAGTGTTTCTAAAACTACCATACAGCGTACCAATACTTGGTCCTGTGCCTTGTGGTTTCTTTAAAACAGCGTTAACTTTTTTTTTGAGGAACAGTTCAAATAAAACAGCTAATTCAAAAGTGTAATGCAAGGTCTCAAGAGGCTCTAGGAGGCATTCGACAACCTTCTCCAGCTCCCATACTACAGGTGGACAACCAGCTGAACAAAATACAACCAGACCAACCAAAAAGACTTGCCCGCCCCATGTACCTGCCGACCCTACAGGCTCAGACCGGCATTTATAAATTTCTCTAAGGCCTTAATAATGCCTGTATTCAATTTATCACTAATGCCATTACTTGTCTAAACATGTAAGAAGCCCCAACAGAGGAGCCTACGGAAGAAAAGGAACATATAGGAACACAGTTTTAATTTGATCAACTCTGTCCTTACCTTGTGTGGGGTAGAGGAATTGGCAAAGAAATGCAGAGGAAAGGATCAAAGGTGTTGCTCTGCTTCTGACAATGAGGACACGTCAAAGAAGATCTTCAAAAATAAGAATGTAAGACACTCCCATTAAGATCACCTCGAACTATATAACCAGACAACATAAGGGAAATTTAATTTGCTCATACCTGTATTGGGCTTGAAAAAGCTCTTGTACAAAAGTGCTACAGACAGGAAAAGATGGTCCCTCGGGCATCATATCAGTCTCTGATGGTGGCTAAAAGAAAAATAAAGTACAACTTCACAGACTACAAGTGCCAGGTCTTGACTGATGATGAGCCTAAAGATGTCACAAATGCCCCAGACTGCCTTTGCCAGATCTGCATCAGATCCAGATGTTTCAGGGAAAGGCACCTGCTCAAGGAACCAGAACACAGCTGCCAGGATGTGGGTCGCATGGACTCATGGCCTCACAGGCTCTCCCAGACACAGCGCTTGTCCGTCTCTCCACACCATCCAGGCCCTTGGGCAGTCCTTCCCCTCAGCGCTGTAATCCTCCTCCGGCTCTCAACAGGCTCCCTCCAACCTCTCCCAGGGAATAATCTCAACCATTCAAAAGTACCAATTCCTGCCTAAAGGGAATTTATTCTCTAGCACCTATTAGCTCTGCTGCCTACTTAGGCCTAATCATTCTACTCACATTTTACCTACTCACATCCCCCTCCCCATCACCACAGTTAGTTACTGAGCATCAGGTACCACGTGCAGAGAGAGCTGCAAAAGGCATAAGGATGCAAAGAGAGGTAAGACACAGCGCCTGATCTTGAGTACGTCTCAGTCTGGAGGGAGAGTCAGCGACAAGCGCACAGTCATATGACAGTACAGAATGTTCAGGGTCAAACGACCTTGAGTCAGAATAATTTAACAGCTTACCAAAACTAGAAATTTAAAATCTGAGGTACAGAATAGAATTATCAAAATTTTTTAAAGCTATGAGAGGAGAATAACACTTTATTTCCATTACATAAATCACTTTGTCTGTTATATTAAGACTACATTAAAAAAAAAACTGATAATGAATCACTGATTTTCAGGAAGAATATTCTAAGGGTTCAGTTCCTACACTCAAGTCTAATCCTAACCACAGAGATGTCCATACATTTCCTCTTTGATTGTGTGTAGATCACATTCCAGTGATCTACAGACTATGTCTCATTGGAATAGAAGGCAAATTTTTGCTTTAAAGACAGTTTACTGAGTCTAATGTCAGTCTACAGGTATACAGGCACATGGGTCCCCTCTCGTGAGTGTAGGCTCCTTGGAGACAGCAACTCTTGTTCCTGACAACTGCCAGCACAGTGGTGGTGGCGGCAGCACAGTGGGAGACAGCCTCTAAGTATCCACGAAACTCACTTAGTCAATTTCACAGTATTAACTAACTACAAACTGCAACAACTACTCCGAGGAGCTTTGGAAGAATTTACACTCCCTCCTTCCTCCGTTCAGCTCAGCACTCCCTGAGTGCCCCAGGGGCGTGCCCTTACCTTCAGAGGAGGCTGGCCACTCTGCTTCACAGCGTGATTGAGGTCTTCGTGAACTCGGTCCAAAAGCCACAGCAGAAACTCCTGGGCATCGTGCTGGGAATTTCCCCGATACTGCAGTGCATTTTTTGACACAATACTCTAAACGAGTAGATAAATCAGCATGAATAGTAAGTTTCTGGCTTTAAAGAAAAACCATCCATAATCCCAAAGAGGAATGCAAGATCTCAAGGGTGTTAGTGAGTACTTCCTGTAAAGACAGCAGATATGAAACCAGAAAAGCCCCACCTGTGCACCAAAAACTTTTAAATGCACCGACCCAACAATCCTGCTTTTAGGAACATGGTCTAAAGGAAACCATCAAAACAGCATGCTAAGACCTCTAATAGAAAAAAAATTCACTTCTAATTCACTAATAGAAAAAAAAAAACAACCAGTTAAAACTTGAACATCTTAAATATAAGAACTGTTACAAATACCAAATCATTATGTTAACTTGCAACCAATATGTTATATGCCAATTATAACTTCAATTTTTTTTAAAGTAAAAGAAAAAATGAGACTTGGTAAAAGTAAGTATTACAGTGTTGGATGATAAGCCAAAGTATAAAATAAGTCCACATAAGGTAAATGACTGAGTAAATAAGTAAGAAGAGGCAAATCTCCCTTAAAGAATAATTCTAAATAATGTGTCAAGAATCTCTCCTCCAGAAGCTGGACCTTAACCCCCACAACCCCAACCCTACCACCTTGAATATGGACTGTGACAGTGACTTGCTTCCAAAGATTCTAGTCTTTGCAAAGAGGAGTAGCCAGTGAAAGGCTGCAGGTAAAGCAGTGAATTAAAATTAAGATCACGGGCTCTGAAGCATATAGCCTGAATTCAAATCTCTGTCCTGCCGCTTACTATTGGTGAGGCCTGGCCTACTCTGCTCCTAAGTAAAGAGGATAATAAATGTTTAGTGTGATGGTTAAGTGTGAATACATGCAAAACATTTCACAAATAAGTGACATGTAATAAGCACTCAAATGTGAGCTGTCAGTAATGGATTTGAAAGCAGGGAGAAAGAAGGGGAGACAACTGCACAAAGGAAGCACAGTTAGGAGACAAATGAAACTATGGGACGAGATTAAGGGTCTAAGCTAAGTCTGTGAGGGCGAATTTGAAAGCGATTCCAAAATTGGGGCAGCAGAATTGATAAGATTTGTGACCTAATGAGGGTTTCCCAGGTGGTGCAAGTGGTAAAGAACCCACCTGCCAGTGCAGGAGACATAAGAGTCATGGGCTTTGATCCCTGGGTCAGGAAGATCCCCTGGAGGAGAGCACAGCAACCCACTCCAGTATTCTTGCCTGGAGAATCCCATGGAGAGAGGAGCCTGGACAGCTACAGTCCATAGGGTCACAAAGAGTTGGACACGACTGAAGCGACTTAGCACACCCAAGCACGTGACCTAACGAATGTGCAAAATGAGGAAGGAGGCATTAGCGTCATTCATATGTCTTTATCTGAATGATGGGCCACTGCTGGGTCTCTTCATCATGACAAGATTAAAAAAAAAAAAGAAGTCTGGAAAAGAGAGTGATGCGTTCCTATTAGAATCCACTATATCTGAAGTTCTGTGGAACCTCCAAATGGACATACCTGGTAAGCAACTGAAAAAAACAGGTCTTGCACTCAATGAAAGAGTCTGTGCTCAGGATAAGGATTTCGGGGTGAAGGGATGAGTGGTCCTTGAAATCATGAGTATGACTGACACTGTCCAGACAAGGGCATGAGAGATCCGCCAGAGAACAGAATCCAGAGGACTGCTCTATTTAGGAGGCCCTTAAAGATGACCAAGAAAAGGCCATCAAAGATGTGGCAAGAAAATCAAGATAATGAAGTCCCAAGAGTCAAGAGCAGACAGCTAAGGAAAGAGTGATCAACAGTGTTAAAAGTTGAAGAATGACAAAGTAAGCCAAAGAACTAACAACTATCCACTGTATTTTCTAATTAAGATAATGATAACAGAGATGAAAACGGATAAATCTTTACTTAGGAAGAACCATCCCAAACTGATGATCAAATTCAATGTGAGTAACAAAAAGATGATTTACAAAATTCGAATTTAAGGAGGAAAAAATTTAAAGGGACACAAATGAGAGAGAATACGGAGGTGTCATGGGCAAAGCTCACTAACTGAATAAAGTGAACAAGGAAGAGGAAGGACCCTGGTAACAAACAAGAATTTGTGTGACCTGAAGGATACCATGCGGACACCGCCTCAGAAGCAGGTATAAAAAAGGGGGAGTGGGTGTGGGTAACGAGATCACTGCACTACAGAACTCACCAGAGGTCTGACACCACCTAGTCACCGAATCTAATTCCTTCTTTCTCAGCCTTCATTTTCCTCAATCCCTCTGTAGCATCTCACATACTTGACATCTTGCTCCATTTTGAAATGGTTTGGCTTGTGGCCATGATTATTTTCTCATTTAGCAGAATCAAAACTAGAGCCATTGTGATGGACAGTGGAAAAATGTGATCCACAGAAGAAAGAGACCTCCTAGCAAAGAAAAATGAATCTGTAAAAAGAAAGAAAGAAAAGAAGTCAGCAGCACTGGCAGGTGAGCCTGCAACTGATTCAGGCGGGAAGAAAAACCCATGAGCAATGACGCTATACTGAGTGATACACAGAAGACATCTGGATGACACCGAGGTTCTCAGCTTCTGACTTCGGTGGATAAAGAAATTGGGAACAGAGGAAGAGGCGGGGGCCTGCGGAACTTTGAACAAGTTAAGTCTGAGGGACTCACAGGATCCCCAGTGAGGAGAGGTCTGGTGCTCAGGGAGAAGATCTGAGCTGGTAAGTTCAATCAGAGCAGGTACACTTATCCTGTGAAAGTGAAAGAGTCAGTCACTCAGTCGTGTCCGACTCTTTGCAACCCCATGAACTGTAGCCCTCCAGGCTCCTCTGTCCGTGGGATTCTCCAGGCAAGAATACTGGAGTGGGTTGCTATTCCCTTCCCCAGGGGGATCTTCCGGACCCAGGGATCGAACCTGGGTCTCCCATGTTGCAGGCATGTTCTTTACCATCTGAGCCACAGGGAAGACACTCTATCCTATGAGCATAGAGAAATAATCCAGGGAACATTTAATGAGAAAAGGTGGGCATCTGGGACGGAATCTTATAGAAGGGACAAGTCCCAGAAAAGAAGCCCGAGAAGAGGACCCTAGGGAACAGCCAGAGGAGGGTGGCACCACACAGGCGCAGGAGAAGAACCCTAAAGGGGAAAGAACCGACTCAAACCACCGCAGGAAAGCCAGGTTCAACAAGCACAGAGGGGGGTACTTCAGAACAGCAAATCAAGAGAGTGATTCCTGCTCCGTTTCAGTGACACAGATCAGAGCGGGTACAGGAGAAAAGGCAAGGCAGCTGAACGGTACCAAGAATACCACTCTGCATATCCAAGAAGCTGCGTTATAAAAGGAAGGAAGACCAACGCTCTACTTCTCCAGAGGGCACACTTACAGGACAGAGGGACTTAAGTGCTGAGGGGAGAAGCTAGCAGAAAGGGCATCCTTGACGAAAGGATTCTCCAGTAAAGGGAGAAGGAAGGACTCAGAAAAGAGGCAGGGGAACTGCCTTGAACAGGAGCAGGGAGAGACAGCAGAGGAGGGAAGGATAGTCACGGATTCAGAGAAGTGATAGACAGGACGGCAGGAACGCTGTTTTTGTTTTCTGGAGAAAGCAGAGGCCAACTGCCAAGAGGAACTTTTAGGTTCAGCAGGGATAAAGACAAGCCTCCTGGCATATAGATGAGGCACGCAAAATGCTGGCAGCATAACCAGCTTCTGCTCAAGACCCTCTCCTTTATTTACTTCCAAAGTAGAGGAGGGGTAGTTCCCAGCATATGCGTCCTAAGAAACTAATTAGCGGAAATAAAATGCTTCTCTATGTGTCAAAACAGATACTTTATGCACAGTGTCCATCAAATTCAGGGTGGGGACAACATTCAATTCTTTATCAAGATTGCATGAAACTTGATTTACGCTTCCTGCCATTATCACTTCAACTCATCCAGCACTTCTCCAATCGCTGTGTAAAAGGTGCTGTGCTGAAGCTGCTCAGCAAGATTCTTGTTGGGCACGACTCGACAAGCAACAGGACTTCCACAGCCCTCTCTAACTACAGCCAAATCTGCTCTAGGGCCAAGCCCATCCTAAATCACAGCATCTCAAATTAAAGGAGATTTTACAGGAAACCTCACTGAACAAACACAACACAAAGGCTCCTTTCCCTCTTCTCAGTGGTGACTTCTTCCCACTGCAGAGACCCAAGGGACTACTGGGATCATTTCACTTCTTCCCCAGACAAACCAAAACACAGAATAATCTAGGAACCATCCTTTAATGTGTGTTACAGAAGAGGAAACGTAATAGGAGTCGAGGAGCCTGGGCTCCAGCACGGCCCCGCCCCACACCGCTGGCTATCTCGGGGACTCACTGAACTGACTGCTGCTCACGCGAGGAAGCACTTGAGCTGGACCATCGTAGAGACCCCGGCATCTCACATCTTTACCCGAACTCTGCCCCTAGAATACCAGCAAGTGATCTGGTTTTTCTTTGGGGCCTCATCTGACACTGTTGTCGTCTTTTATCATTTTTTTTCTAATTAAATCTTAGTTTATTTGATGTCATACAGTTAATCCTCCTCTAGTTTTGCAGGTTTTTTAAAAGTTGATTATCTGTAAATATTTCTGTTGTCATCTGTAAATATTTCTGCCATCTGAGAAATCATATAAATTTGTCACTTCTATGACAGAGTATGAACCTTCTTAAAATTACACATCTGTAAAATCACACATCTGTGTAACCTTACACGTCTGTGTCTACTCTGCAGAATCTGGGTGTGAGGCTGATTTGTAAAAACATTAAACTGGAAACTGCTGCTTTAAATACTTTATGTACTACTATAAATAAACCTAACCATCTCTCCAATTTTTCATTCAAGATGATCCCTAACATCTAGTTACTAAACAATGAGTAAAAGTCAAAACACATTTTTAGGGCCTTCAAACCTCTTAAAATTTCTCTTCACACTTCAAATAAAACCTTAAGGTCTAGAACTACAGAGAATGTTTTTTCTCCCTTAAAGATGGGGGTCGGGGGCGGAAATGAGTTGGAAGCAGAAAAGAAAAAGAATGAAGTCTATCCAACTGGAGTTTAAGAAAAAAATTAGACATGAGGTCCTTTCATTCCATATAGCCCTAGGACTGAAGAAGCAGAATCCTGGGCTCCAGGGAAAATACAGTAACTGGTACAAGACATCCTTTACCTAACTCCAAGAAGATGACAAAGCAATGGCTACTGGTGATTTCTTTCCATGGGGAATGGATGTGGCAATATCTGACATGAACGATCAGGAGTTGGCTTACTCTTCAGGAGAAAAGGTAGCTTGCCAAAACTCATCAAACCAAATCACCACTCACTTTCCTTGGTTCTATGCCAGAAGGAACACAGAATTTACTTTCAGTGATTCTGGAAAAGAACAGAAGAACTTGGGAGGACAATATCTTTACATTTTAAGAGAAAGATATAAAACTGAAACTTGGTTTCTGGGCTGTGCTGGAAAGAACAGAACGATAAGCACTTGTCCTGAGAAAAGTTTCATCTCTTGTATCCGACCTTCTAGACACGTAAGCTGATGAATAACTAACTAAAAACATAGGGGATGCAATTGGTGCTAATCGATGAAAACCGTAAAAGCAGATACGACCCACAAAAAACAGTGACAGACAAAGTGTCTGTAAAACAGAATTCCATGCCAGGGTATAGGACTCAGCCACACTCAACAGGGCTCTCTGTGACCTTCATCCAGCCCTTCCTCCTTGTATCTTCACCTGTGGTGGGGAGGTCTATTCACATAACAGCGCAAACGAGGCAGAGAGGCCCTCAGGACTAAGCCAGCCGGGGCAACTACCGCCCTTGAAAGAGACTGGACGGCCTCCATGCTCCCTACGATTGGAATGCCCTCCACTCCCACCCCCCAAGGTCTCCCTCTGCTCCCTCTCCTTCCTCCGAAAGATGGAGCTGGGACCCTGGGGAGGAGAGGAGAAAGACAGAGGAGGAAGGAGGCAATGGGAAAGGGGTTTCCTCCTAGGATGGAAAGACAACTCAAGCAGAACTGTAGAGATCGCCACACACCACTTGTTCATGTGTACACGCTTGGCCATAAGGACGAGTGAGTTATTCTGGTACAGAGCTCCTTGATCCTTCCAGACTGACAGCCAAACAAAGGGGAGCTCAAGCACAGGTGTCCCCTGTGTCCAAGTTCTCAAGTTCCAAATTTAGAAAAGAAAACAGATTTGGACAGCAAGGGATACTTATAGTTACTAGCTTTCAATATTAAATTAATATATACCAGAACAACTTGGTGGCAGGGACTTACTGATGTAATGAAAATTAGGAAAGGGTTTACTATTCTTTCATAAAAGAAAAAGTTGTAATAGAAGGACTGAGAAATGGCTAGTGCCTTTCAAGAAATTATAGCTAAGGCTGGAAGTATGGTCAAGAGCATTAGAGCCAGAATAAAAGAAACAGACCACAAGTGGTTCAGCTAGATGAACAATGAACAAGATTTTTCAACAGATCATAAAGCTGTATCAATAGAAAACACAGCAGCAAGAGAAGACCTTCAAGTATTTCGACACTGGTTGAATATTTCTGGTAGAAATGCAGTAGAAACAGAAAGACTGGATTCTGAATACCTGGGTTTAAGTCCAACTTTTACTTAATGTGTAGTTTTTCTGAGCCTTGGCTATCTTTTCTGCAAAACGGGGATGATAATACTTTTTAAAATTGACCATTGTGAGGCTTTCATGAAATCACAAAAGCATTTTAAACTCTAAATACCTGTCATCATGTAAGTTTCAAAAGTCAAGAAAAAAGCAAGGAATTAGCCTATGGTATAGTATAATCCTGGAAAATGACAAAGAAAAAGAGAAGGAAATATCTAAGGCACTGGCTCTTGACTCATGGTGGTACAACAGAATCACCTGGGAAAATTTATTTAACAAATAAAAACCATACGTGGCAGCAGCCATGGGATACTGACTTAGTTAGGTCTATGGTGGGGCCTGTTCATCAACAGTTTTGTTTTTCAAATGTGATTTAACAATTCTATTTCTAATGTGAAGCCAAGACTGAGAAAGAGCATGCCATGCTAAAGAAAAACCTAAATTTTCAGTTCCAAAAGCATTGAAAACTTACGGGAGGCTCTTTTGTCATAACTGCATTATATCAATTACTGCATTTTATTCAAAACACCAGGATACATAATCTCATATCCGTCTCTACCACTAGACTGCTCGGGGATGTCTTATTCAATATTATTTCCTAGAAAACTAGCAAATACAGTACGTGACACAAAGAATAATAACAAGTTAATATTAGGGTGTCTTTAATGTATCAGGCTTTGTACTAATTCTTTTATAGGTGTTATTTCCTATAAAAATTAATCCCCAGAAATTCCCTAGGCTGTTAAGTACAGTATTAACATCATTATTTACAGACCTTGGGCTCAGTAAAGTAACTTGTCCAGTGTTATCACTATTCTCCAACCTCATATGATTAAAGTGAAAGTCGCTCAGTCCTGTCTGACTCTTTGCAACCCCATGGACTATAAAGTCCATGGAATTTTCCAGGCCAGAATACTGGAGTGGGTAACCTTTCCTTTCTCCAGGGGATCATCCCAACCCAGGGACTAAACCCAGGTCTCCCACATTGCAGGCGGATTCTTTACTAGCTGAGCCACCAGGGAAGCCCACATCTGATTAAAATGACCTTGAAACATTTTTACCCATAACTTTTTTCAATGAATGGTTTTTCCCTTATACAACTCAGGATCATGTAGGGCTTGGGTTCTTCATCCTGAGCGCAAGTCTCAATGCAGACACAAAACATGTGCTGGAGACTGACCTACAGTTGCACCAAGCCTGAGGCTTCTGGGAGCTGCTTTGCTTTTAAATAAATCTGTGTTAATCAGTGTCTGTTTTGTTCTAATTAGCATTTTTTTCCTATGACTGAAATATGGCCCAGAAAGAAAAAATGCAGTCTATCTAACTGAAATGTTATTATTCAAGGAGTAAGGAGGAATTCGGACTATGTCAGCAGATCAGCTTGCAGCATGTGAAGAAATATGCCCTGCCTGAGCGTCCCGGTTGCTACAGAAAGCAAACCAGAGAGTCAACCATCTGCCCTGAGAGAGCTGCATCTGTCTGCCAATAGCAAATACAAAGGGGAGCGTTCACCTTATAACGCTCAGGCTGGCCTGCTGGTGGTGATGATTCTGATCTCGTCATTCCATCCGTCCTAGGACCCTCTAACTGGCCAAGCAGAGCCAATTCCAAAGTTAACTTGGGTCACCAAAATGTGTTTACGCATCCGATCAACTAACTCAAGAAACTCAAGTGTCTTCTTTTTAGTCTCCTGGACATTTTCCTACACAATCTAAGATTCTTCCCAACTATAGTAAAATAGAGCTTTTTAAAAAACTTAACAAAAAAAAAAGAAGAAGAAGAAGGAAGAGGGAGAATTTTAGTTATCAACACAATCAAAAAAGGAAACACCCAAGCCCTGATGTGACTAAAAGGTCATCATATGGGAAATGCAATAATCTTCAACAGTTAAAATTCAAAACAGGGACTTTCCTAGAGGCAGAGTGGAGGCAAGTCCATCTGCCAATGAAGAGGACACAGGTTTGATCTCTGGTCTGGGAAGATTCCGCATGCTATGGGCAACTAAGCCGGGCAAGCCACAGCTACTGAGCTCCTGTGCCGACAGCTACGGAAGCTCACGGGCCTTGGAGGCCATGCTCCACAGTGAGAGAAGGCACTGCAGTGAGCAGCCTGCACACTGTAGCTAGAGAGGGGCTCCCACTCAGAACTAGAGAAAGCCCTCCGCAGCAACAGAGACCCAGCACAGCCAAAAAAAATAAACACACTCAAAACAAAAACTGGAAAAGCCATCTAAAAACCCAAGCAGTTACTGTACAGTCCTCCCACAGAACATTACAAACGTTTGAAAGTTTTAGAAATTACTAAAAATACATATATAATAAAATTCAGTGGAAAGAAGATATAAAACTACATATGAGTTTGGTTTCAAACTTTGAAAAAACATTTTTTAAAGACCTTTTAGCTTTTTATCCTTGTAAATATACACCAGAACATTAATGACCGTTACCTTAAAGGGGCAAGTTTGGAATGATTTTTCCTTTACGTATTTCACTGTTTTCCACATTTTCTAAATGAATTTGTTGATAACGATAACCAAGTGGTACACAGGGTGATCTTAGTACACCCTAGTATTTTGGCCAAGGAACCAAATCTCATTCACAGAAAGGGCTGGCAAAAAAAAAAAAAAAACCACCAACAAAACAAACACAGACCTTACTTCTAGCTGAGGTTTTGGCCCCAAATCCCTGAGAGTCAGGCTGCACTATGCTAAGAATTTTTTTCTCTGCTAGACAGATCTTGCGAGTTTTAGATCAAAGTTTCCTGCCTTATTAACCATAAACCAAAAACCCAAATCAACCTTTGGATCTTACCAGTAGGGGGAAAAGCAACCAGGACCAAAGAAAAATGAGGGAAAGAGAGAGGAAAGAAAAAGAGTTTATGCCTCCAGCCACCCACCAGGGGTCTTTTTAGGCCTCCCCGCTTGCGGAGTGGGAGGTGAAAGCTCAGCTCTAGGAAGAGAAAAAAAGAGCAGCCTCAGCTTCCTGATGAAGTGGTGGGAAGACAAGGGGGAAACAGGGGCTTGGCTTATGAACTCAGCACATGGTCCTGCTCACCTTCACAGAGGCCAGTGATGTTCTCAACTGAGTGTCACTCCCCTGTGGGGTGGAAGTAAAGAGAACTATGGGTTTCCCTAGTGGCTCAGTGATAAGGAATCCGCCTGTCAATGCAGAGGACATGGGTTCGATCCCTGGTCCAGGAAGATCCCTTGGAGAAGGAACTGGCAACCCACTCTAGTATTCTTGCCTGGAAATCCCCATGAACAGAGAAGTATTCTTGAACATTCCAGCATTCTTGCCTGGTATGCTATATGGTTCATGGGGTCGCGAGCATTGGATATGACTTAGTAACCGAACAACAGCAACAAAGAGACCTACCCATAACTGGAGGTGGAACAGTGTGGCAAAGACAAGAGTGGGGGAGGCATGAGGCCCTGAACTACTCCAAGGCCAAATAAACTTCTTCTATAATCAGTGTGTGTGTGTTCACTGGCAAAGTATACGTCCTCATGATTTTGAATATGTTGGTATTTGATGATAATCAGATCTAAAATGTTTTTGACCAAACAGACAATTTTCTAAAGGGATTCAAATTATTCTGGAAATAGCCTTGTTTTGAATCAACATTCTGTGATTGCATTTTGATAACTAAAACATTAATTACTAATCAAGAGATGTTATTCATAAGCAGAGACCCAGTCAATTTTACTATGAATTACACATTCATAAACCCTGAGCACTCCCAATAAATTTTAACTGGCTAAAGAGGCTTTCAGGTCATGGACCTGCCATATCACTCTCCTCCACACCCAGCACTGTGCACGCCTGACAGCCAAGCCAGGCTGACATGGCTGTAGTCTCCAAATCTGGCCGGCCTCCGCGGGTTCCTTCAACCCTCACTTCGAGAAGCAGGTAGCACACAACCACCACAGGGGCAGCCTCCAGCTTGTTCAGGCTCTGTGCTTTCCCGGGGAAAGTGCTAGAACCTTTCTAGTCTAGACCTGGTCTGACATGCCCCAATTTCAGCCAATGCTAGTCAGTACAGGGAGGACTCCCCGCCTGCTAATGCAGGAGATGCCAGAGACAAGGGTCGATCCCTGGGTCAAGAAGATTCCCCTGGAGGAGGGCATGGCAACCCACTCCAGAATGCTTTCTTGGAGAATCCCACGAACAGAGGAGCCTGGCAGGGTACAGTCTATGGGGTCGCAGAGAGTCAGACATGACTGAAGCGACTTAGCACACAGGCACGCACACACAGTCGGTACAGGACTTTTTCATCTGCCTGTAGAACATGAAAGCTAACTCAAAGAGTATGTGAAGACACAGAGAGCAAACAAAAAGAAGTCTGTGAAATTCAAACTGGGTAATTCCCTAAATTATCCCAATGTCACTCTCATATAAGCGTCCTCCCACTTTAAAGAACAGATGAAGCTGTGTGACCTTCACTATCAATGAAGAAACGCAAATCAAAACAATAAAATACTCTTCCCCACTTATCAACTTCAGGATTTCTTTCCTGCAACAGTGGGGCATGACAGACATTCTTACACTACTAATGGCACAACCCTTCCCAAAATGAAGAAACAACATGATTTAAGAACCTTCAAAATAAATAATCTCTGACAGGAATTTCACTTCTAAATATCCTGAAGAAAAAGTCAAAATGAAAATGTATGTTAAAAATATGTTCACTGCAACCAGAAACAATCCAAAAATAAGTACTAGAACCTTCATCTAAAGAGTTGTTTTAAAAAAATGACTTATATAATACAATATGAAGACAATCACACAATGCAAAATTACATGGTTTGATCTCAATTATGTTAAAACACACAAAAAAAGGGGAAAAAAGTAATATGCTAAACAACTTTTATACATTTTCAATTTTCCTTTTTCAACTGTCACATATTTTCCAAGTTTTCTATCATATTTTAGATATTACACTTACCAGAAGAGATGTTACTCATAACGAATTCTGGCAAAAGAAACCAGACACAAAAGACTCCCTGTTGCAAATAAAAGCCACTGAGATACCACTTCACACCCACTAAGATAGTTATACTAGAAGACAGGCAATAACAAATACTGACGAGGACGCAGAGAAGTTGGAACCCTCACGCAAGCGATGGTGGGAATGTAAAATGCTGCAGGCTCTGTGCAGTCGGGTAGGTGCTCAAAAAGTTAAACCTGGAGTTGCCATATGACCCTGAAATTTCATTCCCAGGTATACATCCAAGAGAAATGAAAACATATTTCCACACAAAATTTGTAGTTAAGTATTTGTGTGTGGGTGTGTGCTCAGTCGCTCAGTTTTGTCCAACTCTCTGTAACCCCACGGATTATAGCCCACCAGGCTCCTCTGTCCATGGGTTTCTTCTCCAGGCAAGAATACTGCAGTACGTTGCCATTTCCTACTTCAGGGGATCTTCCTGACCCAGGGGTCGAACTCGAGTCTCTTGTGTCTCCTGCACTGGCAGGTGGATTCTTTACCACTGCACCACCTGGGACGAATGTTCACAGCCTCATTATTCATTAATAGTCAAAGAGAAGAGACAATCTAAATGTCAATCAACAAGTGTCATAAACAGAACATGGTGCATTCATATAATGGAGTATTTTTCAGCCATCATAGGGAATGAAGTTGTGATTCATGGTACAACGTAACCTTGAAAAACATCAGGTTAGGTGAAAGAAGTCAAATGCAAGGGCCATGTGTTGAATGATTCCATTTCTATGATATGTTCAGAATAGGAAAATCTATAGAAACCAGCAGCAGATTAGTGAACATTTAGCACTGGGAGGTTGGGGGCAATGAACAATGACTGCTAATTGATATGGGTTTTCTTTGGGGATAATAAAAATGTCCTAAAATTGAGATTTTGCATGCACAACTCAGTGAATATATTCAAAATCACTGAATTCTATATACACTTTATGGGCAAGTACACAGTATATAAATCACATCTCAGGAAAGCTGTCTTTAATAAAAACATATTTTTATTTCACTTATAGTAAAATTCAAAACCAGGCAAAACTAATCAGTGATGTTAGATGCCAGGAAAGTGGTTACATTTGGGGAAGAGGGAGGATATAGGTTTTGGGAGGAGCCAAAAAAAGGGAGCTTCTGGACAGCTAGTGACAACCCATTTCTTGATCTGGTTGATAATATCACTTTCAGTTCAGTCAGTTCAGTCGCGTCCAACTCTTTGTGACCCCGTGGACTGCAGCACACCAGGCTTCCCTGTCCATCACCAACTTCCGGAACTTGCTCAAACTCATGTCCATCCAGTCGGTGATGCCATCCAACCATCTCATCCTCTGTCATCCGCTTCTTCTTCTGCCTTCATTCTTTCCCAGCATCAGGGTCTTTTCCAATGAGTCAGTTCTCTGCATCAGGAGGCCAAAGTATCAGAGCTTCAGCTTCAACATTAGTCCTTCCAATGAATATTCAGGACTGATTTCCTTTAGGATTGACTGGTTGGATCTCCTTGCAGTCCAAGGGACTCTCAAAGAGTCTTCTCCAACACCACAGTTCAAAAGCATCAATTCTTCGGCGCTCAGCTTTCTTTATGGTCCAACTCTTACATCCATATGTAACTACTGGAAAAACCATAGCTCTGACTAGATGGACCTTGGTCAGTAAGGTAATGTGTCTGCTTTTTAATATGTTGTCTAGGGTAGTCATAACTTCTCTTCCAAGGAGCAAGCATCTTTTAATTTCATGGCTGCAGTCACCATCTGCAGTGATTTTGAAGCACAAGAAAATAAAGTCTCTCACTGTTTCCCCATCTATTTGCCATGAAGTGATGGAACCGGATGCCATGATCTTCATTTTTTGTATGCTGAGTTTTAAGCCAGTTTTTTAATTCTCCTTTTACACTTTCATCAAGATGCTCTTTAGCTCCTCTTCGCTTTCTGGCATAAGGGTGGTGTCATCTGCATATCTGAGGTTATTGATATTTATCCTGGCAATCTTGATTCCAGCTTGTGCTTCATCCAGCCTGGCATTTCGAAAGATGTACTCTGCATATAAGTTAAATAATCAGGGTGACAATATACAACCTTGACATCTTCCTTTCCCAATTTGGAACCAGTCTGCTACTCCACGTCCGGTTCTAACTGTTGCTTCTTGGCCTGCATACATATTTCTCAGGAGGCAGGTAAGGTGATCTTGTATTCCCATCTCTTGAAGAATTTTCCAGTTTGTTGTGATCCACACGGTCAAAAACTTTGGCGTAGTCAATGAAGCAGATGTTCTTCTGAAACTCTTTTGCTTTTTTGATAATCCAATGGATGCTGGCAATTTGATCTCTGGTTCCTCTGCCTTTTCTAAATCCAGCTTGAACATCTGGAAGTTCTCGGTTCACATACTGTTGAATCCTAGCTTGGTGAATTTTCAGCATTACTTTGCTAGTGTGTGAAACAAGGGCAATTGTGTGGTAGTTTGAACATTGTTTGGCATTGCCTTTGGGATTGGAATGAAAACTGACCTTTTCCAGTCCTGTGGCCACTGATGAGTTTTCCAAATTTGCTCCCATATTGAGTGAAGCACCATCACAGCATCATCTTTTAGGATTTGAAATAGTTCAGCTGGAATTTCATCACCTCCACTAGTTTTTTTCATAGTGATGCTTCCTAAGGCCCACTTGACATCATACTCCAGGATGTCTGGCTCTAGGCGAGTGATCAAACCATCCTGGTTATCTGAGTCATTAAGTTCTTTTTTGTATAGTTCTTCTGTGTATTCTTGCCACCTCTTAATATCTTCTGCTTCTGTTAGGTCCATACCATTTCTGTCCTTCAGTATCACTTTAGGATTTAATATTCATTGAGTTGTACACTAATGATGTTATGCATTTTTCTGTATGTGTCCCATACTTCACTAAAAAGGTTTTTTTTAATGACTTCAAAAAGGAAATACTAAAGTTTCTTAATCTAGCCAGATCCCAGGCCCTAATGCAGAATATTTAGTGTTTCTTGAGTCCATTCTATTTATCTGGTTAGTTAACTAGAAGCAGATTAAAAACTGCAAGACACAGGAATGAGGAAGATGCCCAGGATAAAGTAAAACCGGATAAACCAAGAGAAAACTAAGGAAGGGCCGTGATAGAGGATGGGAGAGAGCAAGGAGGAGTATTACCAAAAGCAGAAGAAAGAATTCAAACAATCTAAGCAATTCTGGACCATTTATCAACTCCTGCACAGTCCCACTGTCCCCAAAGATTCCTCCATATTACAGAAGGGTGCAAGAGATGAAGCTCGTAATACTCCAAATCACCAGAGAGAATAAACTATGTCCAGGATTCCCACCCTGGAAAAGTGAGTATGTAAAATATGCTATCAAGCCATCTATCAAAAAGGGAAAACTTAACCTTTAAAAGACTTGATATCTAAATAATTATCTAGGAAATAACTTACATAAAACACTTATTCCCTCAAAAAGTCAGATGAATGGATTATTACTGTCACTTAAAAAAAATCATAGGGTGACAACAAAATGATGCAGAATGTATCACGCAGAGAGTCCCTCTGGGGAACAGACACTTCAGTGAATCATCCAGCATTGTTACACTGGAGATTTAAATACCATGCCTTCAAAAACAACCCACAATTCAAGAGGTCAGCACACATTCATCAAAGGTGAGCTCAAAACAATCAGAATCACAAGGCCAGACCCAGAGAAAATTTTATGTGGAACACGTTTATTTTTCCTCAGCACTTAACTATAGTGGCCTTTTGAAGAAGTCTCCACATCTTCTTCCCTGTTGTTGTTCAGACACTCATTTGTGTCCGACTCTTTGCGACCCCATGGACTATAGCACACCAGGCTTCCCCGTCCTTCACTATCTCCTGGAGTTTGCTCAAACTCATGTCCTTTGAACCAGTGATGCCATCCAACCATCTCATCCTCTGTCATCCCCTTCTCCTCATGCCATCAATCTTTCCCATCATCTGGGTTTTTTCTAGTGAGTTGGCTCCTCACATCAGGTGGCCAAAGTATGGCAGCTGAATGGTCAGGGTTGACTTCCTTTA
The DNA here is from genome assembly GCF_032405125.1 of Capricornis sumatraensis. Classification (NCBI taxonomy): domain Eukaryota; kingdom Metazoa; phylum Chordata; class Mammalia; order Artiodactyla; family Bovidae; genus Capricornis; species Capricornis sumatraensis. The sequence goes on along the minus strand of NC_091071.1, from coordinate 21,277,397 downwards.
GGATTGACTGATTTGATCTCCTAGCTATCCAAGGGACTCTCAAGAGTCTTCTCCAGACCACAGCTGGAAAGCATCAACATCTTCTTCCTACCAAGCTCCCTTTCCCATGTTCTAGGCTTGCTTTCACAAGCTGGGCTGGTGGGGTTTTCCTGCTAAAGTGTTTCCATCACTCAGGTGTAAAAGAACCAAAGGTTGTTAAACACCACAGTCTGTGAGACTGATACAATCACATGGCAACAAAAAGGAAAATAAGGAAGCTGAGGCTCAGTGATTACCCCAACATCTCAACCATACCAGGATTCTGACTAAACTCAAAATCCATGGGTTCACAGATTTTTCAAAAGGAAAGGAATAGGGACTTCCCTGGCAATCCGCTGGTTAAGACTTCGTGCTTCCAATGCAGGAAGCCCAGGTTTGATCCCTGGTTGGAAAACTGAAAGAAAAAAAAGGAGCAGACCTGTACCCTGGCTGCCCTTACCCGCCTCCCAGCACTGGCCTCAGGCACTGAAGCATCATCAGAAACTGGGTGGGGCAGTAACTATAGCCTAACCAGCTGCCTGACGTCACAATAAAGGCTCAAAGGGCAGCGACCAACAGGTCTCTAACTCAGCTAACCCTTCCTCCTGCTGGATATGAGATAAAAAGCTGCCCAAGCTCCCAAATCTCCCCTGCCTGCAGGGAAATGAGGCTACCCTCCTTCCTTCCTGTCACTATTAAAATCCTGAAATCATTAACTGGTAGCTATTTCCTATGAGCTGTTGCTTTTAAAGGCGTTTTCTTTAGCTATCCTACTTTATTATAACTTTCATAAAAGACTCTAAAATGAGGGAGATTTACCAAGCTGTCACTGCACTGTCAAATAGGAACTCTTATTTTAGGGTAACATTAAAGAATGTTTCAAGTAAATGTATCATTATAATTGCTGGGACCACCTCTGATCAGGAAAAAGGTTCTTTTTACAATGTGTTCTTATCCAGCTATAGAGAGCTACTGACCTCAAAGAAAAGGCTGAATTTCCTTTCCTACAGTTTAAAAACAGTCCTTCTCTGCTCCCATCATTGCTCAAAGCAGAGAAGATACAAAAGTGAGTTCCCTGCTCATTCATTTATGAATACAAACATAAAGGACAGCACCCAACACTATGGGAGTAACAAGAATTAGAGGATGAAAGGTCTGGAGAAATGCCTGTTTCTTCGTCCACAAAACAGAAAAAAATAGGTATATCCACCTTACACTGTTACAAGGAATACACAAAATAACCCGCTATGCAGGGCAACTGCTAAGCACCCATGTTACCTACAAGAAGAAAACAAGATAAAGAAAATCATGTATGTATGTGTGTTGGAGAGATTATGAACACACATATTTGCTTCTAATAAAACAATGAAAAAATAAATCATAAAATTTACAGAGAAAGGGAATAGAGTACAGTCATCAGAAACTAGGCTTCTCTGAACAGATCTTGTTTTGTATATCTGACTTCAGGCAAATGAATTTTATTTTTTATATAATTACACCACAAAACTAAATTCCGAAAAGCAATTCCGAAAAACCAAAAGCAGAAAGAACAAATGAATGTATATATCACAATGGTGACTAAGTCACACTTGAGAACTATTCCAAGAGACTTTAAAACAAAAATATGACTGCACAGTCCTAGTAGGACATATCCTAGAGACAAAAATTAATCTTAAACTTTTAAATATTCATCCTGTTGGTGCTAATATTGAGATTATTGTGATGAGACTATAAATGCATTGTGAGATAATGTAAACAAGAATTTACACTAGGGTTAAGAATAGGATTTTCAGCTTAGGAGAAATATAGATGTAAGATCAATGAGGTTAAATAAAAACCCTGAATTCCTGAATAAAATTCAGTTCAGTACAGTTCAGTCACTCAGTCGTGTCCGACTCTGCAACCCCATGAATCGCAGCACGCCAGGCCTCCCTGTCCATCACCAACTCCCAGAGTTCACTCAAACTCATGTGCATCGAGTCGGTGATGCCATCCAGCCATCTCATCCTCTGTCGTCCCCTTCTCCTCCTGCCCCAATCCCTCCCAGCATCAGGGTCTTTTCCAATGAATGAGTCAACTCTTTGCATGAGGTAGCCAAAGTATTGGAGTTTCAGCTTCAGCATCATTCCTTCCAATGAACACCCAGGACTGATCTCCTTTAGGATGGACTGGTTGGATCTCCCTGCAGTCCAAGGGACTTGCAAGAGTCTTCTCCAACATCACAGTTCAAAAGCATCAATTCTTCAGCACTCAGCTTTCTTCACAGTCCAACTCTCACATCCATACATGACCACTGGAAAAACCACAGCCTTGACTAGATGGACCTTTGTTGGCAAAGTAATATCTCTGCTTTTTAATATGCTATCTAGGTTGGTCATAACTTTCCTTCCAAGGAGTGAGCATCTTTTAATTTCATGGCTGCAATCACCATCTGCAGTGATTTTGGAGCCCCAAAAAATAAAGTCTGACACTGTTTCCACTGTTTCCCCATCTATTTCCAATGAAGTGATGGGACCAGAGGCCATGATCTTAGTTTTCTGAATGTTGAGCTTTAAGCCAACTTTTTCACTCTCCTCACTCTTCTTTCACTTTCATCAAGAATGAAATTATCAATATGAATTCTTGACTTATAAATCACACGTTTCCTCACTCTGTCTACTGAGACCCAGGAAACCAGGTACACCCCTATGGCCTCGACTGTGGCCTCTCAGAACCATCTGCTACCAAAAGGAACTAAGTCTCCCTAAAGAAATGACTGATTCCACATGTGGAGCAGGAAACATATAAGATAAGCCTGGAAAATCTTAACTTTCTGTATTTTGCATTGCCATCACAGACTATTACAAAAGGACTTGGTAGCCAACTTATCTCAATGGCCAAAAATAGGACAAGTTGGGCATAATAAGGTTGATAACTGACTCAGTCCAGTTCAGTTGCTCAGTTGCGTCCAACTCCTTGTGACCCCATGGACTGCACACGCCAGCTTCCCTATTCATCCACAACTCCTGGAGTTTGCTCAAACCCATGTCCATCAAGTCGGTGATGCCATCCAACCATCTCATCCTCTGTCGTCTCCTTCTCCACCTGCCTTCAGTCTTTCCCAGCCCCAGAGGCTTTTCCAATGAGTCAGCCCTTCACATCAGATGGCCGAAGTATTGGAGCTTCAGCTTCAGCATCAGCCCTTCCAATGAATAGTCAGGACTGATTTCCTTTAGGATTGACTGGTTGGATCTCCTTGCAGTCCAAGAGACTCTCAAGAGTCTCCAACACCACAGTTCAAAAGCATCAATTCTTCTGGCACTCAGCTTTCTTTATGGTCCAACTCTCACATCCGTACACGACTACTGGAAAAACCATAGCTTTGACTATACACACCTTTCAAACACGAATCTAAATCCATAAGTTCATATAGTTACAACGAAAAACTCACTGAATATATTTGGAAATCAAGTAATTATTTTGAAAACTAGAAAATAAGGGGGAAAACCCACCAAATATTTATCTTGTCTTTCTTCTCAAAATTTACTTTGAGGTAACCAAACCGCCGACAAGGGCAAGAATCTCTACAGAAGCACTCCAGCTAATAAGGGAAGAGACGTGTTAAAATTAAAACCGCCATTTCTCAAGCCTTAATGAGCTAATGGATCAAGGACTGCTAACATTGAGAGTGATGCAGCCAGACAGAACAGGCTTCCTGATGGAGCTCTTAACACTTTTCAGAAACTAGCTTTACCAGTAAAAAATAAGAGGGCTAAAAAAAAAAAAAAATTCAACCCTCAATCTCATTAAGCCTCTAGATCTAACTACCGTTTTACAGGAAAAGCACAGACTATATTTTCACTGAAACTAAAGGAATAAACAAACAAAATCAGACCCTGAGAAGCTGCACAGCAGTGCTCTTCAAAGTGTGGTCCACAGACAGCTGCCTGTCTGTGAATTTTTTTCACCAGCCCAAGATGAGAGAAGTACAGAATTCAAAGTAAGCATTATAAACATTTAGGACAAATTAACATAACTGTATGTCTACTGAGTAACTTTTTTTTAATGGGCCTGGTATGCCTTCTTCCTGGAAAAGTTTAAAGGCAAAGCTAAGAAACTTATACATTTTGTATACAAAAGGAAAACTAAAGGCAACTTTTGAAAACAGAAATAATGTAATTAAAGATAACCTTTAAGATTAACCTGGCAGCAAGAAAAACTGTCAGTAGGATAGACTTTAGAAATGGGAAAGGGGAATTTGGGTGTCCACAGACTTGGGATGAGCACCTTCTATTTCTGGAATACTTACTTTACATCTTCTCCTTTAACTTCATAAAACCCACCCAAGGCTTGAGTCCTGGCCCTGCTACTTACTAGCACTGAAGCTCTGTATCCTAATTTTTTTAATGGAATAGCAATGCTCCTTTCCCAGGGCTGTCATGAAGATTAAAGGAAAAAATTGTAGGGACTTCTCTGGCAGTTCAGTGGTTAAACACACAATCTGTGACACTGATATTATCACATGGCAATGAAAAGGAGAATCAGGAAACTGAGGCTCAGTGACCACCCCAAGGCCTCAGCCATACCAGGCTTCTGACTGAGTTCAGAATTCATGGGTTCACAGATTTTTCAAAAGGAGAGGAGCAGGGACTTCCCTGGCAGCCCCGTGGTTAGCACCTCCCATTTTCAATGCAGGGGAAACTAAGATTCCACGTGCCACGCGGCGTGGCCAAGAGAAAAGGTTGTATGTGAATGTACCTTAATATGGCTCCATACAAACAAATGGTATTTCCATGATTATGATTATTATCGTTTCTTACATTCCTGAGAACCAGACAGCTTTGCCTTGCTCTTAAAGTCAAAGAATTCACAAAACCAAAAAAAGAGAGAGAGAGAAGTTAGAAGGAAAAAAAAAGAAGAATTTACTAAGCTGGTAAGGAGCTTACAAAGGTTCCCCACAGTAGAAGCAACGAAGGCATTTCCTGTCCAGTCCTACGCAGTCTTCCGAAGCGTGAACTGTTTGTTTGTGGACACAACGCTACCATCCAAGCTCAACAACTGGAGGGAAGAAGCAACAGATGCTGGGTGACTGGCCAGTTCCTCTAGGAACTGCCGCAGTTCGTGGCATAAAACAATGGTTTCTAAACAGAGAAAGATCACAATCGAACAAAAAAACAAGATCTCCCCACGTGCTCCAGTGCAAACACTCTGTTTGTGAAACATAAAAGGTCATTTGAGGAACAGCCAATGAACGACTAATTAGCAGAACAAACAAGAATCATTTTGAAGAAAAAAGCTACAGGGGACAAAACCTTAAATTACTCGGTTTTGAATGATTTCTTTTCCATGACTATATATAAAAGGTTTTTTTGTGGAAATCATGAGGTCATTGTTTTCCAGTCCTCACTATAGGAAACAGCTGTGGAGAAGGGCACAGCGCACACTGCCCCATTCAGCAGCCCCTCACTGTGACCAGCACACAGATGGCGGCAGAAGAATCCACCACACCACACACCGTAAACAAAAGTGGCAGAGGCAGCCCCACCGAGGAAGACAGAAAACCACCAGCTAGGGACCAGCATCTGCATTATTACATCCCTCTCAGTTTCAGAGAGATTTCCACTTCAGACCACATCAGCACCTTTCTGCATGGGCCACTGAAAACTTCAGGTGGCGCACTTTATAGTCCCTGCCTGATAGATGACAGACATTCAACAAATGTAAAAACACCACCACACAAGTTTTCCTAGGGCTCTTATGCTCACATACTATGTGAACTGTCTAAAACTGAGCTCACCCATCCACCTGCAGAATGGCTTTCCACTGAGCTTTCAGTCTCAAAAAGCACCCTCCTAAGGCGCACTGTTTCAAAGCATCCGAATTATCTTCAACTCTTTGTCTCTCTACCCTTCATGTTAAGCTGCCAAACACTGTCAACTCTGCTTTAATGTGCATTTTTTTTAATACGTTCAAAAGTTCGAGGAAAGGAGCGGGAGACGAGGAATGAGACATAAACTGAATGCAACCCAGTCTATTATAGGCTGTGTAACTCTCCCTTACAAGACCACCCAGGACTCTGGTGAGACCTGTCCAGTGATAAAAATACACTGAGGTGAGGCAGTTCATGCCGTTTCCAGACAACCTGCTCAAAAAATTCTGTATAGTGAGGCATACCACCCCCTTCTCCAATTTCTCCCCTCCTCTCTCAAGGCCTAAAGCCTCAGCGTTAATTCACAGTTCTCAGGGAGGTCTGGCCCATCTGTGTAAAACAGAGAAATGGCCCATCACCGGCACATCGATGTTTACAGCTGAGGCGGGTCTGCAAGCTGTCCTTCCTTGCTGAGGCACCTTCAGTTCAGATTAACCAAGCACCTCCAACAGAAAAGTGCTGGGCAAGACAGACTCGCTGCCCTAGAGGGCCTCGCAGTGGCGTGGAGGAGACAGACATGAACAGGTTTAGGAAACAGAATCCTCTTGCCTCTGAGAGGAAATTTTTCTACCCTTTGGACAGTTATGCAATACGAGGATTATCTGATCCTTGGAAGAATGTATGACTAAATTCATCCAATTCTCTTATCTTCTGGGGGAACAGGCAGTTCTTTTAATAACTATTTCAATTTCTCCCTCAGTTATCAGTCAGCCAGGTTTTCTTACTGTAACATTATTATTAGTTTGTTTTGTTTAAAGTTGTGGATTTTATCAGTGACAGGCAGCCATTCAGCAAAGACAGTTATTTTTCCCAAATTAATGTAGATACTTAACCCTAAAATTCAAACAGGATTAGTTTCTGAAACCTGACAAAAATGATTCAAAACTCTTTCTGGAGAACTTATAAAGAAGAGCAAGATAACACTTCTTACCCAATAAACTCAGTACTTCTCTGCACTGGTAGTAATCATGTCTATTATTGCAGAACAAAAATAAATGTTCCACAGTGGGAGGAGAAAAAAGATTAGCATGAAAAGAACAAGCAACAACAATGCCACGTGGTACCAATAAAAGTACTGATGAAACGATACAAAATTCAAAAGCAGGCCATAAAGCTCTAAATATGGAGAAGACTCCTATAAATAACAGGATGATAATAAGGTTGGGGTAACAATACCAGTTAACACTCACTAGCACTGATGACATGTCAGGCCCTCGGCCAAGTTTTTCTTTTACTTGTTTTTTTTTTTTTTTTAAATGAGGTAGATATATTCTTATCCACATTTTACAAATGAGGAAACTAAGCCCAGAGTTAAGTGCTCAAGGTCCCATAGCTAGTGAGTGGTGCAGCCATGACTGAAACACAGGCTCCCTGGCTCCACAGTCCAGGTTCTCAACCACTCACTATACTATATAAGATGGGAGATCTCAAACCTGAAAATAAATCCCCACTTTCCACATGCACTAAACTAAACCAAACCCCAACTACTGGAAAGAGAAATATTTCAGAACATAACGGAAAAAACTAACAAAAAATAAAATAGAAAAATTATCCTGTATGAAAGCGTAACTTTTCAGCTGTATAGTAACAAAAACAATAAGGAAAAAGGACAGGTTCCAAAACAGTAAAACCTTCTGTAATACACAAAAGTAACAAAGCTAAAAGAGCAATAGACTGAGAGAAGTATCTATATCAAATGGCTCTAAGTTTATGAAGGTGTTGCCTTACACACATCTATACTATTCTATAAAGAGCTATTATAAAGTTTCCCAAAAGAAAAGAACCTTCAAAATCCCAAGGGATGCCATGACCATAAAGTAGAATTTATTTCTGGAACGAGGGGGTTCAACATACAAAAACCAATCAATGTAACATGCCACATCAAGAGCTCAGTTGGTAAAGAATCCACCTGCAATGCAGGAGACCCTGGTTCAATTCCTGGGTCAGGAAGATCCTCTGGAGAAGGCATAGGCTACCCACTCCAGTATTCTCGGGCTTTCCTTATGGCTCAGCTGATAAAGAATCCGCCTGCAATGTGGGAGGACCTGGGTTCGATCCCTGGGTTGGGAAGATCCCCTGGAGAAGGGAAAGGCTACCCACTCCAGTGTTCTGGCTTGGAGAATTCCACGGACACTATAGTCCATGGGGTCACAAAGAGTCGGACACTACTGAGCAACTTCACTTCAAAATGCCACATCAATAGAATGAAAGAAAACTACCACATAATCATCTCAATTGATTCAGAGAAAGCACATGACAAAATTCAACACTCCCCCATGACAAAGACACTCAAACTAAGAAGAAAACTTAATGTGATAAAAGCAGCATCTAAAAAGCGCACAGCTAATGTCACACTCAATTGTGAAACACTGAAAGCTTTTCCCCTAAGATGAAGAGACAAGGCAAGGATGCCCATTTTCACCACCTCTATTAAACAGAATACTGGAATTTCTAGCCAGAACAACTAGGCAAGAAAGTGGAAGGGGGAGGGGGAATAAATTAAGAGCTTGGGATTGGCAGTTACAAACAGATAAATAACAAGACCCTACTGTATAGCACAGAGAACTATATTCAATATCTTGTAGTAAACTATAATGGAAAAGAATATGAAAAAGAATATGTATATGTAACAACCACTCTGCTGCACACCAGAAACTAACACAACATTGTAAATCAACTAAGATTTAAAAAAAAAAAAGGTAACTAGAGAGAAAGATATAAAATTCTGTTTGCAAAAAAATGATCTTATATGTAGAAAACCCTGAGGAGTCACAGAAAACTGAGACAGCTAATAGATGAATTCAGCGAAGTGCAGGATATAACATCAACATACCAAAAAAATCAGTTCCATTTCTATACACAAGCAATGAACAATCCAAAAAGGAAACGATGAAAACAGTTTCAAGTATATAACAACATCAAAAAGGATAAAATAATTAGGAATAAATTTAACCAAGGATGTGAAAACTTATACATTGAAAACTGTAAAACTTAAGTGACAAAAATTAAAGACAATACATTTATAAAAGACACTCCAGTTCATGGATTGAAAGAATAGTGTTGCGATACTGATTCTACACAAAGCAACCTACAGACTTCAGTGCAATCCCTATAACGATCCCACTGCCATTTTCTGCAAAAATAAAAACCTATTCTGAAGTTCATATGGAATCTTCAGGGACTCCACAGCCAAAACAATCTTGAAAAAGAACAAATTTGAAGGACTCAAACTTCTGATTTCAACACCTACTACACAGCTACAGTAAACAAAACAGTGTGCTGAAAAACTGACAGGAAACAAAGACAGAGATACAGATCGATGGAATAGAATAGAGAGCCCAGAAATAAACCCGCATATATACACTTGGTTCTTGACAAGGGCAACAAGACCATTCAACAAAGAAAACGCAGTAGTCTTTCCAGCAGTGATGCTGGGAAAACTAAATACCCACATACAAAAGAACTGTACACCATAACGAAGATTCATTCAAAATGCATTAAAGATCTAAATGTAAGAGCCAAAATATAAATTTTTAGTAGAAAACAGGGAAAATTTCATGACATTAAATCTGGCAATGATTACTCGGATATGATGCCAAAAGCAAAGGCAACAGAGGAGCAAACAAAGACGAACTGGACTTCATCCCAATTAAAAACTTTGTACACCAAGGGACAGTTAAGAGAGTGAAACAACCCACAGAATGGGAGAAAAGACTTGCTAATCATACATCATGAGGGATTAACATCCATAATATATAAAAAACTCCTACAACTCAACAAGAACAACAAAATCCAGTTCAAAACTGAGGAAAGTCCTTGGATAGACATTTCTCCAAAGAAGATATACAAATGCCAATAAGCACTTGATAGGATAATCCAAGTCAATAGTTAAGTCATTAACTAACGATCCTTAGTCATTCAGTTCAGTTCAGTCCCTCAGTCATGTCCAACTCTTTGAGACCCCATGAATTGCAGCATGCCAGGCCTCCCTGTCCATCACCAATTCCCAGAGTTTACTCAAACTAATGTCCATCGAGTGGTGATGCCATCAAGCCATCTCATTCTCTGTCCTCCCCTTCTCCTCCTGCCCCCAATCCATCCCAGCATCAGTCTTTTCCAATGAATGAGTCAACTCTTTGCATGAGGTGGCCAAAGTATTGGGAGTTTCAGCTTCAGCATCAGTCCTTCCAATGAACACCCAGGACTGATCTCCTTTAGAATGGACTGGTTGGATCTCCTTGCAGTCCAAGGGACTCTCAAGAGTCTTCTCCAACACCACACTTCAAAAGCATCAAATCTTCAGCACTCAGCTTTCTTCACAGTCCAACTCTCACATCCATATATGACCACTGGAAAAACCACAGCCTTGACTAGATGGACCTTTGTTGGCAAAGTAACGTCTGCTTTTCAATATGCTGTCTAGGTTGGTCATAACTTTCCTTCCAAGAAGTGAGCATCTTTTAATTTCATGGCTACAATCACCATCTGCAGTGATTTTGGAGCCCAGAAAAGTAAAGTCTGACACTGTTACCACTGTTTCCCCATCTATTTCCCATAAAGTGATGGGACCAGATGCCATGATCTTAGTTTTCTGAATGTTGAGCTTTAAGCCAACTTTTTCACTCTCCTCTTTTACTTTCATCAAGAGGCTCTTTAGTTCCTCTTCATTTTCTGCCATAAGGGTGGTGTCACTGGCCTATCTGAGGTTATTGATATTTCTCTAGGCAATCTTGACTCCAGCTTGTGCTTCTTCCAGCCCAGCGTTTCTCATGATGTACTCTGCACAGAAGTTAAATAACCAGGGTGATAATATACAGCCTTGACATACTCCTTTTCCTGTTTGGAACCAGTCTGTTGTTCCATGTCCAGTTCTAACTGTTGCTTCCTGACCTGCATATAGGTTTCTCAAGAGGCAGGTCAGGTGGTCTGGTATTCCCATCTCTTTCAGAATTTTCTACAGTTTATTGCGATCCACATGGTCAAAGGCTTTGGCACAGTCAATAAAGCAGAAATAGATGTTTTTCTGGAACTCTTGCTTTTTCCATGATCCAGCGGATGTTGGCAATTTGATCTCTGGTTCCTCTGCCTTTTCTAAAACCAGCTTGAACATCTGGAAGTTCACAGTTCACGTATTGCTGAAGCCTGGCTTGGAGAATTTTGAGCATTACTTTACTAGCATGTGAGATGAGTGCAACTGTGCGGTAGTTTGAGCATTCTTTGGCATTGCCTTTCTTTGGCATTGGAATGAACACTGACCTTTTCCAGTCCTGTGGCCACTGCTGAGTTTTCCAAATTTGCTGGCATATTGAGTGCAGCACTTTCACAGCATCATCTTTCAGGATTTGAAATAGCTCTACCAGAATTCTATCACCTCCACTAGCTTTGTTCGTAGTGATGCTTTCTAAGGCCCACTTGGCTTCCCATTCCAGGATGTCTGGCTCTAGATGAGTGATCACACCATCGTGATTATCCGGGTCGTGGAGATCTTTTTTGTACAGTTCTTCTGTGTATTCTTGCCACCTCTTCTTAATATCTTCTGCTTCTGTTAGGTCCATACCATTTCTGTCATTTATCGAGCCCATCTTTGCATGAAATGTTCCCTTGGTATCTCCAAGTTTCTTGAAGAGATCTCTAGTCTTTCCCATTCTGTTGTTTTCCTCTATTTCTTTGCATTGATAGCTGAGGAAGGCTTTCTTATCTCTCCTTGCTATTCTTTGGAACTCTGCATTCACATGCTTATATCTTTCCTTTTCTCCTTTGCTTTTTGCTTCTCTTCTTTTGACAGCTATTTGTAAGGCCTCCTCAGACAGCCATTTTGCTTTTTTGCATTTCTTTTCCATGGGGATGGTCTTGATCCCTGTCTCCTGTACAATGTCATGAACCTCCATCCATAGTTCATCAGGCACTCTATCAGATCTAGTCCCTTAAATCTATTTCTCACTTCTTACTATATAGTCATAGGATTTCATTTAGGTCATAAGGAAATGCAAATCAAAACCACAATGAGGTAACACTTCATACATGCTAACGTGGTTATTATTTGAAAAAAATGGAAAACAGCAAGTGTTGGCAAGGATGTGGAGAAATTGGAACCCTCATGCTTTGCTGGTGGGAATGTACAAAGGTGTGGTCACTGCGGGAAACAGTTTTACAGTTTCTCAAAAAGGGGGTTGAAAAGAGTCAGACACAGTTGAGCGACTTTCACTTTCACAGGGCAAACTGCCCAACAGAAGAGGACTGGATGATTAAATTATCACTTAGCAGTATGACACCATATGTATCATTAAACAATATAATGACTACAATTTAGAAACATGGGAAAAAGTTTTATAGGTTGCATGAAAAAAAAAATCATAATCCAACGCAGCTTGGCCAGAAGCTACGTAAAACGTGTACCATATATGTAGATAAGTACAATATGTAGACAAGTACCATATATGTAGACAAGTACAAAAATGTAAACTGATGGCGCTTCAAGGCAACGTGTTCAGTAGAGTGAGAACATGAATGTTATCATCACACTGCCCTGAGTTGAAGTTCAAGCTCTGTCCCTGGGAATGTGTAGAGAACCAAACTAGATCAAGGTCAGAGATCTAACCTTGCCCAAAGCATTACGCCCCACCCCATCCACCACCGTACCCTTCTGCTCCAACCACACTAGACCTTGAAATTTTTTGAATACACCAAGTTGTCTGAGGTTCTAAGCCTTTGAACAATGATGGGTTTTCCACCCTGTTTCCAACAGGCCTTTCCCACCTCACCCTTTATCCACCAAGAGGATTCCTACCAAATCCTTCCAGGCTCAGCCCAAGGGGCATGTCTCCAGTCCCCCACCACTCTCAGATTCCCCCTTTCGGTTTGCATGGCACTTGCGTACACACCTCTATCACAGCACTCATCCGACCCTACTGCAATTGATTCTTTCCCCCTGCCTTCCCTTCTAGACCCAGAACCTTACAGGCATGGACCATCTCACTCATCCTCGTACAGCCCGGTGCCTCCCAACACAGGACCAGCACAAGCAACGTGCTCAATAAATCTGTAGACTTAATGAATTATGTCTACAATACTTCAACCTGAATTTGACTCTTAATGGATACAAACTGATGTTTCTGCAGCTCTACACTGTATTCAGGGCTAAGAGCAGGAAGTCAACCAAAATAAGACAAGCTTCATGACTCAGCTTTCTTGGTTTTCCGCCTCTCTCTCTGCCCCCTTAACAAGTCCAACAAGTCCTTCCCTCTTCCTATCCCCTTATTTTTAGTTTCCCCCAAGGGGCTGGCCGTGGGCTTCTGACTACACACTCAATACTCCTGGCTTTAGTTCACCTCTATGCAGCTGAATTCAAGCTATTAAGATTCCTTCTTAGATATTCCATGACCCCCGACCCCACATGTTCAAATTACAGTCATGATCTTCTCTGCCCTCAGTGCCCCTTTTTGGACTGCTCCATCTCTGTTGGCGCTCCCCTTATTGTCTCCATCACCCAGGTCTGGCCCTGGTGTTTCCTTTCTCTCTCCATCTCTTAGCTGGTGTTAATCGCTCAGTCGTGTCAGACTCTGCATTCCGAAGAACTGTAGCCTGCCAGGCTCCTCTGTCCATGGAATTCTCCAGGCAAGAATACTGGAGAGGACAGCCAGTCCCTTCTCCAGGGGATCTTCTGGACCCAGGGATCAAACCCGGGTCTCCTGCATTTCGGGTGGACTCTTTTATCGTTTGAGCCACCAGGGCAGCCCTAATGGGGTCTCCTTAATGATATCACGACAGCCTCCAAAATGCCTCTGGATGCACCCTTTCCTCCTCCTCCTCACGTCACTCCTGTGACTGCCCTTTCCAAACCCTTACTTTCTCCTCCATCGTATTCGCTTTTGCTCACCATCAGACCCATTTTTCTGAAACATCTTTTTTCATCAAACCAGAGTCTGCCCAGCTCAAGAAGCCTCCACTGAATCACTGCTGACTACTGCCTCAAGGCTAAATAGTTGTGGTAGGCTGTGGCTCAGACGGTAAAGCGTCTGCCCACAATGCAGAAGACCTGGGTCTGATTCCTGGGTCTGGAAGATCCCCTGGAGAAGGAAATGGCAACTCACTCCAGTACTCTTGCCTGGAAAATCCCATGGATGGAGGAGCGTGGTAGGCAACAGTCCATGGGGTCGCAAAGAGTCGGACACGACCGAGCGACTTCACTTTCACGGCCACACCTAATCTGTCCCCTTCCACCTCCTCAGCCATCTACATTTAATTCCTCTTCTCACCAAATCAGTGGTTCTCAACCAGGGGCAGTTTTGCCCCCCAGGGGACATCTGGCAAAGTCTGGAGACAGTTTAGATTGTCATGACTCGGGTGGGGGCAGGAGAGAACTACCCGCGCCTAATGGGGAGAGGACACGCACGCTGCTGAGCATCCTGCAACACCAGGACAGCCCCCACAGCAAAGACTCACCCAGCCAATAATTCAGGTATGTCAACAGGGCCACGGCTGGGAAAACTGCTCCAAATCCCAGGCCCCCGCAGCAGAGAGCCCAGGGCCTCATGGCCCCAGACGCTGTGCCTTTACTCAGATTATTCCCCAACAGTCTGAAATGGCATCTCTCTCTCCTTTAACGGGCCAAGCTTTACTTATCTTCAAACCCCACTTCTAAGCTACTTCCCACAGTTTTAAATATCACCTATAGACCAAAGAGTCCCAAATCTTTATCTCTAGCCAGTCCCGATCTTCTGAACACCAGACTCCCTTATCCACCTGCCAACTAGACACCTCTCGAGTGTCCTATTTAACCCATCTGAAACTGAACTCCAAAGCTGCTGCTCCTCAAGTAAGTGTACAGCACCACTAACCACCCTACTGCTCAAAACAAACGCCGGGGACTTACCCTGACTGCTCCCCTCTGCCTCAGTGCCTTCCCTGGAATCAATTCTTTAGCAAGTCCTGTCGAGTTTACCTCCAGATATATCTCAACTCCATCTGCTTCTCCATCCCATGCCCCACCGGTAGGTAGCTTTACCTTCGCAAAGCCTCCTAACTGGCCTCCCTGCTTCCAGCCTGTGTTCACTATTCAGACTCATAACGCGATCACTTTACGTTTCAAGATCATGCCAGAACTCTGCTTAAAATCTGCAACAGCTCCCCACTGCTCTTAGAATCAAACCTAATCCCCTCATATTGCCCTACAAGGGGGTCCTACAGGCCCCACCTCTGCACACCCAGCCTCCTTTCCCAGCTTCATCTATCAGATGCCCCACCCAGCTCTCTAAGCCATGAAAAAGGCCTGTCAAGACTTTCAAATATACCCCCAGCCCTGCTCCTGCAAAGCCTTTTGAATACATTTTAATCTCCCTACCTGGTCATTACTCTCTCTCATACACCTTAGCTTTTTCTTCTTAGCGCTAATGATTTTGCTTTTGTATTTATTTTTTGTTGTGCTTGGCCCAAGCTGCTGTGTGAGAGCTCTCTCCAGCTGCAGTGAGCAGGGGTCGCTGGGGTGCCTCTCCTGCTGCAGAGCACAGGCTCTAGAGCACACAGGCTTCTGGACCTGCGGTTCCCAGGCTGCAGACCAGACTCAACAGTCGTGGCGCACAGGCATAGTTGCTCCATTGCACGTGGGATCTTCCTGGAACAGGGATCAAACCTGTATCCTCTGTACTGGCAGGCAGACTCTTAACCACTGAACCACCAAGGAAGTCCTCTAATAAATTTAAAATTTTACATTTTACATTTACCAGTGTGTGCTGATGAATACATCCGCCTCCTCTGTAACAATAAAAGTTTCAGGAAGGAATGGACCATGGGATCTGGCACTATTTTTTCACATTACCATGCTGCTTGGTTTACCCCTATATACCCAATGACTGGGGCCTCCCACGTAGCTCAAAGAATCTGCCTGCTAATGCAGGATATGAGGGTTCTATCCCTGGTCAGGAAGATCCCCTGAAGAACAAAACGGCAACCCACACCAGTATTCTTGCCTGGATAATCCCATGGACAGAGGAGCCTGGCTACAGTCCATGGAGTCGCAAAGAGTCAGACACAACTGAACATGCACACGTACCCAGTGACTAGCGCAGCATGTGATATGGAGTTAGGAGCTCCATAAATTCATACATTCGTAGAAGCTTAACAGCCGACAATGAATGAATGAATCTTCTACTTACACTTCCGCTCACCATGATTTCACCATTCTCTGAACCCCCTCTGAACTTTACCAGTCAATACAATTTTTTAAAAATTTCCCTATAAAACTGGTAAGTTCTCTGATGGCTAGAACTCCGTCCCAGAATCCTCACACTTAATCCTCTATCCCCAACCCCTCCCCTAAACCAGTCCCTTTGTACACAATAACTGCTCAGTAAACGTGGTGTAAGTCAGCAAACATGCAATTCCACAATTGCCCTGTGTATCTCTGTTCCCCAACTAGTCTTCTTTACGCTTCTTGTGCTTTCTCACGAAGCTGCACACATTAGCTGGGCATGTACTGGAGAGAGAGCCACATGCTGACGGAGCATGGAGAATAGGCATACCTAGAGGAACAAACCTGACCCGCATGAAAGTAAGTTTGAAAATTGATGAACAGGGCAGCCACTTGTAAGAGGAAACATACGTCAGGGGCGAGGCCCTAGCATGCAGCATGGATGGGTCAGAGTCTTGTCCTGCACAGGCTTTGGTTAGGCAGTCTGGAGAGGCCCATCTTCAGTGTAAACGCACGTTTCCTCTGACTCAGCACCACCACAGCCAAGAATTACTGCTTAGAAAGGAAGACTAGATCCATGGTGAAGGATTGGCTAGACTGGTTAAAAACTATACAACCAAAACACCATGAGTGGGCTTCTATTGTGTGTGCCAGCCATGAAGTCATGTCTGGCTCTTTTCAACCCCATGGACCCACTACAGCGGGCCAGGCTCCTCTGTCTTTGGAATTCTCCAGGCAAGAATACTGGAGTGGACTGCCATACCCTCCTCCAGGGGATCTTCCTGACCCAGGGATTGAACTCAGGTCTCCGCACTGCAGACAGATTTTTTACCACCTGAGCCACCAGGGCATCTATACAACTGTTAAAAAGAATGACAAGGACCTGGATGTTATTAACAAAAAACAATGAAAGCTATGCTGTCTGTGATATAATTTCAAGTCCAGGATAGGGACATAAAGGAAAGCAAGTTGCAGAACTCTATGGGGAGTGCGAGCCCATCAATGCAGGAGATGTGTCTGTTATATGCATTTAAATGGTCTGAAAGGAGAATTTTTTAAAGACTTCCAAAAGTACCTAAGCCTCAGGAGCAACAGCACGTGCATAAAGCTAGCTGCAGCTGACCTTATTTTCACTAGGATTTGGCACTGCAAACTTAGAGGGGAAAAAATGCTACATGCTTCAGCACGTCCACCCGGCCTGTTTGTACATTTTACGTTGAGACCTGTTGTTTCAGTGGCTGTGCTGATAAGGAAACCACAGAACCAGAGCTCCGTGTGTGCACTGGCATGGTAGGGGTGGGATGAGGGGAGGGGGGGTGGTGACAAACTCGCAGTCAGAACTCTCCCTCAACCTCTGGCCAGCAGGTGAACCTCAGTTTCCTCACCCAGAAAGGCTGAGGATCACTCACACCTCACCCGAGTCTTCTTCCAAGTCTACAATTTGATGACAATCTCACTGTCTTTCTCCTTCAGAGCTTTGGAACTCACAAACAGAGGTGACCGTGTTTGACAGACAAGGAAACAGACCAGGAAATAGACTGTTAAACTTTCTATTTAACACTGTCATAAATCAGAAGGTGAGCAACACAATTTCATTTTGTTTCCTACTTTTCAAATCAATCTGAGGGACACCTTGAAGTCAGATTACTTCTTAGGAACCACTGTGAGATGCCAAGGCACTAAACTGCTTCACACAACCAGGAAAACTTTCACCATAGGTCTGTACATAAAATCAGAGCTCCCCAGTATAAGCCCGTGACAAATAAGCTGTGAATCCGAGCCAGTGGAAGCCTGATTGCTAAATTGTCTGCCACTACTCATTTATACACATATACTCCATTTGTAACCATTTACACACATATACTCCCTTTGTAACCCAAGAACTCTCACTAATAAATAAGCACCACCAGGCACCGAAGTTCAAGGAAAAAAATGCAGGAGAGAAAATTCGATTCATCAATTACTTTTTGTTTTACAGATTTGGAAGGAGTCCCCATAGTTCTTTTATCAGTAGATCACTCTGTTCCAGTTGTTCTTTGGAAGCACAGTTTGAAAACTGCTGCTATAAAACCTATCTTTGTTACTTGAAAGATGACCATCCGCCTTTCACTTACTGCAAAAGGGCAGTGAGTACTAGAAATCAGAGAGCATCTGTACAAACCTGGAACACCCAAGTGAGCATCCTATGAAAGTGAGGACAATACACTTATTTTCTCTTAGAACACTGAGCACTCAAGTTTCAAAAAGATTTACGTACCCTCACAGTTTTACTAATAAGACAGTGATCCAAGGATCCTGCCAGTAAAGTCTCTCTTACATGACTTGTGCGCAGTCATGTCTAACTTTTTGCCATCCCATGGACTGTAGCCCACCAGACTCCCCTATCCACAGAATTTTTCAAGCAAGAATACTGCAGTGGTCACTGCTTCCTGCTCCAGGGGCTCTTTCTGACCCATGGATTGAACCTGTGTCTCTCGTGTCTCCTGCACTGGCAGGTGGATTCTTTACCACTGAGCCACCTGGGAAACCCATGTTGTAGGCAGCCCCAAACCTGGAATCACCCCATTAGTTGCCAGCAGCAGCCCCACCCCAGCTGTGATAACCAAGTATGGGTCTCCAGACATCACCAAATGTCCCCAGGACTGGGGCGATAGGGGAGGCAGAAGTGCCCTGGCTGAGAACAACTACTTTAAAAGCAGGAGAAAAATGTCTGCGCCAAAAGAGAAAAAGATATAAGTGACTGCTAAAGAAGTTTCTTAAAGTTTACCAAGATTGGACCACTCAACTTCTTTCATTCTGGAAAATGAAAATCCAACCTTAACAACTATCCAGCTTACCCAAAACCAAAAATCTGTTTTCCTGGCAAGCTCCTAAGGCTGAAATCAATGTAGTTAGACTCCTAATTGACAATGTTACAAACAAAATTGTTAGTAACTTGAAGTCGTAAGTCAACAAAAATACATTCAAAGACATATTAAGCTTTTTTTTTTTTTTTTTTGAGCTCACAAGGCAAATTATCTCAAGATGGTAAATTGTTTTTTATCTCCTCTGTCAATTGGTAATGGCCACCTGGAGCCCAGAATTCAGCAGGGTTCTGAATGTGAGCTCGAGAGAAACGGATCTGCCTCAAATATCAATGCCTGCCACCAACAGGTGAGGGCGCGTGGTGACCGGTGTGTCAGCATCCACTGGCTTCCTGTTCAATGTTCTTTGTTTTTCACAGGTGCAGAGTCTTCCCCAAGTGAGAGTGCCTGGCACAAGGCAGGTGAGGCACTTTGGTGGGCTGCCTATGAGAAAATCCCCTGCTTTACTGTCTCTTCTTTTAAGCCAGGAAAATCACATTCCACCTTCCTGCCTCCGTGGCAGCCAGGGGCAGTCAAGCAACATGATTATAGTTAATGAGATGTCAGCAGAAGCCTGTGGAGGGGGCTTCTGGAGGAACTTTTATTTCCCTAATGACTTCCTGCCTTGCCTGGGTAGAATGCCCTGAGGTGAAAAACATTAAGGGAAAACAGCCAGTAATACCTAAGAACAGCAGAATGGAAACACAGAAATGGTCTGGGTTCTAAGTTGGCCCATTAAGCCACTGCACCACCTGAGAACCACCTAGCTCTAGACTTCTCACAGGTGAGCTAATTCAACATCTTTATTGCGTAAGGCAATGGCTTCCCTGGTAGCTCAATTGGTAAAGAATCCACCTGCAATGCAGGAGACCCTGGTTCGATTTCTAGGTCGGGAAGATCCCTTGGAGAAGGGACAGGCTAATCACTCCAGTATTCTTGGGCTTGCCTGGTGACTCAGATGGTCAAGAATTCGCCTGTAATGCAGGAGACCTGGGTTCAATCCCTTGGTTGGGAAGATCCCCTAGACATGGGCATGGCAACCCACTCCAGTATTCTTGTCTGGAGAATCCCCAGGGACACATGAGTTTGTGCAAGCTCCGGGAGTTGCTGATGGACAGGGAAGCCTGGTGGGCTATAGTCCATGGGGTAGCAAAGAGTCAAATACGACTGAGCAACTAAGCACAGCACACACTGCTTAAGGAACCCTCATTGGGGTTTGCTCTTTCTAGGCTAAATGCATTCCTAACTCACTGAATAAACCTTCAAAAGACGGAGGAGAATGAATGAATGCAAAGTGAAATCTACTAAGGGTTCAGAAGATTACATTTTTTAAAAACAAGGTCTCTAAGAATCTGTTCAACTTCGCCAAAGCATACTTTTCTAGAATTATTGACCCATTTCTGTGATCGCTTTTTAATGGACAAAAAAGTGAACACAACCTCTTAAAAAGCAATGAAAATGTTCACATACAAAAACGCTGTAGAAATTGATTTTCACATTTTGGAACAGAAAACCAAATTTAAGACACTGGGCCATGACCTTGCAAAGTTGGCAACTGCTGTGGCTACTTTCAGGCACAAGCAGAAAAAAAAAAGACTGATAGAAGCTGGTGGGCTGGCATTCTCTCCTATTATTTTGAGATCTCTGACATGAATCTCTTTTTTTTCCAGTCCCTATCCCTGTCAAGTATTTCCATTCAAATTTCCAAGATCAAATAGCGACCATTTTTTTAAAGAAAAACAGGGTAGAGCAACATAAATAAAATGTAAGTAAAATGTATTAAAAGAGGAAGAGAGTGTTGTTCCAAAGCAAGAAAGTAGGTCCTCGACCAAGAGCTGATTCCTTAGATAGCTGACCCTTTTATATTTTAATCAAATCATTTGCTTAAATAGAAGTATTTTAGAAAGAAACTTCATAGCACCAACGGAAAGCCAGTACCATCTGCCATAAATAGAAGACAAATGTAAAAACAAATCCAATGAAAACATATTTAATTCTAGCTACTGTTGCCTACTCAAGTCTCTAAACTGGAAGCTTGTTCTCTGTTATTAAAAAAAAAAAAAAAAATGATGGGGGAGTGAGCAAGAACTGTTACAGACGTGCTGTCACCAAGCTGAGACCTTCTCTTTGGTATGATCGAAAAAGAGAATAGAAAAGGAATTAACTTTCTTACTCTGTGCTTTCCTTCTATTTATATACGTGTCTCACCTGAATCCCACATCATCCCAACAATCCCATATCATCTTTCCCTTTTGCTTAGAATAAGAGCCCATTTCCTATTACAGCCTAAATGATCCTACACCATCTGGCCCCAGCCCTCCACTCACTCTGCTCTTGGCTCACACACACCCACAAGGATCCAAGGGCCACATCGAGCCCACTGCCTGTTTCTGTACAGCCCACGAGCGAAGAATAGTTTGTAGAGATGAATACTTGCAATCAATTTGATGACAGGGAACATTAATTTTGAACTCCAATTAAGCTAATCATTATCCTCTCCGGAAAAAAAAAAAGTCCCATTCTTCTCCTTGGTAGAGCTGTATCACAAAATACTATAATCAATTATTATATTTTTATTTTAGGTGGTAAAAAAAAAAGTAGAAATGTGTTTTCTGTTGTTATATAAGTAACTACCTCCTATCCCCGATTTTGCATTTTGACCAGCAGAGCCTAAAATATTTGCTATGCAACCCTTTACAGAAAGAGTGCACCCATCCCAGAATTACCCTGTCGATCAAGGGCACCAAGTTCTTTCCCATCTCAGGGCGTCCGCACTTTCCTTACTCCTGGGAACCACTCTCCCCGGAGCTCCTCAAGGAGGGCTCTCCCTGTGGTTACTCAAGTCTCAGAAAGTCACTTCCTCCGAGAAGTCGCCCTAATCCTTTCCCCTTCCCATGTAATGTACCCCGCCAGCACAGGAGTCACATCGCCAGCCTGTACCTCCTCCAAACCACTACCTGACATTACCTCGTTAACTTATTAATCATAAAAATAATAATGGCAGCAAACACTCACAGTACTACACACAACGGAAACACTTTACGTGCTAGGTTGAACCTTATAAACCTGCCAATCTGTAAGACAGAGCGGTCAACAATGGGTAACTTCATAGGGTTCAACCCAACATACCAACTTGTAAGCAGCTCACAACCCAACATATCAACTTGTAAGCCGCTCACAACCCAACATATCAACTTGTAAGCCGCTCACGACCACCTATTAAGTAGGTGAAGTTGCTCACTCGTGTCCGACTCTTTGCGACCCCGTGGACTGTAGCCCGCCAGGCTCCTCTGTCCATGGGATTCTCCAGGCAAGAGTACTGGAGTGGGTTGCCATTTCCTTCTCCAGGGGATCTTCCCAACCCAGGGATCGAACCCGGGTCTCCTGCATTGCAGGCAGACGCTTTATCCTCTGAGCCACCAGGGATAGAGCAGAAAACTGTGGCCCAGAGTGGCTGAGAAACCTGCCCGAGGTCACACCGCTTGTGAGTGGCAAAACAAGGATCTGAACCCAAGGTCAACACTCCCATCCCAAAAAAATGTAAGTTCCCAGGAAAGCGGACGGTCTTGCCCATTGTTCCATCCTTCCCCTGCGCCCACCGCACGCAGCAAGCCCTTAAACGCGCGATGAATCAATGAATGAACGGCTCTCCTTGCATTCCGCACCATATGCCCGGACTCGCGCCCACTCCTCTTTCTTGAGGCACCCAGAGCATCAGTCCTTCGGCCGCGACAGAAGCAGGGAAGGAAGCCCTGGGCGGGCGGCTGCCCAAGGGCTCACCTTGAAGTCGCGGCTGTGCTGCGGGGTGTACTCCAAGGTCCAGAGGGCCCGCACCAGGTGCGCCAGCTGCTCGGTGACCTCGCCCTGGCCCTGCGCGCCGCGGCCCGCGGGCTGCTCGGGGTCAGGCGAGGGCTCGGGCCGCCCCGCCCGGTACTGGCCGAGCGCCAGGTACTCGGCGAAGAGCTCCGTGTTGCTGAGACACTGCAGCGTGGCGTTCATGAAGCACGTGTTGCCGTGGTTCCGGAGCCCCGCCACCCCGGGCACCGGCTCCGCGGCGCAGGCGGGCGGAGCGGGCGAGGCGGGCGGCGGCGGGCACGGCGGCGGCGGCGTGGGCGCGGCGGCCGGCCCGGGCGGGAAGCAACTGCGGAGGCCGCCGCGGTCCGGGGCGGCGCCCTCGGAGCTAAGGTGCGAGAGCGTGGACAGCGTCTTGAGGACGCGGCTCATGAAGCTGCCCACCGAGCGCGCCGACGAGGGCGAGGAGGGCGCGGCCGGCCCGGGACCCCCGGCGCCGCCGGTGCCGCCCGCGCGGCCGCTCCGGAACAGCCGCTTGCTGAAGGAGCGCTTCTCCTTCCCGCCCGCCGCCGCCGCCTCCGGCGGCCCGGGCCCGGGCGCCGTTACCTTGGACATGGCGGTGGCCGCCGACGCTCATCACCGCGCCC
The DNA here is from genome assembly GCF_032405125.1 of Capricornis sumatraensis. Taxonomy (NCBI): domain Eukaryota; kingdom Metazoa; phylum Chordata; class Mammalia; order Artiodactyla; family Bovidae; genus Capricornis; species Capricornis sumatraensis. Next base: position 21,254,003 of record NC_091071.1, on the reverse strand, counting down.
GCCCGCCCGGCCCGCGGCCCCGCCACGGCCGCCGCCGCATCCCGCCGCGCCGCGCCTCACCGGGCCGGGGGGCTCGATGCCCCACACACCTCAGAGCGCCGCCGAGCAAGCCAGCAAGCCAGCTAGCCAGCCGCGGCCGGCTGGGCGGGCGGGTGCGCGCGAGATCCGCCCAGCTGGGTCGCTCACGTGACCCGCCTCCAGCGCTGCCCGCCCAGCGCTGAAGCCGCCGCGGTCGCCATGTTGACTGAGGGAACGGAGCTGCCTCCTCAGTCAAACGCGATGACTGGCGGCTCCGGGCGCGGTCCTGCTGCGTGAAGCCCGAGAGAGGCCATGTCTAGTGTGGGCAAGGTCCAGGCGCCGCCGGCGAACGCTCGGCTAGCGCAGGGTGGTGGACCACCGGGGAGGGTCTCGGTCTTGGCTGCTCTGATGGTGAAGGCCTTGGGAAAGTGCATGAATGAGAATGCCGCTTCTTAACTAGATCCTGGAGGAGCTGATGGACATGGTCGTAACGGATCTTGGGCAAGCCAGCCCCGCCCGGCTCCCGAGGGACCCCGACCTTCTGCGTGCCCCTCGAACGCCATCGCAGAGCCTAACACCTTTCGGCAGGCATGTCTTACGGTGCCACATACCTTTCTTCCCAGACCCCTTTGAGCTCTATATGCCAGGCACCTTGCTAGACACTGGGAGTACGGCGTGTGAAGCTAACAGGGTTTCTGCATGCTCTCTTATTAGTGGATGCTGAGAGTAGCTGCTGTTACAAGCATTGTGCTAAGCAGTGCAGTATCTCCTTCAATCTTCCATTCAGTTGCTTTGAGATTGTTGTTGTTCAGTCAGTAAGTCGTGTCTGACTCTATGTGACCCCATGGACTGCAACAGGGGCCAGACTTCCCTGTCCTTCATTATCTCCCACAGTTGCTCAAATTCATGTCCATTGGTTGGATGGTGTTGCCATCCAACCATCTCATCCTCTGTTGTCCCCTTTGAGTTTGGTAGAGTCTTAAACCATTTCAAACCCAAGTATGTTCCAAAGCCCCTAGACTTGACCTCTAAACAAAAGGTCACAGACACACAAATATCAGAAGGGCACATCAGTGAGTAAAGCATTTTGGCGTTTCAATCATCATATTGACCATTACTACTTTAAGTGACTTAACTCAGTGTTGGAGAGAATATAAGAAATAGTGGGAACACTGGCAAATTGCAAATCAACATCCTTCTAAAGGGGTACTGCCACTCACCTCCAGCCAATTGTTTCCATGCAGAAATGAGGGCTCAGATCATATGATTCTTTAAAGGAAGGTGAAAAGTCTATTTTTTAAATTAAAAAAAAAAAAAGCAGAGCCATTACTTTGCCAACAAAGGACCATCTAGTCAAAGCTATGCTTTTTCTAGTAGTCATGTATGGATGTGAGAGTTGAACTATAAAGAAAGCTGAGCACCAAAGAATTGATGCTTTAGAACTGTGGTGTTGGAGAAGACTCTTGAGAGTCCCTTGGACAGCAAGGAAATCAAACCAGTCAATCCTAAAGGAAATCAGTCCTAAGCATTCATTGGAAGGACTGATGCTGAACTCCAATCCTTTGGCCACCTGATGCAAAGAACTGACTCGCTGGAAAAGACCCTGATGCTGGGAAAGATTGAAGGCAGGAGGAGACCGGAACGACAGAGGATGAGATGGTTGGATGGCATCACTGACTTGATGGACATGGGTTTGAGCAAGCTCCAGGAGTTGGTGATGGGCAGGGAAGCCTGGCGTGCTGCAGTTCTTGGGGTCGCAAAGAGTCAGATACGACTAAGTGACTGAACTAAACTGAATAATAGTGCTATGAATAATCATACACAGGTTTTTGTGTGAACACTTGTTTTCATTTCTCTGGGATAATATCCAGGAATGCATTTGCTGGATCACATAATAAGTGTATGTTTAGCTTTTTTTCCAGAGTGACTGTACTATTTTACCTGCCCACCAGCAATATATGAGAACAAGTTTCTCCACGTTCTTGCCCGCTTTTGGTACTGTCACTGTTTTTCATTTTAACTGTTGTGATAGGTGTGTAAAGTGTTATCTCATTTTCCTACTGCCTGGTACTGCTGAATGTCTTTTTGGGTGCTTATTTACCATCCTGGGTGAAACGTTTCCATGTGTCTTGTCCATTTTCTACATAGATTGTTTTTTGACTTAAAATATATATATATAAAGAAAAAAAAATGCAAAAAAAAAAAAAAAAGTACATCTTTGTGCTGCCCAGTACACTGGTTTGTGACCTCTGTAGATTCTCCTCTTTGCTAACTCTTCGCCCAAGTCCTGGTTACTGCAGAAGGGAGAAATGAGGAAAAGGAGAGCCTGTCGCCTTTGTAAAACCTAATCCCACCTTACACCATGTTTTGGAGTGAATGGCTTTTGGCTCTGACCTCCTACTAGTATTAAGCAGGACTCCTATGGTGACCCTCAGTGGGTTCTTTGCCCTAGTCCTCCTAGTCCCCAAATCCCTCCATTCCCACTGCATCTTGAGCTCATCTGGACATCAGGAAGAAAGCAGTCTGATCGTTCATACTAAAGTGTGAATCCAATAGCCCTCAAACCTTGCAGACATGTTTGAATTTTTTCAAATATGAAATTGAGGAGCAGGGAGGGACCAAAAATGAGGTGGGGGAGGGGAGTAGCTTTTGGTGGAATTTCAAGCAGTTTGACAACATTGTATCACAATATTGGGCCAGTATGTTGAAGGTTTGTTTGCTTGCTTGCTTGTTTCTAGTATATGGGAGTGGTCTTGGTGCTGTGGTCTCTGTAGATGTCAGTCTAACTTGGAAGCTAGGTTACTTCCCTATGCTGCTGCTTTGTTATTTTTTTTTAAAGCACATCTCCATTTTGAACTCACGTCCATAGCGCTAATCACACTTGCTCAAAATTTGCAAAAGACTCTCAGCTTTTAAGGCAGAAACTAGCTCTGTTTTACTGACCACAGATACCCAGCACTGACCATGGTTCTAATAAATGTTCAGTTGAGTGAATAAACTGCTTTAGAATGAAACAGCATAGCAACAGCTTTTCATCCCTCATATCTTATGCCCTAAGCCCAGCTCTAATTTCAGCCACTGCTATAAACTGTGTAAGTCCTTGCCATGTGACAGCACACACACACCCACCACCACACTTCAGACACCTGGTGTTCCTTTGTTTGTCTGCTTTAGAGTTCTCCCTAAAGCCAGGGAACTCGCAAGGTGGAGTTGAATTAATAAGTCTTCTTCCCCTGAGCAGGGGCAACCTTCAACCAGTGGGAACTACCTGCTGGTGGGAAAACACCCCAGCCTCCCATCCTTTGAATGAGCAGCTGTGGAGTGCACCCATCAGAGTTCTTCAGAGTCTCCAGCAAGATTGAGCCCAGTTGTCTTCCATATTAACTGGTTCAGTGAGGCACCCTTTTCTGGATTTGTTTACTTTCCCGTCTCATTCTTCCTAATCCCACAGTCCTGCTTCCAGGATCAGCTCCCAAACAGACTATTTGCACCCAGGTCTTTGTCTCAGGCTCTGATCTAAGGGGAACCCGAACTGAGACACTGAGCTACTTTAAATAGAGCTGGAGAATTCATACCCAAGACAGCTCTGGAATTGGCCCAGACTGGATTGCTGCAAACAACCATTGACCTTCTCCACCGATGAACTTTGTCCACGTGACTGTCCTGAGAGTTGCTTTCCAGAACATCATTCCTTCCTTTACCGCCATGCATGCCTAGCAGACAATAAGTATTAACGAGTTCTTTATTTCAATGTATAAAACTGAGAGCAGTCAAAGACCAGAGGAAGTTTACTACCCTGCCCCTCTTGTTTATACTGCATTCTTGGGCAAACTGTAACACCATTGCCTGGGCCCTCCTTTTGGTTCTCCTTGCTTGTCCAAGCCAGCCACTTCGAATCCCACGGCTGTCATGTGCTTTGAAGAAATTAGGGAACCATAGCACCTCCTTCGGAGAAGGCAGTGGCAACGCACTCCAGTATTCTTGCCTGGAGAATCTCATGGATGGAGGAGCCTGGTAGGCTGCAGTCCATGGGGTCGCTGGGAGTCGGACACGACTGAGCGACTTCACTTTCACTTTTCACTTTCATGCATTGGAGAAGGAAATGGCAACCCACTCCAGCATTCTTGCCGGAGAATCCCTGGGTCAGCAGAGCCTGGTCAGCTGCCGTTTATGGAGTCGCACAGAGTCGGACACAACTGAAGGGACTTAGCAGCAGCAGCAGCAGTGGCTCTATAGTCTATGAAAGATCTGGTGGTGAAGTGCATGGAATGGTGGTGGTGAGTGTCCAACTGACTGCTCTGGAGGCAAGTTCTTACTGGTATCTGCCTCCCTGCATTTCTGCCCAAGCCTGTTTCTCCAGTTCTGTTGATTCTGTAAGCTAAGCTGATAGGCTTCCTATAAATTTCTTCCTTGCTGAAACTAACCATTGTCCGCTTCCGTTGTTTGCAACCAAAAAATGAGTAGTTGTGCCTTTTTATCAGCAATTTGTATTTTTGCTGCTGTGATTTACCTGGATGCATTTTTTGCCTATTTTTTCCTTTGGTGTTTTCCTTTTATAAATAGTCATTAATGAAAGCCCTTTATATATGAGTTATTCCTTAGTCTATGCAATTTCATTTGGTTATTTATCTTTCACCATCTTTACAGTGTTTTTATATCAAATGGTGAGTTTAAATTACTTTATCTAAGTCAGATTGATCAGTTTTTTCTCTAAAGATTTCTAATTTTTTTACATGCTTAGGAACACTGAGATCAAAAGATTACTCATCTGTGTTTTCATTTAGTACTGTTATGGTTTCTATTTTTTCCTTTTTCTTAGTTTTAATGTTAGCTCCATCTGGAATTTATTTTTGTATAAGAAATGAGGTAAGGATCTTGCCTTTTCTCCCACCCACATGGCTAGCCAGTTGTCCCCGCACCATTTTTTTTTTATGATCTAACCTTTTTCCACTGCTTTAAAATATCACTTTTTATCACATGTCAAACTCCACATACACGTAGGGTTTTAAACAAATTCTCTTCTCAGGACATTCTTAGTGGTCCAGTGGCTAAGCCTCCATGCTCCCAATGCAGGTTCAATTCCCAGTCAGGGAACTAGATCTCACATGCCACACTAAGCATTTGCATGCTGCAACTTTAAAAAAAAAAAAATCTCATACCACAGCAGAGAGCCAGTGCATTTAAATTTTTAAAATTCTCTTCTTATTGAGGTGTCTTTATATCCCATGGTAATATAGATACAGAATATATTGAAATATTTGATAGGGTAATATCTCCTAGTATTTTATTGTTTGTTCACTTACTCTCTCAAATGAATTTAATTATTTGGGGGGTTAATTTATATAGATTAATTTAGAGGGAAATTGACATCATCATAATATTTATCATCTTTCCTGAGAATAAAATATATCTTTTAGAAGTTAGACAAGGGCTCTCAGAGTACTAGTTTCCTTCCGTAGGTTTGCATAACATTAAGAAGTTTGTTCCTGTTTGTTGCTATTATGAATAGGATATTTTTGTGCCATTATATTTTCTGCTTTTTATCTCTAGGGAAAAATTATTTTTGTGACCATCCACCTTGATGTACTTTAGTTGTTTCTGATAATTTTCAACTGATTCTCCTGGGCTTTTCAGGAATTCATATCAGTGCATGAACTAATAACCTGGCCTCTTCCTTTAAAATATTTGTACCTCATCTTTTCCTTTCTCTTGTCTAATTGCCCTTCTAGAACTCTGTTAAGTAATAGCAATGAGAGTGGCAAAGCCTGCATTGTTCCTGACATTATGCTTCACCATTAAGCATGATGCTTGCTTTGGGTTTGAGATATATATTATTTATTGCATTAAAGTGGTATCCATTTATTTCTACTTCAGAAAAAGTTATTATCAGAAATGGGTCTTGAAGCTTATCGAATGCCTCTGGGCATCAACAGAAATGAGCATATGCTGTTTTTCCCTTTGACCTGTGTACCCATCAAAAGTCCTTGGTAGCAAACAATGCAAACTACTTTCAGCTAACTTGAAAAAGAGGGGCTTACCTGGTAGCTCAGTGGGTAAAGAATCTGCCTGCAATGCAGGAGACCCCGTTTCAATTCCTGGGTCAGGAAGATCTGCTGGAGAAGGGATAGGCTACCCACTCCAGTATTCTTGGGCTTTCCTGGTGGCTCAGCTGGTAAAGAATCTGCCTGCAATGTGGGAGACCTGGGTTCGATCTCTGGGTTGGGAAGATCCCCTGGAGAAGGGAAAGGCTAACTACTCGAGTATTCTGGCCTGGAGAATTCCTTGGACTGTATGGTCCATGGGGTCACAAAGAGTTGGACACAACTGAACGACTTTCACTCACTCACTCAAAAAGAAAGGGAGTTTGCTGGAAGGATGGATATCAAGCTGCACACATAACTATTGGAAGAGTTTCAGAATCAAACCTGGGAAACCAAGGAAAACAGTGCGTAGGACCCTGCACCAGAAAATGTTGCCTTAAACATCTTGCATATCGTTGTTGGCACCACTGGAGAAGCTGAACACACTGCTGCCACCAAAGCTTGCACCACCATTGGACAGTGGCAGCTACACTTCCGGACCCTGGGTTCTGCTATGTGTGTGTGTTCTCAGTTGTGTCAGACACTGTGACTCCATGGGCTGTAACCTGCCAGACTCCTCTGTCCATCGGATTTCCCAGGCAAGAATACTGGAGTGGGTTGCCATGCCCTCCTCCAGGGGATCTTCCCAACCCAGGGATCGAAACTGCGTCTCCTGAATTGGCAGGTAGATTCTTTACCCTCTGAGCCACCTGGGAAGCCCTGGTTCTGCTGTACCAGATAAAAATAATCCTGAATAATTTCTGATTGTCTTGAACTTTTGCTATCATATCTTGAAAATTCTAAGCCTGAAGTGAAAGCATCCATTTGGTTGGGTTAAATTCTAGGTCTGATTACTAGCTCGTGGAAATTAGGAAGAGGCCCATATCTTCCTACAGCTTCCATACTTGCTACTACTTGCTTTTACTTGCTACTATTTTACATAGAATTTTAAATCTATTTTTGTAAGAAAGCCAGCCTGCAGTCTGTGTATGTGTGTGTGTGGACTATCCTGGTCAGGTTTCACCTTTACCAGCTTTAAAAAAATAAAATACAACCATGAAACATCTTTACTTTCCTTAGGTTCTGAAACAATTTAAATGATGTGTTTGTTTTCAGAGATTTTAAGAATTCTCTCATTTACTCTCTGGAACTAGTAGGGTGGAGAGTTCTTTGAAATAGTTTTTAGTTTCCATCCATTAATATTGGTCTGTGTGGATGAATGGATAAAGAAGATGTGGTGCATATATGCTCACCCATAAAAAAGAACAAAATAATGCCATTTGCAGCAACATGGAGGCAGCCAGATCTCATACTAAGGGAAGTAAGTCAGAAAGAGAAGACAAATACCATATGATATCAGTTATAGTTAGTTCATAGTTCAGTCGCTCAGTCGTGTCTGACTCTTTGCGACCCCATGAATCGCAGCACGCCAGGCCTCCCTGTCCATCACCAACTCCCGGAGTTCACTCAGACTCACGTCCATCGAGTCAGTGATGCCATCCAGCCATCTCATCCTTGGTCGTCCCCTTCCCCTCCTGCCCCCAATCCCTCCCAGCATCAAAGTTTTTTCCAATGAGTCAACTCTTCGCATGAGGTGGCCAAAATACTGGAGTTTCAGCTTCAGCATCATTCCCTCCAAAGAAATCCCAGGGCTGATCTCCTTCAGAATGGACTGGTTGGATCTCCTTGCAGTCCAAGGGACTCTCAAGAGTCTTCTCCAACACCACAGTTCTAAAGCATCAATTCTTCGGCGCTCAGCCTTCTTCACAGTCCAACTCTCATCCATACATGACCACAGGAAAAACCATGGCCTTGACTTAGACGGACCTTAGTCAGCAAAGTATCAGTTATAAGTGGAATCTAAAATATGATACAAATAAACCTATCTATTAAACAGAAACAGAATCACAGACATTGAGTTACAGACTGATGGTTGCTAAGGGTGAGGGGGTTGGGGAAGGATAGAGTGAGATATTGGAAGTAGCAGATGTAAGCTTTTATATATAGAATGGATAAACAACAAGATCTTACTGTAAAGCACACAGAACTGTATTCAATATCTGTAATAAACCATTTGAAAAAGAATATTTTGAAAAGAATGTAGATATCCATATAACTGAATGACTTTGCTGTACAGCAGTAATTAACACAGCATTGTAAATCAACTATACTTCAACAAAAATATTGGTCTGTCTAAATTTTCTTCTCTTGAATAATTAATTTTAGTCATTTTATTTTGCTAGAAAATCACGCGTGTTTTCCAATTTCCTAGCATAGTCTTACAAGGATTATCTTAAGAGTCTTTTTTTTTTTTTTGGTGACTGTCTTATCACTGGTGGTGACTCTCTTATCTACTGCCCTGGTCCTTCTTTGCCCAGACATTCACTAAGCTCTAGGGTTGTGGCAGGCACTATTAGTGCCCCACCCAGATGCATGGGATCCTTTGGCTCTTTCTGTGTGCCAGTCCCCCCAGCTGTGCTTTTTTTAGTTAAAAAACTAAAAATAGAGCTACCAGATGACCCAGCAATTCCATTCCTAGACATAGATCTGGAGAAAACCATAATTTGAAGGATGCACTCAGCCTGATTGTTCATTGCAGCAGTATTTACAATAGCCAGGACATAGAAGTAACCTAAAAGTCTACTGGCAGAGAAATGGATAAAGAAGCTGTGGTATATATGTGATATGTGGTGTATATATATAATGGGATATTACTCAGCCATACAAAGGAATGAGATAATGCCATTTGCAGACACAGATAGATGTAAAGATTGTCATACAGAGTGAAGTATTAGATTGATGCATTGCTATTAACAAAGCTAGTGGAAGTGATGGAATTCCAGCTGAGCTATTTAAAATCCTAAAAGATGATGCTCTTAAAGTGCTGCACTCAATATGTTAGCAAATCTGGAAAATTCAGCAATGGCCACAAGACTGGAAAAGGTCAGTTCTCATTTCAATCTCAAGAAGGGCAATGCCAAAGAATATTCAAATTACCATACAATTGTGTTCATTTGACATGCTAGCTAGGTAATGCTCAAAATCCTTCAAGCTAGACTTCAACAGTGCATGAACTGAGAACTTTCAAACATACAAGTTGGATTTAGAAAAGGCAGAGGAACCAGAGATCAAATTGCCAACATCTGCTGGATCATCAGAGAAGGCAATGGCAACCCACTCCAGTACTCTTGCTTGGAAAAATCCCATGGACAGAGGAGCCTGGTAGGCTACAGTCCATGGGGTCGCTAAGAGTCAGACACGACTGAGCGACTTCACTTTCACTTTTCAGTTTCATGCATTGGAGAAGGAAATGGAAACCCACTCCAGTGTTCTTGCCTGGAGAATCCCAGGGACAGCAGAACCTGGTGGGCTGCCATCTATGGGGTCGCACAGAGTCGGACATGACTGAAGCGACTTAGCAGCAGCAGCAGCTGGATCATAGAAAAAGCAAGGGAATTCCAGAAAAACATCTACTTCTGCTTCATTGACCATGCTAAAGTCTTTGACTGTGTGGATCACAACAAACTGTGGGAAAATCTTAAAGAGATGGGAATATCAGACCACTTTACCTGCATCCTGATAAACGTGCATGCAGATCAAGAAGCAACAGTTAGAACTGGACATGGAACAATGGACTGCTTCAAAATTAGGAAAGGAGTGCGTCAAGACTGTATATCATTGCTCTGTTTATTTAACTTATATGCAGAGTACACCATGTGAAATGCCAGGCTGAATGAAACACAAGCTGGAATCAAGATTGCCAGGAGAAATATCAATAACCTTAGATATACAGATGATATCACCCTAATGGCAGAAAGTAAGGAAGAACAAAAGAGCCTCTTGATGAAAGTGAAAGAGGAGTGTTAAAAAGCTGGCTTAAAAGTCAACATTCAAAAAATTAATATCATGGCATCCAGTCCCATCACTTCATGGCAAATAAATGGGGGGAAAAAATGGAAACAGTGGCAGATTTTATTTTCTTGGGCTCCAAAATCACTGCAGATGGTGACTACAGCCATGAAATCAAAAGATGCTTTCTCCTTGAAAGGAAAACTGTGACACACCTAGACAGTGTATGAAAGAGCAGAGACATCATTTTGTCAACAAAGGTCTGTAGAGTCAAAGTGATGATTTTTCCAGTAGTCATGTATAGATGTGAGAACTAGACCATGAAGAAGGCTGAGCACCAAAGAATTAATGCTTTTGAATTGTGGTGCTGCAGAAGATGCTAGAGAGTCCCTTGGACTCCAAGGAGATCAAACCAGTCAATCCTGAAGGAAATCAACCCTGAATATTCATTGCAAGCACCGATGCTGAAGCTGAAGCTCCAGCTTTGGTCACCTAGGTGAAGAGTCAACTCATTAGAAAAGACCATGATGCTGGGAAAGATTGAGGGCAGGAGGAGAAGGGGGTGACAGAGGATGAGATGATTGCATGGTATCATTGACTCAATGGACATGAGTTTGAGCAAACTCCAGGAGATAGTGAACAACAACAACAAACATAATTACGGTTTTCGACAGGGAATTTTAAATCATTGTAACTAGGCTCAAGCACATCTTTATTAATTAAAAAACGTCATGGTCACCCGTGTAATGACACAAAGACATGAAAAGTCTTCATGTGTCAAGGAAATGCAAGTTCAAGGTAGCTCTACCAACTCAGAAATACATGCTAAGCAAAGTATGTTCCTGTCATTCATTTCCTTTTGAAAGCAAAAGTCTCTCTGTGGTACCAGTACATTTTGTAAACCCCTCCACCATTTGCTAATCTCTTTCTTTCTCTCCCTTTTAAAACAAGTTCAGAGCCTTCAGCAGGCAGCACAGTTCGGGTAGTTTGTGGTTCTTATTCCACACGCTCTTTGAGAACCTTGCTATTCCCCATCAAGGGTAGAATCTACGTGCCCTCCTTTTTGAAACTTGGTGACTTTTGTGACAGCCTTGACTGAGAGAGCTCAGCAGAAGTGAAACTATGTGACTCTGAGGCCATATCATAAAAGCTATATACCTTCCTCTTGTCTCTCTCTCTCTCTCAGAATGCTCACCCTGGGAACCCAGCCACCATGCTGTGAGGAAGCCCAAGCCACGCTGGCAGGCTCACATGGAAAGTGATCACGCCAGAGACCCTGAGCCCTGGGCCTTGCTGAACTCCAGCTGGTAACCAGCACCAATTTGCCAGCCACGTAAGTGAGCACTCAGAAAAGGGTCCCCCACCCTTCTGTCCTTCCACCCAATGAGGCACATGTATCAGAGACAAGTCTTACCTGCCAAGCCCTGCCCAAACTACAGATTCACAAGCAAAATAGATTGTTGTGTGGTTTTAATCCATTAAGTTGTGGGGTGATTTGTTATGATTGGATAACTGAACACCTGTCTGGATAGATTTCAACTGCATCATTTTGTTTTCCTCCATTTGTTTTTACATTCACGTTCTGCTTGTGGCAACACTAATTTTCTACTTGATGCAATGATACGAGGTTTTCTTTTTAAGCACGTTTACTTCTTGAGTGTGGGCGAGACTTAATGACTTGCTTCCAAAGAACAAAATGGGGGAAGAGGGAAATAGTAAATTTGTGATGGAGAGACCCGGCAGACACTTCCTAAACCAAGTGATGAAGGTTAACACCACTCAGAGATAAGTCATGTTGATATCAAGTAATGCTTTGTATTAGTCAGGATACTAGAGAATCATAACCGATAAGTAGGGTATGTGTATGTGTGTCTGTATGTGTATGTGTGTGTGGAGGGAGGTGAGGGGAGAGAGAGGGAATAAAAAAATAAAGAAGATATAAATCTACAAAAGAGGGGTTAAGATATGTTAAGATATGTAAACATATAGCTTATTCACTCTGTTGTACAGCAGAAAGTTACACAACACTGTAATGCAATTATACTCTAACTAGGAAAAAAACAAGAGCATACAGTCAGTGATAGACTGTGTAAATCAAAGTTCCATCAGAAGAACAGAAGCCACTCTGAGTGTTTTGATTGGGAAGTGGAAATGTAGCGGTTACCCCACCAATGCAAGGCTGGGGGACACAGGACAGGCAAGCCGTTGTCATCAATCTCACCCCTTGGCACAACAGTGAGTGAATCTCTGGAACAATCTGACAGCTCTGTGCATCCCAAGGGCAGGGTCGGGCATAGGGTGAAACTAGTGAGACAGTCACCTTGGACACCAACTTTAAGAAGGTACCAAAACGCTCATGTATTAGGGGGTCACCAGAGAAACAGAACCAATGGCATAGATAAGTGTATATAAGGAGATTTATTGTAGGATTTGCCTCACATGGTTGTGGAGGCTGAAAAGTCCTGCAATCTGCTGTCTGTGAGCCAGAGAACCAGGAAAGTTGGTGGCATGATTCCGTCTGAGTCCAAATGCTGGAGAATCTGGGGCCAATGGTTTAACTCCCAGTCTAAATCTGAAGGCCCAAGAACCAGGGTGCTGATGTCCAAGGGCAGGAGACATTGAATAGCCTGGCTCAAGCAAAAAAATATCCAGGTTACCCTTCCTCCACCTTTTTGTTCCAATCAGGTTCTTGATGGAGCGGGTGATGCCCAACTGCCCTGGTAAGGTGGGTCTTTACTCAGTCTACTGATTCAAATTCTAATCCTCACGGGCACACCCAGAAATCATGTTTTACCAGCTACCTGGGCAGCTCTTAGCCCAGTCAACTTGACACTTAAAATTAACCGTCACAACTCATTTAGCAAAATGAAGATTGTTTTATTACCATTTTTTTTAAAGCCAAACAATGCAAGAAAAAAAAACTATGATGAATAAAATGTCAAAATTTTACAAGAGAATTTTTTTAATTTAATTTTTTTTCATTAAAAACATTTTAACAGAAAACATCTGGTCCTGCATTTACACAATCCTGCCTTGCCCACTTCACCCTCTTCCCACCCCTGCTCAGTAGCTCTGGGAGGACCTGCGGTCTGCTCAGCTACCCATAATATTAAGAGGAGTGATTTATTGTCCCTACCAGGAAGATACTGAGAACTTCATGTTTACTGTCTGCTCACCCGTCTGCCCATAAATGTTGACAGAGAATGGCAATTTCTCTTTTATCTTCTGAAGTCTTTGTTGGTACCTCTCGTGAGCAAACATTATGAAAGAGATTCTTGGAAATGTAATTCTAGGTTTCTTCCCTGCGGTGCAGAGGAAACCATAAAAGAGAGGTGATGCTGTCAACTTACTAACAGATAACCCAGCAGAGAGATGTGAAGATGTTTCAATAGCTGTAAATCAGGTAAAGCTATCAGCAGAACTGAGAAATACTGTGGCGCTAGTGGTAAAGAAGTGAAAGTGAAATCGCTCAGTTGTGTCCGACTCTTTGCGACCCCATGGGCTGTAACCTACCAGGTTCCTCCATCCATGGAATTTTCCAGGCAAGAATACTGGAGTGGGGTGCCATTTTGGTAAAGAACCCGCCTGCCAGTGCAGGAGATAGGAGAGACAGGAGAGATGCAGGTTCAATCCCCAGCTCCAGAAGATCCCCTGGAGAAGGGCATGACAACCCACTCCAGTGTTCTTGCCTGGAGAATCCCATGAACAGAGGAACTTAGTGGGCTGTAGTCTATAGGGTCACAAAGAGTCAGACACAGCTAAAGCAACTTCACGCACACACACCTCTGGGCTTCCCTGGTAGCTCAGGTGGTAAAGAATCCGCCTGCAGATGTAGGAGACCTGGGTTCAATCCCTGGGTTAGGAAGATCCCCCGGAGGAGGAAATGGCAACCCACTCCAGTATTCTTGCCTGGAAAATCCCATGAACAGAAGAGCCTGGCGGATTTCAGTCCATGGGGTCACAAAGAGTCAGATACAACTGAGCACACATGCATTAAAGAGAGGAAGAAAACAATAAGCAAGCGAAATTGTAGAATCTTAGAGATTCTACAGTTCTACAAGCTCAGTGTTATGGGTTGAATTGCCCCTCCCCTCACTTCCTAAGTCCTAACCCTAGGACTTCAGAATGTAACCGTACTTAGAGATAGGCTCTTTAAAGAGGTAATTAAGTTAGAATGAGGTCTTTAGGGTGAGCCATGGTCCAATACAGCTGATATCCTTGTAAGAAGCGATTAGGACACAGACACAGAAAGGGAAGATCACGTGAAGGCACAGGGAGGAGACAGCCACCTACAAGCCAAGGAGAGAGACCTCAGAAGACGCCAACCTGCCGACACCTTGATCCTGGACTTCCAGCCTCCAGAAATGTGAGAAAATAAATGTCTGTTGTTCAAGCCCTCCAGTCTAGGGTAATTTGTTATGCCAGCCCTAGCAAACTAATAGAATTAGGAATGAGGGGCATCAGACATTAGTAAAAGATGGGGTAAAGCATGGGGCTTAAGGACTTCCCTGTAGCTCAAGTGGTAAAGAATCCACCTACAATGTGGGAGACCTGGGTTCAGTCCCTCTGTTGGGAAGATCCTCTGGAGAAGGGAACGTTGACCTACTCCGTTATTCTGGCCTGGAAGATTCCATGGTCTATTCCATGGGATCACAAAGAGTTGGACACGGCTGAGTGACTGTCACATGGGGCTTAAAATAGAGAGCCTGGATGAAGATTGTGTATTTAGATCCTTAGGTACCCTCACTTATCACGCACAGTCAAAGCAAAGACGCTTCTAGCTCCAGCTTCCAGTGTGAAGTATATTTGACAAAGACATTAAACAAGAGAGATTCCAAATTCAGAGAAACAAGGCCCAGTACAGGGGGGGCAAGAGGAACTCTTCTGAGAAGTAGGGAACCACATAAGAGACAGCCACCTAAAAACTGTGAAACCATCCCTAACCTGACCCACTTTTGGACCCAGACTGGTACAAAGGACCATCAGCAGGAAATTAGCATGCTTTTCTAGAGAAGGGCTCTGAATAAGCTCTGCATGCAGTGACCTTTGGGAGTCTGACACAAAGGGCTGGTAGATTCCTACCCAACATGGAAGCCCTCTGAGTTGAAAAGACACATCTCACATTCACAACTTTTTAATACCTTACTGTTAAAGGTAAATAGCTCAGGGACTTCCCTGGTGGTACAGTGAATAAGAGTCTGCCTGCCAGTGCAAGGGACGCAGGTTATCCCTGGTCCAGGAGGATTCCACATGCCACAGAGGAACTGAGTCCATGCACCGCAACTCCTGAGCCTGAGTTGCAACTACAGCCTGTGTGCCTAGAGCTCTGCAACAAGAGAAGCAACCTCAGTGAAGAAGCCTGGGCAGTGCAACCAACAGTAGCCCCACTCGCCAAAGTTAGAGGAAGCCTGTGCACACAGCAGTGAAGATCCAGCGCAGCTAAAAATTTAAAAATTAATTCACTTTACAAACACTTTTTAAACAGAAAAATAATTCAGGATCATCAGACATGTAAGTAGGATATTTTCCTTCCTTTGGAGGAAATTGAGACAAAGCAGAGAGCTAAAGAAAAAAATGTTTAAATTGCACTTAACATACTCAAAGAGATAAGAAAAGATATTGTATCTATGAAACAATAACATGATTTTTTAAAAATTAGAATATAAATTACTTTGGGGAATTAAAGTTTTGATGGAATAATTTTAAAACTGAACATAAGTGTTGGAAGATAAAGTTGCAGAAATCTCCTAGGAAGTTGAATTGTTACCAAACAAGACTCTGTGGGCCTTCTTGAGACAAACCCTTCCCCCATATTCTCTGCTTTAGCTCCTTTCTGAAGTAGCTAGATAATAGTATTAATATCGGATGCCAATTTCCTGAGTTGTTTTACAGAGGTGGAAACTCCCACCAAATGGAAGATGTTAACTTCTTGATGACCATGAGCATGTAGCCTCCTGAAGCCCAAGGGCTGATAATGTTCACCCCTGTGACATCACCCAGTAACATCATCCCACCATCACCCAATCAGAGAATTGTGCGTGAGCTGATCACAGACTCTGGGACGTCCCTCCCTCACCTGTTCTTTTGCTGATATCCTTTAAGGAGTTTGGGATTTGGGGGGCTAGTTCAGAAGGAGTAAAATTACAGGTCAGCATGGAGTAATATTTACATAAGTCAAATAACACAAAACACTGAGTTAAACTGTCCCTAATTGTCCCTTAGAAGGAAATCTAAAACAGTGTGAATATATGTATGTGGATAACTGACACACTTTGCTATTCGGCAGAAACTTACACACACTGTAAAGCAACTATACGCCAATGAACATTTAAAAAACAACAAAAAAAGGACTGTCCCTTAGCCATATTGAGAGGCTGGTAAGAATACCCAGTGATTTAGCAAGAAGATGCTAAACATATGGTTGTCAGTGCCAGTTGACTACCTAATATCTATTCTCCCCTTCTGAGTTTTTCTCCTTTAAATGTTTTATTGACTTACTATTTGGCCATTGCTGTGCGTGGGCTTTCTCTAGTTGCCCTGAGCAGCAGCTGCTCTCTGGCTGTGGTGCACAGGCATCTCGCTGTGGTGGCTTCTCCTGTTGCAGAGTGCAGGCTCCAGGGTGTGGGCCTTTGGTAGCTGCAGCTCACGGGCTCTAGGGCACAGGCTCAGCAGTTATGGCGCGTGGGCTTAGTTGCTCCACGGCAAGTGGGATCTTCCTGGATCAGGAATGGAATCCATGTCTACCACACCAGCAGGCAGATTTTTTGTTGTTGTTTTTTAACCACTGAGTAACCAGGGAAGCCCTCCCTTCATGGTATAACAATAAAATCTGATTTTTGTTGGGGGTAGCAATGAACCTGGTTTAAAAATACCATTTTCACCTCCAGAAAGTAGCCAGACAGCATCCTCATGCCTAACACCTCTGTAGAGATTTCTTGGAAAAGTTTTCTCTTCCAGTCTAGGTGCTCTCCGTTCCACATTGTCACTTCCTTCTTCCGCCCAGGAAGGTCTCTTCCAGACCAAGAGATGAAGAGGTCATTTTTCAACCCTGAGATACTAAAGATGATGGATGGAGTCAAAGAAAACAGAAGGCTGGACCTTGACACCCTTGAGAAGTTGCATTAACTCCTAGGTACTGGTAACACAAGCAGAAAATGAAATTTAAAATAAAATCACTTATGACAAAACCCATCAAATATCTGGGAATAAACCAGACAAGAAACATAAGACCTCTACACTAAAAACTACAAAATACAGTTGAAAGAAATGAAGAAAATCCAAATGAAGGAAAGGATATACCAAACTCACAGTTAGACTCAATATTGTAATGTCAATTTCTCAACATTGTAATTCTCTTAAAATTGGTCTATAGATTCAACACATTCCCTATCACAATCACAGCAAGATTTCTTCACAGAATATGACAAGCTAACTCTGAATTTTATAAGAACATGCAAAAGACCTAGAACTACCAAAATCACCTTGAAGAATGAGGCTTTACACCACCGGAGGAATTAGGTAGCTCTCTATAATTAGCTTGTTTGTATTGCTTCATTCTCATCTGCTCTTTATCATTCCTTCCTTCTACTTCCTTTGGGTTTTACTTTGCTGTTCTTCTAGCTTCTTGAGATGGTAGCATAGAGTGTTGATTTTCAGATAGTCTTTAAAAAATTTTTTAACTTTTTACTTTGAAATAATAATACCAGGGACTTCCCTGATGATCCGGCGGCTAAGACTCTGTGCCCCCAGTGAAGGCAGCGGGGTTTGATCCCTGGTCAGGGAACTAGATCCCCATGTTGAAACTAAAGATCTCACATGCTGACACGAAAGTCAACAATTCCACATGCCGCAGGAAGACCCGACACAGCCAAATAAGTAAATATATTTATATTTTCCAAAAGAAATAATAGTACAAGACTTACAAGGAGTTGTACAACTAGTACAGAGAGTTCCTTGATCCCTTTGGTCAGCTCCTACCTATGATGATGTCTTATAAAACTAAAGTGCAATATCAAAACCGGGAAACTGATATTAGTACAACATCGTTGAATGACCACAAACCCCATTTGGTTTTCAGTGCGCTTCAAATGTGCTCATTTGTATATGTGAGAGGAGGGAACTCTGTGCAGTTCAGTCCCATGGATAGACTTAAGTGACTATGCTGTGATAAAGATACAGAACTGGTCTACCACCACAGAGCAACTCGCTCCTGCTGCCCAGCTATACTCCTACTCACCCTCTCTTACCCCCATCCCTGCTTCTTAGCAACCATCAGTCTGTCCTCCATTTCCATAGTTTTGTCAATTGAGAATGCTATGTAAATGGGATCCTCTAATGTATGATCTTTTGAAATTAGATTTGTGCATTAAACGTAATGCCCTTGAGATCCACCCATGTTGTTACGTTTGTCAACATTCATTCTTTCATTACTGAGTGCTACTCAACTGTATGGATGTATCACTTTGTTTAACCATTAGCTTACTGAAGAACTTTTGAGTTAGTCCCAGTTTTTGACTGTTACAAATAGAGCTGTAATGAATATTTCCATTAAGATATTTGTCTGGACATAAGCTTTTATTTCTCTGGGGAAAATGCCCAAGGATGTGATTGCTAAGCTTTATGGTAAGTGCACATTTGGTTTTATAAGGAACTGCCAAACTGTTTTCCAGAGTACCAGTTTACATTGCCACCAGCAATGTATGAGAGATCCAGTTTCTCTGCAACTTTGCCAAGAAGTATTCTTTTAAAATACATGTGTTAAAGTTATACATTTCCATCTGAGCACTGCTTTGGTTGGATTTTCTAGACTCAGCTGTTTAAGCCACTGTTAATCAGTTCTTCTAATACTCAAAGCTGAGTGAAATCTTAATCAGTTGTGCCCTGTGCAACTCCAGGGGGCCATTATTAACCTCATGGTCGAGAGTTTTGTAATAAGCACTAGCAATTCTGAAATGAGTGTAAAATAGGTTAACTGATTACGATACAGGTTGACGATTTGTCTTCAAAAGCCAATAAAATATACAATTAGGAAAGAAATCTGAAAGCTTCTAGTAGATATCTAGAATTCAGTTAGGAGGAACAAACCTGATTTAAATAGAGTGGTCATGCAAGACTTGTTGGAAAGGTGAATTTTGAGCAAAGCTCAAGGCGGTGAAACAATGAGCTGGGAAAAATTAGGAAGATGGGCTTTCAGGCAGAGGGGAGCACAAATGCAAAGGCTTTGAGATATACATGTGTTTGGGTTGTTTGAGAAATAGTGACAATGAGGGCAGTTTGGAAGTGAGGGAATGACAGGAAAGTAGTAGGATATGAGGTTAGTATGGTAACGGGTTTAGTGGCACTCGCTCATGTAGGGATCCGGGATAGACCATATGGGAGGCTATAAAGCTGACCTCAATATGTTTAAAAGGATTGAAATCATATATCGTATGTTCTCCGACCACAGTTGAGTGAAATTAGAAATCAGTGACAGAAATAAATGTGGGAAATTCACACATGAATTGTGGAAAATGAAATGTGGAAATCAAACAGACACTTAAATTTTTTTTTTCTTTTATTTGGCTGTGCTGGGTCTTAGTTGCAGTATGTGGGATCTTTAGTTGGGGCATGTGAACTCTTAGTTGAAGCCTGTGGTATCTAGTTCCCTGACTAGAAATTGAAACCAGGCCCCCTGCATTGGAAGCACAGAGTGTTAGCCACTGTACCATTAGGGAAGTCCCAACAAGACACTTCTAAACAACTAATGATCAAGAAGAAACCACAAGGAAAATTAGAAAATACTTTGAGATGAGTGAAAATGAAGACACAGCATATCAAAAATTATGGGATGCAGCCCAAGTAGTTCTTAGAGGAAAATCTATAGCTTTAAACACCTATATTTTTAAAAAAAGAAGAAAGATATCAATTCAAGGGCATCCCAGATGGTTCAGTGGTGAGGAATCTGCCTGCCGAAGAAGGAGACACAAGAGAGGTGGGCTCAATCCCTGGTCAGGAAGATCCCCTGGAGGAGGAAATGTCAACCCGCTCCAGTATTCTTGCCTGGAAAATTCCATGGACAGAGGAGCCTGGTGGTTAACAGTCCATGGGGTCACATAGAGTCAGACATGATTGAGCATGCACGCACGCGTGTGCACACACACACATACACACACATCAAATCAGTAATCTAACTTTCCACCCTAAGACACAGAAAAGGGAGAGCAAACTAAATCACAGAGAGCCATATGGGATTTGGTGTCTATAACTTTTGAGTACCTTTTGTATCCTGAGATGGTTAATTTTATGTATCAACTTGACTGGGCAAAGGGATGCCCACAAACCTGATGAAACATGATTTCTGAGTGCTTCTGTGAAGCTTTCTGAGACATTAGCATTTGAAGCAGTAGCCTGAGTAAAGACTATCCTCACCAGGGTAGGCAGGCATCATTTAATCTGCTGAGGACCCAAACAGAAGGACGAGAAAGAGGAGGGGGGATTTTCTCTCTTCTTGAGCTGGGATGTCCATCTTCTCTGCCTTTGAGCACCATGCTGTAAAGAGCTAGTTTTTGGAGCCTATTTTGTCCCAGTTTTTCCCACTTTTGTGCCTTTTGTTGGTGACCTTGTTGTTTAAAATGGCCTCCAAGTGTAGTGCTGATGTGCTGTCCACTGTTCTACCCACAAGAAGGCTGTGATGTGCCTTTCAAAGAAAATATGTGTGTTAGATAAGCTTTGTTCATTCATGAGGCATACGCCATAGGTGAACAATGTTCATCAATGCTGATGAACTAACTAACTAACTAACTATATATATATATATATAATATTTTATATATTTATTTATTTATTTGGGCTGTGTCAGATCTTAGTTGCTGCACACCAGCTCTTCATCGCAATGTGTGGGCTCCAGAGTGCACAGGCTTAGTAGTTTTGGCATGCAGACTCTCTAGCTGCGGCGTGCGGACTTACTTGCCCCACTGAATGTTGGATCTTAGTTCCCCAACCAGGAATAGAATCCATGTACACTGTCTTGGAAAGCAGATTCTCAGCCACTGGACCACCAGGGAAGCCCCAACAATATATATTAAATAAGATATTTTAAAACAGAAACACACATTTTAAAAATGTATTTGATCAGTTGATGAATACACTGTGACCAGAGGCTCCCAGAACTTAGCTCTCAGTTTCTCCTAAGAGTAATGTAATGGCTCAGTATTTGCTAATTCAGTGTTTGTGATGACTTTGTAACTTCAAATGCAAATATCAAGAAAAACTATGTTTTTAGTTCTAAAGGTAATCTGACTGTGACATCTCTTATCAGTCATGTGCTGGCTGGAGGAGGTCACTTTCACTATTTCATCCTTCTTGCAGTTTCCATCTCAAAGCTGCAAGTGGCATTTTGGGGGAGAGGAACATATCATAAGAGACCTCCTGCATACAGGGAGAACCCACAACTGCACCCATAGCTGCTGTCCATGGTGCTGATCATCTAAAGCAAGCTTGCTTGCAAGCAAGCAAGAGAAGCATCAGAAAAATCATGAAATTTGCTTGAGTAAACCTAAGGATCCTCTTGCAAGCAAGCTTGCTTGCAAGAAAGCAAGAGAAGCATCAGAAAAATTATGAAATTTGCATGAGTAAACCTAAGGATCCTGTCCTCTACTCCATGATCAAAGAGAATAGGTTTCCAAAACTGGGTAAATGAGCATGCATGATTAGAGATTCTTGATCCCATCCTTGTAACATCAACGTAACATCCACAAGTACTGAGGAACACAGTACTGGAGCCACAGGAAACCTGGAAAGAGCCAAAGTTGGGAGCATACTTAATGATTACGATGGAGTTCCCGCACTTAGCCAATCCTGTGCTACTGAGGACTAAGCCTTAGCATCAGTTTAACCGAGCCTTCTAAATCACTTCAGATTCTCCTCTGACTCTCCAGAAGATTTAAGATCTCCTGGTATTTCTCATGACTGGCTTCTTGAGTCCCCAAACCTTGATCCTCTAAAACCCAGAATCTTTGCAGACTCTGCATTACAAAAACTTTCAAAAAGCAGAAGCTAATTTTAGATAAATTGATACAACAGAGAAGACAATGTTTCACTGAGACAATAATCAAGAGCAAGTGCCAAAGAAGGGAAATTGGGGAAATTATGGAAGATTAGCTGTTTTGAAACCCAGAATGTACCTGAATTTTGCTTTTGGAAAAACAACCACTGTCTCACTCTCAAACCATGTGTTTTGGGTAAAGATGGTTCCAAACCTAAGCATGTGATCCAAGCCTAAGCCTATCAATGCACTCTCTATTCTAATCACAGCTTTCAGGTAGAGGTTGGGACATGCTTCAAGCAAGGTAATAAAGCCTAATTAGGACAATTCAGTAGTCATGCATGGATGTGAGAGTTGGACCATAAAATGGCTGAGCACCAAAGAATTGATGCTTTTGAACTGTGGTGTTGGAGAAGACTCTTGAGAGTCCCTTGGACTGCAAGGAGTTCCTTGCTGCTACTGCTGCTAAGTCGCTTCAGTCGTGTCCGACCCTGTGTGACCCCATAGACGGCAGCCCACCAGGCTCCCCCATCCCTGGGATTCTCCAGGCAAGAACACTGGAGTGGGTTTCCATTTCCTTCTCCAATGCATGAAAGTGAAAAGTGAAAGTGAAGTCGCTCAGTCGTGTCCGACTCCTAGCAACCCCATGGACTGCAGCCTTCCAGGCTCCTCCATCCATGGGATTTTCCAGGCAAGAGTACTGGAGCGGGGTGCCATTGCCTTCTCCGAAGGAGTTCCTTAGTCAGTCCTAAAGGAAATAACCCTGAATATTCACTGGAAGCACTGATGCTGAAGCTGAAACTCCAATACTTTGGCCACCTGATGAGAACAGCCAACTGATTGGAAAAGACCCTGATGCTGGGAAAGATTGAAGGCAGGAGGAGAATGGGATGAAAGAGGACAAGATGGTTAGATGGCATCACTGACTCAATGGACATAAGCTTGAGCAAACTCTGGGAGATGGTGATGGACACGGAAGTCTGGCATGATGAAGTCCGTGGGGTCACAAAGAGTCAGGCATGACTGAGCAACTGAACAACAACAAGGACAATTCAAAACTAATTCTACAATCTATTCTGAAGCCACACGTCTTGCTGGACTCAGTTATGTACGTTAGAGACTGGAGCTAATGCAATCCTCTTATGATCGAACTGGACAGAAAATGGCATGAACACTGAGAAAGTAGAGCCAAGACTTAATCATAGCAAAAAACAGGTCCTGGTGACATCTTTTTGTGTGTGTGACATCTTTTGAACCCAGGCTTATGCTAAGCTGAAACCAAATTCCTCAGTATATGAGATGATTTGTTCCATCTTAAAACTAAACTAGTTCAGAGTTGTCTGTTTCAGATACTTTCAAAATACAGAGTTCTACTTAGATTACAAATAAGTACTAGAAGTAGACTAAAATATTTTAGGTGATGTATGATAAAATGTGAAATTCATGAAGGCCAAGTAAGTTGGATACAGGGCAGTGAAAACCCTTCTGACATAGCTAGGAAGTTGGGAAGCCTTTTCACCTGTTAGCAAAATGCTGATTAAATTCTCTTAAGGGGAAGGTTTTTATCAGCTGGCTCAGGAAGCATACCCTTCCTGAACAAATGATGGCCAGAGAGAAAAATGCCATGGTTGGTGTTGAAGTAGGGGGCTCCTACCAGAATCATATAGCTGTAAGCTAGGGGAAGATGATTTCCCAAAGGAAAATACAGGTTCTGTTGCCAGTAGAAAGTGGAATGAATTCCATGCAGCCAGAAGAAATAGAGTCCATTAAGAACTCTCCTGAAATAGTTGTCTTGTAGGTGCTTTCAATAAGTCCCCTCATAAGCATGTCTCTTGAGCCTTAAAGAATCTGATTAACAAAATAATGTTTCTTATACTAGAAAATGATGCTAACTTTTGTTAGAAGCATTTATGTCCCTTGGAGAAAAAAATGTCGTAGAATATTAATGTAACCAGATTTGCATTTCTTTACTATTATGAAAAGTAATGCTATTGGCCCAAGGTAAGTCAATGTGCAGAAACAGTATTCAGGTCACTGGACGCTAGGGTTGGATTAAGAAATAAGAATGATTGGGGTGTGTGTGTGTGTGTGTGTGTGCGTGTGTGTGCATGTGCATGTGCACGTGTGCTTAGTCACTCAGTTGTGTCCCAATTCTTTGCAACCTCATGGATTGTAACTCACCAGGATCCTCTATCCATGGGGATTCTCCAGGCAAGAGTACTGGAGTGGTTTGCCATGCCCTCCTCCAGGGGATCTTCACAACCCAGGGATTGAACCCAGGTCTTCCACATTGCAGGTGGATTCTTTATTGTCTGAGCCGCTGGGGAAGCCCTGATTGTCTGTTATGTTACCACTTTTCATGAGCTCAAGTTGTGAAAGACGGCCCTTACTGGAGTTATTTGACATAAAAATAATGTTCTCCAGAAAGTCTGTAGATCCTGCATCTGGGACTGGATATGGAATACACTTTAAGGAGCAGAAGATGACATCACCCTAACCAAGTAGATTGTTGGTTGAAACTCCTTTGATTTCTAGTGAGAGAAACTGAACTCAAAATATCTTAAGCACAATAGCCAATGTATTAACTAACATGACTGAAAAATTTAGAAGGTAAACCCAGCTTTGGGTTGTGCTAGGTCCTGAGACTCACATGTTATCATCAGGGCTGGAACACTTTCCATCTCTTAGCTCTCCTTTTCTTTATTCTGGCATTGCTTCCAGGTCTCATGTGATTTTCCCAGCACTTCTTGGACTCCACAGTCCTTTCTGCTACTAGCTCCAACGGTAAAGAAAGTTCACCTTTTCAGTCTTTCAGAAGACATCCTGTGTGGGCCTGACTCTCACTGGATTAAATTGGGGCCCATGCCCACTCCTGAACAAAACACTGACCTGTATGGTAAGGTAAGCTGATTGGCCAGACCCAGAGCCAGAGGTGGGATCAATCCAGCTTGAACCACAGTTCAAGTATTAGGAAAGAAGGCTGAGTTGTTCTCCAAAGGAAACTCAGAATGTCCCCAGAACAAGAGGAAATAAATGTTGATTAAAAAATAGAAGAAACAGATGACCACTACACCAGTGCTTTGGGCAAGCAAATCTACAAAATCTGTGCATTTAGGGGACAGTGTGTGTGCATGCATGCTCAGTTGACTCAGTCATGTCCAATTCTGTGTGACCCCATGGACTGTAACACACCAGGGTCCTCTTTCCATTGGATTCTCCAAGGCAAGAATACTGGGGTGGGTTTCCATGCCCTCCTCCAGGTGATCTTCCCGACCCAGGGGTTGAACCAGTGTCCCCTGCAGCTCCTGCATTGCAGGCAGATTCTTGTAACCACTGAGCCCCTGGGAAGCCCAGGGGACAGCGTAGTAGCACTGTTAGTCGCTCCGTCATATCCAACTCTTCGAGACCCCATGGACTATAGTCCAGCCAGGATCATTTGTCCATGGAATTCTCCAGGCAAAAATACTGGAGTGGGTTACCATTCCCTTCTCCAGGGGATCTTCCAAACCCAGGGACTGAACCTGGGTCTCCTGCATTGTAGGCAGATTCTTTGCCATCTGAGCCACCAGGGAAGCAGGCATCAAGGAAGCAGGGGAGTCTTATCTAAATGTATCTTTTCCTAAGTGGCCTAGAAGTAGTACTGCTAACTCAAAAGGAAGTGTTGGTTCACTTCATTTTAAGATTTCATCTTTACTCATAGCCACACACTCTGAAAATTGCCTGTTCTCCCATAGTGGTGGACATCTGCTGTCATGTTTAATCCTACTCTCATGCTGCTGGCTTATTGGACATGAAGACACCTGACCCCCAAAATCTAGCTCATTGGCATAATAGTGCCCAATCAAATTCTTCATGGGCTCCCCTGAGACTGAGAGGGGTTGGGGAACTAAAAAAAAAAGCCCACAAAATCCTCCTCCTGAGAGATCCAGAAAGTTCCTGGTTTCCATTCTCCTGAGGCCTTATTTATGTTTCTTTGTCTCCTATTTAAAAGACTTCTGCTTGCATCATTTAATAATTTCTTGGTTTTGCTGATACTAATTTAAGTCTATTTCTGTTCATTAAAACCAACTGACTTTACTGAGACTAATTCCACTCACAAAGTTTCTAGTATCATTGAGAAAGGAGTAGCTGGTTTTGAGTGTAAGCAATTTTACTCTTCTCTGAACTTGGCCCCTGTGGTTGCATTTTCCAGGCTCTGAGCTCTGGATACTGAGCCTAACACTAGTCCCAGTAGTCCTGAGATGCTTGGATCATTCAAAGCTTCTGTGTGAGTGAAGATATACCAGTTATCAATTGCCACAGCAATATTGAATGACTGGTGCAGCTGGAATCAGCTGGGGAGGGGAGGAAGTGTTGCAGTTTTCCTGATCTTGATTGGGCCTGTCATATTGAAAAATAACAAAGGAAGTGGGTATGAGGCATTTGGGATGATAGGAAACACTGTGATTTAAAATAGGGCAACCAGGGACGTTGTAGCCGATAGAATAATAATTCAAAAACTTGAAGGAGGCAAGGGGATAATCCATGGAATTATCTGAATGACTCTGTGTGTGTTTGTGTGTGTGTGCGTGTGTGTGTAGAGATGTGTAGAGAGAGAGAGAGCAGCTCACATAGAGTGGACCCCTGTCACAAGGCCTGAAACAGGAGTGTGTCCATCATATAGAAGAAATAATCGGAGGTCAATGAGAAAGAAGCAGAATAAACCAGAGTATAAGCGATAGGAGATAAAGGAAGCTTGATAACAGGAATCAGGTCATGGAGGACCTTGTAGGTGTCATGAAGACTTTGGCTTTTACCCTGAGTGAAGTAAAAAGCCACTGAACGGATTTAAACAGAAGGCGTTATGATACGGCTAATATAGCAGCATCCCAGTGGGTAGTGTACTGACATCAGGCTCTAGAAGATGGATTCATCCAGACTAGTTGGGAGGCTATGGCAACGATCCACAGGAGAAAGATGATGGATTGAAGCACAGTGGTGGCCCCAGAGGTAGTGAGAAGTAGACTGTAGATACATTTCATAAATATGCTTTCAGGGGGGAAAGAAGTGGCTTATGGTCTAATAAGGGCTTCCCCGTTGGCACTAGTAGTAAAGAACTCAATTGCCAAGCCAGGAGACAGAGAGACACGGCTCCATCCCTGGGTTGGGAAGATCCCCTGGAGGAGGACATGGCAACCCACTCAAGTATTCTTACCTGGAGAATCCCATGGACAGAGGAGCCTGATAGGCTACAGCCCACGGGGTTGTAAAGAGTCAGACATGACTGAAATGACTTAGCACACATGCACACATGGTCTAATGATGATAGAGTTGTTTCGGTTTTTATAACTTTGTTTAACCATGCCACCTTATGCAAGCACCTTGAGAGAAGGCTTGCAGTCCCGTGGCCTAGGAAGTGAGGGGCTTCTCTCCATCTCAGCCGTCCCAAGGATGTTTTGTCATCCTTCATGTGGGACCTGGAAGGATGAAGCTTGGCCCTACTTGCAGCAAGATTCTCATGCAGCCTTGTGGGTAAGTGTGTAGGTTTTGTATTCTATAAAGCAGACTTGGATGCAGATATTGGCTCTGCCACTTACAAATGGTAAACTTCAGCTTTCTGAGTCTCAGTTCCTTCATCTGTAAAACTGGGGTAATAATAATTCCATAAGCAGAGGCAGTGATTGCATAGTAGAAAAACAAAAGTCACAACTGAATTCAGGGGGAAAACCAGACACAAAAAGACACATGTACTGTGTGACTCTATTTACATGAAGTTTAAGAACCAAGAAAGTGAATCTATTATTTGCCCTAAGAAATGCTGGCTGGCTGTGGAAAGTGAGTAAAAATGGGCTGAGGGAACTCTCTGGGGCAATGCGCTATATATTGATTTGAGTGACACTTACATAGTGCATATATTTACCAAAATTCATGGAAACCAGAAAACCTGTGCATTTCATTGTATATACATTTAACTTGATTTTTAAAGAGAAGGCAATCTAGCCTAAGTTAACTATATCCACAATTGCACTTATCTCACATGCTAGTAAAGTAGTGCTCAAAATTCTCCAAGCCAGGCTTCAGCAATATGTGAACTGTGAACTTCCTGATGTTCAACCTGGTTTTAGAGAAGGCAGAGGAACCAGAGATCAAATTGCCAACATCTGCTGGATCATCAAAAAAGCAAGAGAGTTCCCGAAAAACATCTATTTCTGCTTTATTGACTATGCCAAAGCCTTTGACTGTGCGGATCACAATAAACTGTAGAAAATTCTGAAAGAGATGGGAATACCAGACCACCTGACCTGCCTCTTGAGAAACCTATATGCAGGTCAGGAAGCAACAGTTAGAACTGGACATGGAACAACAGACTGGTTCCAAATAGGAAAAGGAGTACATCAAGGCTGTATATTGTCACCCTGCTTATCTAACTTATATGCTGTATATTGTCACCCTGCTTATTTAACTCATATGCAGAGTACATCATTAGAAATGCTGGGCTGGAAGAAGCACAAGCTGGAATCAAAATTGCCTAGAGAAATATCAATAACTTCAGATATGCAGATGACACCACCCTTATGGCAGAAAGTGAAGAAGAACTAAAAAGCCTCTTGATAAAAGTGAAAGAGGAGAGTGAAAAGTTGGCTTAAAGCTCAACATTCAGAAAACCAAGATCATGGCATCTGGTCCCATCACTTCATGGGAAATAGATGGGGAAACAGTGGAAACAGTGTCAGACTTTAGTTTTTTGGGCTCCAGAATCACTGCAGACAGTGATTGCAGCCAGGAAATTAAAAGACAATTATTCCTTGGGAGGAAAGTTATGACCAACCTAGATAGCATATTGAAAAGCAGAGACATTACTTTGCCAGCAAAGGTCCATCTAGTCAAGGCTATGGTTTTTCCAGTAGTCATGTATGGATGTGAGAGTTGGACTGTGAAGAGAGCTGAGCGCCGAAGAATTGATGCTTTTGAACTGTGGTGTTGGAGAAGACTCTCGAGAGTCCTTGGACTGCAAGAAGATCCTACCAGTCCATCCTAAAGGAGATCAGTCCTGGGTGTTCTTTGGAAAGACTGATGCTAAAGCTGAAACTCCAATATTCTGGCCACCTCATGCGAAGTGTTGACTCATTGGAAAAGACTCTGATGCTGGGAGGGATTGGGGGCAGGAGGAGAAGGGGACAACAGAGGATGAGATGGCTGGATGGCATCACCAACTCGATGGACGTGAGTTTGAGTGAACTCCGGGAGTTGGTGATGGACAGGGAGGCCTGGTGTGCTGCGATTCATGGGGTTGCAAAGAGTCACACGACTGAGAGACTGAACTGAACTGAACTGATAGTGACATAGATCTGATCTTAAGTGTTATTCCTGATTTCAACTAGCTCCAAATCTTGTAAAAACATTTTTTATTTTTATGACACAAGTTTTATATTTATATGTATATATATCTATATTTATATGGCTAAGCATTGAATAATTGATGCTTTCAAACTATAGTGCTGGTGAAGACTCTTGAGAGTCCCTTGGACTGCAAGATCAAACCGATCAGTCCTAAAGGAAATCAAACCTGAATATTCATTGGAAGGAGTGATGCTAAAGCTGAAGTTCCAGTACTTTTGCCACCTGATGTGAAGAGCAGACTGATTGGAAAAGACCCTGATGCTGGGAAAAACTGAAGGCAAAAGAAGAAGGCAGCAGAGGATGAGATGGTTGGATAGCATCACCAACTCAATGGACATGAGCCTGAGCAAACTTTGGGAGATACTGGAGGACAGCGAAGCTTGATGTGCTGCGGTTCATGGGATCACAAAGAGTTGGAAATAAATTGGTGACTGAACAACAGAATATATATCTATATATGTATATCGATATAGATATAGATATATAAAACAAGAAAAAACAAATGAAATTCACTTGTAAGCCTACCCCAAGAGATAACTTCTTTTTAAATATTTTGATATATATTCTATGTATTGTTTTGTAGCCTGCTTTTTTCTCTTAACTGTCCTTTTTGTTGTGCCAATTAAACTGGGTAAATACATTGTCAGAAAAAATTACACTAATAGGATTTTATCTTCCAAAAGTAATCAGAGATGAACATGATATTTTACAGAATAATTTACATTAGTAAAAAATTGGAGATGACCTTGAAATATATCCAAAGATCAATTAAATGATATGTGAGTGGAATACTTAGGTAAACGTAGTTATTGGCAAGGCAAGTTACATATACTATATCATGAAATGAAAAAAGTGCAGACCGCTTCTCCTCTCTGCACCTGTTCTTTCTCTAGTCAGTGGGGCTGTGACAGAGGCGTCCCTATGGTCCCTCCCAGTTGTAATTTCCCAAGCTCATTTCTTGTAGTTTTCAGCGTGAGTTCCTAAAATAAAAAGAAAGAAAAAGACAGCTGAAGAGACTGGAAGATGAGCGACCTGCCCTAACATCCCTGCTGCCCAGGTGGGCACTGAATCGCCCTCAGATTCCATCCAGGTCAGGAGGAAGCCGGGGACAGGAGGCTACTTGGCATGTCTCTTGATGCTGGGGCCGGGAGGGTGCCCAGCTGGACCAGAATGGAAGGCGCTGGGCAGTAACAGAGCGGCAGGAGGCGCTGCGAGCGCGTGAGGAGCAGGATGCATAGTGGCCTCAGGGCGGCAGCAGGCACAGCGCCGTGCCACCTGGAAGCACGGCGCGGGACGGGCTGGGGCGCAGAGCGCCCTCGGGATGGCAGGGGGCGCTGCAGAATCGTGGCCAACTGGGATGCCGCAAGTCCCCCGGCCGCTGGAAAAATACACCTGGGCAGGTGGGGGGCGGGGCCCGATGGGGGCGGGGCTCCAGGGGGCGGGGCCCAGCCCACAAGAGCCTTGGCGGCTGCGGCTGCGGGATGCTCTCGCTGTTAAGAGGAGCGGAACAGAGCGTACTCGGATCGCGCACACGCTAACCGCAGACACTTCCGAACCGAGTGAGGTGAGCCCAGCCGAGTTGGGTCGGGAGTTTCAGGCACCGGGGCGGCCGCGGTGAGCTTCCGCACGCTGGTCGGGCGGTAGACGCGGAGTGGGCATCATCAGCCCGCGGCTGCCTTCGGGTACCCGGGATGCTCGGACTCCTTCCCAAATAAATCCATTCGGTCTAGCGCTCTGCTGTCTGCCCACGCGGTGGCCGGGGAGGCAGAGCTAGAGCCAGAGGCGTTACTGATTTATTCAGAAACTGGGTCCAGGGGTTCGGGGCTGCGCCCCGCCCAGTCTCTCCACCCGGCACTTGCTCATTCCTTTCTTGGCCTCAGAGAGACGCGTGGACCTGACCGCGGTCGTTCCTTCACCCCCGCGGAATGTTTTCTTTAGGGTGGCTGTGGTTGCAAAAAACAGCAAACACTTGAAGCGAGTTGGTTGGGTTCTCTGCTGCGGCTTCAGCCCTGGCTACCCTGAAGCAGACGTGGCTTCGGGCACAGCACCGGGTCCCTCTGCGCGGGGAGGGCAGGGGCTGCAGAGTCGCCGGGGAGGAGCGCGGATCTGGCGCCCAGAGCCCGAGGTTCGGGTTCCATCACTGAGATTTGGGGGACAGTCGAGGTCGGGAATGGGCGAGAGGGGTCCAGAAGAGAATCACGAGGGACCCCGGAATTCCAGAGAATTACTTCAATCCTACCTGTGTGGCACTGGACAAGTTGCCTGAGCTCTGCACCTCAGTTTTCTTCTCTGTGCCTGCTCGAGCTCAGTTGTGTCTGACTCTTTGTGACCCCATGAACTGTAGCCCGCCAGGCTCCTCTGTCCATGGGATTTCCCAGGCAAGAATCCTGGAGTGGGTTGCCATTTCCTCCTCAGTGAGGATTAAATAAGGTAATGCGTGAAAAGACTGAGGAGAAAGCTTGAGAGTAAAGGATCAGTAAATGAAAGCTGGTATTATTTTTGTTGTTCTTGCTGCTGTTGCTGTTATTATTATTTGGGGAGTAGTTTGTAGTTCAAGGCTCCTGGTTTCAGTTGCAACTCCGCCATTTTCTAGTGTGACCTTGGGCAAGTTGCTTAACTGCTCAGCGTCTCTGTTTCACTTGTATCATGAAGAAAATTGTGGTGCCTATTGCCGAAGATAGTTATAGAAATTAAATGAGCTAATACTTGTAAAGTGCTTGGAAGAATGAGTGCTGGGTGTCAGTTACTAACTCTACCACAAGGGCATCGTGTTTAATCAAGCAATATAACCTAAATGTAGCTACAACCTTGCTCTGTAGCAAACCTTATTTTGCTCAGAAGTTGAAATATTATATTATTTGTGTGAAGATGTATATGTTTTATGATGAGCAAGATGGGTTCCCTTCTTTCACCTGCGGTTTCACTGACATTGGTGGCTGACCCACTGGGGTCAAAGCAGTCCTAGGAAAGGGGCTGATGGGATAGAGGGACCCTAGGAGTCGTCTTTAGTGAGAGGACAAGAAGCTTTGATGACAGAAACTTCCAGAATCACAGTTTCTGTGGAACATTCACAGAGGAGAAAATCTTCCCTGGGTTACAGTTTTATTTGATACAAAATTGTACCTGGACCTAGGTTTCTAAAACAACCTCTTGCAAATTTTTGCTTTTGAATTGTAGGGAGAGAGGAGGTCAGGATGGACAATATTTAAAGTGATAAAACACAATAAATCACTTTCCTCTTGCCAAGAGGTTTATAGCATAATTTTGAAGATCAGAGACTACAGCAAGATCATATACATCTGTGAAGGCTTAGAGTGGCTGGCTGCCTCTGGACATCTTATCTCCCCTGCAACACTCTGTATCCTCCTGTCATAAACCTGAAACTCACTGACACCATAAACTTGAAGGCCTCCCAGCTTGGCCCAAGCTCCCAATTTTGGACAATATCCCATGGGTTTGGGGTAGAGAAAAAGTGAGTGCTAAAGTCCAGAATCCTGAAGAACAAGATGGGGTAAACTACAGTCTTTGTCTGGTGGGGTGGGGCGGGGCGGGTTGGGGCGGGGGAGTGGGGAGCATGGGGATTACATTGTATATCCTACTCCAAATTATAGTATATCCTAATTTGTCTCTGTCACCTATGGTAGGCACAGGAGACAAGAGTTTCCATATACCCCTCCCCAATGCCAGTGTTTACTAACACCAATGTTAGGAAGCGATTGTACTAACTACCCAGATTTTGAAAAGTAAATAGCTCAGAATCCCATCTTTAGTTCCAGGAACTGCTAATTAACTCATGAGGAGGGGGCAGCACCCAGCACAATACCAGTCCCCTCAAGGCATATACCATGGTGATAAAGGTTGCAAGGTTCCAACCAAGTGCCTCTACTTACTAGCTGTGTGATTTTGCACAAGTTACTCCAACCTCTCTGAGCTCATTTTCCTCCTCAGTAACCTGGAGATAATAATAGTATGCCTACATTATGGCATTGTTGAAACATGAACTGAAGTATATACAGATAGATTTGGGTCTATCTATATATAAATCTATATAGATAGATCTATATAGATAGATAAATAGATCTGTAGCTATATAGATAGATTTATTATGTATGTTCTATATGAAGAATGAGACTGTACACATTTATGAGACTAGTGAGACTATATATTATTTTAGTTCATATCTTAAAAGATGGTTTTTGCACAGTGTAAAGCTTCCGTAATTCAGATACGTCATGTATATTGATGAATGTGGTAATTTGCTTTTCAACACTCTTCCCCAGACAAAGCTGTTATAAAATCAAAGTGTATTCTCCAAATCAGTGGTATGTTAGAATGAAGGAAATCTGGCACAACGCCTGGCAAATATTAAGTGGCCAATATTTATAGGCTATTATTGTATTATTGTATCAGGTGCTCTAGAAACACTAAGAGCTTGACTATAAAGAGAAAAAGTGAAACAGAAGTGAAACAGAAACACTCCACTTGCAGTAAAGCAGCTGAGGAAAGCTCGGGAAGCTACAGCTGCTCTGGCAAGGGACTGAACATGATCTAGTGTGGCTGCCTGGAAATTCTCTTGGCAGATTTTATCTGTTAGAATTGATTCGCAAGGCACTTGCTCTGTGCCAGATGCTGAGGTCAGCACCAGGGGGGCAGGACAAGGTAGGAATGATGCCCTCAAGGAAGGCAGGCTAACGGAGGTGATAAAATCAGGCCTAGGCTGCTAAGCTCATGATGGAGCTTGATAAGAGGGGAGTGGAGTCTGATGGGGTGGGGTTGTTCCAAGCACCCAGGAGAAAGGTCTTTCAAACTCATGGAGTCATTTTCATGTTAAGCCTTACCCAGCCCCCGCATCCACATGGCTTGGCCTGGGGGCTGCCCTGGGAAGCAGGCAGAGAGGGAGGCAGCTGTGGTGGCCCCAAAGCAAATATCCTGGAGAAAGGGCCAAGGCCTCAGAAAGCAGACTGTCCAGCCCAAAGGGAAAGAGGAAGAAAGCCATTGGGGACACGTGAGCTGGTGTTTCCCAGCACCCAGCCTCTGGGCTGTACCTACTCACTTGCCTTTTTTCTCTGCCCCTCCAGCTTGTCTGTCCCATCCTCACCATGGCTCCTGGAGAGAAGATCAAAGCCAAAATCAAGAAGAATCTGCCCGTGACGGGACCTCAGGCACCTAACATCAAAGAGCTAATGCAGTGGTACTGTCTGAACACCAACACCCACGGCTGCCGCCGCATTGTGGTGTCGCGTGGCCGCCTCCGGCGCCTGCTCTGGATCCTCTTCACGCTGACAGCCGTGGCCCTCATTTTCTGGCAGTGTGCCCTCCTCATCTCATCCTTCTACACCGTCTCTGTCTCCATCAAAGTCCACTTCCAAAAGCTGGATTTTCCTGCGGTCACCATCTGCAACATCAACCCTTACAAGTAAGAGGCAAGAGCAGGCACGTGGAGGAGGGGTCATGCCCTCTCCAGATGCCAATGCCCCTCCCAAAGGTCATGCACTCCAGCCTGCAGACACACTGTTTAGAAACTTGAATTTCTTGCCAGTGTTGGTAAACTGCCCTCTCCCTGGTTTAAAATCTGTACCAAATTTTCAATCCATCAGCAACTTCTGAGGATGACTGGCTCAAGGAAGGGAGGAGGGCTAGAGAGGCTGCAAGGAACTCTTCTGCTTGGTGGCTGGGTCTGGAATGGACAAGCATCCCTCCTGTCTTAGACACACACACACACACACACACACACACACACACACACACACAGAGTCCAGCTTAGCCATTTGCCCTGAGCTCGCCCAGCTCACACCCTTACTCTCCCCTGAGCGTGAGCTGGAGGCTGACTCAGACGTGACACCTAGATGACTTCCGGAAGCACCTCAGCTGCCCAAAACCCTCACCTGAGTCAACCCAGCCCCACTAATTGAGATCACTGGGCTCTGGGCAGGACCATCCCTTCGTCCTGCCTAATTGCTGCCTGACCTGTTCTAAATGGGTCATCGGAATCCTTCTCAGGATTATTGAAAACTGATCTGTGAGACAGATCAGAATTTGGCAGAGCAGGGGTGGGGGCGGGGAGAAGGGAAGAGCAAGGCAGGAAGACCATCAAAGAGAACTAACCTGTACAGAGTCCTCGATGAGTTGATGGCAAAGCTCAAAATCAAAGTCAGGTCTAAACTCATCCTCCCCCTCAAAGTCTTTCTTTCCTTCCTTCCTTCCTCCCCCGCCCCCCTTTCTTCCCTTCATCAGTTGTTCCGTAATCTCTTACCCAGCCTCTGCAAGTTGTCATTCACTATGCCTCATTCTGGGGCATGGAAATGAATGATCCAAACAGTCTTTGTCCTAGTGCAGCTGATGTTGGTAGAGGATTGAAATATTAACAAATAAAATTACACTAATAAAATTAATAATATTTGTTATTTAACTGCATATATATATATACACACACATACATACAGAGATATGTGGATGGATGGATGGATAGAATAAACTGGTTAACTCTTGCTAATAATCATATTTTACAGATGAGAAAACTGAGACATGAAAAGGCTAAATGGCTTGTCCAGAGTCCCACATCCAGAAGCAGGATGGGGAACTGGAACCCAGGCAGTTTGGCTCTGAAGTTTCTATGTTCAGTCACTATGCTGTGTGGTCTGTGCGTAAAGCAAGGGGGTGAGAGAGTGAGGAGAGTTAAGAGGGAGGTCAGGACCATTCAGTATTGTGAAAATGAAAAGATGGTGTTGTTATGCTTCATGTGGTCAGCTCCTGAATCATTCTGTGTTCTTAGGGGTTTTCAAGGTAACAGTAATACCCCTCCCTCCCAGCACTGATTCGAGGAGAACCTGTGGGCAGGGGCAAGTATGCCAGGTGGAAACAGAGCCTGCCGCTGGGGAGATTCCTGGTTAGCAGTTATTTACTTGTCTTCACTGTGGCTGGTTTATGGGAGGCAGCTGACAGTCACCACTCCAGAAATGCTGGTTGGGGCAAACTCATCAACACACCCCGAGAGCAAGCAGACAGTGATGGCAAAGGTGAAGCCACAGGCTTCACACAAGGGTCATACAGGAGCCTGTCCCCATTTATTTGAGCCAGTGGTCATGTTGGAGGAGGAAGTTTTTAAATGGCCTGGTCTTCTTGGCCAAGGGCACTGGGGTGATGGGCACGTCGATGGGAAGCAGCACGGTAAAGGGCCAGAGGGCTTTCCCCACCCCAACTCCTCCTTCCCACCCTGGCAGGTACAGTGCTGTGCGCCACCTCCTAGCCGACTTGGAACAGGAGACCAGAGCGGCCTTGAAGACTCTGTATGGCTTTTCAGAGATTACGTCTCGGAAACGCCGAGAGGCACAGTCCCGGAGTTCAGTCAGGAAGAGCACTGATCCCAAGTTCCTCAACCTAGCCCCACTGATGGCCTTCGAGAAGGGTGATACGGGCAAGGCCAGGGACTTCTTCACGGGACGGAAGCGGAAAGTCAACGCAAGAATCATTCACAAGGCATCAGATGTCATGCATATCCACAGTTCCAAGGAGGTGGTGGGATTCCAGCTGGTAAGATGCACATTCTCATGGTTTCGGGGCCTGGGGTGGGATTATGGGTCCGGGGAGGTGAGGTCACGGGTTGGGGAGGCAGGGTCTTGGGTCCAGGGAGGTGGGATCGTGGGTCTGGGGAGGTGGGGTCATGGGTCCAGGGAGGCGGGGTCATGGGTCCGGGGAGGCGGAATCCTGTCCAGGGAGGTTTCTTCTTTGCTGTTAGTCCTATAGCCCCTCAGAAAGAAACACATTCAGGGTGAATCAGCTGCAAGCAACTGAAACTGATCCAGGCAATCGTTATTATGTGTGCTGTGCTCAATTGTGTTCAACCGTTCGCAACCCTGTGGACTATAGCCCGCCAGGCTCCTTTCCATGGGATTTCCCAGGCAAGAATACTGGAGTGGGTTGCCATTTCCTCCTTCAAGGGATCTTCCTGACCCAGGGATCGAACCTGCGTCTACTGTGTCTCCTGCATTGGGAGGCAGATTCTTTACCACTGAGCCACCTGGGAAGCCCCCAGGCAATCTTAAGCAGATAAAAAGGCCAGTAGAACTGGTATCAGGTCGGTGGCCTGTTAGGAACTGGCCACAGAGTAGGAGGTAAGTGGTAGGTGAGCCAGCAAAGCTTCACCTGCTGCTCCCCATCACTTGAACCATCATCCCCACCCGCAACATCTGTGGAAAAACTGTCTTTCATGAAACCAGTCCCTTGTGCCAAAAAGGTTGAGGGCCTCTGTCTTAGAAGGTACCAGTAGCTCATGGAGTCCTCTCAAAGGACAGAAATTAGGGAAGATTCAGGGATCCTGGTGGCAAGAAATGATGAAGAGTCATTTCAGATATTGCTGCTGGATGAAATAAGCTTCAATTGTTGATTCAAATCCCATTAGGGACTATCCGATTGACCAAGTTTGGGTCACCTGATGGCTCATGTAGGGTAGGGCATCTTGATGGACAGTCTTGGCCGACTATATCCAAAGAGGGAAAGGAAATTCTACCAAATAAAATTGGAGTGCAGATACCAGAAGGAAGAAAATAGAAAATGAGCAGCAGAAACGCACAGTGTTCCCAGCAATACTTGCCTTCATGAGGTGCTATCGCCTGACTTCTCATCTCTCCTCCTTGGCCCCATTTAAGGGGCTCTGAAGAAGCAGCCATTTACCAAAAATGAATTCCACTGCCTTCCTGGCCACACTCAACCATAATCCTCCTCTCTGTGCCCCAGCTGTTTCTGCAGGATGAGAGCTACTCATTCTTCATAGTCTTGGTTGCTGATTGTGAGATCTCATGGCTCCATTTGCCAGTCCGGGGGGGAAAGTGGCACTTTCTCTAAATCACTGAACCTTTGTGAAGTTTTCCTGGGTCCTTATGCAAGATAAAGTTCTCCTTGATACTCAAATTCATCTTTTGGTGTCTGCCTTCTAGGATAGTTTTCAAGCCCTGTTGATGAAATGAGAGGGGCTTCTCAGGTGACGCAGTGGTAAAGAATCTGCCTGCAATGCAGGAGAAATGGGTTCAATCCCTGGGTTGGGAAGATCACCTGGAGAATGGAATGGCAACCCACTCCAGTGTTCTTGCCTGGACATTTTCATGGACAGAGGAGCCTGGCGGGCCACAGTCCATGGGGTCACAGAGTTGAACATGACTGAGGGACTGAGCACACACACACATAAGTTTGATGAGAACATCTGGACAAGATCACAGTTTCCCTATAGAATTCCCATTATTATATATTTTGAATGCTGGTCTTCCTAACCAGCATATGAGGTGGGGAAGTATGGTATTTTGATCAACATTTTGTAGGTGAAATAAGGGTAGGTACGCAGATGACACCACCCTTATATGGCAGAAAGTGGAGAAGAACTAAGGAGCCTCTTGATGAAAGTGAAAGAGGAGAGTGAAAAAGTTGGCTTAAAGCTCAACATTCAGAAAGCTAAGATCATGGCATCCAGTCCCATCACCTCATGGCAAATAGATGGGGCAACAATGGAAACAGTGACTGACTTTATTTTTGGGGGGCTCCAAAATCACTGCAGGTGGTGAAATTAAATGACGCTTGCTCCTTGGAAGAAAAGTTATGACCAACCTAGACAGCATATTAAAAAGCAGAGACATTACTTTGTCCAAAAAGGTCCATCTAGTCAAAGCTATGTTTTTTCCAGTAGTCAAGTGTGTGTATGAGAGTTGGACTATAAAGAAAGCTGAGCACTGAAAAATTGATGCTTTTGAACTGTGGTGTTGGAGAAGACTCTTGAGAGTCCCTTGGACTGCAAAGCAATCAAACCAGCCAATCCTAAAGGAAATCAGTCCTGAATATTCATTGGAAGAACTGATGCTGAAGTTGAAACTCCCAATAGTTTGGCCACCTGATGTGAATAACTGACTCATTTGAAAAGACCCTGATGCTGGGGAAAATTGAAGGCAGGAGGAGAAGGGGATGACAGAGGATGAGATGGTTGGATGGCATCATCAGCTGTATGGACATGAGTTTGAGCAAGCTCCGGGAGTTGGTGATGGACAGGGAGGCCTGGTGTGCTGCTGTCCATGGGATCACAAAGAGTCATACACGACTGAGTGACCAAACTGAGTGCCTTGCCCAAGGTCCTGCAGAGAGGTCATTGCAGTGTCTGGGCTAGAATCTCAATTTTTAGACTGCTGACCCAATAAGAAATGGTGAGGGTTAGGTGGAACTCAGTAGCCATACTTGGTTAAAGCCTGGCTATCTGGGGACTCTGAAGATGCTGGTCTTGCTTCTCACTTAGGGACTCATGAGTGAGGCTCTGTGTCCTTCCTCACTCAGCCCCTTCTTGGTCCTTGAGACTTGAGGATGTTGAGTCCCTGGCCTCAGAAGTGAGAAGCCAATCCTTGCCCAGGTATCCCTCCTGTTCCCCTGAGTATCTAGAATCCCAGTTCCTTAGCCTCACAGTCCTTCTAAAGGCCCCTGGCAGGGCCCGTGGCTTTATCTTGGTGTCTCCTCCTATTCACAGTGTTCTAATGACACATCAGACTGTGCGGTCTACACCTTCAGCTCAGGGGTCAATGCTATCCAGGAGTGGTACAAGCTGCACTACATGAACATCATGGCACAGGTGTCTCAGGAGAAGAAAATCAACATGAGCTACTCTGCTGACGAGCTGCTGGTCACTTGCTTCTTTGACGGGGTGTCCTGCGATGCCAGGTCAGTAGTGGAAGGCTGCTCTCTCAGCTCCAGGGACCAGGGGCTCTGAGTGCTGGGCTCCTTGCACGCACCTGCAGCTCAGCTAGAGGCCTTGGGAGTGACAGGTGCTCTTCTCACTGACCCTGCCTTTTGGAAAATGACTAATACAGGAGCTCAGCTCTAGAGTCTGTGAGGAAGATGAAGATGACTTAGCGTCAAAACATCCTTAAACTCGTTAAATTATAAAAACAGAGTAGTTGATGGTGGACATATAACCTTGTATATTACCATCGTGCATACCAGTGAGAACCATCAATCTAGTCAACAGGAAGTAAGGAAGGAGAGATGGAAGGAGGCAGGGAGAGAAGGGAGGGCAGGAAGGTCTGTGTACAGACGTGAGCTTTCATACCTTTCTACCATTAAGATAACACCCAGATTCCTGGTGGACACTAGGCAGTGTCCTAGTCTAAAGTGTTCCTGTTTATGGTAAG
Organism: Capricornis sumatraensis; assembly: GCF_032405125.1. NCBI lineage: Eukaryota > Metazoa > Chordata > Mammalia > Artiodactyla > Bovidae > Capricornis > Capricornis sumatraensis. Next base: position 21,213,498 of record NC_091071.1, on the reverse strand, counting down.
GACTTTCTTCATTCTTTTAAAATACTAAGCCTTTCTATATGTTAGTCAGTATTTGATCCCTGTGAAAATTGAGTGATTAGAATCATGTCTTCTGAAGGTTGGATTCTAAAGTCAGCATAAGAACATGTATGATGTGATTCCTTTTCTGGGAATCATTTGCTAGGAATCAGAATGGAAGAAAAGTCAAGGGTTGGCTGAGACATTCAAGCGTAGAGGAAATGAGGACAGATATATTGGCACAAAGAATGCCAAGTCAGGATGGAGAGGGAGGTGAGTGGATTAAGAGGGTGAAGGGAAAGCAGAGGGTGGTTCTTCATCGACGTGTCAGCTGGACGAGGGGCCTTGTTTGTCATCTGTCAGAGGAAAGATGGGGAAAGTAAGTCGTGTCTGTCACCCATTGTCCACAGAAGAGAGCTGGCCCTTTAGCGCTGCCCACTGAGATGTCAGCTCAGGTGCATGGTGGGAGTTCCCGGCACAGCCCTTTCTGACCTGTATTCTTCCACCATAGGAACTTCACGCTTTTCCACCATCCAATGTATGGGAATTGCTACACATTCAACAACAGGCAAAATGAGACTATCCTCAGCACCTCCATGGGAGGCAGTGAATTTGGTAAGAAAACCTGCATCAGGGGGCTCCTGGGGTGCTCTAATGACAAGCTTGCTGGCAGCGGGACAGTTGGGGTGCTTGAAGCCTTCCAGAGATACAGGCTCTCCCTAACCTGGCCAGAAACTGGGGATACAACTTTTTATCATCCGTGTCGATTCTTTCCTTCTCTATCAGAATCTGTTTTCTTTTTTGACATCTCCTCTTTGCTTTTGAGAGAGCAACAGGGACAACTCTGGTGTTTCTTCACCTGGGGAAACCACTCAGGTTTAAGTTTGTAGCTGGAGTGAGTAATGCCGAGCTGGCAGCTTCTGAATGGACTTAAATCCAGATGTGCTGAGCAGGAGATTAGAGAGGCCAACATACCTTTATCTTGATTAAGATGACAGATTTTGGAGTCAAAACCCACTCTGTCATTCACTGTGCAGCCCAGTGAAAGTTTACTCCCCTTCATTTATTATAAAGCGGGAATAACAATGGTATTGATAATAGAAGGTAATTGAGAAGTCAAAATATGAAAAGCAGTTAGAATAAGACCTGACACACACTGTATTCATTTGGTCGGGCTGCCATAGCAAAATATTATAGATGGGTGACTTAAACAATGGATGTTTAGAAACTCATGGTCAAGCTGCTGGCAAATTTGGTCCTGGTGAGGACTCTCTTACTGGCTTGCAGTTGGCCACCTGTCCCTGTCCTCACATGGCCTCTCTCTGCAGGGGGAAAGCTGTGTTGTCTTTTCCTCTTCTTATGAGAACACCAATCCTATGGGATTAGGGTCCACCCTTATGACTTCATTTAACCTTAATCACCTGCCTAAGGCTGATTCTCCAAATACAATCACAGTGGGGATTAACACTTCAATAAATAGGGTGGAGGGTGGTCTGCAGAAAGACGCACGATTCAGTCCAGAACACACACTAAGCACACAATAAATGCTAGTTGTGGTTGTCATCACTACTGTTACTGCCGTTACCACCATTGCTGCTGCTGCTACTATTACCACCCAAAACTACTGCCTCCAATATTACCATTATTGCTACTCTACTACCGTGACTTTCGTAGAGAAGGCAGGAACTCAACCAATTGGTCTATCTTGAAAGATTCTAAACAAATTGAACATGATTTGATATATAGATATGCTCCTATAAGAAGAGGCAAGGTCTTAGGAAGGAAAACCCAGTTGGACTCCTCCTCTTTGTTACTGCACAGTCTGTGTTCTTACCACACCTGCAAGAAACCATAACTCAGGGAACATACGTCAGTGGGAAGAAGTAGTCTGGGAACTGTTGCACAATCCTGACTCTGCTGCATTTGAGCTTTGTGACCCTGAGCAAATCACTTCTGCACTCGGGGGTTTGATTCCTTTAGTTACAAATAGAGTGAAGGCAAAAGGAGAAGGGGACGGCAGAGGATGAGATGGTTAGATAGCATCACCGACTCAATGGACAGGAAGCTGAGCATCCTCCAGGAGATGGTAAAGGACAGGGGAACCTGGTGGGCTACACACAGTCCATGGGATCGTCAAGAGTCAGACACAACTTAGCGACTAAACAGCAACAGAAAGAAGTAAAAATAATTTTAAAAATTCTCTTCTTTCAGCTCACATAGGCCCTGCTCATTTGCTCATTTGTTTATCAAATGATTATTGAGTATCCTGTGTATGTCAGGCCCTCTTCCAAATGTTATGGACCCAGTGGTGAATAACACAGATGTCATCCCTGCTTTCAAGGAGCTTGTATTTTGTTGGAGAGAGACAGATAAATGAGTAAACAAGCACATAGACATTATCTGGTTATCAATCCTAGGTTTACACCTCAAGAATTACCCCGCACAAGGGCTGAGTTGAGATGGGAATTTTATTTCAGATAAGGAGGTCCAGAAAGGCCTCTGGGATGAGGGTTATTTGAAGAGGAGAAGATGTATGATACGGTCCATTGAGGAGTGTTTGAGCACTAGTAAGTCCGAGAACCTCAGTGAGGAAATGGATTTGGTGTGCTCTGGAAACAGAAAGATGACCAGTGTGCTTAGAGCTTCCTGATGGAGGGGGAGAGTGGGATGAGAAGGAAGGCATCACCATATGAGAGCTCGTCAGGTTTCTGGACAGTATTTTATGGCGTCCCCGTGTATGCAATGAGATGCCTCTGAGGAGTTTCAGACAAGGGAGTGACCTGATTTTAAAAGGTCCCTCTGGCTGCTTGGCTCAGATTAGACACAGGTGCAACAGTAGGGTCAGGGAGAGGATTTAGGGCAGTGATCAGATGCACTACTGGTATCTCAGCCACAGCCCTGCACATCCCTTTGGGTGCCCAGCAGAACTCCCCATCTTAAAGAGCCACAAGGAGGTTCACGTCTTAGGCCAGGTAGCAAAACTTGTGCTTAGCAAAGCTGCAGTCGTGACACTGCTCCTGAGCCCTATTTTGAGCTAAGCTCTGGAAACAGAGGAGTGAAAAGTCAGGCTCCCCTCATGGAGCTTCCCATTTTGCTCTTGTCCACTTTTCACTTGTAGGAAATGCCTGGGTCTTGGATTTGAGACTCCCAGAGTGGTGGGAGAGGTAAGCTACCAGCAGGGAATCTTCTCCTGGCTTTTGACCACAATGGGCTGCCTTGTCCTTCCAGGGCTGCAGGTCATCCTGTACATAAATGAAGAAGAGTACAACCCCTTCCTGGTGTCCTCCACCGGGGCTAAGGTGATTGTCCATCGGCAGGACGAATACCCCTTCGTGGAGGACGTGGGAACGGAGATTGAGACGGCCATGGCCACCTCCATAGGAATGCACCTGGTAAGAGAACGCTCTGATTTCCATCTGCTTGGCAAGGAGGACAGCTTTTATTGAAGGATAATCAGTGAGGTGGAACTTATGGAAAAGTGTATTGGTTTTAAGAGGAAGCAAAGTCTTGTGTTTTCCAATGATCACTCAAATGGTCACTCTCTGAGTTACACTAAGGGCTGTCTTTATGTCTTCTGTGTGGATCAACAAGGACAGGACACCATTTAGGATAAGAATTGAAGGAACCTTCCTTGTTTCAGAGACAGGCATCCACGTTTACAAAACCTGTGCTGGAAGCAAGGCATCAGATACTAATGATGTATTTGTCAGTAATATAAATGGAGCAGATTTATACCTTCCTGGGCCACCTACAGGCCAATGGAGCATGTAAACCACTATTGGAAAGTCACTGGGCCTTCACAGGTCTATTTAGTCCCTCCTACTTCCATCAGTTTCAGCTCATGTACCAAGAATCCCCCTTCTCTCAAGTCTTTGACCTTCTCTGAGCTCACTGGGTGCTGAGAACACTCATACCTGTCAACAGGAGCACATCTGGGCTGCAGAGTCCAATTCTTGGGTTGGCCATGCCCAATGGAAGTAGAAGGGCAAGGTGAGGGGTGTCCAAGGACACCCCTGGTCACGTCACTGCTTGTATAGTCTCCTGTTTGCAGGCCTGGGTCTCTTTATGCCAGTCTCTCTCTCACACTAACAACATAACTATTAAGTACTTATTTCAAAGGAGTATATGTACAAAGTCAGTACAAGGGTCCTACCGTGCAGACGCACCTCTCCTATCCCTGACCGCTGGTCTCCTCCTTCCTCCACAGGCAGCTATGTCTGTTGCTTCCATGACTCAGGAGGGAGTTAAAGTCTTCTTCAAGCCTGTGTATAGGTGTAATCATTTCTTTTTTGCAAATGCAAAATACTGTTCTGCCCCAAATTTTCACTTGATAGTATAGCTTGGAAATAGTTCCATAGCAATACACATAGATTCTGCCTCATTCTTCTTAAAGACATAATATCCCATTGTGTGGGTAAGTTATTGAAGCAATTCTCTGTTGATAGACTTGAGCTTGTTTCCAGGTACAACTGAAAACAATGGTGCAGTGGGATGTGTAGTCATCCAGTTACTTCTTAGAAGTATATCATTCAAGACGTAGACTAGCCAAATTGCCCTCCAATGATGTTGTACCAAAACAGGCATTAAGCAATGTTAAATCTTTGCTAATTTAAGAAAAAATGGCATCTATTATAAGTTTAATTGACAGTCATTCTTAGTGGTATTTTTTCACCTATTTATGGAGGGGAAAAATCTCTCCTTGTGAACCCTTTGTTCATGCCTTTGTTTATAGCCAACCTTCACATTCCAAGGGCTTCCCTTGTGACTCAGCTTGTAAGGAATCAATCTGAAATGCGGGAGACCTGGGTTTGATCCCTGGGTTGGAAAGATCCCCTGGAGAAGGGAAACGTTACCCTCTCTAGTATTCTGGCCTGGATAATTCCATGGACTGTATAGTCCACGGGGTTACAAAGAGTTGAACATGACTGAGCAACTTTCACTTCACTAATGCCCCACATTAAGCCTCTTACCCTTTATACCTCACAAATTTTTCCTCTAGAGCAGTGGTCTCCAAACTTGATTGATCATCAGATTCAGATCTACTGAATCAATCTCTCTGAGAGATGAGCCCAAGGATCTGTATTTTTATCGAACCCCAGAGGTCATTCCAGGAGGCAGCAAACTCAGGAACCTCGGCTTTAGAAACCTGAGTAGTTTAGAATGAAAGAAGAAGAAAAGTGTGTCTTCCTAAGAGAAAGTAGAGCTAGGATGACACCAGAGCTTTAGCACAGCCATAAATGTTGTCTCCGATGTGGTACAAAGTCACATGATGGGCATTGGACCTTATCTATCTATCCATTATCTATTCATCTAACAAGCATTTGCTGAGCACTTCATGTGTGTTAGATACTGGAACGACATCAGTGTCCCCAGAACTGTCCCTGTTCTTTTAGACTTTGGGTCTAGCAGAGAGAATTTATAATAACAAACCAAAAACCACATAGGTGAATAACTATAATCATCATAGGTGCTGAGAAGGATAAATACAGGATGCATGAGAGCATATCACAGAGATGCCTGATATAGGGCTTTTTATGGGGGGGAAGTGGAGAGTTCGAGGGGTGCTTTCCTGACGAAGTGGTATTTAAGTTGGGAGAGCAGAGTTGCTGAACAGGGATCTGTGGCTTCAGTGCCTCACCATGCCCCGTTCAAGAGCAACCTTGAACAAGAGAAAGCATGGGGATGGTCATCTGGGAGCCCCAGAGCTCAAAGGAGCCATGTCACATAGGGGCTTTGTTCAACGTGGGCAGTTTGTTCCACATGGGAAGTGTTGTGTACCAACTTGGCCTGTGTGGATACTGATGGCCCAGGAAAAAAATCTTGAGCCCCAGCTTGCTCAGACTGTGATTTGAAAACACTTTAGGTTCCTACTTAAGGAACTAGGTCTGTGATTCCTGTCTTAACCAGCAGATTACAAAACTCCCCGATCAGAACAGTAAGCATTTTGATCCAGTGTTCCCCCCGGCAGTTTTGTACTTGAAGAAGCACCTGGAATTTACAGCACATTCTTACAGCACGTGCTCTTCTTCCCTCCTGCCTGTTACAGTGTCTGCAAACTTAGAGCTTGGGAAAGTATGAGAACCAAGGGAATTGCCCTCTGGTTTTCTTCTCTGAGCTTAAGAATGCCCATCACATTGTTAAGCAAATGCTCCCTTTAGCAATGATGGGTAAACAAAGACATGGGTGGGTTTTCTGCTACACCTAACTTGAGATGTACAAAATGAAAGCCACAGAGCAGGGTCAGGCAGCTCTGGTTCTGATTTATGAGCGTTTAAGACAACAACAACAAAAACAAAGATTACTGAGAGGTCACCAGAGGGTCATTAAGAATAAGTCCAAACACACTAGACTTCCTTCCTTTCTCCTTTATTTTTTAGGTAGGTAGTTATTTACTTTTGAGAAGCATGTTAAACTGGTGGACTCAGTTGGTTAGGCAGCTGGTTAACAAATCTTCTTTCATTCATTGAGGGACTCTGTGCCCAAAGCACTGGATATTCAGAGATGGGTATATCAGAGTACCTACCTTCAAAATTCACCTTTAAGAGAAGATAACACAGCTTTGCAATACAGGTCCAAGCTCTGTGGGAATAGGGACCATTTCTATCTGTTCCCAGGCTCAGTTCTTAGGGCATAGTAGATCCTCCGTAAATATTTCTGGATGGCTGGATGAACGGGAGCCAGGACCAAAGTTGTTGGTCTAGGCTTTCTAGATGATGATTTCTTAAGGACAAATGTCAGGCAAATAGAATCAGGAAAGGCTACTCCAGACAAAGGGCACAGCAATTACAAAGGGGGTTGCAGAAAGGATTTGAAGTCTCATTTCAAAATGATTCAAAATGTAGTGAATCATTTCCAAAAACTGCTTTGAAGCACACTCAAAATGCTAGAGGCAGTCGAGTATTTACAGTAATACTAAAAAGAAATTATGACTCCCTCACTGAGGCGATGGCTGTGGGGATGAGCAGAAGTGACTGGATTTGAGAGATATTACAGTGTGGAAGCAACAGTGCTGGACGACCAAGGTCATCAGGGAAAGGCCAGGGGAAGTTAGATCCATATTTAGGCTCTGACTTGGGTATTGGGTTGAATGGAAGTACCAGGTTCTGAATTAGGGAATACAAGAAGAGTAGGGTTCAGGGAGAAAATGACCACTTCAGTTTGGCACATACCCAAGGTGTAACTTTGGGAAATCATTCTGAAAACGTCCAGTGATTAGATGCTCTAAGCCTGGAGCTCAGGAGAAAAATCCAGAAGCAATGGCGGGGTGGGGATTGCATGTAACACAGTTCTAGAGTTAGAAATAAATGCCATCTCTCAAGACCTGAGACAGAACGCAGATGTTTAAGGGCCAAGCAGAGAGGAAATGGAGAAATAGAGGCACCAAAGCAGCAGCAGAAGCTGGAAAGGCTTGGTGTCAAAGAAATGAAGATAGTTTCAAGGAAGGTGTGAGCTAGAAGTGCCAAACACGGTTGCGCCATCAGGCAAGATAGAGGGTAAAAGCTGTTTTCTGGGTTTGGCAACCAAGAGGTCACTGGTTCTTTGCCAGAACAGTTTTCAGTGGAAGGAGTGGAACAGAAACCAAAGTACAACAGGTTGGATCATGAATAGGAGATGAGGAAGAGGACAAAGGCAAATTCACCTAGAGGGGTGCGGATCAGGCCCTGAAGAGGGGCGAGACTTCACTGTCACTGCAAGCCCTACTGCACATTCTTATCTTAAAGCACCCGCTTCTTTTCACAAGCATGTTTGTAACAGGGATTAAGGGCTCAGACTCTGGAGCCAGACAACTAGGATCCAAACCCCAACTTTGCACTTGGGCCGTGTGACCTCTGTGTCTCAGTCACCTCATCTGTGAAATGGGGATGATAGTAATATTGCTGTACAGGCTGGTGAGAATTCAGTGAGCTGATTCATGCCAAACAGTGCTTGGCATGTGTTGAGTGCTCCAAAAATATTGGCTATTACTATACACCCTTCTTTTTTTTTTTAAAAAAAAGAAGAGATGTGAAAGGATGGAAAAATAAGCATTACTGGAGATTTTTCTTGTCCTTCCTGACACCCCCATTCTTTATGAGTGAGATATTGTTCTCTTCCATATAGTATTTAGAAGGCGTGCTAATGATTTGCCATATGTGTTACAAATATCTTTCCCAGTTTGTGCTTTCATTTTAGTTATCATTATGCTACCTTTTTCACAGGCAAAAAAACATCAGGTGTTTATATAGTCAAAGTCTTCGGTTTCTTCTTTAGTTATTATGTTTATTGAGTATTTTTCCTCCTTGAGATCAGATACTGAGCTGAATTTCCTTCCAGTTATTTCATTATTTCATTTACTAGTTTAACCCACTAGAATTTCTATCTCCGCAGGATTTGAAATTGAGATAGGATTTATTACTTCCTCCAAATTCTTAACAAGTAGTCCTAACTTCATATGTTGAATGGTTCTTTTTCCTCCACTGATTAGGACATAAATTCTTATAATTTATTAGCATCTAGGAATTATCTCATAACTTATTACAATATAAAAACAGAACAAAAGAAAAGAGATTTAAAGCACCCATAACTCCATCTAGGGTTTCCTGTTGCCCTTGGGCGTTTCCCTGACACAGTTCAGACTTTACAGGGGTGAGCTAAGGACTCCTGTGTGACTTCCCTCCTCCCCCAGAATTCTCAGAAGGAAGCAGATAGGACCTGGTTTGAGAAAAATGAGTCCTGTTTCCACATACACCCACATACAACACATGTGCACACATACGCCTAATCACACCCACACACACCTATCTATCTATCTGTTTAAACTTCACACACTCTCTCACACACACACACATATATTCATTCACATTTTGGGGTCCCTAGGGATCAGGACAGAAGCCAAAATCTTTCCCCACCCTGCCCATGTCAGCAGTTCTGGAAAGCTGACAGGGAAAAGAAGAAATGAAAGGCGAGGGGGTAAGCGGGGGAGAGAGTGAGAGAAAGCCAGGGCTCTGTCCAGGTTCCTCTGACTGAGGCTCCAAGAAGCTGAAGACATCTATTCCACTCTAAAAAGGCCATTTGCCCTACCTGCCCCAGCCCCAGGTGTTTTAGGAAATAGCCTGAAATAACCCAGTTTGATAAGCATCCTTCAGAGTAGAGGGCCATTGAATACTCAAAAAGCATAACAATCACAATGTTATGACTTTCTCACAATCAGTTTCCTGGAAGTGGTCCTCAGGCTGATTCTCAAAGTAGAAGGAGCCCCAGCTGCCTTTGCCAACTGCACAGGGCTTACCTGCATGGACAGACCTTCTCCTCCAGATTTCAGGGTACTGAACGATCCCCGCAGGCAAATAGAGCCCAGGGCTGACACTCGGGGCTCTGTAGCCAGTTTAGCAGGACGTGGGGGCTCCAAGGGACACCTGATCGGGAGTGTGCGGCTTGGAGAAGCTTAGAGGGTAGCGTTGGGTGAAGGTGCCCTTGAGGGAAGCCACTGCTTGGCATCTCTGTGCCCATTTCCCAGCCTAGCCCTGGCATGTACTGGAAGCTCTGAATCTGTTTGTTTCCCAGCTATTAGAGGAATGAAGTAAGTCTGTTTATTCTATACTGACACGGAAAGACACACACTCTTTGTTATGAATGAGAAAAGGATATTGTAGGGCAAGGGAACATGTGAATCTTTGTGTCTGGATCTCAGGATGGAAATCTGACCTGTTGCAGTAGGTGCCCAGGGGAAGAGAGGAAATCAGATGGTTACTTTCCTCTCTGCTTCTTCTGTTTAAATGTTTTAAAATGAGCACTGTCTTTTGCCCTGGAGGTTCTTGCAGTTAATTGAGGAAGACTAATGGATCAACAGATGAATTATAATACAAACAGAAAGAGATTATAGCCCCTTGAGTTGACTATAGTTTCTGTCTGTACCAAACTTCTTGATTTTTTTCCCCCTACCCCACCCACCCTCAACTGTCTTTCTCTCTATTCAGCCACTCTTCAAAGAAAAATGAAATTTCTTCCCTCCCATAAATCTGACATCCATTTGCCCTTTACCCTCCCCATCTCAAAAAAAAAAAAAAAAAAAACACACCTTTGTACACATACACACACACACACAAACCAAATCCTAGCTATGAGTTGGTCACAAATTATATTCTATAGTTGCTCCCCCTTGGGAGACATTATCCTTCTTTTCCCCTAATTGTCTTGTCTGGATTGTTCCTTTGTAGTGACAAATATTAAGCTAGAACCAAATGTGTAAGCCATAATAAAAAACATAATTTAATAAGGCTTTCAAATAGTGAGTTGCAATGTTCTTACCTCTTCTGATCAGGGTATCATTCTATAATGCTGGGCATTCTTTGGTCCTCCCTAAGAAAGTCCATTTTTCCAAGTCACTTTCTGGGACCAAAAGGTAAGAAGATAGGAAATGAGTCCTTTGCTGAGACAAGAATCCCATGCAGCACAGTCACTGCTCATCTAATCCCTCCTGCCCCATCCCCATGGATTCTCCAGCGGCTCACTACTATTCAGGAAACCAAATCCAAACCCACGTTTCTCAGCAGTATAGGAGACTGCCACAATTTGTCCTTTGCGTCCCTCTCAGACGTCATCTCCTGCGACGGCTCTCCCTTTCACCATGGTCCAGCCACCCTGGCCCTCTCCCGCCTCTGCTCTGGCTGCTCCTTCTGCCTAATCCTCTTCCTACGTTTCTTGACAAGTCTAGCTCTTTCCTGCCATTCCATGTCTTCCCTAATCACTTTTGGAAAGGTTGTCCCCTCCTCCGAACCCTTCCAGTTTCTACCTAGTTCCATTGATCACTATAAAAAATTATTCAAAATGATTTATTTGCTCTTTGGTCATCGGTCTACTCCATTAGAATGTGAGCCCCAGGAAAGCAGGGAACTTATTTCGATCATTGTGGATTCCATAGTGCTCACAAGAGGGCTTCCCTGGTGGCTCAGTGGTAAAGAATCCAACTACCAATGCAGGAGATATGGGAGACTCAGGTCAATCCCTGGGTCGGGAAGATCCCCTGGAGAAGGGCATGGCAATCCACCCCAGTATTCTTGCCTGGAAAATCCCATGGACAGAGGAGCCTGGCAGGCTACAGTCCATGGGGATGCAAAGAGTTGGACATGACTAAGCGACTGAGTGACATAGTGCCTAGAATAGCATCAAGCTCCTAGTAGGTGCTCAATAAATATTTGTTAAATGAATGAGTGGGTGGTTGCTCAGCTCCTAGAAGCTGCTAGCAATGCCCCTTGTCTGGGTCCTGGAGGGGTGCAGGGCTGAATACGTGCTTCTGTGATTACAGACGGAGTCCTTCAAGCTGAGTGATCCCTACAGCCACTGCACGGAGGACTGGAGTGACGTGCAGATCACAAACATCTACAATGCCACGTATTCCCTCCAGGTACAGGCTGGAGGCAGCACCCAGCCCTGGGCTGTGGTCTGGACCCAGGAGACAGAATTATATATAGGTTGGGGTGTGTCTGGGACCAGGAACTGTGGTGAGAATCCTGGGGTTCATCCAAAGATCTCAAGAACAAATGATGCCAGCTGGTTCCAGTCCTCTTCAACCCACCTGTAACCAGAGCTTAGTCGAGGTTTGCCTGGAACAGAACGTACAGCTCAACAAACCTGCTTCCTAAATCAGCCTTGGCAAATGCGAGACAGGAGGAGGAGGCAGTCTGGGAGGGGTTGGCTAAGGGGTGCCTTTCATCCGCTGACAGCTTTGGACAAGTTGTGTGCTCCTCAGTAGCCACCAGGGGAGTTTGGATTGGATCAGGGACTGCTAATCGGTGGTTTCCAGGCCCCTTCCAACCTGCCCACCTGGTTTTTCACCTGGTTTAAAAGTCGGGGAATTTCATAAGAAAATCCAGATTTCTAGCTTCTCTTAAAAAATAAGATCTGGTAACAGTGGGCCCGTATTCCTACAGGATAAACAGTGGATAGAGTGGCCTTATCAAATGAGACACGTTCTTTGGTTCCTTTCAGTCTCCACCACCCATTAGTTATTACCTTCATTGACCCTTGGATGCTATCACCTGTTACACCTTGTCTTCTGTTCTGCGAGTCTGCCCTTCGCTTCCCACCAGGACACCTAGAGAGTCAAATGAGAATCACCCAGCAGAGCAGAAGGACCAGGCGCCCTCTGCCCTGAATCCTCTAGCTTCTATCAGAGCTGAGCTGAGAGGTGGTGGAGACACTATGAAAAGAGACTAGTGGTCAGACAAGGTCTGCTTGTAAGAAATAGAGATGCAATCACACTGACATTAAGACAGAAGAAAAAGAAAAGTCAGCTCAGTGGAAAGACACTCGGGATAATATTTAGTGAGAAACTAGCATTTATAAACACTTTACATCTTTCGATTCATATCACAACCACCTCATGAAGTAGGTCCTGTTACACTGATTTCAAAAATGAAGAAAACAAAGCATCAGAGAGTTTAAGTAACTCACCTGAGGTCACACAACTGGGAGGTGGCAAAGCTGATATATGAACTCAAGTAGCCTGACTTCCAAGCCCCCAGTGTTAGCTCTTATGGCTCTAAGCTTTGTGGATATCGTGGTACCTTAAGATCCCCAGGGATCCTGCGTGGAGGGCGTGCAGCTGAAAATTGGAAAGTTGGAGACTGTGTTTGTTTCTGTTTCTTGGCACCTGCTCCAAGTTCCCCACTTACCTCTGGGTCAGCACTCACGTGGTGGCAAATGACCACCCCAGGCCCTCTCTAGCTCATCCTGGCCTCCACATCTCAAATTCCCAGTATGTTTTCTAGCTTTGTCCCTTTGACCCTATCAGCTAGGACATGAGGGGTACGTTTATGCTGTCTGCCGAGGCTGTGGGAGGTTGACCCCCTCTGACTGGGGGATATAGGGAGGGGAGGTCTCTGGCAGCCACAGGCAAGGAGGTTGAGGGAACTCCTGGGTCTTGTCTTTCAGATCTGCCTTCACTCGTGCTTCCAGGCAAAGATGGTAGAGAACTGTGGGTGTGCCCAGTACAGTCAGCCTCTACCTCAGGGAGCTGACTACTGCAACTACCAGCAGCACCCCAACTGGAGTGAGTGAGACACCAACACCCCCCACCTTGCACACCCCAGGAGCAGGGTCAGCCCCACCCTGGCAATAGCTAAGGCACTCCCAGGACCCTGCCCTGATGGCCTTTGACCTGAGGGACACAGAGAGATATTAACCAGTTTCACTCATGTTGTGAAACCTGGCTTGAATTCCACTTTCTGATTAAGGACCAAATGCTACACCCCAGCTTTTGCTAAGTCCCTGATCCCCTCTGTCAACTCCAGGAGGTAGGGACTATTGATAGTGTCCTTCCTTTCACAGAATAAATAACTGAGGCTCAAAAAGGTTAAGCAACTTGCCCAAGATCACACAGCCAGGGTCTAACAAAGCTAGACCCAAGGCAAGGACTGCCAACCCATCCCACTTCCAGCTAATGTTCTTAACTGTGGCAATTTTCCGTCTCTCAAAATCACAAGGTAGCAATTGTTTCCAGAGAACTAGTATTTGTAGAAAGTGGAAGGTGAAATCATTAAAAGGAGACTGTGGGGGTATTGGGCTTCCCAAGTAGCTCACTGGGTAAAGAAAATGCCTGCCATGCAGGAGAGGCAGGCAGATGCAGGTTCGATCCCTGGGTCAGGAAGATCCCCTGAAGGAGGGCATGGAAACCCACTCCAGTATTCTTGCCTGGAGAATCCCATGGACAGAGGAGCCTGGCAGGCTATGGGCCATGGGGTCGCAAAGAGGCAGACATGACTGAAGTGACTAAGCATGCATGCATGGGGGCATCACTGGGAAACCCTAGAAAGGGCCCTGTGGCCCCAAAGTTCATATCTCCCCACACCCCGTTCCTCAGTGTACTGCTACTACCAACTGCATCAGGCCTTCGTCCGGGAAGAGCTGGGCTGCCAGTCGGTGTGCAAGGAAGCCTGCAGGTGCGTGGACCCGAAAGGGTGGGATGAACACGGCTGGGCTGGGCCAGGCCACCCACACTCACTCTATGCCCTTCTCCGCTTAGCTTTAAGGAGTGGACACTGACCACCAGCCTGGCACAGTGGCCATCAGAGGTCTCCGAGGTAAGTTCTCTGCCCACTCTTCCCCCCCAGAAACTTCGGCCTGTAGCCTGAGGTCCTGGCTGTGTCTTCTGGCCTCAGGGGTGATCCACAGGGAAGGCCCATGTCAGGAGCTGGGGCTGAGAGGAGAGAGCAGACAGGCCGGCTCTGGCCTCTCCAGGCATCCCCAGGCCACTTCTTTCTCCACCACAGAAATGGTTGCTGTCTGTTCTCACCTGGGACCAAAGCCAGCATATAAAGAAGAAACTCAACAAGTAAGTTGATCTCTGCCCTGCTTCCTCTGCTCCTGCCCACCCTTGTTCCAGCCTCCTCACTTGATTCCTCCATGCCAAACCCTCTCCTTTTCATTCATTCACTCCTTCACTCATTCCTTTATTCAACAGATATTTCTTGAGTCTTATCATGAGGTAGGCCCTGCTCTAGGCTAAGGGCTCTCAACTGTTTGACCACAACCCACAGCATGAATTTATTGATACTTTTCCCATTGCGGTGCATTGAATACACTGCCAAAATAAAACTATCATGAAACAGTACTCTTTTATGATGTACAGGGCATTCAGGCTGCTTCTCAGACGTTGCACACTTGTATACCAAACCATCCAACTCGTGTACCAATTGTTTACAACCGTCCGATGGGTCACAGCATAATTCCAAATGCTTAGTGCCTATATCAGTTGATAAAAATTTTGAATCTCTCTGTGGAGGCAACCTGATCTTTTATATTTCACTTTGTAAAAGGTACTAGTAAGACTCAGTACATTTATTTTCATGATTTCCTGATGTATCTTGACACACTTGGAAAAATACTCTTTTAAACCTTGCAGCTTCTAATCACACTTGATTTTCCTTATCAAAATTAACTTAGAAGAGACTTTTAGCAAAAATCACCCAGGCCAGAGTTCAAGGATCTCAACAGATGCAGACAAAGGTGGAGCAGGTGGGTGTGGGATTGCCATGTAAACTAACATTTCTCTGGGTCATTACTGTTTACATGGTTCTCTACCCCAGTTTGGTCTCCAGCATCTTATTTAATGTCCACTAGGCGAGGTGTGAGGTGCTGGGGGATGCCGTGATAACCAAGCAGACACGATACTTGCCTCCAAGGTACTTCAGTTCAGTTCAGTTCAGTTCAGTCGCTCAGTCGTGTCTGACTCCCTGCGACCCCATGAATCGCAGCACACCAGGCCTCCCTGTCCATCACCAACTCCCGGAGTTCATTCAAACTCACATCCATCGAGTCGGTGATGCCATCCAGCCATCTCATCCTCTGTCTTCCCCTTCTCCTTCTGCCCCCAATCCCTCCCAGCGTCAGAGTCTTTTCCAATGAGTCAGCTCTTCCCATGAGGTGGCCAAAGTACTGGAGTTTCACCTTCAGCATCATTCCCTCCAAAGAAATCCCAGGGCTGATCTCCTTCAGAATGGACTGGTTGGATCTCCTTGCAGTCCAAGGGACTCTTGAGAGTCTTCTCCAACACCACACTTCAAAAGCATCAATTCTTCGTCACTCAGCTTTCTTCACAGTCCAACTCTCACATCCATACATGACCACTGGAAAAACCATAGCCTTGACAGGACGGACCTTAGTCGGCAAAGTAACGTCTCTGCTTTTGAATATGCTATCTAGGTTGGTCATAACTTTCCTTCCAAGGAGTAAGTGTCTTTTAATTTCATGGCTGCAGTCACCATCTGCAGTGATTTTGGAGCCACCAGAAATAAAGTCTGACACTGTTTCCACTGTGTCTCCATCTATTTCCCATGAAGTGATGGGACCAGATGCCATGATCTTCGTTTTCTGAATGTTGAGCTTTAGGCCAACTTTTTCACTCTCCTCTTTCACTTTCACCAAAAGGCTTTTGAGTTCCTCTTCACTTTCTGCCATAAGGATGGTGTCATCTGCATATCTGAGATTATTGATATTTCTCCCGGCAATCTTGATTCCAGCTTGTGCTTCTTCCAGCCCAGCATTTCCCATGATGTACTCTGCATATAAGTTAAATAAGCAGCCTTGTTTAAATAAGCCAAGTTAAATATACAGCCTTGACGTACTCCTTTTCCTATTTGGAACCAGTCTGTTGTTCATGTCCAGTTCTAACTGCTGCTTCCTGACCTGCATATAGATTTCTCAAGGCAGGTCAAGTGGTCTGGTATTCTCATCTCTTTCAGAATTTTCCACAGATTATTGTGACCCACACAGTCAAAGGCTTTGGCATAGTCAATAAAGCAGAAATAGATGTTTTTCTGGAACTCCCTTGCTTTCTCGATGATCCAGCGGATGTTGGCAATTTGATCTCTGGTTCCTCTGCCTTTTCTAAAACCAGCTTGAACATCTGGAATTTCACAGTTCACATATTGTCAAAGCCTGGCTTAGAGAATTTTGAGCATTACTTCACTAGCATGTGAGATGAGTGCAATTGTGTGGTAGTTTGAGCATTCTTTGGCATTGCCTTTCTTTAGGATTGGAATGGAAACTGACCTTTTCCAGTCCCGTGACCACTGCTGAGTTTTCCAAATTTGCTGGCATATTGAGTGCAGCACTTTCATAGCATCATTTTTTAGGATATGAAATAGCTCCACTGGAATTCCATCACCTCCACTAGCTTTGTTCATAGTGATGCTTTCTAAGGCCCACTTGACTTCACATTCCAGGATGTCTGGCCCTAGGTGAGTCATCACACCATCATGATTATCTTGGTCATGAAGATTTTTTTTGTACAGTTCTTCTGTGTATTCTTGCCACCTCTTCTTAATATCTTCTGCTTCTGTTAGGTCCATACCATTTCTGTCCTTTATCGAGCCCATCTTTGCATAAAATGTTCCCTTGGTATCTCTAAGTTTCTTGAAGAGATCTCTAGTCTTTCCCATTCTGTTGTTTTCCTCTATTTCTTTGCATTGATCACTGAAAAAGGCTTTCTTATCTCTCCTTAGAGTCTAATAATAAAGATAGACTTTGATCAAATCATTGCAAACTGTTAAACCCCTGAGCCAAATATGATTCCACCAATATAACCTGTTATTTCCACCTTTTCCTGAGAGATCCAAAATTCTGGCAACATTAAACTTCCATTTTTGCAAAGCACCAAAGAGTACTGAGTACTGGCTACCTCTCTGGAATAAGCATGAATTTTCTAGCTTGCCACAGTCCTAACAGGAGGGAATTTAGTACAGTGAGTGGTTAAGAGCACAAACTATAAAGTCAGATATAGCTAGGTTTGAATATCAACTCTACCAGTCATGAGCTGTGTAGTCTTGGGCAAGTTACTCAACCAATCTGTGTCTCAATTTCCATGTCTATAAAATGGGGATCAGAGAAGGCAATGGCACTCCACTCCAGTACGCCTTATAGGGCTGTTGTGCAAATTAAACGAGTTAATTCACACAAGGTTCTTGGAAGAGTGCTTAGCAACACAGGAAGTGGTCAATAAATGCTAGCTGTTATTATGGTTCAGTTCAGTTCAGTAGCTCAGTCGTGTCCGACTCTTTGCGACCCCGTGAATCGCAGCACGCCAGGCCTCCCTGTCCATCACCAACTCCCAGAGTTCACTCAGACCCATGTCCATCGAGTCAATGATGCCACCCAGCCATCTCATCCTCTGTCGTCCCCTTCTTCTCCTGCCCCCAATCCCTCCCAGCCTCAGAGTCTTTTCCAATGAGTCAACTCTTCTCATGAGGTGGCCAAAGTACTGGAGTTTCAGCTTCAGCATCATTCCTTCCAAAGGAATCCCAGGGCTGATCTTCAGAATGGACTGGTTGGATCTCCTTGCAGTCCAAGGGACTCTCGAGTCTTCTCCAACGCCACACTTCAAAAGCATCAATTCTTCGTCACTCAGCTTTCTTCACAGTCCAACTCTCACATCCATACATGACCACTGGAAAGACCATAGCCTTGACTAGACGGACCTTTGTTGGCAAAGTAATGTCTCTGCTTTTCAATATGCTATCTAGGTTGGTCATATGTCTCCCAGACATGTTTTAGATTGCCATCAAACAATCACGATTGCAAGGTTTCGTTGTGGGAGGGCAGCTGTGGGGACTGATTTAGTCTAGAGCTGGGGAAATGGTTTTTGAGTGAAGGGATGGCTTGAGTGACCAGGTCCAGGCTGGAGATGTGCTCTGTGGTGCACAAGGAACCCTATAAACCAGGTTCTAAGACACCCTGTGGAGCTCAGAGCCTGGGCCTTGCTGGGGGCTGGGCCAGAGAGACACAGCCATGCTGAGGGACTGGCTATTTGCTAGAGTGCAAAAGCCTCCAACTCACCTTGGCATTGCCTATTGGAATTCTTACAGGACAGACTTGGCCAAACTCTTGATATTCTACAAAGACCTGAACCAGAGATCCATCATGGAGAACCCTGCCAACAGTGTGAGTGGCTCCCTTCTGAGACTGTCCCGGGTCTGCGACTTCGCCCATCTGCCTGGCCTCAGGGAGCAGAGTCAGACTGTGGGGGTCCAGCCCAAGCTAGTAGGGCCACCAAAGGCCAACCAGGCCTCAGATCAGAATGGGCAGGGTAGGAGGGGACAGACAGCCTGCCCTCATCTTCCCCAAACCTGTTCAGGGCCAGGGCTAACCAGTGGCTCCCTGGGGTCTCAGGGTCTTTGCAAGAAGCCAGCTTGGTGGGGATTCCCCCTTGATCATGTGGTTTGGCCTCCCTTGCAGATCGAGCAGCTTCTGTCCAACATTGGTGGCCAGCTGGGCCTGTGGATGAGTTGCTCCGTCGTCTGTGTCATTGAGATCATCGAGGTCTTCTTCATCGACTCCCTCTCCATCATTGCCCGCCACCAGTGGCACAAAGCCAAGGGGTGGTGGGCCCGGAGACGGGCACCCGCCTGCCCCGAGGCTCCCCACATCCCACAGGGCCGGGACAACCCCGGCCTCAACATAGACGATGACCTGCCCACTTTCACCTCTGCCTTGAGTCTGCCTCCAGCCCCAGGGCCCCAGGTGCCCGGCACACCACCCCCCAGATACAACACCCTGCGCTTGGAGAGGGCCTTCTCCAGTCAGCTAACAGACACCCAGGTGCCAGCTGAGTCCTGAGGCAGGGCGGGGAAGAAAGATGGAACCAAGACCACCAGCCACGGTTGAGAACTTAGTCTCCAGCACACAGTGGGTGTCTTCCCCCCGCTGAGCTTTTCAAAGACATTGTCTATGAGTCCGCTTTGAACGAGGTGGGCCTGGGTGTGTGCAGGGGACCGTCGGACCCCTCCCAGCCACATTCATAAGGGCCGCCTAGGACGAGCTAGATCCTGCAGGCCAAACCCCTTAGCACACCTGCTACGGAGAGAGATGGGGCCAAGGAGATGGGGCCGGCCTGGACAAAGGCCAGGAGTGAAGCCTGACAGAGTTCTTGGCCAGATCTTGAGAGAGAGAGAGTGAGAGACTCCTCCAAAGCACCAAGTTGGGGGTTTCAGCCACTCCTCCAGCCTGGGCTGGGGCCCAAGGATGTGACTTTACGTGTCGAGGCCTGACATTCACTGCTTGGTGCCAAAGATAGGAGGAAGCTCTGGGCCTGGAGCTGGAGCTGTTTGTGAGTAAACCATTCCTAGTTGCTGACATCAGAGAAGGCAATGGCAACCCACTCCAGTACTCTTGCCTGGAGAATCCCAGGGATGGCGGAGCCTGGTGGGCTGCGGTCTATGGGGTCGCACAGAGTCGAACACGACTGATGTGACTTAGCAGCAGCAGCGGTCGCTGACACTGGGGCAAGGTCTGCTCTGAGCCCTCAGGAGGGAGGTGGCTCAGGGTCCTTGGAGTGTTAGAGGGGAAGAGGGCCCTGTCGGGGCACCTAGGGGTGTGGCAGGAGGCCCTCACTCTGAGCTGGGGCGGAGAGGGGGGCATATTCTGGGCAGCTAAGCCAGTACTCTGGACCCTTAGCAGAGAAGGGCCAGTTAAAGGACTCTGTTGGCCACTCCTGTCCGGTGGTAGCCCAAGGCATGACTTCCTGATAACCCACCTCAGCTGCTTTTTCTCCAAGGCAGACCACCTTCCCCCACTGATGGCCTGCCCCTCAGTAGCAAGTCAGCCACGTGGACAGCTACCTCCTGCTATATCCACACCTTCCATGATGATGGGAGCTGACGTGTATTATGCACACAGTAGGTGCCCACTATCAGCTCAAGAACCATGTGCTGGCTGCTGCGCTCAGCACTTACAAAGATTGGCATAGGAGACTGCAAACTTCAACCCACAAGCCAAATCCTGTTTTTGCCTGTGACCTAAGAGTGATTTTGGCATTTTTTTAAATACTGTTAAAAATATCAAAAGAAGGACCATTTGTGACATGAAAACTATATGCAATTCAAGTTTCAGTGTCCATAATAAAGTTTTATTGGAACACAGTCATGCCCCTTTGTTCACTCATTGTGTATGGCTGGGTTACCACGGCGGGCAGAGGTAAGTGGCTGCTCTTGCAGCCCCCCAGGAGCCTGAAGTATTTATTCCCTGGCCTTGTACAGAAAAAGAAATCTACCAACCCTGGGATTAGCACAGTAAGGAGGTATGGTTATCCCACTGTGTGGATGAGGATACTTGAGACAGAGAAATGTTGGCTTACTTGCCCAGGGTGACCCGGCTAGGAAGTGGCAGAGCTGGGTTTTCAACCTGGGCAGGGTGACTCCAGAGCCCATGCACTTTATCAGTCCATCATTTTTGCATCCAATCAGTGTCTGTGCATTTTAAGGATGAGGCTCCTGTCAGTCCAGGTGGGAAGAGGGGAAGGCTCCACACCCAGCTGTAGGGCAGAAGGAAGACCCTCATCTGTGAATATGGACAGGCCTGCATTTCAGGACTGCCTTCTGCCCAAGGATGGCTGCTAGAGGGAGGCAGGAGACTCAGTGAAAGAGCAAGGGAGGACTTACCTGGTGGCGCAGAAGATAAGAACCTCCTGCCAATGTGGGGGACACGGGTTCGATCCCTGGTCTGGGAAGATTCCACAAGATGTAACCCCTGAAGCCCGTGTACCCTGGAGCCTGTGCTCTGCAACAAGACAAGCCAACAAAATGAGAAGCTTGTGCACAGCAATAGACCCTGCTCAGCACAACTAGGAAAAGCCCGCACAAAGCAGCTAAGACCCAGCTCAGTCAAAAAAAAAGAGGAAGGGATGGGGAACCTTGCCTGGTCCAACCCCACCTCAGGCTTGTGGCAGCCACAACCATCTCTGCCCCATGCAGTGGTCCCCTGGTCCTTGCAGGTGGGGCGCTGCTGGGAAGCATGGCAGCACACAGGGAGAAGGTCACCGTGACCCCTGGCAGGAGCTGCCTGAGGAGTGGGCTCAGAAGTCAGAGCTGATGCAGGCAAGCATCAGGTTACAGAAGGCAAGAGCCTGGCTCTTGTCCATGCTGAGCTGGGGTGGCTGCAGCCAGTGCCGACAGGGAACTTGCCACGGATGCCTTCCTGGGCATTGCCCAGAGGGAGCTTCCTCCTCCTCCCTTGAAGTAGGAGGGGTGGGGGCCCAGCCTCAGATTCATGGAACCGACCTGCCTCAGCATGATGTCACAGGCAGAACGTTTGCAGCAGGGCTCAGGAGTTGCTGGATTTGTCAAAGTGAGTGTTAGTCACTCAGTCGTGTCAACTGTTTGCCACCCCATGGACTGCACCAGGCTCCTGTGTCCATGGATTCTCCAGGCAAGAATACTGGAGTGGGTTGCCATGCCCTCCTCCAGGGGATCTTCCCAACCCAGGGATTGAATCTAGGTCTCTCGCATCGCAGGCCAATTCTTTACCGTCTGAGCCACCAGGGAAGCCTGGCTTTGTCAAAGGGAGGTCAAGAGCATCTGGAGGCATAGCCACCCACATCTCCCCCAGGACACAGGTGACACCCCATGGCTCAGCCACCTCCTTCCTGCCCGGCTCCCAGCCTTAGCCAACCTATGGTGCCAAACTATGCCCTCTCTCCTCCTCCACTCACTCTCCCAGGTACAGATATCACCACTTCGGTAGAGTCTTCCCATCCCTTCCCTTACTAGCTC
Organism: Capricornis sumatraensis; assembly: GCF_032405125.1. Lineage (NCBI taxonomy): Eukaryota > Metazoa > Chordata > Mammalia > Artiodactyla > Bovidae > Capricornis > Capricornis sumatraensis. The sequence continues at coordinate 21,191,479 of NC_091071.1, read as the reverse complement.
CCTCTATAAGAGAGTTTCCAAGTGAGCATGCTAAGTCATTTCAGTCATGTCTGACTTTGCAACCCTATGGACTGTAGCCCACCAGGCTTCTCTGTCCATGGGATTCTCCAGGCAAGAATACTGGAGTGGGTTGCCATGCCCTCCTCCAGGGGATCTTCCCGACCCAGGGATCAAACCAGCATCTCCTGTGTCTCCTGTAACAGCAGGCGGGTTCTTCACTACTAGTACCACCTGGGAAGCCCCTTAGTTTTCATTCCCTAGTACAATTTCTTATCCATTTGTCTGTCTCTCTCATTAAACAATTCCCTAGTGGCTCAGACGGTAAAGAGTCTGCCGCAACGCAGGAGACCCAGATTCGATCCCTGGGTTGGGAAGATCCCCTGGAGAAGGAAATGGCAACCCACTCCAGTTTCTTGCCCAGAAAATCCCATGGACAGAGGACCTTGGCCGGCTACAGTCCATGGGGTCTCAAAGAGTCGGACACAACTGAGCAACTTCAGTTTCCTTTCCTTTCCTTTCTCATTAAACAGTGGATGCTTTGAGGGCAGGAATTGTATCTTACTCTTTGTCCCCAAACTGGGGTAAGACTGAGAACAGTGATGGTGTTTAGAAAAAGTTTATGGAGCTAATAAAAAAAATTACAACCATAACAATGGCTAATATTCATTAAGCACTTATTGTTGGCCAGGGAATCTGCTGAGCACTCCACACACACTGGTTTGTGGGATTCTCACAGTGCAGGTGTAGATAAGGAAACAGAGGCCCAGGACACCATCTCTATGGGCCCCATTCTTGTGGCCCCAATCCCTAGTAACTGGTGGACCCTGGCCTGTCTCAGAGCTCGTGTGCTTAACCACTGTGCACCCTGCCTTTCAAGCACACCTGCCCCTGAGGATTTCGCCTCCGATGTCCTCTGGCTTAAGGTCCAGCCTGCTCAGCTGAAGGGCCTTCCTGTGCGAGGACAGAGGTGGGAATAGGGGAGGACCGCTTCATTCCCAGACCCCTCAGATGTGCAGCCACGTGCCAGGAGTTGCTTGTGGAGACATCTGAGCTCAGGTTGGAGCAGAATTTCCAGACACAGAGTATTGCAGAGAGGAGTGAGTTTATTAAGAACAAAGAGCAGAGATAAAGTAGGCACTGCGAGTGCAGCGGACCGACAAATCCTGACAGACCAGGGCAAGTCGACAGTTTTCACTGAGTTAATAGCCAAATTTTATAGCCTCAAGACAAAGAAAATTCGTGCTGGAAGGTTGGCATTAGGTGATTAGTTGGGGGGTGCCATAGGGTGTTTACTGGAGTGGGCATCTTTGCCTAATTGGGAGTCAGGAAGCTTGTTAGTGATGATCAGGGGGCTTTTGGCAATGGTTACAAAGAGGCTCAATTAGCTCCGGAAGTGACCTTGGTTCTGGGCTCCACTTCTGCAGCCTCGGTGCAAGGCCTCACACCTATGGCCTGGGGGCAGGAAGCAACATTACTGACTCCAAGGGGCAATGGCTCCACAAGCAGGTTGTGGAAATGTTTCTTCTTGATGCACCCTTGTTCTTCTCAAACTGAGCTCCTGACATCACTGCTCTTCTGACCTCCCTTCCAGGCCCCTGAGTCCCAGCCTCAAGTATCCCGTGGCCCACAAAATGTCTCCCTGATGACAGAGATGCCTCAGACTCAACATGTCCCCTGTAAGCCTGCACCCCAGGGGGTGGTATCAGATAGAATCCAGCCTCTCCTGGGGTTGAAGACTCAGGCAAGAGGTCTGGGCCAGACAGAGATTTGTGGGGGTCAACAGGGGAGAGGATGAGGTCACCATGGAAGAAAAGCAGGTCAAACAGGAAGAGAGTCAACAATGGACTCTGAGACCTGTACACTGAAGACGCAGCTGGAGCCCGAGACGGAACCCAGACAAAAAGCGGCACAAAGCTCCCCTCCTCACGAATCCCCCAGCTCTCCTGTCTCGCATCCAGACTCCAGGCTCTGCCCAGGGGGGATGTCTCCACAGGGCAAGCCCCTCACAGACATCCTGCTGACATGCCCCTGGTGACTCCCCATTACCTCAGCTACATTCCTCAAGTCACAGGACCTACCCTAGAGTGGTGACTTGTGGTGGCCCCCAAACTTAGCTACAAAGCAAAACTCTGCTCTCTCTCTCTCTCTCTCTCTCTCTCTCTCTCTCTCTCTCTACTCACCCTCCAAGACCAGGAACAGAGGTCACCATCTCTGTGAAGTCTGCCTTGACCTCCTCCCCTACCCCAGGAAACTGGAGCATTAAGCACCAGGACGGACAGAATGTGGAAAGCCATTTCATTCTTCAACACGCAGAGACATCAAGTCTGAGTTTGGGGCTCATTGATCTCTAACGCTTTCTGATGGGTGCTCAGGTCTCTTTTTTAACAAAGAGAAAGCCAAATCAGGACCCACAGATTTCTGGCTATCCAGCCCAATTTAACTGCCTCACTCTGTTTACAACGCCTTTGTTTTCTCAGTTACCTTCTGCTTGTTGTGCATAATACTGGAGTTTCCTTTAGTTACTGATTGGGCAGTGCATTCATTAACAGCTGTTCATTGAGCTCTGTATTAGTTTCCTATGGATGCTGTACCAAATCGCCACAAACTGTGGGGCTTACGACCACAGAAATGTATTCCCTGACAGTTCTGGAAGCCAGAGCTATGAAAAGAGTCGTATAGGGCTAAGATCAAAGTGTGGCCGGACCATGCACACCATAGAGGCTCCAGGTGGGAATCTGTCCTCTTGCCTTTTCTGGCTTCTGAAATTGCATTCCTCGTTGCCCAGCCCCTTTGTCCATCTTCAGAGCCAGCTGAAGCAGTAGTGTCCTGCTTTTATTTTCACATTGTCTTCTTTTATTTTTAAAATATCCACTGATTTACTTTCGACTCTGCTGGCTCTTCATTGCAGAGCAAGGGCTTTCTCCAGTCACAGCGAGTCGGGGCTATTCTCCAGTTGCCGTGCACAGGCCTCTCATTGTGGTGGCATCTCTTATTGCAGAGCACGGACTGTAGGGCACGCAGGCTACAGTAGCTGCCGCTCCAGGGCTCCAGAGGTCAGTGGATGTGGTGCACGGGCTTAGCTGTCTCACAGCAGGCAGGACCTTCATGGACCAGGGATGGAACGCTTGTCCCCTGCATCGCAAGGTGTATTCTTAAGCCCTGGACCAACAGAAAAGCCCATCATGTTGTCTTCTTCTGTTGCTGCCAAATCTTCCCCTGTTTTTTTTTTTTTTTTTTAATAGAGATACTTGTGATTACATTTCGGATCACCTGGAGACCCCAAGATAGTCTCCCCATCTCAAGATTCTTAACTTAATCATATCTGCAAAGGCTCCGTGTGCCATAGAGGTGACATTCACAGGTTCCAAGGAGTCGGACACGGACATCTTGGGGCTGTTATTCAGTCTCCCTCAACTGCTTACTCTTCTGCCAAGCAGCACTGTAGGAGCTGGGGACACATGTGTGGGGCAAGCAGATAAAGCTCCCTGCCCATGTGGACCTCACCCCCTCCTGAGGGAGAGCAGACCCAGAAACAATCTGTGTAAGAAGTGAGTATGAAGGATTGCACATCAGAGGGTGAGAAGTGCTATGGAAAGAAGAAAACGTACCACAGGGTAGAGAGGGTCTGGGAGTCCAGGGGCAGACAGAGGGGCCAGGCTGGGAGTTATGTGGTCAGGGGAGACCTCTGGGCAAGGGTATTATCTGAACAACTTGAGGGTGTCATTCATATCTGAGAAAACAACGTTTCAGGCAGAGGGACATGTCAGAGGTGACGGAGCAGTTTTCTTTTAGTTTATTTGGTTGTTATTTAGATTCTAGTTTCTTTTTGGCTCTGCTGGGTCTTTGTCACAGGGCTCGGGCTCTTTTCTAGTTACAGTGCATGGGGCCTTCTCTACTTGGAGCACTTGGGATTTTCCTTGTGGCATGCGGGCTTAATTGCCCTGAGACATTGGGGATTTTGTTCCATGACCAGGGATCAAACCTACGTCTCTTGCATTGGAGGGCAGATTCTTAACCACTGGACCACCACGGAAAGCCAAGGAGTTCAGCCATGCATTGTGTGATTCCATTTATGTGAAGTACTCAGAATAAGTAAATTCATGGAGACAAAGTAGGTTGCTGGGGGGAGGGGGGGTGGGGGATGACTGCTCAGTGGGTCCAAGATCTCCTTTCGGGGTGAAGAAAATGTTTGGAGATAGACAGGAGTGAACATGTTGAGTGCTACTGAACGGTACACTTTAAAATGCTGAATGTCATGTTACATGAATTGCATCTCAAAAAAAATAAGGCGAAAAACTAGTTGAATTAAAAGAGTGAGTTGGGGCTTCCCTGGTGGCTCAGTGGTAAAGAATCCACCTGCCAGTGCAGACGACACGGGTTCAATCCCTGGCTCAGGAAGATCCGACAGGCCATGCGGCAACTAAGCCCGTGCATCACAAGTACTGAGCTGCAACTACTGAGCCCGTACGCCACAACTGCTGAAGCCCATGTGCCCTAGAGCCTGTCCTCTGAAACAAGAGAAGTCACTGCAATGAGAAGCTCAATCACTGCAACAAAGAATAGTCCCTGCTTGAAGCAACTAGAAAGCCCAAGCTCAGCCACAAAGACCCAGCCAAAACAAGTAAAAGCGTGAGCTGACTTAAAGGAAAACAGTAAGAGAGACTACAAAGAAAAGCAGGAGGCACTGGCCACAGAAATCAGGATAACAGAAACTTCTGGGGAGGGGGTGGCAGGAGTGGAGCTGATCAGAGGCCTACAGGGCATGAGGAGAACTGGCTGGTGGTGGTCCCCTCTTCAGCAGGGGCTCAAACACTGGTGTTTGCGCTCCTATTTTTAAAAACGGCATACATGTTCTATGCATATCTTTCTAGTGCAGGATTCTGCACATTTTTTAAAATCTCAGAAAACAAAATAGTGAGTGGGCAGTAACAAAGGTAGCACATGGATGTTAATAGCATCCTCGATCAACTCTGAATATTCATTGGAAGGACTGACACTGAAGGTGAAGCACCTGTATTTTGGCCACGTGATGCAAAGAGCTGACTCATTAAAAAAGACCCTGATGCTGGGAAAGATGGAAGGGAAAAGGAGAAGAGGGTGGCAGAGGACGAGATGAAGGTGAATCTGAGCAAATTCCAGGAGACAGTGGAGGACAGAGTTGTCTGGCACACCGCAGTCCTTGGGGTCTCTCAGAGTCGGACACGACTTAGCAATTCAACAACAGTAATAAAGCTATGTAGTGTTCCATGAAATGCCCCCAAGGACAATTATCTGCCTCTGTGCCTCCCTCCTCCACTGAGACAGCTCGGGAGATTGCCAGCGAGGCATCCCCAGGGTGTGTGTCATATGTGTGAAGTGACTTCAGTCTCGTCCCACTCTTTGCGACTGTATGGACAGTAGCCCATCTGGGGGGTTTCTCTGCCTGTGGGGTTCTCCAGGCAAGAATAGTGGAGTGGGTTGCCATGCCCTTCTCCAGGGGATTTTCCATACCCAGGGATCAAACCGGGGTCTCTTATGTCTCCTGCATTTGCAGGCATGTTCTTTACCACTAGCGCCACCTGGGAAGCCTTCCTCCAGGGTGGGTGTGCTGAAACGGCACCCCCACCAGGCCCAGCTCTAGCCCACGCTCTGGCCCACCTCCCACCTCCCAGGAAACCAGGAAATTGTTCCAGCTCTTTCTTTCCAGGGGCAGGACCAACCCAGGGTGGAAAAAGGGCGTTATCAGCAGGATTCCTGGGTGCTCTAATTGCAGGCTGAGGGCTGAAGGAGCCTCATTCATTGTGCACCCAGCTGGAGCTGGAAGGAGCCGGAGGAGGAGGTGGAATGGGAGCCAGTTGTTACCAGGCCTTCCCTTCCTCCAGGAACACTCCCAGAGCAATCTTCCCAGCCACATCCGCTCACATCTCTGGCCAGACCTGCAGGTGTTTCTTTGACAAATTCTATTTAACAGCTCTGCTTGTTGACCGACTGCACATACTCAGGAATCTGACAGTTGTCTTTTGTTCCTTTAAAATAACATTAGCAAAAATACAGATTTGTATTCGTACAAAAGTAATAAAGATTGTGTAAGGAATTTGGCACAAGTTCTAAAAACCTAATTTACATTGGGTTGAGAAAATTTTGGCTCACCTAACTGGAAATGTGTTTTCAGCTTCAGGTACAGTTGGATCCAGAAACTCCAGTGATAAGATCAGAACCCTCACTTCCTGCCTCTCTGCGCTTTCCTTCATGTTAGCTCCATTCTCAGACACACTCCTGCTATAGAGTGGAAGTCCCACATACATGCTCCATCTCTCACATCCCCAAAAGGAAGAAAGCTTCCTTCTTACAACTCTTTAAAAAAAAAAAACCCAAAATTATTTAATGGTCTTGCATTGGACATACTTGAGTCTTGGGTCTTTTCTCGAACCAATCGCTATAACCAAAGAGATGAAACATGATGATTGTCCAGGCCTGGTTATGTTACTCCTGTATTAGAGGAGCAGCCTCCCTTCAAAAACTGTATTGAAAGAGAGTGGAGTAAGGACTGGGGTTGCTTGAGAACCACTAGGGTGCTGCTGTCACAAGAAGGAAGAGTGTTTACTGGTTCAGCACAAGCAATAAAAACCCGCTATACACTGTGGAGGGCTTCCCTGGTGGCTCAGACGGTAAAGCGTCTGCCTGCAATGCAGGAGACCTGGGTTCAATCCCCAGGTCAGGAAGATCCCCTGGAGAAGGAAATGGCAACCCACTCCAGTACTCTTGCCTGGAAAATTCCATGGATGGAGGAGCCTGGTAGGCTATAGTCCGTGGGATCGCAAAGAGTTGGACACGACTGAGCGACTTCACTGGTTCATACACTGTGGAAAATTGGATCATTTCAGGAAAGCACAGACAGCAAACAGGCAGCAGCCACTAACGCACCATGACAAGCTTCCTCCACAGATCCTCCACCATCACTTCATGCGAGAGGGAACTCGGTCGAGCTGAGGATGATGCCTCAACCCAGCAACACAAGAGTGATCCAAGTAAGAAGGCAAGGAAAGAGAAGGAGAGCAAAGGAAGCTTTGGCAAGACCAAAGCTGGTTATCCATGGTGCTGTCAGCCTCCAATGACCGGCACTTACCCAGCTCCTCACCAGCCTTGGAACAAACTTCTGCCTCCTTCAGTAATGCCACTCACCTATCCACCCATCACCAATTCATTCATCCAGTTATCCATCTACTCATATATCCATCTATTTATCATCATCCACTTAGCTGCTAATTATCTTTCAAGCTCTGAAATCACACTGGGCTTCTGAGAAATCACCATTCTGGACCACTGGGCCACCTCCATTTAGATGCAGGTCTTGTGGTGGGGAGCGGGGGCCTGGAGAAGGAAATGGCAACCCACTCCAGTATTCTTGCCTGGAGATTTCCATGGACAGAGAAACCCGGTAGGCTGCAGTCCATGGGGCTGAACAAAGAGTCAGATATGACTGAGTGACTGAGCCAGCAAACTGGGGGACCCACCCTTCATTACCCTGATGAACAATTTTTGGAAATGCACAGACTTTCAGAACACAACCAGAGCCAAGGGGGGTGTCCTCATCACTTCTTCCTCCCAACAGCAGAGATGTCAGGAAAGAGGATGACTGGGGAGATCACTAGCTGGTTCTCCAGGTGGAAAATTGGATTTGGATTTCTGGGTCAAAGTTTGAGATCTTGCAAAAATGTTCTAGTCCCTCCTGAGTGATGGGTGTAGTTCAGGGGAACTAAGGGGAAACTATGGTTGCCCTGAGTCAGCTTGCCCCAGAGTTTTTTCACTGAGTCCAAGAAAAAGGAGAAAGAACAAGATCAGGACTTAGGATTGAGTTAACTTATGGCCACAGGAGGGCCCAGCACACAGTCAGGTCAGGAGTCCATCTGTGCTCAGGATCAGTTGAGGGCCAGGTCCAGTCCAAGACTCGGCCTCTGGTCTGGCTGACCTCACTTTGCTCTCAGGCTTCAACGGAGGCTTTGCCTGCAGGCTTTTCTCAAGGTGGACTCACCTTTCCCTGGACCCTCTCTGCCACTTCCCTGCCCCTCCTTCTAGCCTTCTTCCTGTGAAGCTCTTGCACCTGATTTACACCATCACCCACGATGAGCTCTTATTCACATCCCCCTGGAGACTTCAGCCCCTGATGCCCTGTTTTATTCCTCTTTTTTTAAAAAAGCATTTATCTTTATGTATTTATTTAGCTGTGCTGGGTCCTAGTTGTGACATGCAGGGTCTTTAGTTGCTGCATGTGGGATCCAGTTCCCTGACCAGGGATTGAACCTGGGCCCCCTGTATTGGGAGCATGGAGTCTTAGCCACAGGACCACCAGGGAAGTCCTGCCTCATTTTCTTCTTGAATCTGTGTTTTCTCACTTGGGACAGATACCCCAGCTCAAAGAGCTACGTAGGCTTCCCCAAAGGAGAGGGCGGGGGGCTATCTTGACTCATTTAAATGAAACGTTCAGATGCATCTAGCTTTGGGCGTGAATGGACTCTGCTGCTCAGTCTTGGGACTTCATCCACCCCTTTCCACTTCATCCATCCCCACTTCCCTGAGCAACTTGCTGCTTCTCAAGACCACCTCTCTCCACACAGTGGGAAGATGGCCTCTGACACCCACCCTCACCTCCCCAAGCCTATATTGGTTTGACAGCTCATTCATGTCAAAGAAAATGAGATTCTCCTTCCCCAGCTATACATATGCCAAACTCACCAAGGGACTCTGGTCCCACTTGGGCCATGTGCCTATTATCAAGTCCAAGCTCATTCTGCTCGCCACACGAGAGGCCAATGAAACTGAGAGACGAGGGGTTGAGGCAGAGAATACAACTTTATTCAGGGAGCTGGCTGACCAAGAAGATGTCAAGTTAGTGCCTCAAAATAACCATCTTATCAGGGTCTGGATGCCAGATTCTTTTTATAGAGAGATGGGTGGAGGGAGGTGAGAGAGCAAGGTAAACTGACTCTTCGTGACACCATGGACTGTAGCCCACCAGGGTCCTCTGTCCATGAGACTTACCAAGCAAGAATACTGGAGTGGGTTGCCATTTCCTTCTCCAGGGGATCTTCCTGACCCAGGGATAGAACCTGAGTCTCTCGCATCTCCCGCACTGGCGAGCAGATTTTTTTACAACTAGCGCCACCTGGGAAGCCCTGAAGCAAAGTAAAAAGGCCATTAGTCTTGCAGACATCTTCTAGAATGGCAAGCCTCAGGCAGGGGATGTGTTAATAATCTCTTCCTTCCTGCTATCTACAGGTTGACAGGGTTCTGAACAAAGGCATTTTAATTTAACAGTCTGATAGAGGGGCAGGAGTTTCTGAGGCCAGCCATTCTGTATGATTATAATAACAAAAGCAATGAAAAGCAAGTCAAAGAAACGGTCCCAACATGGAGCCAGAATTGGCTTTTTTTTTTTTTTTTTTTTTGCAACATGCCCACCTCTGAACCAGTCACTATGGCTACAGGATGGTACACTCCAGTTGGCCACATGTGTGCACATACCCACCCCCAGTAAGCATGAGTTCCTTCAAACTCACATGGATCCCCAAAGGATGGTGACTGAGCAAACAAGCCTAGATCCTCACCTTGAGCAAAGTTGATGTGAAGAACTGACTCATTGGAAAAGACCCCACTGTTGGGAAAGACTGAAGGCAGGAGGGGACGACAGAGGATGAGATGGTTGGATGGCATCACTGGCTCAATGGGCATGAGTTTGAGTAAGCTCTGGGAGTTGGTGGTGGACAGGGAAGCCTGGCGTGCTGCAGTCCATGGGGTCGCAGAGTTGGACACGACTGAGCAACTGAACTGAACTGAACAGACGGTAATAGTGGTTAATTCACACAATGCTTCTCAAATTCTGACATGCCAGTGATTCACTTGGGGATCATATTTAAAATGCAGATGCTGATTTCTCAGGTCTGGAGTGAGGTGTGCTATACTAACCAGCTCCCAGCTGAGGCTAATGCTGCCGGTCGTCAGAGCATATTTTAAGCAGCCAGAGCTTAGTCATCTTTCACTTCGGTGTTCCTCCAACTTCCCTTCAGGGAAAAGCCACCTGGGGTCACTTGTTAAATGAAAAGGTTTTCAAGTCTCTTTCCTGGTTTGCGTTGGAGGCACAGAGACTTGGATTCTAGCACGTTCCAAGTGACCCTTATCTCCCGGGACGCTTGGGAAATACTGCTATCTCATGGTTGCCTGGTCGCATGACGCACTTTGGCTTCCAGACCTTCTCTGTCATCCACAAGCTCCACATTTTCCCCACCCCTCCTCAGGTGAGCTGGCCCCTACCTCCCAAAGAAACCCACCTCAGCATTTTTGGGCTTCCCTTGTGACTCAGCTGGTAAAGAATCCGCCTGCAATGAGGGAGACCTGGGTTCGATCCCTGGGTTGGGAAGATCCCCTGGAGAAGGGAAAGACTACCCACTCCAGTATTGTGGCCTGGAGAATTCCATGAACTGTATAGTCCACTGGTTCACAAAGAGTTAGACAAGACTGAGTGACTTTCACTTCACTTCACTTCGGTCTTGGAGAAAGAGGCACCCTGTCCTAAGGTCCCACCTGCCTTCCTCAGGCCCCTTGTTCGATTACAGCTTTCTTCATGCTCATCTTCATCTTCTGCAGTCTCCTGGGCCCTCCTCAGCCTGTGAAAACTCTCCTATCCTAAAATTCCACTCCTGTAATACCCTACCTCCCTCCTCCCTTCATCACCAAGCTTTGTTTTTCGGTCGTGTCTACATTCTACAATGTGATCATAGTAGAAAAAGTGATATCTTTGTTTTTTAATATATTTACTGAGCAACCTAGATAGCATATTCAAAAGCAGAGACATTACTTTGCCGACTAAGGTCCGTCTAGTCAAGGCTATGGTTTTTCCAGTAGTCATGTATGGATGTGAGAGTTGGACTGTGAAGAAGGCTGAGCGCCGAAGAATTGATGCTTTTGAACTGTGGTGTTGGAGAAGACTCTTGAGAGTCCCTTGGACTGCAAGGAGATCCAACCAGTGCATTCTGAAGGAGATCAGCCCTGGGATTTCTTTGGAAGGAATGATGCTGAGGCTGAAACTCCAGTACTTTGGCCACCTCATGCGAAGAGTTGACTCATTGGAGAAGACTTTGATGCTGGGAGGGATTGGGGGCAGGAGGAGAAGGGGGCAACAGAGGATGAGATGGCTGGATGGCATCACTGACTCGACGGACGCGACTCTGAGTGAACTCCGGGAGTTGGTGATGGACAGGGAGGCCTGATGTGCTGTGATTCATGGGGTCGCAAAGACTCGGACACGACTGAGCGGCTGAACTGAACTGAACTCTTCTTTTAACTGCCTTGGGTCTCTGTTGCTGTGCCCAGGCTTTCTCTAGGTGTGGAGAGCGGGGGCTTCTCTCTAGTTGTGGTGCCCGGACTTCTCACTGCAGGGGCTTCTTTCATTCCAGGGCACAGGCCCTGGGCATGTAGAATCTTCCCAGACCAGGGATTGAACCCATGTCCCCTGCATTGGCAGGTGATTCTTAACCACTCACCATAAGGGAAGTCCTGAAAAAGTGACATTTTTAGTTAACTAAATTTATTTTAAAAACTTTTAAAAAGCTTTTTTATTTTTAAATCATTTTAGATTTACAAGTGAGCCACAAAAAAATAGCACAGAGAGTTCCCATGTACCCTTCATCCAATTTCCCCTAACGTGAGCTTCTTAGTGAACGCATTGAGTGCATTGGTCAAAACTTGGAAATTGATGTTGGTTTACTACTGTGAACCAGACTACAAACTTTGATTTCACTAGTTTTCCCACTGATGTCCAAAAAGTATATATTTTTAATTATACAAAGCTTACAATTTATCATTTTTTTAATTAAAAAATATAAAAAGAAAAAAATTCATAGTCACCAAAAACCACCATCCAGACACGACAGTTAACATTTTATTGTTTCTCCCAGCATACTTTACCCATATAAATCCAGCTTTCACAAACATTTGCTCATTCTGCCTTGCTGTGGGCTTTTCCCACTAAACCCTATATTGTAAATGGTCTTCCATGTTTAGCTCCAGATCATAATTTTTATTTTTATTAAAATTTTTATTTTAACTTTTTGGTAGGGAATAAAGTTACATGGTTCCAAATTCAAAAGACAGAAAGGGTATTTAGCATATACCCATATAGATTTAGCAACTCTCCCATAGGACTTCCCTCACCATCCAGGGGTTAAGAGGCCACCTTCCAGTGCAGGAGAAGCAGGTTCAATCCCTGATCTGGGAACTGAGATCCCCATGTGCCGCAGGACAATAAGCCCACAAGTGGCAACTACTGAGCCCTCGAGCTACAGCTAGAGTGTCAGCATGCAGCCATGAAGATCCGGCATGCCGCAACGAAGGCCCAGTGCAGCCAAAGAGGTTAATCTTAATAAATAAATCTCCCTGTCACCCCCTCTTCCTGCTCACCCAGTTCCTTCTTCTCCCAAATTATTATGCAGATCAAAAAAATGTCAAAGGCTGAAAGCAAATTCTAGGAGGAATAAACCACTATTTTTACTCAGCCAATCCCTTAATAATGTATATTTAATCCATTGATTTACATTATAAAGATACTTTGATTTAACAGCTTTTGTTACGTCCCTTGTCCAGCTATCCAATTATCCCCTCTGGATAAATTGCTAGTGGAGTGGCCAGGTCAGTGAGTTGACACTTGTGGGGAGAGGGGAAGGGCCTTTTGATTTCAAATGGCTTTTTATAAAGATTGTGCACCACTTCCTACACCTACGATCACACAGGATATCAGACGACATCGATCACATAGGCCACAGTGATGTTGGTTTAATCTGTATCTCTTTTGTAAATAGAAAGGTTCAGTTCAGTTCAGTTCAGTTCAGTCGCTCAGTTGTGTCGACTCTTTGTGACCCCATGAGTCGCAGCACGCCAGGCCTCCCTGTCCATCACCATCTCCCAGAGTTCACTCAGACTCACGTCCATCGAGTCCATGAGGCCATCCAGCCATCTCATCCTCTGTTGTGCCCTTCTCCTCCTGCCCCCAATCCCTCCCAGCATCAGAGTCTTTTCCAATGAGTCAACTCTTTGCATGAGGTGACCAAAGTACTGGAGTTTCAGCTTTAGCATCATTCCTTCCAAAGAACACCCAGGACTGATCTCCTTTAGAATGGACTGGTTGGATCTCCTTTCAGTCCAACGGACTCTCAAGAGTCTTCTCCAACACCACAGTTCAAAAGCATCAATTCTTCGGCTCTCAGCCTTCTTCACAGTCCAACTCTCACATCCATACATGACCACAGGAAAAACCATAGCCTTGACTAGATGGACTTTAGTCGGCAAAGTAATGTCTCTGCTTTTGAATATGCTATGTAGGTTGGTCATAACTTTTCTTCCAAGGAGTAAGCGTCTTTTAATTTCATGGCTGCAATCACCATCTGCAGTGATTCTGGAGCCCCCCAAAATAAAGTCTGACACTGTTTCCACTGTTTCCCCATCTATTTGCCATGAAGTGATGGGACCAGATGCCATGATCTTTGTTTTCTGAATGTTGAGCTTTAGGCCAACTTTTTCACTCTCCTCTTTCACTTTCTTCAAGAGGCTTTTTAGCTCCTCTTCACTTTCTGCCATAAGGGTGGTGTCATCTGCATATCTGAGGTTATTGATATTTCTCTAGGCAATCTTGATTCCAGCTTGTGCTTCTTCCAGTCCAGCGTTTCTCATGATGTACTCTGCATAGAAGTTAAATAAGCAGGGTGACAATATACAGCCTTGAAGTACTCCTTTTCCCATTTGGAACCAGTCTGTTGTTCCATGTCCAGTTCTAACTGTTGCTTCCTGACCTGCATACAGATTTCTCAAGAGGCAGGTTAGGTGGTCTGGTATTCCCATCTCTTTCAGAATTTTCCACAGTTTATTGTGACCCACACAGTCAAAGACTTTGGCATAGTCAATAAAGCAGAAATAGATGTTTTTCTGGAACTCTCTTGCTTTTTCCATGATCCAGTGGACGTTGGCAATTTGATCTCTGGTTCCTCTGCCTTTTCAAAAACCAGCTTGAACATCAGGGAGTTCACAGTTCACGTATTGCTAAAGCCTGGCTTGGAGAATTTTGAGCATTACTTTACTAGCATGTGAGATGAGTGCAATTGTGCGGTAGTTTGAACATTCTTTGGCGTTGCCTTTCTTTGGAATTGGAATGAAATAGAAAGGTTGAGTCATGTTTATTTGGTATCTGTGTGCAGATGAATTTCTTGGAAGATGTCCTCAGATAGCTAACACTCCCACTTCTTCCCTCCCCATTGACTCCTGACAATCTGGTGTCCAACTTCATCCCCCGACCTACCAAGATTCTCCAGGACAGCATGGCACATAAGCATCCAATCAGTTTCTTCCCATCTTCATTCCATTTAATTTCCCTGTTACTGAACATTACAGAAGAGGCTATCTTTAAAAAAAAAATTGGGGTTGTTAGACTCTTTTTTTTTTAAAATCCAGCTTTGTTTATAGAATTCACAATCTTATGTAGCTAATTTGAGTTTCTAAAGTTTTGTTTATTTATTTGTGACTGTGCTAGGATTCACTGCTGCACGAGCTTTTCTCTAGTTGCGGCAAGCGGGGGCTACTCTCTAGCTGTGTTAAGGGCTCCTCATTGCAGTGGCTTCTCTTGCTGTGGAGCATGGGCTGTAGAATGCAGGCTCAATAGTTATGGTGCACAGGCTTAGTTGCTCCAAGGCATGTGGGTTCGTTCCAGATTAGGGATCGAACCCATGTCTCCTACATTGTCAGGCAGATTCTTAACCACTGAGCCCCCAGGGAAGCCCTCTAGTTTGAGTTTTGACAAACATAGACAGTCATGTAACCACCACCAAGAACATACCATAGAATGTTTCCATCAAGCCAAAAAATTCCTCTCTGCTTCTTTATAGTTAACTCCTCTCCAACCCCAATCCCTGGCAGCCACTGCTCTGCTTTTCATCCCTGTAGTCTGCCTTTTCTTGAATCTTAAATAAACGGAATCATACAGTATTGGAGGTTTTGTTTCTGGATTCTTTTACTTAGCATAGTGCCATTACGATGCGCCAGTACTGCTGCACGTAATAGTTTGTTCCTTTTTACTTCCCTGTATGGATATACCACAGCTTGTCTATTCATTTCCAAGCTGATAGACTTCTGGGGTGTTTCCAGTTTGGGGCTATTTTGATTCAAGCTGCTAAGATTATTCAAGTACAAATTTTTCTGTGAACATAAAGTTTCTTTGGTAAATCCCTAAGAGTGGAATTCTGAGTTACTGTGAGACGTATTAAACTGCCTTGCTGTTTTCCGAGTAGCTATTCCCACCAGCAGCGTAAGAAAACTTCAGCTGGACACGTCTTCACCAGCACCTAGGGTGATTCACAGCCCTACAGTGACTGGTTCAGAGCTGAACATGTGACCCAGGGAGGATCAATTAGAATCCCTAGGTGAGTTTGGTATAGGTTAGGGAGGATCTCATTTTCTTTGACATAAATGAGACACCAAAGCAATGTGGGCTTGGGGTGGTATGCTTGGTATTTTCAGTCTTTATAATTCTAGCTGTATGAATAGACTCAAGGTCATATCTCATTGTGATTTAAATTGCATTTCCCTAATGAATGGAGCCTCTTTTCCACTTGCTCATTTGCTACTCATGTCCTTTCTTAAATTTTTTTAATTAGATGAAAATTAGGGTAACAAATGCCCATGGTTTTAAAATAATTCAAAAAGTACAAAAGGGAAAAGTCAGTCCCCTTTACATTTCTAATAATGCTGTGGAGACAGGTGAGGAAACTGAAGCACAGGTCGCCTTCCCTCAGTTACATACCTAGACAAGGGTGGGGCTGGGAATTATACCAAGGCAGTCTGGCTCCAAAGCCACCCTTACCCACTTTTGCATAAATGATATCACATCCTGTTCTATTCTGCTTCTGACCTTTTCACATCGAAAGATATTGTTAGATATTGTTCCAAATGAGTACTTATTGATCTTCCTTGTTTAATAACCCCATATAGTCCACTGAAATGCATAAATTCCACTAATGATGTGTCATTATTAATTTTGCAAGTCCTCTATTGATGGATATTGAGGTTGTTTGCAAGCCTTTGCTACAACAAATAACGCTGCAGTGAATATCCTTGTACAAACCTCTCCGTACACATAAATAAGCATATCCATCCAGTGGACTCCTAGAAATGGAATTACTAGGCCAAAATGTGTATGTCTTTACTATTTTAGAGTGTCTATATCCCCACGTCCTCTCCAATATGTCATTAAACTTTGCCATTCTTGCCAGTCTGGTAGATTTTTTTTTTTTTTAGTGCTACCTCTTCATTGTTTTATTCAGTTTTTATATTTATTTACTTTTTTATTTTTGGCTGTGTTGGGTCCTCATTGCAGCATGAAGCTTCTTTGTTGCAGCATATGTGATCTTTCATTGTGGCACGTGGACCGCTCTCCAGCTGAGGCTCCTGGGCTCAGTAGTTGGACTTGGTGGTTGTGGCACACCAGCTTAGTTGCCCTGCAGCACGTGGTATCTTATTTCCCCAACCAGGGATTGAACATTCACCCCCTCATTTGGAAGGTGGATTCTTAACCACAGGACCGCCGGGAAAGTCCACTCTCCACTGTTTTATGGTGCATTTTTTCATTATGAGTGAAGATGAGTGTGTTTTCATGCCCTTAAAATTCAACTGCATTTCTTGTGATTCCAAAGTCTTCTTAAAATGTGTGGTGGTCTCACATCTGGGCCCTACCTTTCCTCTCACTTCTCCAATTTCTTTTTCTTTCTCCATTTTCTCTGCTGGCTTTCCTTCCTCCACTTTCCCTCTCCAAATGGCAATTCTCTATGGCATTCTCCTTAGCCCTTTTCTTGGTCTACTTTAAACTCTGGGATATCTTGTTCTTGCCCACAGTGGACATTATCTCCTTCTTATTTACAATTCTTATTTTCCATCTTTCTTTCTTTCTTTCTTTCTTTTTTTTGTTGCCCCATGTGGCTTGTGGAATCTTAGTTCCCTGATGAGGGATTGAACTTGGGCCCTCAGCAGTGAAATCATGGTGTCTTAACCAGTGGACCACCAGAGAATTCCTTCATTTTCCATCTTTATATAACACTCTGTGACCTCCAGATCCGCATTTTCAACTGCCTTCTAGACATATCTACCTCATTACCCTTCAAACACCTCCAGAGTCTCTCTGTTCAAAACTGGACTTGGCCCCTTCCCTCCCCAAATATGTTTGTCTTCTCCAAATGTCAACTAGTGGCACCTCCGTCTATGCAGTTAGTCAGGCAAAAAAGTTGGACGTTATTTTGTCTTCACCGTCAATCCAACTAGCCCTAGATGTCGGGCAGGCTTAAAAAGAGAGTTGCTCCAATACACTGAACCAGAGCCATAATTTAAACATCTACATTTTGAGACAGAGGACTTTATCTATGGCCTTTTCAAACTGCCTTTGGCCTACATTCTTCTCCGCTTGATCCATGATAACTGTTTTATTGCTAAATCTAGATTTTTCAATGATATCAAAGTAACTCCTTTTATTGTTGGACTTTTCCCCGTGGTTAGGTATGGTCAGTGCGTGTTGAGACTTTTTACCTTGTTGAGGTGGCCTTAGGCCTCACCTGCAAGTTCAGCATGTAGGGGAAGACTCAGCTGTTCTGTGGTATATCCCAGTCACAGGGAAACCTGGGGAGGCACAGGTCCATGCAGAGGCCTTTCATCTGCCTGTGGCTGCTATATACCTGCGGCTCTAAGAGACAGCTAAAAATATACTTTCAAACTCGGACAAAAGTTCTGCTCCTCCTATCCCCCTCCCCGAGACATACTGCAAATTTAAAAAGTAAGCCTACAATGTTATGTGACAGCTTGGATGGGAGGGCAGTTTGAGGGAGACTGTATAATACATATATACGTAAGCTGAGTCTCCTTGCTGTTCACCTGAAACTATCACAACATTGTTAATAAGCTATACCCCAATACTAGAGAAGGCAATGGCACCCCACTCCAGTTCTCTTGCCTGGAAAATCCCATGGACGGAGGAGCCTGGTAGGCTGCAGTCCATGGAGTCGCTAAGAGTCGGACATGACTGAGCGACTTCACTTTCACTTTTCACTTTCATGCATTGGAGAAGGAAATGGCAACCCTCTCCAGTGTTCTTGCCTGGAGAATCCCAGGGATGGGGGAGCCTGGTGGGCTGCTGTCTGTGGGGTCGCACAGAGTCGGACACGACTGAAGTGACTTAGCAGCACATCCCAATACAAAATTAAGTTTTTAAAAATAAAATTTAAAAAGGAAGCCTAGACAACAATGCATTGCAACATTGATTATAACTGTAATACTGGTTGCATGTTTTAATATTTGCTAGACCTTAGCCTGATGTGTTATACACATGATCTCATTTAATCCTTGCAAGGGCCTACAAAATAGGTACCAGTCTTATTCTCATTTTACAGAAAAGGAAACAGGCTCTGAGAGCTTAAGTAACTTTCTCTGATGCAAAGACCCTAGACATACAGACTTCACTACACTCCAGCATAGTAGCTTGTTGGCACAGAACTCTAGCCAAGGAGGAATTAGCCACAGACACACTCATGATGGCTTAGCACAACATTGGAGGGACTGCCCAGTTCCCAGCGCCACTGGCTCCTCACCTGAGCCCTGTAGAATAAATTCCTGTTGGCTGCCGTCAGGTGGTTTGCGCTTCAGGCTGACCTCAGGGCATCAGCCCAGGTTAGGAGAGCTCCATTCCCTCTACCCTGGACTTATCTTGCTCCCTGGAGCTGTGGCAAGACTCCACCCACCAACCTTCCAACATTCTTTCTGATCACCAGCTACCATCTCAGGCCCGGTTCCTGGAATATATAATTTGGGGCAGGCACTGTGCTGGAGAAGACTCTTGAGAGTCTTCAGCAAGGAGATCAAATCAGTCAATCCTAAAGGAAATCAACCCTGAATACTCATTGGAAGCACTGATGCTGAAGCTCTAATACTTTGGCCACCTGATGCAAGCAGCTGACTCTTTGAGAAAGACCTTGATGCTGGGAAAGATTGAGGGCAAGAAGAGAAGGGAGTGACAGGATGAGATGTTTGGATAGCATCACCAATTCAACAGACATGAGTCTGCACAAACTCTGAGAGATAGTGAAGGACAGGGAAGCCTGCATGCTGCAGTCCATGGGGTCACAAATAGTCAGACACAACTGAGCAACTGAACAAGAACAATTGAGCAGGAGACAAAAATAGTGCTTAGCACATTTCCACTTGACAATAATTTTATAAAAAAATTTTAAGTGATTTTTTTAATTTTTAAAATTTTTTTATTGGAGTATAGTTATTTACAATGTTTGTTCATTTCCATAAATGAATGAATAGGCACTTCCCAGTGCTCTTTGGCCTACAGTCTACAGGGGAAGATAGATCAGTAAATATAACAGAAGTAGAATTCTAGGTGTGAGTTCTATGACAGGCAGAATGTGAGAATTTCTAAGAGCACAGCATAGGGCATCTCCTTGAGAGAACTTCCGGACGCATTTCCTAAAGGAAGTGGGGCTTAAGCTGAGGCTGGAGGCATGATTTGGTTAGCCAAGTGAAGGAAGACAGGCAAAGGGAGAATAAGAGGAAAATCTCTACCCAGAGAAGGAAAAACAGGGAAGGGTGCCCCTTACAGCTGAAACATCAAGGGATTTCTGCAAAATACACCGGGCTTAAGTGCCAGATTGAGGGTGAGCACTGCCAAGCCTTGATTCATTCCAGGCAAAAGAAAAGCCATTCCAGGGGGAGGTTAGAAGGGACAAAAAAGCCCCATGACCCCTGCTGGCTCTGAGCACACAGGGACTTGAGACAACAGTAGACGAAGGGTGCAGCTAAGGGGATCGAAAGGAGCAAAATCTGGTTCTTCTGAGTTGTCTGCCAATGTCTCCCAAACCAGGAGATACGCTCAGTTAAAGAGGGGCACCCCCAACAGAGCCAAAACCCCCTCGGCCTTCTGCCCTGGGCTGAAGCTGCCTCTGTGTCTTCACAGATTGCTGACTCTTTAGTAGGACAAAGTAAAAGTGAAAGACGTGAAGTAGTTCAGTCGTGTCCAACTCTTTGAGACCCCCTGGACTGTAGCCCACCAGGATTCTCTGTCCATGGAACTCTTCAGGTCAGAATACTGGAGTGGGTAGCTGTTCCCTTTTCCAGGGGATCTTCCCAACTCAAGGATCAAACCCAGGTCTCCTGCACTGCAGGCAGATAGATTCTTTACTGTCTGAGCCACCAGGGAAGCCAGGAAAGCCCAGGAGATGGCCACAGATTGCTAACTCTTTAACAGGATGAAGAAAAGGACCAAAAATATTTAAACAGACTGTTTAACTCATCTTAATGGTCACTGTTGAACAAACACAGGCATCCTTCTGTAAGAATGAGCAAACACAGAATAATGACTGGACACATACAAAGATTTAGCAGGTCAAAAGGATACTGAGATGAGGAATTAGAGCAAATGTTGATGCATAAATCACCTTTATGCCCCTAAGGGCAAAACATAAGGGAAAAAATTGCTAATTTGTAGGCTTACCAATTTTAGAGGCTACTGAATTTCTAAAATAATTCTTGCTAAGAAAATAATCATAGAATGTAAATCTATTCTGAAGATGAAAACTGTATTACTGACTTTTGAAAAGTCACAGAGGCAGTTCACAGAAGATTATATGTTGCAACAGATAAAGTCAGTGAATCTGAAGAATAGATTAAAAGGTTCTAAAAACTCAGAGAGAAGGGATTGAGCAAGAAAGAGATAAGCCAATTGGAGAAAAGATTCAAGGAATAAACGTGAGTGTAATCAGATCCCCAGAAGAAAAGAACAAAGGAATAACAAAGGAGAAGAAAGGTTGCAAGGAATAACAGAAGAAATTTGATATCATGAAGTAAAACAATTCCCTGATAATCTGGAAAAAAATTAATATGAACACTCAAAACTCCCTGACATTTTAAAATGTCAAACATCCAGGAAAAGTCCTACAAAAACCCAGGCAGAAAAACTAGTTATGCCAGCAGATTTCTAATATTTAGATAATACACTAGAGAGTCAAGTATGATTTTTAGTGGGAAAGATTGTGCTCTACTTACATGCAAGTGAAACAGAAAAAAAGTCTGGCATGCAAGAGTTCAGAAAAGATACAACCTATATAATTTTCCAAAACAAAGTCCAAAGAATTTCTCTAGCCTAGGAAACAATTTCAGGTAAAAATCTCAGGGACAGGAATGGCAAAAAACAAAAGCCCTAGTAAAAGAGAGGTAAGCAATCTGGATCTAAACATCTCAGTTCACTCTGAGAATAGCAATAATGATTCTAAGCTTTATTAATTATCTATTGCCACTTAACAAATTACCTTAAAACAAGTGGCTTGGTAAAGCAGATTGACCTCCCCAATGTGGGTGGGCCTCATCTAATCCAGTGAGGACCTACAAGGAACAGAAGGGTGGAGGAAGGGAAAATTTGTTCTCTCTGCCTGATTGAGCTGAGACATTGCCCCTCTCTCACTGTTGGACTGGGACACACATCATTGACTCTCTGGTCCTTGGGCCTTTGGACTTGAACTAGAACCTACATCATCAGTTCTGCCCAGTTCTCAGGCCTTTGAACTCAAATGGGAACTACCCTACTAACTTTCCTAGGTCACTAGCTTGCAGACAGCAGATGGTGGGACATTTCAGCCTCCAAAATCAAATGAGCCAATTCTTGCAGTCTATATATATGCTTAGTCACTCAGTCGTGTCCAGCTCTTTGCGACCCTTTGAATGGTAGCCCACCAGGATCCTCAGTTCATGGGGTATTTCCAAGCAAGAATACTGGAGTGTGTTGCCATTTCCTTCTCCAGGGGATATTCCTGACCCAGGGATCAAGCCTGCCTCTCTCGAATCGCCTACATTGCAAGCAGATTCTTTACCCGCTGAGCCATTCTGTTTCTCTGAAGAACTCTGACTAGTTACAGAAACACCATAGCTACCATATTCATCAAAGTGTGGTGGTGGCAAGGAACAGAAACCCATTCAAGTCAGCATAAGCGAAAGGGGGGATTTATTGTTTTACATAAGTGAAAGGACAGAGATAATCATGAAGGCTTCAGGCATGTCTTGGTCCAGGGACTCAAATGGTCTCATTTGGATGTCTCTCTCTCTCTCTCACTCTCAGTTCTTTAGAAAGACTCTCTCAATTCTGGTGGACAAAGTGGGATCAAACAGCCCAAGACTCATATCCTAAAAGTTTAGCAACTCCAGAAGAGATTTTTAGTACACAAGTGCTGGGGAAAATTCTGATTGGCCTACATTGTGTCACATAGTCATCCAGGAAGCAATCATTATAGCCAGAGTAGTAGGGAGCTCCAACTGGCCAGCACTATTTGTGTAATATATCAGTGTAAACTAAGTAAATGGTGTCAATCATATCATGTCAATCATAATATTCACAAATTATTTGACTCCCTGGTGGCTCAGAGGTTAAAGAGTCTGCCTCCAGTGCGGGAGACCCGGGTTCAATCCCTGGGTCGGGAAGATCCCCTGGAGCGGGAAATGGTAACCCACTCCAGTATTCTTGCCTGGAGAATCCCATGAATGGAGAAGCCTGGTAGGCTAGAGTCCATGGGGTCGCAAAGAGTCGGACACAACAGAGCGACCTCACTTACTTACTTTGAAAGGGACAATTTAATTCTTTCCTTAAATGTGGACCAAACTTAGTGACTTCTTCTTAATGGATAGAATGTGGCAGAAGTGATGGTATGTGACTGCCAAGCCTAGATTGTGAAAGACACTGCTCCTTTCACCTTGCAGTCTCTTGGGTTGCTTGCTCTGGAGGAAGTCAGTCATGTTGTAAGGATCCTCAAGCAGTCCTGTGGAGACATCCACATGGAGGAGGACCTCAGACCTCTCACAAACAAGCAGCACAAATTTGACAGCCATATGTGTGAGTTGCCTTAGAAACGAATCCTCCAGGTCCTAACCAAGTCTTCAGATGACTGTTGTCCCAGATGACATGTTGACCATCAACATCATGAGAAACCCTGGAACCTTCCAGCTAAACCACACTTGAATTCATGACTCACACAAACTCTGAAGATAAAAAGGATGTGTTGCTGTTTAAAGCCAGTGAGCTTGGGAATAACTTGTTCTATGACAAAAGAGAGCTAACATACATATCATTGTGCAGCATGAGTTCACTCAATATTGTGTTGTTAGCTCTAGAGGCATGGATGCAGGTAGGTTATTTCTTTTGGTTGCTGCAACCACATTGCATTCAGCCATTTCCTTATTGCTAAGCTTCTTAAGTTGTTTCTGCTTTGTTTGTTGCTTTCGGTTTGGGGATATTTTTTCTCCTTGCCACAGCTTGTGGTATCTCAGTTCCCCAACCAAGTATTGAACCTATGCCCCCTGCCATGGAAGCCCAAAGTCCTAACCACTGGGTCCCAGGGAATTCCCTGTTTTCTGTTGTTGTGATTTTTTTTTTACAAACCATACTATGATGAGTATGGTCTTGTACTTGTACATGCTTCCTTGTAGAAAGACAACCAACTCTAAAATTCTTCTGGAGAGTGCCAATTTGTTCTCCAGAGTAAATATCCCTCGATGATCTTCCACTTGCAGAGTCTGAGGACCACTCCCCAGCCCCCCACCTCTAAGTGCCCAGTGTCATTAATGCTGTCACTCTGAGAAGTGGCAAGACTCTCATTGTTCTAATCTTCACTTCCCTGATGACGTGTGACCATGCCCACTCAGAGCCTCCTGCTATCTGGCCACCCTCTCCCAGGACTCAGGAAATGTACCTGGGGCCAGAGTCCTCAGTGACTCAGAACACACTGTTCATCTGAATACTCCAGTGGATGTTCATTTCCCAAGGAATTGCCCATGATCATCCATCCCCTGCCTGATGGAATAGCTGGAAACACCTCAGCCAGCCAGCCATTGCTAGGGAGGATGCAGGCTGCAGACTGGGGTCAGGACTTACCCCGTTCCAGGCCTGGGGGCCAGCTCTACCCGCTACCTTCCCCTACGGGAAGGGGCAGCAGCCAACCAGGCTGTGAGCCAGCGTGTAGAGTCTTCCATAAAAAGCATCCAAGAATTTTGCCCTCTGGAGGGCGGCCCAATGGAGCAAAGGCGAAAACAGGGGAAGCAGACATCAGCAAGCTACCTGCTGGAGCTTCAGGCACCAGGCTGAGTCTACACAGCCCTGCTTATCCCTGAGGACCTAGCCAGTGGGGGCCCAGGAACAGGGACATGGCCCGGATTTGGCTCAGAACTGGGCTGTTCTCATAGGCCCTGAGGACCAGCCCAGGCCTCAAGCAGAGTCTATCCTCATCCTGAGTCATCCTACTCTAGCTACCAAGACAGAGGAACCAGAGACCAACTTGCTAACATCAAGTTGGGTCATAGAAAAAGCAAGGGAATTCCAGAAAAACATCTCCTGCCTCATTGACTATACTAAAGCCTGTGTGGAGCACAATAAACTGTGGAAAATTCTTAAAGAGATGGGAATACCAGACCACCTTACCTGCTTCCTGAGAAACCTATATGCAGGTCAAGAAGCAATGGTTAGAACCAGACATGAAAAAACTGACTGGATCAAAATGGAGAAAGGAGTGCATCAAGGCTGTATATTGTCACCCTGATTATCTACCTTATATGCAGAGTCCATCATGCAAAATGCTGGCTGGATGAGTCACAAGCTAGACTCAGGATTGATAGGAGAAATATCAATAACCTCAGATATGCAGATGACACCACCCAAAAGGCAGAAAGTGAAGTGGAACTAAAGAGCCTTTTGATGAAGGTAAAAGGAGAGTGAACAAACTGGCTTAAAACTCAACATCAAAAAAACAAAGATCATGGCATCTGGTCCCATTACATCATGGCAAACGGATAGGGAAACAATGGAAACAGTGACAGTTTCTTTTCTTGGGCTCCAAAATCACTGTGGACAGTGACTGCAGCCATGAAATTAAAAGAAGCTCATTCCTAGGAAGAAAAGCTATGACAAAACTAGACAGCATATTAAAAAGCAGAGACATCACTTTGCTGACAAAGGTCCATATAATCAAAGTTATGGTTTTCCCATGAGTCAAAAACAGATGAGAGAGTTGGACAATAAAGAAGAATGAGCACCAAAGAATTAATGCTTTCTAATTGTGGTGCTAGAAAAGACTCTTGAGAGTCCCTTGGACAGCAAGGAAATCAAATTAGTCAATCCTAAAGGAAATCAATCCTGCGTATTCATTGGAAGGACTGATGCTAAAGCTGAAGCTCCGATATGATGCAAAGAGCCACCTGATGCAAAGAGCCAACTCACTGGAAAAGACCCTGCTGCTGGGAAAGATTGAAGGCAAAAGGAGAAGGGAATGGTAGAGGATGAGATGGTTGGATGGCACCACCAACTCAATGGGCATGAGTTTGAACAAACTCTGGGAGATGATGAAGGACAGGGAAGCCTGGCATGCTGCAGTCCATGGGGTTACAAAGAGGTGGACACGACTTAGCAACTGAACAACAAGACTGCAGGAGCCTTGTCTGTGTTCTTTCTCCTCCCAGTTCACTGAACTAGTCACCATGGGAAGGACTACGTGGAAGAGTACACCAAAGGCTGTTAAATGAGTCAGGAATGCAATTTTTAATATTTATTTTTATTTACTTTATTATTTATTTGGCTGTGCCTGGTCTTAGTTGCATCACACAGAATCTTTTAGTTGCAGTATATGAACTCTTAGTTGCAATGTATGGGAACTAGTTCCCCAACCAGGGCTCAAATCCAGCTCCCCTGAATTAGGAGCCTGGAGTCTTAGCCACCAGGACCACCAGGGAAGTCCCAAGAAATGCATTTTTATTTCATGCATGCATACCATGTTTGGGTATTTGTTACAGCCACTTAGACTACTGTAACACTCGCCCAAACCTGCAACCTTTGCTCTTGCTGACACTTATTCCACAAAAGAAACCAATGTATGGCAATGATCAGGGGTATGGTGTTGGATGTGAAATGAATCTAGATTTAAGTTCTGGCCCTGCCACTTACTAGATGCATAAACTTGGGACAGTTAGTCAATCTAACTGAGCCTCATACTGTGGCTAACAACCATGCACACCACATAAAGTTTTTGTAAGAATAAAATGAGAAAATGTCTCATATTCACTCATTTTTCAAGCATACTTTTCTTTTACATTGCAATGTTTCTGAAATCTAGGTGTGTCTTTTAATAATAAATTTTATATGGTACTGTTTCCTTTTTATTTTTTTTTAAATTCATTTCCTGGAAAGCTGTTGTTATATAAAATGGTGTATGAGGCATCTTAGAAGCAAGGAAATATGTTGGGAGGTAAAGGTCCCATTAAGTTCCTAATAAAGAGTAGATACTGTTTGTATCATTGTAGCTCTGCCAGACTTTCAGAGTGATTCATTCAACCAACCATTAAACCAGAGGTTGCAAACAGGATGTCCATTGGCCAAATCTGGCCCCGGGGTATGTTTTGATGCGTCCATTTTATTTGAAAGAATTACCAAAATCTGAAAACTGAGAGGCTTCATGGAGAAAACTGGATTCTCAGCTTCTTTTTCAAAATTTTGGAAACTTCACTGGCCTGCATTCTCTGACAGCATTCATTAGCTGGAGCTACAGACAACACCACTTTCATTTATGTCTTTTTAATTTTATATATTTATTTTCAGCTGCACTGGGTTTTTCTTGCTGTGTGGGGGCTTTCTGGTTGCAGCAAGTGGGGGCTACTCTCTAGTTGCAGTGTGCAGGCTTTTCAAAACTGTGACTTCTCTTGTTGCAAAGCACAGGCTCACAGGCTTTAGAAGTTGCAGTTCCCAGGCTCCAGAGCACAGGCTAAATAGTTGTGGCACAGGAGCTTAATTGCTCTGCCGCATGTGGGATCTCCCAGACTAGGGCTGGAACACATGTCTCCTGCATTGGCAGACAGATTCTTTACCACTGAGCCACCGGGGAAGCCCCCCATCATTCTTACTGTGATAACCTAGCGTCTCATTCATGAACCCACTGGGCCCCTGGAGGCATTTGACTGCGGGACCTTAGCAAGAAATAGTAGTTATTGGGTAACTGCCATGTACTTCTGTTCTTTCAGTTGATCTAGGAGCCAATTTGGTGACTTGGGGTGAGTGGTTCTGCTGTGTCTTGCAGCTGAACCATATACCTGAATAGTCCTTGTACAGTAGGCAGAGCCTCTCACAGTTATCTCATATCTGGTGTGGCAGTCACTTTTGAAAAATTTTAGTTTTCCTCACTGAGGTGCAACCTATACACAAAGAAAAAGCACAAATAGCGTAAATAGATAGTGTGACAGCTTGCCACAGGCCACACACAACTGTGTGACCTCCAAGAAAGAGAAGGTCAATCATATGACGTCGCTGACTGTGGAATCTAAAAAAAAAAAAAAAAGATACAAGTAAACTTATTTACAAAACAGGAAGACACTCACAGACATAGAAAACAAACTTATGGTGACCAAACTGGAAAAAGAGGTAAGGGGAGAGACAGATTAGGAGGTTGGGATTAGCAGTTACACACCACTGTATATAAAATAGATAACCGACAAGACTACTGTATAGCACAGGCAACTAAACTCAATATTTTGTATCATACACCTTTATTTAGAATTTAAACTTTACAATGACTATAGTATTCTATGTAATCATGAGACATTAAGTAATAAATGTAAAGCAATAATAAAAACGAAAGGGAACATTACCAGCGCTCCCCAGATGTCTGCTTCATGTCCCCATTCAGTCAGGAACACTGCCTCCTCCTCACTCTTCCCCCACAAAGAGCAACCACCATCCTGGCTTTTAACAACATAGACTGGTTTCTCCCATTTCTGTATTTTATTTAAATGCAAACATGCCGTATATGCTGCATGGTTTCTTTTGCTCAACATTAGGTTTAAAATTTATATACATTATTGCATATATTTTTAATGAGTTCATTATCACTGTTGACAGGGTTCTCGTGGATGAATATACCACAATTTATTTGTCCATTCTACTGTTGATAGGCACTTGGTAGCTTCCAGCTTGGAGTTACGACAAATAGTGCTGCTATGAATATTCTAGTACATGCTCTGTGCTGTGCTGTGCTTAGTCACTCAGTCATGTCGACTCTTTGTGACCCCGCCTGGCTCCTCTGTCCATGGGGATTCTCCAAGCCAGAACACTGGAGTGGGTTGCCATGCCCTCCTCCAGAGAATCTTCCCAACCCAGGGATAGAACCCAGGTCTCCCACATTGCAGGCAGATTCTTTGCTGTTTAAACCACCAGGGAAGCCGTGAGTACTGGAATGAGTAGCCTATCTCTTCTCCAGGGGATCTTCTCCCTAGGAATTGAACCGGGGTCTCCTGCACTGTAGGTGGATTCTTTACCAGCTGAGCTACAAGGGAAGCCTCATTCTAGTACATACCCTTGTTGAATAAATAAGTAACCACACACAAGTATATTTATATGTATATTTCTCCTTTATTGGATATTTCTTTTGAGTATGGAATTGCTAGCTTCCCCAGTGGTTCAGCAGTAAGGAATCTGCCTACAATGCAGGAGCAACAGGAGGCACGGGTTTGATCCCTGAGTTGGGAAGATTCCCTGGAGGAGGGCATAGCAACCCACTCCAGTATTCTTGCCTGGAGAATCCCCATGGACAGAGGAACCTGGTGGGTTTCAGTCCATAAGGTCACAAAGTGTCAGACATGACTGAAGCGACTTAGCATCCATGCATGCAGGGTATGATAATGCCAGCTTTAGGAAGCTAAAGTGTTTTCCAAAGCGACTGTACCAATTCTTCACTCCTACCAGTAGAGTGTGAGTGTTCCAGTTGCTCCATATCCTCAACACGCCCATTTTTCCATCCTTCATTTTAGCCATCTATTAATAGGCCGATGTGTAGTGATAACTCATTGTGGTTTTAATGTATATTCCGCTGATGACTGATGATGGTGAGTACATTTTTAAGTGTCTATAGACCATTTGGATACTCTCTTTTGTGGAGTTATTATTTTTCTATTGTCTTTCCCTTCTTTAATGGCTTGTCTGTCTTTTTCTTATTGATTTGTACATCTTTGTGTCAGTTCAGTTCAGTCGCCCAGTCGTGTCCAACTCTTTGCGACCCCATGGACTGCAGCACACCAGGCTTCCATGTCCATCACCAACTCCCAGAGCTTGCTCAAATTTACATGCGTTGAGTTGGTGATACCACCCAACCAGCTCATCCTCTGCCGTCCCCTTCTCCTCCCGCCTTCCATCTTTCCCAGCATCAGGGTCTTTTCCAATGAATCAGCTCTTTGCATCAGGTAGCCAAAGTATTGGAGCTTCAGCTTCAGTTTCAGCATCAGTCCTTCCAATGAATATTCAGGATTGGTTTCCTTTAGGATTGACTGGTTTGATCACCTTGCAGTCCAAGGGACTCTCAAGAGTCTTCTACAACACCACAGTTAGAAAGTATCAATTCTTCTGTGCTCATCTTCAGAATACATTTTTGTGTATTGTGCGCTTATTTCCTTTTCAGCATCTTCCTCCTGCCCCACCCCAGGGCTGTTTTTCTTTTCGCTCTCTTTATGGAGTTAATTTGATGAACAGACAGACCTTCTTCATTTCAATATGTCCAGTTTATCTTTTGTGTATTTTGTGCAGTGGAGGTGGTGGTACTTTTGGGGTTCTGGCAGACATTTTCAGTTGTCTACAAATGTAGATTCCCTACTTTTTCTTTGAAATGTGCCTAGCTGAATAATTTGCCTTCCCAGCCTCCCTTGCAGATAGGATGGCCATTTTGAAACCATGCCCCATAGGGTTAACAGAAGCTGGAACCTTAACAGAAATCCTTGAGTGTGTCTTACAGAACAGTAGATAAGGAAACAACTTGTTGTTTGTAACCTGCCTTTACTGATTAAGCCTGCTTTAGGGTTTTTTTTGTTTTTTTTTTTTGTTTGTTTGTTTTTCATTCTCTAGTCGCATACTCTCCCAGCTCCAAGTTTCACGTAGCTTGGGTAATATATCACCAGGCTTCTTAACCACCCCTATAGATAATGCCTCTGACATATGGATCACTATAGTAACAGGGGTTTAAGTTATTTTCCAGAAATTTGGAGTAGGCTTCTGTCCAATTCAGGCTGGCTAAGACTGGAGAGGACCACGAACTCTAAAACTGGGCCTGCTCAGAACATCGATTACTTCACCATTTCCCTGCTTCCAAACTCCTTTCCCCACA
This sequence comes from Capricornis sumatraensis, assembly GCF_032405125.1. Classification (NCBI taxonomy): domain Eukaryota; kingdom Metazoa; phylum Chordata; class Mammalia; order Artiodactyla; family Bovidae; genus Capricornis; species Capricornis sumatraensis. The sequence continues at coordinate 21,161,252 of NC_091071.1, read as the reverse complement.
CCTTAAGACCACCTTACAGGATGAACCTGGAGCCTATTATACAGAGTGAAGTAAGTCAGAAAGAAAGACAAATACTGTATATTAATGCATATATATGGAATTTAGAAAGATGGTACCAACGATCCCACATGCAGGGCAGCACAGGAGACAAAGATCTATAAAGAACAGACTTTTGGATTCAGTGGAAGAAAGCAAGGGTAGGATGATTTGAGAGTGAGTGAGTGATAGTTGCTCAGTCATGTCGGACTCTTTGCGACCCCATGGACTGTAGCCTGCCAAGCTCCTCTGTCCATGGAATAATCCAGGCAAGAATACTGGAGTGGGTTGCCATTTCTTTCTTCAGGAATATCACTGAAACATGTATAAACATACATGTTACCTTATATAAAATAGATGGCCAGTGCAAGTTGCACGCATGAGGCAGAGGACCCAAAGTCGGTGCTCTGGGACAATCCAGATGAACAGAGTGGAGAGGGAGGTGGGATGGGGGTTCAGGATGGTGTGGACACATGTATGCCTGTGGCCAATTCATGTTGACGTATGGCAAGAACCATCACAAAAGTGTAATTATTCTCCAATTAAAATAAATTAATAAACAAAAAACAGACCACCTTACTTCTTTATTCTATAAATATCTCAAGCCTATTGCATTCTGGGAGGCAGATCTGAGATTTGCTCTCCCATTTCCTCACTTGGCTCCCTTGTGAATAAACTCCTTCTCTGCTGCAGACCTCAGGGGTTTAGCTTGCTGCATTTTTGGCAAACAAATCTGGTTCAGTAACAATATGATACAGCTCTGGTCAATTAGATAGAGAGAGAACTCTGCTGGGAAGTGGAAAGTTCTGGAGAGTTTTTGCTTTCCTAGTAAAATGAGTCAACTCTGACTATATCTCCATTACCCTCCATCTTGTCCCTGGAATACAAATATGATGTTTGGAGCTGCAGGAGCCATTTTGCAACTATGAAGGAAAGGTCAAGAGAACTGCAATGACTTTAGCCCAATATCAATGAGCAGCTAAACCAAGATAAAAAATAAACACATAAAAAGACACAAACACACACATGTTCCTTTGCTCTTCTGGACTTTTTGTATATGATATAAGTGAATCTTTATTCATTGTTTTCTGTGACTTGCAGTCAATTTCATTTCTAACAAAACCATCCTCCATCTCCCCCTCTTGTTCTTCCCATTGTATTTGCCAGGCTAATCCTCCTAAAATCTAGCTGTTTGCATGTCCTCCTTCTGATCTGATACCTTTAGAGCCCTGCATCCTGGCTTTCAAGGGCCTCCAAGATCACAGCTTCTGTCTTCAAATCTGTCTTCCATTCATTTCTGATTCGCACAATTCCTACCTGGAATGCCAAGGGCAATGTCAACAGAGTGCCGAGTTTTATATTCAGTTGGGATGTTGTTCATATGTAAAGAGAATCTAAAGAAATTCTCAGATACAGAAGAACTAAAAAATTAGAGCACTATTTACTCATTCTGGGAAAATCAATTTGAGGATACAAACAAAGGCATGGAGAAGGTCTAGGAAGAAAGCCCTGCTGGTGAGTACTAGACCCCAGTGATCAAAGAACTCAATCCAGAGAGAATCAAGGTCAGGACCTAATAACTATAGCTACAAGAAATGAAGTGCAATAGTTCACATTGAAAGAAACATCCCTATGATAATTTTTTAAATTACAGTCAACTGAGAATGGTACTTACAGGATGAGTCAAACAAAATAGATAACGTTGTCTGTATTTACAAACCAATGAGAAATGTATAAACAAATGAGACCATTCCAGAAAGAAAACAAATCAAAGAGGCTCAACCTTAGTACAAATGGTTAAATGTATGCAAGTTAAACAACATTTTTTATTCAATTTCACCTTATCAGTTGTCAAAGAATAAAATTTGGTAATAAGAGTTTTGACAGGTTGGAAAGGAACAAACACTCTGTCTACTGGTTCTGTAAATAGGCACAGTCTTGCAGACAGCCCCTCACGTTCTCTATTAAAATACAAAATACATGAAGCAAAAAGCGTCCCTGACATCACCAGCCCACGCCTACCAAACAAGGTTGCATTTTTTAAAATGTTCATCCTGTGATGACTACAATTCCCCACTTTCCCAGATAGCAGAAAGTGCAAGCTTCCCCGCCCCCATTTTTGGCTCTCCAAGGAAAGCTTAGAAGTTCCATTCCATGACATTTCCACCAGCTCAGCTTGTTTCGAACTGCTGCCACTCAAAACTTTGTAGCTCATCTTGAACTCTCTATTTTGTGGCCCCTATTTCATTCCAATCAGAGACACAGACTTAAACTTAACCCTGACTTTAATCTCCCCTCAAAGCATGAGAGTGTTGAGCCAGATGTAACTGAGTGATTGAGGAAAATCAGAAACTGCGTGACACTGCTCCTCCAAGTAATTGTTCCTGGGAACCACAAGCTCAGCCCAACCCCTGGGGACTTTCTAATTTCTACAGCCCAACTCCCGTTCAAGATTTCCAGTCTTCACGTTGATGTATGGCAAAACCAACAATATTGTAATTAGCCTCCAACTAAAATAAATAAACTTATATTAAAAAAAAAAGATTTCCAGTCTTCTCCATTGACTAGAAGACATTACTTTTCCTACTGTGCACAGTTCTCCAAATGTTTGAATTTTTATGAGGATAATATTTCACTTTATGATCAGAAAAACATATACACACATGATAAAAGTACATAGGAAAAAAAATATATCCAGGAATTATAGGTGGATCCAAATAACACATATAGTCAAATTCTGGTGGCCAGAACAGGCAGTTAAGTTAAGGAACACCCCTCCTAGAGTACATCTTGTTCCTGTCTGGGTGTGCCACACATTACAGGCACTCAATAAATGTTTGTTGAATGAATAAATTAATGTTGACCCCCCCCCACTACCTTATGAGATAAAGTCCAAACTCATTTGAATGGATTCCAAGTCTTCACATCCTGGCCTTAAACTTGCATGGTTTTACTCTAGCCACACTGCTGTATTCACTGGGCCTTTGCCTGCTTCATCTCATCCTCACTTCAAGGCTCACTTCCACCTTGACAACCCTGTGTCCACAGTCATCCCTCCTTCCTTGAGCTTTGAATCTGCTTACTCTTCATCACATTTCATGTCACATATGAGTTCTTTTCCTACACTTGTAAACCTTGTCTCCTTAACAAGATACATCCCAGGAGGAAGGTCCTCTCCTGCTCCTGTTTCTTCCCTGTAATTAGTGACCAATAAATATTAATAGTTGTTGATTCCTGAATCCATTATTCTTCTTCGGTTCATTGAATCATCAACTCTGTCTTAGGCTGGGTTCCCCAGAAGCCAGTCTGAGGACCTGAGACCAGGATTTTGGAGAAAGTGACTCATTAGATAGTCTTCCAGAAAAATGGGTAAGAGAATGAGGCAGTAGGGTGGGGAGGAGAAGGAGGTCAAGTAAGGATGGGTTATCAATGCAAGTCACAGAGGGTAATGGGAACCTAACTCTCTGGGGAGCTTTGGGGGCAATGCAGGTCATGGAATATTTGACCACCTAATGTGAAGAGCTGACTTATTGGAAAAGACCCTGATGCTGGGAAAGATTGAAGGCAAAAAGAGAAGGGGGCGACAGAGGATGAGATGGTTAGATGGCACCACCAACTCAATGGGCATGAATTTGAGCAAATCTGGGAGATAGTGGACAGAAGAGTCTGGTGTGCTGTAGTCCATGGAGTCACAAAGAGTCGAACACAACTTAGCAACTGAACAATAAAAACAACAGGTTTTTATTGTCTAGGTAATGGACACCTAGAGTTGTTCCATTAGGGCAAAGGCACTGGAGCACTCACCCTTCACCTGCACTGTTAGTCACTGATTAGGGCTGTCCCCAGGGCATAATCTTTCAGGTATCCAGGCTCTATAGTCTAGGATAGGGTGGGGCAGTGGTAGAAGCAGGTTCTGGCAGGAAGGTACAGGCTGCTGCACTGAAAACCCACAGGAGCCTGTACTACACAAAAATAGTCAAACAACCAGTGTGTGGACAGCTGACCCCATCTGCACTTTCTTTCCACTGACATTTACTTGATATCTATTACACGGCAGACACCGCAGGGAAATCATCGCAGCCTTAGCCCATAGGGTCCAGTCCTGATGCCTTGCAGGAGAGACAGTCACACCGGATTCAGTCTTGTCCAGGTCCAGGAGGAACAGAGCGAGAGCAGAGGTAGAGGAGAGCCCAGGGAGGAGATGGTCAAACTGCCCAAGTGATTTCCGGGCGTGACCTAGGCTCTTAAAAAATGAATGAGGAAAGAGGGAATTCCTAGAAAAGGGCACAGCATGTCCAAAGGTAGAGAAACAAAAGTACATGTTTGTTTGGAAATGGGGAGTAGTTTGCCAAGGCTGGAACACGGGGTGTGGGAGTAAGGAAGCGGGCTGGGAGCTGTAAAGAGGGCAGCTTGAGGTGGGGAAGAGTTCTTCTGGCCTGCAAAGGAAACAGTAAAAATTTAAGAGAAGTCTGGGCTTGAATAGAGAGGTAGTTTAGGAAGAGGGCGCCATATAAACTGTACACTGTACAGCAGGTGTCCTGCCAGCCGAGCATCGGTGGCCTCTACCAGATGATCTAGCTCTCTCGTCACGGTGATTGGTCAGGGAGATGAGTGAGTCTGGTCTGGAGCTGCACGCGGGGCGGAGCGAGGCCCGGGGCAGGTGGAGACCAACACAGAAAAGAGCCGGGAGATGGAGAAGGGGAGGAGGGTTTCTGAGGACATGGCTCAGCACCTGATCCAGCAGGACATGTGAATATCAATAGTCTCTGTGAACGTGAATATCAACCAGTTTCCATAAATCCCCTTTTCCTAAAAGCCAGTTTGAATCAGGTTTTTGTCACATCAAGAGGCCCCATTAATACAGAAAGTGTTTCAAAACCCAAACCCTTCTAGATATGTAGCAAAAAAAAAAAATTTTTTTTACATAATAGAGGAAAAATACTTTATTATAGAAGGGAAAAAACTATGACATCATAACACAAAACTCCGGACAGTTTGAAAGGAATGCCAGGTAAAATCTGTATTTCGCGCTCCCAAGCTCCATCAGTTCAGTTGTGTCCTACTCTTTGTGATCCCATGGACTGCAGCACGCCAGGCCTCCCTGTCCATCCCAAGCTCCATACAAACTGAAATAATTCCCAAAGGGCCCATTACTTCCCTGGGCTTATTGGGAAGAAGATGGACATACAAAGAAGCTTGGGAAAGACAGGAAACATACCATCTGATATCTGTTCCTTACAACATTCATCAGTGGTGTTTGGATTAGAAGTTCTACCAAAGCTGTTCTGAGGCTCTGTACCCCTCGTGTCCCTGGAGGAGGTATGGTCCAACACAGTGGGAACTTTAGGGGAATGACTCAGCCTCCAGGGCCCTAGTTACCCCAGAATTCACGTAGCACAGATGGCTTTCTATGTGAAGGAGACTTCACCATCTAAGTGCCCATACTGCCATCAACTTTGGAGAATGCTTCCAAGGTGGTATTCAGAGGAAAACTCCTAGCCGTAAGTGCTTTTATTAATAAATAAGCAAAGCTAATTCTAAAAGAAGTCAGTGTGAGTTCAGCTCAAGAAATAAGGAAAACACTTCCCCGATGGTCCACTGGTTAAGAATCTGCCTTGCGATGCAGGGGTCACAGGTTCGATCCCTGGTCCAGGAAGATTCCATAAGCCTGTGCCCTGGGGCCCGTGCTCTGCAACAAGAGAAGCCATTGCAATGAAAGGCCCACTCACCACCGCTGGAGAGTTCCCACCCACTTGCTGCAACTAGAGAAAGCCGAGCACAGCACCAAAGACCCAGTGTGGTCAAAAGAAATAAATATTTTTCTAAAAAAATAAGGAAAAGTGAAACAAAATAAATCAAGAGAAAGCAAGAGAAAATGTATGAATTTACAAAAGGAAAGTTGGGGGAGGGAAGGGAAAAAAAGGGCAGAATTGATGAAACCAAAAGAAGCTTGTATAAAAAAAATCTAGACAATAAAATCATGTGAGTATTTGTGTGTGTGTGATTATGTTTACAAGCTTCTTTCTTTCTGACCCACTTTTAAAAATCCTGTATTTTTGTATTTCCCATCTAACTTCTTCTCCCCGTTACAAACTTGCTAGTAATATGATGGAGAAGGAAATGGCAACCCACTCCAGTGTTCTTGCCTGGAGAATCCCAGGGACGGGGGAGCCTGGTGGGCTGCCGTCTATGGGGTCGCACAGAGTCGGACACGACTAAAGCGACTTAGCAGCAGTAGCAGTAGCAGTAATATGACAGTTAACATAATTATTACAACCAGTCTAAATATGAGATGCTGGATGGGGAGTAAAGGCTGAGGATGAAGAGTAACAAGCCTGTGGAATAGGAGTGAAGGCTGAGCTTGGAGGGGTCACCGGAGACAACTGAGGCAGAAGTGGATCCCTTAGACTAAGCAACATTGTTAAAACCCACTTACTGCCTCTTCAAGATATTTCATGAGATGGGGGATAGAGAGGCACAGCCTTTTCAGCTGCCAGGGTACACCTCCGGAACTGGAATCTACTCCACGACTGGCCACGTGGGCTTCCAGGCATACTTAGATTACAGTTAAGGCATGCCAAAACACAGAAAACACAACACACAAGTTTTAGAAAGAGAAAAGGAACATGAACAGTGAAGGGGCAGAGATTAATACAATTTTTAAAAATTCACCAATTTTATCCCATTAATTTGAAAAGACTGATGAAAAAGATTAAAACCAATTAAAGCTACGAAATAGCTCAATGAATACGAACGGATTTGAATCCGAACACCCATTCCATTTTGAGTCTTCGCATCTTTGCATGCATTTAAGGTTTTCTTCAGCCCCATCTATCTAGTTTGATAGTTTTCTTCAGAAGGGTCTTGCACAATTTTAATTCTATTCTGGGATATCTTTAAGTTCGGATAATCGAGTGGTTGAAGGGATCACTCACAATAGCAACCAAAACTACCAAATACCTACAGATTAGTTTACTAGAATAGCCAAGACACTCTTGGGAAACAAAGAGAATGGGAGCATTGTCGGTGGGCAGGAAGCTTACCAATCAGATATCAAAATCATTATAAAGCAACAATTCTTAAAAGTGTGGAATTGCAGCTCCTTAAGGAGCAACGGAACACTTGCAATAACAGGGAACACACTACAGGACTTCCCTGGTACAGGACTTTACCCAGTCGTAAAAGATCTACCTGCCAATGCAGGGAACATGGGTTTGAGCCCTGTTCTGGGCAGATTCTACATGTCACAGGGCAATTAAGCCTGTGTGCCACAACTGCTGAAGCTCATGCGTCCTGGAGCCCACGCTCTATAATGAGAGAGGCCACCACAATGAGAGGCTTGCATAGAACAGCTAGAGAAAGCCCCCACACAGCAACAAAGACCAGAGCAGACAAAACTAAATAAGTAAAATTAAATTGAAAAAAAAAAAAAAAACAGAAAACAGGGAACACACAACAGATAGAGGCAACAACTTGGATAAAACACAGAGACATTTTGCTGAGTGATTAAAGCCAATCTCAAACTCCAAGAGATAGTGAAAGACAGGGAAGCCCGAACACGCTGCAGTCCATTGGGTCACAAAGAGTCAGACATGACTTAGCAACTGAACAACAATAACAACAAAACGTTCCTAGCTATGGGATTCCACTTACATGACATTCTGGAGAAGAAAAAGTTGCGATAAAGAACAGACCAGTTGCCATTCAATTAAATGGGGGTGATTATGAAGGGGGTGACATGCGGAAGGGAGTTATTCAGGGTGGTGGAAGTGTTTCCCAATTTCATATCTTGGTGATGGTGATGGTTGCAAAAATATAAACGTATGTTAAAATTCACAGAACCGTGCATCCAGAAAAGGGAAATTTTACTATAGATTATTTTAAAACTAAAATAAGCAAAGCAGTATATAGAGTGGGTAGTATTGTTTTAATAAAGAGACGAATGAAACCAAACCCTGTCTAAGTATTATGTAAGACTGTTATTATGTAAAAAGAGCTTGTGGAGACATGGGTTGCACAGCTGTGTGAATGTACTTAACACTACTGAACTGTACATTTTAAAATGTGACGACAGTCAACTTTATGCTATGAGTATCTTACCATCATTTTTAAAAATTAGCCCTAAATTGATAACTATGTCGATGGAAGATAAGTATTTCGCTTGTACCATTTTGTGCTTCCCTGAGGGCTCAGATGATAAAGAATCTGCCTGCAGTGGAGGAGACCCAGGTTCAGTCTGTGGGTCAGGAAGATCCCCTGGAGAAGGAAATGGCAACCCACTCCAGTATTCCTGTCTGGAGAATCCCATGGACAGAGGAGCCTGGCAGGCTACAACCCATGGGGTCGGCCATGACTGAGCGACTAACCATTTCACTTTTTACCATGTACTACTTTTGTATACTTTGACATTTTCTATAACAAAATATTTATTTGTTTGGCTGCATCAGGTCTTAGCTGTGGCACTCAGTCTTCAATGAGGCGAGAGGGCTGCTCTCGACGTGGCACACCAAGGCATTTGGGACCTTAGTTCCCCAACCAGGGATTGAACCCACATCCCCTGCATTGGAAGACAGATTCTTAACAACTGGACCACCAGGGAAGTCCCAGATTTTTCTTTCTTTAAACATTTCTTTTCAAATTAGTGATGAAATACTAATAAAACCGTGGAGACATTTGAGTGAGTAAAAGTCATTCAGTTGTGTCCCTCTCTTTAGCCTGCCAGGCTCCTCTGTCCATGGAATTCTCCAGGCAAGAATGTTGGAGTGGGTTGCCATTTTCTTCTCCAGGGGATCTTCCCAAGCCAGGGGGTCTCCCCCATTGCAGATTGGCTTCTTTCCCATCTAAGCCACATTTGGTCTTTTGTTTCTAGAAAAAATTAGATCTTACCCATATGTTTTACACAGCTTTTGAACTGTAGTGTTAGAGAAGACTCTTGAGAGTCCCTTGGACTGCAAGGAAATCCAACCAGTCAATCCTAAAGGAAACCAATCCTGAATATTCATTGGAAGGACTGATGCTGAAGCTGAAACTCCAGTACTTTGGCCACCTGATGGGAAGAGCTGATTCATTAGAAAAGACCCTGTTGCTGGGGAAGATTGAGGGCAGGAGGAGAAGGGGACAACAGAGGATGAGATGGTTGGATGGCAACCAATGGACATGAGTTTAAGCAAGCTCTGGGAGTTGGTGATGGACAGGAAAGCCTGGCATGCTACAGTCCATGGGGTTGCAGAGTCAGACACGACTGAAAGCCTGAACAACAACAATCCATATTTTAAAACATCGGTTATATTGAAATTTTTGTATAAGAAAAATAAAAACATATAAGAACTAGAGAAAAGTCAGGAGAGTGAGATTACAACCCTGGTGTGGGGAAAGCCTTGCAAAACCTCAAAGAAAACCCAGACAACATAAAGGAGGAAAAAGAGCAATGGATTTGGTAGCATAAAAATTCAAACTTAGATGTAGTTAAAAAAAAAAAGACCCCAAACTAAAGAAAACACCATAAAGTTATTAGAAGTTAAACTGTAAACTTGAAAAGGTGATTTGTCACAGAACCCCTGTCCCCTCAGGCTCATCATCCAGTTAAGGACGCTGCCTGGCCCGGGGGCCTCTGAGTTTGCTTCCTGTGAAGTAAGTCTTTCTTTTCAAGCCTTTATCTTTGCTTTTCAACCTTCTAATTTAAGAGATAAGAGAGTTAATGATAATTGTGAAGTCACTCGACTCTTTGTGACACCATGGACTGTAGCCTACCAGACTCCTCCATCTATGGGATTTTCCAGGCAAGAATACTGGAGTGGGTTGCCATTGCCTTCTCCGGGAGATCTTCCCAACCCAGGGACTGAACCCGGGTCTCCCGCATTGTAGGCAGACGCTTTACCGTCTGAGCCACCAGGGAAGTTGATAATTAGGGGATTGGGAAAAAAACAGATATAGTTTGTGGCTATCAGAGAGAGATACCCAGTTGCCCATTCATTATTGAGCTTGGACCCAGAAGAACAAAAACGTCCCTAAACTTGGGCTACCCTGCTCAACCTCCCTGAGCCCCAATTTCCCCATCTGTTAATGGAGTTGATGATGAAACCTTCCCATTAGAGGATTACTCTGATGGCTGCCAACATGGCAAGAACTAAGGAAATGTTAGTTATTCATTATGATGTGTGACAGGTTTATGGATGATCTGTGTAGCAGTCTATTTTCTTCTGTGGACACTCTGGTGCTTCTTAAAGACTGGACACCAACTAGGTGCTACTGTTATAATCAAGAAGAGGTCATTTACATTTTGTCTTTTTTTTTTTTTTAAAGAGGTGATGTTGAGGTTTAACTAATCTCTGGAGGAGAGATCAAGGAAGACCTTAGGATGCTTATGCTAGTCCTTAATCTTTGAGAGTGATGTTCCCTCCCCAAATTATTATTTTTTTGTATATATAATTTTACTTATTTCTTTATTTTGACTGTGTTGGGTCTTTGTTGCTGTGTGGGTTTTTCACTAGTTACTGTGAGCAGGGGCTGCCCTTCTTTGCAGTGCACTGGCTTCTCATTGAGGTAGCGTCTCTTGTTGCAGAGAAGGGGCTCTAGGGCATGAGAGCTCAGTAGCTGTAACACATGGGCTCAGCAGTTGTGGTTTCCTGGCTCTAGACCACAAGCTCAATAGTTGTAGTGCTCAGCTTCGTTGCTCCCTGGCGTGTGGGATCCTCCTAGATCAGGGATCGAACCCATGTCCCCTGTATTGGTAGATGGATTCTTTACCACTGAGCTGCCAGGGAAGTCCTCTCCCCAAATTCTTATGCCAAGCGGATGCAAGGATGACCCTGACACCAGTCCTCCCTGTGAGTGGCTCTACATGATGTTAAGTAAAGATGGGCAGAAAGTTTAAAACAGCACGGGGTGATCATTAGGATGCAAGCAAGTACAGAAAGTTACGGTAGATGCTAATTATGACCTGAGTAGCTAGAGGTGACATGTGAGCCTAATTGAGTGAGCAGATTTCACTAAGTATGGGGGTTGAGGGTCTCAGAAGAGGGAACACATCTGAAAATGCATACAGGCATGGAAGGGCATGAGGAGTTGGGTGAAGCAAGATGTCCAGATGATTTTTCCATGAGTAGGAGGGCCAGAAAGCTGGAATGGTCAGCTGAGGGTTGTCAAGTTCCTGAAGGAGAGTGAAGTCATCCTACAGCCAGAGGGAGACGATAGGCAGATGGGCAGAGATGATGAGATCAGATCCTCATTTTAGGTAAAAACATAAGAACACTGAAACAGAGCAGGGAGGGATTGGAGCAAAGTGAACTTTCATTCATTCAATTCCATAAATATCTGTTGAGATCACCTGGTATTTGTTTCCTATTGCTCCTGTAAGCAACTATCACAAACTCAGTGGCTTAAGATAATCAGTTCAGTTCAGTCGCTCAGTCGTGTCTCTTTGCAACCCCATGAATCGCAGCACGCCAGGCCTCCCTGTCCATCACCAACTCCCGGAGTTCACTCAGACCCACATCCATTGAGTCAGTGATGCCACCCAGCCACCTCATCCTCTGTCATCCCTTCTCCTCCTGCCCCCAATCCCTCCCAGCTTCAGAGTATTTTCCAATGAGTCAACTCTTCACATGAGGTGGCCAAAGTACTGGAGTTTCAGCCTCAGCATCATTCTCTCCAAAGAAATCCCAGGGCTGATCTCCTTCAGAACGGATTGGTTGGGTCTCTTTGCAGTCCAAGGGACTCTCAAGAGTCTTCTCCAACACCACATCAATTCTTCGGCGCTCAGCTTTCTTCACAGTCCAACTCTCACATCCATACAGATTTCTTATTTTACAGTTCTAGATGTCAGAAATTTGAAGTAGGTTGCAATCGGGTCTGAAATATCTAAAATCAGGATGAGGGCAGGGGGTGCTTGAGGAGAATCCATTTCCTTGCCTTTCCAATATCTAGAGGCGCTCTACTCCTGGCTCCTTTCTCCATCTTCACAACCAGCATCATCAACCCGAGTTCTTCTCTTTGACTCCCTTTCTCTTGCCTCTCTCTCCCCCTTCAAGGTCCTTGTGATCCCATTGTGTCTATCCAGATAATTCAGAACAATCTTTCCATCTCAAGATCAATGAATTGGTAAACTTAATTCCATATGCAGTATTAACTACCCTTTGCCTTATAAGCTAATGTAGTCACAGGTTCTGCAGGTTGGGATGTTGATGTCTTTGCAGGGGGTGCATTATTCTGCCAACCACGCTCTCTATGTATTAGAGGTGTGTTAGGTTTTGGAGATTGGAATGAAAACTGACTTTTTCCAGTCCTGTGGCCACTGCTGAGTTTTCCAAATTTGCTGGCATATTGAGTGCAGCACTTTCTCAGCATCATCTTTCAGGATTTGAAATAGCTCAACTGGAATGCCATCACCTCCACTAACTTTGTTCATAGTGATGGTTTCTAAGGCCCACTTGACTTCACATTCCAGGATGTCTGGCTCTAGGTCAGTGATCACACCATTGTGAGTATCTGGGTCGTGAAGATCTTTTTTGTATAGTTCTTTTGTGTATTCTTGCCATCTCTTCTTAAGATCTTCTGCTTCTGTTAGGTCCATACCATTTCTGTCCTTTATCGAGCCCGTCTTTGCATGAAATGTTCCCTTGGTATCTCTAATTTTCTTGAAGAGATCTCTAGTCTTTCCCATTCTGTTCTTTTCCTCTATTTCTTTGCATTGATCGCTGAGGAAGGGTTTCTTATCTCTCCTTTGGAACTCTATTCTTTGGAACTCTGCATTCAAACAGGAATATCTTTCCTTTTCTCCTTTGCTTTTTGCTTCTCTTCTTTTCACAGCTATTTGTAAGGCCTCCCCAGACAGCCATTTTGCTTTTTTGCATTTCTTTTCCATGGGGATGGTCTTGATTTCTGTCTCCTGTACAATGTCATGAACCTCCATCCATAATCAGGTACTCTGTCTATCAGATCTAGTCCCTTAAATCTATTTCTCACTTCCACTGTATAATCGTAAGGGATTTGATTTAGGTTATACCTGAATGGTCTAGTGGTTTTCCCTACTTTCTTCAATTTATGAAAGGCAATGCCAAAGAAAGCTCAAACTACCACACAATTGCACTCATCTCGCATGCTAGTAAAGTAATGCTCAAAATTCTCCAAATCAGGCTTTAACAATAAGTGAACTGTGAACTTCCAGATGTTCAAGCTGGTTTTAGGAAAGGCGGAAGAACCAGAGATCAAATTGCCAACATCTGCTGGATCGTGGAAAAAGCAAGAGAGTTCCAGAAAAACATCTATTTCTGCTTTATTGACTATGCCAAAGCCTTTGACTGTGTGGGTCACAATAAACTGTGGAAAATTCTGAAAGAGATGAGAATACCAGATCACCTGACCTGCCTTGTAAGAAATCTGTATGCAGGTCAGGAAGCAACAGTTAGAACTGGACATGGAACAACAGACTGGTTCCAAGTAGGAAAAGGAGTACGTCAAGGCTGTATATTGTCACCCTGTTTATGTAATTTATATGCAGAGTACATCATGAGAAACGCTGGGCTGGAAGAAGCACAAGCTGGAATCAAGATTGCCAGGAGAATTATCAATAACCTCAGATATGCAGATGACACCATCCTTATGGAAGAAAGTGAAGAAGAACTAAAAAGCCTCTTGATGAAAGAGGAGAGTGAAAAAGTTGGCTTAAAGCTCAATATTCAGAAAACTAAGATCATGGAGTCTGGTCCCAGCACTTCATGGGAAATGGATGGGGAAACAGTGGAAACAGTGTCAGACTTTATTTTGGGGGGCTCTGTAGGTCTGTTCACAGCATGTCTTCCCTCAGAGCAAATAATGAGAGCAAGAGGGTGAATGAGAGCTCAGAATGGAAGCCTCAGTCCTTTGAACCTATCCCAGAAATGATGCGCTATCACATTCTGCCATATGCAATTACCTACAGAGCTGTGTTCCTATTGATGCTGCAACAAGCTGCTACAAGCTTCATGGCTTTAAACAGTACAGATTTATTATCTTACCATTCTCCAGATCAGAAGTCTGAAATGGGTCTCACTTGGCTACTATTTAAGATGCGTCAAGAAGGCAGGGTTCCTTTCCGAGACTTTAGGGGAGAGTCCATTTGCCTGCCTTTCTCAGTCTCCAGAGACACCTGCATTCCTTGGCTCCTGCTTCCTTCCATTTTCAAATCCAGCAATGCCTGGTTGAAGCCATTCCTCTAGTTCTGACTCTTCTGCATTCTTCTTCTGCATTTAAATTCATGTTGATATATGGCAAAATCCATCATGATATTATAAAGCAATTATCCTCCAATCAAAATAAATTAATTGATTGGAAAAAAAGAACACCTGTGGTTACACTGGGGGCTTTCCAGGTGGGGCTAGTGGTAAAGAACCCGTCTGCCAATGAAAGAGACATATGAGAGGCAGGTTCAATCCCTGGGTCAGGAAGACCCCTTGGAGGAGGGCATGGTAACCCACTCCAGTATTCTTGTCTGGAGAATCCCATGGACAGAAGAGTCTGGTGGGCTATGCCCCATAGGGTCACAAAGAGTCAGACATGACTGAAGTGACTTAGTACACATGCCCGCACATGATTACATTGGGCCCATCCAGATACTCCAGGATAATCTCCCCATCTCTACGTCAGTTAATTAATAACCTTAATTCCATTTACAACCTTAACTTTCCCTTTCCATGTAACCTAAAGCCTTTGACTGTGTGGATCACAAAAAATTGTGGAAAATTCTTAAGGAGGTGAGAGTACCAGACCACTTTACCTGTCTCATGAGAAGCTTGTATGCAGGTCAAGACACAACAGTTAGAACCTTACATGGAACAACGGATTCCAAATTGGGAAAGGATATTGGGAAATATACAACAAGGCTGCATATTGTCATCCCACTTATTTAACTTATGGGCAGACTATATCATGTGAAATGCCAGGCTAGATGAATCACAAACTGAAATCAAGATTGCCACGAGAAATATCAACAATCTCAGATAATCTGCATCCATTCTAATGGCAGAAAGTGAAGAGGAACTAAAGAGCTGGCTTAAAACTCAACATTTACAAAACTAAGATCATGGCATCCCGTCCCATCACTTCATGGCCAATAGAAAGGGGAAAAGTGAAAGCAGTGAAAGATTTTATTTTGAGGGCTCCAAAATCACTGCAGGTAGTGGCAGCAGTCATGAAATTAAAAGACACTTGCACCTTGGAAGAAAAGCTGTGACAAACTCAGCATATTTAAAAGCAGAGACATCGCTTTGCCAACAAAGGTCCATGTAGTCAAAGCTATGATTTTTCCAGTAGTCATGTACAGATGTGAGAGCTGGACCATAAAGAAGGCTGAGAACTAAAGAATTGATGTTTTCAAATTGTGGTGCTGGAGAAAACTCTTCAGAGTCCTTTGGACTGCAAGGAGATCAAAACAGTCAATCCTAAAGGAAACCAACCTGAATATTCATTGGAAAGACTGATACTGAAGCTGAAACTCCAATACTGTGGCCACTTTATGTGAAGAGATGACTCACTGGGAAAAAACCCGGATACTGGGAAAGACTAAGGACAAGAGAAGCAGACAGCAGAGGATGAGATGGTTAGATAGCATCACTGACTCAATGAACATGAATCTGAGCAAACTCCAGGAGATAGTGGAGGACGGAGGAGCCTGATGTGCTATAGTCCATGGAGTCGCAGAGAGTTGGACACAATTTAGTGACTAAACAATAACATATTCACAGGTTGCAGGGGTTAGGACATGAAATCTTTGGAGGCCGTTATTCTGCCAACCACTCAGACCAGTCACGGTAAATATGGGAGAAAATCCCCCAAGGACAGGAATAGCAGGAGGCATGGATAACTGGGGGCCTTCCACAATGCCCTGTGGATTTCCAGTTTGAACCATTGGTTGAACAGATGATAAACACTATAGCCTGGCCTCAGACACCATTGGAAATTAAAGCTCGATTTGTTTTCTAGTCATTTGTATGGTCATGTCACAATGATGAGTCCCTATCTTCTTGTTCAGCAGCTGGGCCAAGTTTCCTTTCAGAGAAAGATTCTCAAGGCGCTGGGAATATGGAGGCGGAGGGGCGGGGGGTGTGCGATTCCCATTTTATCAAATTGCCCCATGTTCATCTGTCACTCTCATTACACCTGGCTTCTTAAAGTCAAAGACAACAGGAAAAGTCCTAAGGTGACATTGCTGTTCCCATCTCCTCTTAATCCCCTCTCCCACAAAGCAGGTAAATCCAACCTTTGTTCCACAGAGTGGACAAAACAAAATATAACACAGAAAGCAAGGAGCATCAGTGTTTGGACAACCAAAGAGTGAGGGTTAAGGGTGCTCATTTCAAGGTGACGTGCTCTGGGTGTCTGATTTCTCAACTTCATTCCATCCCTGGTATCATTATGAGATCTGTCCTCATGCTAAGAGACTAAAGCAATGTTTTCCATGGTCACCCTCCATTTACACCATACCATCCAGCTGTATTTTCAGCAGGAAGTTTCTGATTATGCAATAAGCATTGTAGGATATGGAAACAGCTCAGGCAGCAGGCAAGGTCATCCGAAGGTGATTCTCATGCTAAAACTAGTTGCAGGCAGCTTCTGGGCTGTGTGGTCCGTACCTGGGCCCCAGGTATCGTCTCCGTTCCAAAAAAAAAAAAAAAACCTAAAATAAGTCCATCCTGGACTTATTGATACTCTCCTTTCAATACCCTCCAACTGACCCTACATCAATAACCAAGACCTGTTGCTTGAGTTCCCTGGACAGCCCTAGAATCTGTCTTCTCTCCATCCTCAGGGTTACCACCCCCTCCGAGACGCCACTGTCTGGCCCCTGGACTCCAGCAAGATCTTCCTCATCACTGCTTCCGCATCCTCTTTACCCCTTCTCAATCCATTTTTCTCTTCACAGCCTAAAGATATCGATTTTTTAAATTCTCTTTTTATTGAAGTATAGTGGTTTATCTTGGCTGTGCTGGGTCTTCATGGTTATGCCGGACTTTCTCTATTTGCAGAGAGAGGCAGCTACTCTCTAGTTGTGATGTGCATGCAGGCTCTTCATTGCAATGTTTTCTCTTGTTGTGGAGCCATGTCTCTAGGCATGCGGGCTGCAGTAGTTGTAGCACTCAGGCTCAGTAGTGACGGTGGGTGGGCTTTGTTGCTCCGTGGCATGTGGGATCTTCCCAGACCAGGGATCAAACCCTTATCCCCTGCATTGGCAGGAAGATTCTTTACTGCTGAGCCACCAGGGAAGCCCGTGAAGAATAGCTGATGTACAATGTTGTACTAATTTCTGCTGTACAGCAAAGCGACTCAGTCATACACATGTATGCATTCATTTTTATTATTTTTTTTCCATTATGGTTTATCCCAGGAGATTGGATATAGCTCCCCGTGCAATACAGTAGGACCTTGTTGCTTATCCATTCTATAGATAATAGTTTGCATCTGCTAATCCCAAACTCCCACTCCATCCCTCCCTCTCCTCCCAACCACAAGTCTGTCATCTATGTCTGTGAATGTTTTGCAGGCGGGTTCATTTTGCGCTATTTTTTCCCATAAATAAAGCTCTGTTGGGAATACAATAATACTCATTTGCTTATGCATTCTCTGTGACTGACTGCTTTCACACTGCAATGGCTTTCACACTGCAGTGGCAGTGTGACCCAAAACCTAAAATACTATTTGTCTGGTCATTTACAGAAAAAGTTTGCTGACACTTTCACAGACTCTAATCTCTGTTAGAATCAACTTTATGTTTGTACACAGGTGCTGTATCTGTGAGGTTCAAGACCATGTCTGTTTTCCTCATGGTCAAGGCTGTTGAACTGATTGTAACCCACCTGTCCTGGCAAATAGCTGTCAAAACAAGGGAAGCAAAAAGCAAAGGAGAAAAGGAAAGATATACCCATTTGAATGCAGAGTTAGCATTCAAGGAATAGCAAGGAGAGATAAGAAAGCCTTCCTCAGTGATCAATGCAAAGAAATAGAGGAAAACAATAGAATGGGAAAGACTAGAGATCTCTTCAAGAAAATTAGAGATACAAAGGGAACATTTCATGCAAAGATGGGCTCAATAAAGAACAGAAATGGTATGGACCTAACAGAAGCAGAAGAAATTAAGAAGAGATGGCAAGAATACACAGAATAACTATACAAAAAAGATCTTTATGACCCAGATAATCACAGTGGTGATAATACTCACCTAGGGCCAGACATCCTGGAATGTGAAGTCAAGTGGGCCTTAGAAAGCGTCACTATGAACAAAGCTAGTGGAGGTGATGGAATTCCAGTTGAGCTATTTCATGTCCTGAAAGATGATGCTGTGAAAGTGCTGCACTCAATATGCCAGCAAATTTGGAAAACTCAGCAGTGGCCACAGGACAGGAAAAGATCAGTTTTTATTCCAATCCTAAAGAAAGGCAATGCCAAAGAATGCTCAAACTACCACACAGTTGCACTCATCTCATACGCTAGCAAAGTAATGCTCAAAATTCTCCAAGCCAGGCTTCAGCAATACATGAACCGTGAACATCCAGATGTTCAGGCTGGTTTTAGAAAAAGCAGAGGAACCAGAGATCAAATTGCCAAAATCCGCTGGATCATCGAAAAAGCAAGGGAGTTCTAGAAAAACATCTATTCCTGCTTTATTGACTATGCCAAAGCCTTTGGCTGTGTGGGTCACAATAAACCGTGGAAAATTCTGAAAGAGATGGGAATACCAGACCACCTGACCTGCCTCTTGAGAAACCTATATGCAGGTCAGGAAGCAACAGTTAGAACTGGACATGGAACAACAGACTGGTTTCCAAACAGGAAAAGGAGTGTGTCAAGGCTGTATATTGTCACCCTGCTTATTTAACTTATATGCAGAGTACATCATGAGAAACGCTGGGCTGGAAGAAGCACAAGCTGGAATCAAGATTGCTGGGAGAAATATTGATAACCTCAGATATGCAGATGATACCACCCTTATGGCAGAAATTGAAGAGGAACTAAAGAGCCTCTTGATGAAAGTGAAAGAGGAGAGTGAAAAAGTTGGCTTAAAGCTCAACTTTTAGAAAACTAAGATCATGGTATCTGGTCCCAGCACTTCATGGGAAATAGATGGGGTGGTGTTGGAGAAGACTCTTGAGAGTCCCTTGGACTTCAAGGAGGCACAACCAGTCCATCCTAAAGGAGATCAGTTCTGGGTGTTCATTGGGAGAACTGATGCTGAAGCTGAAACTCCAATACTTTGGCCACCTGATGCGAAGAGCTGACTCATTGGAAAAGACCCTGATGCTGGGAAAGATTGAGGGCAGGAGCAGAAGGGGATGACGGAGGATGAGATGGTTGGATGGCATCAGTGACTCAATGGACATGGGTTTGGGTGGACTCCAGGAGTTGGTGACGGACAGGGAGGCCTGGTGTGCTGCGGTTCATGGGGTCGCAAAGAGTCGGACACGATTGAGTGACTGAACTGAACTGAACTGTCCTGGCATTCTCCACCTTCCATTAATAGTTGCATTACAATTGTTCGAGCTCTTCTAGCTGATCCACTGGAGTTGCAGCCTTATACCAGCCTGCCCTTCCCAGGTATTTCTGGGGAGTTTTTCCAAGTTCCCGACATCTGCTCTAAGGATCTTCTTCTGGGCTCCTGCTCCTAAGTTGTCTGTTGAACATCTCTTATCACCTTAGCCCTACAGCATTTACTGGGTGCCTGGAGGCTTCATAGGAATTCTGTCCCAGGGGTGGCAACTCTCAGGTTCAGAACTCTGAGAACTTTTTTCCCTTTTGCTTAGTCTGTTTTCACTTCCTCAAAGTGAGCCTCATGCAGAGGCCTTTCTCCCAGGATTTCAGACCAGACCTCCTACTATGAAGAGGCTGTTTCAACACCTCAACTCAGCAGGCCCCATTTATCCCACATTTTAGACTGCACATGCAAGTAATGTCATGTGGCATTTGTCTTTCTCTTTCTGACTTACTTCACTTAGTATGAATCTCTAGTTGCATCCATGTTGCTGCACATGTTGTTTTTCATGGCTGAGTGGTATTCCACTGTATATACGTACCACAACTTTGTTTTTTTTATTTGCAGCCATGCTGGGTCTTCGTTGCTGTGCATGGGCTTTCTCTGGTTGTGGTGAGTGAGACCTACCCTCTAGCTATGGTGCATGGGCTTCTCATTGCAGTGGCCTCTTTTGTCGCTGAGCACAGGCTCTAGGGGGCATGAGCTTCAGTAGCTGTGGCACATGGGCTTAGTTGCCCCATGGCTTGTGGAATCTTCCTGGAACAGGGATTGAACCCGTGTCCCCTGCATTGGCAGGCAGATTCTTAACCCCCAGACCACCAGGGAGGTCCTGTACTACATCTTCTTTATCCATTCACCATAAGGCTGTTTCCATATCTTGGCTATTGTGAGTAGTAGAGGGGCGCATGTATCCTTTTGAATTACAATTTTGTCTCGATATATGCCCAGGATTAGAATTGCTGAATCATATGGTAGCTCTATTGTTAGTTTTCTGAGGAGACACCATACTAGTTTCCAAAGTGGGTGCACCAATTTATACTCCTACCATGAGTATGGGAGGGTTCCTTCTTCCCCACACTCTCCAGCATTTGTTATTTGTATATTTTTTTAATGATAGTCTTCTGACCAGCGTGAGGTGGTACCTCATTGTAGTTTTGATTTGCATTTCTCTAATAATTAGTGACGTTAACCATCTTTTAATGTGCCTACTGGCCATCTGTATGCCTTCTTTGGAGAAATGTCCATTAAGGTCTTATGCCCTTTTTTAAATTGTGTTGTTTGTTTTTGTTGTTGTTGAGTTGAATGAGTTGTTTTTGTGTTTTACAAATAAACCTGTATCAGTCATATCATTTACAAATATTTTCTCCCATTTTGTAGGTTGTCCTTTTTTTAATGGTTTCCTTTGGTGGGCAAAATCTTGAATGTTTGATTATATTCCATTTGTTTATTTTTGTTTTGATTTCTGCTGCTTTGGGAGATTGACCTAAGGAAACATTGGTAGGCTTTATGTCAGAAAATGGTTTGTCTATGCTCTCTTCTAGGAGTTTTATAGTGTCATCTCTTAGGTTTAAGCCATTTGGAGTTTCTTCTTGTGCATTGCGTGAGGATGTGGTCTGACTTCATGGATTTACCTGCAGCTGTCCAACTTTCCCAGTACCATTTACTGAAGAGGTTGCTCTGTCCCATTTTTGTATTTTTGCCTCCTTTGTCAAAGAGGGGTGGGGCTAAGAAGAGGCATAATGACCAGATCTGTGTTTTCAAAAAATCTTTGATAGACCAGGGTGTGTTGGTTTATTTTGGGCTATTATGTTCCATTGATGCTTATGGATCAGAATCAATAGAAAGATCCTTTGATCTTTCCACTGGCCATTATGCCTCTCCTTACCCCTCCTACCCCCCCAAACATAATGCCTTTCCATTGTTCTTGATTTAAAGCCTAAATCCTCTCCCGGCCTTATGAGACTCTGTATAGCTGGAACCCTTTTTACTGTACTCTCTGTACTTGATTTGCAGGGGCCTTCTGTGTAGTGGGCATTCCACCCTTTCCCTCTTCCAAACCACCTCAGGACTCTGTCTTGCCTGAGTTCTTCCTCTGGCCTCTGAAACTCCTCTCCTACTTCCCTCCCTCCCCTTTCCCCCACCCCTCAGCAGTTATCAGACAATGAGTGATGAGAGTCTGAGTGTAAATACCCAGTGTTCCTCGCCTGAGTGAATCACTCCGACATGTCTCTGGTGTGTCGCTGTCTCCTAGTGTGCCCCAGCACGATTAAACCCACAGGAGGCACCGACTTGAGTGTTAGTTTTCTATGTCTATTTGGCTAGGGGTTACCATGGCAGGGAAAAGCCAATTCTAATTCCATGCTTGGGAACTTTCCAAAGTTTCTTTGACTTGCTTTTTTGTTGCTGTTGATATTATAATCATACATAATGACCTGTCTCAACCATGTATGTAAGTCAAGAAGCAACAGTTAGAACTTCACATGGAACGATGGACTGGTTCAAAATTGGGAAAGGAGTACATCAAGGCTGTATACTGTCACCTTGTTTATTTAACTTCTATGCAGAAAATATCATGTAAAACACCAGGCTGGATGAATCACAAGCTGGAATCAAGATTTCCAGGAGAAACATCAATAACCTCGGATATACAGATGATACCACCCTAATGGCAGAAAGCAAAAAGGAACTAAAGAGCCTCTTGACAAAGGTAAAAGAGGAGAGTGAAAAAGTTGGCTTAAAACTCAACATTCAAAAAAACTAAGATCATGGCATCTGGTCCCATTGCTTCGTGGCAAACAAATGGGGGAAAAATGTAAACAGACACAGACTTTATTTTCCTGGGCTCCAAAATCACTGTGGATAGTGATGATAGCCATGGAATTCAGAAACACTTGCTCCTTGGAAGAAAAGCTATGTGAAACCTAGACAGTGTACTAGAAAGCAAAGACATCATTTTGCCAACAATTTTTGTATACTCTAAGCTATGGTTTTTCCAATAGTCATGTACAGATGTGAGAGTTGGACAATAAAAAAGGCTGAGCACTGAAGAGTTGATGCCTTCAAACTGGTGCTGGAGAAGGCTCTTGAGAGTCCCTTGGACTGCAAGGAGATCAAACCAGTCAATCCTAAAGGAAATCAACTCTGAATATTCATTAGAAGGATTGATTCTGAAGCTGAAGCTCCAGTACTTTGGCTGCCTGATGCAAAGAGCTGACTAATTGGAACAAAACCTGATGCTGGCAAAGATTGAGGGCAGGAGGAGAAGAGGGTGACAAAGAATGAGTTGGTTGGATGACATCATCGACTCCATGGACATGAGTTTGGGCAAGCTCCTGGAGATAGTGAAGGACAGGGAAGCCTGGCATGCTGCAGTTCATAGGGTCTTGCTGGCAGAGCAAGCTTAGATTTGGTAACAGTATTACCCAGTTATTCCATCAAATACTAACTAAAATGTGCCTGTATTTGGTAGATGTGATTAACATCTATAGTCAGTTGACTTTAAGTAAAGGAGATTACTGTGGAAAATTCTGAAAGAGATGGGAATACCAGACCACCTGAACTGCCTCTTGAGAAATCTGTATGCAGGTCAGGAAGCAACAGTTAGAACTGGACATGGAACAACAGACTGGTTCCAAATAGGAAAAGGAGTATGTCAAGGCTGTATATTGTCACCCTGCTTATTTAACTTCTATGCAGAGTACATCATGAGAAATGCTGGGCTGGAGGAAGCACAAGCTGGAATCAAGATTGCTGGGAGAAATATCAATAACCTCAGACATGCAGATGACACCACCCTTATGGCAGAAAGTGAAGAGGAACTCAAAAGCCTCTTGATGAACATGAAAGAGGAGAGTGAAAAAGTTGGCTTAAAGCTCAACATTCAGAAAACCAAGATCATGGCATCCGGTCCCATCATTTCATGGGAAATAGATGGGGAAACAGTGGAAACAGTGTCAGACTTTATTTTGGGGGGCTCCAAAATCACTGCAGATGGTGACTGCAGCCATGAAATTAAAAGACGCTTACTCTTGGAAGAAAAGTTATGACCAATCTAGATAGTATATTCAAAAGCAGAGACATTACTTTGCCGACTAAGGTCCGTCTAGTCAAGGCTACGGTTTTTCCATTAGTCATGTATGGATGTGAGAGTTGGACTGTGAAGAAGGCTGAGTGCTGAAGAATTGATGCTTTTGAACTGTGGTGTTGGAGAAGACTCTTGAGAGTCCCTAGGACTGCAAGGAGATCCAACCAGTGCATTCTGAAGGAGATCTGCCCTGGGATTTCTTTGGAAGGAAGGATGCTAAAGCTGAAACTTCAGTACTTTGGCCACCTCATGCGAAGAGTTGACTCATTGGAAAAGACTCGGATGCTTGGATGGATTGGGAGCAGGAGGAGAAGGGCACGACAGAGGATGAGATGGCTGGATGGCATCACTGACTCGATGGACGTGAGTCTGAGTGAACTCTGGGAGTTGGTGATGGACAGGGAGGCCTGGCGTGCTGCGATTCATGGGGTCGCAAAGAGTCGGACATGACTGAGCGCCTGAACTGAACTGAAAGGAGATTACAGTCAGTAATATGGATGGGCTTCCATCAGTTCAAGGCCTGGAGTAAAATCTGAGTTTCTCAAAGGAGAAATTCTGCCTTAAGATTACATCAGCTCTAGCCTGAGTCTCCAACCTGCCAGCCTACTCTACAGGTTTCAGATTTGCCAGCCCTCATGTTCATGTGGGTTAATTCCTTAATATAAATATCTCAATATATCTATGCATCCATCTATGCATGCATTTGACTACCCATCCATATCTCTCTATTTATCTATTTACCCGTCCATGTCTATCTATCTACTGACCTATCCCCTGCATGTCCAATTTCTCTGGAGACCCTACCCTGGAGCAAGACTGTCCCCTTAATTGGCTGTCCCATCTCATTTTCCACTTTCCCTACTCTTCCAAATAAATACCTTGCACAGGAATCCTCTTCTCAGGGCCTACTTCTGAGGACACTCACTCTAAGAACTTTTTTCAGTTTCTTGAAGGTGTCACACAGGGTGACCAAACTGTTCTAGTTTGCCCAGGACTTTCTCAGGACTAACACTGAAATCCTGTGTCTCAGGACTCCCCCTTCCCTGGTGAACTAGAACAGGTCCCCCAAGACTGTTGCAGTTTTAAAACTGAAAATCTGGTGCCTAAAACCCACCCTACCCACTCAATCTTGAGCAAGCAGGGGATAGCCGATAACAGTACGCATGGGCTCCAGAAGTGAAGCCTCTACACCAACTGGTCCTTCTGCCTGGAAAGCCTTCCCCCAGTTCCTGGTTAATTTCTACTGATCACCCTTTCAGATCTCACCCGCATGTCATTTCCTCAAGGAGACTGCCTCAGACCCCCAAGCCTGGCCCACATCTCCCTGTTAAAATACTCTGAGCACCGCAAACGTCTCCCTCATAGAATTTCCACATGGTTATAGTTTTACACTCGTGGGTATAATACTAATGTCTGTCTCATACACTAGAGTGTGCACGATGGTGGAGGAAGCTTGTTCCAGGTTCTCTTCTGTGATGGCCAATCAGCTGTGGCCACAAGAGGGAACACAGGAGAGGCTCAGGAAAACAGGTTATTCTATAACTGATCCTAGAAACAGGGCCACTGGGGAAAGCCCAGTATGGTCAGCAGGCAGAAAGCAGGAGCAAGGAGAAAGCATGACTGGGATGATCTAGTCTGAATATAAAATAATTTCAGCAGGCTCTTAGCTATAGGGGTGGCCCTGAGTTACCTGGTATCTGACTCTGGGATGATTAAGATCTGGAATAATAATATCTGGAATATTACATGGTGTGGGGGCCAGAGAGAGCAGCCAGGCTCTCGATGGGTTCGCTTGTATATGAAAGACTGAGTCTCTTCCTGTCTCTAATTGGCTCTGCCCAGAAACGGCAATCTCTCCTCAGCCAGACTCTCTCCCTCTCTTTTTTTTTTTTTAATGTTTATTTATTTGGCAGTGCCAGGTCTTTAATTGCAGCATGTGGGGTCTTTGATCTTCATTGCGGCATGTGGGATCTAGTTCCCTGACCAGGGATCAAACCCAGACCCCCTGCATTGGGAGCGAGGAGTCTTAGCCACTGGACCACCAGGGAAGTCCCAGACTTCTTCTAAGATGTCAAAACATCATAATATACAGAAAAATTTAAATATAGACAATGAAATCTGTATTAGAGGTTACTTTCCATTGATTCCTGGCCCACAGCAGGCATGTCAAAGAGATTTATTGAATGAATGGATTTTCAGGACTGTGAAGGTCTGTCCCATTTACCTTCCTTCCCTTGGTTGTCCTGTGGAGGGTGTCCCTGACCTGGATGGAGAAATGAATTCAGAAGAGAAAACATAGGAAAGACCCTAGGAAGCAAAAGGTTCAGATCCACTAAAGGAAGAATTGAGTGTTTTCAAAATTCTTTGCTGTTACACAGGTGATATGTTCAGATTAACAAAATAGAGAATACTAAAGTTGTATGTAATTTAACAACTGGAGACATCTGAGTAATGGCTGTTCCTGAATTAATAGTGTTATAACAGTGAGTAAGATGTTATCGTGGGGGAAGCTGGGTGAAGGGCACATGGGGTCTCCCTGTGTGAGTCTTAAAACTATTTCAAAATAAAAAGTTATAATTAAAAATCACTTGTAATCCTACCACCCAAAGACAATGACATTAACATTTTGTTACTTTTTCTTCCAGATGCTTTTTATGCATATGTATTTGTGCTTTGTAAATTATATTTGATCGTGCTGTTCCTCACCTCCATACCCTCTTTGATCACAGTGATTCTTAACTCTGGTTGCATATTACAGTCACCTGGTAAAACTTAAAAAGATACTGGTGGGGACTTGCCTGGCGGTCCAATGGCTAAGACTTCACACCCACAATGCAGGGGGCTCAGGATGGATCCCTGGTCAGGGAACTAGATCCCACATGCCGCAACCAAGACTCAGAACAGTCAAATAAATTTAGTTAAATAAATATATTTTTTTAAAGATACTGGTGACTTACTTTCAGAGTGAAGTCCTTCTCTCTATTCCTCCCACAAAGTGTAATTAAAGACTCTGGACATTATATATAATACAAATACCGGAAGACTGCCAGGTGGAAAGAAGGAAGCAGACAGAGGGATGCTGGGATCAGGAGGCACAGTGTTGAAATCCTTGGGTTTTCTTTCTGCCTCCTACATCCAAGACTTGAAGCTGAGGAGTCTTGAACCTGAAAATGTGAACAGGCACGCAACCAAACAAGCACCAAAAGCCAGCAGAGGAACAGCTTAATGCCTGTCTGTCCATTTCTCTCTTTTCTCACCTCGCCCCTCCCTCCCCGGCTCTGCTTCCAACATCGCATCTGCTCCTCTATCTGACTCTCCGGCATTCCTCTTGTAAGCAGGCCTTTTGTGATTGATTACGTTAAGCCCACCCAGATAATCCAGGATAATCGCTCCCTGTCAAGGTCCTTAACTTAATCACATCTGCAAAATCCCTTTTGCCACATAAGGCAAGGTTCATGGATTCTGGGAGTTAGGATGTGAACATCTTTGCTGGAGAGGAGGGTAGGGAGCCATTATGTAGCCTGCTCCGCAGTAGAGGGATTAAAAGTTAAATCCCTCTCCCCCCCCCGTCCCGACTCTAGCCAGGACTCTACTCTCCTCCCACCCCACACTGTGCTATTTCCAGTTTCTGAAGTGTTCTTATAAAAATGTTTTCATGCAAACTCCAGTGTACCTATATCTTTTTTTATTTTTTCATATACCCTGTTTTCTATCCCCAACTTCTTTTTGCTAACAACATAGCTTGGTGATTGCCCCACTGCCAGAGCCTCAGCTTGTCGCAAAGAAAGTTCCAGGGCTTGAGAAGAAATCCAGTCCAGCAGACGCAAAGGTGACATCCAGAAGGCAGACAGCAGGCATGAGAAAATCAAACAGTGTCCAGGATCCTGACAGGTGGGTGGAGATCCAGGCTTGGGAGCTGTGGCAATATTGGGAAATCGGAGGGGGAGCGGGCGGTTCGCTTCAGGAGCTGTGTCATCAGGGAGTCCCAGCTATTGGGCTGGTTCAAAGGCAGGTCCTGAGTAATAGGAAAGGACTGGGGAGGTGAAGGAGGAATCCCAGTCGTGGGCAAGTTACCAAAATAGGCACCCAGGGAAAGAGAATTCAACAGCCACAAAGCAATTCCACAAATATTTATTTAGTGGCTGTGACACTCCAGGTGCTGAGCTGAATGCCCATTCACACTTAAGACAGCCCTGATCCATCCCTATTCTCCCACGGGTGAAGACACAGACAGGTGAGAGGCTGTTGTTATTTAATATGATAAGTGCTGTGGTGGGAGGTAAAAAAATGATATGGGAGAATGGGGGTGGGGTAGGGTAGGGGAGAACAGTTCATTTAAATATATTTGTCAGGGCAGGCTAACTGCTATTTAACAAACCAGCAAGTCTCAGTGACTTAACCCAACAAAGTTGATTTCTCATGTTATAATCCCATGCTGGTTGGGGAGAAGGCTAGTGGGACTCTGCTCCACACAGTCATTCAGGGACCCAGGTTCTTTCTATCTAATGGCTCCACTGCCCTCTCCCAGGGTGTCAGAGTTCTCCATAGGGTTCCTTGCATCCACCAGGCACAGCAGGGAAATAGAAACTGTGGAGAATGACATGAGAGGTTTTGGGATATGCTTTAAGCCTTGAATGCTGTGCTGTGCTTAGTCCCTCAGTCATGTATGACTCTTTGTGACCCCATGGACTGTACCCCACCAGGCTCCTCTATCCATGGGGATTCTTCAGGCAAGAATACTAGAGTGGGTTGCCATGTGCTCCTCCAGGAGATCTTCCCAACCCAGCGATTGAACCCAGTTCTCCCTCGTTGCAGGCAAATTCTTTACCGTCTGAACCACCGAGGAAGCCCTTAAGCCTTGAACAAATGTTCCTCACTCTTTGAGAAACTTTTCATTGACCGGAACTCAGTCACATGACCCCACCCATCCCAGGCATGGGAGCCTGGGAAACATTCAACTGTGAGCCCAAGGAGAAAAAGAACCAGAGTTTGGTGAACATATCGCAGTCTACACTGCCCCAGACTTGGGAAAACGGGGGAAACTTCTGGAGGGGTGGTTTCTGTATATAGAAATATACCTAGGGGATATATTATGAGTTACAGGATGAAGAGAGGCAGGAGAGAGTGGGAAGGGCTGTATTGCAGACAGACATTAATATAAGCAAAAACTGCAAAGCCTTGACAACCACGGTACACTGAGGAGAATCAGCTCTGCAGAGGGCGGAAGGCAAGCCTGGCAGTGGAGCCATCGTGAGGGGTGAGGTTGGGGGAACAGGCACAGTATCATAAGCTGGTTTAGGGAATTTCTCCCAAGGGTCAACAAAGCCATGGCAGGTGTAGCAACCGAGGATCACGTTCGTATTCCAGAGTCTGAAGATTAAGGAAAGGACTTAGGCTGATGTATTCATGAGAGTCGGTGAGCTCACTGCAGGGAGAGGAGAAAGGAGAGAAGAGGACTTTCATGAAAACTTGTGAAATGCCAACATGTAAGGGATGCACAGAGGAAATGGAGCTCACACAGCCATCTGAGAGGAAACGGCCAGGTACGCAGGGACAAAAAAAAAAAAATGAGCACATGGCATCAAGAAATGCAAGAACAGAAACCATTTCATGAAGGTGTGAGTGGTCCACAGGGTGAAACGTGCAGAAAGGTAAAGGAAATCAGGGGCCCAAAGCCATCAATTGCATATTCTAGAAAGAGCCTGAGTACAAAGGGCCTGAGGTAGGAGAGATGTGGTCATGTGTGTTGAGAGCCAGGATGCTGGCCCGAGTGGGACGGCAACACTGATGATGGCAGAGTTGAACTCAGAGATGTGATCAGAGGCTGGGAGATGTCAACTTTGATCGTGAATGAGATGAGGGCGTGGGCACTGGAGGGTTTTGATCACAGGAGGGGCATGATGTGCCTTAAGCTTTAACTGAATCACTCTGGATTCTGCGTGGAGAGGAAAACTGGACAGAAAGGTTAGGGTCTGGGGATAAGAAGAACAGAAACAAGAAAATGTGATAATCCAGGTGAGAGGCGATGGTCTGGATGGGACAAGGAGGTGCAATAGAGATGACAAGCAGTGAATCCATTCTAGAAATATTTTGAGGAATTCCTTGGCAGTCCAGCGGTTAGGACTCCACTCTTCCATTGCAGGGGCATGTGTTCAGTCCCTCATTGGGGAACTAAGATGCTGCAAGCCAAGCCGAGTGGTGGGGTCAAAAACAAGAGAGAGAAAAGAAATATTTTGAAGGTAGCCAACTGGCTTATTTAGCTGGCTGATTGTGGAGTATAAAGACAGAGTAATCGAGACTATCTCCAGAGTATTCTTCAGCTATGAAATGGAATGAAGTGCTGACACATGCTGCAACATGAAAGAGAAAGTGTTAGTTGCTCAGTCACATCCAACTCTTTGCAGCCCCATGGACAGTATAGCCCACCAGGCTCCTCTGTCCATGGGATTCTCCAGGCAAGAATACTGGAGTGGGTTGCCATTCCCTTCTCCAGGGGATCTTCCCAACCCAGGGATCGAACTCAGGTCTCTCCCACATTTCAGGCAAATTCTTTACCGTCTGAGCCATCAGGGAAGCCTGAACCTCAAAAGCATTTTGTTAGTGAAAGAAGCCAGACAGGAGAGGCCACATATTATGGTTTCATTTATACAAAATACTCAGAATAGGTAAATCCATAAAGACGGAAAGTAGACTAGTAATTGCCAGGGATTAGAGGAAGATGGAGAAAGGGAAATGACTGCTTAATGGGTATGGGTTTTCTCACAGGGTGATAAAAGATATTTGGAATTAGATAGAGGTGGGCTTCCCCTGTGGTTCAGCTGGTATAGAATCTGCCTGCAGGGTATAGTCCATGGGGTGGCAAAGAGTTGGACATGACTGAGCGACTTTCACTTCACTTCATTTCAGTGGTTCCTGGACACTGCGAATGAACTTAATGCCATGAAATTGTTCGCTCTAAAATGGTCAGTTTCGGGTTTTCCCTGGCAGTACAGTAGCAGTCCAAAAACATCTTCATTTTCTGATCCTGGGTGTGCTGGGTTCAATCCCTGGTCAGGGAACTGGCCTTGGCCAAAACCCCAAAACATTTTTTAAAAAAAGGAGAAAAAGAGGAATATTTTCCTGGTGGTACAGTGGATAAGAATCTGCCTGCCATTGCAGGGAAGACAGGTTCGATTCGTGGCCCAGGAAGATTTCAGACACTGAGGGGCAACTAAACCTGTGCACCGCAACTACTGAGCCCACAAACTGCAACCTACTGAACACATACACCCTATAGCCCGTGAAGCGTGAGAGGGCTTCACAGTGAGAAGCCTGTGCACCACAAGGAAGAGTATCCGCCTCCTATCGCAGCTAAAGAAAGCCCACGTGCACCATCAGAGAGTCCAAACAGCCAAAAAATAAAAAAATTTTAAAAAGAAGCAGTATTGTAACAAGTTCAATAAAGACTTCAAAAATGGTCCACATCAAAAACATCTTTTAATAATAATAATTTAATTAAATGGTTAATTTTATGCCATGTGAATTTCACCCCAATTTTTTTTTAAAGTGTTTTTTTAAATGACTCCAATGTCTTCTATCTGAAAACTTGAAGAATGGGGTTGCCCTC
This sequence comes from Capricornis sumatraensis, assembly GCF_032405125.1. Taxonomy (NCBI): domain Eukaryota; kingdom Metazoa; phylum Chordata; class Mammalia; order Artiodactyla; family Bovidae; genus Capricornis; species Capricornis sumatraensis. The sequence continues at coordinate 21,130,028 of NC_091071.1, read as the reverse complement.
ACTGAGATGGAGAAGACTGTAGGAGCAACAGTGCTGGGAAGAAAATGTCAGTGTTCAGTTTTGAATGATTATTCATTTAAAGATGCCTATTGACGTGAGATTGTCAATAGACAGATGTGTGCTTGGATTTCAGGGAAGATGCTGGAGATAATTTGAGCGTCTTCAGCATGTAGCTCACCTTTAGACTTAGAACCTACTGATAAAGTTTCTGTTTCCTAGAAGAAGTCAGAAATAGGAATGACATTGTTACAGAAAAGTAAACAATTTTATGTATTACACATACAAGTTTGTGGAGTGAAATTCATACCTTCTACGGGTTATAGCTCTTTAAACCCATCTAGGCATGACTGATCTGGAGCCAGGCAGGGCTGGGCTCTCTGGCAGGGAGGAGGAAGGCTACAAAGCTTCTGGCTCGCTTCTTCACTGCTTCTACGCAGCACCTGGAAAACAACAGCTGACTTTCAGTCTTCACTAAGTATCTGTCTGTCTTGCCTACTAGCATTGTTCTCATCCTGCTGAGACTTGTCAGTTGGAAAGCCAGAAAGAACGCATCTGGTTTGTTAGACCAGCAGAACTTTGCCAAGCTGAAGGGTGTAGTATTTAGAGCAACAGCCTTCTATTGTTGGCTACAGGCAATTAACAATCATCATCAACAGGTAATAGTAACCACAGATAACTGAGCCGTCTTTGTGTGCCCAGCACTCAACCAAGAGACCTTTGCTTTTATTGTATCTTCTTGCCTTAACATTAAGCGCGTGAGGCAGGTATCACTATTATTATTTATTAGCCCCAGTTTTATGTATATAAACCAGCCCAGAGAGGTTAAGTCATCTGTTTGAGGTCACACAGCAAGTAAAGCAAGAAGCAGGAGGAAAGCTTACTTATGTCTGATTCTAAAGTGCTGTGCTGCCTGGCGTTCCATGATGACCTAGTAAGGTGTGATGGTGGGGGGTGAGGGAGGGAAGGGAGAGAAGGAAGGGATACGTAATTATGACTGATTTGAGTTGGTGTACAACACAAAATCATAAAGCAATTTCCCACCAATTAAAAAAATAATTTTTTTAAAGAAAGAAAAATAAAGGGCAGTACTTTGGAGGAATGAAAAGAGGAAATGTCAGAAGCCTCCCACGTTACCACTCTGCACTCCATGGCTACAGAAGGTAAGTCTGGGTCCCCAAGCCACCTTGAACGTCCTCACCAGCCTTTTGCACAGATTGGTGCATAATGGATACCAAGAGTTTGCTGAATGAATGAATGATTGAACGCACAGGCACGCAAAGAATGATTGGCATGTGCAGCACTGCGTTGTGCTTAATAATGAACAAACCTGTCTCTCCAGCTAGACTGTGCACTGTTTGAGGGAAGAGACCCTTTCTTACCTGCCGCAACAATGGAGGGCAGCATATTGAGGGTTCACGGTGTAGGTTAAAGGACACGGGCTCCAGAGGCGGTCCACACAGGTTCATATCACGCCTCCTCTGCCATGAGACCTTGAGCAAGTTACTCAACCTCATCGGGAAAATAGGGAGAAGAGCAAGATCTATGGCTTAGATACATTTATCAAGAGTAAATAAGTTAAGACCTTGGAAATAGTAGGTGCTCAGTGAACACAAGCTGCGTTGTCTATGGAGTCATAGACAAAGAAGTCACTTGGTGTCCCCTGGTCGGTGGAGGGGAGAGGGGAGTGTCGGGTACAGTCTGTAGACTGTGGCCTAGAATAATAGGTCACATTTTTGAACACTTACTGTTAGGTTCCAGGAAATGAGCTAACCACCTTATATGCATCATTGCATTTCATCCTCACAGCAGGAATATGAGGGAAATACCATTTTCGTCCTATTTTCCTGACAGGAAGACAGAACAAAGTTAAGAGAGATTGAGTAATTTGCCAAGAGTCACAAAGCAAGTAAACGCAGATAAAGAACCAGTACATGTTCCCTGAGGTCAGGGGCCAGGTATGTTTTATGAGAAAAATCGAAACCAGTCCAGGTATTTCACACAGGGCGAACTTCATCAAGGAATTGATTCCACAAATGAGTTAAGAGCTGAGAAGAGGAGATGGTGAAACCACCTTGGGCTGAGCAATGGCAAGAAGCTGCTGTCACTGCTGGGATACTCGGAGGGCAGGTGTGTCCATCTCTGGGGCCATCCAGGAGGAGCTAGATTCACAGCAGGGGCTGCCCAGTGAAAAGCTAAACCGTGGAGGAGACGCAGCCTCTGCTGGAAAACACTCTCTGAGGTTGGGAAGGAGCTCTGGCTCCTCCTTTCAGCCCACCATGCCATCTCCTGCCAGTTTTTGGCTCAGTTTAGCTGGAAACGAGGGCTTCCCAGGTGGTGCAGTGAAAGAATCCACCTGCCAATGCAGGAAACACAAGAGACACGAGTTCAGTCCCTGAGTCTGAAAGATCCCCTGGAGAAAGAAAAGGCAACGCACTCCAGTAGTCTTGCCTGGATGGTGGGCTAGAGTCCATGGAGTTGCAGAGGGTTGGACAAGACTGAGCAACTGAGCATGCGCACACACACACACACAGACACACACACACACACACGCACGCACACACACACATGGCTGGAAACCAGCCAGCCAGTGGCAGTGGTGCCTGGGAAATGTACTTTGTAGAAGAAGGTCAAGGCCTGGCTCTAAGATCAAACAAGCCAATGACCTCAATATTTGCCTCGTCTGCCTTTAGAAGCCCAGCATTTCACATCAGTGCTTGGCACCTAGACGCCACTTCATACGCAGGAAAGATGGGAGGGAGGCAGAGTCTGTGTTAAGTTCTTAACCCAAAGGGCTGCAGAAGCAGGGCAGCTTACATAAAGGCATGGTACAAACCGGTCCTGGGGAGTGGTGGGGCTTGTCAAGCTCACAGGTACACGCCCTGTCTAAATGGGGCAGCCCTACTAAGCTTGGGCCAGTTTCTGCCAAGCAGGAAGGCAAGTTGCCAGATCTGCTGACTTCAGAAGGAAAACTGAAAATCCCGACTTTCACTTTAAATCTGTGCTGTGCTTAGTCACTCAGTCGTGTCCAACTCTTTGAGACCCCATGGACTGTAGCCCGCCAGGCTCCTCTGTCCATGGGATTATCCAGGCAAGAATACTGGAGTGGGTTGCCACATCCTTCTCCAGGGGATCTTCCCAACACCAGGGATCGAACCCAGGTCTCTTGCATTGCAGGTGGATTCTTTACCAGCTGAGCTACCAGGGAAGCCTTCACTTTAAATCAACTACTTTTTAAATGTTGTCAAGGAAGTCAAATCCAGATGAGCTTGGGACATCTTGACGGTCCAGAAAGAAGTTTAACAAAACTAGCTGGGGTCATGGTCATGTCAAGAGGATCTGGGCCCAGCCTCACTAGGCTCCCATTTAGTTCTGTTAGGTCAGTTTTAAGCATCAAAAAGAAAGAATGAATGAATGACCCTAGACTGAATCCTGAAACAGAAAAGGGACGTCCATGGAAAACCTAGTAAAATATGAATAAAGTCTGGAGTTTTATTAATAGCAGTATACCAATGTTGATTTCTCAGCTTGTCAAAGGAATCATGGGAATGTAAAATGTTATTATAACATTGAATTACTTTATGGGGAAACTGCTTGTGGGAATTCTCCATACTATCTTCGCAACTTTTCTGTAAATCTAAAATTATTCCAAATTAAAAGTTCTTTTTTTAAATTAATGAGTGCACTTGAATGAAACATCTGAGCTCTATTTTTAAGGGTCAATGAGTTTACAATGATACCCAAATAAACAAAAACAAAGAAAAAAAAAAACAGAATAGAGCGGACTAATTTGTCACCATTGGAGGTAGCTATTGCATCAAATCCTTACCCTTAAAAAGTAGCAGTAAGAGGGAAATAGGGCTTCCCCGGTGGCTCAGCGGTAAAAATCCACCTGAAATGCAGGGAACGTGAGACTTGGGTTCAGTCCCTGAGTTGGGAAGATTCCCTGGAGGAGGGCATTGGTAGTCCACTCCAGTGTTCTTGCCTGGAGAATCCCATGAACAGAGGAACTTGGCAGGTACAGTCCATAAGGTTGCAAGAGTCAGACACTACTGAACTGATCGAGCACACACACACTCAAGAGGGAAATAATTTATTCTGCCCTAGTCAATGAGGGAAAGAAGCTCTTCTTTACAGGAGAACGACAGCTCATAATTGTTGAAGGAGGGATTGCATTAGATTTTGCAACCCTGAATGAAATACTTGACTCAGGCAATGCGTAGCAATGGATGCTGAAACCATGGGGTGAAAGGTTCAAGGGAGACTGGATATTCACAAGGTGCCAAGAATATATAACGTCACAATGGTGGGATCAGGCTGTCACCACCTGAACCCAGTGATCAATCTTAGCTTCACTCATGAGATACCCAGTCATGAGCCTGCTGGTGTGAGTCAACAGAGGGTGCTCGTAGCACCACCTGGGAAGAATTATTGCTAAAATGTTCAGCTAAAATCTGATGATGTCTTTAAATCTGCTGCTAGTTTACCAGAAATACAGGGTGTTGAGGGAAAAATTAAATGCTTCATGAGGAAGCAATCAAATACAAGAAGTAGGGCATTCCACCAAAAGGACTATGAACCCGGTTTCTTCAGTGACCTGGAAAAAAGGGAGGAGACGCGAGAGAGATTCTAGACGCAGACACTTATGAGATGTGATCAAATGCAATTTGAGGATCTTGACTGAGTCCTGGTTTGAAGCAATGTAAAAGGCATTTTGGGGGCAAGTGGGGAAATGTGTATAAGGAGAAATTTAATGGCACTATGGATTTGGGGTTCATTTTGTTAGGTGTTATAATGGTATTGTGGCTAAGTAGTGTTTCATTTTTAACAGATTGAAAGGAACTGATAGAGATTAAGGAGAATCCTAGAGAGAATCCTAGAGATCATTATTTAGGATGAAATGTCATGTTGACTATAAATACTTTAAAATACTCAGGCCAAAAAAGGAAAGAGATGAAGCAAATATGGCCAATGTTCACAAGTTATATCTAGGAGATGTTCCTTACTTACAAGTCTCTTTACTCTTCTGTGCATTTGAAATTACTCAAAATAAATGACAAAAGAAAAGTGGAGTTTAAACAAGCACTCATTAACTGCACAAATAGTAATATGCCAAGCACTGATTTAGGCATTAGAGTTTTGGTCATTAATTTTTTTATTCATTATTTTATTTTTGGCTCCCCTGTCTTCGTTGCTGTGCACAGGCCGCTGCAGTTGCCAAGAGTGGGGGCTGCTCTCTAGCTGTGGTGTGTGGGTTTCTCTTGTTGTGGAGCACAGGCTCGAGGCACGCGGGCTTCGGTAGTTGAGGCACTCAGGCTCAGTTGTGTGGCACAGGCTTTAGCTTCCTCACAGCATGTGGAATCTTTCCAGACCAGTGACTGAACCCACATCCCCTGCATTGGCAGGCGAATTCCTATCCCCTGTACCACCAGGGAAGTCCATGATTTAAGTCCTCACTTTCCTGAAATTACATCTGGTTGGAGAAAGAAGACAATCAATGCTCAACATCACTCATTATCAGAGAAATGCAAATCAAGGCCACAATGAGGTACCATTTCACACCAGTCAGAATGGCTGCAATTCAAAAGTCTACAAGCAATAAATGCTGGAGAGGGTGTGGAGAAAAGGGAATCCTCTTACACTGTTGGTGGGAATGCAAACTAGTACAGCCACTATGGAGAACAGTGTGGAGATTCCTTAAAAAACTGGAAATAGAACTGCCTTATGACCCAGCAATCCCACTGCTGGGCATACACACCAAGGAAACTAGAATTGAAAGAGACACGTGTACCCCAATGTTCATCGCAGCAATGTTTATAATAGCCAGGACATGGAAGCAACCTAGATGTCCATCAGCAGATGAATGGATAAGAAAGCTGTGGTACATATACACAATGGAGTATTACTCGGCCATCAAAAAGAATACATTTGAATCAGTTCTAATGAGGTGGATGAAACTGGAGCCGATTATACAGAGTGAAGTAAGCCAGAAAGAAAAACACCAATACAGTACACCAACGCATATATATGAAATTTAGAGAAATGGTAATGATAACCCTGTATGCAAGACAGCAAAAGAGACGTAGATGTACAGAACAGACTTTTTGACTCTGTGGGAGAGGGAGAGGGTGGGATGATTTGGGAGAATGGCATTGAAACATGTATAATATCATATAAGAAATGAATCACCAGTCCAGGTTCAATGCAGGATACAGGATGCTTGGGGCTGGTGCACTGGGATCACCCAGAGGGATGGTATGGGGAGGGAGGGGGGAGGGGGAAAAAAAAAGAAAGAAGACAATCAAGGAACCAAATAGATAAAGTGTAATGTATGTCAAGTGCCACAGAGAAAAACAGGGCATGCAAATAAGGACAAGAATTTCTGTATGTGGCATATATTGCTATTTCATATGGGATAATCAAGGAAGACCTCTCCGAGGACTGGCAGAGTCCCTACCTGAGAGAAGTAAGAAAAACAGTCCCTGGGAACTGACAGAGGAGCAAGAGGGACTGGCAAGCGCAAAGGCCCTGGGGTAGGAGCTGCTGCTAAGTCGCTTCAGTCGTGTCCGACTCTGTGTGACCCCATAGACAGCAGCCCACCAGGCTCCCCCCCCCCGGGATTCTCCAGGCAAGAACACTGGAGTGGGTTGCCGTTTCCTTCTCCAATGCGTGAAAGTGAAAAGTGCAAGTGAAGTTGCTCAGTCGTGTCAGACTCTTTGCAACCCCATGGACTGCAGCCCACCAGGCTCCTCCGTCCATGAGATTTTCCAGGCAAGAGTACTAGAGTGGGGTGCCACTGCCTTCTCTGGGGGTAGGAGCAGGAGGGGGCATTCAAGAGGCAACAAGGAGGCCAGTTAAAGTCACATGGAAGAACAATGGGAGAATGTTAGGAGATAAGCTCAGAGAAAGTAACAAAGGCGATGGGGGGTTTCAGATAAAGGGGAAACTTACAGGCCATTTCAGCTCTTATTCTCACTAAGTGAGAAGGAAAACATTAGATTTTACTTAGATTTTTTTTTTTGAAAATGGTTTTTATGGAAATTTCTAAATATACGAAAAGTAGAGAGAATAGAATAACGAACACACAAGTACTCATTATGCAGTTTCGACATTATCAGTTCATAACCAATCTTACCTCATCTGTATCTTCCACACCGTCCTAATGCATCGTTTTGAAGTGGATCCCAGACATCTTCCCATTTCACCTCTAAATATTTCTGCACATAAGCATGCCTTGGAAATATCGCAGGTTTGATTCCAGATCACTGTGAATACAAAGTAAATGTCACAATAAAGCAAGTCATAAACATTTTGGTTTCTCAGTGCATATGAAAGTTATGTTTATACTTTACCACAGCCTATTAAGTATGCAATAGCATTATATCTAATAAAACAAGGCTAATAGCTTAATTTAAAAATATTTTCTTGTTAAAAATATGCTTACCATCAATTTGAGCCTTCAGTGATTTGTAGTAACATCCAAGATCAATCACTGATCACAGATCATCATAATAACATATAATAGTAGTAGTAATAATAATATAAAAATATAATAATGATAAGTTTGAACTATTGCAAGAATTAAGTAAAATATGACAGAGACACGAAGTGAGCAAATGCTGTTGGAAAAGAAAAAATGGTGACAATAGATTTGCTCAACACAGCACTGCCACAAACCTTCAGTTTGTAAAACCTGCAATATCTGCAAAGCACCATAAAGTGAAGCCTGCCTTTATATCTTTAAAATATAAGGTCTCTTTTAGAAAACTCACAAAAAACCATTGCTATACTTAAAAATGTAAGAATAAGTTCTATATACCACAAACGTGTTCAAATGTGCCGTTTTACTGATAATTTTCACAGAGTTTGTATGAATCAGCATCCAAGTAAGTCATGAATTGCAATTGTTGAAATAGCTCTTAAACCTCTTTTAATCTCTAGGATTCTCCTCAATCTCTATCAGTTTCTTTCAATCTGTTGAAACTGGTCCTTTGTCTTATAGTTTCCCACCATCTGAATTTCACTGGGTATATCCCCATGGTGTTATTTAACAAGTTCCTCTGTTCCCTGGATTTCTCATAAACTTGTAGTTACATGTTGTTGTTGTTATCCAGTTGCCCAGTCGTGTCCAATTCTTTGCGACCCCATGGACTGCAGCATGCCACGCCTCTCTGTCCCTCATCATCTCCTGGACTTTGCCCAAGTTCATGTTCATTGCATCTGTGATACCTTCCAGCCATCTCTTCCTCTGATGCCCGCTTCTTCTGCCCTCAATCTTTCCCAGCATCAGAGACTTTTCCATTGAACCATCTGTTTGCATCAGATGACCAAAATACTGAAGCTTCAGCTTCAGCATCAGTCCTTCCAGTGAATATTCAGGGTTGATCTCCCTTAAGATTGACTGGTTTGATCTCCTTGCTGTCCAAGCGACTTTCAGGATTCTTCCCCAGCACCACAGTTTGAAGGCATCAATTCTTTGGCATTCTGCCTTCTTTATTGTCCAGCTCTCACAACCATGCATGACCACTGGGAAGACCATAGCCTTGGCTATGCAGACCTTTGTCAGTAATGTCTCTGCTTTTCAGTACACTGTCTAGCTTTGTCATTGCTTTCCTTCCAAAAAGAAATTGTCTTCTGAATTCATGGCTGCAGTCACCATCCACAATGATTTTGGAGCCCAAGAGAGGACATCTGTCACCACTTCCACCTTTTCCCCTTCTATTTGCCGTGTAGTAATGGGGTTGGATGCCATGATCTTAGTTTTTTTAATGTTTAGTCTTGAGCCGGCTCTTTCACTCTCCTCTTTCACCCTCATCAAGAGTCTTTTTAGTTCTTGTTCAGACAGACCTAATCAGAATCAAGGGGGGGGGGGGTTGTGTTTGTTTTTTGGCAAGAATACTTCATAAATGAAGTTAGGGACTTTCATCAAGGGATGTATTCTGTGTGATTGCCGCTCACATCATGATATAAGCAGCCACGAATGACCTTTGCCCAGGTTCACTAATTCATTAGAAGTTTCAAAGTGCTGACATTTTATTTTTTCTTTCTTTAGTTAGATGGTATATATACGTACAGAACATTTCCTCACAGCAACTATCTGGTTACCCTGCATAGCACAGGCAGAATACACGCTTGACTCTTTTCCTTTATTCGAAAGTGAAAGTGAAAGCCACTCAGTCGTGTCCAACTCTTTGTGACCCCATGGACTATACAGTCCCTGGGGAATTCTCCAGGCCAGAATTCTGGAGTGGGTAGCCTTTCCCTTCTCCAGGGCATCTTCCCAACCCAGGGATCAAACCCAGGTCAAAACAATGAACTGGCTGTCTGATCTAATTGGCTGTCTGTTCTCTAATACCACAGAACAAATCACCACATTTAGTGGCTTAACACAGCACACATTTCTTCTCTTTCAGTTCCTGTGGGTCAGGGGTCCCAGCATGGCTTAGCTGGGTCCTCTGCTGCAGGGTCACCCATGAAGCTACCGTGGAGGTACTGGCGGGGGCGGTGGTCTCACTGGAAGGCTCAGCTGGGGAGGGATTTGACTCTGACCTCACTTACGTAGTGGGGGAGGGGACTACATCAGGGTGTCGACGCTAGGAGGGAACCTCAAGGGCCACCTCAGGATAACGCTGCCACAACCACTATGTTCCAAGGTGACTACTAAGTTTCATCTTTTGTTTGTTTAGTATGACCTGGATTATTAAAAGATAAAAGGATTATCCTGTCAGCTGCGTGGAGACTATGTGCCAGTATGCCAGGGGAGCGAGAATGAAACACCTGCTGTCAACATCCCCATAGCCTCATTGTTTGCCGCGTCACCATTAAGCCTTGCAACATGATCCAAACCTCATAAGTGAAGTAAAAAGACAAGAAACAGGCAAGGAGGAAACAATAGGAGATGGAATTTATCCCCAGAATGTGCAATGAGTGGAAATCTGTGTGCCTCTATTTCCTTCCTGTACATTTAGGCTAATAGTCTCTACCTCCCTGGGCTATTGTTAGTTAGTACATGTGAAATGTTTAGAGCATTGGTTGGCAGAGGAGTTCTCTGGTGGTCCAGTGGCTAAGACTCTGCACTCACAATGCAAGGGGCCCAGGTTCAATCCCTGGTCAGGGAATTATTTCCCACATGCTGTAACTCAAGGTTCCACATGCACAGTGAAGATCAAAGATCCCATGTGCGGCAAGTAAGGCCCAGCCAAATAAATAAATAAATGAATTTTAAAAAATAGAGCTGGCACTGCAAGTGCCACCTAGGTGTAAGTGGTTGCTGCTGCTATTTTATCGTTGTTGAAATGATTATTGTCACTTATGTGATTACATGTTAATATTTGCTGACTTCTCTAAGGCTGCCTGGTTGGTCCTGGGCTATGTGCCCATGCTAGCTGGAAAGGCTTTTGCTTTCAGTAGACAGAGCCAAATGAAAGTCTCCTATTTTTCTTCCCAGCATGAATGAGTGATTCAAGCCACTTCAGTAGCAATTAAATAGCTTCAGAAGTGAATCTGACTCATTAAATACCCAGTTGGCTGGGAGAACTTGGTCCTAAATTAAACCAAGCCCCTTCTAGTCTTTTTAAAAGGTGAACACTATTCACTAGGGATTTTTTAAAAGTTTTAATTACACAAGTGGTATATGAATATACTCTTTTATTTTAAATGATGAACACACCTAAAGATAAGATTCTCCGGACTTCCCTAGTGATCCAGTGGTTAAGAATCTGCCTGCCAATGCAAGAGACATGAGTTTGATCCTGCTCTGGGAAGATTCCACATGCCATGGGGCAACTAAGCTTGTGACCCACAGCTGCTGGGTCTGTGCTCTAGAGCCTGCGCTCCGCAACGAAGAGAAGCCACCCCAATGAGAAGCCAGGGCACCACAACGAGAGAGCAGTCCCAGCTCGCCACAGCTAGAGAAGGACCATTAGCACCAACGAAGACCCAGTTCAGTTCAGGCGCTCAGTTGTGTCCGACTCTTTGCGACCCCATGAATCGCAGCACGCCAGGCCTCCCTGTCCATCACCATCTCCCGGAGTTCACTCAGACTCACGTCCATCGAGTCCGTGATGCCATCCAGCCATCTCATCCTCTGTCGTCCCCTTCTCCTCCTGCCCCCAGTCCCTCCCAGCATCAGAGTCTTTTCCAATGAGTCAACTCTTCGCATGAGGTGGCCAAAGTACTGGAGTTTCAACCCAGCACAGCCTAAAAAACAGAGAGAGACAAGATTCTGCTTGAGGACTCTCACCTCTGCTTCCTCCCTTTCATTCTAGAGGTAACCATGGTTAATAATCTGATACGTAGTCTTGGAGAGCTCTATCTTTGCGCTTACATTGTTTTATATGTTTTTATGTAAATAATGTTGTTTGGCAAGCATTATTCTGCAACTTTCTTAAATAGCCGCAAATGACTCATTAAACACCAAGTTATCTGGGAAGGTTTGGTCTTAAATTGTCTCATACCCCACACCAGATCCTCCAGCAAATTATGTCAGCTATCCTTGAAAAATACATCCAGAATCTAACCACTTCTCACCCCCTCCACAGCTCTGACCCTGGACCCTGCTCCAGCTTCCATTTCAACTTTCTATCAGATACACCTAAAAAATTTGAAAGCAAGTTCTTGAAAAGGTATTTTTACCTTTGAATAATAATTACTCAGTGCTACCTATGTTCATCGTAGCAGTCTTCACAATGGCCCAAAGATGGAACTAATCCAAATGTCCAGTGGATGGGGGGATAAAATGTCATACACATTACACTGGGCTATTATTCAGTGTTTAAAAGGAAGGAAATTGTGTCACATGCTACAGCATGAATGAGTCTTGAAGACACGAGATAATCAGATACAAAAAGGCAAATATTGTATGATTTCACTTAAATGGAGTATCTAGCTGAGTTAAACTGATAGAGACAAGAGTAGAATAATTAGTATTCTACCAGGAGCTGGAAGGAGAGGAAACTGGATAGTTACTATTCAATGGGTACAGAATTCCAGTCTGGGAGCCTCTGAAAGTACTGGAGACAGGTGATGGCGATGGTTGAACAACAACGTGAGTGTACTTAATGCTACTGTACTTATACTTTAAAATGGTATTGTTATGTGTATTTTATCACAATAAAAAACACATCAGAAAGTTTTGATCAGGTTGCTTGTTTGCATGCTTAGTTGCTCAGTCGTGTCCAACTCTTTGTGACCCCATGGACTGTAGCCCACCAGGTTCCTCTGTCCGTGGGATTTTTCAGGTAAGAATACTGAAGTGGACTGCCATTTCCTTCTCCAGGGGATCTGCCTGACCCTGGGATTGAACCTGTGTCTCCTGCATTACAGGCGGATTCTTTACCTGCTGAGCCATCAGGAAAGCGCCTTTGATGGGGTTATATCACCCCAAAACCTCTACAAGCCCACATCTCAGGACTTCAAGACCAAAGTCCCTACCCTGGCCTACAAGGGCCTGTCCTGGGTTGTTTCCACGCCCTGTGCGAACTTTCTGAATCTCCCTCTCATGGTCTTCTTGTTCACTTCCACTACAGACATGCTGGCACCTTTACTGCTTTTCAAACACGCCAGGCATGCTTTGCCTCAGGGCCTTTGCAGTTTCTATTCCTCTGCCTGGTACATTTTTCTCCCAGGTATCTGCAGGGCTGGCTTCTTCTCCTCCTTTAGGCTTATGGATCTTAGTTCCCTGACCAAGGGTTGAACTCATGCCCCAGCAGTGGAATCACAGAGTCCTAATTTCTGAACTGCCAGCTGACCCTACTTTTTAAAACTCAACTTTCACCCCACCCCTTTTGGCCTGCATTCTTCTTCTCCACAGCAGTTAAACCATCTAAAAGCTTCTTTGTCTTATTTATTGTCTGTCTTGCCTCACTAGAATGTATGAGTGTTCGAATGTTTTAAAGTCTCCAAGCAGCAACCTGACCTTTCTCAAGGTTCCTGGATGCCACTGATAACCTCAATAGCAAAGTTGCAAAGTTTGTTCTCAGATCTTCCTTTTCCTTGGGTCACAGCCCCAGAAGCTGATTAAATTTTTCCTCTAGGCCAGGAAGGGGAGACAAATGGAAAGGTATGCGCTCTGAGTGACCAGGTGAGCCCTGAGCGCCAGCCTGGCTGTTCCCTGTGTGATTTAGACTCTGCGGCTGGATTTCTGGGAACAAAGTGAAAACTGCCAGGCTTGGCAGTAGCTGGGAGCTTTTGTGGCAGACTGGCCAGTGGTGAAGAAGAAGAAGCAGAGATGGCCTGGACGTGATGGGAGCAGAGGCTCCGTACTCAAACATCTATCAGTCATCAATGCACAGGCAAGCTGGGCACGGGGACACTGGACAACTTGGAAATGGAGAATCACGGGAAATCAGGACCCATTCAGCTGCCACTCAGCTCCAGGTGACTCGGACCAAGCAGGAATGAAAGCATTCTTGTTGCCAGACCTCCTGACTGCTTATTTTCCAGAGAATCAGGAAGTTGATTTTTATGAGCTATTTCCTCACTTTTAAACATTGGTTAAAAAAAATTTTTTTAAATACCACATGATCTTACAAAACATGTTTGAAAACTGGAACTCTTCCATCCCCATTCCCTCCCATACACACCCTCCATTGTTTACAAATCTGCAGTTTAGGAAAACACTTAAGAACATGGACTTTAGCTCCAGAGAGACCTGGCTTCGCTGCTATTTGGGCCAAGTTCCTTGACATCTGCAAGTCTGTTTCTTTATCTGTAAAATGGGAACAAAACTAGAACCTACCTCATAAGATTGTTTGGGAGGATAAAGGAGACTTAGCAAGGTGCCTGGCAAATAGTATCACAATTCAATATGAGTAGTAGTAATTGGAGAAGGCAATGGCAACCCACTCCAGTACTCCTGCCTGGAAAATCTCATGGACGGAGGAGCCTGGTGGGCTGCAGTCCATGGGGTCGCTAAGAGTCGGACACGACTGAGCGACTTCACTTTCACTTTTCACTTTCATGCATTGGAGAAGGAAATGGCAACCCACTCCAGTGTTCTTGCTTGGAGAATCCCAGGGACGGGGGAGCCTGGTGGGCTGCCGTCTATGGGGTCGCACAGAGTCAGACACGACTGAAGTGACTTGGCAGTAGTAATTGGGGGAAGGGGGAGCCAAAGGGTACTACTAGGGAGAGAAAGTGGAATAATAGAAAGGTCGTGCATGGTATGAGCTGGTGTGATGTAGTCAGAGGCAGAGGAACATCCAAGCTTGCTTGCTATGGCCTGAGGGAATGAGACTGAAGATCCAAGACCCACCATAAGCAAAAGACTCAGGTAAAGATTCTGCCTGGTGGCTCAGACGGTAAAGAATCCGCCTGCAATGTGGGAGACCTGGGTTCGAACCCTGGGTTGGGAAGATCCGCTGGAGGAGGGCATGGCAACCCACTCCAGTATTCTTGCCTGGAGAATCCCCATGGACAGAGGAATCTGGCTGGCTACAGTCCATGGGTTTGCAAAGAGTCCAACATGACTGAGCGACTAAGCACAGCACACAAGGATTCTGCCAACCACGCCAGAGACCAGCACCACCCAGGTCTTCCAGGCCTGTGGGTGGCACTGCATCTCTAAAAGGCTCTCTATCTCAGAGGGTGGCACAGGTCCCAAGCCAGAATTTGTCTGAATGACCCAACTGTAGGACTTTACATCTGTGCTTGTGGGAGTTAATCTTCTTAGTTTGGGACCTGACATTTCAGATGTCAAGATTCTGCAACTGTCCCTCCTGACTTCCTTCTTTTGTAGTTTGGATAAAATTTTCACCAGAATCACTTAGGAGGAATACATTGTGTGATTTCTAGGCCAGGGCAACATCAACTTGGATGGGGGTGGTGATACCTGAAATCAGCATCACCAGGATCAAAATATGGATGAGGGGTAAGAAAAGGAGGCTGACCCAAGAACTAAATCATGTGCACTTACCTAAAGTAGAATGAATGGGTGCTCAGTGACCCCCCTCTCCTTAGGGGAAAAAAATAGTCACCTTATCTTTTGTGCAATGTATTTTTAAAATAGTCATTACAAAGAACAACATTTAACACAAAGAACAGCATTTAACACTCTACGGGTCCCCAGGGCTGGCTTGGCTGATCTTGGATTCCTTTTTATATTTATCATCTCCTAGAATTGCACTACCTTGTCTAAAGAAAGCAGGAGGACTATTCTTCCACAATAATATAGAATAAGATATTTAGGGGGCACTTACTTTTCAAACCAGCCATGAATCTATCCAGGCCTAAATTTGTCCCAACTGTGCCAAAACTCACCCCACATATCTTTGTCTAGAAAAAGATTTTTGTTTTCTTGCCAAGTGATCCATGGTTCTAAACACCTGGCAAAAGTCCACACAGACTCTCTTATGTCCTTCAATCAACTCTGAGAACACCACTCTCCGTGTTCACAACTGTTTAAAATACATACTTCAAATTTTGTCAGCCTAATATCACTGAGTTCGTAGTTCCTATGCACCCCTCAAATGCCACCTCCTCCACATTGGAAATCATGACATAAAGAAAGACATAACATTGGTGCAAAGCTGCCCACAGCAACACAGTCCCAGCGGAGACACACCGAATGATGTTTTCCTGGGCCTGGCTAGGAAAGCAGAGTGTGAACCAAACAGAAAACCTTCCAAAATAACATGTATTCGCTGGAACAATATGAAATTGCCATTTTTGTATCAACAATGTTAATGATCACGGCTATATGTATTAGGGCAGTGGTTTTCAAAGTGCGATTTACAGACTTCAGGGGAGGTTGGGGTGGGGAGTAGGAATGTGTCCCAAAGATCCTTTCAAGAAGAACGTGAAGTCAAAATTGTTGTCATAAATGTTATTTGCCTTTTCACCATATTGACATTTGCCCTGAGAAAAGCAATGTAAGTGAAAGTCGCTCAGTCATGTCCGACTCTTTGCAACCCCATGGTCTATATGGAATTCTCCAGGCCAGAATACTGGAGTGGGTAGTAGCCTTTCTCTTCTTCAGGGGATCTTCCCAACCCAGAGATCAAACCCAGGTCTGCTACATTGCAGGCGGATTCTTTACCAACAAAGCTATCAGGGAAACCCCCGAGAAAAGCAATGGTGAGTAAAATTACAAGAAGCTGAATTTCCTTCCTTTATTCATTTCAACTAAACAACATAATGCAACAGATTGAGTTTAGAGGCAGATTATGAATCCACCTATCCTTTTAAAATTTTAATTGAAGTATCAGTTCAGTTCAGTTGCTCAGTCGTGTCTGACTCTTTGTGACCCCCATGGACTGCAGCACACCAGCCTTCCCTGTCCTTCACCAAATCCCAGAGCTTGCTCAAACTCACGTGCGTCGACTCAGTGATGCCATCCAACCATCTCATCCTCTGTCATCCTTTTCTCCTCCTGCCTTCAATCTTTTCCAGCATCAGGGTCTTTTCCAATGAGTCAGTTCTTCGCATCAGGTGGCCAAAGTATTGGAGCTTCAAAGTCAGCATCAGTCCTTCCAATGAATATTCAGGATTGATTTCCTTTAGGATTGACTGGTTTGATCTCCTTGCAGTCCAAAGGACTCTCAAGGGTCTTCTCCAACAGCACAGTTCAAAAGCATCAGTTCTTCAGTGCTCAGTTTTCTTTATGGTCCAGCTTTCACATGCGTACATGACCACTGGGAAAACCAAAGATTTGACCAGGGGGTTGATGTACACTTGAAGTGTAGTTGATTTATATATAGTTGAAGTAAATTGAAGTATAGTTGATTTATAATATTGTGCTCATTTCAGGTATTCAGCAAAGTGATTTGTAGATAGGTAGTTTTATGTCCTCTAAATACCTATGTATATATTGTTTTGTGTGCTCTAAAATTTTTACTTGAAGTAATTCATACTGTAAAAATTGATCTGCTACAGTGACGTGCACAGGCTCTGGATTAAGACTGACTCTGGATTCAAATCTTGACTGATGATTCCTAGTTGTGTGACCTTGGGCACGTTATTCAACTGCCTGTACCATACTTTCCTCCAGGAATAATACTTGTACGTATCCCACGGGATTGCTCTGAGTGTTAATATACTATACAAGTTCCTAGGAACAGCATCTGGCACAGAGTAAGCACCATAAAAGTGTTTGCTCTCATTATTATGTCAGTCCGCTTGCTTTTTTCACTCAGGATTTTTTTTTACGTGTTTGTGTCAGATCTTAGTTGAGTCAGGCAGGACTTCTGTTGCAGCATGCTGACTCTCTAGTTGTAACTCAGACTTAGTTGCTCCTTAGCATGTGGGATCTTTGTTCCTCGACAAGGGATCAAACCCACATCCCTTGCATTGCAAGGTGGATTCTTAACCACAGGACCAGCAGGGAAATCCCTTCACTCATGATTTTGAACCTTCATATGCCTAGACGGAATAGGTTCTTGTTCGGGGCTGTATAGTATTCCATCACATAAACAAACATTCCACATTATCTTTTTATCTATTCATGGTCACATTGAGCTTTCATTGCTTTTGTGTGAACTTTCTCTAGTTGCAATGAGCGAGGGCTACTCTTTGTTGCAGTGCCAGGGCTTCTTATTTTAGTGGCTTCTGTTACTGTGCAGCACAGGCTCTAGGTGACCAGGCTTCAGTAGTTGCAGCACACAGGCCCAGTAGTTGTGTCTCAGTTGCTCCTTGGTATGTGGAATCTTCCTGGACCAGAGATAGAACCTATGTCCCCTGCATTGGCAGGCGGATTCTTATCCACTGTGCCACTGGGGAGGTCCCCAAACATTCCACATTTTATTATGTCTCTGCTGCAAATACTGACAATGATAAGCTTCTTTCTACTTATAGATATTCATAAGTTTATAACATCAAAAATCTTCTCAGATAACTAATTTTCTCCAGTAAGGCTCGCCTCTGTGGTAGGCAGAATAACAGTTAAAAGATGTCTCAGAAAAAAAAAAAAAGATGTCTCAGTCCTCATTCCTAGTACCTGTTAATATGTTAAATTATGTAACAAAGGGTAAGTAAGATTGCAGATAGAATTACGATTGGTTAGAATTAGAAATGGAGACATTATCCTGGATTGTCCATCCAGATGGGCTTCCGTGGTGGCTGAGTGGTGAAGAATCCCTCTGCCAATGGAGGAGATGTGGGTTTGATCCCTGGGTCAGGAAGATCCCCTGGAGAAGGAAATGGCAAACTACTCCAGCATTCTTGCCTGGGAAATCTCATAGACAGAGAAACCTGGTAGGCTACAGTCCATGGGGTCTCAAAAGAGTTGGATCCAACTAGCAACTAAACAACTACAACAACAATCCATCCAGGTAAACCGAACATAATCACAAGAGTCCTTTTAAGTGGAAGAGGGAGGTAGAGGAGAGAGAGAACTACAGATGCGGTGTATACGGAAGACTTGGCCTGGCACTGCTGGCTTTTAAGATAGAGAAAGGGCCCACAAGACAAGAAAGACAGTCAGTATTCAGAAGCTAGAAAAGGCAAGAAAATAGATTCTCCCCTAGTTCCTCCAGAAGGAACACAGTCATACCACTTCTTGATTTTAGTGGTGTCGCACTAAAGGATGCTAAGATAATACATTCGGACGTATTAAGCTAGCACTCCTGTGCTCATTTATTATAGCAGCAAGAGAAAAGAAACGGGCTCTAAATGGTGGCTCTGTGGTAAAGAATCCGTCTGCCAATGCAGAAGATGTGGGTTTGATCGGGAAGATCCCCTGGAGAAGGAAATAGCAGCCCACTCCAGTATTCTTGCCTGGAGAATCCCATACACAGAGGAGCCTGGAGGGCTACAGTCCATGGGATCGCAAAGAGTTGGACACCACTGAGCAAATGAGCATCCAAGCACCGCCGGACAGAGCAGGGCTGACATTTGGGGTTTGCCATGCACACGTGAAATGGATATATGAAATGATAGTCCTTGGAACTTCCACCGGGGGGGAAGAGGGAAGGAAGGGAGGATTAGAGAAGGGAGCCTGGCAGCTGCTGAGGCTGCAGCACAGGTGTAGCGGGTGTCACTGGGAGGAAGCCAGAGGTCCAAACAGATGGGGCCCTCATGGGCTGACAGGAATCTGAGAGTGACCTTGGAGCAGGTGGCCAAGGACAGGAAGCGGAAGATCACTGAGGAAGCAAAGGTGCGGGTGAGGGAGTCCAGAGCTCCGGTGAGGGGCAGGGAAATCAGCTGCAGAAGCCGGTTCCTATGCAAACTCCTGGAAGTCCTCACGCCGCCCGAGGACACTGCCTGCGGCGGGTTAGGGTTGCGATGGGCGTGATTGGACAGGTGTGCGCCCAGAGTCCAGGCGCGCCCGGGGCAGGATGGGGCACTGCGCAGGGCGTGTGTGTGCTGCTGGGACCGTGGTCTTTCTGGGAACACGAGGATGACGGATGACGGGGTCTGTGTGTACGGATCTGTGCCACGCATCGGGATGTGCGGAGGGAAAATGCGGGGGTGTGTGCGCAAGGGTCTGGGTGGATGAGCTGGGGAGACGCGGCTGTGGACGCGGGAACAAGGGAGCGCGCGAGGCCAGAGCTCGTTTGGGGGCAGAGGGAGAAAGAAGGGCCGCGGGGAGCCGGGCGGTGCGGTGGCCCGGCCGTCGGCCCCGCCAAGCCCCGCCCGCCGCGCTCCCGGGCTTCCCCGCCCCGCTGCCCGCTCCCTCCCCGTCCGTGTCTCCCTGCGCTCGCGGCACCGCCGCCAGAGCCGCCCGGCCGCCGCCGCCGCCGCCGCCGCCGCCGCACGCATCCCGAGCCGCCGCGGGAAGCAGGTATGACCGCGACGCCGGGCTCCGCGCTTTCCCCGCCGCCCGCCCCGCCGTTTCCCACCCGAGGGCGCTCGGCGCTCGCGCCGGCGGCACTGCTGGGATCCGGCCTCCGGCGCAGGGCGACCGCCCGGGAGGACGGGGAGGGGAAGACCCCCGGACGCGAGCCGAGGTTTCGGACGAGTGCGCCGTCGGGGGCGGCCGAGAGGGCGGCGGCGTCCTCGGCACCGAAGGGGCGGGATGCGAGGTCCTCTGGGAGGGTGACAACAGCGACACCTGAGAGCTAGGCGCCTGGACGCACAACGCGTTGCTGAAATTAGGTAGTCTTCACGGTGTTTCCATTTAACAAAGGGGAAAACTGAGGGCCAGAGGCCGCAGCAGCTTCCCTGGGTCCTTGGGACAAGTTGCTGAGGCCAGATTTTGACCACAGAGCTCACTCACCTTAGCCTCCTCGACCAGCCTCCCTCTGGGGAACGGGGGTGTCTTCAATGAGTGTGCCCCTTGAGACTGCCCAGCGCGGGGAGACCAGCTCCGAAGGCCCTGCTCTCTGTTTCCCAGAGAAGCATAAGTCAACACCTGGGTGGGCTGGGCGGGGTGGGGGCGGGGTTGGGGGCAGAACGTGTGCAGCTGAAGCGGGACCTTGTCGTCTAGTCTGGAGGGAGAAACTGAGGCAGGGGGAGGTTTAGAGAGGAAGTCGCAGAGCTTCTCCATCCACAGGGGGCAGGACAGCTCCCCCTACCACACCCCCCCCACACACACACACTCAGACACCCGCCCATCTGCACTGGAGTGAGGGCAGAACAGCCAAAGCAATGGATTGACCCCGACAGCTCAGTCCTCAGTCCATGGGAGGCTTGTGTGGCTAGTTCCCTGAACCTAAGCATCCCCTGCATGACCAATGACCCCACCTGCCTGCCCACTGAACTGTGCGATCCAAGAAGGAATATACACTCATCCGATCTCCTTTGCCTGTAACCCCTGCCCCCCTCAAAGGTTACCACCTTCATATTTTGGGGTGTTCCTTTTAGGTCTTTCCTACACCCATGCAGTCATATAGATGCGTATCCATAGAAAGTATGTAAGCAGCATAGTAACGAGGGTGGATGTTTCCTAGAAATGGTACAGTACATCCGGCATCCTTCTGCAACTTGCCACCCCTCTCCACTCAGTTATCGTTGCTTTGAAAGTTGTCCAAGTGGCTGCATATAAAGCCAGCTCATTTAAACTGCTGCCTTGTCTTCCACCATGGATATGCCAGGTGATAGTGCTGTTAGTCCCCCAGTGGTGTCCACCTCTTCACAATCCCATGGACTGTAGTCCGCCAGGCTCCTCTGTCCATGGAATTCTCCAGGCAAGAATACTGGAGTGGATAGCCATTCCCTTCTCCAAGGGGTCTTCCCGGCCCAGGGATAAAACCCAGGTCTCCTGCATTGCAGGCGGATTCTTTACCATATGAGCCGCAGGAAAGCCCATGGATATGCCTGCTGCTGCTGATACTGCTAAGTCGCTTCAGTCGTGTCCGACTCTGCGCCACCCTATAGACGGCAGCCCGCCAGGCTCCCCCGTCCCTGGGATTCTCCAGGCAAGAATACTAGAGTGGGTTGCCATTTCCTTCTCCAATGCACAAAAGTGAAAAGTGAAAGTGAAGTCGCTCAGTCGTGTCCGACTCTTCGCGACCCCATGGACTGCAGCCCACCAGGTTCCTCCATCCATGGGATTTTCCAGGCAAGAGTACTGGAGTGGGGTGCTATTGCCTTCTCCGTGGATATGCCTATTGCTGAGTATTTAAGTTGTAACATTAGATGACTGTTTTCTATTTCAACCTCTTCTATAAATTGACATTTCTGGGTGAAATAAGATTTCTTTGTTCTATACTAACTTCACAGGATCTGAATTTGGGGAACAAGTTCCCCTGTTCCCCATTGCACACACACGTGCCATGCACACATACACAAGGCACACACCCATGCACAGGTGTACGTATACACATCTCTGTCCTTCTGTCTTTGGACAAGAACAAACCCTGAACCCCCTATCTGCGGTCGTTGCTGAGCCAAAAGGCCTGGGACTGAGCCAGGCCACAAGCCCTGATTGTCCAGGCCCTAGTGGGCAGAATTCCCATAAGGGACCGTGACCAGGAGTTTCCTCTAGACATACTCGCAATGCCATCCCCACCATTCAGTAGGATATGGAAGGACTTAGAAACCATGTCTGACAGACTAGAGTGTCTAGGGTCTTCCTAGTGTACCACAGACTTTCCAGGTCCAGGCTGTGCCGTGGGAGTGTCCTTAGCCTAGACTGTGGGCTGGGACTGTCAAAAGTTTGGTGGAAGCTCTGATGACAGCTGGCTGAGGGAAGCTGGAATCCCAGCTCTTTGCATTACAGTCCCAGCTCCACCTCTTCCTAGCTTGGGCAATAATTCCCTTCCAGTGTCTGAGCCACAGTTTCACATCTGTAACATGGGATGATGACAAAGGCAGCCTCCCAGAACTGTTGAGTGGGTCAGTGGGATGACAAAACCAAGCACTTAGCACATTGTCAGCACTCAGAAAGCAGCAAGTCTTATCTTGGACAGAGAAGACCCAGTGATGGCCCCAGGGAGGGGGTGACACTCAGGGCCACCATTTAGGACCTCATCTACATCCCAGGGCAGGGCAGAGAATCCCAGCGCTGAGTGGGATGGAGGGTGAGACCTCAGCTTATGGGAGCCACGCCCAGCTCACAGTGGGGTCCAGAAGTATCATGACACCTACAAAGGACCTACTGTGCACCTGGCCCTGAGCTAAGATACAGAAACAAACTGAGCCACGGTCCCCACAGAGCACACCTGTGCGCAGCTTTTGTGAGGCCCATGCTCCTTTTGAAATTCTAATTTACTCCCAAGATTTTAAAAGGTGGGAGATTAGGATTTGGGGATCCTCCTGAGAAGAGAGGGTCAGAAAAGCTGACAATTCCATCCCTAACTTTCGGCTGCCCCCTGGCATGGGGCAGGCACCCTCGAGCATGGCACAGTCCCCAGCTGGCCCACCCCTTAAACATAAAGAGCAGCATACTATCAAAGTTAGTAACTCAGACTCCATAGCCAGCTTCTGCATCCCAGCTCTGGCGTGGATTAGTTGTGTGATCAAAGCAAATTATCTAGCACTTTTTGGGAGACAGTTTTTTGATCTTTTTGAAAATTTTACATTTTCTTCACATGCGTGCACTGCTCTATTTATTTATTTATTTATTTTTGGCTGTGCTGGATCTTTGTTGCTATGCAGACCTTCTCTAGCTGCAGAGAGCAAGGGGCTGCTCTTGAGTTGCTGCGCATGGGCTTCTTATCGCGGTGGCCTCTCTTGTTGTGGAGCACAGACTTTTCAGGCAATTGGGCTTCAGTAGTTGCTGCTCACGGGCTCTAGAGCTCAGGCTCAGTAGTTGTGACGCACGAGCTCAGCTCCCCTGCAGCATGTGGAATCTTCCTGGACCAGGAATCAAACCCATGTCCCCTGTATGCGCAATCGGATTCCTATCCACTGCCACCAGGGAATTCCAATTTAGCACTTCTGTGATTCAATTTCCTCATATGGAAAAGAGGGATAATAAGTAGCACTTCCCTCAAACATTATTTTCAGCATTAAATGAATCAACAAACCTCAGTCTCTTACCACAGTGCCAGGAGCATGGAATAGACTAAGCGTTGGTGATGGTGATGCTCGCTGCTGGCGGTGTAAGCTGTCTGATCCCTGAAAGAGTGCAGTTTGTATTCCAAATTGTACTCCACGTAAAATGTTGGGGGAGCACAAGTGAAAGAGGAAGGAAGGAATGAAAGTAACACTTTAAGCTCTTTCTTCAAAGAAGATGCTGCAAAATCCTGGATATTCTGCCCAAGGTCAGGAAGAGGACAACATTACAAGGAAAGTGACAAAAGGA
Source organism: Capricornis sumatraensis (assembly GCF_032405125.1). Classification (NCBI taxonomy): domain Eukaryota; kingdom Metazoa; phylum Chordata; class Mammalia; order Artiodactyla; family Bovidae; genus Capricornis; species Capricornis sumatraensis. The sequence continues at coordinate 21,106,408 of NC_091071.1, read as the reverse complement.
GGGGACTTCTAAGATGGGTTTTAAAGGATGAATAGGAGTTTCTCTGGAGCAATAGAGTAAGAAAAGCATTTCCACACAAAGGAAATAGCCTTTCCAAAGCCCTGGGAGCATGACCAGGGAGACCATGATTAGGAAGTGACAATATCCAGTGTTACTTTAGGTAAGGTATCTCAGAGTATAGGGAGTGGCAGGACGATGAATCTGGGAAGACATAAAAGGATGAGGCTTTCAGGAAAGGGGATGTACATTTCTTCTGCATCTACTGTGTGCAGGTGCCCTTGTAATCCCCACTCCCCCTCATCCTCATAGTACCCCAGGAATCAGGTTTTTTGGTCTCCATTTACTGATGAATTAGAGGCTCAGGAAGGTAAGCCACTTGCTCAAGAGCTCAGACTATGGTTCAGTGACAGAACTGAAATCAGACCCCAGATCTGTCTGATTCTAAAGCCCATGTTCCCTCTCTGAGCCTCCTGTTTTCTCATTGGAAAGTGGAGGTAGTACTAGTGAAGCCTACTGAGTGGGCTTGGCGTGAGGATGAGATGAGATTGAACATGCGGCCCTTAGCACAGTCCCTGGCACAGAGCAGTTGCTGTTGTTGTTGTGATGGAATATGTGGCTGTAGGTTTCTCGCCTGAACTCACACCACTGCCCAGCCTGAAATGGGGGTCCCCAGGGAGAGAATCTCCGGGGCTAGTCAATCTCTCTGGGCCAGAAACATCAGCATCACCTGGAGCTTTTGTCAAAATGCAGATTCTCAGACCCAATCTAGACCTTCTAAATTGGAGACCCTGAGGGGTGGCCCAGCAACCTGTATTTTAACAAGCTCTTTGGATGATTCTCATGAATGCTGAAATTTCAGAACCACTGACCTGGAGAAAGCCTTCAAATGAGATCCTCCTTGGCCACCTGCCTCCACCTCCAGCTGGAAGAATGGGTAGGTGGCGAGAATTCTGTCCTCACCAAGAGCAAGCAACAGAACATCCCCTTCAGCATGGGAGGCTGGAAAGAACCATTTCTTTACAGATAAGAAAGTTGCCAAGGCCTTGTGGGGTTTTTACTTTTTTATATTTATTTATATGACTGCATTCGGTCTTAGTAGCAGCCCTCGGGATCCTCGTTGCACCCTTCTGGCACACAGACTCTCTAGTTGTGGTGTGTGGGCTCAGGAGTTGTGGCTCAAGGCCTTAGCTGCCCCAAGGCATGTGGGATCTTAGTTCCCTGACCAGGGATCAAACTCACATCCCCTGCATTGCAAGGTGGATTTTTAACCACTGGACCACCACCAGGGAAGTCCCGGGGTTTTTATTCTTGACAGCTTGCTCTCCCTTCTAGTCTCACAGCCTCCAGGGGGCCCACCTTGAGAATCTAGGGGCAAGATTTGACTTGCAGAGGAGTTGTTCTCCAGGGCAGGATACCCCAGGCAGCTGAGGAGCTATCCCCCTCCATTATGAAAGCCCTCAATTACAGACTCCCTGTGCCTGGGGGCCTTCGTGGGCTGTCTCTTCTCCCTCAGAGCCTTGAGATCACATGTCCAGGCCCAAGTCCAGGTTGGACAATCATGTTTTGTAGCGGACCTCTTAGGGAGAAACAGACCCACTCTACATGTCATCTTCAAATCACTGATCAGAGCAGAGAGGCCAGACAGCCTAATGGGTAGAAGCAGGGGCCTTGCCTTAAAGATAAAAGTTGTTAAGTCTGCCTACATAAAAATTAATTATTTCTACATGACCTCTGCAAGGAAATCAAACCAGTCAATCCTAAAGTAAATCAATCCTGAATATTCATTGGAAGGACTGATGCTGAAGCTGAAGCTCCAATACTTTGGCCACCTGATGCAAAGAACTGACTCCTTGGAAAAGACCCTGATACTGGGAAAGACTGAAGGTAGGAGGAGAAAGGGACGATAGAGGTTGAGATGGTTGGATGGCATTCCCGACTTGAGCTAGCTTGGGGAGTTGGTGATGGACAGGGAAGCCTGGCATACTGCAGTCCATAGGGTCACAAAGAGTCAGACATGACTGAGCAACTGAACTGAACTGATATGACCATAACAAACAAAAATCCATAAGCCCAGGCATGTCCAACTAATAAAAATATATGCCACTTTTATGACAGAGAGTTAATTTCATAGAGAGCTCTTACAAATTAAAGATCAACTGCTTGTTTCAAAAATGGAAGGAAAAAGGAACAGAGGATATGATTCAGCTGTTTACATTAAAAGAAATACAAATGGAATTCAAACAGATGAAAAGATGCCCAACTCTGAAAACAAAAGCACACAACAAAACCACATCAATTCTATTTTCCACCTGCGGGATTGCTAGGTAACACCCAGTGCTGGTGGAGACACCAGGATTCTCAGACTTCCTTGGTGGGAGCACATACTGAGCAATCTTGGCAGGGGTGGTGGGGCAGGAGTTAGGAAAACTGTTGATATTTATGATGCTCACAACCTCTGTCTCTACCACTTCACCTCTTGAAATGTATCCCGTGGATATCGTTGCATTGAACACATTCTTTTAGAACAAAGAGACTCAGTGTTGTGTGAGAGCAAGTGATTGGAAATTAGCTGAACAGCCACCAGAGGGGAACTAAGTGCTGTACATGTCAGTACAGCCATGCAAGAGAATATGAGGCAGTCGGTCAAAAGACAGCAGTCGCTCTTCATGAATAAATGTGAAACCGTCTCCTGGATGTACTGTTAAAAGAAAAATGCAAGGTATAGAACAGCGTATAGTGTTCTACCAGGTGTGTGGGTGTGTGTGTGCGCCCGCGCATTTGTATGTATTTTAAAAAGGGAGTTTAAGAGAATGGATACATGTATATGTATGTCTGAGTCCCTTCACCGTTCATTGGAAACTATCACATTATTTGTTAATTGGCTATATTCCAATACAAAAACAAAGTTTAAAGTAAAAGTAGATAATTTAAAAAGGGGACTCATGTGCATATATATGCGTAGATTTGTATACACACATTAGGATTTGGAGGGCACACTAGAAGCTGGTGATACTGATTGATTTGGGGAAGGAAACTGATGAATAGGAAGCATACAATTTGGTACCCATTAGATGTTTTTTCCCCTTGTACAGTTGCTAGTATTATAAAATCCAGCCACATGTATCTTCCTTCTCCTTATTTAAAACAAGCATGATGCTAGAGATAAGGTTAATTCCCCCTTTGACTGTGATCCAAATTATATAATATGTGTTCAAATAAAAATGAAATTAACTGTTTCAGGCAGGGCCTTTGTCACAAAAGAACAAATATTGCATGATTTCACTTATATGAAGTGCCTGAAATAGGCAAGTGCAGAGAGAAAGTAGAAAAGATGTTACCCGGGGCAGAGGAGGAAGAGTGGATGGGGTGTTCGTGTTTAATGGGTACAGTTTCATTCTGGTTGGGATGATGAAATTTTTCTGAAGACAGACAAATGGTGATGGTTGCACGATAGTGGAAATACATAATGTAACTGAAATGTACACTTAAAAATGGTTAAAATGGTTATCCTTTATCTCACGTCTATTATGAATAAATTTTCCCTGGTGGCTCAGACAGTAAAGTGTCTACCTGCAATGCAGGAGACCTGAGTTCGATCCCTGGGTCGGGAAGATCCCCTGGAGAAGGAAATGGCAACCCACTCCAGTATTCTTGCCTGGAAAATCCCATGGTCAAAGGAGCCTGATGGGCTATAGTCCATGGGGTTGCAAAGAATTGGACACGACTAAGCAGCTTCACTTTCTTTCTATACCAACAGCATATTAGCAAGTTAGTTTTAAAACAATTAGCTGGGTGGGAGAAGTGAAAGTGTAATTGCTGGTAAGCCAAGGCTACTTCAATTTTTATTTTGTGGAATGGATATGACTCCTTTGATGTAAGAAACAGGCAGGAAAGGCTCAAGGGGGACTGGTGTGGCACCTTGCAAGTCAATGATGACATTTCAATTTACAGTCTTTGTAAGACAATTATGTTTCAACCTGAATGCTGATGTTAATGTGTATCTTTACCAAAAGAAAGGTTAAAATGGTAAATTTTATGTTGTGCATTTTGTCACAGTGAAAAAAATTTAGGGATGATAAAAAAAAAAAACAGGGGCTTTGATATCAGATTGCTTTGGTTCTAGTCCTTGATTCCAGGGTGTGTACTTTAAAGCATTGGTTTCCTCACCTGCAAAATGAGTTGTCAGAGAGTACCTGGCTCACAGAAACCCTGCAAGAACTAAAAGACTTTATCCATATAAAGTGCTTGCTCTGCATCTCTTGAATGTAGGAGGTAGGAGTTCAGGTTTAGGAGGATAAGGAATATTAAATATAAAATCAGCAGATTCAAGTGGAGTGAGTTTATATATAAGGAGTTTGTAAAAGCTCCATCTGTATTTTTCTGTCACTTTGTATTTGCAAAAAAAAAAAAAAGAAAAAAGTTTTAGTGCATTTCCATAGTGTGAAATTACAGAATAGTCAGACAAATCATCTTGGCTGGTGGGAAGCCACAAAGATGAAGCAGTTCTAAACCTGTGGCCTCCTTACCTACACAGATTTGAATCCTGGCTCTGTCACTTATTAGCTGTGTGACTTCAGTCAAGTTAGTCTAACCTCTCTGTGCTTCAGTTTTCTTATCTGTAAACTGAAGGTAATAATAATTCTCATCCCATAAGGGATGTTACTAGGATTAAAGGGGTCAAGTGCTTAGAGCATTGCCTGGCCCACAGTAAATCCTAAGTAATTGTTAAGAAAATAGACTTGAAATAAACCTGAAAGTCTGAGCATTTTTGTTTTTAAAAGAGGAAATTTTTTTTTTTTTTTTTTACACAAAGGGAATAGTCTCTTAACAAAGCAGCAAAGATTCAGAATCTGGAGCTTAATCTGGAGGACTTCCCTGGGTGGTTGTGGGGAGTGAGCTGGGGAGACCAAGATAAGGTGACAGGAGCCCAGCTGATGAAGGATGGGGCAGTAAGGGGCTCCAGGGGGTTCAGGGATTTTCCCAAGAGGCCCCGCAGAGATAACAACAGAGCCCCAGTTCAGCCCAAACTTCCCCTCCCCCCACAGTGCCTCCTGATGGCGAGAGTCCTGACGATCGGAGGCCCTCTGCCTTGCTTCCTCCTGATGTGCCAGGGAGCTCATTTCCAAACCAAGGCCTGGACTGAGGCCTGAGAAGCCTGGCACACCTCCTTCAGGAGCCACACCTGCACCTGTTACATCAAGGCCCTTAAGCCGGAGCTGGAGTACAACCTCCCCAAACAAGCTGATTCCTGAAATTCCGCTCTTACCTGTGTCTGTGTGTGGAGTTGGTTGATTTCCCTGGTTGAAAGGCCCTACCCCGCACCCTAAGGGGGATCACTATTCGTGTTTCTTAGCGGGTTTGCACCATGGGGAGGAGGAGTTTGGCTGGTGAGAGAGACCACAGAGAACCTTCAGGGTCTGAGGCTGTGGGCCTGAAGGCAGCCTTGGAAGGGCTGTTTTAGAGACTGGGAGGAATGCGAAATGGTTAGACATGCCTTTGCCCCGTGCTGGGTGCTCCCAGGTGGAAGGAGGGTCTTGGAGGTCCTAATTTACCACAGGCTGTCTGGGGAGACAGCTCCTGTCCCCCAGAGCCTTGCTGCCATGTTTTAAGTATTAAAATCCCCCAGACACTTTAATTCTCTTCTTTGGACACTCATTTATGTTGGGAAGATCCCCTGGAGAAGGAACGGCTAACCCACTCCAGTATTCTGGCCTGGAGAATTCCACAGACAGCATAGTCCATGGGGTGGCAAAGAGTCGGATACGACTGAGCGACTTTCACTTATGTAACCATTAAGGATTTGGGAGTTCAATGTGCTGGAGTTGCAGCTCAGTTACGTGTGACCTTGCGGGTGAGGTACTTAACCTCTGAGTCCCAGCTCTGGCCTGTGGAATGGGGACAATAGGGCCTCCTGCAGGGGCATCATTAAGCAAGCCCAGCACCTTAGCTCTGTGGCCAGCAGATAATTGACCCTCATTCCCGGGCCCCACCCTTCTTACTGCTCCAGTTAACTCCAGAAATGCTGTTCGAGCCCCGCATTGGAAAGAGATGAGGGTGGGGGCAAAAGGAGGAGAGTTCTGGGCTGAAAGGTCTGAAACTCCTATAGAATTCAGGGCAAGTTGAAAGATCAGAATTGGGCCTGGGTGTGTGTGTCCAGGGAGGGGTGATATTCCAGTGGAGGATGGACGGGATGGTTGCACCTTGCTGGCTGGAGGAGCGGGAGCCCAGCTGGGCCTCACCCTCTCTGACCCCTCAGACACCTGATGACAGAGGGTGGCAGTCTGGCCACAGGACGACCTACCCTTTGGGCAAATCTCCACCTTGCCCCCAGTAGAAGGCAGAACCTGGAGGGAAAGGGTGGGGCAAGGGGAGGGAGGAATCAGACCCATTTCCCAGCACTGGGGGATAATTTCAGGAGTGTTTCCTGAAGCCTAGACACTAGTTCGCAGGGATTTAAACTTCAGGGGACAGATTTTTGTCTGTTTTTTTTGTTTTGTTTTGTTTTTACTGCTTCACTGCTATAGCCCCAGCTCTCTGTAGACTCTCAATGATATTTTGTTATTGTTCAATCGCTAAGTCGTGTCCAATTCTGGGACCCCATGGACTGCAACGCACCAGACTTCCCTGTCCATCACTAACTCCCAGAGTTTGCTCAAACTCATGTCCATCGGGTCAGGGATGCCATCCAACCATCTCATCCTCTGTCATCGCCTTCTCCTCCTGCCTTCAAACTTTCCCAGCATCAGGGTCTTTTCCAATGAGTCAGTTCTTCGCATCAGGTGGCCCAAGTATTGGAGTTTCAACTTCAGCATCAATCCTTCCAATGAATATTCAGGATTGATTTCCTTTAGGATTGACTGGTTTGATCTCCTTGCATGATAATGATATTGGTTGAGTGAATAAATGACAGGTGGCTGGATGAGTGCCAGTGATGGACTAGGCCCTGGCGATCCAGAGCTGAGTGAGCCACATCTCTCAGCCCCCAGGAGACTCCTCGACCCCCACCCCATCCTGGGAGGCCCCCTCCATCCTCACCCCCACTCTTGAACTCCCACTAGGGTCCCTGATGCCTGGGCTTGGGATGGAAGGGCTGTGTTCTTATTGGATCTTAGAATCTAATGGGCTAGAAAAAACCTCCCTGCAGTCAGCCCCCAAACCATCTCAGTCACTGGAGGAGGTGCAGGTGCTCTGTCTGGGATCCATGTGGTTTGCTTGCCTTGTGCACAGGGATGGGCTGACTTTAGTTTCTCAACACAAGATACGGCTCATCAGATACATGTTGGTGGGGCCAATGTGGCTTTCCCCTCTACAGTAATAATAGGTGGCACTTTAAAGTGTGCTCTACGTGCCGGGTTACAGCATAGAATTTGTTCAGTGACCATAAAGGTACCCTCTCCCTCACTTGACCTTTGGAGACACTGAGTTCTCTCACCGTGTGATCTCATCGTACTCTTCCAACAGTCCAGTGAAACAAGTGATGTTGTCTGCACTTTGCAGATCAGAAAATAGGCTCAGAGAGGTTAAGTCATTTGCCCAAGGTCACACAGAGCTAACAAATGGTTGGACTGGGATTCGAACTCAAGCAGTCTGATCACAGAGCTCACCCTGCCTCTCCTCGGCTTCCAGATGGGTGTGGAGGAGGAATAGAAATGTTTACTCCGTGACAATGGCTCTCAAAGCTGTTGGCTCACCAGCAGTGGAGTATAAGGGTTCAGGGGTCACTCCTGCAGGCCTCCCCTGGGTCACTGTAGGGGTGAAGATCCTAATCTCCCCCAACAGAGAGTGGGCAGACCAGAGCCTGGCTTGCATGTGGCTGTGATTCCTGGGGCAGCAGCCCCTTCCTGGGCACCACTTTCTCAGCCTCCAGATCTCCCTAGAGGCTGGGGGAGATGGCCACCCGGGGCCCAGGAAACCGGCCAAGGCCAGGCCTCCCTCCCAGGGACTCGGTTCCAAAGCCAAGCTAGATTTCAGAGGTTGGCAAGAATGGAGACTTAGCAGGAAACAGGAGGGACCAACAGAGAAAAATGTTACCCTTTTCCCCCTTTCTTGTCTCTGATTCATGCCTTTCACCTAGTGTTTGAGGAGGAGGGTGTTTGTTTAAAAAGGCAGTGGAACCCACTCTGGAGGTCTAGAGCACAGAGACCTCAGCTGATGCAACGCTTATAGAGTGCTGATTATAGAACCGGCATGGTGAGCAATGTTTGACCTGAGTTACATCATGCGGTCTGCACCATCCCCCTGTCAAGTGGCTACATCGTGGTCCTCGTCACCACCATCCTCATCATTATCATCCCATCCTCTTATCCCATCAGCTTCATCTTCATCATCATCACCATCATCCCCATTATTCTCATCGTCTCCTTCACCACCATCATCACCAACAGCAACATCATGCTCACCCACATGGCTTCCCAGCCCCATGACCCAGCCTGCTCACAGGGAAACAGACCTGGAGGACGTGACACATTCATCCCCCAGAAAGATAAAGAAGTAGACTCTAAAGGCGGAAAGACACAAATCTGATTCCTGCCTCTGACACTTTCTAACTGTGTGACTCTGGGTAATTGATTTAACCTCTCTGAACCTCTCCAAGCCCTTGTCTGTAAAATGAGAGTAATCATAGTTCCTGCCTCCTGGGAATCTGATGAGGGTCACATGAGCTGGCACAGGGCCTGGCTCAAATCATAAAAGCAAAGCAAACACAGGAAAACACTCTGGCAAGGGCAGCAGTGAAGGGGAGAGCTGGGGGCATTGGGCTGGGAGTTTCCTGCAGCCCTGCGTAGCCAGGGGCAGTGTGTGTGAGAACGGGCACTGGAGGGCTGATGTGGGGCAGTTTGGGGTCAGGACTGGAGAGAACACTCAAGGGCCCTTCTTTCTTTCCAAGGAGGCAGGGTGTGGAGGAAAGAGCTGGGGACCTTTCACCTGGAGCGAGGCTGAGAGTTCAGAGCTGGAGCTGTGGTCAGTCCAATTCGAGAGAGATCAGGGAGCAAGATCCAGTTTTCCGAACTGGATAGAGGAGGTTCCAGTAAGTGCCAGCTGCTCCCTGCCCCAGACCCAAAGGACTCCCCAAAACTGCCCACCTAAACCTTCACCATCTATGATGGCATTCCCTTGGGGCTGCCTCTTTTTTGGATGAATTGTTTCTGAACGGCAGTAATGGTGGGCACCCAAGGCCACTCTTATGCTAGGCAGCTCTGAGCATCTCACCTCCAGCCTCCGGCTCCACAGACCCATGGGTGCTATTCACACAGAATACGTTGTGAACAATACCCCCAGTATACAGCCTGCACAGTTGTACGGGGCCGCTGTGCTAGCCTCCCTCTTCCTGGAGTGGACACAGAGTCTATTTTGGATGCCCCAGATCTGACTGCAGCTCAAAGCAGAGAAGGTTGGTTGGTGTCTGGATGCCAGGTGAGATGCAGAGAGCCCAGCTGTGCTGCCCAAAGCTTGTGCTTGAGAAGGCTGTCTCTGACTGTCACATTGACTGGTGATGTGATGGATTATTGAGAGGTGATATGGCAGGGCGGTTATGAGAGCAGCCTCTAGAGTCAAGCTGACATGGATTCAATTCTGTTCTATTTCTCTCACTCTGTGACTTTAGGAAAATCACCTGACCTCGTTGTGCCTCAGTTTTCTCATCTAAAAAATGGGTATATAATAATACACATGAGCATATACTAGTCCTCTCTCTCTTGAGGAGTGAGAAGGAAATAAGATGATGCAGGTCAGGCTAAATGGTCACTACATGTGGTCAATGACATCTCCAGCCAGGGAGGTTGGCAACCCACTGGAAGGCAGCTCCCTGAAATCCTGCCAGGGTAATGAAGGACTTAGGTTCTAACCTGACATTGTTGGCCCAGAGCCAGACCAAGTCAATACTTGATCCGGCCTTGTCAACATAACCTTTTCATAATCCAGTGCTGCTAAGGTTTCAGAGATTGTGTGGGTAAATACCAGGAAGAAGAAGGAGGCCTGCAGTCCAGACCTCCATGCCCTCAATTCATTCCTCCAGCCCAGAGGTTTGCAAACTATGGCCCAAAGGCCAAGTCTATGTAGTCCATGAGTTTCCTGTGGTTGGAAAAAAAAAAATCCAGAGAAAAATATCATATTCTGTGACACATGCAAACTACATGAAGTTCAAAATTCAGGATTCATAAAGAAAGTATTATTAAAACACAGCTGTGGGACTGCTCTGGTGGGCCAGTGGCTAAGACTCCATGCTTCCAATGCAGGGGGCCCAGGTTTGATCTCTGGTTGGGGAGCAAGATCACATATGCCAAAATAAAAAGGTCAGAGATCTTGCATGCCCCATCTAAGACCTGGTGTGTGTGTGTGTGCGTGCTAAGCTGCTTCAGTTGTGTCCGACTCTTTACAACCTCATAGACTGTAGCCCACTAGGCTCCTCTGTCTGTGGAGTTTGGAGTGGGTTGCCATGCCCTCCTCCGGGGGATCTTCCCAACCCACAGATCGAACTTGCATCTCTTTCGTCTCCTGTATTGACAGACGGATTCTTTACCACTAGAGCCACCTGGGAAGCCTAAGACTGGGTACAGCCAAATAAATAAATAAAACTAAAAAAAAAAAAGGAAAAAACAGCAACAAAACCAAAAGTGAACACACAGCCATGCTGGGAATTCCCTGGCGGGCCAGTGGCACACACACACACACCGTGCTCAGTCATTTAATATTATCTCCGGCTGCTTTCACGCTCCCACGGCAGAACTGAGCAGCTGCAGCAGAGACTCTGTGACATGAAAAGCCTAAACTATTCCTGTCTGTCCTGTTTGCCAATGCCTGCTCTATCAGGCCAATGGTTCTCAAACTGCTGCAGTTTGGAATTACCCAGAGAATGTTCAAGACCAAGTAAATCAGACTGTTTGGAGGCGGGAGCCAGGTATCAGTATTTCAAAGATCTGCAAGCAATTCCATTATGCAGCCGAGTCCGAGAAGCTCTCTCCCAGCCCTTCTAGAGGCCCTGCTGCACGCCTCTTGCCATGCCTGGCAGGGCTGTCCCAAGCTCAGATAGCTCACCCAGGGAGGAGACAGCTCTCCTGCCGCAACACCTACGTGCTGGTGCCCCATAGGTCTGGTTTTATATTATCTACACAGTAATTTTTTTTTAATTTATTTGACTGCACCAGATCTTTGTTGCAGCACATGGCATCTTCGATCTTAGTTGCAGCATGCAGGATTTTTTAGTTGCAGCGTTCAGAAGTCTGTAGTTCTGGCATGTGGGTTCTCGTTCTCTGACTGGGACTCCAATCTGGGCTCTCTGCATTGGGAGCACGGAGCCTTAGCCACTGACCTCCAGGGAAGTCCAGCAGTTTTGTTGTGGCGGTGGCTATGCTGGGTCTTCAATGCTGTGCACGAGCTTTCTCCAGTTGCAGCGAGCAGGGGCTCCTCCTCGTTGTGGTGTGTGGGCCTCTCACTGCAGTGGCTTCTGTTGTTGCGGAGCACAGGCTCTGGTCACGCGGGCTTCTGTAGTTGTGGCTCACGGGCTTAGTTGCTCTGAGGCACGTAGAACCTTCCTGGACCAGGGATTGAACTCGAGTCCCCTGCCTTAGCCGGTGGACTCCTAGCCACTGCGCCACCAGGGGAGTCCAAGTCTAGCCATTTTTTTTTAAATCAGGAAATGTTCACTTTGGCATCTGGGTTTCTAGATTTTCTTGAAAAAAAATGAAAAGATCTAGACATCCTGGGCTCACATTTCCAAAGAGCAGTAATCAGCTGGATCTCACCTGGCTTCATTTTTTAAAATATTTATTTGTTTGTTTTTGGCTGCATTGGGTCTCAGTTGTGGCAGCCGGGACCTTTTGATGCAGCGCCAAGGGCTCTTTATGTGGTGCCCGGGCTTCTCTCGGGGCTCAGGCTTAGTTGCTCCATGGCCTGTGGCTAGTGGTTAAGCATCCGCCTGCAGTGCAGGAGATGCAAGAGATGAGGGTTCAATTCCGGGATCGGGAAGACCCCCTGGAGGAGGAAATGGCAACCCACTCCAGTATTCTTACCTGTAAAATCCCATGGACAGAGGAGCCTGGCGGCTATAGTCCATGAGGTCACAAAGAATCGGACATGACTGAGCACAGACACACGCATGTGGGATCTTGGTTCCCTAACCAGGAAGTAAACCCATGTGCCCTGCATTAGAAGGCGGAGTTTTAACCACTGGACCCCCAGGGAAGTCCCTGACTTCAATATTTTTTAACATCACCTGCTTGGTCCCTGGAAACATTTGAGTTTGAGACCCCTGACTTCATGGCAAGGAGCTCTAGGCCAGCGTGTCCTCAATCTTAGCAGATACATGAGGCCCAGGGTGTCCTGCTGAGTGCACATTCTGACTCTGTAACTGAAGTGGGGCCTAAATATTGTGTCTCTAACAAGCTGCTGGGTGATGCTGATCTGCTGGTCTTGGTACTCGAGAAGTGAGGCGGTAGGGTGTAGGCCTTGGTTCTCAAGTTTAGCATGGCCCAGAATCTCTGGGGGCTGTGAAAATCGAGTGTTTGTTCAAACCCAGAGTTTCCAATTCGGGAGGTCTGGAGTGGGGTCAGAGGAGTTGCCTTCTAGCAAGTTCCAGGTGACGTTGCAGCAGCCAGTCTGGGGCCAGACTTTGAGAACCATTGCTCTAGGTTCTGGTTGACCCACTGACTGGCTCGCAGGCTGGGGCTCTGAGGTTCCCCAGACAGCAGGATCTTTATTCCCTCTGAGGTCAAGCTCCCTGACACCCAGCTGTCGCCAGGGGAACCAGGTCTTCGTTGGCCTCCTCAGTCACTGTCTCTCTGACCAGACCTGAGCAGTTTCCTTGAGTTCACACTGACAGTTTAAAGATGGAGTTGGATCCCAAAGATGGGAGAATTTTCTGACCATGTGTTGCACCCCATCCCCATTCCAGAGGGTCCTGATCCATGCATCTTAGGATCGAAGACCCCTCCAGAAAGGTCTCACGTTAGATCTTGACACCACCTGCTCAAGCGATCTGAGCCCCAGAGATGGAGTCTCAGCTGACTCTGGGCCTGAAAGCCACAGGGCAGGAGGGGAGCAGCCGCACCGCAGACCCTGCGGCCTCAGGCACGGGGCAGGGCCCTCGAGGGGGTCAGGCTGGGCCCAGGGCCATCCACCACAACCGCCTTGAGCAAGAATGACCACCTGGGCCAGGACCGGTTCCTGGAGTCCTTGAAATGGAGAGGCCCGGCAGCCAGATCTGAGTGGATGAGCTCGAGGAGATCAGGGCTTATGAATGGTTTCATTTTCTTCCTGGACCCAGAGGACAGGGACTCAATACCTCCTGGGGGTTTTCTCTAGACTCTGGAAGCCAGAAGCCCCTGCTTACTGTCTGGCTTAAGAAGGGTCTGCAAGTCCTTCGTAATAGGATGGCACATGGGGCCTGGCCTGGAATGGGCAGGTGTTCTGGAGAGGCTGGGCCAACCCTCTCTCCTCACCAGCTGGATGCCCTTGGGCAGCTGGTTATCCTATGGAGGCAGTGGTCCCTTGAAGGACTGACTTGAGAATGGAATGAGATAATGTGGGCAAAGTGCCGTGACAATCCCTGGTGCATATTAGGTATTCCACAACTGCAGCTGATATCATCATAACAATAGGTATTAATTATTAATGTTGATGATTTCATTATGTAAGTGCACCGCCATTCTCTCCTGGCAGACAGAACATTGCCCTTACACTCAAAACAGCACTTTTTTTTTTTTTTTTTGCTGCAATGCACAGTGGACAGGATGTGGGATCTTAGTTCCCCGACCTGGGATCGAACCTGCTCCCCCTGAAGTGGGAGTGCAGAGTCTTAACGACTGGACCACCAGAGAAGTCCCAGAATAGCACCTCTTTGGCAGCAGCTGTATTCATTTTGATACTCAATTCATACTGAAGTGCCTACTGTGTGCCAGCTGTGGTTCTAGGTCAGCACGGATCAGTAAAAATATAACACAAGTCACAAAGCTGAACCACATAACAACTTAAAGTTTTCTAATAACCACATTGAAAAAAATAAGTAAAGACAAAGAAATAAGTGAAATTGGTTTTAATAATATATTTTATTGACCCATTAACAGGTAGTCAATATTAAAAATTATTGAGATTTTCTATGTTCAATATATACCTTTTAAAAGTTTTTTAACATAGTTTTCTTCCTAACCTATACAGATAAATAATTTTTAATTATTTATTTATTCATTTTGGAGCAGGGACTGGCAACCCACTTCAGTATTCTTGCCTGGAGAATTTCATGGACAGAGGAGCCTGGTGGGCTGCAGCCCATATTGGACACAACTGAGCAGTTAACACACACACATATATAGAGAGATGATATTTATTCATTTATTTATGTATTCCTGGAAAATCCTATGGATGGAGGAGCCTGGAAGGCTGCAGTCCATGGGGTCGCTAAGAGTCGGATACAAGTGAGCAACTTCACTTCCACCTTTCACTTGCATGCATTGGAGAAGGAAATGGCAACCCACTCCAGTGTTCTTGCCTGGAGAGTCCCAGGGATGGGGGAGCCTGGTGGGCTGCCGTCTATGGGGTTGCACAGAGTTGGACACAACTGAAGTGACTTAGCAGCAGCAGTCACTTATTTTTGGCTGCGCTGGGTCTTCCTTTCTCTAGTTGTGGCGAGCCAAGGCTATTGTCTGGTTGTGGTGCGTGGGCTTCTTGTTGCAGTCGCTTCTCTTGGTGCAGGCTCTAGGTGCGTGGTCTCAGTAGGTTGTGGGTCATGGGCCTAGTTACCCTGGAGCATGTGGAATCTTCCTGGACCAGAGATTGAACTCATGTCCCCAGCCTTGGCAGGTGAACTCTCAACCACTGGACTACCAGGGAAGTCCTTAAAGTTTTAATTTTACTAAAACACACACAACCTGAAATTGATCATCTTAACCACTTCTAAGTGTGTGGTATAGTAGTGTTACTCACATTAATGTACAGTTCTTCTCCAGAACACTTTTCATCTTGCAGAATACTAGTATTTTATGTCTCTCTTTTTTCTACAGTTTCTTTGCTTTGGATTTTTTTTAAAAAGAAGTGATTTTTAAAAAACATTTATTTATTTTTTGACTGCACTGGGTCTTAGTTGCTGCTGTGGGATCTAGTTCCCAGACGAGGAACCGAACCCAGGCCTTCTACATTGGGAGCACAGAACCTTAGCCACTGGACCCCCAGGGAAGACCTTCAAATGGTTTCTTCCAAATGCAGGTAGTGTTCCACATGGAACCACATCTCAGTTCAATGGAGTTTGCAGTGCCCAGTATTCGCCACTCATGTGGCTCCTGTGTCGGCCAAAACAGCTCTGCACTGGGGCGAAGCTAGGAAGACAGAGGCCCAGTCGCCTTCACAGGGAGGTTCAAACCCCGGTAGAGGGAGACAGACAGGAAATGAAGAGAGTAGACAGTTGTAATGGTGTCGGGTTCTGCGGAAAGAATAAACAAGGCAGTGGGCTGGAGTGTCCTGAGGGGCTTGGGGGTCAGGGTGGGTGTCTCAGAGGTGGCATCTGAGCTGAAGCCTCAGAGATGAAGATATAGGGCGATGGTCCCCAACCCTGCCTGTGCATCAGGCTTTGTGTGGGAGTTTAAAGAATACAGATACCCCGACCTGCGGGGTCAGAGCTGCTGTGCATGAGGCTCTCGCGTGTGGGTCTTTGAAGGGCTCGCTGAGTGATGCTGATGCTGGCCCAAGGGGGCTGTGGAAGCTGCTAAGGATGGCTGATTCAGCAGGAATAGTAGGTGCAAAGGACCTGAGGTGGCCTGATCTTGGCAAATTGGAGGAGCAGATGTGGGGAAGTGTGAGAAGGGCAGGAGGAGAGTCTGGAAAAACTGAAGCGACTTAGCAGCAGCAGCAGCAGCAGCAGCAGTCACCTCTAAGCCGAAATCATTCCTAGCTGAGGGCAGGGGGAGGGACTTACTGACCCCATCATCCAGATCCTAGACAGTCAGTGGGGAGCTCTCCAGAGTCCTCTCTCCTGACCCCACTCATTCCCTTGCCTACTGGTTCCTTCTCCCTGTACAGCTTTTCCAAATCTGCCTGGGCTGTTAGACCAACGAGTACAGACTAGGTGACTTAAACAACAAACATTTCTTTTCTCACAGTTTTGGAGGCTGGAAGTCTAAGTTCTAGGTGTCCACCAGGCTGGTTTTGCAGAAGCCTGCCTCCTTGGCCTGCATATGGCCGCCTTCTCACTGTGTCTCCACATGGCCCTTCCTCTGTGCATGCCCTTCCCTGGTGTCTCTTTGGATGTCCAAACATCCTCTTCTTATAAGATGTGGGTAAGATTGAATTAGGCCACCCTATGGGCTTCATTTTCACTTAGTCTCCCCTTTAAAGATCCTGTCTCCAAGTCCCATTCTTAGGAACTTTATAGCTTCGATATATGAATGGCGATGGTAGTAGTGCTGAGTCATGTCCGATTCTTCGCAGCCCTGTGGACTGTAGCCCATCCGGCCCCTGTGTCCATGGGATTTTTCCAGGCAAGAATACTGGAATGGGTTGCCGTTTCAGATCTTCCCAGCTCAGGGATCGAACCCACGATCTCCTGCATTGGCAGGCAGACTCTACCTCAGTGCCACCATCACACAGCTCCAGGTAGCAGGTGGATGGAGGGGAGCCAGGTGCTCCCCGCCCCCACCCCATGCACGTAAGCAATGGCAATAACTGGAATGTTTAGGAGAAGGGTGCCTTCCAGCCAGGAGTTGCCAGCATAAACCATTCTGGCAAACCACTCTGGGTCATAGCTGCTGAATGTCAACCCTGCCTCCCAGCGCAGAAGTCCAGACATATTTACTGAGCAACTATCACATGCAATTTCAAGTGTCGGGAAATCTGACCAGGGCCCTCCTCACCACGTAAGAGAGATTAGAAAGGGGCATAAATAGCCATGATACGAAGTAGCTGGGAACAAGCGAAATAGGAGCGCTTGGCCCACGGAAAGTATTACGGGGCTGAGGAGGAGGGGAAATGATGTCCATTCAGTGAGCACTGGGAGCTTCTTGAAAGAGGCAGCACGGGATCTGGGCCTGGGGGAACGGCACTCCAGGAGAGAAACAGTGTGAGATGGAGCGAGCTCGTGGGCTTGTCCAGGGTGCCAGGGGCTCCAGCAGGTGGCCCAAGGGGCCTGGTATGAGAGGCTCAGAAGCTGCTGCAGACACTGATCCCTCTCTGCCCTCCAGAGTGCCCTGTCCTTCACATTTACCATTGAATCTTCAACACCAGCTCCATGAAGGAGGGACTGTCTCCCTCTCATTTTACAGATGGGAAAACCAGGACACAGAGAGGATAGGTCACAGTCACACAGCAAGTAAGTGACAGAACTAGGATTCGAACCTAGGTTCTTACCCATCAGTCATTTTGAAGGGAAGTGAGGGCTTCCCTCATGGCTCTTGGGTAAAGAATCCCCCTGCAATGCAGGAGACACAGGAGATGTGAGTTCAGTCCCTGGGTCGGGAAGATCCCCTGGAGGAGGAAATGGCAACCCACTCCAGTATCCTTGCCAGGGAAACCCCATGGACAGAGGAGCCAGGCGGGCTACAGTCCATGGGGTCGCAAAGAGTTGGACACAACTAAGCAACTAAAGACACAAAGAAAGGAAAAAAGAGGGGAATAAAGAGAGACATGGAGAGTGGGGCCATACTGCTGCTGCTGCTAAGGCGTTTCAGTCGTGTCCGACTCTGTGTGACCCCATAGACGGCAGCCCACCAGGCTCCCCCTCCCTGGGATTCTCCAGGCAAGAACCCTGGAGTGGGTTGCCATTTCCTTCTTCAATGAATGAAAGTGAAAAGTGAAAGTGAAGTCGCTCAGTCGTGTCCGACATACTATAAGGCCTTTATTCTGCAGATACTCAGAGCCATTGAAAGTTTCCGACAGACATGGGACACAGTAACAGCTAAGCCTCTGGGAAGTGCTGTCCCAAAACCAAATCATTCTTTTATCGAGTTGGGAAACTCCCTTTCCAGCACCTGTCCTTTCTAAAGCAGCCTTGCAGGTAAGTATGGAAACTTAGCGGCCACCTACATATTGTCATCATTCTTTCTCTTAGTAAAGCTAATAACAGCCAGTGTTTGTCCAACCCTACGTAAGTGCTTTATATGCATCATCTCATTTTAGTCTTCACTGGGGGAAAAAAAAGCCCAGGAAGGGAGATGCCATCATGGTGCCCATTTACAGGTAAGACAACTGAGGCTCAGAGAGGTGACGTGATGGTTCCAAGACTCCACTCAAGTCTGTCTGACTCCAAGGCTCTCATTTTTAATGATAATAGAATAGTTTATGCTTCCCAGTGAGAAACAGAGAAAGAGAGAGGCTAGACCTACTTCGTGAGCCTCAAAATGTTACCAGGTTGACCTTGTTTTTCTGACTTTGGTCAGAGACACTGCACTTTATTCCCAATTCTCTAACTGCCTGCCTTCTCCACCTGTACCCCACACACCCCTGGCATCTTCCAAGGCTCAACAGATACTCTCCACTGCAAAGTTGCCTCCAGCCCTTGGCAGGGAGAGAGGTATGGAGCAGATGAAATGGCCACATTCTTCCCTGCCAGCTGTCAACACACACCACCCACCCTGGGCAAGTGGCCACTTGCATGGATGGGTAGGGGCAGAGCCTTGGGCTTGCGTGTGCGCCATGGGCACCCCTGAGTCCCCGAGTCATCTGTCCATCAGGACGCGATGACTCTGCTTCTGGCAGCGGGCCTGGTGGGCAAGGTGTTTTCCCATGTAATTGTGCTTGTACAGGATGAAGCCTGGCATAGCAGAGTCCTCAGCAATAAGGAAGCAAACACGACATTGAGACTCTGTCAACAAGGATTTGGAAGATGGGAGCCATCCAGGAAACACGGGTTCTAATGCTGCCACCTCCTCTGAGACCCATCTTGGGCTCACCTGTCCCCAAGAGGAAAAGAAAGATCATCCTGTGTAAATGACAGACAGGGTGGTCTGCCTGTTGGAGACCCCAGCAGATTTCCCTAGTTGGCTGAATACCTCTCCCTTTGATTTGGCTTGGGGTTGTTTGTTTGCTTGTTTTTAAAAAAATTTTTTAAAGTATAAAAGTAGTAGAAATGCTTGGAAAGTAGTTACAAAAACAATACTAGAACACAAGCTAAGTTCAGTTCAGTTCAGTTCAGGTGCTCAGTCGTGTCCAACTCTTTGCAACCCCATGAACCACAGCACGCCAGGCCTCCCTGTCCATCACCAAAGTATACATCTAATCTGAATTCTCTGACAAGTCCTCTTTCTGCCAAAGAGTAGACACTGAATCCCCATCGGTCCAGCATCTTCCATGTCACTTTCCTCAGATTTTTCTGTAAATCCTCAGAAGCCTATATTAAAATTTTTTTTTAATCTACGTATTTATTTTTGGCTACAGTAGGTCCTCATTGCCGTGTGTAGGGTTTCTCTAGCTGTGCTGAGCAGGAGCTCCTCTCTAGTTGCGGTCCGAGGGCTTCTCATTGCGGTGGTGGCTTCTCTCCTTGCAGAGCACGGGCTATACACACACAGGCTTCAGCAGTTGGTGCACATGGGCTCAGCAGTTGTGGCGCGTGAGCTTAGTTGCTCTGCACCATGTGGGATCTTCCCGAACCAGTAATCGAACAGGTGTCCCCTACATTTTAAGGCAGACTCTTAACCACTGGACCACCAGGGAAGCCCTGGAAATCTACATTAAAAAAAAGAATTATTCTATAATTCCCAGTGCTCTAACATTTTTCCTGACAATTGATTTCCCATAAAGCTGTAATCTCACTTTGCTCATGTAATATTCTATCATAAGCTTTTCCCATTTGCTATAATAATAATTTTTTTATTATACAAACAATATGTGTTCATTGTAGGAATGTTCCAAAGCACAGATAAAGTAAAAATAATTTATTAAAAATAACCCAAGAAAGATCCTTCCAGCCAAACATCATTACTCTCAACATCCTGATTAATTTCACCCAATTTTTCCCCTATGCATATAGATACTTAGAAATTGATCGTTTTTTTTAAAGAAAACAAAAATAATTAACCTTCCCCAATATTCTCTCATGTGCCTCTGTCATGGTTTGTCTGTTGTACATTTATATTTTCTTGCCATGAGCATCTGTATCCATGTGGGGAAGCCAGGCAGTGAGGGTTGAATAGCTACAAGGTGTGGTCACCTTTCAAAACCACCTGTGGTACTTGGTCAACAGATGGACAAGGAAATGACAAACCAGGAGTACTCTGACCTCAAGACAAGATGGGTCCTCCCGGATTTAGCATATAGGCTGAAGCCCACATGAATGCACATTTCTCTTTTAAAGTTCATACAAAAAAAACCATGTTTTTTTCTGGCAGCTGAAGCCACATCTGCTGCCTCGGACTTTAGGATCTTCTGGCTGTGGTGGCAGGACGTGTGTCAGGCGACTCCTAGGATAGAGGCTGATATAATCCTACACCCAGGAGCAGAGAAACCTACAGAACGGGTTTTCGTAAGAACCCCGATGTTTGCAGCAGCTCAGGGCCAAGGGGTCAGTATGGCAGGTTTTCTTAGAGTTGTAAGTACCAAGGTATTTTATCTAATCTGGTGAGTTTGTGAAACAAAGGAAGATCTTTGCTGAATCTGTTTCCCTATGTAGCGTGGCATGTGGAGATAGTTTTTAGGTGGTGCACAAATGTCTTTCATCTCATTAGTAATTATTTATGTTGAGGTGTATTAGGAAACATATTAATATATAATTAGTAACATCAAGCTTGTGATTTTGTGGACATTCTTGCTTAGTACAGAGCTGAAGTAGGTATTTAAGTGAAAACAAGAGTGAGTCAATGTAAAGAAAGATATTAAGTTGATGAAAGTATAATTGGTACCCAGTTGCAGCTCAGATCATGAAGACAGCACTCAAGGTTGACCCTTGTGCATCCGATGGTCAGTCCTGGAGAACAAAAAGACAGCCAGCGTCTTCAGCTCCAGTCATTGACCTGCCTTTGCCACAAGAGGCCTATCTTCAGAGGCAGCTTATTGGAGCTTCTTCACCCTTCCAGTGTGATTTGGATTAAGAATCCAGAAGGTGCTGGAAACAGGCAGTTAGCACAAACGCATCATCTGAGTTCCTACACCCTGGAAGCTGGTCTGGTCCAGTCACTTTTGAACATAGTAGTCCTGTCCTGCAAGATTGTGGTAAATGCCTTGGAACTGTGGCCTCTGGTTTCATCATGCATGCCGTGATTTGAGCGTTTATCTTTGAAGGGAGATTTTTTTAAAAGATTTGTGTATTGAGATATTCTTCATATTAATATGTTGGATCATCATGTTGGCATGTGAAGTGATCCAAGACGCTTCCCAACTATTGTTGATGATCCTATTTATGTATGTGTTTTTATTTTTTTTCCCTAATAGAGTGGTTCTAGGCTTTTGACTCTAAGCTCTTGGCTAGGGTTAGTATTAGTGACTCCTAGGAAGTAGGTAGTGGATCATCACCAGGAGAGGGGGCCCTCAGTCTGTGCCCTCGGGATGTACCAAAACTTAAAGAATAAGTGAAGACCAAGGTTCCTCATACTTGTGGTCATTTTCTTTTGTGATTTTTATTTCTTTCACTATCAAAAAAAAAAGTTCCCATATTATTTGCATATCACTACCTAAGGGGAAGATCCCCTGGAGAAGGAAATGGCAACCCACTCCAATATTCTTGCCTGGAAAATTCCATGCACTGAGGAGTCTGGTAGGCTATAGTCCATGGGGTTGCAAAGAGTCAGACACAACTGAGCAGCTTCACTTTCACCTAAGAGTTGAATGGCATTTCCCTGATTGACCTCCATGTTGCAAACATTTGTTTAACCGTTCCATTTGTTTTAAATGCTGCAATTTTCTTTTTGTATTTGGAAAACAATCTTTTTTTTTCACTTGCATAGATCCTTGAATAAAGCTATTAAGTGCTAATGTGCTTAATATCATTATATTGCTGTGAACCAGGCATTTTTCTAAGCACCCTCAGAGGTAGGTGCAATATTGTCTCTGGTATTCAGTGAGGGAATGGAGACACAGAGACACCATGTAGCTTGCCCAAGGTTGCACAGCACACCTGGATTCAAACCCGGAGCTCGGCTTCAGCTCGTAAGTCCTGAGCTGCTCTACTATATGGGGAGTTGTGAGTACTTTACTGAAAACTCTCTCTTTATTAGATTTTTCCCTGTATTGGAGGAAATTCACCCTCACATTCCAGCCAATGTATCAGAGACTCTTCTTTTGAAAATATGGCCAAAGTGAAAGTGAAGTCACTCAGATATGTCTGACTCTGGGACCCCATGGACTGTAGCCTACCAGGTTCCTCTCTCCAAGGGATTTTCCAGGCAATAATACTGGAGTGGGTTGCCATTTCCTTCTCCAGGGGATCTTCCTGACCCAGGGATCGAACCTGGGTCTACCACATTGTAGGGCACCAGGGAAGTCTGAAAACATGCATGGCCAAGCTTAGCCAAATGGTGATGACTGTGGCTCTGGGCAGAAACGAATGTTTGGCAGGACCTCCCCTTTGAGCTCATATGATGCCTCCAAGTAAATTAGAAAAAAGTGCCCAGATGAAGCTCCTTCATTTCAGTTCAGTTCACTCAGTCATGTCCAACTCTTTGCAGCCCCATGGATTGCAGCAAGCCAGGCCTCCCTGTCCATCACCAACTCCTGGAGTTTACTCAGACTCATGTCCATTGAGTTGGTAATGCCATCCAACTATCTCATCCTCTGTCGTCCCCTTCTCCTCCCGCCTTCAATCTTTCCCAGCATCAGGGTCTTTTCAAATGAGTCAGCTCTTCGCATCAGGTGGCCAAAGGATTGGAGTTTCAGCTTCAACATCAGTCATTCCAATGAATATTCAGGACTGATTTCCTTTAGGATGGACTGGTTGGATCTCCTTGCAGTCCAAGGGACTCTCAAAACTCTTCTCCAATACCACAGTTCAAAAGCATCAATTCTTCGGTGCTCAGCTTTCTTCACAGTCCAACTCTCACATCCATACATGACACTGGAAAAACCATAGCCTTGACTAGACGGACCGTTGTTGGCAAAGTAAGGTCTCTGCTTTTGAATATGCTATCTAGGTTGGTCATAACTTTCCTTCCAAGGAGTAACCGTCTTAATTTCATCACTGCAGTCACCATCTGCAGTGATTTTGGAGCCCAAAAAAATAAAGTCTGCCACTGTTTCCACTGTTTCCCCATCTATTTGCCATGAAGTGATGGGACTGGATGCCATGATCTTAGTTTTCTAAATGTTGAGCTTTAAGCCAACTTTTTCACTCTCCTCTTTCACTTTCATCAAGAGCCTCTTTAATTCTTCTTCACTTTCTGCCAAAGGGTGGTGTCATCTGCATATCTGAGGTTATTGATATTTCTCCCGGCAATCTTGATTCCAGCTTGTGCTTCATCCACCCCAGCATTTCTCATGATGTACTCTGCATAGCAGTTAAATAAGCAGGGTGACAATATACAGTCTTGATGTATTCTTTTTCCTATTTGGAACCAGTCTGTTGTTCCACGTCTAGTTCTAACTGTTGCTTCCTGACCTGCATATAGGTTTCTCAAGAGGCAGGTCAGGTGGTCTGGTATTCCCATCTCTTTCAGAATTTTCCACAGTTTATTGTGATCCACACAGTCAAAGGCTTTGGCATAGTCAATAAAGCAGAAATAGATGTTTTTCTGGAACTCTCTTGCTCTTTCAATGATCCAGCAGATGTTGGCAATTTGATCTCTGGTTCCTTTGCCTTTTCTAAAACCAGATTGAAAATCTGTAAGTTCACAGTTCATGTACTGCTGAAGCCTGGCTTGGAGAATTTTGAGCATTACTTTACTAGCATGTGAGATGAGTGCAATTGTGTGGTAGTTTGAGCATTCTTTGGCATTGCCTTTCTTTAGGATTGGAATGAAAATTGACCATTTCCAGTCTTGTGGCCACTGCTGAGTTTTCTAAATTTGCTGGCATATTGAGTGCAGCACTTTCACAGCATCATCTTTTAGAATTTGAAATAGTTCAACTGGAATTCCATCAGCTCCACTAGCTTTGTTCATCGTGATACTTTCTAAGGCCCACTTGACTTCACATTCCAGGATGTCTGGCTCTAGGTGAGTGATTACACCATCGTGATTACCTGGATCGTAAAGATCTTTTTTGTACAGTTCTTCTGTGTATTCTTGCTACCTCTTCTTAATATCTTCTGCTTCTGTTAGGTCCATACCATTCCTGTCCTTTATCGAGCCCATCTTTGCATGCAATGTTCCCTTGGTCTCTCTAATTTTCTTGACGAGGTCTCTGGTCTTTCCCATTTTATTATTTCCCTCTATTTCTTTGCACTGATCTCTGAGGAAGGCTTTCTTACCTCTCCTTGCTATTCTTTGGAACTCTGCATTCAGATGGGAATATCTTTCCTTTTCTCCTTTGCTTTTTGCTTCTCTTCTTTTCACAGCTATTTGTAAGGCCTTCTCGGACAGCCATTTTGTTTTTTTACATTTCTTTTTCTTGGGGATGGTCTTGCTCCCTGCCTCCTATACAATGTCACGAACCTCCGTCCATAATTCATCAGGCACTCTGTCTATCATATCTAGTCCTTTAAATCTATTACTCGCTTCTACTGTATAATCATAAGGGATTTGATTTAGGTCATACCTGAATGGTCTAGTCGTTTTCCCTACTTTCTTCAATTTAAGTCTGAATTTGCCAATAAGGAGTTCATGATCTGAGCCACAGTCAGCTCCAAGTCTTGTTTTTGCTGACCGTATAGAGAGCTTCTCCATCTTTGGCTGCAGAGAATATAATCAGTCTGGTTTTGGTGTTGACCATCTGGTGATGTCCATGTGTAGAGTCTTCTCTTGTGTTGTTGGAAGGGTGTTTGCTATGCCCAGTGCATTCTCTTGGCAAAACTCTATTAGCTTTGCCCTGTTTCATTCTAGACTCCAAGGCCAAATTTTCCTGTTACTCCAGGTGTTTCTTGACTTTCTACTTACGCAGTCCAGTCCCCTATAATGAAAAGAACATCTTTTTTGGGTGTTAGTTCTAGAAGGTCTTGTAGATCTTCATAGAACCATTCAGCTTCTCCAGCATTACTGGTTGGGGCATAGACTTGGGTTACCATAATATTGAATGGTTTGCCTTGAATAGAGATCATTCTGTCACTTTTCAGATTGCATCCAAGTACTGCATTTCAGACTCTGTGATGGCTAGTCCATTTCTTCTAAGGGATTCTTGCCCACAGTAGTAGACATAATGGCCATCTGAGTTGAATTCACCCGTTCCAGTCCATTTTAGTTCACTGATTTCTAAAATGTCACTCTTGCCATCTCCTGTTTGACCACTTCCAATGTGCCTTGATTCATGGACCTAACATTCCAGGTTCCTATGCAATATTGCCTTTTGCAGCATCGGACCTTGCCTCCATCACCAGTCTCCTCCATATGTGTGGGACCTTTTGAAGGAAGTCACCATTGTCTTCATTACCTCCACCATAGTTTGGCCCCAGGTAAATAGCAGGGAGGGAACACAGCTCCACCCATCAACAGAAAATTGGATTAAAGATTTACTAAGCATGGCCCCGCCCATCAGAACAAGACCCAGTTTCCCAGTCTCTCCCATCAGGAGGCTTCCATAAGCCTCTTATTCCTTCTCCATCAGAGGGCAGACAAACTGAAAACTACAGTCACAGAAAACTAACCAATCTAATCAATCTTAGCCTTGGTTTTCTGTTAGTCCCAGAAAACTAACCAATCTTAGCCTTGTCTAACTCGATGAAACTATGAGCCATGCCGTGTAGGGCCACCCAAGACGGACGGGTCATGGTGGAGAGTTCCAACAAAACGTGGTCCACTGGAGAAGGGAATGGCAAACCGTTTAAGTATTCTTACCTTGAGAACCCCATGAATAGTATGAAAAGGCAAAAAGATCGGACACTGAAAGATGCAGCTCCTAGGGGCTCACAATTGACTTCAGCGACTCTTAACCCATTCTCCAAAGTGAACAGGCCCAACCTGTTGAATCCCGCTGGCTCCCCTGGTGGTTAGGGAGAAAAGCAGGTATCAGCAGCCATTCTTGAGGCCATAGATGCCTCGTTTCCATCAGGAGCATCAGTCCACCTTGAGCCATTGAGTAAGTGTTTCCTCCCAAATGCCCTTCTTGCTTTTGGATCCTGCAACCTGCTTTTCACGTGATCCCTGAGGGGCAAGGGTGTGTGGTCGGGCTGAGCTCTGCGCAGTGAGGTCTGCTGTGCTCTGGAACCTCCATAGAGCTGGCTGGGGTGGGGGACCTCAATCATGGATTCACATCTGGAGACCAGGCCAGGTTTTCCAAGGACCCTGGTCCCTGCAGGGTGTGGCCAGTGTTCTTCACCTGCTCTGAGGGCTAATCTGACATGATTACTCATCTTCAGCCCAGGACCAGCCAGACTGGCACAGCAGGGCTGCTTTGAACTAGGAGGTGGGCATGATGGAGCCTGGTGTGGGGTTGGAGTGAAGATGACGACAGCCTCTGACCGCACGCTTTGCCACCCTGGCTCTGTCAGGGTCACCGCGCTATCCCTGTTCCTCCTGGGCTGTGTTCAGTGCTTAACGGGCTCCCTTCCCTTCCCAACACCCCACATGACAAAGTCCTGGTTTTAAATGGCCTCTTCCGGAACGATGGGTTGATTTGGCTTGGGGACAGAGAGAGAGTGCTGGCACCTGAGTCATTGCAGGATGTCCCAGGTTTTTAAAGAAGGTGCAGGGAGGGAGGTGCATGGGCTGGGGACCGCCTGCCCCCCAGCTCGACACAGCAGGGACCCCCTTGCCAGTTACTTCCCAGGATAGCTTAGAGCTAGCACAGGAGGAAGGGATGCTGGGCTCCAGCTCTGGGTTCCGCCTTGCCACTGCAGCCTTGTGGGTTGCCCATGGGCACGCAGTGGGATAGGATGAATCTACACCACTGCAGGTGTGAATTAAGGGTAACCCGTAAGTTCAGAGTCAGAGGCACAGAGATTTTTTTTTTTAAGGAGCTGTGTTTTTTTTTTTTAATTAATTTTTTTCCGTGTGAGATCTTTATTGCTTTGTGCGGGCTTTCTCGAGTTGTGGGGACAGGGGCTACTCTCCATTGCTGTGTGTGGGCTTCTCATTGGTGTGAGATCTTTATCGCTTGGTGCGGGCTTCCTCGAGTTGTGGGGGCAGGGGCTACTCTTCGTTGCTGTGTGTGGGGCTTCTCATTGCAGTGGCTTCTCTTGTTGCAGAGCACGTGCTCTAGGCACACCGGCTCAGTAGTTGTGGTGCACGGACTCAGTTGCTCTGCAGCATGGGCAATCTTGCCAGATCAGGGATCAAACCCGTGTCCCCTGCATTGGCAGCCAGATTCCTATCCACTGTGCCACCAGGGAAGTACCTCACAGAAACGTTTTTGATCTCTCAGATTTCTCATTGTCCCTCAGAGAGGCATGCCAGGACTAGCACCTGCTGAGGAGATGAAGGCTCTATTTCAGGGAGGGACCCCCAGCTCCATGGATCTTTTTTCATATGGGACAAGCATAGAAAGTGGTCTCAGTGGCCAGTCAGTATTCATGGTCTGTGTACACGAGCCATGTGCATGGCTGCCAGTGCCAGGCAGCCTGGGTTTAGGTGCCCCTGTTCATAGGAATTGTCTGGGAAGGCCCGCTGCCAACTGTGGGGTGTTTGGGGATCAGTAGCAACTTCACTTTGAATTTTTCACTTTCATGCATTGGAGAAGGAAATGGCAACCCACTCCAGTATTCTTGCCTAGAGAATCCCAGGGATGGGGGAGCCTGGTGGGCTGCCGTCTATGGGGTCGCACAGAGTCGGACACGACTGAAGCGACTTAGCAGCAGCAGCAGCAGAGATCTTGGGGACCATAGGATTTCCCTGTCAGGAAAGGACTCAGTGCCACAGAGCCTGGGAGCCCCTTCTAGGCTGGCCATTTCCCTACAAAAGACAGTCTCAACAACTCAGGCTGAATACTTTGGTTAATTCTGAATAATTCTGCTCCTTGCATGCTGCTGCTGCTGCTGCTAAATTACTTCAGTCGCGTCCGACTCTGCGACTCTATGGACAGCAGCCCACCAGGCTCCTCTGTCCACGGAATTCTCTTGACAAGGATACTGGAGTGGGATGCAATTTCTTTTTCCGGCTCCTTGCATAAAATAATAATAATAATAACATTTACCATTTATCAAGACTTATTATGTGCAGGCACTGTGCAAAGTGCTTCCCACATATGATCTCATTGAATCCTGACAACAATCTAGAAAGCACAAGTACTATTATCCGCACTTAACAGATGAGAAATGGGCTTCCCTGGCGGCTCAGACAGTGAAGAATCTGCCTGCACTGCAGGAGACCCAGGTTTGATCCCTGAGTTGGGAAGATCCCCTGGAGAAGGGAATGGCAACCCACTCCAGTATTCTTGCCTGGAGAATTCCATGGATAGAGGAGCCTGTGGGCTGCAGTCCATGGGGTTGCAAAGGGTCAGGCACAACTGAGCAACTAATACTTTCACTCACAGATGAGAAAATTAAGACTCTGAAAGGCCAACCTCTTGTTGCCATTCATTGAGCCCCTGCCCACTAGAGGAAGTAACAGAGCCAGACCCTAAGTGGGAACTGACTCGCAAGCCCTCCCCCTTCTGACCGTGATGAGAAAGTAAGCCCTTTCTGGGTCCTTAACACTGGGCAGTTGGTGGCCTGTCAAAGCCCCAGGGTTTGCTCCTTGCATGCTGCGTTGGGGGTGGGAATCTGTCATTGCCCTGCCCTGTAGGATGAGAGGGTGACTCCACCATCACCCCACCATGGAGTGAAACAGTGGGACACCTACAGCACCCCCACACCACCGCAGACACCTCCCCAAAGTGTGGGGCAGCGACCCCCCCAAAGGACATCTCCACAGGGTGCAGGAGTATGGTCACTGCCTCAACACCATAGCAGAGGAGATCGAGGACTCAGACGTGACCTCAGCACGACAGAGCCTTACATTCTTAGCATTTCAGGGCTAGAATGAAATGAAAGTGCTTCTAAATCAGGGCCTTCCAACTTCTCATGGAACAGAGAACGAACATGTTTGTATCCAGCACAAAGGTAAAGGGCCGAGGTGTCTTATGCCTGCTGGTGATGGCAGTGGATACTCCTGCAGCTCCAGGCCAGACCCATCATCCAATGACCAAGAACATCAACACTTAAGCTCACCTGAAGCACTTACTCCAGGCACACCTGTCGGAACTGCTCTAATCCAGCCTTTTTCTGCACCCAAATCCCATAATAAGCCTGTTCTTTCTTGCTTTGCTCCCAAAGCTCTTGTGGTTAGCAGCTGGCACCCCATCCACCCTCCAGCAGCTTTTCATTCTGGAGGTTAGGTTGTTTCTCGTTTGAGGGTATTGCAGTGTTGCAATCGCTGTCCTTCCTGTGTGTATGTGCACGCATGCACATACATGCACACACACACGCAAGCACCCATGCATATAAGTGCATAGAGACACCTACACAAGAAGTGCAACTGTTGTGTCCTGGCTATCACATTTTAAATGTAATAGAGACTGCCAGACTACTCGCTAGTGACTGTGCCAGCTTAGACCCCATCGGCCTGTAGGCTTAGTCAATACTTGGTATTATGAAACATTTACATCTTTGTGAATGGAATGGTGACATATTGACTTTTTTATGCTTAACTCCGATTAGCATAACTTTTAAAGTTGCTTCTTTAAATTTTTTTTCTGACTCCTGGGAGCATGTAGGGTACACAAAGTTAGGGATTTCTTACTGTTTGTTTACTGATGGATTCTGGATGCCTAGAACAGTGCTGAGCACACAATAGGTGCTTAATAAATATTTCCTGACTGAATAAATGAATAGATTACACATTGATATGATCCAAAATATCAGTTCAGTTCAGTCACTCAGTTGTGTCCGACTCTTTGCAATCCCATGGACTGTAGCACGCCAGGCTTCCCTGTCCATCACCAACTCCCTGAGCTTGCTCAAACTCATGTAGAGTCAGTGATGCCATCCAACCCTCTGATCCTCTGTCATCCCCTTCTGCTTCTGCCTTCAGTCTTGTCCAGCTTCAGGGTCTTTCCCAGTGAGTCAGTTCTTCACATCAGGAGGCCAAAGTATTGGAGCTTCAGCTTCCACATCAGTCCTTCCAGTGAATATTCAGTACTGATTTCCTGTAGGATTGACAGGTTTGATCTCCTTGCAGTCCAAGGGACTCTCAAGAGTCTTGTCCAACACCACAGTTCAAAAGCATCAATTCTTCAGTGCTCAGCTTTCTTTATAGTCTAACTCTCATTCCATACATGACTACTGGAAAAAACATTTGCCAACAGACTTTTGTTGGCAAAGTAATGTCTCTGCTTTTTAATATGCTGTCTAGGTTGTTCATGGATTTTCTTCCAAGGAGCAAGCGTCTTTTAATTTCATGGCTGCAGTCACCATCTGCAGTGATTTTGGAGCCCAAGAAAATTAAGTCTGTCACTGTTTCCATTGTTTCCCCATCATTTGTCATGAAGTGATGGGACTGGATGCCATGATCTTAGTTTTTTGAATGTTAAGTTTTATAAAAGGTGCCAAAGAAGTAACTCATTTTTATTTAATTTTGTTTATTTTTAATGGTGGAAAGTTACTTTACAATTTTGTGTTGATTTCTGCTGTACAACTAGAATCAGTCATAATCACACACATACACACACACATATATATATATTTATTTATTTATTTATTTATATACACATATATATATCCCTTCCCTGCTGAGCCTCCTCCTCCTTCCCCAACCCTGCCCCTCCAGGTCATCCCAGAATTCCAGCCTGGGCTTCCTGTGTTAGCAACTCCCCACTAACTATTTGACACAGGATAGTGTATACATGTCAACGCTACTTTCTCAATTAATGCCACCCTCACCTTCCCCCTCTGTGTCCATTTTTAAAAACCTCCTTCCCTGCCTGTGCCCCCAACCATGCAGTTCCCCTTCTTTTCTTTCATTAAGTAATTAATATCTTTAGTTTTGATTGTGCTGGGTCTTCCTTGCCATGTGCGGGCTTGCTCTAGTTGCAGAGAGCGGGAGCTACTCTCAGCTTGTGGTGTGCAGGCTTCTCATTGCTGCGGCCTCCCTTGTTGCAGAGCCCGGACTCTAGAGCCCAGGAGCTTCAGTAGTTGCTGCACGTGGGCTCAGTAGTTGTGGCCCCCGGGCTTAGCTGCCCCAGGGCATGTGGGATCTTCCCAGACCAGGGGTTGATCTGGTGTCCCCTACATTGCAAGACAGTTTCTTAACCACTGGACTACCAGGGAAGCCCCCAGTTCCCCTTCTTGAAGGCAGTTTATGTCAGGACTTCGTTGCATATCCCCTTGGAGGTGGATTGCGCGCACACAACTAAATATCTCTATGCGAGTTCTCTTTTTTCTACACAAATGCACCCCTGCTTTATATATGGCTCTGCCCTTTCTTATCTCTCACTTAATGACAGACCTTGGCAGCATTCTCCATCTCTGAGCAGCTCAAATAGGACCATTGCATCCTTCTCTTCTGGAGGACTGGAGGGGCCACATTTTTTTTTTTTATTGAAGTACAGTTGACTTACATTATTAGACTAGGTTCAAGTATACAGCATAGTGATTGAATTTTTTTTTTAATTTTAAAATCTTTAATTCTTACATGCGTTCCCAAACATGAACACCCCCCTCCCATCTCCCTCCCCATAACATCTCTCTGGGTCATCCCCATGCACCAGCCCCAAGCATGCTGTATCCTGCGTCAGACATAGACTGGCGATTCGATTCTTACATGATAGTATACATGTTAGAATGCCATTCTCCCAAATCATCCCACCCTCTCCCTCTCCCTCTGAGTCCAAAAGTCCGTTATACACAGCTGTGTCTTTTTTGCTGTCTTGCATACAGGGTCGTCATTGCCATCTTTCTAAATTCCATCTATATGTGTTAGTATACTGTATTGGTGTTTTTCTTTCTGGCTTAAAGCTATTATAAAATATCGACTATACTCCCATCCTTGTATCTCATCTATTTTATACCTAGTAGTTGGTTCCTGTTAATCCTCTTCCCCTCTCTTCCCCTCCCTCGTTTCTACCCCCACCCCCACCCACAGCTCCCCCCACCCCATCCCACCCCGGAGCCACTGTTTTAAGGTTTTAAACCACACTGCTTTATTTGGTTTTATGGAAGGACCCCTAGAGGCCTGTGAACTACAGCCTTGGGTGAAGGAGGTCCATAAGTGCATACAGAGGAGACAGCCTATTGCTACATTGCAGACTTTCCCGACACCCACCAGAACAGAAGCAAGAGATCCCATCAAGCGTGTGGTGAGAGGTGCCTGGAAGGCAGGTAACCAGGCTTCTATTTCCAGATCTGCCCGACTCACTGTGCCTCTGTACTCTGGCTACCGTCTCTGTGAAATGGGCATAACTCTGGCTACCCCAACATCCCTGAAAGACACAGGAGGAAGTGCTTGAGAGAGAGGGTATGCTTCAAGTGGGCAGAAAACAGTCAACAGAGCATTTCCTCCAGAGTCGTGAGGAAGATGGTTTTAATCTTTTGAGTGAAAGTGAAGTCGCTCAGTCGTGTCTGACTCTTTGCGACCACATGCACTGTAGCCTACCGGGCTCCTCCATCCATGAGATTTTTCAGGCAAGGATACTGGAGTGGATTGCCATTTCCTTCTCCAGGGGATCTTCCCAACCCAGGGATCAAACCTGGGTCTCCCGCATTGCAGGCAGACGCTTTACCATCTGACCCACCAGGGAAGCCAGTCTTTTGACAGGAACCCTTTTTAAAATCATAGAACTATTCTAACATGCATTAAGAAAAAAATGGCTTAGCACATCAAACATCCACAGGCATAGTGTTGCTTAGGATGAAGGTGAATTTTTTCGAGGAAAACAGGTGAATTCAGATGATGTTATATATTAAGTGACTAATGATACAAGTGCTATAGGGATTTAGTGAAAACCGTTCGGGTGGTATGCAAATGATTGACATTTGGGAAACATTGAATTAGCAGGTATGTGGGGGGCAAATAATGAAATCAAACTTACAAATACTTATATGAAAACCCAGTTTAAGAATTTCCTCTTATTTAATGCAAATATATAGGACACAGTAAATCAGATTTTGACAAATTTTTTTCTGTAAAGGGCCAGATATAGTTAATAGTTAAGGCTTTGTGGGCCACAGACACTGCGTGTTCTTTTTTTTTAACTCTTTGAAAACATCGGAGAAGGAAATGGCAACTCACTCCAGTATTCTTGCCTAGAGAATCCTGTGGACAGAGGAGCCTGGTGGGTTGCTGTCTATGGGGTCACACAGTGTTGGACACGACTGAAGCGACTTAGCATGCATGCATGCACTGAAAACATAAATAGTATTCTGAGACTGAGGACCATACAGAAACAGGCTGGGTTTTCAACTTTACAGATCCTTGCAGAAAATTAAGGAATTTATTGAACATATAATATCTGCTAGTGCCCCTAATGTAGGTGTAACAACCTGTAGGGGACCTATTTATTAATGAATTTATAAATAACATTAATGTTCTACTTACTCCCTCTTTTTTTCAATATTATTATGAACTCATGGGTTTTTATGCATTTAATATATTTCAATTAATCCCATACTTTCTTTATAAAGATGTTCAAATTGTCCCATCTTTGCCAGTAAAAATCCCTTCAAAGAGTCCTTTGACCCACCCGAATAGTCTTTGATGGGGTTTCCCTGATGGCTCAGTAGTAAAAAGTTCACCTGCCAATTCAGGAGACATGGGTTCGATCCCTGGGTCGGAAAGATCCCCTGGAGAAGGAAATGGGAACCCACACCAGTATTCTTGCCTGGAGAATGCCATAGACAGAGGAGCCTGGTGGGCTACAGTCCACAGGGTCACAAAAGAATGGATACAACTTAGCGACTAAACAACAGCAACAAGTAGTCTTTGATAGCTTCCTTTGTTTTCTGGTATGGTAAGAGATCTCAGGCTCATCTTGTACATTTCCTGCATCAAAACTTGTATCAGCAGTTTTTCTGAGAAGCCCTGGTTCATTTTAGTCGAGAATGGTATTTAGAGACCAAAATCTAGGTGTCTGGAATGGGCATATTTGCATTTATGAACAAAAATGACATCCAGGGAATGTCCTGGTCCTTGGAGCAATTCCAACTGCCCCTCTAAAGCTCTCCTTCACCCTCTCCAGCCTGGTACAGTTAGCCCCATCAATCGCTCTGACCTGGCTAAGTTCTCAAGAACAAAGAGTCAGTCATGCCCTGGGGCTCAAGAGGCAGAAACATGAAAGATTTTTTTCAATATCGAGTCCAGTCCATTTTCAGGTTAACCTTCAATTAACTATAAAAATCCAGCTACCCAGAAATCTTATTCCCTGATAATCTTGGATAATTGAGGTTTTGCTGCAAAATTAAGTACAGGGGATTTTAATGATAGCATCTGACCTACAATTTATAGGGGTCACAGAGTCAGATGTCCACATAAGCCAAGGCAGGGAATTAAAAAAAGAGTGAAGTGAGCTGAGCTAAGAAAATAGAAAAATGGGGACAATTGGGGTGAACTGGGAAGCACAGGCTAAGGAGGGCTTTTCTAGAAGAAACTGCCATGTGGGGACAATTATCAAATCTTTCTGATTTTTTAAAAGTTGAAGAAAATCTTTATTTCTTTAAAATGTGAACTTGCATAATTTTGAGATGGCATGGATTTAAATGTTTTGTTAAAACTTTATTTAGATGTAATTTACAGACAAAATACTTCAATTTTAAGTATAGCATTTGATGCTGCTGCTGCTGCTAAGTCACTTCAGTCGTGTCCGACTCAGTGCGACCCCATAGACGGCAGCCCACCGGGCTCCCCTGTCCCTGGGATTCTCCGCGCAAGAACACTGGAGTGGGTTGCCATTTCCTTCTCCAATGCATGAAAGTGAAAAGTGAAAGTGAAGTCGCTCAGTCACGTCCGACTCTTAGTGACCCCATGGACTGCAGCCTACCAGGCTCCTCCGCCCATGGGATTTCCCAGGCAAGAGTACTGGAGAGGGGTGCCATCGCCTTCTCCGAGCATTTGATAAGTTATTACAAATGCATCATCTAATTAACCACCATCTCACTCAAGATATAGAATACTTGCATCACCTCCAAAAGGCTCCCTGGTTTACACTTTGGGTGGATCCACTGTTCACATCAGGCCCAGAAAATCACTGTTCTGCTTTCTATCACTGTAGATTAGTTGTGTCTTTTCCAGGGCTTCATATAAATAGAATTGTACGGTATGTACCCTTTTTGTGTCTAGCTTCTTTTTCTCAGCATAATAGCTTTTAAAAAAAATATCCATCCATGTCATTGTATATATCAGTAGTTGGTTCCTTTTATTACTGAATAGTATTCCATTGTATAGACATGAAACAGGTTATTCACTCACCTGTTGGTGGACAGTTGCTTGTTTCCAGTTTGGGATTATTAATGAATAAGGCTGCTATTATTAATGAACAAGGCTGCTGTGAGTATATATGTGCACATCATGGGTGAGCCTATGTTTTTGGTTCTCTTGGACAAATAAGAGGGACCCTGCAAGGTCGTATGATCAGTGCCTGTTTAACTTTATGAGAACTGCCAAAGTTTTCCAGAGTGACTATACCATTTTGCATTCCAGCCAATCATGTAGGAGAGTGTGATCCCCCCACATCTTCCCTAACACTAGATACTGTCAGTCCTTCTAGTGGGTGGGAAATGGTGTCCCACCGTGGTTTTGATTTGCATTTCCCCAGTGACTAATGATGTTAGGCATCTTTTCAGGCCCTTATGAGCCATTCACATATCTTCTTTTATGAAAGGTTTTTTTAAAATCTTTTTCCCTTTTGGAGGGGAGGGGTTGTCTTATTGTTGAGTTGTAGGGGTTGTTTACACATTCTGCATCCAAATTCCTTGTCAGACATACAAGGATTTTCTCCCGGTGACTTACTCTTGCATATCCTTGAAAGTGTTTTGAGAAGCAGAAGAATTAATTAGTTAATAAAGGACAATTTTTTTTCTTTTATCATTCATAATATTAGTGTTCTATCTAAAAGGTCTTTTGCCTACTGCAGGATTGCCCCGGTTTTTCTCTTATACTTTCTTCTGGATGTTTTACAGTTTTAGCACATGTATTTAGGTCTCAGATCCATTTCCAGTCAATCTTAAGTGTGAAGGAGGAGTTGAGATTCCTTTTTCTTATAAAGATATCCATTATTGCAGCATATTTTGTTGAAAAGATTATCCATTCTGCATGAATTACCTTGGCACCTTTCTAGGTCTATTTCTACAGTTTATTCCATCCCATTGACTAATATCTCTATTAGTATGCCTATCATCACACCAATATTGCACTGTTTTGATGACTGTACTTTATAGTAAGTTAAGTCCTTCAACTTTGTTCTTTTTCAAAAGTTTTTTTTTTTTTCTATTTTAGTGTTTTTACTTTTGCATGTAATGTTTGGAATCACTTGTTAATTTCTATATCATGTCTGCTGGGATTTTGATTTAAATTGAATTAATTCTAGAGATTGATTTGAGGTTAATTGACATCTTATCAACATTGTGACTTCTGATCCATGAATATCTCCACTTATTGAGATTTTCTTTATTTTTCATTTATTTATTTCTGAAAATTTATTTTTAATTGGAAGATAATTGCTTTACAATATTGTGTTGGTTTCTGCCATACATCAACATGAATCAGCTATAAGTATACATGTGTCCCCTCCCACTTTAAGCCTCCCTCCCACCTCCCAATAAGTTTTCTTTAAATTAAATAATTTAAAAAAAAAACACTAAGGGCACTGAGACAGTTAAATAGGGGAAAGAATAGTCTTGGTGTTGGCGTAAGTGGTTATCCTCATGTGAAAGAATGAAACTGAACCCCTACCTCACACCATATACAAAAATTAATTCAAACTGGGTCAAAGACCTCAAAGTAAGATCTAAAACTATAAAACTCTTAGAATAAATCATAGGAATGATTCTTTATGACCTTGAGTTAGGCAATGAACTCTTAGATACCATTCCAAAGCATAAACAATAAAGGAAATATGGACAAGTTGGGCATCATGAAAATTAAAACCTTGTGCTAAGTGAAGACTTCCCGGGTGGCTCAGACGGTAAAGCGTCTGTCTACAATGCAGGAGACCTGGGTTCGATCCCTCAGTTGGGAAGATCCCCTGGAGAAGGAAATGGCAATCCACTCCAGGACTATTGCCTGGAAAATCCCATGGACAGAGGTGCCTGGCAGGCTACAGTCCATGGGGTCGCAAAGAGTCGGACACGACTGAGCGACTGTTCTGACTGATGCTAAGTGAAAGACCAGTCACAAAATACCAGATAATATATAGTTCCATTTATATGAAATGTCCAGAATAGGCAATCTATAGAGACAGAACATAGATTAGTGGTTGCCTGGAGGTGGGGTAGGGTAGAGGAAGGAGTGGGGAGTGACTGGTGATGGGTACAGTTTCTTTCAGGGGGAGATGAAAATGTTTTAAAATATATTGTGGTGATGGATGAACAACTCTGTGAATATACGAAAACCTGCTGAATCTACACTTTAAATGGGTGAGTTATATAGTATGTGAATTCTATCTCAACAAAACTGTTATTTACAAAAGGAAATTATATATTTGTTAAAATACTATGCAGCTTCCCTGGTGGCTCTGATGATAAAAAAATCCTCCTGCAATGCAGGAGACCTGGGTTCAATGCCTGGGTAGGAAAGATCCCCTGGAGGAGGGCATGGCAACCCACTCCAGTATGCTTGCCTGCAGAATCCCCATGGAAAGAGCAGCCTGGTGGGCTACAGTCCATGAGGTTGCAGAGATTTGGACACGACTGAGTGACTAAGCATGGACACATATGCTAACAACAACAAAAACTTTTGCAAACACAATACGGCTCATGGGTCATCCATTTGCAACATCGAATAGAGGGTTCAGAAGAACTGACCATATTAAATAGTATCAATATTTATGTGTCTTTTGTCAAAATAATAAGTAGAGACACACACTGGGTTTCTCATTATCCATCCCCTAGGACACTGAGTCAAATCTCAAGTGCAATTTTTGTCTGAAAGTGAGCAGATGTTTTCTCTTAGAAGAAAACAGAAATGGCTGTACACAGCATTTATTGTTTCTTCATTTGCTGCCAGGAATGTTACCACAAGTTCAGGGACAAGGTATAGATAATAATCTGTGACTCTTGAAGTATGACCGACTGCATCCGCTCTTCCCGAGTTCATACCTGGACTTGGTCTCCACTTGGCTTGTTTGGGTTGGTTTAAGCTGTAAGCTAATTCAAACCTTTCTACACAAGGTGTGTATACATTCCAAACACAGGCTACCTATCGCCCGGGAGGTGAAATCTGACAAGAACAACATAAAGTTGTTTATAGCATTTATTGATTTTAACTTGGCTAATGTCCCAGACTAGTTAGGTGATAAGACAGTACTCAACAAACTTCTGTTATTTACCTACCATTCACAGTTCTTGTTGCATGTAATACTATTGTTTAATCAATATTTTTAAATCAATTTCTCTTTTTTTTAACTTACATGTATCTATGAACCTAAAGCAAAAGCCAGTGTCTCTTGTTTATTAACAGAAGATCCCTCTTAAAAGGAAGCCCAGTGGTACACGTGCCTCTTTCAATTCTGGTTTCCTTGGTGTGTATGCCCTGCAGTGGGATTGCTGGGTCATAAGGCAGTTCTATTTCCAGTTTTTTAAGGAATCTCCACACTGTTTCTCCATAGTGGCTGTACTAGTTTGCATTCCCACCAACAGTGTAAGAGGGTTCCCTTTACTCCACACCCTCTCCAGCATTTATTGCTTGTAGACTTCTGGATCACAGCCATTCTGACTGGTGTGAAATAGTACCTCATTGTGGTTTTGATTTGCATTTCTCTGATAATGAGTGATGTTGTACCCCAATGTTCATCGCAGCACTGTTTGTAATAGCCAGGACATGGAAGCAACCTAGATGTCCATCAGCAGATGAATGGATAAGAAAGCTGTGGTATATATACACAATGGAGTATTACTCAGCCATTAAAAGGGAATACATTTGAATCATTTCTAATGGGGTGGATGAAACTGGAGCCTATTATACAGAGTGAAGTAAGCCAGAAAGAAAAACACCAATACAGTATACTAACGCATATATATGGAATTCAGAAAGATGGTAACAATAACCCTGTATGCGAGACAGCAAAAGAGACACAGATGTATAGAACAGTCTTTTGGACCCTGTGGGAGAGGGAGAGGGTGGGATGATTTGGGAGAATGGCATTGAAACATGTATAATATCATATGTGAAACGAATCGCCAGTCCAGGTTCAATGTGGGATACAGGATGCTTGGGGCTGGTGCACTACGATGACCCAGAGGGATGGTACGGGGAGGGATGTGGGAGGGGGGTTCAGGATGGGGAACACCTGTACACCCGTGGTGGATTCATGCTGATGTATGGCAAAACCAATACAATATTGTAAAGTAATTAGCCTCCAATTAAAATAAATTTAAATTAAAAAAAAAAGAAGCCCAGTGAAAACAGAAGGTTGTTGATACCAGATAGATAGTGGAGGACACAGGAGCCAGGCAGCCACAGTCCATAGGGGGTTAAAGAGTAGGACACGACTTAACGACTCAACAACCACCATTGCCTGACAAGGCTCTGAGCTTGACGTCTCATTGTTAAGCTGGGAGATTAGAGGGGCTTAGATGGATGGGCTTCCCTGGTGGCTCAGAGGGTAAAGAATCTGCGTGCAAGGTGGGAGAGCCAGGTTCGATCCCTGGGTCAGGAAGATCCCCTGGAGAAGGGAATGGCAACCCACTCCAGTATTCTTGCCTGAAGAATTCCATGGACAGAAGAGCCTGGTGGGCTTTAGTCCATGGGGACACAGAGTTGGACACTACTGAGCAACTAACACTTTCACTTTCAGACCGATGTTAGTGACCTAAGACTTTCTTCTTGACTGAATCAGAATGGTTAAAGGAGAATGCATGAGAGTATATATCAGAGAGACCCTGGATCAATTTCTTCCACAACTTTTTATTGGAGCCATGAACTTCCTGATGTTCAAGCTGGTTTTTGAAAAGGCAGAGGAACCAGAGATCAAATTGCCAACATCCACTGGATCATTGAAAAAGCAAGAGAGTTCCAGAAAAACATCTATTTCTGCTTTATTGACTATGCCAAGGCCTTTGACTGTGTGGATCACAATAAACTGTGGAAAATTCTGAAAGAGATGGGAATACCAGACCACCTGACCTGCCTCTTGAGAAATCTGTATGCAGGTCAGGAAGCAACACTCAGAACTGGACATGGAACAACAGACTGGTTCCAAATAGGAAAAGGAGTATGTCAAGGCTGTATATTGTCACCCTGCTTATTTAACTTCTATGCAGAGTACATCATGAGAAGTGCTGGGCTGGAAGAAACACAAGCTAGAATCGAGATTGCTGGGAGAAATATTAATAACCTCAGATATGTAGATGACACCACCCTTATGGCAGAAAGTGAAGAGGAACTAAAGAGCCTCTTGAAGAAAGTGAAAGAGGAGAGTGAAAAAGTGGCTTAAAGCTCAGCATTCAGAAAACAAAGATCATGGCATCTGGTCCCATCACTTCATGGGAAATAGATGGGGAAACAGTAGAAACAGTGTCAAACTTTATTTTGGGGGGGGCTCCAAAATCACTGCAGATGGTGACTGCAGTGATGAAATTAAAAGACACTTACTCCTTGGAAGAAAAGTTATGACCAACCTAGATAGCATATTCAAAAGCAGAGACATTACTTTGCCGACTAAGGTCCGTCTAGTCAAGGCTACGGTTTTTCCAGTAGTCATGTATGGATGTGAGAGTTGGACTGTGAAGAAGGCTGAGTGCTGAAGAATTGATGCTTTTGAAGTGTGGTGTTGGAGAAGACTCTTGAGAGTCCCTTGGACTGCAAGGAGATCCAAACAGTCCATTCTGAAGGAGATCAACCCTGGGATTTCTTTGGAAGGAATGATGCTAAAGCTGAAACTCCAGTACTTTGGCCACCTCATGCGAAGAGTTGACTCATTGGAAAAGACTCTGATCCTGGGAGGGATTGGGGGCAGGAGGAGAAGGGCACGACAGAGGATGAGATGGCTGGATGGCATCACCGACTGGATGGACGTGAGTCTGAGTTAACTCCGGGAGTTGGTGATGGACAGGGAGGCCTGGCGTGCTGCGATTCATGGGGTCGCAAAGTGTTGGACACGACTGAGTGACTGAACTGAACTGAATGTATTCTTCACCTCTTGGGCCTTGGGGTGCTGGACCATACAAGACAGATGAAGCCCCAGTTCTTTCCAGGTTTAGGGTTGTGGATTGAAGTAACATAAGGAATGAAGTAACATGAGAAGCACATCACAGTGCCTGGATCATGGTAAATACTCAGTACTTTGATGTTATTCTCGTAGTTGTTATTATAATTATTATTACTTTATTATGCCAGAGCAGGGAATGGGCTCTCTGGGAAAAAGAGGGCTTGGGTTAGTCTGTGAACATCTGTCCACCGGCCATGATAGGCTGGAGAGGCACATGGGGCTTGCCTCCCATCAGAGAGCAGAGACAGTGGAGTTAGCGAGTACAGCCCTTAGTGCTTTGACCAGGAAGGTGAGAAGTGTTACTGTGTCAGAAAATTAGGTCAGCAGTGAGCATGCTTGGGTAAGTTTAAGATCTCTGTTTAGATATCAAGGTCTGGCGTCATTCATTTCATTATTCAGTGGTGTCCCAGGCATTGTGCTGGGCTTGTCAGGAACACCGTATTGCTACCCTTGGGGGGCTTATGACGTCAGGAGAGTGACAAAGCACAGGACAAGTAAATATGACACAGAGTAGAACGGGGAGAATTTCCTTCTCATTGGTTGCAAATGACAGACATCCAGTTTGTATCAGCGTGAGTAAGAAAGAAAATTTACTGGTTCCCATATCTGCTGAGTAAATAAATGGAATAAATGGCTTCCGCA
The DNA here is from genome assembly GCF_032405125.1 of Capricornis sumatraensis. Lineage (NCBI taxonomy): Eukaryota > Metazoa > Chordata > Mammalia > Artiodactyla > Bovidae > Capricornis > Capricornis sumatraensis. The sequence continues at coordinate 21,064,447 of NC_091071.1, read as the reverse complement.
ATGGCTGGATCCAGGTGTTCACGTGATGTTGTCAGAAACCTCGGTCTCATGGCTCTGCTTTCCTCTGTGTTGGCTTTCCTTTCAGGCAGTCTCTCCCCATCTGTGATGCCAGACGCCACCGGCTTAGTAGTCTTAGCTGAAAGGGAGGTTGGTGCCTCAGTTGGATGCATGTGGCTCAGTCGCTTCAGTTGTGTCTGACTCTTTGTGACCCCGTGGACTGTAGCCCACCAGGCTCTCCTGTCTGTGGGGAGGATTCTCCAGGCAGGAATACTGGAGTGGGTTGCCATGCCCTCTTCTAGGGGATCTCCCTGACTCAGGGACTGACCCCATGTCTCCTTTATCTCCTGTATTGCAGGCAGATTCTTTACCCACTGAGCCACCTGGCAAGCCCACACTTCCTCAGTTACTCCAGTATAAAGTAACAGAACTGAATTCCAATGGTCCAAACTGGGGTGATGCGAGACCCCTGCCCCAGAGCTAGGCATGGTGGCCTGGCCACCCACACCCACTGAACTTGGGGGAGGGGTTCATGTGGGAACATCAGAGCCGGGGAAGGGGGTTCTGGGAAGCAGGCACCACCCTGCCCACCGCAGAGCCCCCAGAGAGACAGAGGCTCTGAGAGGAAGGCAGGGGTCATTCCAGCCAGGGAGTCAGGACAACTTCGCAAAGGAAGTTTGGCCTTTTGGGGCTCCAGGGATGGGGCTGGGGTACTCCTGCAGCAGGTTCCAGCTCTGTATCTGGGGAGAAGGAAGGAGGGAGCAGGTATTTCCTGAGACACCATCATCTGCCAGGCTCTTTGACAAGTTTGTTGGTTAACATCCCAAGAGCCCTGTCTGCCCTGTCTGGTGGGAAATAGTCTCGGAAGGTTTCCCATTGCTGGATGAACCTCAGCTAGCTCCCAGGGCTCCTGGACCACCCTCACCAACTCCGGTCCGTCTCCACCAAGCAGCTGGGTGATCTTTTCACACCGCAGAGTTGACAGCGTCTCACCGCCACTGAAACCCCGATCCTAAGCCTGGCCCACAAGGCCTTGCCCGCTGCCCACCACCACTCCTCTCCTGCCCTCCCCTTCAACTCCTCCAAGAGCTCACTCCCAGATTTAGGAGGAGTGATATTTATTTGTAACAATGGTAGCTGACGCTTAGGTGCCAGGCCTTAATCGACACTCTGTATTTTCATTCATTTCAGTCTTCACAGCAACCTTGTGAGGTGGGGACCGTTATTATCTCCATTTTATAAGATGAAGAAACTGAGCCACTGAGAAAGTGATTTGCTCAAAGTCACCCAGCTAGAAAGTAGCAGAGCCAAGATTCAAAGCCAGGCATTTTGCTCCAGAGTCCTCGTTCTTAACCACCACTGTCTCCTGCCTCTGGGCGCTCAGGGTCCTCATCCTTCCTGTCACATTTCCTAACTACTCATTCTGATGGGTTATATGATTGATGTCTGTCTCAGCACTAACAGCTGCTGTAAAGGCAGCCAACACTTAGTCTGTGCTGGGCACTGTGTTTAGCACCTTTTAGGCATCAGTCAATTTCACCCTCTCACAATTGTGTAAAAACTAGGTACAGTTGTCCCTGTTTTGCACACAGAGAACCTAAGAAGTTGAGAGTTTAACCAACTTGTCCACTAAGCTGGAAATTCCCAGAGGGAAGAAACCATGTCCATTTTGCGCATCACTGAGTTCAGAGGGGCTAATTAAGTGCCTGGCATACAGTAGGCCCTTAATAAAGGTTTTGGGGTGGGCACTAGTGGTAAAAAAACTCACCTACCAATGCAGGAGTTGTAAGAGATTGAGGTTGGATCCCTGGGTCGGGGAAATCCCCTAGAGGAGGCCATGGCAACCCACTCCAGTATTCTTGCCTGGAGAATCCCATGGGCAGAAGAGCCTGGTAGGCTACAATCCATAGGGTCACACCGAATCAGACATGACTTTAGTGACTTAGCACCCAGCTGGCTGGATGATAAATGGCAAGATGGAAGGGAGGGAGGTGGGGAGGAATGGAGAGAGGGCCAGCCTGCCTGTCTCCAGTGCCCATGCTCTGGTCACAGCTGGGAGATCCTGGGACGTGAGGCTGGCGTGGTATCTGACGTGGCTCTCGCGGCTGTCTCTGCAGGAGCCACGATGCACTTGAAGAAGTACCTGCTCAAGGGCCTGCATCGGCTGCAGAAGGGCCCCGGCTACACATACAAGGAGCTGCTGGTGTGGTACTGTGACAACACCAACACCCATGGCCCCAAGCGCATCATCTGCGAGGGGCCCAAGAAGAAGGCCATGTGGTTCGTGCTCACCTTGCTCTTCACCTCCCTCGTCTGCTGGCAGTGGGGCCTCTTCATCAAGACCTACCTGAACTGGGAGGTCAGCGTCTCCCTCTCCATCGGCTTCAAGACCATGGACTTCCCCGCCGTCACCATCTGCAACGCCAGCCCCTTCCAGTAGGTGGTCCCTGGAGCACGGCTGGTCTCAGCAGGGCTGCTTCCCTTCATTTTCCATCCTTCTTTCCCATTTCCTCCTTTTTCTTTCTCTCTCTCTGTCTCTTTGCCTCTTTGCAGCAAGTAAGATTCAAAATTCATAAACCTCCTCAGCTTAAACAGAACCTCCAAAAATACCTGGTAGTCCCTTCAGTCACACCTCAGTTCAGTTCAGTCGCTCAGTCGTGTCCAACTCTTTGCGACCCTATGAATTGCAGCACGCCAGGCTCAGTCACACTGAGCCTATTTATTGATTCAATGTGTATTTATTGAGCACCTACTATTGCCACCTACTACTGGGGCTGCCCTTGTGGCCCAGCTGGTAAAGAATCCACCTGCAATGCAGGTTTGATTCCTTGGTCGGGAAGAACTCCTGGAGAAGGGAATGGCTTACCCACTCCAGTATTCTTGCCTGGAGAATTCCATGGACAGAGAAGCCTGGCAGGCTACGGTCCATGGGGTCATAAAGAATAACACAAATGAGCAACTAACACTACTATTGCCAGGCACTGTTACAGGGCACCAGAAATACATCTGTAACTTAAACAAAGTTCCTCCTGTCCTCATCACAGCCTCCCAGAGAAAACAGACATTCATCTTTTCTTCCATAAATATTGAAATCATTCTCATCGTGAGGATTAAACTGGACCTGTATCCAGGGTTTAGTGCCCTCTCCTACAGGAAATCTTCCAGCCATCTATAGCAACCATGCATTGAGTGCATTTCATAATATTGCCTAAATGCCAGGCAATATGTTGAGTGTTCTTTGGATAATTCGTGTCATTCTAATCCACACAACCACTCTGGGGTGGCGGGGGGGGCACTACTCTAGTAGCCCCAGTGCACAGGTCAGGAAATGGAGATTCAGAGTGGCAAGGGAACTTGCCCAGAGACACACAGTGGGCAACTGTGGGATTCGAATCTAGGTCTTATCTGACTCCAGAGCTGCCACTGTTTAACCACTGGATGGCAAGGCCTAGGAAGGAGACACCCAAGGAGACCCAGCCTAGTCGGTTGATGAAAGGCAGGGGGTCACAGAAAAATGCCCCAGGAAATGAGTAGACGTTAGCCAGGTGGAATGAAGAGAGTGCTCCAAGTGGAGGACATAGTACGTGCAAAGGTCCTGGGGTGAGACAGAGCCTGGTGCATTCAAGGGGCTGAAAAATGAGCCAGCCTGTCTGAGTCACAGGAAACGTTCTTGTCCAAAAGGAGGTCCTGGAAGGAAAATCATCCTTCCTGGTTACATTTCCAGTTATCAGAAAGTCACCTCATTCTGGTCATAGGGCTGTTCTTCCTTGCTTGAGTGGGTCTTTGAAGCTACTCAAGAAAACTCTTAATAGTTATAATAACAGACCCTGCTTATAAGCATCACCCTATTGAATCCTCCAAAAATCCTCTAGAGTAAATGTTTTAACCCCCCACTATTTCACAGATGAGAGAAGAGAGCCTCAGAGAGGTTACCCTACCCACGGTCACACAGATATTAAGTGGCATGCTGTGCTGCGTTTAGTCACTCAGTCGTGTCCGACTCTGCAACCCCATGGACTGTAGCCCACCAGGCTCCCCTGTCCACGGGGATTCTCCAGGCAAGAATACTGGAGTGGGTTGGCGGCCCTTCTCCAGGGAATCTTCCTAACCCATGGATCAAACCCAGGTGTCCCGCATTGCAGGCAGATTCTTTAACATCTAAGCCACCAAGGAAGCCTAAGAATACTGGAGTGTGCATAGCCTATGCCTTCTGCAGGGGATCTTGCTGACCCAGGAATCAAACCAGGGTCTCCTGCTTTGCAGGCAGATTCTTTACCAGCTGAGCTACCAGGGAAGCCCATTAAGTGGCATGCTGGAATTCAAACCCAGATCTTACCAAGCTTGACAGCAGCTGTAGACATCCAGGCTATAATAGCAGCCCCCACCCAGCACATTCCCAGTCCTCCCCTCCCTGTGCACACAGAGGTGGCTGGTTTGGTGATCAGGGGACAGGCGGTGTCAGCATCTGTGACTGATGTTAGCTCTGGCCGCTGGCCGCCTGCATACTAGCACTTGGGCCTATATCCAGGGTTTAGTGCCCTCTCCTACAGGAAGTCCTCCAGCCAGAGCTGACACACACCACCCTGCAGACCACACTCTGGGAAGGGTCTTGGATAAATTGGGCTCTGTAGTGACAGGAGTGCAGGGCTTGGAGCCCCCCAACCTAGGGCCTGGTGGAAAGGGGTGGACACATTTCTGCCAGACTGACTGGTCACCATTTCCAGTATGGGAACCTCCAGGACTGAGAAGATCCTGGATCCCAACCCCACAGTCTTCTCCCTGCTGAAACTGGCTCCTATGCCCCAAATTGCTGCTGGAGATTTAGGACTTTAAGGTCACAGACCTGCCCCTCTTCCAATATTATACCCCTCCTAGGAAGAAGTCCAAACCCTGTGCACCCACAGATACCAACTGGGGCCCACCAAACCCAGGTTCTCAGCTCTGCACCTTCTTCAGTGGGGTGAGCTCAGGAAATCACAGCAACTCCCAGAGTTTCTTTATCCACATGTGGGGGGTCATTGTATAATTTTATTTATAAATTAACTCAAAGAAGATGCAGGGAACACCTAGCACCTGACTCATGGTGAGGGATCAATAACCAGAGGATTCTGTCTCAGTAGCATGAGAATTTCATCTTGTCTCGTTTCTGTCTTGTTTGCTATAATAGCCTCTGTGTACTTGGCACATGGTAGATACTCACCAAATACTGGGTGAAGAATGAGTGAGCAGGTGGTGGAAGGAGGCATAGATGCATGGGTGGGTGCTGGGCGTGGGGAGGAGCAGCCTTCCACACGTGGCGGCAGCCACGCTGGAGTAGGAGGGGACTGGACTACGGCCGCTCTGCTCTGCAGCTGCCCTCCTTGCCCCTCTGACTGGCCCTCTCCGCCACCTAGGTACTCCAAAGTCCAGCATTTGCTGAAGGACCTGGACGCACTGATGGAGGCAGTCCTGGGGAGGATCCTGGGTCCTGAGCTCAGCCAGGTCAATGCCACCAAGGCCCTGAACCTGTCTATCTGGCACCACACGCCCCTGGTCTTTATCAACGAGCAGAACCCCCACCACCCAGTGGTTCTGGACCTGTTTGAGGACAACTTCAATGACTCAGCAAGCAGCAGCCCAGCACCAGGAAGGCCCTGCAGTGCCCACAGGTGCAAAGTAGCCATTAGACTAGTAAGTGGGTCCCCTTCCCCAGGCACAGCTCAAACAGTGGGCCCTCTCCAGTGAGTCCGATGGGAGTCTCTTTCCCTAACTAATCTGGGTCTTGGCTAGGGGAGAGCTGAGGGTGAAGTCAGCCTCTATCAGACTACGTGGACTGAGCGAAGGGGAAGGGGTGGGTGGCTTCCTGAAGAAGGAATTAAGTCTTGTTATCAGAAGACAGGGGCATAAATATTGGGCAGGTAGAAAACCACAGCTATGCTGTACAGTCATTGCCAAAGCAAAACTGGACTGTTGGGATGCCTGCAAGCCTGCAGGTGGGAAGAAGGTTCCCTGTCTGTGCCCAGGATCCCTGGGGGATCTACACAGAGCCCTGGGCCCAACTCTTGGAGAATCTGAAAGGGCAGTTCTGGGCCCAGACTCACGAATCTGTCTTGTTAATGGGCTTCCTGGTGATTCTGATGATTCGCCCTGGTTGGGGACCCAGGCTGGGGCTATACACTCCTCACTGTCTCCCATACCCCATAGGTGGTCAATATCTTCCCCCATCAGAGAGAGGGTCAGAACCTGAAGTCTCGAGTCCTTCATGGTCCACCCGGCCTCCAGGGGGCTGCCTCTGGATGTCTGGGAGGGGGCTGGGAGTGGAATTGGGGGAGCGGAGGGTCAAATGTGTCTGCTGCTCACGTGTCCATGTGAGCATGAGTGTGGGGCCACTTGTGTGACTCTAGGCATGTGGACACGTGTGTATGTGGTTGTGACGCCAGGACATCATGTGACTGCAGGTGTTAGAAAGATGTCTGTGTGGACGTGACTGTGTGGATGTGTGTGCAAGTGAGTTGGCTCAGGCCTGAGGCAATGTTATATGGGGGTGGCTGGTGCTTTGTGTGTGTGAGTGGACAACCTAAGCCTTGTGACTGTGAGTGCCAACACACTGCCCACCAGCCCAGCCGCTGGCCACCCCAGCACCAAGGTGTCACCCAAGGAAGGGCAGCTAGCAGCACCCTCGCTGCCCTGACTTTCAGGGTGGGGGGGCCCTCCAGCAGCCCCCACCCACAGGAACTCCTCTCGCTGCACCCCCCCCCCCCCCCACTGCAGTGCAGCCACAATGGAACCACATGCACCTTCCGGAACTTCAGCAGCGCCACCCAGGCCGTGACGGAGTGGTACACCCTGCAGGCCACCAACATCTTCGCACAGGTTCCAAACCAGGAGCTGGTGGCCATGGGCTACCCCGCCGAGCGGCTGATCCTGGCCTGCCTTTTCGGGGCAGAGCCCTGCAACTACAGGTGAGAGCCAGTGGGCCTCCCGAGGCCGGGGTCCCCATCCTGGGTCCACACCCCAGCTCGGCCACTCAGCATGCACCCCAGTTGTCTGTACCCTGCTGCCTCCTTCTTAGAGGGAATCTGAGAAGAGGATGCGTTGACAGCCCCATCACGTCCTGAGGGCATCGCTTTAGGGAAAGTCTGTAGGGAAAGAGGATGGCGCTAAGGGAGGATGTGGCCTCAGGTAGCGTCTAACCCAGGCGTCATCCCTGTAAACTGCACCACAGAGCTGTCCTCCCTTAAGTGGGGGTCTGGCCCCTTGCACATGGCCCCATCAGTCACTCCCTGCATGTGTGCCACCCCCAGGAACATGGGCTGGGGGTCTCCTAACCTCCCAGGCAAGGAGGCGGGAGAAGGGGCAGCCATGAGCTGTTATCCTCCAATGCCCAGCATCTACTGCCCCCAGTTTTCTCATCCCTAAGATGGGACAATAACCATATCTGTGTCTCATGTAGAGTAAATGAATCAGCTCAGGTCAGCACTTAGAACAGAGCCCTAGAAGCCTTTGGCATAAACACCATTTTCCCAAACAACCCCAGGGTTGAGAAGATGGCAGGATGAGGGCAGTGTTAACTCCGAAAGCCTGGGTCCTCTTACACGTGGTCCACAGATCTCCACCTCCTTCCCCGCACCGCCACCTCCAGCTTCTGACCATCCAGACCCTGGGTCTGAGAGCCCAGCTCTGTCCCCAGCTGTCAGACAGACTCGACGGGCGAGTCACTCGGGAAGGGAGGCTGGGCACAGGCAGGCGAGCTGCTGAGGCCCCAGTGGCCCCTCCGGGCCTCGTGGCAGGCCTCCTGGTGTAGCGGCCGCCCCCCCGAGTCCGGCCCCGGGCTTTGGCCGGTCCCATTTCCCCGAGGCACTAGTGTCCTCCTGGCCTGGGGCTTCAGATTTCCTACACTTCAGGTCTCTGGAGAAAGGGACTTTTTGCCAAGTCTTGCCGCTTTGGACGAGTGACAGGATACCAGTTTCAAACTCCCAGGGACTGTGGCCTCAGCCCGCATCAGTCAGCTCATGAATCCTCAGGAACCTCTGTCCAGAATCTGCTGATTCTGTCCCCCGGAAAGCACAGGCTCAGGGCAGGTGTAGGTCGTGTCAAGGAGTCAAGGCCCCCTGAGCGGGCAGAGCTGCCCACCTGGCCCTTTGTGAGAATCTGAGAAGGAGGGAGCTACAGGTGGAAGAGCTGCGTGCCAGCCCCCCACCGATGGCACACGTCCTTGCTGGCTGGTTGCAGGCTGGGTTCCAACCCCTCTCTCGGGGGGGACTTGCTTCAGAGCCTACCTGCCCCACCACTCCTGGCAGCCTGCCTTAAGGTTGTGGGTACCCAGTAAACGAGATCTGTGCCTATAAGTTCATCTTTACCCTCACAGCTAAAAGAGAGAGGTGTAATATGGTAATTTAAAACATATGGCTTGTCTGCTCAGTCAGAATATGCCCTGAAGTGCAAGTGAGTTGAAAAAGTGGGATCTGTTAGGATCCACTGGGACCTCCTGCCCGATTCCTGGCGCTTTGTGTGAGCAACCCTTAGTGGGATCCCAGGGCTCAAAGATGTGTGTTCTGCACACAGCGCGGTCCCTAAACAGAGCCCTGAGCGACTTCCTGGCCTGATCCAGGACCTGAGGCAGCCTGGGGATGGCATGCATGTTGCCAAGATGGCGCCCTCCAAAGCCAGCCCTGTTTGGGTCAGGTGACTAGAAGATGGCTGATGGGCAGGCAGCACCCGGTGTTGGCCGCATAACTTTGTGGTGTGGCTGTGCCTGGGGAATAAATCTAGTGAGGCGGTCAAGGCTGGACTCTGCAGTTAGACCACTGGGTTCAAATCCTTGCTCTGTCTTTCCAACTGTGTGGCTTCAAGCAAGTGTCTTAACCTTGATATGCCTCCATTTTCCTCCCGCATAAAATAGGCAACAACAGTGCCTACTCTGCGTGCATGTGCGTGCCCAGTCATGTCTGACTCTGAGACCCCATGGACTGTAGCCCGCCAGGCTCCTCTGTCCTTGGGATTTCCCAGGCAAGAATACTGGAGTGGGTGCCATTTCCTCCTCCAGGGGATCCTCCCGACCCAGGGATCGAACCCATGTCTCTTGTGTCTCCTACACTGGCAGGCAGGTTCTTTACCACTGACACCCCTGGGAAGCCCGTGCCTACTCTCCTGGGTTCTTTGGAATATTAAATAAGTTAATGTGCGTGACAGGCTGACAGTAGCGATGAACTCAGTATTACTCTCATTAAACCCACATTTCACAAGGAACTCATTCTTCAGTAATGATGCTAACACTTATTGCGCCCTTCTTATGTCCAGGCACTATTCTTAGCACTTTACATGTATAAAATCAGTCAGTCTAACTCTGGCAACAAGCCCTTGTTTTATGTGATACAGCGCTGCTCAGCGAGGTTAAGCAACAGCTCTGAGGTCACACACCTGGTGAGTAGCCGAGGTGGCAGTCTGAGCCACGCCCACCTGGCGTCACTTCATCGCTCATCAGAAATCGAGATCGTTTTCCTTCCCCGCCTACCCTTCCCAAGCCTGTTTCTTCAGCCCTCGGCGGTTCCTTGGCACGGAGACCCTGGTCTACCCACCTCCATGCTGCTTCTCGGTCCCACAGCCTACTGGTTGCCCATCTTCCTGAATTAGCCCCCGACTCAGTGCCAGAGGACACGTGCCTCTCTCTGCCCTCCCAGTGTTGGGCCCCAGACACTTTGGCTCCCTTACTCTGTCCTGGTCTCCATCCTCTCTGCCTCGTATTAGCAAATGCTGAAGGTGCAGCCACTGGAGTTCTAGGAAAGTATGAGCCACGTTTGGACCCTGACACCAAACCACCTGGATTTGAATACCAGCTGGGCTTTCCTGGTGGCTCAGATGGTAAAGAACTCACCTGCAATGCAGGAGACCCGGGTTCGATCCCTGGGTTGGGACAATCCCCTGGAGAATGGAATGGCTACCCACTCCAGTATTTTTGCCTGGAGAATCTCATGGACAGAGGAGCCTGATGGGCTACATACCATCCATGGGGTTGCAGAGTCGGACAGGACTGAGCGACTAATACTTTCACCTTTTCTGTTTGGGGGCATACTGCCTAGCTTCTCTGGGTCTCAGTTTTCTCATCTGGAAAATAGGGATAGTGAAATGACCTCATAAGGCTATCATGGGGATTAAGTGAGTTTACACAGATAAAGTGCTTAGAACAGTGCTAAGCAAGTGCTAAGAATTATAGGAGCAATTTAAAGATTAACTTTTTACTGTGGAGTAGTTTTGGATTTATAGAAGAGTTTCAGGAGTGCAGAGTTCCCTGGTACTCCTCCCCCAGCTTCCCCTATCCATAACATGTTAAGTCACCACGTAATCTATCAAAAGTAAGAAGCCAACATGGCCACATCACTTGTAAACAAACCCAACACTTTATTTGGATTTTTCGGTTTTTCCTGATGATCTTTTCCTGCTCAGGCTTCCATCCAAGAGACCACATTGCTGTCGGTTGTTATTCTCCTTTGTCCCCTCCGACTGTGACACTTTCTCAGACTTCCTTCTTCTGGATGACCGTGACCGTTTCGGGGTGCTGGTCAGGTGTTTTATAGCAAGCCGTTGATCTGGGTTTATACAGATAAGATGGGTTTGGAGGAAGAAGACCACAGAGGTGGAGGGCTTCCTTGTCACATCCTATCAGGGGGGTACGTGTCAGCCACTCAGTACCACCCGTGATGTTGACCCTCCTCCCTCGGTTAAGGTGGGCTGTGTTCAGCTTCTCCGGCCACGCTCTGTATCATGAGCTCTAAGTTCAGCCTGTACTCTGCGGGGTGGGGGCGGGGAAGCAGCACGGGGAGGGAGATTAAACTCCACTTCTCCTGGAGAGGGGGGCAGACACTATTCGGAATTCTTCTCTACAGAATGTCTTCTCCTTTTGTTTATTTATTCAATCATTTATTTATACTAGTATGGACTCTAGTATATTTGGGTTGTAATCCAATACCACACTATTTATTTTATTACTCAAAATGTTCCAGCGTTGGCCACTGAGAACTCCTTCAGTTGGCTCCTGTGTCCCTTCAACGTGTCCTCATCCATTTATTTATTGTTTTAGTATTTCCTTACTTTCTCGCACTAAAAGATGCCCCAGTCCTAGAATCAGCCATTTCTCTGAGAAGCTCCAGTCCTTTTATTGGAGAATGGGATTTAGAAACCAAGCTTTAGGCACATATGGCTTCCCTCATAGCTCAATTGGTAAAGAATCCGCCTGCAGTGCAGGAGACCCTGGTTCGATTCCTGGGTCAGGAAGATCCCCTGGAGAATGGATTGGTTACCCACTCCAGTATTCTTGGGCTACCCTGGTGGCTCAGCTGGTAAAGAATCTGCCCGCAATGAGGGAGACCTCATTTTGATCCCTGGGTCAGGAAGATCCCCTGGAGAAGGGATAAGCTACCCACTTCAGTATTCTGGCCTGGAGAATCCCATGGACTATACAGTCCATGGGGTTGCAAAGAGTTGGACACAACTGAGCGACTTTCACGTTCACTTTTTCAGGCACATGTGTGTCGTTGTTGCTTCAAGGGTTGGTCCTCCAGTTTCTCCCTTCCCCAAACCCTGCTACCCAGTGCCACTGTCGTTGTACGGCCCCCAACTAGGGTGCTCCATCTCCCAGTCTTTGCGGGAAGCTGGCTGGTCTCTGTCTTTATGCCTCGCCTCTGTTCCAGGGAAGGTTTGGGGAGGGAAACGCTTAGCTGGAGCCAGAGTCAGCCAGTGCTGGGAGCAGCCTCTCCAGGTAAAGAACATTTATCAACAAGCAAATAGTTGGCAAGCCTCAGAGTGCAACCTAGGACAGGAGGGGATCTGGCCGCGCCCAGAGCCACCTCCCGCTCCTGGGCGGTAGGTGTCCGAGACAGCTCCTTGGGAACATCGCGTGCCCATGTCCCAGGGCGGGGTCTCTCCTTCCAGAGCCGGCGCCCAGCTGCAACTGGTTTTCCCCACTCATTTCCTCCCTTGTGGCCGCAGCCCTGATCCCCCCTGGGAGAGAGACTCCACGGTGCCCGCCCAGAGCGGTTTCTTCCCTCTGGGCCTTCAGTGTCCTCCCCACCCTCACTCCCACCCCCAGCCTGGGGTGCCCTTCGTCCACCCTGCACCTGCAAAGCTCGGCTACCTCTTACTCATCCTTCAAGTCTCAGCTCAGGCCTCATTTCCTCCAGGAACCCTCCCCCAACCCACTCCCCACCCCCACATCCACTCTTCCAGGCTTATCTCTGCTGCTACTCTTATCATGTATTATAATTTATCCAACAAATATTTACTGAGTGTCTGTCTACCGAGTGCCAGGCTCTGAGGATCGGGGGCGAATTTGTCCAGCAATTCAGTGTGCTCAGCTTCCAGCCCCCACCTTAGTCCTTTTGGGTGGGTGCTGTTGTTGCCCTGGTGTTAGGGCGGGAGAAACAAGGCACAGGGAAGTGAAGTGACTTCCCCCAAGCTCACCAGTGAGTAACTGGCAGAGCCAGAAGTCAGATTCAGGCAGGCTGGTTCCCAAGCCTGAGCTCCTAGCTTTTAGGTTCTTTCTCCCTCCAGACAGACAGCTGTCCTCCCTGGGATTATTTTCTAAAGCAAGAGGCCACTGATAAGCAATTAAGTCAAGAAGATGAGTTCAGCTTCTGATGCATGCCAGCATGGGAATGTTGTTGTTGTTGTTGAGTTGCTAAGTTGTGTCCAACTCTTTGCAACCCCATGGACTGTAGCCTGCCAGGCTCCTCTGTCCATGGGATTTCCCAGGCAAGAATGCTGGAGTGGGTTGCCATTTCCTTCTCCAGGGGATCTTCCCAACCCACATCTCCTGCATTGGCAGGTGGATTCTTTACCACTGAGCCACCAGGGAAATAAGCAGGTGGAAATGGTCAAGTGACTGGGAGGTGACTTTGCATAGGGAGGTCAGGGGACATCTCTGAGCAGATGAAACCTGAAGGAGGAGAAGAAACCAGACACTTGAAGATCTGCTCAGAGAATATTCCAGGCACAAGGAGCAGTGGGCCTTGAATTTGAAGACAACATGGAGTGTCTCTGGAGTATAATGAACAAGGGGGAGGAAGCCAAGTGGGGCATTTGCATTTTATTCTGAGAGCAGCAAGGAGCTTCTGGAAGGTTCTAAGAGGGGCGTGCTACAGGCTGATTCACAATTGTTTTTTTTTTTTTTTTTTTTGGATGTGGACTATTTTTTAAGTTTTTATTGAATTTGTTACAGTATTGCTTTTTTTGGCTGCAAGCTATGTGGGATCTTAGCTCTTCAACCAGCGATAGAGCCCACACCCCTTCCATCGGAAGGCAGAGTCCTGGCCACTGAACCAAAGGGAAGCCTGTGATTCACAGTTTAAGCAGTTGCCCTGACCGCTGTGCAGGAGGAAGATTGTAAGACAGCAAGAGTGGAGGCAGAGGCTCCTGCAGGAATCGGGATGGGGGGAGCTGGCGGCCCTGGACCAGGGTGGGCGCCTTAGAGGTGGAGGAGACGGGCAGGAAAGAGAATTGCCACGACCCCAGTCTGTGGTCTCTCCCACGCCATGAGCTTCAAGTGCAGGACTGTCTTGCTGGCCTCCGTGTCCCGAGCCCAGTGCATGACTCAATAAGTGTTGGATGAGAAATGCAGATTGTCTTTCACGGTGGAGGACACCTCAGCTCAGAGGCTGAGGAAGCCTCTCACGTGCATGTCAGGCACAGTCAGCTCCTGGATCGGGTTTCACCACCTGCCCTGGACCCACCTGATTTGGCTGGCACAGAGGGTGAGACCAAAGAGACAGGAAATGGCTTCCTAATCCGAACATGGGGACAAATACCTGCTGACCTCATGGAGTTATTGCAAGAACTAAACGAAAGAACATACACAGAAATCTTCAGCATGGTCTGGGGAAATTTGCTCAGTAAATGCTGTGGAACAGAAAGCTTAGAAAGTGTAGCATTTCAGGTATGTTTCTGCAGTATCTGATGTACCAAGCCCCATTCCCTCCTGTTTTTAATAAAACAACAGAAAACCATGTAAAAACATCCGAAGACATTTTAAATGCTAGTTCCATTTAAAATGTATATATATATATTTAGCTCCATGGGTCTTAGTTTGTGGCACTCAGGATCTTAGATCTTTGGTGCTGCATGTGGGATCCTTAGTCTCGGCATGCCGGGTCTCTTCATTGTGGCATGCAAACTCTTAGTTGCATCATGTGAGATCTAGGTCCTTGACCAGGGTTTGAACCCAGGCTCCCTGCATTGGGAGTGTGGAGTTTTAATCACTGGACCACAAGGGAAGTCCCCTTAAATGCTATTTTCTATGCAGACTTGAAATTGGGCTTCCCAGGTGGTGCTACTGGTAAAGAACCCACCTGCCAATGCAGGAGACTTAAGGGGCGTGGGTTCCATCCCAGTCCCTGGGTTGGGAAGATCCCCTGGAGAAGGGAATGGCAACCCGCCCCAGTATTCTTGCCTGGACAATTCCAAGGACAGAGGAGGCTGGCAGGCTGCAGTCCATGGGGCAGCACAGAGTTGAACACAACTGAAGTGACTTGGCACACATGGGGACTTGAGAACATACACATAGGACAGGATGTGAGGAACTCACGTGGACCCACCACCCAGATCCAATAAGTGTGATTCTCATCCTGTGGTTAAAGCAAATCCAAGACATCATATCCTTTTCATCTACATGGTGTGTAGAATGTAACTTCAAAGAGAAAGACTTTTGGCAGAGGCACAATACCGTTTCGCCACCTTAAAAGAGAAACGATGGGTGATTCCTCATTACTTCATCTATCCAGTGGTGTTCAGTCCCGTCAGTGTCAGACTTTGGGTTTGCTTGTTTGAATGAGGATCCAATTAAAGTCCACAGGTTGGGAATAGAACCAAGTCTTTGAAGTTGCTTTCAATCTGAAGGTTACCTCCCTTTCCCTGTCTCATAATTTATTTGTTGAAAACACTGGGTTATTTATTTTTTGGAGTCTGGATTTTGCAGATTGACTTTTTGTGGTATCTTTGAACTTGGTCCTCTGTCTCCAGTATTTGCTGTAAACGGTAGTTAGAGACAGATGTTCGATCCTGTTAAGAGCTGGGTGTTGTGGTTGTTTTGTTTTTGGCAAGGCCACTTCCTGGGCAGCCTGTGCCCTTCCATCAGGACACACAGCATTGGTCACCACCGGTGCATGTTGCCCAAAACCCCCAAAATCAGGGAACAAAATGATGACCCTCTAATTGTATCACTCTCTCTTCAGTTACTAGCTTGATGAAACCCGAACTTAACAGCTATTTTACAACCAAAAAAGTCAGTTGAAGGAAGCCATAGATTAAAGGAGATTTAAAAGGCATATCAACCAATCACATGTCAATGTCGTTTGGATCCTAATTTAAACCAATAAATTGTAAAACCAAAATTGACCTCTATGAGACAATATAAATTGAATGTATAATAATATTAAGGAATTTTTATCAGTTATGTTTAACCTGGTAGTAGTGGTGTTTTAGCAGTTCTTATGGGGACTCCCCTGGAAGTCCAGTGGTTAAGCATCCATCTTCCAATGCAGGGGGTATGGGTTCTCTAGAGGGGAACTAAGATCTCAACTAGAGAGCCTATGCATAAGTAGAGAGGCCTGCACACACACACACACACACACACACACACACACACACACACACAAAGCGTTCTTACTTATAGACATATAGAAATGTTTACAGATAAAATTATAACATCTGAGATTACCTTGAATAGGGATAGGGAGAGATGAAACAGCTGACTAGGGGATTGTTGAAGCTGGTAGTGGGCTTTGTTCTCTCAACTTTTTATGTTTGAAAAGTTCCATATAGAAAAAAACTGAACCAAATTATTTGAAACTGATATTATTCTGTCACTTTTCCGTATCTTTATAATAATATTTTGTGCTATTGTTCAGTTATCGAATAGTTTCTTGGAAACATTCCCCTGATGTAAAACAGGACCCTAGATAGGCTCACGCCTCACTGTGAAGTTCTCTCTTTCCTGACCTCTGCTTGCACCCCGTCCTGATTCACATCCCCCTCTAACCCCCCATCTCCATCTTCTTCCCTCCTTGCCTGAGTTCCCAGGGCTTCCAGACAAGCCCACCCGTCCGGATTCGGCCAGCTCCTTGGAGCAAACGTTGCCTGGAGCGGCCCACTCACTCACGTTGTCTGTATTAGTTTCTTGTGGCTGCTGCAACGAATGACCACAAAGTGGATGGTTTAAAGCAACAGAAGTGTATGCTTTCACAGAGGAAGCTTGAAGTCAGAAATCAAGGTGTTAGCAGGACCAGGCTCCCTCCCAAGTCTCCAGGGGACAAGCCTTTCTTGCCGCTTCTAGCATGTCGGGGCGGGGGGGGGCAGGGGGCGGCGTGGCGGTGTGGCGGTATGGCGGGGAGGGGGGGGCCGGTGCGCTCCAGCATTCCTTGACTTCCGTCTTTCTACCTTTCAGTCTCAGCCTCTGTCTTCATGTGACCTTCTCTGTGACTCCTCTGCTGACTCTTTAAGGACACTTGTGGGTAGATTTAGGGCCCACGTGATAAAACCAGTTAATCTCACCTCAAAATCCTTAACTGTGCCTGCGAAGATCCCTTCTCCAATTAAGGTCACATTCACAGGTCCCTGGGGTTAGGATGTGGACATCTCTTTTCGGGGGTCACCATTTAAATGACCACATGGCTTACAAGACCCTGTAGATGAGGCAGCTGAAAACATCAAAGAAGCTTTCTTTTCCGGGTCTCAAAAAATAAATAAATAAATAACCCTCAGGGCAGATGTTTTTGACAAAACTTTTGTTTCACTTTTATATATGTATACATCTTATGTATGTGTATATGTTTGTTGGATTGTGATGTAAAATATATTTTTAGATCAAAAAAGTTCACAGGCCACTGTAGTTAAATTATACTGGCAGATAAAAGCACAAATTAACCTCAAAAAAAAAAAAAAAAGAAAGAAACAAAAAGCAACTTCTTTTTCATACTTCATGACTAAGCCAGAGAGCCTGGCTCCTACCCCCAGAGAACCCCCTCTTTCCCAAGAGAGTCTGGGAATCTCCTCTCTGGTGGGTGCATAGATACAGGGGAATGGACAGAATGACCTATCGCTCACCTCTCCGTTCCTGAGCCTCTCTGAGCACACCCGGGGGTGGCAGTTGGGGTGACATCAGTTGGGATGGGGATGGGCCCTGGCCTCCAGCTGACGGTATTTTTTTCAGGAACTTCACACCCATCTTCCATCCTGATTATGGCAACTGTTACATCTTCAACTGGGGCATGACGGAGAAGGCCCTCCCTTCAGCCAACCCTGGAACTGAGTTTGGTAAGTCTGTCCTGGAGCCAGAGCCATGAGGTTTTAAATCCTATCATGTGAGGATGAAAGACCAAATTGCCATCAGCCAGGTGGCGCAGTGGTAAAGAATCCACCTGTCCAGTGCAGGAGATGTAGGAGGCTTGTGGGTTCAATCCCTGGGTTGGGAGGATCCCCTGGAGTAGGAAATGGCAACTCACTCTACTATTTTGCCTGGAGGATCCCATGGACAGAGGAGCCTGGTGGGCTACAGTCCATGGGGTTGCAAAGAGTCAGACATGATTGAGTGATCACCAAGCACACACACCATCAGCTGTTGAGGGACAGGACCGAGTTTAGCCAGGGGCCGGCATGCAGAGGAGCAGCGTCTACGGGGTACCCCAGGGCAGGGCCAGGTGCCTTCTCAGCTGTCCCCCAACCCAATGTGCAAAAATCCCTGGGTACTGAGTGACTGGTGCGCCCCTTCTGCTGATGAGCAAAGCGAGGAAGCAGTGGCTGAGAGCACAGGCTTCCGTGGCCAGGGGGAGTCCCAGCCCCACCATTTACCCCCGGGTGATGCTGAACCGAGACTTAACTTCTTGAAGCTCTCGTTTCCCCATATTGCACACAGCAGAGCATATGGTGCAGACCCCATCGCATCATCCTGGCCTAAGGCAGGTAGACCTCGGAGCACAGAGCAAGTGGCCTTGCCTCTGAGCCTGGCCGGCAGCAAACTCTCACTAAATGCAGATGTTCTGAGACGTTTTAAGTGACTTTCCCATGATCACATACTTAGCCTGGGGCAGAGCCCTTATTGTCAGCCTCGTTTCTGTGCAGTTCGTGAGAGACAGAGAAAAGGTGAAGTAGTAAACAGAAGTGAGGAAGAGGGAAGCGGTGGATGGCAGAAGCTGCTCATCCTGGGAGCAGCTGGTGGACTCAGTATGTGCGCCAGGCCTTGGGGAGCAAATCCTTCCTCCCCACCCTTAGGTTCTGAGCTCCCCAGGCATCCAAAGGTAGGTGTCATTCAGCAACTGTCAGAGCTACTGGTCTAGAGGGGTGTGGGTGGGCTGCCAACACTTCACCCACCCCTGAGCCCCTAAGGACACGGCATCACAGAGATGCCAGCTAGCTCACTCTCTAGTGATGACTGATGATTAAGATCAAGGCTACTTCCACTTCCTCATTGAGTGACCTATGACAAGGTCCCTTACTCTCTTTGGGGCTCAGTTTCCTCATCTGTAAAATGGGGACAATAATTGTACCTATCTCATATGCCTCTTATAAGCCTCATTGAGATCATGAATATAAAGCCCTGAGCCTAGCACTCAGTATGCAGCAAACGCTCAATAAATGCTAGGCTTCTTGTCCTGCCCAGTCCTTTCTTCTTGCTTGTCTCAGTTGTGTCCAATTCTCTGTGACCCCATGGACAGTAGCTTGCCAGGGTCCCCTGTCCATGGAAACTTCCAAGTAAGAATACTGGAGTGGGTTGCCATTTCCTTCCCCTGGGGATCTTCCCAACACAGGGATCAAACCCACATCTCTTGCATCTCCTGCATTGGCAGACAGGTTCTTTACCACTGGCACCACCTGGGAAGCACCCCCTGCCATGATTCATAAAATATTGGGTCTTGTCTCCACCTTCAAGAAGAGAACAGTGGAGTGGGGAAGGAAGACAGATAATAAAAGAAAAATTTCAAAAATGAGACAGGTACTTGGAAGGCGAGTTCCAGGACAAGGAGAGAATATGACAGAGATCCCGAGACCCAGTCTAGATAGTCAGGGAAGGCTTCTGGAGGAAGTGATACTTGGACTGAGGCCTGAAGGAAGAGCAGGAGTTTCTAGGTGCAAGGTGAGGCTGGAGACAGCCTTCCAAAGAGAAGACAGCCTGATGAAGGCCCAGCAGTAAGAAGGAGCATGGCAGCTGAGGGGATGAGCAGAGAGAATGAGGATCCTGGAGACGAGAGGCAAGGCCGCTTGGGCTGCAGCCTTAGATCTACCTGCCCTGTGGAAGAGGCCATGGAGTAGAGATGGGGCAGGCGGAGCCCAGAGTGGAGACCGTGCTGGCTCAGACTAGGAAGTGGGCCTCAGAGAAGGCAAGAAGTCCGGGTTTTCGTAAAGTGGAGCCAGCTTCCTGCGTAGACCCTGGCCTTCCCTTGGCTAGTGGGAGCTGGGACCAGTGGGTGGCGGGTCTGCCCTCAGCCTTGGGGAGCCAGCTCAGGCTGCCCTCCGCCTCATCTTCCCCTCAGGCCTAAAACTGATCCTGGACATGGGCCAGGAAGACTATGTCCCCTTCCTCACATCTACGGCCGGTGCCCGGCTGATGCTTCATGAGCAGAGGTCATACCCCTTCATCAAGGAAGAGGGCATCTACGCCATGGCGGGGATGGAGACATCCATCGGGGTGCTCGTGGTATGCCTGCAGGCTGTCTGCCCAGCGCCCACCTCCCGGGGCCTGAGAGGAGCTCCATGCCTCCCCAAGCCCTGGAACCCCCCACCTCCTCACCTTCTGCCTGGAACCCCAGTGGGCCCCACACTTGGGGGAAGATGAGTGCCCCGCACCCCTGGCCCCTGCTGGGGTGTCAGCCCTCCAGCCCCTCTGAGCATCCCCTAGGCCCGCTTGCTGGATGGGAGGGAGGAACAGAGGGGGGTCCCTAGGGGTGATCAGGGGTCCCCACAAACAACCTCTCACACAGGACAAGCTGCAGCGCAAGGGCGAGCCCTACAGCCAGTGCACCAAGAACGGCTCTGACGTCCCCATCCAAAACCTCTACAGCAGCTACAACACGACCTACTCCATCCAGGTGGGACAGCGGTGGCCTGAGGCCTGAGGTGTCTGGGAAAGCTGGTCCCAGCAAGGCTGGCTCTGCTGGGTCTTTGGGACCACAGGGTTCCCTGGAGGCTAGGGAGCCAGTCTAGTCCTGGTTCTCACCAGGGCCTGGGGCTGGCCACTTCTTGTCCTTGCTTGGCAGGTGTGGCCTTGGGGATCTTGCTCTGGGGTTTCCCAAAAAGAACTCTTGTGTGTACTAAGGATTTACATGGATTAAACCATCATTTGATCCTTTCAGTACCCATATGAAGCAATAATATTCTAATAATAATTATTAATTATTGTTAGTATATATTAATATGGTATTAACAGCATTTATTGTATATGCTATTTATTATACTTGGAGAAGGCAGTGGCACCCCACTCCAGTACCCTTGCCCGGAAAATCCCATGGACGGAGGAGCCTGGTAGGCTGCAGTCCATGGGGTTGCGAAGAGTCAGACACGACTGAGCGACTTCCCTTTCACTTTTCACTTTCCTGCATTGGAGAAGGAAATGGCAACCCACTCTAGTGTTCTTGCCTGGAGAATCCCAGGGATGGGGAAGCCTGGTGGGCTGCCATCTATGGGGTCACACAGAGTCAGACACAATTGAAGTGACTTAGCAGCAGCAGCAGCATTTATTATACTATACCATTATTATTATAGTATACTAATAATAGCAGGGTTATCATGTGCTATCTGTTCCAGGTGCTTTACATATATATATATTTTACATATGTATATCCTATATATACATTATATATATATAAATAATTTAATCCTCATAACAATACCAAGATGTAGATGCTATTATTAAGAATGAGGAAATTGGGGTTTATAGACCCTAGTCCAAATGCCTCATCAGTGTTCCTAAGTCCCTCTTTGTATCTGGCCTTAATCCCCTCTGCTGCAGCTGGGGCTTACTTACCTCTTATCCTGATCTGCAAGGTCAGCCCACAAGGCCTGGCCTCAGACCTGGCCCCAGAGGAGAGGATAGACTGACTTTTTGCAAAGGTGACCAAAGTGACCGCTCACAATGACACTTTTCTCTCCCAGTCCAGTCTGCCTTGGTGGATGAGGACACAGGATGGCTGCGGGGCAGCCCAGTGCCTGGCTCCATGTCTGAGAGCCCCAAGCAGGGTGTGGTTTTCCCTTTCGTCTTAGTCACGGAAATCCACCATCCCCGCTGCCCACTCTATCCAGTTGACCCCAGGCACCGCTCACTCTGACCCTCCTGTCTTGGGGGGCTTCTGCCTGCGATGGAGAGCTTGAGGAGTCTTCAAGCCTCTGGAGGGACAGATGGACAGATAAGGCAGCCGGGGGTGTGGGGGCTGGTGGGAACACAGAGAAGGAGGCCACAAAGGCATCAGGCCCCAGCCCTGGAAACCCCATTCCAGAGAAACCTCAGATCTCATTTTGTCCAGTGCCATCACCAGTCTGGACAGAGACCTTGGCAAAGCCCCAGGCCCTGGTCGGGCGCTCTGCCTGCCAGCCCTGGGCCTGCCCTAGCCCACCCTGGAGAGGGCCCCTACCTTCCAGGTAAGACAGTGAGGTCTGGGTGAATGTCGGACACTTGGCCCAGAGCTCCCTGCTGACCCACTGCCCCCGATCTCACCCCAGACCCCCTCCTCCTGGCTGTGCCATTTCCTCTGCCACCCACCCCCCTGCCCACCCCTACTTCCTCCCACGAGGAACCTGCAGGTTCACAGGGGAGAACGGAGCACCGGATGCAACGGCCTGGAAAGCAGCAGGCAGGAGAGCAGGGGAGAGGATGCGAGCTCCTGGGCAAGGGTGGGAGCAGGAAGCCCTCCAGAGGTGGACTTGGGAAGCCGGGCAGGAGAGCTGTGATGAGCGGCTGCTTCCATTCTCCAAGTGCCCAACGGCATGCTGACCTCCCCGCCTTAGAGGAGCAACAGGGATAAACTGAGGCTTGGAGGGGAGGGCTGGCCCTGGAACACGTAGCTCGTTTCTGAGTGGACTGAAACCAGGTCTGACCTGAAAACCCAGAAATTATAGATTCATCTCATCCAGCCTAGAGGGGACTGGTCCACTCCCCCGCTTCCCTCAGCCTCCACCAGGGGACATTCCAAAGAAGGTCACCTCCTCTCCTTTGCACTGAGGACTCGGATCACCCTTCTCACCTTCCTTGAGGGTTTCCCTCCAAGATGAAGGAGCGTAGAGCGAGCTTGCTTGCTTTCTCTTCTGGGTCCTTCCATGTAAATGGCTTGGAAGGCTGCTGGCAGCCTTGTAACAAGAGCTTTCTTAAGAGTTAGCCATTTTTTGTTGTCGAGGGGAGACGGTGGACACATTTGGGATCTTAGTTCCCTGACCAGGGATCAAACCCATGCTCCCTGCTGTGAAATCATGGAGTCCTAACCATTGAGGGAAGTCCCTGAGAGATAGCTTTAGGGTTGGAACAAGCCTCCTCTCTGTGTGTCATCTGTGGGGCCAGCCTCAGAGAGCCGGGTTCTGGCTTGAGTCCTTCTGTGGGGACAGAGGCAAGGAAGGACAGCCACCTCCCACCTCGGGGGCAGTGGGGAGGAAGCTTAGTCACCTCGCCACCCTTCTCCACGGGAGGGGCACCTCCTCGGCTCCCCCAGCCCCCGGCTTGGGCATCCAGCCCCCTGGGCCCCGTTCCCCTGGGCGGAGGTGGGGACGTCACCTTCACGTCTGCCCTCTCTCTGCCCCTTCCCACCCTCCCGGCCTGGGCATCCAGCTCCTTGGGCCCCGTCCCCCTGGGCCCCATCCCCCTGGGCGGAGGTGGGGACGTCACCTTCACGTCTGCCCCCTCTCTGCCCCTTCCCACCCCCCCGGCCTGGGCATCCAGCCCCCTGGGCCCCGTCCCCCTGGGTGGAGGTGGGGACATCACCTTCACGTCTGCCCCCTCTCTGCCGCTTCCCACCCTCCCGGCCTGGGCATCCAGCCCCCTGGGCCCCGTTCCCCTGGGCGGAGGTGGGGACGTCACCTTCACGTCTGCCCCCTCTCTGCCGCTTCCCACCCCCCCGGCCTGGGCATCCAGCCCCCTGGGCCCCGTCCCCCTGGGCCCCAGCCCCCTGGGCCCCGTCCCCCTGGGCCCCGTCCCCCTGGGCAGAGGTGGGGACGTCACCTTCACGTCTGCCCCCTCTCTGCCCCTTCCCACCCCCCAGGCCTGCATTCGTTCCTGCTTCCAGGAGCACATGATTCAGGAATGTGGTTGTGGCCACTACCTGTACCCGCTGCCCGACAAGAGGAAATACTGCAACAACCAGGAGTTCCCAGACTGGGGTGAGCGGGGAGCCCCCCGGGGACTGGCCCCCCAGCCCACTGGGCCTCTGCCCACAAAAGGCTGTGACTGCAAGTGGGGCTGGGGGGCTCCATGAGTCCTCACCGTCCACGGCCCCTCTCGCCCTGGTTCTCCCCACGCGCAGCTCCCCGATGCCTTCAAGTGTAGGCGTGAAACATGTACATTCGGGAGAGAGTTTGTCCTTGAGACCTGAAGTCACCAGAAGGGGAGCCCCTACTGGCTCACACAGGGCCAGTGTCATCCAAACACCAATGGATGTTGTCAGTGGCAGAGGGAGTCCTACCACCTCTTAAAACTAACAACATGTATGGACAGGAGGGGAGAACTTTATCCCTTCCAATACCCATCCCTCCGCACGTGACCCGCTGGCCCTAGCCCACCCCCGCCAGGCTCAAGGGTGACAGGTGGAGGGAAAGCTGCTCTGATCCTCCTGGGCTGGGGCTGGGGCGCTGGGGAGGGGGTCCCTCTGGCCAGGCTGGGGCCAAATGGCTGGAGAGGGGGCACCTAGGGTGGGTGATTTTCTGTGACAAGGGGAGTTTGGATCGAGACAACGCTCCCCACTCAACTTAACCACAGGCCTTGGGTGGCTCAGGGCCAGGAGATCAGAGGGTGGCCAGGGGCTCAAAGCAGAAAACCTGGCTCAAAATCTCTCCCCCACCCCTCCCACCCAGCCCATTGCTACTCGGCCCTGCGCATCAGCATGGCACAGAGGGAGACCTGCATCTACGCCTGTAAGGAGTCCTGCAAGTGAGTCCACCGAGACGGGATGGGCGGGGGCGGGTGTGGGGGGCGCAGCGGGCGGGCACAGTGACGATGGGCTGCCGTCTGTCTTCCAGTGACACTCAGTACAAGATGACCATCTCCATGGCCGTCTGGCCTTCCGAGGCCTCCGAGGTGAGTCAGGGGGGCGGCCAAGCTCCTGGCCGCCCGGCTTCGGATGGGAGGCAGATGTGGCCGGCGGTCTGCAGGCTGTTGGGAACCTCTCCTCCACTCCCGCCCCGCCTCCTTCCACCCGTGTCCCCCAAGGACTGTGCGGAGGACACGGCAGTGAATGGGACAGACCGTCCTTTGCGCAGGTCTGGGGAGGACCTGGGCGGAGGGAACAGCAAGTGCAAGGGCCTGCGGTGGGAAAGAACTGAAGCAGGGAGGCCGGGCCTATGGGGAAGAGCCTGGAGACCCAGTGCCTTTCCCCTTTCTCCCTGTGTGCACACACAGTCCCCAGGGCTGTGGTCTGCCTCCCACGGGTAGCAGGGCCCATGCCTGGGAGGGGATGCTGCAGGCACCGTTGTTCTCAGCTGCCTTTTTGGGTTCCAGGACTGGATTTTCCACGTCTTGTCTCAGGAGCGGGACCAAAGCAGCAATATCACCTTGAGCAGGTGAGCTCAGAGTCTGGACTGGCCAGGGAGGGCAGGAAAGAGGAGAAACCAGAGCCTTGCGGGAGGGGCTTGGACACAGGGCAGCTGCTCAGACACCTTCTCACACTGGTCAGATCCAGAAACAAGCCTGGAGCAGGAAGTACTGGGAGTGAGAGAGAGGCCAGCCAGGGGGGCTCAGAGCCTACCATTTCCTAAAGGACAACCTGTTCATTTCCATCCATCCCTCTGGTCCTTTCATCCTTGAACCTGTCCACCCATATGTCCATCATCCATCCTTCCAATCGTCTCCCCATCCATCTATCCACTCGCATCCATCCATCCGTTTACCCTCCATCATCCATCCTTCCATTCTTCCACTCATCGATCCACCCACCCAACCTCCATCCATTCATGCATCTTTCCATCCATTCAACACAACCAGGCATGGAGCACAAGAAAGACAGGAACTTTCATTCTATCCAGAACTTCGAGTCTAGAGGACAGAAATACATGAACAGGGCTTTGGTGGTGGGAGTCTGCACAGTACCCTTTCTCAGGGAGCCCAGCCGAGAAGGAGGCCCCTTCTTCCTGAGAGATAAGGGAGATCTGTATAGGGAGGTGACCCTTGAGCTAATCCCCTAAGGAGGAGTAGTAACTGTTTAGACAAATAGGAAGAGGCGCTGATGTCCCGGCAGAAGGCTGGAGGTATGAGAGAGAATAACCTTTCTGAGGACCATCAGGTGTAAGGGGAAAGCCCTCTTGGCCACACTTCCCTGCCCCGAGTCCCCTGACAGCGGGCCAAGGCCTAGGACTCTATGTCAAGTCTACTGTACTGGGAGTGGGTGAGGGGAGCCCCAAGCTGATCCTTAGCACTGTCTTGGCCCCCAGGTCCTTTGGAGAACTGGTTCAGAAAGGGGTGCCTGGAATGGGTGCTGGGAAGAGATGCCTTTTGTGGCCCCAAGGCCTAGCGTGGCCCTTCCTGGTTCTTGTTTGGACTCTCCACTCCTGGGAGTGGGCACATGGGAAGCTTGGGCCAGAGGAGGGTGCCTTTCCTGTGTGTGTGTGTGTGTGTGTGTGTGCTGGGGAGAGGGCACCAGTTCCCTTTGCTGCCTCCTGCAGGAAGGGGATTGTCAAGCTCCATATCTACTTCCAAGAATTCAACTATCGCACCATTGAAGAGTCCGCAGCCAACAACGTGAGTCTGGGGGACTCCTGACACCTCAGCCCTGCCTTCGGCCCCTCCACCCTGCAGCCTGAGGGTGGGGAGGATCCAGAGCCCAGCGGAGGAATTAGGAAGGTCCCTTGTTGTTTGCATCACCAACTCAATGGTCTGGGTGGACTCCGGGAGTTGGTGATAGACAGGGAGGCCTGGCGTGCTGTGGTTCATGGGGTCGCGAAGAGTTGGACACAACTGAGCAACTGAACTGAACTGAACTCGTTGTTTATGGGTTTCCCTGGTGGCTCAGATGGTAAAGCGTCTGCCTGCAATGCGAGAGACCTGGGTTTGATCCCTGGGTCTGGAAGATCCCCTGGAGAGGGAACTGGCAACCCACTCCAGGATTCTTGCTTGGAAAATCCCATGGACAGAGGAGCCTGGCAAGCTACGGTCAATGGGGTCACAAAGAGTCGGGCATGACTGAGAGATTAACACTTGCTTACTTGTTTAGTTGCTCAGTCGTGTTCAACTTTTTTGCAACCCGGTGGACTGGGACACAATACTGGCAGGCGGATTCTTTACTGCTGAGCCACCAGGGAAGCAGGAAGGTCCCATAGGCACTCCCCGATTACTTCCCTGGGCTGAGATGATCACCTCTTCTCCCCTTCCGGCCACCAACTCACCCCACAGGAAGCCGGAGGTTGGGCTTGAGGCAGAGATCTGTGGCCAGGCCCTCACCTCCTGCTCCCTGCAGATCGTCTGGCTGCTCTCGAACCTGGGCGGACAGTTCGGCTTCTGGATGGGGGGCTCGGTGCTCTGCCTCATCGAGTTCGGGGAGATCATCATCGACTTCGTGTGGATCACCATCATCAAGCTGGTGGCCCTCGCCAAGAGTGTGCGGCAGAAGCGGGCCCAGGCTCGCTACGACGGCCCACCGCCCACTGTGGCCGAGCTGGTGGAGGCCCACACCAACTTTGGCTTCCAGCTAGACTCAGCCATGCCCGGCCCTGACGCGGGGGCCTACCGCCGTGAGCAGAACCCGCCCATCCCGGGCACACCACCCCCCAACTATGATTCCCTGCGCCTGCAGCCGCTGGACGTCATTGAGTCTGACAGCGAGGGGGATGCCATCTAGAGCCTGCCCTGCCCCTCCTGGCAGGCCAAGAATTCGGACCTGAGCAGCTGAGACATCGCCCAAGGCCAGGGTCCAGGTCCCTCTACAGAGAGGCTGGCAGCTCTTGGCCAGCCCCAGGCTGAGGGCTCCAAGGGGTCACGGTGCTGGTATGGATATGGGAACTGTGTTCCTGCCCACACCCCCAACCTGACCTGACCCTTGGCCTGGGATCCGAGACCCAAAGCACCGTCCCCTGGAGCCAGGCTACTTCTCTCCCAGCGCCAGTCACCATCTGCCCCAAAGTTGAAGGCAGGTGGGCACACTGTGCCCTCTGACCCCAGAAGGAGCCTTCTTTTCCTTCCTGCCTCGGCTGACCTAGTGAATGGGTTGAGTGAGGGCAGAGTTGCTGGAGAGCAGGCATCAGGGTCTTGCCAGGTGGCACATGTTTTGTTCTGGAAAATAAAAGTGGAAAACATAGAGTCTAGTTTTCTTCTTAGTCTGGCTGAGCATCCAGAGCGCCCTGATCCATCTCTGGGGGGCAGAAGGGCATCAGTGCTGACTTGAGAGCACAGACATGGCCAAGGAGAGGCCCAAGCTGGTGATTAAGTTTCCTTCAAGTTGTTCCTGAAAGACAATTTGACCCTGAAAGACAAGTTGTCCCTGAAAGCCACAACAGTAGCTTTAAGTGGCTTTATGCCTTTTTCAACGTTGTCCAACTTATTTCTTTGGGTTTCCAGAACCAAGAGAGCAAGGGAAGGAGGTAAGGTGGGATAAATCTTAAAACTGGCTTAAGCACAAGCGTCTCCAGCAGCTCAAATGATGTCTGTTCTCTCTGCCTTCCCAGGCAGGCTCACCTTACATTATAGCAGCAAAGGGCCATTTGCAACTGCAAACTCTCATCTCCAGCTTAGCAAACCCAGCTAGGAGAGAGCCTCTCTTTCCCAATTGTCTCAGCAAGCTCCCAGGCTGACTCTCATTGGTCACTGAGTCACATGCCTGCCTCTGAACCAATCAGTGTGCCCCGTTGGTAGGCTGCCGGAATTGATCAGACCCTGCCCATACCTAAGGCCCCTTGGCCCCTCCGCAGAATCACATGGTCTGAGGGTGATGGGGACATGCTTCCTAGGGGCTCCAGAGAAAATAAGTAAAATTGGAACTTTTTAAAAAAAATATTTACTTACTTTTGGCTGCCTGGGTCTTTGCTGTGCACACAGGCTTGCTCTAGTTTGGGCAAGCAGGGGCTACTCCTCATTATGGTGCATGGGCTTCCCATTGCAGTGGCTTCTCTTGCTGTGGAGCATGGGCTCTAGGGCAAGCAGGCTTCAGCAGTTGCAGCTCGAGGGCTCCAGAGCACAGGCAGTGTAGTTGTGGTGCACTAGCTTAGCTACCCTGTGGTGTGTGGGATCTTCCCGGACCAGGGATCACACTGGTGTCCCTGCATTACAAGCAGATTCTTAAACAATGAACCACCAGAGAAGCCCAAAACTGGAAATTTAGATAGGGAAATTAACTTTTTAGTAGACATCCATGTAATATTGAGGGCATATTGTACTAATATAATCAAGAAAACAACCCAGTCAATCTTAAAGGAAGTCAACCCTGAATACTTATTGGAAGGACTGATGCTGAATCTCCAATATCTTGGCCTCCTGATGCAAACAGACGACTCATTGGAAAACACTCTGATTCTGGGAAAGATTGCAGGCAAAAGGAGAAGAGGGTGGCAGAGGATGAGATGGTTGGATAGCATCACCAATTCGTTGGACATGAACTTGAGCAAACTCTGGGAGATATGGACAGGGAGGCCTGGCATGCTGCAATCCAGGGGGTTGCAAAAAGTCGGACATGCCTTAGCAGCTGAGCAACAACATTATACTAATAAATCATTGTTTTTCTGAAATTCAAATTTAACTGAGCTTCCTGTGTTTTTCATTGCTAAAGATGGCAACCCATAGCCTGGTGCGCTACAGCCCATTGGATCGCAAAAGAGTCAGACATGACTTAGCGACTAAACAACAACATGGCAATACTATCGGCCTCCCAGAGAGGAAACAGGAGGCATTATCAACGAATGGGATCTGGCAGCTGCAGACAGTTGACCACTGCAGGGCCCTGCTGTCACCTGCCAGCCCTAGTGGTGAATGAGTGCTGGCTTCAGAGTCTGGGACCAGGGCGTCCCCGCCCTGCTGGCCTAGAACACCTGAGTCCTTGGCCTGAAAGGCAAGCTGTGCTCCCTTTCGGTGCCCATTCAATGGCACCTGTAGACGAGGGCCGCACCACTCCAGCCAAAGGCAGCATTGCTAAGGACTGAGAGGGGCGAGTCTGGGGGAAGCCAGGTTTCCCAGCTCAGAGCCAGACCGAGTCTGCAGGCTGGAGTCAACAATTCTTGGTAATTATCACACTTACTACCATGACTAGGGCTGTTATTATTAGCAGTGGTAGTTGTCACCACACTCACTATTATTTGTTGTTGTCTTTAAACAATGACTGTATTGTATCAAACACTTACCGCATGCCAGGCACCAGGCCAAGTGTATACTTTGTAAGTCTTTATTTCATTGAATTCTCATAACCACTGAGAAATATGATCATCCCATTTTACAAGTAAATAAATTGAGGCTTGGGGAGGTAAGGTACTAGACTAGATTGCTGTTACCGTAAGTGACAAGGGCAAGACTCCAGCCTCATCCTCTTGCTGCCATAAGAAGACCAGTGATCATTAGAATAGCAGTTCCTCAGAGGAGCCCAGGACTTTCATATTTATTATCTCATCTGAGGCTATGGGGCAAAGCAATGATTATTATCTAACTCTTTTTACCAGTCTTTTGGTCACAAGTTAACTTGAATTTGAGTTAAAAAGGGAATTCATTGGTTCTTTAATTAAAGTCCAGGGATTGCAGGCAAGGCTGTATCCAGGGGTTCAGCTCAATCTAGTGATTTCTCCAGCTGCTGGCTTTATTATCTTCTATGTTGACATCTGTCTTACATACTTTCTCTCCATGAGCTTTTCTTTCCCTTTTAGTCCCAGAATCCATTCCCTCAGCTCAGCAACACAATAGGAAGAAAACTTCCTAGCAAAAATTTTGAGAATGAGGCTCATTTGGATCAGCCTGGGCCACATGCTAATCCTGAACCAATCACTGCGACTGAGGATGGGAGATGCTGCCCAGCCTGCCCAGGGGGGTGGGGTCTATGGCAGATAGCCCCTTACAGACTCCGGTGAAAGGTTTTGCTCAGAGACACGGAAGCAGGAGTGGGAGGAGCTTCCAGCCCCCAGGGCTGCTTATAGACAGGATAAAAGGACCAGGCTGATGTGGGCCTTAAAGATGGATGATGGTCCCACCTCTGAGAGCAGGTCTGAGCCAGGCAGATGGTCATTACTCTCCCCTCCGGATCTAGAGGGGAGAAGGGGTATCCTATTCTACCCTGGGGACTTATCAGAGCCTGAAAAACTAGCAGTTCCAAAATTGCCCAGGAACGGCGCTCTGTCATTCCCACCACTCTCTCGAGCGGGAAGGTAAATTACAGGTGCTGAGGACTATGAAGGTAACATCTACGATACACCTTCCATCTGCTGTTAAGTGTTAGTCCCTCAGTCGTGTCTCTTTGGGACCCCATGGACTGCAGCCCACCAGGCTCCTCTGTCCATGAAACTCTTTAGGCAAGAATTCTGGAGTGGGTTGCCATTCCCTTCTCCAGAGGATCTTCCCCACCTAGGCATCCAACCCCAGTCTCCCACATTGCAGGCAGATTCTTCACTTCTGAGCCACAGGGAAGCTCTTCATCTCATCTCATCTCAAGCACCCTTCAAATAACCCTATGAGTTAGGTACCATGATGACTCTTGTTTTCCAGATTTGGAAACAAGGCTCAGAGAGGTGAATGACTTTCCCAGGGTCACACAGCTGGACGGTAGCAAAGCTGGAATCAAGCCTGAGCCTGTCTTAGTGGCACTCCCTGACACTGGCAGAGGTCAGTGCAAAGAGGTTTCCACTTCAAAGCAGCACTTTCCACCTTCCAGGTCTCCAGCTCCCATTTTGAGGGAGGAGCCAAGCTTGATCCCCGCCACGGATGGCTGATCCACCACGTGAGAAACCAAAATATTTTTCTTGGTGCAAGTTTGCAGCTAATGCTCTTTCAGGGCCAGCCAAACTGTTTCCAAAGGTATGGGGACAGAAGGTGTGTGAATTCCCTGGGAGACAGAACCAGAGGGAGACACGGCCCTCGCAGCCCGGTGGGGCTGTTTCAGAGGCTGAGGTCACAGTGGTGCCCCTCCCAGGGGGCTGGCACAGGCAGGCTGACCTGGGTGGGATTAGGTGGAGCCAATGCCTCTGGGCTCCCAACCCTGCACATGGCCACTGAGTGACTCTCGGCAAGCCCCTTAGATCTCTCCAAGCCTCAGTTCCTTTGTTTGTGAAATATTCCCAGGCTCCATGTTCCAGGAATGTGAGGCAATGGGTAGGAGACAAGGAAAGCCCACCCAGGCTTAGAACATGGTGCAGTTCAATTCAAAAGGAGCCTGTGAGGGACTCGGCTGCCTGCCCTTATCCCAATTTTCAGGCGGCAAGAAATCCTGCATGGTCTAAGTCAGGGTTTCTCTACCAGAGGTGGTTTTGCCTCCTGGACCATGTCTGGAGACTCTGTTGGTTGTCACAACTCGGGGATCCAGTGGGTGGAGGCCAGTGATGCTACCCAACATCCCACAGTGCACAGGACACCCCACGACAGAGCTGTCCAGCCTGGCGGACGTCAGTCCTGCTCCTGTGCTCCCAGCCTCGCTTGCAGCTGGGGAGACGGCTGGCGAGCCAACATGGCCATGAGGCCTCGGAGGAAGTCACGGGTGGGGCTCTGGGAAGGCCTTTGCCTCCCCAGTGGAAGGGATGGAACTGCTGCTCGGCCACCCCCTCTCTGGCTGCTTCCTCTCTGGATGTGCATGCTGTACCTAGTTGCGGGAGGATGAGGCACCAAGCCCATAGGGGAACGTCAAGATCACAGAGAGGCTGGCTGGTCCTGACTCGGCCCAGCCACTAAATCAGTGCCCACAGCCACTACCATTTGACTCTCTGTTACTAGCAAAAATCAATTCTTATTTAAGTCACTCAAATTACATTATTCTGTTACTTATAGCCAACTAAAATCTTAACAGATACGGAAACTATTGACAAAAAAAAAGAAAAAAAACAACAACACCTGATAGAGGGCTTCCTGTGGCTCAGCAGGAATATGTCTTCTAGTGCAGAAGACTGGAGTCTAATCCCTGGGCCAGGAAGTTCCCACACGCCACATGGCAACTAAGCCTGCGAGCCACAACTACGGAGCCTGTGCTCGAAAACCCAGCAACCACCACTACTGAACCTACGTGCAGCAGCTACTAAAGCCCCGTGCTCTAGAGCCTGTGCTCTGCAGAGAGAAGCCACTGCAGTGAGAAGCCCGAGCACCACAGCAAAGAGTAAGCCCTGCTTGCTGCAACTGGAGAAAAGGCTGCGTGCAGCAACGGGGCTTTTCAGTCAAAAGTTAATTCAAAGAAAAAGAAAAAAACCTGACAGAATCTGCATCGCCTGGCGGGTTTTTTAAAAAAGGGAAAGTCAAAGTCCTTACCATGGCTTGCAGGACCTGCTATGATCTGCACCTCTTTCCTCCCTGACCTTGTCTCCGGCTTCCCACTTCCACTGCTGACCATGGACATGCCCAGGGCCTGGTCTGCCTTTGCCCTCAGCCTGAGCACTCCTCAGAGCTCGTCACTATGCACAACCCTCATCCTTTAGGTCCTGAGGTTGCCCGCCCAGCTTTTCCCAGGCCACTGCCCCTTACGCCCTCTGGGCCCCCAGCACTAACATCCTAGATGATCTGAGTCAGAAAGGAAAGTAAAAGTGTTAGTTGCCCAATTGTGTCCAACTCTGCGACCCCATGGACTGTAGCCCACCAGGCTCTTCTGTCCATAGAATTCCCCAGGTAAGAATACAGGAGTGGATTGCCATGCTGCTCTCCAGAGAATGTTCCCAACCCAGGGATCAAACCTGGGTCTCCCACATTGCAGGCAGATTCTTTACCACTGAGCCTCCAAGGAAGCCAGACCTTAGTCAGTTTACCTGCCAATTCTCTCTCCCTCCCTGCTTTGGGCTCCTTCCCGGCCGAATCCCCAGTGTGGACAGCACAGCACGTGGGGAGCACCCAAATATTCACTGAGTAAAAATGGAAAGAAAATGTCCTTCTTTCATTTCATGGTATTTATTAATTGCACTTTCAAGATGGAATCATTTTTAAAAATTATCTGAAAATTCCTAATAAATAATTTACCTCTAATTTACAGGCTTCTTTTTGATTATACAGATGAACCAAGTCCTTTCAAAACAAGTTCTGGCCAATCCCAGGTGGATTTTTAGAGCAAGACCATTCTGGAGAGTTCTGTGGCCCCGACACTCCTGTCAGCAGGGGCATGGGGGTCAGTAGTCCACACTCCGCATGGTGGCCACTGTGGTGGCAAGGCGACGGGGCAGGCCTTTGCTGACCTGTCTGTAGTCCTCGGGCTTGGCCTTCAAGAGCATCACGATATTCTGGAGGGTGCGGGACGGCTGCAGGCCCAGGGCGTCCATCACGTTGATCAGGTAGTCTGTGGGGTGGGAGCAGACGGACACAGACCAACAGACTCAGCACCAAGTGGATGAGCCCCAAGGGCCTCCCAGTAGTAAGAAACAAGACGCACCCCCAAGCTCCCTGATGCTGGCTGCCAGGTCTGCTCTCAGCCTGCCGGCCTTCACTGAGGGCGTTTTACAGGACGGTCAAATATGACTGTGAGCTCGGCCCAGGCCCAGGTCTGCTGCTGCTGCTGCTAAGTCACTTCAGTCCTGTCCAACTCTGTGCAACCCCATAGACGGCAGCCCACCAGGCTCCCCCGTCCCTGGGATTCTCCAGGCAAGAATACTAGAGTGGGTTGCCATTTCCTTCTCCATTCTAAATAAATGAAGGAGTTGCCAACATCGCCACCACACACTCATCTCTGCAGCCCCATCAGCCGACCTCAGCTGAAGCTCTATACTGAGAACTCCTGGGTTCCCAGCCCTGCTCCCCAGTGGCCCCCACTGACCACATAGAAAATCCAAGGGTCAGGAGACAGAGAGTTTATCTAAGCAGCTCCCAAAGACCCCCCAGCAGAGCCCCTACAGGGGGGATGCAGATGGTGCTGGGGGCAATCCCTGGTGTAATGTGGTTCCCCAACTTCCAGATATAACCGCTTGGGGGACAAGTGAGGACAGATTCCTGAGCCTACCCCCAGGCCCAGTCGATGAGAGTCTCCAAGAGAGGGGTGTGAGGGGCCTGTCCTGAAAAGGAGCACCCCCCATCCTAGCTGGCAGGCGAGCTCAGGCAGCACAGGCAGAGTGGAGGAGAAAACGGGGTTTCCAAGGTTGGGGTGACCTCAGTGACTCCTTTGACCTCTCGTGTCTCTACTTCCACCTGTGGAGGCAGTCAGCACCCTAGGTAGCATAGCTCAGGGGGTGAAGAGGGACAAGGACCGTGAACACGTCCCATGTGATGCAGGTGGTCAATGGCTGGGTGTTCTTTCCCTTCGTCCTTCCTGGGCAGCGCGGCCAGCCCTCTCCATCTCCTCCCTCTCTTCCTGCTCCCAGGGGCTGGGAGACACATCACCTAGCAAGTTCCTCCCTACTTTCTGATCACTGCCTGCATCAATCTCTCCTCCCCGACTAGGCTGGAGCTCCAGCGTGGCTCTGTCTCCCCTGCGTCTTCTTTCTGAGACCCGGCTCAGCGCACAGCCTGTAGTTGGTGCCTGCTCTGTCCTGGATGCCTGACCCCACGTCCCCCTCAGACAAGCCACTTCCCAGGAAGGGCACCACCAACCTGTCAGGCACCTGCCTCCGGCCCATGTGCACCCATAAAACTGTGGGCTCCCCTCGACTGCAGGCCAGGACCTGCAAAGTGGCAGCCCACAATCTACCACTTCTGTCCAGACAGCAAGAGTGCTTTTGTTTCAGTGTTTGTGTCTTTAAGGTGTCCGTGCGCTGCCACAGACCTCACCGCTCCCTACTGTGTTACCACCGGGCAGCTTCCTGGGCCCTAAGCCCACACTCACTCCCTCCTGGTGGAAGCTCAGTGAGCACAGGAACTGTCCAGACCACTCTGGTTCTATCCTATCTCCTAGCACGATGGCTGCTAGGCAACAGATGCTCAGTCACTGCTGAGCGAGTGAAGAGGTGGATCTGGATGGGAGCTGAACAGCGGGGGCAGACGACATGTGGACAAGTGAACTCTAGGGGCCGCCCCCAAATCTCACTTGCTAGTTCTGCCGGTTCTCCTCTCAGTGCTCCCGCCTGTACTAACAGGGACCACTGATGAACACGGGAGCCTCTTCATCTCTCCTCTGAACACGTGCCCTGTGAGATAATGACAGCTGGCCACTGCTCTGTAACTGCTGAGAGCTGACCATGAATGAGCATAGCGAGGGGAGTCATGCAGCTGAGTTCGAGGCCTGGCTCCATCGCTCACTGCCCCATGACCTGGGGGAAAGCATCTCACTTCTATTTCTGCTTTGGCAAAACCAGAGGCTGGCTTGCCCCTGTGCTCACTTGGGTCAAAGCCCTGGCTGGGTCCCCAGGCTGCTACTCTTCAAGGCTCACATCACCCCCTCCCCTGACCATTCCAAGAGCTGCCTCCACCAAAAGAGCCGTCAAGTCAATAGAATGATACCAAGAAGGTGGGGAGATGCTCTGACCGCCTGCCTGCAGCACCCCAACCTCAGAGCACCTCCCACTGGGTGGCATCACCTCCAGGAACGTGTGCCAGCAGGAGGAGATGGGTACACGCCCCTTGACCTGGGAATCAGGCAGGTACTCGGGTGGAGACGGTGGGGTGACCCTGGTGGGGTGGCCTTGTGACACAAGTGCTCTGTGCCCCCGTTTTCTTATCAGAGCGCTGAAGGCAGGAGCGCCGACCTCACAGGGGAGTTTTGAAGATTGCGTAAGACAATGGGAGCGAGAGCTTGGCTCAGGACCTGCATGCCTGCCTGTAGTGAGCACTTAATCACTGTCGGTTTGGATGATGATTATATGGATGAGCAGAAGGCAAGGCAGGGCAGGGCAGCATCACACCAGTCTGCCTCACCCATCTCACCCTGTCTCGCCAAGGCGCCCCTGAACGGCTCTCGGCCCTGGCAGCTATGAGAATCCCCGGGGACATCTGGCAAACTACTGGTGCCCAGGCTTCCACCCAGACTTGTCATGTCAGAACCTCTGGGGGCGGGGACTGGAGAATCCACATTTTTAACAAAGCTTCCTAGACCAACCCCGAGCTGAAGCTGAGAGGAGACCTGGGACAACCTTCTTGGAGAGCTGGCCCTCCCCCATCCACTGCAGGGACCCACCGATGTCAGTGGCCAACTGCTTGGTGGAGTGTGGGGTGAGCTCGGGAATCTGCAGGATGGCGTCACAGTAGGTCTGCATCGTGGCTCTGGCGATGGAGCCCAGCCAGTTGTCGGCCATGTTGTCCAGCTCCGGCAGCTCATCCCCTGGAGAGGGAAAGACGGTCGTCACCAAAGAAACAGAGCCTGGTCAGGAAAAACTGCCCACTGACAGCTTGCACAGGTTTCCTTGGTAGCTCAGACAGTAAAAAATCCGCAGGCAATGCAGGATATCCAGGTTTGATCCCGGGGTCGGGAAGATCCCCTGGGGAAGGAAATGGTAACCCACTCTAGTATTCCTGCCTGGAGATTCCCATGGACAGAGGAGCCTGATGGGTGGCAGTCCATGGGGTTGCAAACAGTCAGACATGACTGAGTGACTAACACGTTCACTTTCACCAGCTTGTACAGGGCTGTCCTGAGTGACCAGGGCCATGATAGGTGCTGCACGTATACACAAAGCTACAGTCTCGGTGGGCAACACAGGAAACAGAAGACAGTTACATCTTAGATCAACTGGTATTGACTTAGTCTAAGGAGGATTCAGAAGAGAGAGCAGTCAGGTGAGGTGGAACAACCTTAGCGGTCTCAAAGTCTGGGGGCCGATGCAGCCACACAGGCCAGGAGGAGTTCTGCACCTCCCCATCAGATGGCCCGCCCAGAGACTGACTAGCAGACCAGGAGCTGACTGCCCTGTCTGTAACCCAGGTCAGAGGGAGTGGGGGAGCCTCCTAGGGCCCAGCACTCACACCTGGGCAGCACTTGCCTCCTCTGCCCAGAATCATGACCCCACGGCAGCTCCAGCTGCCTCCAAAGATCTCCCAATTCCCTGTGGCCAAAGCAGGTACCTCCACCAGGGAAGAGGACCGTGACATGGGGAGCCTGCAACCTTCTTGCAGGTGTCTGCTCCAGCCCACTGGGCAGGACCCTTGCACACATCACTTCATAGTTCCTGAAGTTCAATTTCCTCACGGGAACGATTTTTAAATCTCCCTCCTACTTATCATGTATCTAAGCCTCTAGCCCGTCAGGCTCCTCTGTCCGTGGAAATCTCCAGGCCAGAATACGGGAGTGGATAGCCATTCCCTTCTTCAGGGGATCTTCCTGCCCCAGGGATCGAACCCAGGTTGCCCGCATTTACCGTCTGAGCCACCAGGAAAGCCCGTATCTAAGCCAAAAAGTTCCTATTGGCTGTTTAACCATCTGCTTCATAAAACTTTCACTGTTAAAATGCTGGAAAAGAATATGAAGAAGAATTTATATACATGTGTAACTGAATTAGTTTGCTGTAAATGAGAAGCTAACACAACACTGTAAATCAACTGTACCTCAATAAAATCTTTAAAAAAGAAAAAATAGGAGGACTGGAATGCTAGTTCATTGGGTAATTCTTCCCAATTTTTTGTATGCTTGAAAATTTTCATAATAACATATTGAATGAAAAACTAAAAACAAAAAATTACCCAGGTCGGCTTCGTTTTTTTTGTTATGGTTTCAACCATTATTACAATGTTATTTTATGGCTGGAAGGTTTTTTTTTTTCCTTCTTAATAATGTTCAACCCAGAGCCTAGCACATGGTAAACAATTAATAAACATTTAAGTGAGTGAATGGAAACCAACCACATACTCACTACATCTCTATATCTGTATCTGCTGCTGCTAAGGTGCTTCAGCTGTGTCCGACTCTGTGCGACCCCAGAGACGGCAGCCCACCAGGCTCCCCCGTCCCTGGGATTCTCCAGGCAAGAACACTGGACTGGGCTGCCATTTCCTTCTCCAATGCATGAAAGTGAAAAGTGAAAGGGAAGTCGGCTCAGTCATGTCCGACTCTTTGCGACCCCATGGACTGCAGCCCACCAGGCTCCTCCGTCCATGGGATTTTCCAGGCAGGAGTACTGGAGTGGGGTGCCATCGCCTTCTCCATATGTATCTGCAGTGAAACAATAAGCTATTATGCTCTTCCTGATGTAAGGCAACAGACGGTAAATACAGCACTACATTCTCTTGCCAAAGAATGTGAACCTGAATTTAATCCTTATCAGTAAAAGATACAAACTGAAGTATTTCTAAATGAAATAACATGATGCCTGGGCTTTGATTTAAATCATCTAGCAAAAAATGCAAGCAGAATATATGAAACAAGAAGAAGCCATTCTTAAACCCATGGCATAAGTGTCTGGGGTTTCACTGTACTGGTCTCAAGACTTGGGTGTGTGTGTGGAAAATTCCATGAAACATAGTTAAAAAAAAATTTCTTTTTCAGGTTGTCCTTTTTTTGTTTTATATTGGGAGCATTTTAAAACAAAGCACTTATTTACTTTCGGTGGTGCTTTGTCTCTGCTGCTGCACGAGCTTTCTCCATTCGCAGGTAGCAGGGTCTACTCTCAAGGTGCGATGCTAGGACTTCTCACCGCAGTGGCCTCTCTTGTTGAGGAACACAGGCTCTAGGGCACACAGGCTTCAGCAGTCGCGGCGCACGGGCTCAGCTGCCCTGACGCATGTGGGATCTTCCCGGACCAGGAGTCAAACCAGCATCCTTTGCATTGCAAGGCAGATTCTTAACCACTAGACCACCAGGGAAGCCCCTAACATTTTTCTTTAAACTTAAAAAGCATATTAGTGGATTGCCCCGGTGGTCCAGTGGTTAAGACTCTGCCTGCCCATATAGGGGACACAGTCTGATCCCTGATCTGGGAAGATTCCACATGCCACAGGGCAACTAAGCCTGTGCGCGCTCTAGAGCCTGCGCTCTGCAAGAAGCCCCCTCAATGAGAAGCTAGAGCAATGCAGCCAGAGAGCAGCCCCTGCTCACTGCAACTAGAGAAAGCCCACAGGCAGCAACAAAGACGCTGTGCAGACAGAAATAAAAAAATTCTTTTAATTAAAAAATAAAAGGGGAAGGCAACAAGAGATCTTCCTCTTAAAAATAAAGTTTATTAGCCATTAGCATTAGATGAAAATAAAAATCACTTAGAGCCCTTGGATCAAGATGGTGACACACGAAGACCCTGAACTCACCTCTTCCCCCCGCCTCCCCCCCCGCCCCCGGAGAGGCAGAGAAACAGCCTCACCAAAACCCCCACACAGCAGGGAGGGATCTCATGGACAGAGGCCCTCCCTGAGGAGCAAAGGGTCTGTCTGTGCCCCACATCCGGCGCCCCAACCCTGGGACCTGCACCAGTCAGATGAGGTCCCCAAAACATCCAGCTCTGAAACCAGTGGGACCCGGGGGTGCTGTGGGGATCTGAGATACCCCTGTTGAGGAGCTTGAACACAGAGACTCATCCTGGAAACCAGAGCAAAGGCAGCAGTTTGAGAGGTGACCAGATTATACATGAAGGAAATTCAGCTGCTAGTCTTAAAGCTTCAGCCAGAGGCACGGGGAATATCCCAGGGTTATCCTGGGGCGGGAGAGGCACTGGAAAACGCCATTCTGCATTCTCCCCCTCCCTCGGGGCACAGAGGGGCATGCGAGACACGGCTTCCTGAAAGCTGAGGGTGTGGGCCCCCCCCATGCTCTCCTTCTGCACCACTAAAAGCAGGTATGCCCTGCCCCCCGCACTCTTTCCCAACCCTGGTTCCCCACAGGGAATGCCTCGCCTGACTCTGATGACCAGAGGGGCTGATGCTCCTGGGCCCTGCAGGACCATGGCAATCAGAAAGTCATTTTAACATTCTAACTTTTTTTTTTTTACTGTTTCAGTATAATTTTATTAGCAGTTATTACATCAAAATTCACATTTATAGGATTCAAAGGACTGTCTTAGAAAGTATATGTAATTAGAGTTTAACAGCAAGATAGAACATATTCTCATTATAGCACAGCCCTTAAAGAGTCAAGGATAACACGGAGAATTAAGTACATCTCTTGATAGACATAGAAATGAAGTCTGTATGCTAGTGTCACTTAAAAACAAAGTTCCATGGAAGTATATACTAAGTCTATGGATGTGAATTTCAGTGGCAAATATCACTGACTTCCAAACAACTGACACCAAAGGGATGCCCAATCAAACACAAGCACGGTGGCTTTCATTCAGCGTAGAGCAATGGTAACTCTATAGAGACCTTGACTCCTTCAGCCTTATGATAAGCTTTTATGCTGTGACACTAATACAAAACACATCAATTGTAAGGCGTAGACTCTGACGCATCATGACAAAAAACCTTTTTCTATCAGAAAACACTGAGTTTTTTCCTCAGAACATGCTGAACATTTTTCTATCAGAAAATGCTGTGGTATTCTGGGCAAGATACCACACCCAGGACACCACACGGGAGACTGTAACACAACCGGTCTGCAGGAGAAAAAGGCCCATTTAATTGTCCTGAAGCTTCAACCTGCGGCACTGGCCTTAGGTTTGCCACACACCTATGGGCTACAGAGGTGTCCTCTGGGAAAGCAGGCAGGGAGACATCACTCTTGCCCCTCCCCTTGGCTTCACCCCTGCTCACTGGTGCCTCCCAGAAGGAGCTTCCACACTCCTCTGAAGTCCCTATTCTTGCAGCTGTCGCCCACGAGACACCTCCAGACCAAATCTTCCAGTCTGGAGGGCAGCAGGGTCCATGACTGCAGCCCCTGCATACTTTAAAAGCTGTTACCTGCGGATCTGGCTTCCAATCAGCCTGAATCTGGGCACTCAATGTAACCACCCTCTTAGGAACAGACAGGTCTTGGCACATCCTGGGGCCCATCAAGAAACAAACCAGGCTTCCTGGACAATCACAAAGGTTTAAGACACAACTGAGAGCTAAGGTGAAGCTGAGTGATAAGGTTCATTTCCTACACAAAGCCATTCCTTCAAGCCTGGGAGAGGGGGCTCTTTCGCTTGTTACACAGAGGCCAACACAGACAGTCGAGCAAAATGCGGAAACAGACGAATAGTTTCCAAATGAAAGAAAGAGACTGAACCTGAGCAAAATGCCTTAGTGAAACAGACATAAGTCATCTACCTGAAAAAGAGTTCAAACTCATGGTTGTAAAGATGGTCACCCAGCTTGGGCAAAGAATGGATGAATGGTGAGAATATCAACAAAAAGAGAGAAAAATATAAAAAAGTATCAAACAGAAATAACAGAGCTCAAGAATATGAGCTGAAAAACACATCAGTTCAACAGCAGACTAGATGAATCAGAAGAATGAATCACTGACCCTGGAAGACAGAGAGAGGAACTCATGCAAACAGATCAGCAAAGAGAAAGAAGGATTTTAAAAAGTGAGGATAACTTAAGAGACTTATTGGACAACATTGAGCAGAATAACGTTTGCATTATAGGGGTCCCAGAAGGAGAAGAGAGAAACAAGCAGAAAATTTACTTGAAGAATTAATGGCTGAAAACTTCCCTAACCTGAGGAAGCAGAAATCAAGATCCAGGACACAGAGTTCCAAACAAGATGAACCCAAAGAGAACCACACCAACAGACTTTGTAAGTGAGATCTCAAAAGTCAAAGAGAATCTTAAATGCAATAGGGGGAGAAAACACAAAACCTTGCTATATGCAAGGAAACCCCATAAGATGATCAGCTAATTTTTTTTTTTTAATCAGCTGATATTTCAACAGAAACTCTTCAAGTCAGGGGGACTGGCATGTTATATTCAAAGTGCTGAAAGGAAAAACCTTCCAACCAAGAACAGTCTATCACTCAGGTTATCATTCAGAACTGAAAGAGAGATAGTTTTCAAGACAAGTAACAGTTAAAGGAGTTCATCACTACTAAATCAGCCTTGTAAGAAATATTAAAGGGTCTTGTTTAAGCTGAAAAGAAAAGGCACTAACTAATAACAAGAAAACATGAAAATAAAAATCTCTCTGGTAAAAGGTAAATATATGGTTAAGGCAGTATATGCTAGTATGAAAGTTAAAACACAAAAGAGGTAAAATTAACTAAAAAAATTAGTCAAGGGATACTCAAAAAGATATATGACATAAAAAATTTAATGTGATGGGAAAGGTAAAAATGTAGCGTTTTTCAATATGCATTCAAGTTTAAGTTTCTACCAATGCATTCAAGTTTAAGTTTCTACCAATTTAAAATATACTGAAGCATGTGTGTGTGAGACTATTATATGTGAACCTCATGGCAACCACAAAGCGAAAACCTACAGTAGATACACAAAAGATAATTAGAAAGGAACTGAAACATAATACTAAAGAAATTCATCAAACCACCATGGAAGAGAGTTTGGTTCATATTCTGCCCAATCTATATTCAATACTTTTACATGCAAACATGCATGCAGAAACAGACAAGGTGGGGTATTTTCAAAACAGAAATAATACTGTATGAATTATTTTGTATCTGCTTTTTTGTCTTAACAATAACACATCTTTTCTGTCTTAACAATATATAAAATCCGTATTTTTGAAGACCTTATCTCTAGGTACAAATAGTTCTACCTCTCATAAAGAAAATCAAAAAGAATTTTTCAACATTATGGATATGTCACAATATACTTATCTACTCACTGAGTAATAGACATTTGGGTTTTCTAATTTTGTCCAATGAACTGCCTCATATGCACCTCTGTGGGCACATAAACATGGAATCCTCTAGGATGGGCATGCAGAAGAAGAGCTGTTGGGTC
The DNA here is from genome assembly GCF_032405125.1 of Capricornis sumatraensis. Lineage (NCBI taxonomy): Eukaryota > Metazoa > Chordata > Mammalia > Artiodactyla > Bovidae > Capricornis > Capricornis sumatraensis. The sequence goes on along the minus strand of NC_091071.1, from coordinate 21,021,489 downwards.
AAAAAGGATGGGTGTCCTTTAGCTGTTGATGGAAATCACCCTCCAGACAACCTTTATCAATTTATACTCCTAGGGTCTCATCTTTGGTTTTCTTCTTGTACAAGTCATGAGATAGATCATACATGTGGTAGAACATATTAAAAAAATTACATGTCTTACAGAACAACCATAAAGCCAATGCCAGTGCAACCACTTCTATGCTCAAGACAGAGGCCCCTGCCAGGGCATGAAATCCCCCCATGCCTCTCCAGTCACACGTAGCAGGATCCCAGGTGCCATGATAGGCATCCCCCAGCAAGCCTTCGAGCTGTGGCTGTTCACATTCTGCCTCACCTCTTTGGCTCGATAATATGTTTGTGAGAATCATCCATGTCAGTATGTAGCTTGTTCACCTTTAATACTGCAAACTATTCCATTCCATGACTGCACCATACTGTAGGTGTCCACTGACCGTCGATGGATATTCTGTTTGTGGCTTCTGGTCTGTGGCTATTACCAAGTCACCACAAATATCCTCACAGATATGTATGGGGGCGCCTGTGGAAGAGGTTCTAGGACATACATCTAGGAGTAAACCTGACAGGCTGAGGGTATGCACACTGTCACTCCTATTAGAAAATGCCAAACTGTTTTCAAAGTGGATACACCGACTGATAGTGGTGGTGAGTGTTCTCCAGTCTTTTCTTTTCTGGCCTCACCATAGAGCTTAACAGACCCTAGTTCCCCGACCAGGGATCGAACCAATATCCTCAGCAGTGAAAGTGCAGAGTCCTAACCACTGGATAGCCAGGAAAGTCCCCTAGTCTTTTCTTCTTGCATTTGTATACACAGAAGTTTTTTTTTAATGGACTCATACTGTATACTGCATTCAATATTTTTGTAATCTCAAAAATGACAGAATGACCTCTGTTCATTGCCAAGCAAACCATTCAATATCACAGTAATCCAAGTCTATGCCCCAACCACTAACGCAGAAGAAGCTGAAGTTGAATGGTTTTATGCTAACCCTACAAAACATTCTAGAATCAACACCAAAAAAAGAGATGTCCTTTTCATCACAGGGGACTGGAATGTAAAAGAAGGAAGTCAAGAGATACCTGGAGTGACAGCCAAGTTTGGCCTTGGAGTACAAAATGAAGGGCAAAGGCTAACAGAGTTTTGCCAAGAGAACAAAATGGTCATAGCAAACATCCTTTTCCAACAACACAAGAGACGATTCTACACGTGGACATCACCAGATGGTTAATTGTGAAATCAGATTGATTATATTCTTTGCAGTTGAAGACAGAGAAGCTCTATACAGTCAGCAAAAACAAGATTGGGAGCTGACTGTAGCTCACAGTTCAGTTCAGTTCAGTTCAGTTGCTCAGTCGTGTCCGACTGTTTGCGACCCCATGAATCGCAGCACGCCAGGCCTCCCTGTTCATCACCATCTCCCGGAGTTCACTCAGACTCATGTCCATCAAGTCCGTGATGCCATCCAGCCATCTCATCCTCTGTCGTCCCCTTCTTCTCCTGCCCCCAATCCCTCCCAGCATCAGAGTCTTTTCCAATGAGTCAACTCTTTGCATGAGGTGGCCAAAGTACTGGAGTTTCAGCTTTAGCATCATTCCTTCCAAAGAAATCCCAGGGCTGATCTCCTTCAGAATGGACTGGTTGGATCTCCTTGCAGTCCTAGGGACTCTCAAGAGTCTTCTCCAACACCACAGTTCAAAAGCATCAATTCTTCGGCGCTCAGCCTTCTTCACAGTCCAACTCTCACATCCATACATGACCACAGGAAAAACCATAGCCTTGACTAGACTGACCTTAGTTGGCAAAGTAATGTCTCTGCTTTTGAATATGCTATCTAGGTTGGTCATAACTTTTCTTCCAAGGAGTAAGCGTCTTTTAATTTCATGGCTGGAGTCACCATCTGCAGTGATTCTGGAGCCCCCCAAAAATAAAGTCTGACACTGTTTCCACTGTTTCCCCATCTATTTCCCATGAAGTGATGGGACCGGATGCCATGATCTTTGTTTTCTGAATGTTGAGCTTTAGGCCAACTTTTTCACTCTGCTCTTTCACTCTCATCAAGAGGCTTTTTAGCTGCTCTTCACTTTCTGCCATAAGGGTGGTATCATCTGCATATCTGAGTTTATTGATATTTCTCCCGGCAATCTTGATTTCAGCTTGTGTTTCTTCCAGTCCAGCGTTTCTCATGATGTACTCTGCATAGAAGTTAAATAAGCAGGGTGACAATATACAGCCTTGACGTACTCCTTTTCCCATTTGGAACCAGTCTGTTGTTCCATGTCCAGTTCTGAGTGTTGCTTCCTGACCTGCATACAGATTTCTCAAGAGGCAGGTCAGGTGGTCTGGTATTCCCATCTCTTTCAGAATTTTCCACAGTTTCTTGTAATCCACACAGTCAAAGGCTTTGGCATAGTCAATAAAGCAGAAATAGATGTTTTTCTGGAACTCTCTTGCTTTTTCGATGATCCAGCGGATGTTGGCAATTTGATCTCTGGTTCCTCTGCCTTTTCTAAAACCAGCTTGAACGTCAGGGAATTCACGGTTCACGTATTGCTGAAGCCTGGCTTGGAAAATTTTGAGCATTACTTTACTAGCATGTGAGATGAGTGCAATTGTGCAGGAGTTTGAACATTCTTTGGCATTGCCTTTCTTTGGAATTGTAATGAAAACTGACCTTAAGTCCTCTGGCCACTGCTGAGTTTTCCAAATTTGCTGGCATATTGAGTGGCTCAGATCATGAACTCCTTATTGCCAAATTCAGACTTAAATTGAAGAAAGTAGGGAAGACCACTAGACCATTCAGGTATGACCTAAATCACATCCCTTATGATTATACAGTGGAAGCGACAAATAGATTCAAGGGATCTGATAGAGTGCCTGAAGAGCTATGGACAGAGGTTCATGACCTTATACAGGAGGCAGTGATCAAGACCACCCCCAATAAAAAGAAATGCAAAAAGGCAAAATGGTTGTCTGAGGCCTTACAAATAGCTGAGAAAAGAAGAGAAGTGAAAGGCAAAGTAGAAAAGGAAAGATATACCCATCTGAATGCAGAGTTCCAAAGAGTAGCAAGGAGAGATAAGAAAGCCTTCCTTAGTGATCAGTGCAAAGAAATAGAGGAAGACAATAGAATGGGAAAGACTAGAGATCTCTTCAAGAAAATCAGAGATACCAAGGGAACTTTTCATGCAAAGATGGGCTCAATAAATGACAAAGTGAAGGGACCTAATAGATGCAGAAGATATTAAGAAGAGGTGGCAAAAATACACAGAAGAACTATACAAAGAAGATCTTCATGACTCAGATAACCATGATGGTGTGATCACTCACCTAGGCCAGACATCCTGGAATGTGAAGTCAAGTGGGCCTTAGGAAGCATCACTACGAACAAAACTAGTGGAGGAGACAAATTCCAGCTGAGCTATTTCAAATCCTGAAAGATGACACTGTGAAGTGCTGCACTCAATATGCCAGGAAACTTGGAAAACTCAGCAGTGGCCACAGGACTGGAAAAGGTCAGTTTTCATTCCAGTCCCAAAGAAAGGCAATGTCAAAGACTATTCAAATACTGCACAATTGCACTCATCTCACACACTAGCAAAGTTATGCTGAAAATTCTCCCAGTGAGGCTTCAGCAGTAAGTGAACTGAGAACTTCCAGATGTTCAAGCTGGATTTAGAAAAGGCAGAGGAACCAGAGATCAAATTGCCAACATCCGTTAGATCACTGAAAAAGCAAGAGAGCTCCAGAAAAACACCTACTTCTGCTTTATTGACTATGCCAAAGCCTTTGACTGTGTGGGTCACAACAAACTATGGAAAATTCTTAGAGAGATGGCAATACCAGACCGCCCTACCTGCCTCCTGAGACATCTGTGTGTAGGTCAAGAAGCAACCATTAGAAATGGACATGGAACAACAGACTAGTTTCAAATTAGGAAAGGAGTACATCAACGCTGTATACTGTCATGTTTATTTAACTTATATGCAGAGTACATCATGCGAAATGCCAGACTGGATGAAGCACAAGCGGGAATCAAGATTGCTGGGAGAAATATCAATAACCTCAGATACGCAGATGACACCATCCTTACGGCAGAAAGAGAAGAGGAACTGAAGAGCTTCTTGATGAAAGTGAAAGAGGAGAGTGAACAAGCTGGCTTAAAGCTCAACATTCAGAAAACGAAGATCATGGCATGTGGTCCCATCACTTCATGGCAAATAGATGGGGAAACAATGGAAACAGTGACAGATTATTTTTGGGGGGCTCCAAAATCACTGCAGATGGTGACTGTAGCCATGAAATTAAAAGACACTTGCTCCTTGGAAGAAAAGCTATGACCAACCTAGACAGCATATTAAAAAGCAGAGACATTACTTTGCCGACAAAGGTCCATATGGTCCAAGCTATGGTTTTTCCAGTAGTCATGGATGGATGTGAGCGTTGGATCATAAAGAAAGCTGAGAGCCAAAGAACTGATGCTTTAAACTGTGGTGCTGGAGAAGACTCTTGAGACTCTCTTGGACTCCAAGGAGATCAGTCCATCCTAAAGGAAATCAGTCCTGAAATATTCATTGGAAGGACTGATGCTGAAGCTGAAGCTCCAATACTTTGGCCACCTGATTCAAAGAACTGACTCATTGGAAAAGACCCTGATGCTGGGAAAGATGGAAGGCAGGAGGAGAAGCAGACGACAGAGGATGAGATGGTTGGATGGCATCACCGACTCAATGGACATGAGTTTGAGCAAGCTCCGGGAGTTGGTGATGGACAGAAAAGCCTGGCATGCTGCAGTCCATGAGGTTGCAAAGAGTTGGACACAACTGAGAGACTGAACTGAACTGAATGTGTTAACAGCTGTATAGCATTTAGTTATATGGATATACCAAAAAATTTCTAATCAAAATTTCTACAGTTTCACATTTATTTTTCTTTCTGATGCTTTGCTTTTATAAACAATGCTGGGACACACATTCATAGTGTTATACTCGTGATTATTTTATTAGCACACTTATATAGCAGAATTCCTGATCTAAAAGGTATACACATTTCTAAGGCCTTTGACCTTATGTCAAATAGTCCTTCAGGAATTCAAACTGTACAATTTAAACTGTTTTCCTCCACCTTGCCAAATATTAAATAAACACTTAAAATCTATGGATATAAATGCAGTCAATTTGATAAGTTATAAAAAATGAACTATGTTACTTTCATTTGCAGCTCTTTGAGAATTACTGAGGTTAAACATTTCTTTATATATTTTAGCTTATTTGAATGCCTTCAGGTTATGTACTTATTTTTCTGTGGGTGTTCACTTTTTTCTTACTGATTCGTAAGAACTTTTATAAAATGAGGATATTAACCATCATCTATCATATATGTTGCTATTTTTTCCAGCTTACCATTTATATTTTTTACAATTTCTTTTATTTCAAAGTCTTCTCTTCCTTATCCCTAAGATTAATTCTCACTCATAGATTAGCTTAGCAGGTTTCACATTTTAAATCTGAGTTTTAAACAGAATTATTCTTTTTTTCAAAAATTATATGAGTATCAGGGACTTCCCTGGCAGTCCAATGGTTAAGACGCCACGCTTCCACTGCAAGGAGCCTGGTCAGGGAACTGAGATATGCCAAGTGGCGTAGCCAAAAAATTATATGAATATCATCAATATTTAAAATCCTATGAAACTTACAGATTTTATTTGTATTACTTTTACAAACAGTTTGTGGAAATTTGACAACAATCCTAATTCTCTGTGGGATAAAAAGCTTGATGTATTGATTCAGTCAAATGCACTGATTATTCGGAACAATTTCTCTTTTCTCATTAATCTTTCTGTGAAAGCCTAAATGAGAGGTACGGGATTTTCTCAGTACTCATGTAGTTTTGCCATTACATGTCTATCAGCTTCTTCTTTATATATATTGGTGCTGCGCTACTGGACACACTAGGGTACCTGGCTACTACAGGTCCACTATGGAATCCACCTATTACCCACATAAAGAATCATTTAGTCCTAGTTATTATCTTCCAATTTGATTCAACTTCTTCTAACAGTGATGCAGTCATCTTTTTTTTTAATCTGTATTTTTTTAAATCTGTATGAGATCCCTTTTAGCAACCCTTAATTTATAATCTTTCAATGTGATTTTATTTTCAGTGTGGTGCCTTTTCTTGAGCTGCTGAATCCTTTATACACCAAGTGGTTCTTTTTTTCTGTCTGTTCAGCCTTAAAGAGGGAGGCCTATCATGCCCAATTTAGAAATAAGATGATTTTTTGATCACAGAGTACGTGGCCCCTGTTCAAATCTGTCAGGCCAAGATAATGAGGAAAAGGAAATGTGTTCATGTGTTGTATTTTTACCTTGTCAGTTTATAGACCCAGGAGCCTTGGGGAGTTGGGAGCTTGCTGCAGTCAGAGGCAATTGGACAGGAAATGCAAACCTCTGTGCTGGACAGTTTATTTTTGTTCTGACAAGAACTGTTCTTAAAAGGGTCCACTTTACTCCGCACGTGGCCCACAGAGAGGGGGAGCAAAGTGAGTGCATCTAGCAAACGCCTCGCCCCGTGAGCTCCCTTCTGTCATCGCTGAGTGCCTATGAGCCCAGGCCCACTTGCCACCACCTTCCCACACCTTCCCACTGAGGGCACTGGGGGCGTTCACCCAGGGACACCCTGCACAGTGAGCCTTCCCTTTCCCACTCCGTCCTGCAGAAGTCCCTCGGCAGGTACAATAAGAGAACCCCAATCTGTCCCAGTCACTCCTGCGCACTCTGACACCTATTTCACTGGGAGTGTGGAGGACATGTGTGTGATGCGGGTGAGGCTGCGAGGAGCCTGCGATCACATTCCAGCCCGCTGCTCCCTGTCCCGCACGTCTCTCTCACCTTGCTCAGGAGGAAATGGCAGCTTCCCGGCATGCAAGGCCAGCTCTAAGGCTGAGTCCTCCTGAGTCACAAACGGCTCCAGGTTCAGGGGGAGGGACATGATATACTGCCCGATCTGAAACAAAAGAGAGCGCGGTCAGCCCGGCGCTGACGCATGCGTGTAACGACTGCATGCAGGACGTTGATGCGAAGGCAAACGGTGGGCAGACGAAACTGCGCGAGACCTGTTGGCAGCCCCAGGCCTGATCTGCCCAGTGTGTGGTAATATGGGTTAGGCAACGTCTGAAAAATAAGAGCACTGCCAGTCTGCATGTAGACCATAGATTTCATCCTTCTCACTAATGGCCTCAATATTTCTGGAATGCATTCAATGTGAGCTCTACCGCAAATGAGTAATGGATTACCAGAGTGCTTTGTAAAACTTAAAGCGCTTGTGTAAATATGTTATTATTATTGTTCATGGATGAAAAAAACCGGTAAGATGCTAATGTCAACAAGTGCACGGTCAAGCAAGAATTTCAATCGTGTCTTCTGGGTTTGGATCTGTGTCTCTTCCTTCCAGGTTACTGAAACGGGTGAAGGAAGAAATTTTGTTGGGGGAGGGAGGAAAAAAAGCAGTTTATAAGTTAATTTGGAGGGGAAATTGTGCGTTTTCATAATACAAACTCTAGAAAACCTTCTTGGTTGGTGAGGAATCGCAAAGGTAGGGTTACAAGACATTAGAGATGAGCCATAAAGTAACTCAGGGTTAGTCATGTGTGTGTCATCATGGATACATTTTAGACACCTATTTCTATTACAACTCACAATTGTTTAGTACAAAGTAAAGGTACGCATAAGATATGTTTCGTTCCAAAATGAAATTGATTTTCAGGTTATGACAATGTGATATCTATTTTCTTAAAAAAGCACTGGAGCCTGTTGCTTTTTTTTTTTTTTTGGTCTTCATATTGATTCTATACATTCATTCCCACTTAAGAGTTGATACTGAGTCTGCCAGCTAACGTCCCAGGACTATCTGAGAAAGATCTTCTCAATCTGGCCTTACATACGCTCATACTGTGGCAGGTGTCCAGAAGTTAAGGCAGACTCCCAAAAGCTACCAGCCCAGAATAACGCCTTCATTTCCAAATATTTAATGCAGTCCACTGTGCGAATAAGAAATTGTTAGTTTGGTGTCCTTTTAAAGAGGTCCATACACAGATGGTAAAATAAATGAAATCAGCACCTTTTCCTTTCATTTACTTACCACAATCTTTCTTTCAAACTAGACAAGTGGTCGCGTACCTTGCTAATAACCACAACCACTGTACATTACAGCTTGAAATGGCAACAAAATCATCATTTTCCCCCAAGGCTGGAGGAAGAGAAGGATGCTGACTTTTGGGGTTAGAATTTCTTCGTTTCAGTTCCACTCAGCCAGTACTTCCTGAATACCTACTATGTGCAGAGATCACAGGCATATTCTTGTATTTGGTACCTCTTTCACCTGTAGCCAGTTTTACTTGAAATAAAGAATCGTCATCATTATGCCTTGCATCTATGCTGTTTCATTTTTTCCAAGGACATTCTGTTTCATCCCCTCATAATGCTCACACAGTTCTGTGTGGGTGAGAGCACCCACCAACAAGGCAAAGTGTCAGGTACAAATTTTCAACCATCTGACACCTCGAACTTCAATTAATGGGCCTCAGATTGTGGGGATCACTGTGATTCCTAGAGAGATTCCATGATACCAGGTTTCTCTCGGGAGTTCTACATTTATTTTTTAGAATTCAATGTGGGAAAAGATGTTTCTCATCAGACCTCTAGAGGTTTGTCTACTATTCTCACATATTCAATAAATACTCGCCAATATCCTGTCTAGGTAAGCACAGTGACTCAGGAAACATGAAACCCTCTGTGGCCGGAGGACCAGGGTTTGAGTTCTGGCTCTCCCACTGTGTGACGTTGGGCACCTTACTTTACCAGCCGGGGCCTTGGTTTCATCATCTCTGAAATGAGGGTGATCTCACACTTACTTCGAAGGGCTGTGGCAAGGATGAAATTAATCCTGTGTGAGACACACATATAGCATCCTGGCATCCTAAGAGAGCGGCTGCCAGATAAATGGCTTCCCCGCCCCACTCCCATCCCCCAGAGCCTCGGTGCTGCTGATGTGAAAACATGGCTGCCACCAACCGGCTCACCAAGTTGCTGTGAAGATAAACCTTGGCCTAGGACTTCCCTGGTGGTCTGGTGGTTAAGAATCCGCCTGCCAATGCAGGGCAACACTGGTTCGATCCCCAGTCTGGGAAGATCCCACATGCCTCAGGGCACCTCACCCTATGCTCCTCGACTACTGAAGCCCTCACACCCCAGAGCCTGTGCTCCACCACAGGAGAAGCCACTGTGTCTAGAGAAAGCCCAAGCACAGCAACAAAGATCCAGCAGGACCAAAAAGGATAGCTACATGATTTTTAAAAGTCAATCTGAAAACCTTTCGAGTCCCTTCTGGAAAGCAACATCATTTCTGGAATCAATTTACAGTGCAACACACAAGTCTGGAGAAGGAAATGGCAACCCACTCCAGTATTCTTGCCCGGAGAATCCCATGGACAGAGGAGCCTGGCAGGCTACCGTCCATGGGGTCGCAAAAGTCAGACATGACTTAGCGGCTAAACCACCACTGCGACACAAATCTCAATCCTAAAAATGAGAGTCTTCTCATTGGCTGTAAAGACTGCTCACATTTTTTTGCTCCCTCAGTCCAGGATATTGGATAATGCCCTGAAAACAGGAAAACAACTGCCTTGTGCACAGTGACACTGCTCAGTGAAGAGTGTGGAAGGTCATTCTCTTTGCTACTCACCAGTGCGATCACACAGGCTTCCTCTAACTGTACCGTGTTTACTTTTAAAATTCTTTCCCATCTTTTCAGTAGTCATGACTTACAAAGGGGTGGGTCCTAAAGTGAATGCTCATGGCAGAGATCACCCACCTCAAAATCACCCCTGAAAAAATCACAGAACTCTCCCACAGTGTGGGGAAGACATGATTGGGATCTGCTGCTCCCGGATGGTATTTCTTAGGTTCGCTGACATTTAAAAACAACGGAGCTGTGTTGCATACAGGGTTATCGTTACCATCTTTCTAAATTCCATACATACGCATTAGTACCTGTATGCGAGACAGCAAAAGAGACAAAGATATATAGAACAGTCTTTTGGACTCTGTGGGAGAGGGAGAGGATGGGATGATTTGGGAGAATGGCATTGAAACATGTATAATATCATATATGAAATGAAAAAAAAAAAAAGCAACTGGTGTATACTTCAATTAAAAAAAATTTAAAAAAATAAAACTTTTTCAGATTTAACTATTAAAAAAAAAAAAACAACGGAGCTAGACTGCAGGAAGGGCAATGAAAGGAGAGGCCACATGCAGATGTCTGGGAGACAATCAGCTCCCAAGGGTGAAAGGTGAAGGGGCAAAGGCCTTGAGGTGCCCCTGTACCCCTGCAAGGCTCACTCTGCTCTTTGTTAACATTAAGCCTGTATAACTAAAATTCTTGTAGAGATTTACTTGAAAGTGAAAGTATTAAGTCGCTCAGTTGTGTCCGACTATTTGCAACCCCATGGACAGGCTCCTGTGTCCATGGAATTCTCCCAGCAATAATACTGGAGTGGGTAGCCATTCCGTCCTCCAGGGGATCTCCCCAACCAAGGGATCAAACCCAGGTCTTCCATATTGCAGGCAGATTCTTCACCGGCTGAGCCACCAGGGAAGAGATGTACCTGCTGCTATGAAATTAAACATGAGCACACGGGCCTGGTATAAGGTAGGTGCTCACAACATGTTTCTTTGGATTTGAACTCAGAACTACGATACACTGTTCTTCTGAAAAGTCATGAAGAATCTGACCACCATGCTTCCCATCTTCCCAAGTTCTGAATCTCCTACTGCAATGGTCTCCCACATCTTTGATCCAGGGACCAGTTTCATGGAAGACAACTTTTCCATGGCTGGGGTTTGCGGATAATTCAGGTGCATTACATTTATTGTGTACTTTACTCCTGATTATTACATCAGCTCCACCTCAGATCATTAAGCACTAGATCCTAAAGGTTGGGGACCCCTGTCCTACTGGACTCACACTTTGAAGCCCTCAGGTTTTGGCTACATCTCACATTGAGAGGGATGGGGCAGGGGCAGGAATGTGTTAGGCTCCAAAATCCACATGTGTTTCATCAGCTGACTTAAGGAAGTCAGCTGCATTTCCTTAAACTCCTGGCTATGGATGGAGACTGTCCCAAAGCACAGGTCCAGACAGCACCGGGGCAGCCAGGACCACTGCACCTGGAAGGGTCAGACAAGAAGTGGTCTCAGATGCTGTGATCAGCACAGAGCGAAGTGTGCAGAGGCTCTTACGTTGCTGATGTACTCGAGTGGGGTGAGACTGAAGGTGGGCAGGTCATCGGTCAGGGTTTCTCCAATGCCAGCAGTGTTCCAGCTCTAAAGAAGGAAGGAGAGCAAGCAGTCAGGGTCACAGCGCCCAGGCAGCACGGGAAAGCACACAAAGAACGCGGCACCCACCGCAGGCGCTGGCGCAGGCCTCTGGCGTCATCGCCACGTGGTAGAGCAGGGGTTTCTCTTCCTCCAGTCATCACAGGGAAGCCCGCCACAGAGGAAGCAATCCTTTCTTTCTCTCTGCATCCTTTCTGATCCATAAAAATCTACAAAGCAGGAAGTCCCACCTTCTCAACTCAACTATTCAATGGGAACCGACACTCTCTGTTCACCTTTCTTGGAAGGTGAGAGAAAGAGCTGGTTATTCTTGTTCTGGGTTTCTCTGCCAGGCACAGGTAGCCTCACTAACTCTGGGGTCGTCAGCCTGCACTCTGTAGAGACCAGGACTCCCCTCTAAAATCCTCTCCAGAGACCATATCTGAGTCGGAAGCCCTGTCTGGTTACAGGAATATCCAAACCGTGTTCACCAACACTGCTGCCACTAAGGTAAAACTGCTGCTTTTGATCCACCTGCTTCCTGGATCTAGGTCTCAGCTGACTCAGAACTCAGTGGGAAAGGGATGAGAAGGATGCTCCAGACCCCACCGGCAGCCCCTCTGTCCTCTCCTGAACGCCCGTCTGGAGACCTGCAGCACTGACATGTCTCCTTTTGGCATTTAGTGGAACCACGACATCACTGTGGAGCCTTCCTGGGCTCCTCTATAGAGTCAGGCCAGTTACCGGTACACACATGGTTACAGAGGTCAGCCCGGCACACCTTCACACAGAAGTCTAGTTTCTTAATTCTTACCCAAGCCACCCTAGAGCCAGCCTGGAAAGCAAGGCCCTTGCTGGCTGGACTCCTGGAGGGACTCCTGAGGTCACATGGTAGCTGCTCTCTGCAGCCACCTGAGACCGATCTGGTTGCTTGATCCTCTAAGTAGCTTTCCGGGAATGGTGTGACCATGTCCGCCCCTGGGCTCCCAGCCCAGGCCAAGCTGCAGCTCTCCTCCCCACGCTCTTGAGCACCAACTCAACTCTTAATTTGCCTGCTCTAAACAAAGTCTTTTCTTCCCCAGCCCTGCCCCTACAGTTTTCTAAACTTCTTGTTCTTTTCTGAGAATCCTTTCATTTCAAAATATCCTACTTTTTTTCAATTAACTCCCCCCCTCCCCCACAGGGAGGGACACAAGGATCAGACACACACACTGAGTGCTTGTCCTGTGCCAGGCTTTGAAGGGAGAGACAAAGAAATGGCTGATCTTAGTTCTTGCTCTCCCTAGGGAACCGAGACCCCCTGACACATTCCTAGCCTAGACCCCCAACCCCTACCCCTACACACACACACACACACACACACACACACACACACAGGCTTCCACTTCAGGAGTTCTCAGTGGTGGATTTTATACAATAAGAGTACAGAGGAACAGGAGCCCAAGGTGGCTAGAGAAGGGGCTGGCCAGAGGACGCATGAGGTGCAGAGAGGAAAGGCTGGAAAGAGAATGCACAGTGTGAACACCAGGCCAAGAAAAGGGGTAACGAGAAAGAGAGAGAAAAGAGAAAGAGGCAGGGAAGGAGGAAGGGAGGGAGAGAGAAAGATGGGAAGGTACCCTGTTACGTCTCAAAAGAGATGTAAAAGACATACCCACCAATGTGCAGAGCTAGTCTGGATCCTGATTCAAATCATGACATTTATAAGACAATTAGGAATTTGAACATTAATTGATGACATTAAGGAATTATTTTTAATTTTCCTTTTAGGGGTGCTTATGGTACTGTGATTATTTTGAGAGTTCTATTTATTTATTTTTGGCTACGCGGGGTCCTTGTTACTTTGCTTTCTCCGGCTGTGGCAAGCAGGGTCTACTCTGTGTTGTGGAGTGCAGGCTTCTCACTGAGGCGGTTTCTCTTGGTGCGGAGCACAGGGTCTAGAGCGCGGGCTCAGCAGTTGTGGCGCACAGGCTTCATCGCCCTGTGGCATGTGGGATCTTCCCGGACCAGGGATCAAACCCGTGTCCCCTGCACTGGCAGGTGGCTTCCTATCCACTGTGACACCAGGGAAGCCCCTAGAGCTCTTATTTTAGATAAGGGGGTATATATGACCCAGGACAGCCAAGAGTTGATCAGTGTCAAAGCAGGGTGATGAAGATGCACAGTTTATTCTACTCTTCCCTCTACTCTTGCATGTATGTAGGAAATTTTCCCATAATAAAAAGTTTTAAAAATAGACTATCATATTGACTGTGAGGAGCCAGAGAAGGGATCTGAATGTGCAGAGACAAAAATCAGAGTGGTGCTTTATGAAGATGGATGCAGCAATTCTCAGAAGGACTGCGGGTGGAGAGGCTCAAGAAACAATTCAGAGACGACGAGAACCCAAACCAGGGCAGTGGCCATGGAAACAGATGGAGACGGATCTAGAAAGAAGCAACCGTGCAACCTGGTGGTACAGTCTTGGCAAAGAGGGGCTCAGCGAGGGAGCAGAGGTGGTGAAGGCCAGGGCAGGCAGAGAGGGGGGCAGCCAGGGGCCAGGGCTGAGTCGTGGGGAAAGGGCACAGCATCTAAGGCACAAGCACCGTGGGCTGCAGGCCCTGGGAGGGCTTCACAGAGGAGGGGGCTGGCTAAGATGAGGGTGGAGGGGAAGAAGAGCCAGAGTGGAAAAGTACTTGGGGGTAAGGGCGAGACGGGGTGGACTGATGTGGGAGGGCCTGAAACGGTGGGCAGAAGGGGTGGACCTGAAGAGGTCAACAAGGAAATGGTGCAGATTATTTTTCAACTCAAAATTTCCTTCAAAGGGATTTTTCTAACCGTCTGTCACCAGGTAACGTAAGTAAACTTCAACAGCCTACCTTGAAAGGGAATATGGTGTTGGTTTATATTCTTGTAATGGACAAGGGCAACACTATTTACCAGCAAACATTAAAAACAAACATTTAATGAGCAGGGTTTAATTTTCAAATCCTTGAGGCCAAAAGTGTTTGCCTTTGTATTGTGTGCTTTTGCACGGGCGCACTGGGAGAATTCCCCCTAATCTCCAGAGCTGCCCGCGTCCATTCCCAGCGCCCGAGCCCTTGCGGTGAGGCCTGAATGAGCAGGTGAGATCAGGCAACCGAGGACGGGGCAGAGCAGTGAGCATGGACCACAGAAGTAGAGGGGAAAGGACAGTGGAGGCACCAAGCCCAGCTCAATGGCGAAGAAGACGAAATAACTGGCAGAACTGAGGTTTCAGAACAGGAGGCTGAGATTTTCAACCTCTGACAAAATAAAAATGATAAAAACAACCAAACCTGGGAGGCTGGGGAAGGGAGATGAGAGACAGAAGGAATGCTAATCCCATCGGCTTTCAGGGCAGGTGAATCAATGCTGCTGCTGCTGCTGCTGCTGCTGCTAAGTCACTTCAGTCATGTCCCAACTCTGTGCGACCCCATAGGTGGCAGCCCACCAGGCTCCCCCGTCCCTGGGATTCTCCAGGCAAGAACACTGGAGTGGGCTGCCATTTCCTCCTCCAATGCATGCAAGTGAAAGGTGAAAGTGAAGTCGCTCAGTCGTGTCCAACTCCTAGAGACCCCATGGACTGCAGCCTACCAGGCTCCTCCACCCATGGGATTTTCCAGGCAAGAGTACTGGAGTGGGGTGCAATTGCCTTCTCCGGAATCAATGCTAGTATCTATCTAAAATGGAAACGTGACTAACAAAAACAGTGACTCCATCTACCAGGAATTTTTATAATCTTTCTTTCTTGATCTTGCAAAGATCTTCTGGGAACTGATACCTTTCATGGTGAAGAAACTATTATCTCAAGTTCAACCATTCCTTTGGTTCATTTGTTTTCTAAAGTCAAATAAAATCTATGTTGCACACATTTGATTTTTTTAAAAATCAGCATGAGTAGTACAATTCCATTTCTTCCTGTGGACTATCTATCTACCAATGCCCACCCAGCCCTCAGCATGTGAATGGACAGGAAGATATATCTGGCTTGATGATTTCTGGATGGAGGTACCTTGAAGGGGCTTACTGCTTCTATTCCTTGTACTTTCCTGTATTGTTTGAATTTCTGAAAAATGAGTAATTTTTATGTTTAAAAACTATCATTACTCTTAAAAACTAATAATCACAGAAAAAAAGAAAACCACTACTTATTCAGCAACTACTCTGGGCTGGGATTGTGCTAAATTCTATCATATACGAAACCTCACTTAATCTTCACATATTCATATGATGACCATCACTGTATCCCCATTTTAAGGATAAGGAAATGCTCTAACAGCCTCGGCCACGTGACCCAGCAAGACCACATATGGCTGTCTGGGTGTAGCTATGGTGACATCGCTTCTGCTAGGATGTGACAGCAATAGCCACCACACCACCCACCCATGGTTGCAACGTAAGATCTGGTTAGAGAAGACCTCACAGCATTTTGCACAAGACTTGACCAAATCGTACAGTGGATGAGAGAGTGGCCCTCAGCTCCCGATCTAGTATATTTTCCAGGGGACAGCAGAAAGCAAAGGACCTATTGGTGAGCAAAAGCCCATAAATGGGTCCTTCCCCCCAAAATTATCTTTCTCTCTTTCTTTCATCCATTACTTATTTTGGCTGTGCCAGGTCTGAGGTGCAGCATGTGGAATCTAATTCCCTCACCAGGGATCAAACCCAGGCCCCTTGCAAAGGGAGTGAGGAGTCTTAGCCATCAGGGAAGTGCCCCCCAAAATTATCTTTTAAAAAAATCCTAATTTCCAAAAAGAGAACAAAGAATGATAAAAAGCCAAATCCAAATAGACTTGAGAAGTCCGTAAGAAAAATTAATCAGGGGACTGTCTCAGAAATCTGAAAGGAAACCTGAGATCTGGACCCAGAGAAAGTCAAGAGCCAGTAGAGAAAACAGAGGACTGGGGGGGCAATTCCTTGAAAAGCAATAAGGACAAGCAGAGAAGAGAAAAGGGAGCAAGGCATTCCAAGAATAACCAAACAGCAAGAGTATCAAAGATAGAAAAGAGCATTACCCTTCAAACTCCCCTCAAAAACACCAGACCACACCCGGTAAGGCACTCTCCTGGGTCAAGTTCCAGAACCAAGTCTCCACAAACATCTGGCAGGAGAACAGCTCGACCTCATCAGACAGCTAGCTCCTCTGAGTAGCCGTAGCCTATCCAATGGCACATAAGCTCCCTTGCTTCCCCCTGAGAGGCCACAGGTAAGCTTCTCCAAATGGTGAAAGTTAATCAAGCAAGAGGAATAATCCCAAAAAACAATCTGAAACCACAGCGTCGCAGTGACCACTATTAAGATGAGACAGCCCCTTGGCAGGGGTTAGTGATGATCTGTTATGTAACCTTTAAGAAGAATAAATTGCTTGGGAACAGAAAAAAAAAATATATAGATATATATATATATACAAGACAGTCATGCTAAACAATGAATTATAAGGGAACAGTGACTCTGCAGTGAGGCTTCTAGCCCAGGAGCGTCAAAGCGGGCCCCTCCTAATGCCCAGGAAAGGGATGATAGGTCCAGCACAGGGGGTGAGCAGGCGCATTGGCTGACTGGTGGGAAACTCACATCCATCTTGGGAATGAGGAGCAGCTGCTGTTTGATGCGCAGGAAGACCGAATCGAAAGCCAGCTGGTGGGCCTGCTGGTTAAGCCGAGTCAGAGCCGATCGCGACGCGGACAGCAGGTGGTGGTTACTCGACCCTTTTTCCTATGACAAGAAAATGCAGAAGGCAGGTTGTTAGGCCCTGAATGCAACCGAGGGATGAGCTAAACGTTTTGAAAAGCCACTGAAAGGAAAACAGCAAGAGGGTTCTCGACAGTGATGGTTTCTGATCCTGGCTGTGCTCGGGACCCCGTGGGGACACGCTGAGTCACAGACACCCAGGATCTGCTTGAACCACCAAGTCTGGGTATTGTATTCACTTTCCCAGGTGATTCTGATGCACTTAAACTAATATCAGCTCATGGAGTGACAGTTTACGAAAAATTAACCTGTGACTGTCCCTCAAGGGTACAGAAGAAAGGAAAAAAAATTGAGATGTGTCAAGTAGAAACAAGAGTGACAGGCAGAGCCCTGATTCACAGGGAGGTCAATAACTCTCGGCCGTACACCAGAGCATGCACCCCGCCGTGTGAGTCCCAAGGTATTCCAAATAGCCTGAGAAAATACAGAGGTGGAAAATGTAACCTTCGTTTTGCTATTATTAGTGAACCGATAACGACAAACAGACATAAATCAGATCAGCAATAAAGATAAACGGAGTTGCTTTAACCTAATCGCAGAGCATGGATGAGCGAACTTGCAGAATGGCTCTGAGAAGTGTTTGCCAAGCTCAAACGCAGCCAGGTGGTAGGTGAAGGTGCAGAGGGGTGGGGGAGACCCTTGCGAGGGCAACGCTGAAGCCTCAGACACATCCTGAGGGCCATTGTGCGCTCACCTCCAGAGCGTGAGGCCCAAACAGACAATTTCAGATTGAATGTGGTGCTCTGGGAACAGTACTATCTCCTCTACTTATCACCAAGAGACTGAGATTCAAATCAGACTGGGGGTGGTGGGGAGGAAGTTTCTGGAAAGGATGCCATGGACCGCTAAGAACCTCGGGTTATTCTCAGGGAGCCTATGGCTCATTCCATTTGTCAGGAGGTTGCTCTGCCCCTGGAACCCAAGGGGGCCCAAAGCTCAAAGTCAAGGTCAGTTTTATTGCAGACAAACAAATCTAACGCTGATTCCCACGTCCCTGTGCTGCCACATGGAGAAGCTTGCGCTGGGGGAGGAGGTGTTCGTGCTTGGCTTCTCTCTACCCTTGCTCCTCCCCTGGCTGCTGGGCTGGGGGCCACCTTCCCAGGTTCTGTCCCTGTGTGGGAGTCCAGGGCCGTCCAGCTCAGCCCACCCTGCTGACAAGTTAACTCTGGGGGAAGAATGGCAAGCTCATTTGGCTACAGACCTAGAGCTGCATTTTCCAACCTATCTTTCAGTAATAAAGCTTTGTTAATCTGACTCCTACAACTGTGCTTCAGTTGGTTCGACTCCGGTTTAGTGGCTCGGCTTCTTAAAACCCCAACAAAACTGAGACAGAGACGCAGGAGCAGGCTTTGCCACAGCTCAGGGCCCACACACAGGGGGCAGAGCAGCCGGGTTAGGGAAAGGGTGAGTGACAAGGGAAAAGCTTTCAAGAGCACAAGAATGCCATCAGTCTGGTCTCATACCTTGAGGGTATAAAGTATTTCCATTAAACTGCCATATTCAGCAGGGCTATCTTTCTGGAGGTAATTATATTCTTGCCATGGGTTCTTGGCAGAGCTCTTCTTGTCTGTCAAGATGCTATCTTGAAAACCGGTCAGGCTCCGAGGGCTGAAGGAGTCAGAGAGATACTTCCCAGCTGTGGACAAAATCCTGTAATGAAAGCGATGGGCATTATGTCCTGAGCCACGTGTATGGAACTTCCTTCTTGGAGCATTCACGCTCCTCCCTGAATCCCAGGACCTCCTCATGAGGCACACAGATGCCATTCATCCTTCGGGAGGGAGGTGGACGTCAGGTGCACGATGAACACCAGACGTTTTCATTTCCTGTTTTAACACGCTTTAACAGAATATGCCATCGTCCTAATATGACGCCCAGCCTCAGGGCAGCTGTCAATTCACTGCAATCCGGAACACTGTGCACTTTCTACATATGAGTTCTGTGAGCATCTCTTTGGAATGGTCAAAGCCAAGGGAGCCACCAGGCCAATGGTCACAGAGGCACTGGACTTGGCAGTGGGACAGCTCGTCCCTGGAGCTCCCTGCACAACTCTACCCACGGGACTCACGCTCTCATACATACTGGGCTTCTGCACTGTTGTGCCCATCAGCACCAAAAAGCTTACTCTGCAGTTCAGAGAGACATATTGAGGGAAGTTGGCGCTTTCCTGAGAAGGAACAAAGACTGCGGGGAGGTTCTAAGGGAAGATCAACCTCTAGCGTGGCTTGGGGAGTAGACTCCCTGTCTCTATTGAAGATGACCTCCCTTGATGGACGCTGAAAACCTTCGCTCCATTCCTCCTGAGCCCAACTTCACTACTTGGCTCACACATTTATATGTGTAAAGGATTATACGAACCTGTGGGGCCAGGAGACTAGACACTGTTGTACATCTCAACCATGCCTAATTCCCCAACCCCTCCTTCACCGTGATTTCTTATGAAAAGCATAACTTTGGACACAGCAGCTTTTAGGTACTTCTTCAAAAACAAATCCCATGACTTCATCAAGAAATGCCTGAATCTGCAAACAAATGCTGGGGACAGGATCCTCCTCAGGAACCAGAGCTGACACAAGCAGCTATCTTCCTCTGCCATTCAGGTCAAGTCAGTTTTCCCTGTCTCTTATGCCCACAGGTCATTCTGGTCGGATCTTTTTCCATGGAACCATGGCCTGTCCCTGCCACTGCCTTACTTTCAAGTCTTCACTGTTTCTTGCCTGGACCACAGTGGCCATCCCTTCCTTGCTTCATTTAATCTGTCCTTGAGGGTTACTGGAATGATCTTTTCTAAATACAAATCTGATTTTATCTTTTTCCTAAAGACATGCCAGTGTCCCACAGGATAAAACTAAACATGCCTGGCATGATACCCAGGGCCCTCCATCACTGGAGCCCCTATAGGCTTACAGACATTCCTGTTCCCATGCCAACCACCCCCAGCTCAGCCCACCCAGCATGCTTCAGGCCCTTGCATGTCTTGCTCACAGGCTGCTGTGATCTGAAATGCTCTCCTCTCCCTGGTGCCCCTGGAAAGATCCTACCCCTTCTACAGGGACTGCTCTCCTGTGCCCAATCGTACCCCTCAGGCCTCAGTCCTCTGACCTCACCAGCCTCTCACCTCTTATACATTTAGCACATGCTCTCCCATTCCTCTCCATCAGATGGTGAGGCTGAAACACACCAAGTGTTCTTCATCTCTGAATTCCCAGCACTTAGCCAAGAAGTTATGTCTACCACCGTGGGCAAGAATCCCTTAGAAGAAATGGAGGAGCCCTCACAGTCAACAAAAGAGTCTAAAATGCAGTACTTGGGTGCAGTCTCAAAAGCAACAGAACAATCTCTGTCCGTTTCCAAGGCAAGTCATTCAATATCACAGTAATCCAAGTCTATGCCCTGATCAGTAATGCTGAAGAAGCTGAAGTTGAATGGTTCTATGAAGCCCTACAAGACCTTCTAGAACACCAAAAAAAATGTCCTTTTAATCACAGGGGACTGGAATGCAAATAGACGAGTTTGCTCTTGGAGTACAAAATGAATCAGGGCAAAGGCTAACAGAGTTTTGCCAAGAGAACATACTGGTCATAGCAAACACCCTCTTCCAACAACACAAGAGAAGACTCTACACATGGACATCACCAGATGGTCAACACCGAAATCAGATTGATTATATTCTTTGCAGTTGAAGATGGAGAAGCTCTATATGGTCAGAAAAAACAAGACTGGGAGCTGACTGAGGCTCAGATCATGAACTCTTTATTGCCAAATCAGACTTAAATTGAAAAAAGCAGGGAAAACCACTAGACCATTCAGGTACGAACTAAATCAAATCCCTTATGATTATACAGAGGAAGTGAGTAATAGATTTAAGGGACTAGATCTGATGGATAGAGTGCCTGATGAATAATGGACAGAGGTTTGTGACACTGTACAGGAGACAGTGATCAAGACCATCCACAAGAAAAAGAAATGAAGAAAAGCAAACTGGCTGTCTGAGGAGGCCTTACAAATGGCTGAGAAAAGAAGAGAAGCAAAAAGCAAAGGAGAAAAGGAAAGATATACCCATCTGAATGCAGAGTTCCAAAGAATAGCAAGGAGAGATAAGAAAGCCTTCCTCAGATCAATGCAAAGAAATGGAGGAAAACAACAGAATGGGAAAGACTAGAGATCTCTTCAAGAAAATTAGAGATACCAAGGGAACATATCATGCAAAGATGAGCTCGATAAAGGACAGAAACAGTAGGGACCTAACAGAAGCAGAAGATATTAAGAAGAGGTGGCAAAAATACACAGAAGAACTGTACAAAAAAGAGCTTCATGACCCAGATAATCACGATGGTGTGATCACACACCTAGAGCCAGACATCCTGGAATGTGAAGTCAAGTGGGCCTTAGAACGTATCACTACGAACAAGCTAGTGGAGGTGATGAAATTCCAGCTGAGCTACCTCAAATCCTAAAAGATGATGCTGTGAAAGTGCTGCACTCAATATGCCAGCAAATTTGGAAAACTTAGCAATGGCCACAGGACTGGAAAAGGTCAGTTTTCATTCCAATCCCAAACAAAGGCAATGCCAAAGAAATGTTCAAACTACCACACAATTGCACTCATTTCACACACTAGCAAAATAATGCTCAAAATTCTCCAAGCGAGGCTTCAACAGTATGTGAACCAAGAACTTTCAGATAGATGTTCAAGCTGGATTTAGAAAAGGCAGAGGAACCAGAGATCAAATTGCCAACATCTACTGGATCATAGAAAAAGCAAGAGAATTCCAGAAAAACATCTACTTATGTTTCATCAACAACACTAAAACCTTTCACTGTGTGGATCACAACAAACTGGAAAATTCTTAAAGAGCTAGGAATACCAGACCACCTTACCTGTCTCCTGCCAAATGTGTATGTAGGTCAAGAAGCAACAGTTAGAACCAGACATGGAACAATGGACCTATTCCAAATTGGGAAAGGAGTACGTCAAGGCTATATACTGTCACCTTGTTTATTTAACTTCTATGCAGAGTACATCATGCAAGATGCCGGGCTGGATGAGGCACAAGCTGGAATCAAGATTGCCGGGAGAAATATCAATAACCCAGATACACAGACGATACCACCCTTATGGCAGAAAGTGAAGAGGAGCTAAAAAGCCTCTTGATGAAAGTGAAAGAGGAGAGTGAAAAAGTTGGCTTAAAGCTCAACATTCAGAAAATGAAGATCATGGCATCCCGTCCCATCACTTCATGGTAAATAGATGGGGAAACAATGGAAACAGTGTCAGACTTTATTTTGGGGGGCTCCAGAATCACTGCAGATGGTGACTGCAGCCATGAAATTAAAAGACATTTACTCCTTGGAAGAAAAGTTAAAACCAACCTAGATAGCATATTCAAAAGCAGAGACATTACTTTGCCGACTAAGGTCCGTCTAGTCAAGGCTATGGTTTTTCCTGTGGTCATGTATGGATGTGAGAGTTGAACTGTGAAGAAGGCAGAGCGCCGAAGAATTGATGCTTTTGAACTGTGGTGTTGGAGAAGACTCGAGAGTCCCTTGGACTGCAAGGAGATCCAACCAGTCCATTCTGAAGGAGGTCAACCCTGGGTTGTCTTTGGAAGGAATGATGCTAAAGCTGAAGCTCCAGTACTTTGGCCACCTCATGCGAAGAGTTGACTCATTGGAAAAGACTCTGATGCTGGGAGGGATTGGGGGCAGGAGGAGAAGGGGACGACCGAGGATGAGATGGCTGGATGCCATCACTGACTCGATGGACATTGAGTCTGAGTGAACTCTGGGAGTTGGTGATGGACAGGGAGGCCTGGCGTGCTGCAATTCATGGGGGCGCAAAGAGTCGGACACGATTGAGCGACTGAACTGAACTGAACTGAACTGAAGGGGAACTGAGGAGCCTCTTGATGAAAGTGAAAGAGCACAGTGAAAAAGCTGGCTTAAAACTCAACATTCAAAAAACTAAGATCATGGCACCCATCATCACTTCATGGCAAACAGATGTGGAAACAATGGAAACAGTGATAGACTTGATTTTCTTTGGCTCCAAAGACACTGCAAATGGTGACTGCAGCCATGAAATTAAAAGAAGAAAAACTATGACAAACTTAGCATATTAAAAAACAGAGACATTACTTTACCGACAAAGGTCTGTACAGTCAATGCTATGAGTTTTCCAGTAGTCATATATCAACAAAGAAGGCTGAGCATCAAAGAATTGATGCTTTTGAACTGTGGTGTTGGAGAAGACTCGAGAGTCCCTTGGCTACAAGGAGAACAAATCAGTCAATCCTAAAGGAAATCAGTTCTGAATATTCATTGGAAGGACTGATGCTGAAGCTGAAGCTCCAATACTTTGGCCACATGATGGGAAGAGCCGATTCATTAGAAAAGATCCTGGTGCTGGGAAAGATCGATGGCAGGAGGAGAAGGGAACGACAGAGGATGAGATAGTTGGACGGCATCACCGACTCAACGGACCTGAGTTTGAGCAAGCTCCAGGAGACGGTGAAGGACCGGGGAGCCTGGCATGCTGCAGTCCATGGGGTCGCAAAGAGTAGGACATGGCTGAGCAACTGAACCACCGAAGCACAGTGCTGGGCACAGAACAGGCATTCCATAATTACTCTGTGAATCCCAGGTGGCCCTGGATTTGGTGAGCAGGGAGCTGAGAGCTGAGCTTTCATCTCTTCCCTCCAGGAAGTCAGCTCTCCTTCTCAGGGTCACTGCAGCTCATGCTTCAGTCTCAGGCAGCTAGCGAGTGGCATCATTCTGCCATCCAAGGTGAAGAAGAGCAGTTACACTGGGAATGTTTCAAATACTACAGATAACAGTTTAAAATGTCTGAATAGTGTGCTCTACAATAGAAACCAAATCCAACATTTTTAAATGTTGGAATAAACACAGCTCCAGCCCTAAGGCAATAATGGCATTCTTCCCTAGCCTCCACTTCAACCAGTCACCATGAGATGATCTCATCATTAGACTCTGATGTCCTGTTATCTGTATTTCCCAGTATTGTGAACTAAACAATGCAAAAATGAAAACTTGATTTCCTTATTCATTAAGAAGCATTTTCAGACTTCCCTGGTGGTCCAGTGGTTAAGAATCCACCTGCCAGTGTAGGAGACGGGTTTAATCCCTGATCCAGGAAGATTCCACATGCCAGGGAGTGGAAGCCTGCTGGCCATAACTATAGAGCCCACGTGCCCTAGAGTCCATGCTCTGCGACAAGAGAAGCCCCACGTTCTCCACAACTGGAGAAAGACCTTGCACAGCAACAAAGACCCAGTGAAGCCAAAAGCAAATACATTTTTTAAAAAAAGAAATATTTTCTCATGTTGTGATGGGCTCTAAGCTAGGCTTCGGTGCTTTCAGATGATTAAATACAACAGAGCCTGCCCAGAAGCTCAGAGATTAACAGGAAAGCCCAATATGTGCCAGTGCTGGGCTACCTGCCGGGCCAGGAGAAGGCAGTTAAGTCCACACATGATAAGGAGGGAGGGACGAACATCCCAATTCCACCTATTTCCTCAACACATCTCCTTTTCTTGAAAAGCTGCTGCTCACGCCTCAGCCAGGGAAATGTATACATTTATTCTGGATTCTCCAAACCTCATCACCCCACTGAACTGCCCTACTAAAGCTGTGTCCCAGTGAAAATGCCACTGTGCCAAAAATCGGTAGTGGGCACCATAAAAGCATAGAGGAGCCATGGCAACCTTCCTGTGTGTCGCCCGAGTTCAAGAGAAATCCCTCGGGTGACACCCAACTCGGCCTGGCTTCACTCAGCCCATAAGTCACAAAATGATCTTTGTCAAAATGTTCACCTGCCTAGGTGATCTCTAAAGCCCAGTAGCCAATGTCTCTCCTGTTGCTCAAGTAATCTGGAGTGTTTCGAGCTACCATGGCTGCCACCCTGGGGGAGTGGTCCTAAGTCATAGTCTGGGCTCTGCAGGTGAAATTGATGGGGAGATAAGATAAGTTTTACAGGCCAAACAGTTGGGCTCCCTGATTGGAATACAGATGGTGACTGTTACTCGTTTCCCTTTCCAGGCTCAGTGCTTCCAGAATGACGCCACATCTTAAAAAGGTTCCCATGGATACACTCAATCTGTTCTCATCACACCAGAGAGCTTGGGCCAGGCACTCAGCCTCGCTGGGGTGCAGTTACAAGAGCTTGCTCTTTACCTATCTATGAATGCCCCATGCATTTTCTTAACCAGATCCTTCCTTGCCCTTTAGAATGTAATATTCATCTTCATTAAAAGATTAAGGCAAGCCTGTATGTTCTGATATGGTTAAGACTTCTGATATGCACGCAGAGAGACACAAGTCTAAGGACGGACAACCATCTCTGAGGAAGGACGGTGTGGGTGTGACATGTACTCAGGATGACTCAGCGGACATCCCTGTTCAAACACTGCTTCTTACTTGCATCACCTCAGACACAGCTCTTTCCACAAATAATTTCTTTTACTTAAAAAGCTATTACTGCGGCTTCCCCGGTGGCTCAGGGGTAAAGAATCCACCCGCCAGTGCAGGAGACACGGATTTGATCCCTGATTCAAGAAGATCCCATATACGACAGAAATACTAAGCCCATTCGCCACAACTATTAAGCCTGTGCTCTAGAGCCCATATGCCCTGCAACAAAATAAACCACTGCAATGAGAAGCTTGAGCGCTGCAACTAGGGAGGAGCCCCCACTTGCCACAACTAGAGAAAAACCCGCACGGCCATGAAGACCCAGCACAGCCAAAAACAAGTAACTTTTTCTAGAATAAGCTATTACCTGTGCCAAATTCTAGGCCTCAATGTCTCTTCACGTGTAAAAATGGGGATAAGAAGAGGACCTATCTTTTTGAGCCCCCGGGATGACTGATGAGTTAACGTGATAAGGTTCTTAATATCAGAAGCTCAACAAATGTGACAGGGGTGGAGGGCTGTAATTGTTTTCTTCTGAAGAACTTTTAAGGTGAGATTTTCAGTTTTTACTTTGTATACTTGTGAACTTTTAATTTGTGCAATGAGTTGGACCCAGGATGTAATTACTACTGTAATTAAGAAAATAATAAGCTACATGTTTTTCTTTTAAACATGTAAATATAAAATGTTCACGTTTTTGTGCAGGCCCTTTGTGAACCCAGACCTAATTACCCTCCACCATAAGCTCCCTTCACCATGTATACGTGTGTGTGTGTGTATGTATACACCTGCATATGAATGTGAGCGTAAGTGTGCGTGGGAGTAGGGAGGAAGGGCGCGTTCACTTCATCATTTACACTATTTACACACACTCCATTGTATGCCTGTGATGTCCTGGTTTTATTTGTTCCAGGAAGCCACATAACCTCTGTGCTGGGCTGTCTGGGAGTCATGAACCCCAATAGCTGCTCATTCCACCCCACCCCACCCCCAACCCCTAGCAAGACTTTCCCCATAATGAGAGCCATCATGAAAAGTCTTGTGACTTGAAGGCAATCCATGGGGTCAGAAATGAAAGCAGACCAAAAGTTGTGAGAAGAAATGACCAGCTCAGGCCCCTGACCCCAAGGGTGGTCTGACTTCCTTCCCCAGCAGTTCGCCCCTACCGTCCACCCAGTCCGAGGTCTCGGCTTGCTTTTCACTTTGTACCACTGCCAGAAAGCCCCTCTTGCAGAGATGGCTTTAAGACAATGAAGAATTATCCCAGAAAGAGGGGAAGGGACAGATGCTAGGCCCTCACACCACCTGAGTTCAGACTTCTTCCCCTGAACTCCTGCAGAACAGAGAACTCAGCTGCACTGAGACAATGAGATTCTGCTGAAAGAAAGAAACAAGAGCATCTGGGCAGCTGGAGCCCTCTGAGGGGTCCCTTCGGGGCAGGTATCAGAATGGAGAAAGGGACAGAAGGGACCTTCCAGACCCCAGCCCAGAAATCCTCATTGCCACACACCCACTTTGCAACACAGAATCCTGGGGCAGAACCCAGACGGCAGGCTGGCCCGGTTCAGCCCGATTCTGTAGGTTGGCCCTGGGGACTTCACCATGCTTTGAACACCATTTCTATGGCGAAATTTATTTCGATTTCCAATAACTGACTCACAATTGCAGCAGGAACCCAGCCCACCGATAATTTGGAGATAGCATGTACTGTTTTCCTCAATTAGGCTGAGACTTTCATATCTAACTAAAATTATGTGCCCGCTGCCAAGCAGGCCTTGCTCCTTTTAGATGCTCAATAAATGCTGAATGGTGACAATACTGACGCGTCGTATCCTAGGTACAGAGAGCCCTGGAGCGCTGAGGCGTCAGACTGTGCTGTGTACTCAATCAAGTTCTTCCCTAAACCTGGGCCCAGGGACCCACCCCCAGGCCCCTCCTACCTGTTTGCCAGCTGCTGCTCAAAGTCCCCACATTGCCTTAAGAGCTCTCCACAGGTGGCTATTATCCTAAACAAAACAAAAAGCACTTCAAGTTTAAGCATCTGGAATGCTGACATTTACAGGACAAACACTGTCTCATTCATAAAAATTCTAAGTATTCAACCCTTTTTGTTGTGTGCTGCGTTGTGGGAAAGCAGTTAATCCTTTGAGCTCAGTGGTGTCAGACTCCTCACAACCCCATGGACTGGAGGCCTGCCAGACTCCTCTGTCCATGGGATTTCCCAGGCAAGGATACTGGACTCGGTTGCCATTTCCTTCTTCAGGGGATCTTCCCGACTCAGGGATCAAACCTGGGTCTTCTGCACTGCAGGCAGGTTCTTTACCTTTACCGTCTGAGTCACCAGGGAAGCCCACTTAGAGGGCTGATCTGAAATGTTTCATTCATTAGTAGTTCACGTAAAAGGGAGATTCCGGTCCTTTCTGATACTCCTCTGTCATGGGTCTCCCTGCTATGAATCACAGCTCTATCCAACGTGATCTGAAATAATTTAACATGTCCCAGAATACACGGTGGTGCTAGAGATAAAGAGCCCACCTGCCAATGCAGGGGACCTCAAAGATCTGATCCAGGTTTGATCCCTGGATCAGGAAGATTCCCTGGAGGCGGGCATGGCAACCCACTCTGGTATTCTTACGGGAAGAATCCCGTGGACAGAGGAGTCTGGCCAGCTACAGTCCATAGGGTTGCAAAGAGTTGGACACAACTGAAGCAACTTAGCACGCACAGAAAATACTGAAGTTGCTCTTGGTTTTTGTCTCTGAGAAAATGGGTTGGAGGAAATTCCCTGGTGGCTCTGTGGTTAGGACTCGAGTTTCCACTGCTGAGGGCCTGGGTTCCATCCCTGGTCAGGGAACTAGGATCCCACAAGTTTTGTAGTGTGACAAAAAAAAAAAAAACAGAAACAAACAAAAATGGGTTGGAAATCTTTTGTCTCTAAAATTTAAAAACCAAAATTCATTATTTAATGCTTGTGAGATGCCTGCTATTTGCCAGGCATAGAAGAGAAAACTGTTTTGATATTAGAATTATGTTCCATTCTGATCACATGAAAGGCAGATGAGTTTAATCCATTTGTTTCTGAGAGATAAGCCTGAATGATCATCACGTCTGAATTTAATATTTGTTTAATTTCCGAGTAATTTTATGCTAGGCCTCAAACTCCAGCCACTGAGTCCTTCAACACCAAACTATAATGTCAGGACAAATCCAAGGATTAAAAACATCTTAGGGCTAGTTAACTTTTAACTTTCTCTAAAAGTGCCTATCATCACCAAGATATCTAGGCATTCCATCATAAGAAAGGTTTATGAGAAAGTGAAATATTACATTCACATCAGGTACAACAGAACAACTTCGTGCGTAATATTTTCTGGTGTACCAAGCTGCCACAGCT
The DNA here is from genome assembly GCF_032405125.1 of Capricornis sumatraensis. Classification (NCBI taxonomy): domain Eukaryota; kingdom Metazoa; phylum Chordata; class Mammalia; order Artiodactyla; family Bovidae; genus Capricornis; species Capricornis sumatraensis. The sequence continues at coordinate 20,992,530 of NC_091071.1, read as the reverse complement.
GATAAGGGATATTAGCATCAAGAACATTAAATTTCATCAAAAAATAAAAGTTCAGACCAGAGCCCGTGAGGAGATATTCCAGATGGTCTTGGGAGGTCCAGGGTTTACCCTGATAAGATGGTCTTTGGACCCACGTGCACCATGGGTACCCTGTACATGCTACCTAGCCCAGGGGGTCAGGCAAGGAATGTAAGTGAGGGGAGAGCAGCTTGCCTTTCCAGAACACATGTCTGTGAAGAATGGTTGTAAGGAAAAGAAATTTCTGGATTGCTTTTTATCTCAGGCCAATAGTACAGCTGATAGGCCTCATAGGAGTGGGAGAACAGAACAGAGGACATTTACCTCGTCAACCAGGGGTTTCGGCTTCCAACCCCAGGTAGAGGTCAAGGCCTTGGGGCGACACAGACCCAGTGCTTCCAGAGAGACCAGTTTTGACATGATGTTGGAAAGCTGGATTATGTTAAATCTGGTTTTACATGCTGGCAAATAATCTAAAAAAATTTTTTTTAATCCTGTGATCAAACAAAACTTGTCCATAGGTCAGATCTGGCCACTGGCGAGCATTTGCATTCCCTGGCTGGACATATCAAGGGCCAAATGCCTCAAGCCACTGCCAGTCACACTCAGATCAGACCTCAGGGTTTGGGGCAACAGGGTGTCTACCAAGCAGCCCACACGTCACACAAGGCTACCCTGGAGGCTGTCCACAACAATTCAGGAGGGTCACCTCAAGTCCTTTCATGGAACTCTTATACGGCTCTTTGCAGGCCAAAGACTACTGCTTTACCATTTAGTACTGTGGCACTTAGATCCAGAAACAGGCTATAATCAACTGTGCATTTTCTAAAATATAAAAGCTCTAACTTACTGCAAAAACTATAGGCTAAGAGGGGAAAAAAATCTCAAGCCAGACAAAAAACTTAAATCACCAAAGGAGATGAGTTCCTAATGAATTTCTGAAAATATTTTAAGAGCAAGACAGATCTCTTTGATGTTTGTTTTTTGTTTATTGGCTTGTTTGCAGCGTCTAGAGTATTTGCTTTAAAAGGGGCAGGAGGTGGAGGAGACAGTGAAAGAGAAAAAACCCCACATTTATCATTTTTATACACTATTATATATATATGTTTATATATGTTTACTCCCATTTTACCTAATGGAATTCTGAAAAGCCGTCCAATCTTCTTGAAAAAGAGAGTTGAGGGGAATATCATCCAGTCTGTACTTCTTTCGTATTGAGTGAAGAGTACTAGTGAAGTCAGACACATACCTATGGGGAAAGAAAAATTAACAGTGGTGTCATCATAAACTCTCCAGACCTAGAGACACCAGGAATTACAAAGCTTTGGACAAACCGCTAATGAGAGCATCTTCAGAGGCTATCCTGCAAAGCGTTGTCAAGACTTATAAAGCTCTGACCACAAACAAATCTCTATGTAACAAGACGGTCTTTTTCATCTTGCAGAGCAGCTTTAAGAGATGTTCACGATGAGGGGGAAGGGGACGGCCACTAAGACCACAACTCTGTGACCCACCAGGTGACAGATGATGCTGGCAAATCACTCCTTCATCCTAACAGAGGCATTTCTTTGGAAGCTAATTTAAAGGACTGTTTTAAAACATCACGGCCCCACTATAATACCTGACTGACACCTAGGATACCACAAGGTACTTCTGCAGCATTGAAATCCTTGAAAGTGAAAGTCGCTCAGTTGTGTCGAACTCTTTGCGACCCCATGGACTATACAGTCAGTCCATGGAATTCTCCAAGCCAGAATACTGGAGTGGATATCCATTCCCTTCTCCAGGGGATATTCCCAACCCAGGGATCGAACCCAGGTCTCCACATTGCAGGCAGATTCTTTACCAGTTGAGCCACAAGGGAAGCCCAAGAATACTGGAGTGGGTAGCCTATCTCTTCTCCAGGGGATCTTCCCGGCACAGGAATCGAACCAGGGTCTCCTGCATTGCAGGCGGGTTCTTTACCAGCTGAGCTACCAGGGAAGCCCACTCCAATCCTTGAATTCAGAGTAAACAGCCAAGCCCATGGCTTGGGCCCAACCTTAGTGAAGCATGAAGCTGGATTCCAAACTGAAAACCCTCCCTCGCAGACTGTGCTGTTTGCTCGCACATACACCACTTACTTCTCTTCACCCCATTTATCACTAAATGGCTTATCACATCCCACTTATCACGGAACCCCAGGTATCACTAAATAGCTTATTTAATGTATGTGTTGCATGTTTATTGCTGTCACTAGACTAGAAGCTCTGGGAGAGAACAGGGACTATCACTCTGTGGCTCATAATTGTATCCCTGGGAATTAGCACAGGACTGGGCATTAGGGAGACATCCAGAAACAGGCTGTGAGGCAATGACAGACCTGCACTGCGGTAGCTAGGCAAGTACCGAGGTGTCTTTGGGCCTCAGTTTCCTCATCTTCAAAGTGGACTTGATGATGTCTTCTGCACTGCCTTCCCTGATAGCTTAGCTGGTAAAGAATCCGCCTGCAATGCAGGAGACCCTGGTTCAATTCCTGGATGGAGAAGATCGGCTGGAGAAGGGATAGGCTACCCACTCCAGTGTTCCTGGGCTTCCACTGTGGCTCAGCTGGGAAGGAATCTGCCTGCCATGCGGGAGACCTGGATTTGATCCCTGGTTTGGGAGGATCCCCTGGAAAAGGGAGAGGCTACCTACTCCAGTATTCCGGCCTGGAGAATTCCATGGACTGTACAGTCCATGGGTCACAAAGAATCAGACATGACTGAGCGAGTTTCACTTTCTGTACTGCTCCCACAGTGTTGTCATGATGACAAAATGAAATGAATGAAACAGTACACACAAAAGTTCCCTGAAAAGTATAAAATGAAAGCTGATGTGCAGTGGTATTGTTTTTATATATTGTAACTCCCTTGGTATCCGTGAGGGACTGATTTCAGGATCCTGCCCCCAGCCAAAGTAGCAAAATCCACAGATGTTCAAGTTTTTAAAAAAATACAAAATGGTCTATAGTATTTGCATATAACCTAGGCATATGAAGGGCTTCCGTGGTGGCTCAGATGGTAAAGCATCTGCCTGCAATGTGGGAGACCCGAGTTCGATCCCTGGGTCGGGAAGATCCCCTGGAGAAGGAAATGGCAATCCACTCCAGCACTCTTGCCTGGAAAATCCCATGGACAGAGGAGCCTGATAGTCCATGGGGTAGCAAAGAGTCGGACATGACTGAGCGAATTAATAATAATAATTAGGCATATGGACTTTTCTGGTAGTTCAGATGGTAAAACATTTGTCTACAATGTGGGAGACCCAGGTTCGATCCCTGGGTAGGGAAGATCCCCTAGAGAAGGAAACGGCAACCCACTCCAGTACTCTTGCCTAGAAAATCCCACAGACGGAGAAGCGTGGTACAGGCTACTGTCCATGGGGTCTCAAAGAGTCAGGCACAACTGAGCGACTTCACTTCACTTCACTTAGGCACATTCTCCTATATACTTTAAATCATCTCTAGATTACTTATAATACCTAATACAAGGTAAATGTTATGTAAATTGTAAATACAATATAAATGCTATGTAAATACTTGCCAGCATGAGGCAAACTCACGGGTAAATTCAAGTTTTGCCTTTTGGTACTTTCTGCACATTTTTTCCCCAAGTATTTTTGATCCACAGTTAGTTGAAGCCACAGATAAGGGATGCTGGCTACAGATGGCTGGCTGTACAGTTCTTGGAAGGTAAACAATAAACATATGCCTTTGGGAGAGTATGGTAAGGAGGACTGGGGTCGATGGTCATGTGCTCTGGAAGCCAAGAGGCTCCCTAAAACCCACAACACCTGCACACATCACAGGAAATCTTGCTCCTCTCCCTTCCCAAACCACATGCTCTAGGGAGGACGGTGGACTATGAGGACCCCAGGCACCGCCCTGAAGAGTAAGTCTGTGTGGTGGAAAGAAAGGCCATTCAGAGAAGCAAGTGGACAAAACTGCAGCAGGCCACTGCGCTGAGGACAAGCGCCGGTGCTGCTGCCTTCACGGAGGCCTCAAAATGTAGTGCTGGAAAGCTATGAAACCAAAACGCCACGGACCCCACCCAGAGACGTGACAGCTTCCCCTGGGGGAGGGGCAGGGGCCTCAGGACACATTCAGAGGGGGCTCTTGGAGGACATAATTGTGCTTTAGCTGAAGAAGGTTAAACACCTATCACCACCCTGCAACTGTGACAAGTACGTGAAGAGCACCCTGCCCAACAGTGCCACTGCGCTGCAGAAGCTCCTGACAGAGTCCCTGGGATGGTGAGCAGCTGTGGAGCATGGCAGGGGCGTGAGGTAGGAGGAGGTGGGTGACTGCTTAGCCCCAGTGGGGCTCGCAGGTGATGTGTGCATCACACCACATTTTTATGGCATTCGTACCAAAACACTCCGGCTCTCTCACAATATTTCCAAGTGTCTCTACCATGCAAGGTGCTGTAATTATGTGCTTTCACTCAATATTCCCTGGGCTTCCCTGCCGGCTCAGATGGTAAAGAATCTGCCTGCATTGCAGGAGATCTGGGTTTGATCCCTGCGTTGGGAAGATTCCCTGGAGAAGGGAAAGGCTCCCCACTCCAGTAGTATTCTTGCCTGGTGAATTCCACTGACAAAGGAGCCTGGCAGGCTACAGTCCATCGGGTTGCAAAGACTGACTGAGCGACTAAGCACATTTACTTCTCACTCAATATTCACATCCACACAGAAAGGTGATATTATCACCATCAGTTTCCCCAACTAAAAGATAACAAGACTCAGAAAGGTGCATGAACCCACCCAAGGTCCCAGCTAGTTAAGTGCCTGAGCCAGGATCTCAGCTCAGGGGGCTCCACCTCCAGGGCCCAGGCTCCCTCACAGCCAGAACGCCCCTGACTCTGTACCACCCCATCTTTAACTATGGATTCTACAGCCTTGGCCAAATCCAGGTTAGGCTACCCTCCTGCCCTGCCTGCATTCTTCATCCTCCCTACCCCTCCTTCCTGAACACCATCCCATGCCCTCCCCACTACTGAACGAGGTCCCACTTGAACCCTGGGCAAGTCAGTATCACCCTTATTTCCCTGACTAATTTCATAAACAAATATCGGCTACTTTGGTATCTTCAAATCCTCCCCTTCTAGAGAAGGTGATCTGGCTTCATCATACATCCTTTGGTCCAGTTTGAATTTTTAATATGGATTTGCATTACTTTTTAAAATGAAGGAACTGAAGTAACCAACACAAGAACCAAAAATGAAAACATCACCAACTGGGAGGAGAGAGGATATGAGAGGACCAGACTCAAAGAGGTCCAGTTCCTCACCTTTCAGGGTTGAGAGTCAAGACATAACAGTTAAAGGTGATAAACGAACAAATTTTCTTTAAAGTCTGGAGAGAAGAGTGAGAAGGCTAAGACTCCTTGAGCCCAATGCAGGGGCCCTGGGTTCGATCCCTGGTCAGTGAACCAAGATCCCGCGTGCCGAAACTGAGGCCCAGCGCAGCTAAATATATTTAAATAAAAGACTAAAACTTGTGACTTCTGAGGAGAAGGACACGGGCAGGAAAGAAGGAAGACTTTTGCTTTTTTACACTTTTTTATATTTAAATATATCTGTATTTTTGAAAGCATTTTACTTTTGTTATTTTATAATAAAATTTTTAGGTCTCAAAAAGAATTATTTCATCCATAAAATCCTGGTTGGTGGCAGAGAAAGAAGTGAATTTTATTTGATTAAACCTGTTGCTGATGTTTCTCTCTCTGGAGGTGCCATCTGGGCTCACCTGCTCCCGCTCCCTCTGCGAGCAGGGCCCCTGTCCCCTCAGTATCTTCCTGTGAGCCGCCCTTGGAGGTGCAGACCGCCCGCGGCAGCGACCAACAGCACAGAGCTCACGGGGCATGTTCAGAATTTCTGGAATGACAAGGGCTCCCTAAACTTACGGCAGCAAAAGAGCATTCAGTTCAGTACGAGGAGTTTCTTGAGACTCAAGGCAACTTTATTTCAGAATACAGTCTCTTGCAGAGCCTGAGAATGTATCTGTCCATAAGCTAAACACTGAAGCATCTAACCTCCCAAGGGCCCTTTCACCTCAATCACACAGGTCAGAGAATCCAGCCTTATACTGAAATTTCTTACCTCTTCTTTTCTCTAAGTAAATTTAATTTTGGTCTTCCCTCTTTTCTTTCTTCTAATGGCTTTATCGCCTTTGCAATTCACAGATCACACAAGTCAAAGGTTTTTATGCAGTCACAGAGCTGTGCAACCATCACCACAATCAACTTTAAAACAAGCTTCATCAGCCTTAAAAGACACCCTGTTACCTTTTAGCGGACATCCTGCATCTCCTCCAAATGCCCCCCTCCCCAGCCCTTTTGTTTAGTTGCTTAGTCATGTCTGACTCTTTTGCGACCCCATGGACTGCAGCCTGCCAGGTTCCTCTGTCTATGGGATTTCCCAGGCAAGAATACTGGACTGGGTTGCCATTTCTTCCTCCAGGGGATCTTCCTGACCCAGGATGGAACCTGCATGCCCTGCCTAGGCAGCCACTAGCCTACTGTCTGTCTCTTTAGATTTGCCTGTTCTGGACATTTTGTATAGATGGAATCATATAAGGTGAGGTCCTGTCTGACTGGCTTCTTCTACTGAGCATGATGTTTATATATTTTTTTATTTTATATTTTTAATTACACAAGAAATGTGTTAATTTAGTCTCCTTTTTAAGAATCAGAAAATAACAAAGCTAAGTCTCCTATGACTACTTAGTCCTCCCTCTCCTCAAATATAATCAGTGTTTTCAGTTTTGCCTAACCTTCCGCATCAGGGCTTAGCAAAATTTGTCTGTTCAGGTCCAGGTATTAAGCTTTGCAAGTCACAAGGTCTCTGTTCTAACTACTCAACTCTAACTTCATTCGGAGGATTTAGAGGCCACAGATAAGTGAATGGGCTTAGTGGAATTCCAATAACACTTTTACAAAAACAGACTTGGCTCATGAGCTAGAGTTTGGTGACCTGTATCCTATAGGAACATATAGAGCACTTATAGTTTCAAAGAGGATCCAGAACAGGAATTGGCACTCCTGGTTTCTTGTAAACAAAGTTTTACTGGAACAAGGCCACATCCACTCAGGTATGTGCTCTCTCTGGCTGCTTTTGTGCTTCTGGGGAAGCACTCTCCATGAAAGTCTCTATTGACTGCAAAGCCCTCAAGGCCCACCATACTTATGATCTGGTCCTTGGCAGAAAAGCTTTGCTGAACCCTGCTACAGAAAATGTACTCTACATAGTATCCTGCAACTTTTTATTCACTTCAACAGTATGTTTTGACATCTGTCCCTGCTGTTATGTGTAGATAGAATTAACACCTTAACTGCCTCATAAGGAACTCCTTTAGTATGAATATACCATATCTTATTTGGCCATTTCCAAATTGATGGACATTCTGGTTGCTTTAAATGCTCCACCATAATAAATGTGCTGTGATGTTCTTAGCGTCATTAAGGACGTCCCCTTAGGCTTAGGTGCAAGTGATTCATGGCAGGAATACGGACATCCGCATTTTTAACTGGGAGACACCACTCTCCCATGAGGCTGGCCCTGACTCCATTCTCCCGGCCTTACTCGGCAAAGAGGGACTTCAGGGACATCAGCAGGCCATTATCTCCCTGCAGCTGGCCCTGATGCCACTTCCCCAGCCTTACTTGGCAAAGAGAGACTTCAGGGCTGTCAGCAGGCCACAGGTCCCCAGGCCACTGGTGAATCTGATGCATCTGTCAACGGCTGCAGAAGACAGGCCAAAGAGCTTGTTCACAGAGTGGCTCAGCTCCTGCACACAGTCAATGACTTCCCCATGCTCCTGGTCAGCAGAGACAATAAAAAGCTGCTTCAGACTGAAGAACAAATGAATAGACAACATCCAGATGGGAGGAGCTCCAGACCTCCTCATTCATGGTCAAACCACTTACTACGAACATCAGAAATGTAGTCCCAAACTGTGAGAGCTCTTTAAAAGCCTGACTGAAGGAAGAACAGTCTAAGCGGCCAGTGAGATCACAGAAATAAACTCCTGGCCAAAAAGCATGATCAAATCCTTATAGTCATCCTTATATATGTATTTTTTATCTCTTTCCTCTTTTTCTGTGATTAAGATGGTATCTTTCCCTCTGTGGAGAAGGCAATGGCAACCCACTCCAGTACTCTTGCCTGGAAAGTCCCATGGACGGAGGAGCCTGGTAGGCTGCAGTCCATGGGGTTGCGAAGAGTCGGACACGACTGAGCGACTTCCCTTTCACTTTTCACTTTCATGCATTGGAGAAGGAAATGGCAACCCACTCCAGTGTTCTTGCCTGGAGAATCCCAGGGACAGGGGAGCCTGGTGGGCTGCCGTCTATGGGGTCGCACAGAGTCGGACACAACTGAAGTGACTTAGCAGCAGCAGCAGCAGCAGCAGCAGCAGCAGCAGCAGCTCTCCCTCTGGCTCTCAAGTGAGGGTCTGAATTCTTCGTATCACACACTCCAAAAGAATGCAGTGAAAAAAACACATGCTTCCTTCAGGGGCAAGAACATAACTGAGTGGAACAGACTTTCTAGGGACATCCTTAGAAAACAGAAGGAAAATGGCAGGAGGCAGCCGGCTTGAACACTGTAAGATCTATTCTTCAATGTCAACTCACCTCCCGCTGCTGCTGCTGCTGCTGCTAAGTCGCTTCAGTCGTGTCCGCCTCTCCCGCTAGACAGACTTAATTATTTGCAATGGAAATTCCCCTCTGGTGCGTCCACCTGGTGAACCTGGCCTGAGAGCACTGTGCTTGAGTGCTCCGCTCCAGTGTCTGTTTGCATATCTGCCTTGAACAAAAGACTGCATAATCATGACTGACTCAGGGAGATAACCAACTTAATCTTGAGAAGATTTAAGCCTCTGAGGGGTGTTAGGTCCTCACTGGGGATTTTAAATAAAAACCAGGTAGCAGACCTGTGGTCTCATTTGGATTACGAGAGCCCAGGAAGCGCTGAGAGCCCATGTTTGACACACCTGTTCCCACTCTCTGCATTCCATATGCTGGCTCCCACCTTCTCTGAAGCATCCCAGCCAGCCTGACCCTAGCCTGGCAGATACAGCAAAGCCCAGTTGGCCCCGGCAGTGCTGTGACCTTACCAGAGGCACCTCGCTGAACTGGATGAGGAGGTACTTCTCTTCCATGTCGCCATACTTCAGCTGGTAGGGCTTGTATGGACCATACACAGCATCCACCAGCTCCATGACTTTCACCAGGTTTTGCTCATCTTCAAGGAAATCAGAAATGAAAAGCAATAGTGAACAAGGAACTGGAAATTAACTGGTGAAAAATGATACGTGGAAGGAACTCTACTGGAACTTTTCCTATTTCATCTTTGGGGTGCCTACTATCTGTTCATCTGCTTTTACCATTCATGGAACCTGTAACAATCATGTCAGTAAATATTTCAATAAATTTGAGCTTTGTGTACTATTTGCCTAAAGTTCTATTAAAGACACTGATTCAGGGAGCTTCCCTGAATTTCTGGAATGACAAGGTGCTCCAGTGGTTAAGAATTGGCCTGCCAATGCAGGGGTCACAGGTTTGATCACTGGTCCGGGAAGATCCCATGTGCCTCGGAGCAACTAAGCCTGTGGGCCACAACTACTGAGCCTGCGCTCTGGAGTCCATGCTCTGCAGGAAGAGAATCCACCACAGTGAGAAGCCCACCTAGGGCAACTAGAGAGTAGCCCCCCACCCCAGGCTTGCCGCAACTAGAGAAAGCCCTTGGGCAGCAACAAAGACCCAATGCAGCCAAAAATAAATAAATAAAAAATTTTAAAATAATAATAAAGATATAGATCCCCTTAATCCTATAACCCATCATAATTGAGAACCTCTTCAAATGATAACCCTCCCCAGGGTCAAGTTCAAGAACTGTTACAGAGAAAAGGCTCTGCACAAAGAACATTTTCATTTGGAGCATTCCTAGGATTTTACAGAAACGGGATATGCACCAAAATTCCTATATTCAACTACATGAAAATTTTAACATGCATATTCTGTGACACAGTAATCCAACCGCTAAGAATTCTCTCTTCAGCTGGGATCCAAAGTCTTCTCCATAGCCTGCAAAGTTCTACCATTGCTTGACCTCAGGAGGTGAAAGAGGGGGTAGTTAAGGATGAAGGCTCTTCTAACTGAAGTTCTCTTGCTTTCTGTTAGGGGACTAGGTACAAATGACGTAACTTTTCAATGTCTCTTTCCTCAACTGTAAAATGAGGTTAATAATGGCATCAATTTTATAGGCTTAACTGGAGATTAGGCAAAATAGTATGTGTCTAACACATGTAAGCACTCAATAATGCCAGCTACTTTTGTTGTACTCAGCCTGGCATGCTACGGTCCATGGAGCTGCAAAGAGTCGGACACGACTGAGCGACTGAACTGAACTGACTTTTGTTACTACTTCTACAGCCTTGGTCTCTTTCACAACTTCCCTAGCCTCCAGCCTTCTCTCAGTTTCTCAAAAGCTCCCCTCTGGCCACCGGCTACTACTTCTGTTTGGAAAGACCTTGTCCTTCCCTAACCCTCTTCATCTGGTTAGCTCCTATTCTTCCTTCACGACTCACTCAGTTCATGTCTGAGGGTCTCGATCATCTTTATCTGCTTAGGACCATTCTACTTTTCTCCTAGCACCATTTTGCTATTCAAAGTACTCATCTCGCTTTGTAATTATACACTCATCAGTATGATTATTTGGCTATTTCCCACTGGAATATATATTGTAAGAGAGCAGGGACTCTGTCTGGTTTTGCTTAGCATGGCATCCTCAGCATATAGCACTCTAGAACTGGCCCATTTATAGTTGAATAAGTAAATACCTTTTGACCTATCTGTAAGAGGGTCATGAAAAGTAATTGTATGTGTATACAAAAAACACAGAGACACACATATGCACACGCACACACACACACACTGCTGATGGAAACCATGATTCTCTCTGTAGGAGAGAACAGATGCAGTAGAGAATGGCAAGAGGTAAAAATCTACTGGTGTTGGATTTGATTTGGAAATATCAGTATAAACTGGTAATTTTTTAAAATATGGGGTTTCCCTGGTGGCTCAGTTGTAAAGAATCTGCCTGCCATTACAGGAGACATGAGTTCAATCCCTGATCCGGAAGGATCCCACATGCCGCAGGGCAATAAGCTGTGTACTACAACTACTGAGTCTGTGCTCCAGAGGCCAGAAGCCATAACTACTGAGCCCTAGTCCCACAGCTACTGACGGCTGAGTGCCCTCGAGCCCGTGCTCTGCAACAAGAGAAGCCACTGCAATGAGAAGCCTGCACACCACAATTAGAGAGGAGGCCCGGCTCACTGCAACTAGAGAAAAGCCCCTGCTCACCGCAACTAGAGAGGAGGCCCCGCTCCTTGCAACTAGAGAAAAGCCCCTGCTCACTGCAACTAGAGAAAAGCCCCTGCTCACCGCAACTAGAGAGGAGGCCCTGCTCACCGCAACTAGAGAAAAGCCCCTGCTCACCGCAACTAGAGAGGAGGCTCTGCTCACCGCAACTAGAGAAAAGCCCCTGCTCACCGCAACTAGAGAAAAGCCCCTGCTCACCGCAACTAGAGAGGAGGCCCTGCTCACCGCAACTAGAGAAAAGCCCCTGCTCACCGCAACTAGAGAGGAGGCCCTGCTCACCGCAACTAGAGAGGAGGCCCTGCTCACCGCAACTAGAGAGGAGGCCCTGCTCACCGCAACTAGAGAAAAGCCCCTGCTCACCGCAACTAGAGAGGAGGCTCTGCTCACCGCAACTAGAGAAAAGCCCCTGCTCACCGCAACTAGAGAAAAGCCCCTGCTCACCGCAACTAGAGAGGAGGCCCTGCTCACCGCAACTAGAGAAAAGCCCCTGCTCACCGCAACTAGAAAGGAGGCCCTGCTCACCGCAACTAGAGAGGAGGCCCTGCTCACCGCAACTAGAGAAAAGCCCCTGCTCACCGCAACTACAGAGGAGGCCCTGCTCACCACAACTAGAGAAAAGCCCCTGCTCACCGCAACTAGAGAGGAGGCCCTGCTCACCGCAACTAGAGAAAAGCCCCTGCTCACCGCAACTAGAGAGGAGGCCCTGCTCACCACAACTAGAGAAAAGCCCCTGCTCACCGCAACTAGAGAAAAGCCCCTGCTCACCGCAACTAGAGAGGAGGCCCTGCTCACCACAACTAGAGAAAAGCCCCTGCTCACCGCAACTAGAGAAAAGCCCCTGCTCACCGCAACTAGAGAGGAGGCCCTGCTCACCACAACTAGAGAAAAGCCCCTGCTCACCGCAACTAGAGAGGAGGCCCTGCTCACCACAACTAGAGAAAAGCCCCTGCTCACCGCAACTAGAGAGGAGCCCCTGCTCACCGCAACTAGAGAGGAGCCCAGGTAGCAACAGACTCAGTACAACCAAAGATAAATAAATAGGCACACAAATGTCCCCTCCCTCTTGAACCTCCTTCCCACCTCCTTCCTCATCCCACCCCTCTAGGTTGTTAAGGAGCCCGGGTTTGAGTTCCCTGAGTCATACACCTATGGCTGATTCATGTCGATGCTTGGGAGAAATCAACACAATCCTGTAAAGCATGTATCCTTCAATTAAAAAATAATTTTTAAAAAAATTTTTAAAAAATAAACAAATAAAATAAATGTATTTTCTAGCTCTGTTCACAAAGGGCCTAGGAAGTAATAACAACCCAGCAACAATAAGCATGCATGGTGCCACATCTTGGTTCCTAAATACCATTTCCCACTAGAAGAAACCAAGCTCCTTGAGAAAACGGCTGATTCCAGGTCTGAGGCAGTACAAAATGTTCCCAGATCTGTATGTACCAAAAAGCAATAAAACACTCAAAGGCTGATAGGGACAAGTCAAAATGATGCAGGCACCAGCCTGAAGGGGCAATCACCGACCAAGTCTGAAATAACTTAAGCATCAAAATGAATAATGAAAATAATTATAACACAATGAATTTAAAAATCCGTAAGTTTATAGTGACATTAAAGAGAGATAAAGGAAGAAAAATCTCCTCACAAAAGAATGCCTGCAAATGTATGTAAAAGAAATGAGAGAAAATGGTAATATGAGAATATTACCATTTTATAATCAGCAATGTAAAGGCTTATTCAGGTAGGAATTACAAACGGATGCTAAAGTCATTAGGTAAATGTTTCTGAAGGAACGGAATATTCCTATGGGCTAAAATATCACCCCATAGATAATTATTAATTACAAAGAGGAAAAGGTAACTTCACAATGGAGTGACCTGGCAGGTATAACTACCAAGTGATTAATCCAACCCACCACCAATAATTGGACATTATGTGTCTCCTGATGTGATGCCATAGAAGTATACATCATCAACAGTGTGGTATTCTTATTAAAAATGTTTCATCTAAATCTAAACACAAGGAAACAACTAGATAATTCCAAGCTATAGGACATTCTATAAGAAAACTACCCTGTATTCTGCAAAGACATCAGTGTCATGAAAGACCAGAGATGAGATGACTGTTTTTAGTTTAAAGGAGATTAAAGAGAAAGGACAACCAAAAATAATGCATGTACACTGAGCAGACTTTAGTAAGAGGTAGGGAAACGGCTATAAAGACTGTTGTGGAACTAGGAAAATTTGTGTACTGGATGACAGTACTGCATCAATATAAAACTGGGAGGGTGACGGTGATAATAAAATATTGTATTAAAAATATTTAACAAGGACTTCCTCGGTGGTCCAGCCGTTAGGCATCCACCTGCCAGTGCAGGGGACACAGGTTCGACTCCTGGCCCAGGAAAATCCCATATGCTGCACGGCAACTAAGCCCAAGTGCCACAGTTACTGAGCCCACACACTGCAACTCCTGAAGCCCCCACACCCTAGAGCCCATGCTCTGCAACAAGAGAAGCTGCTACAATGAGCCCACACATCCACCACAAGGAAGAGTAGCTCCCACTTGCTGCAAGTAGAGAAAGTCTGCACATAGCAACAAAGACCCAGCTCCATCAAAAATAAATAAATAAATAATTAATTTTAAAAGACAGTAGTTCTTAAAAAAAAAAAAAGGTAACAACGTTGTAAAGCAATTATACTCCAATAAAAACTAATAAAAAAATAAAAAGCATTTAAGTACATACACACACTCATATACAAAATATGCATGTGTATATAATGTAAAATATTGTTTCCGGACAGCTGATTGAGCTTGCTCTTTTTCCTTCCTTGTATTTTCTGGGTTTTTCTAAACCCAATAAGTGTGTATGTGTTCAGTGGTGTCCAACTCTTTACGACCCCATGGACTGTACCACCAGGCTCATCGGTCCACAGAATTCTCCAGGCAAGAATCCTGGAGTGGGTTGTCCTTTCCTATTCCAAACATATTGCTTGTTAACTATAAAGTCAACTAATTATTTTTTTTTATTTTCTACTGCATAACCTTTTAGAGAGTTACACTATATACATTAAAATAGAAAAATCTTAAAGGTAAACTAGAAAGTTAGAAAACGTATCTGCAACATAGCTGATAATGAGAAAAAATCCATACTATGTAAGATATTTTGGGAATACACACCAAATTTTTAACAGTGGTTATTTCCAGCTAGTGAGATTATAGGAGAGTTTCATCTTATGTTATAGATATAACTGTATCATGAATTTTTATAACAGTGCTTTGTTGATAACATATTTGATAAAACATTGTTTTAAATAAATTGCCCTTATAAATTAACCGGAAATAGATTAAACTCTCAAACAGAAAAAGAGGCAAAAGAATAAGCAATTTAAGAGAAAAAATATAACTTTTTATAATTTTCAAACTGGCTAGTAATCAAAGAAATGAAAATTGAAACAATATATTGTTAACTGTCTAAGAAACTGGCAAGGGGAAAAACAATAGAGCCTAGTGATGGTTAGGGCATGGGGGAATAAGGAGCCTTATTTACTACAGATGAATCTGTAAAGAGGCAGAAACTTTCTACAGAACAAAATGTGACAAAATCTTTAAATTTTTCATTTATTAGCAACTGTAATTTTCAAACTTCTTCCAAGGAATAATCAGAAGTGGGCTCCAAAATTAATGTACAAGATTATTTATAACAGTTTTATTTCTAAATAGTGGATTAAAAAATTAAGCCATCATTATCAAATGGTCATTAAAAACCATGTCTTAGGAAGATACTTAATGACATAAAAATGCTCATTATATTAATGTGAGCAAAAAAGAGAGCATAAGATCATATAAACTAGTTATTTTTCAAGATACATGCACATGTATATATTTATATATGCACCTATTTCATACGTTGTTGTTATTTAGTCACTAAGTCATGTCCAACTCTTCTGTGACCCCATGGACTAGAGCCCGCCAGGCTCCTCTGTCCATGGGATTTCCCAGGCAAGAATACTGGGTTGCCAATTTCCTCCTCCAGGGGATCTTCCCAGCCCAGAGACTGAACCCACATCTAGAGCACTGGCAGGTGGATTCTTTACCACTGAATTACCTGGGAAGCCCTTTATTTCATATACATTTATGAACATGTATATTTATATATGAACTACTGGGAGGAAATAAAATGTTCCCATGCCTCTCTGAGTGAAGAGATTATGGATCATTTTTATTCTCTTTTATTTTTATGTCTGTTTCCAAAGTACTTTTAAACTAAAAAATACATATAATTTTTTTTTTTAATCTCAATAGGAATCATGAAAAATCTAAACTTCCATGGCTGACTAACAAAGTACTTTCTGTATCTGGTTCTTTAGAGGGTGGTTCTCTCTTCTTCAGCAATATCCATCACCAGTAGGAGGAAAGCAACCTGCTTCTGGCCCTGCCTTCATTCCACTCTGCCCCTGCAGGACACTCAGCCTAAACACTCTCCAACCACTAGGACAACGATTGTCCAGATCCCTGGAAGCTGTCCACATCCACGGTGCCTCTCCCACAGCCGAGGCCTGACCAGCAAGTGTGCCAAAAACCCCTGATGAGTCATCAGGAACTCGAACAACAAACACACTCCCTGGAATGTACGAGGTAATTACACATGAAGGCAATTAAAGAGAATAACTAGTAAATAAACCAAGTTAGTGACACGCAGCAGCCCAATGGCAGAAGCAGGCCTTCCTGAGGCGACTTCCTGATTTGACAGCAGCATTCCTCACGAGGTCTGTGTGACTTAAAGCTTTATGATGCTTTTAATATAGATGGGAAACAGCTGGGGAAATGCAACACACCACGCATTGTTTGCCCAAATGGGAATAAAAAGCGCTGTGCTCTCACACGGCATCTGGGGAAAGCCCAGGTACCTTATAGCCGCCCTTGGTCCTAATACTGCACCCCTGCCCTTAAAAATATGCTGTTGCCCTTGCAAAAGCCTCCTCTAATCCACTTGTTCTCTTGAACTTACTTTTTTAGGTTGACTTGTCCGAGGTTCTGTGATGACTTAAGAGGAAGAGGATACCACCCTCCCAGCCTAACTCGCTGCCCACTCGCTGCCACTGACGTCCAGCTGCCTCTTACACTCTAAGCCCCTGCAGAAGTGCCTGTTACTTCCCCAGCATGGGTGAAGCGCCTAGGCAGCACTGGAGCTAGGCAAATATATTAGGCAACAATTATTTCCATAACGGCAATGTTTTCATGGAAAAGGTTTCCCTCTCTGTTGAGAAGGAAAACACTGCTCCTTTCCATGTCTGTAAAATCAGTCACTGGAAAAGGTAAACAAACCCAGGCCCCCCGCCCCACCCAAAAAAAGTGAGTGAAGGCAAGTCAGAGAGCTGGGAGGAAGCATGTTTACGTGCGTGGGGGAGCAGGGCCATCTCCAACCCCTTGGCGAAGTGGGTGGTGGCATCGTAGAACTCCAGCAGCTTGACGAGCTCCAGCTCAGGTCCTGCCCGCTCCACACCGGAACTGAGGCACACGGGTAGAGAGGGCACCAAGGCCCCCAGGGTCTGAATCAGCAGAACAGTTACTACGTCGTGGGGGTTCTTGAAGACCTGCAGGGGGAGAGAGGCGTCCGTGTTATCACATGGGAGCAAACCTTCCAATGAAGCAGACTCCTGGATGGCCTGCAGGAATCCCTCTGAGCCAGGAAGTGGTCCAATCAAGAGCTACAGGGTCCAGGCTTTGCTCAGCACCCATGTAGATGTGCTCAGAAGCCAAGTAAACTAGCAAGACTTGTGCCTTGCCTCCAAGACAACTGGCTACTTCATGTCTGCCTAACTATTTTCAAATCTATCACATGTAGTATTTAGATACTGGCTAGAGACAGGACTGTGAAAATGAAATGCAGAAACGGGGAGGGTGTGGGTGGCAGGGAACAAACAGAACTAAGGAAGAGCAATTCACTGAATCAATTAGAGGATCTGGAAGCGCATTTGTAGACCAGCCTGCAAATCCTCTGTCCATGGGATTCTCCAGGCAAGAATACTGGAGTGGGTTGTCATTTCCTTTTACAAGGGATCTTCCCAACCCAGGGATCAAACCTGGATCTCCTGCATTGCAGGCAGATTCTTTACCCACTGAGCTAGATAATAATACTACCCAAGGCCATCTATATATTCAGTGTACTCGCCATTAAAATCCCCAAAGTATTTTCTGGAGAAACAGGAAAACTCATTCTAAAATTCACATGGAATTTCAGGGAACCTCAAATAGCAAAAACAATATTGAAAAAGAAGAACACTGACTATCTCATGCTTCCTATTTTCAAAATTTACAACAAAGCTATAATAGTCAAAACAGTGTGGCATCTGAGTAAGAATAGACAAATGGCCCAATGGCATAGAATAAGAGAGCCCAGAAAAACACATGCATGGTTAAATGATTTTAAACAAGGGTGCCAAAAATCATTCAATCGAAAAAGGACAGTCTTTTTGACAAATGGCACTCAGAAAACTGGAAATCCACATGACAAAAAAAAAAAAGTTGGATCCTTACCTTATACCATATATAAAAATTAACTCAAATGTTAAGACCTACATGTTAAAGAGTGAACTATAAAATTCTTAGAAGAAAACATAGGGCAAATTTCTCATGATCTTGGATTCTTATGCATGGCTGATGGGAATGTAAAACGTTGCAGTTGCTATGGAAAACATTTGGCAGTTCCTCAAAATGTTAAACATAGGATTATATGATCCAGCAATTCCACTTGTAGGTATACACCCCCAAAAATTGAAAACAGGGACCCAAACAGATGTTTGTACACCCCTGTTCACAGCATCATTATTCCGAATAGCCAAAAGTCAGAAGCAATTCAAGTGTTTATCTACAAATGAATGGATAAACAAAATTCGATAAATACACACAACAGATTATTCAGCCATAAAAAGGGAAGGAGCCTAGAAAACATTATGCAACGTACATAAAACAGCACTCACTTGACACCAGCACTTATGTCATGTAAGTATTACCTCTTTTTTCATTCGCCCGCAAGAGAAGACGGGTACCAACGTGTCTACCAACACGAATGCACCCACTGAAATCATACGGCCGCAACTGGTTATAAGGTGGTCATGCACATCGTCCAAAATATGCTAATATCCTTTCTTAGATTATTATGAAAAGAGAAGATCAAATTTTTTAATTCTCATAGCGAATTCAATGAGCACCTATTTAGTTTAATAAATATCATTGCTGGAGTCTGAGAGAAAGAGACAGAGGAAATTTGCATTTAACCCAACAAATACCGAAACAACCAATTTATATTTCCTGAATGACAGCTTCCAGCCATCTACTAGGTGTCACCATTGAGCTGAGCCACTCTCTCTTGGAATTTTAAAGTGTCCCAGATTGGAATTCATTCTTTTCCTGCTGACCTCCTCAGACCTGTTTCTCTCAACTTTCTTATTTCTGTCAGTAGCATCTCCATTCGACCAGAATAAAAATCTCTCTTTCCACTTTCCTTTCTTTCAGGTCCTTTGTCACTTACCAGGTTCTAACAATTGCCCATTTTTTAACTGGATGCCTTTGTTACGTTACCATCACTATCCTAGACCAAACATAGCTTCCTACCTGTCTTCAGTCTTTCTTCATCAATTCACCCTATTTACCATTACCAAATTCACTATTTTTAAAGGTTATTTAGAATTTTTCTTATGCTTTAAATGTTTAAATATTGCAAGATTCAACAATTAATATTTTGCCACAAATGCTTTACTTCCTAAACCATTGGAAAGGTAATCACAGGTATCATGACATGTTACCGCTAAATACTTCGGCATATTATCGCCTAAGAGTAAGGCCAGCCTTATCACCACAACACTGCAACTAATCAAACTTAACTTTGATGTAATACTTATACCTGTCCATGTTCAAATCTCCTCAACTGTCCTTTTAATGTTCTTTTGAATAGCTTTTTTTGTCATCATGCAGAATCCCATCCAAGATCATGAAATTACATTCAGTTGCCTTTTTGTCTCCTTTAATCTTATTAACTCCCTGACTGTTTTTCTTTCATGACACTGACATTTTTGAAGAGCCCAGGACAGTTGTTTCAAAAAATGGTCTTCGATTTATCTGCATGCTTCCTCTTGGTGAGACTTTTTGGCAGAGGAACTACATAGGTGATGGTCCAACACCAAAGTGATTCTTAGAACAGTAACATCATTCACACTACTACTCCAGATGCTCACTGCCTTCTAGAGAAAGCCAAACTCCTGTCTTGCATTCAGTGTTTCTCCATCATATATTCCCACTGCCTCCACACAAAACTGCACCAATACACACCCTCCTCTGTCTCTATCCAAAGTATTAATATTCCCTCCACGATCCCCCAAACATAAGAGAATCACAGAGATCTTTAGATATCACCCAGTCCAACTTCCTGATTTGACAAAAGAAACATTTTACTACAAGAAAGGATGGAACCAATGGAGACAATGAAAAGTATTCTTATCTAGAAAAAGAAATCCTGGCTCTTCTCCTGGTATTGTGAGAAAGGACTAGGCAATGAATATCTACTTCACTTTTATCTCCTACTTAAATGACTTGAGGCGGGGGAAGAATTAAACTAAACTACTCTAAACCAAAGCCTTCTAATTGGTTGGGCAGCTGGAACTATAATGTTTACAGCTGACAGTTTCAGCTGACCAACCAACAGGTCTCTCACGCTCAAAGGTGTCCCTTTTCCTTTTGAGTGATCTGGCACAAGGGATGGCCATTGGTTAAAGAACCACCAAAAGGTTCAAAAGACTACAAGATCAGACTTAACAACAAGGGGCATGGAATTAACCCAAACAACACATGCAGAAACAATGTGGCATTATCTTACACTGCAATTCTCCAGGCCAGAATACTGGAGTGGGCAGCCATTCCCTTCTCCAAGGGATCGTCCCAACCCAGGGATCGAACCCAGGTCTCCTGCATTGCAGGCAGCTTCTTTATTCTTTACTGTCTGAGCCACCAGGGAAGCCCCACCTTACACTACATACAAAAATTGATTCTAGATGGGCCATAGAACTAAATGTAAAAGCTCAACAAGCATCTGGAAGAAAACACAGAAGAATGTCTTTGCAGCTTGGGGGCTGGTGATAGTTTCTGAGGACAAAGAAAGAATAACCATACAAGAAAACTATGATAAAATCAACACTTCTTTTCAGACTGGAAGGAAATATCTACAGCATATATCTGATCAAGAACTTATATCCAGAATATACAAAGAACTTCTATAACTTAATAATTAAAAAAGCAAGTTACCCAATTGTTTTTTTAAATAGGCAGAACACCAGAACAGATACTTCACAAAGGAAGATATACAAGTGGCCGATAAGCATGAGAAAAGGAGTTCAACACCCTTAGTCATCAGGGAAATGCAAATTAAAACCACAGTGAGATACTACACCCACCAGAATGGCTAAGATTAAAAAGACTGACAACATCTAATGATGGCGAGGATGTGGAGCAATCGGAACTCTCGCGTACTTGTGTGTGGGAGTGTGAAAAAGCACAACCACTTTGCAAAGTGCTCATTTCTTATATATCTAGATATAGACCCACTCTATAACCCAGCAGTACCTCTCCCATGTGTTTACCCAAGAGACATGAACCTGTGGTCTCCACAAAAAGACTTCTAGAACAAGGTTCAGAGCAGCTCCACTTACAATCGCACCAAACCAGAAACAGTCCAAGTGTCCATCAAGAAAAGGCTGAATAAACAAAACCGAGATATATTCACACCATGTAAGAGCGTTCAGTAATGAAAAGGAACTACTGATGCACACGACAACAGGAATGAAGCTTCAAAACCAGGCTGAATAAAAGAACACTCCACAAAAGAACATACACCGTAAAATTCCATTTGCATGAAATTCTACAACGGGCTGAACTGATTTATGGTGGAAAAAAACAGCACAGCGGTTGCCCTCGGTGATGGTGGCACAAAGCCCAACTGAGAAGGAATGCAAGAGAACTTTCTAGGATGACAGCTGCATTCTGTACCTTGGTAGGGGACTAGGTTAAACAACATTTGTCAAAACTAATCAAATGGCATATTTAAGATCATCACAGTTCACAATTTACCTAAAAAAATCTCAGTAAACAAATATTGAACTCTAGTCAATGATATGTATGTGTGGAAGTGAATGATGTTTGCAACTTACTTTGAAATGAGTCAAAAACTAAGACGAGTTGGTGAACAGATAGACACATGGAGAGATGGCTAGCTCTGTGGTAAAGCAAACAGCAAAATGTTCATTGTAGAACACAGGAGGTGTGGGTACATGGGTGTTCACTGTACAATTCTTTCAAATCTTTTGTACGTTGGGAAATTTTCATATCAAAATACTGAGGATAAAAAGTCTTCAGAGACATATTCACCCCGGCACCTTTGGTTTTCTTCTGTGCTATACTGAGCTTTAGAAGGTAACAGTCACGTACCATGCTCACATTTTGAAAAGAAAATGGCCCCTGGGACAAAAGTGTAAATTAGCATAAACTTGTATCTTACAGGGACTTCCCAGCTGGCTCAGTGGTAAAGAACCCACCTGTCAATGTAGGAGACACAAGAGACCAAGAGACAAGGGTTCGATCCCTTGGTTGGAAAGACCCCTTGGAGTAGAAGTGGCAACCCACTCCAGTATTCTTACCTGGAATTTTCCATGGACAGAGGAGCCTGGCGGGCTACAGTCCACACAGTCGCAAAGAGTCAGACAGGACTGAGCATGCACACAAGGACACACATCACATCTTACAAAACTTGGGGTGAGGCCTGAATAGAAGTGTGAGAAGTCGAAGTCCTTTTACTCAGACACTGAGTGGCATCTGTACATATGCGCATGAACTGTTGTACTCCTCCTGATAGAAGCAGCAGACAAGGACACAGAAATGAGTGTGGATGGACAGGGTCACTGAAAACTGACAATGACATAAAAACCATGAAACTTCCACAGGGGGTTGTTTTTTGTTTTGCTTGTTTTTTTTTTTTTAAAAGACTGAACGGTTCAAGAAGAAAGAAACAAGGATGGAGAAGACTGCTTCAACGATCTTGAGCGACGTGACCCTGTATGAGGAATCATCTCCAACCACCATCAAGTTCATGCCTGCGAATGACTGACCAGCACTTGAAGGGTGATTCACAATGAATTTTGAAAAAAATATAATAAGCCACACCATGAACAGGCCCAGTCAGTCATTACTCAGACAAAAAAAGAAGATCCAGGGCACTTCCTGGCACGAAGACGTGGGACCAGTGATTTATACCCTTTAAGGCTGAATATTCAAGAAGGTAAAGGATGGAAAGTTCCTGAAAGTCAACGAAATGCAGTTCCTCTGCCTCACCTCTGCCCTAAGTCAGAGGGCACCTTTAAAACTCTATACTGCTCCTGTAACTCCTGGTGTATTGTGAAAACAAGGGAAACTCACTTTAGACCAGGAAAATTTTACCCCAAGTTAAGATAAAAAGGTCTGGTTCACTCAAGCACAACCTGACTAAGGGCCTCCTGCTTTTAGATCAGAAGATAACGGCCTCCAGGAATTCCATGGGCTGCCTGGCTGAACAACAAGCAACACTGTCACATTAGATCCTATTTAAGATACAGATAAGAGCGATAAGAAGAGTTTGAATGGAGACCTGAAGCTTTGCCTGCCTTGGGTTTCAAAGCTTATCTTTTAACCCTTCTGGTGACGGCAGCATAAGGGGAAGTTCTTCACGCGGAGCTGAGGGTGTCAAGGTCATTAGCCTCTCCCTTGGCACCACGGGCTCTGTCCTCCCGAAAACCCAGATGAGCTGTTACCTGCGAAGCCCACTGGATTTGTGTGTGCCAAGCACCGAGCAAGGCGTCGTACAGTCCAGCGAGCTGCCGGTCCAGGGGCAGGTCGGTTTGGCACAGCTCCTGCCAGGCCGCTAAAAGCTGCACCTGTGGAGGCAGAAGAAATGAGGCCTTACTGGGTCCGCCAGGATACACTGCCTGCTGCCCTCCTGCCCCCCGACCTCGGCAAGAGATCCACCACTGCCCACTCTCCTGGGCAAGCAGGTACCCACGGATGACCGCTGGCTTAAAAAAAGGCAGAAAAGGGACTTCCCTGGTGGTCCAGCGGTTAGGAATCCACCTTCCAATGGAGGGGATGTGGGTTCAGTCCTTGGTTGGGGACCTTATATCCCACGTGCCATGGGGCAACTAAGCCCATGGGTCATAATGAAGACCCCACATGCTGCAACCAAGATCCAATGCAGCCAAATAAATAAATGAATAATTTTTTCAAAAGGCAGGAGAAACACCTGCTCTGTTGTCATCTAGAGCTTGAATCTGTTGCCCTCTAAGTGATCCTTTCTCCTTTTATCTTTCTCCCAAAGCATGCCAATGTACTCAGCATGCCCCCATTCTTCTGAATAGACCTCAGGGGTGGCCATGAAGATGTATTTTAGCTTCATGTCCTAACTCCACTGCTTAAAAGACATGTGAGCATTGGATTTGCAGGAATTAAGTTAGCCCAGGAAGCTGTCAAGATTTTCAGCAAACTAATCTCAACAAACCTAGACAGCAGATAAAATTCTCAAGGTTTACTGAAAGCATAATAAACCTTATGATGAGAATCTCCCTTAAAAGGCAAAAATGTGGCGGCTTAGTCGTTAAGTCATGTCTGACTCTTGCAACCCTATGGACTGTATAGCCTGCCAGGCTCCTCTGTTCATGGGATTCTCCAGGCAAGAATACTGCAGTGGGTTCCCATTTCCTTCTCCAGGGCCTCTTTCCCATCCAGGAATCAAACCTGGGTCTCCTGCATTGCAGGCAGATTCTTTAGTGATTAAGCTTTAAAGGAATCTCAAAACACAAAAATGGGAAAAACTAAAAACTCCTCCATTGTAAAGGAAATCCAGCTACAAAAACAAAGGCTGAAAACCAATGACTCTTTTTCCCAACTTACAATTAAATGAATCCAGAGGCTGGACCAAGGGCACCCCCTACTGGCTAATTAAAAGAAAAAAGCCAGAAAGCATGGAGGCAAACATTTTTACCTTTAAGCAAGAATCTGAGATTTGAAACTGGGACTCCATGGCCCGGTTCTACAAACATTCCACAGGGGCAATCACTCACAGCTTCTCACCTTGTGGCACTTGTAGTAGTATGCAAGAAGTTGGGGCATCCGGTCAATTTCACTAAAAACCTTCACAAACATTTTGGACTGATCTAAAGAAAAACAACGGAAAATGGAAAATGTGTACATACTGTTACTAAGTTTTCAGTTGCAGCCAAGAGCAAGAATTCAGCAGGATAAATGTGGATTAATTGTGAAGTTTCTACCTAGACAATGAATTAACTCATGCGTTGAGATCAAAAACGTGAAAAACAAGTAAAATTAAGGGTAGAACACGTGACTCAACGAGATACCACAAGCCCTGGTTTGTTGAGAACAGTGCATCAGTAAGCGTCACTGAACTTTTCTGGTGGTCTGGTGGCTAAGAATCCACCTGCCAATGCAGAGGACATGGGTTCCATCCCTGGTCTGGCAGGATTCCACATGCCATGGGGCAACTAAGCCTGTGTACCTTAGAGCCCATGCTCTGCGACTAGAGAAGTCACCGCAATGAGAAGCCTGCACGCCACAACTAGAGGATAGCTCCCACTTGCCGCAACTAGAGAAAGCCCAGGCGCAGCAATGAAGATCCATTGCAGTCAAAAATACAGAGATAAAAATTTAAAAAACAACACAACCTTGCTCATTTAAAGAAACAAAAAAAAAGGGCATCATTGATAGAGCTCAGGTTATACAACAGCAAAGCAAACCTCTCATGTGGAAAAATGAATGGAATGGAAAAATGAATTAGAATCAGGGCTGGCACTAGGGGCTGGGGCTGAGCTCTCACTCTGCAGGTTGTACAAGGGCAGGATGAGTATCTCCTTCAACTTGGTGTTTTTGGCATCTCACCTGCCTCACCTCGTCCTGGCCCTGACTAGAGCCGTAAAATGTCAGGGGTAAAAAGTTGTCTAAAATAACCATCAACCAACCACATCGGGGTGAGGAAACTGCAGCCCAGAGAACTTCAGCTGCCTGCAGGTCAACAGCAGGACCGCTGATGGAGGGACAGGCTGAACCGTACGCTGCTGCTGCTACTTAACCACTTCCGACCTACAACAACAGGCATTTCATGGGACCCAAGCTAGTATTCACAGGATCTAAAAATTACTGGCACGAGCAGACCTTCTGACAGGTGCCAGGAAGAAATCATGCTCTTTGCTGCTCCAGGGCCTCTGTACTTCCTGTGTCTGGATGCTCTGCTGGCCCTCCCTCTGTGGGGAGGGAACAACAGAAAACAGGTACATACTGTTACCAGGTTTTCTGTTGCAGCCAAGAGCAAGAATTCAGCAGGATGAATGCAGATTAATTGTGAGCTAATATTCAGAAGTTCCTACCCAGACAATGAATCAACTCATGTGTGGAGATCACACACGTGAAAAACAAGTCAAGTTAAGGGTAGAACATGTGACTCAATCGGATACCACAAGCCCTGGCTTGTTGAGAACACTGTTAGCAACTGACAGTGTGTGTGCATCCATCTGTGCTACGTTGCTTCAGTCGTGTCTGACTCTTGTGGCCCCGTGGACTGTAGCTCACCAGGCTCCCCTGTCCACAGAGTTCTCCAGACAAGAATACTAAAGAGGGTTGCCACGCCGTCCTCCAGGGGATCTTTCCAACCCAGGGATCAAACCCACGTCTCTTGTGTCCCCTGCATTGGCAGGTGGATTCTTTACCACTAGAGCCACCCAGGAAGCCCCAACTGACTGTAAGTATGAAGGAGAAACTGCCCGCAATCCTATCATTCCTGTTAAACACTGTCATCATTTTAGTGGACTGTCAAAAAAAATATTTTTAGAAAGAAAATGCTACAATGAGCACTGGTCTAAATATATAATCCAATGTTAAGAAATTTCTACCCAACAGAGTAGAATTTGTTATTTCTTGAAACAAATAATAAAGCAGAATTGGCCAACAGAAAATCCATTTAGCAAAAGCACTGTAAAACCTTAAAATTAACAATATGTGGGTCTTTTGCCCTTATAAAGGGGAAGCCCGTGGCTCAGATGGCAAGGAGTCTGTCTGCATTGCGGGAAACCTGGGTTCAATCCCTGAGTTGGGAAGATCCCCCGGAGAAGGAAATGGCAACCCATTCCAGTATTCTTGCCTGAGAAATCCCATGGATGGAGGAGCCTGGCGGGCTACAAGTCCACAAGGTGGCAAAGAGCTAGACACGACTGAGTGACTTCACGACTTCACTTTCTTTCTTTCTTTGCCCTTACAGAGGAATCCAAGTTTTCAAGATCAATACATTAAACAGACAAATTTGTAAACCTGAGTTTAACAAGTTCCTGATTTGAACAACAGAGAGAAAAAGAAAGTCTGCTTTGGCAACCAGAGGAATTCTAGGCTCTTAGCACATAACCAATTCAATTCAAAAAGACCAGTGAGCACCTGCTGGCAGGGGCCCCTGCCAGGTCTCTTTGTGGACCTGACATTCTAGCCACCCCACATCTACTGTCCTTCTTCTAAAAGAACCATAGTCTTCATAGCAGCTGGACTAGTTTGCATTCCCATCAACAGTGCAACAAGATTCCCTTTTTTCTGCACCCTCTCCAGCATTTATTGTTTGTAGACTTTTTGATAGCAGCCATTCTGACTGGCGTGAGATGGTACCTCACTGTAGTTTTGATTTGCATTTCTCTGATAATGAGTGATGTTGAGCATCTTTTCATGTGTTTGTTAGCCATCTGTATGTCTTCTTTGGAGAAATGTCTGTTTTGTTCTTTGGCCCATTTTTTTGATTGGGTTGTTTATTTTTCTGGTATTGAGCTATATGAGCTGCTTGTATATTTTTGAGATTAATTCTTTGTCAGTTGCTTCATTTGCTATTATTTTCTCCCATTCTGAAGGCTCTTTTCAGCTTGCTTATAGTTTCCTTCATTGTGCAAAAGCTTTTAAGTTTAATTAGGTCCCATTTGTTTATTTTTGCTTTTATTTCCATTACTCAAGGAGGTGGGTCACAGAGGATCCTGCTGTGATTTCTGTCAGAGTGTTTTCCCTACGTTTTCCTCTAGGAGTTTTACCGTTTCTGGTCTTACATTTAGATCTTCAATCCATTTTGAGTTTATTTTTGGGTATGGTGTTAGAAAGTGTTCTAGTTTCCCTCTTTTACAAAAAGTGGTTGACCAGTTTTCCTGGCACCACTTGTTAAAGAGATTGCCTTTCCTCCATTGTATATTCTTGCCTCCTTTGTCAAAAATAAGGTGTCCATAGGTGTGTGGATTTATCTCTGGGCTTTCTATTTTGTTCCATTGATCTATATTTCTGTCTTTGTGCCAGTACCATACTGTCTTGATGACTGTAGCTTTGTAGTATAGTCTGAAGTCAGGCAGGTTGATTCCTCCAGTTCCACTCTTCTTTCTCAAGATTGCTTAGGCTATTTGAGGTTTTTTGTATTTCCATACAAATTGTGAAATTATTTGATTCTGTGAAAAATACTGTTGGTAGCTTGATAGGGATTGTACTGAATCTATAGATTGTTTTGGGTAGTACACTCATTTTCACTATATTGATTCTTACAATCCATGAACATGGTATATTTCTCCATCTATTTGTGTCCTCTTTGATTTCTTTCATGAGTGTCTTATAGTTTTCTATATATAGGTCTTTTGTTTAGGTAGATTTATTCCTAAGTATTTTATTCTTTTGTTGCAATGGTGAATGGAATTGTTTCCTCAATTTCTCTTTCTGTTTTCTCATTGTTAGTGTATAGGAATGCAAGGGATATCTGTATATTAATTTTATATCCTGCAACTTTACTATATTCATTGATTAGCTCTAGTAATTTTCTGGTGGTGTCTTTAGGGTTTTCTATGTAGAGGATCATGTCATCTGCAAACAGTGAGAGTTTTACTTCCTCTTTTCCAATCTGGATTCTTTTTATTTCTTTTTCTTCCCTGATTATTGTGGCTAAACTTTCAAAACTATGTTGAACAGCAGTGGTGAGAGTGGGCACCCTTGTCTTGTTCCTGACTTTAGAGAAAATGCTTTCAATTTTTCATCATTGAGGATAATGTTTGCTGTGGGTTTATCATATATGGCTTTTATTATGTTGAGGTATGTTCCTTCCATGCCTGCTTTCTGGAAGGTTTTTTATCATAAATGGATGCTGAATTTTGTCAAAAGCTTTCTCTGCCTCTATTGAGATAATCAAAAGGTTTTTATCTTTTAATTTGTTAATGTGTTGTATCACATTGATTGATTTGCAAATATAGAAGAATCGAAGAATCCTTGCATCCCTGGGATAAAGCCCACTTGATCATGATGTATGATCTTTTAAATAAATTGTTTGATTCTGTTTGCTAGTATTTTGTTGAGGATTTTATAATCTACGTTCATCAGTGATATTGGCCTATAGTTTTCTTTTTTTGTGGCATCTTTGTCTGGTTTTGGAATTAGGGTGATGGTGGCCTCATAGAATGAGTATGGCAGTTTACCTTCCTCTGTAATTTTCTGGAAGAGTTTAAGTTGAATAGGTGTTCAACTCAATAGCTCTTCTCTAAATTTTTGGTAGAATTCACCTGTGAAGCCATCTGGTCCTGGGCTTTTGTTTGTTGGAAGATTTTTTATTACAGTTTCGATTTCTGTGCTTGTGATGGGTCTGTTATGATTTTCTATTTCTTCCTGGTTCAGTTTTGGAAGGTTATACTTTTCTAAGAATTCATCCATTTCTTCCAAGTTGTTCATTTTATTGTCATATAGTTGCTGATAGTAGTCTCTATTGATTCTTTGCATTTCTGTGTTATCTGTTGTGATTTCTCCAATTTCATTTCTAATTTTGTTGATTTGATTCTTCTCCCTTTTTTTCTTGATGAGTCTGGCTAATCGTTTGTCTATCTTCTCAAAGAACCAGCTTTTAGTTTTGTTGACTTTTGCTATAGTCTCCTTTGTTTCTTTTTCATTTATTTCTGCCCTAATTTTTATGATTTCTTTCCTTCTATTAGCCCTAGGGTTCTTCATTTCTTCTTTTTCTAGTTGTTTTAGGTGTAAAGCTAGGTTATTTATTTTATTTTTCTCTTGTTTCTTGAGGTAAGCTTGTACTGCTATGAACCCTCCGCTTGGCACTGCTTTTACTGAATCCCGTAGGTTTTGAATTGTTGTGTTTTCATTTTCATTTGTTTCTATGCATATTTTGACAGCCACTATGGAGGACAGTGTGGAGATGCCTTAAAAAACTGGAAATAGAACTGCCATACAACCCAGCAATCCCACTGCTGGGCACACATATGGAAGAAACCAGAACTGAAAGACACACGTGTACCCCAATGTTCATCACAGCACTGTTTACAAGAGCTAGGACATGGAAACAACCTAGATGTTCATCGGCAGATGAATGGATAAGAAAGCTGTGGTACATATACACAGTGGAATATTACTCAGCTACTAAAAAGAATGCATTTGAATCAGTTCTAATAAAGTAGACGGAACCAGAGCCTATTATACAGAGTGAAGTAAGTCAGAAAGAAAAACACCAATACAGTACATTAACACATTTATATGGAATTTAGAAAGATGGTAATGAATGACCCTATACGTGACACAGCAAAAGCGACCCAGAGACAAAGAACAGACTTTTGGACTCTGTGGGAGAAGGTGAGGGTGGGATGATTGGAGAGAATAGCATTGAAACATGTATATTACCATATGTGAAACAGACCGCCAGTCCAGGTTCAATGCACGAGGCAGAGCGCTCAGGGCTGGTGCACCTGGCATGACCCTGAGGGATGGGATGGGGAAGGAGAGGGGAGGGGGGTCAGGATGGGGACACATGTACACCCATGGCTGATTCATGTCAATGTATGGCAAAAACCACTACAATATTGTAAAGTAATTAGCCTCCAATTAAAATAAATAAATAAATTTTTAAAAAAAGAAACAACTATGGTCTTCCTCTGGGGAACGATATCCCTGCCTCCCATTCTCCTAAGATCTAAATGTTTCCAGTGGAACAACTCCACCCGCAGCTCTGGGATGATACTCAGGCCTGGCCAACCAGGGTCTTGAGTCCACATAATCAAAGTAACTGACTCAGAGGTGCCAAAGCTGCATGTGAAACAAGATCAAGATTAATCCTGACACCCCTTCTTGAACTGCCTGAAAGGAGGCCTAGAACTGCAATGGCCACCACCCAAAGAATGTGCCTGCAAGTAAAGCCAACACATAGGAAGACAGAGCCAAGAAACGCCAAGAGAGAGACTCTGGGTTCTAAAGACATAGTTTGTGCTCCTGAATCAAGCCAGGCCTGCAGCAAGTTTATCCCTGAACTTCTCAGTTCCATAAACCAATACAATCTCTTTTTCCTTTAAGCCACTTTGAAATAGGTTTTCATCACTTGATACCAAGAGAATCTCATACTGATGCAGGTATCATGTGAATAAAATATTCACGCAGTCCCCAAGTCTCTACCTCACGTACCCAAAGTGTAATAATATATGGTAAATGGGTTACCATTTCACATCAGTAATTGACTTTTAATTATAAACAAACAGTAGAAAAACCTTATGGCACCAATAGGAAGCAACCTGGACACTGACATTAAAAAGCAAAGAGTCCCCCAAAATTCGTTTATTGTTGCTTCTGCAAATGATTTTGCATGCTATTTAAACATAAGAAAGTACTTTTCACATAGGCTATATGTCATAATTACATGTTAAATAAAATAAATATATAGAAATTATGCTCTTAAATCTCTTCCTAAAATAGTTCTCCCACTATATCAGTCTGCAGAACTTATCCCACCCCACCCCCATTTCTGCCTAGGTGTAAACAGCAAGCACCACCCTTCTAGGCATGTGCTGAGAGCTGTCCTTCACTTCTCCCACTCTCTGATGCTCATTTTTCCTGGAGAAAGAGGATACCTGGTTGAATGTACAGGCAAATATAAACAGCAGCAAGGATAATATCTAAGCCCTTTGAAATGCAGAGTAGGTAGTAACACTGAGACAAAGTCACTGTGGATAAGCTAGTCTACTTTTCATTCACAGAACTTCCAAAGCTTCTCCATTTATGCAAGCTCACTTATAATCTCAAGGCAACCGCATGAGGTAAGACACTGAAATAAGTAAGTTCGTCGAGATCACACAACTAGAAGGGCCCAGATATGTCTTGGCCAGGTTCCTGAGACATCATCTAACTCCTATGACTTGTCCAGATTGACAACTGACAGAAACAAGACTTTAAATCTGAGCACCAGTAAAGAATCCTGGGATTTGCATGTCCAGAGCAGAGGCAGCATTCCAAAAGGAGAGTTTCTGGGGAACAGGGGGTACTTGAAACAAAGCATTATCCCCAAGAACCCAATTGGAAAAAAACAGGGAGTATGGAGGGCTGGAAGAATGAGAAGGGGATAAAAAGGTGATCAGAAATTTCAGGATAAACATGAAGCTGAGCAGGAAAGGGAACGAAATCATAGTACCTGGGCTTGACTCAGCAAAAATTAATAATTTATAAAGTTGTGATAATATAAATATTATTTACTGATTCAATTAAAATAAGGAGACAGGAGGATAATGGGAAAGAGAAAGAGGAGTGGTATGAAAGCTAAATCCTTAGCTGGAACAACAGAAGTCAACAGACAATGGCTAAAATTGAAACATGAAGAAATAAACTAATACATTTATCATGCAGAAAGATAAAGTAAAAGACCACAGAAAAACAGCTCTAAAAGTGGTGGCCTTCTTGGATAAGGACTAGGTAGAGAAAGAAGATGTTACTTTTCCCTTTTAGACCTTTCAGTACTACTTAATTTTTCAGCCCTGTAGGTGATGGGAAAACATTTAACTAAATTCAAGAAAGTAGAAGAGAAAGTGTTAGTCACTCAGTCGTGTCTAACTCTTTGCAACCCTATGGAGCCTGCCAGGCTCCTCTATCCATGGAATTCTCCAGGCAAGAATACTAGAGTGGGTTGCCATTCCCTTCTCCAGGGGATCTTCCTGACCCAGGGGTTGAAGCCAGGTTTCCGGCCCTGCAGGCACATTCTTTACTGTCTGAGCCACCAGGGAAGCCCAAATTCAAGAATAAAACCCAACTAACTTATGTGTGGGCCTGGGCTTCCAAAATGTATTGACAGTTTAGTTAAATCTGCTGAGCTGCACAGCTTTTTGGAAATGAAGCACCTCTCATTCCAAGAGAGTGCTCAGGAGTTCTTTACTGGCCTCTTGGAATTATTCCCTTTAGGCTGCTAAGGGCTACAAGTCTTGAATGAGAGGTTCCAGAGAAAGAGGAAGCAATATTCCCTGGAGGCCTCCTCTGGATCAGGAGCTGCACGCACGCCTGTCTTGTTTAATCCTCCCAAGAACATAGTGCGTATTCTACACTCATTTCACTGAGCAGGAAGTGGCGGTCTCTGCTAATATGCGGCGGCCCAAAGATTTGAAACTAGGTCTGCCCATCTCCAAATTAAGGAGTTTCTATTGAGGGAATGATTTCATTGCTGCTGACAATTTATTAGTCCTTCCATTCTTGCCACATTCCTCAGCAGACTAATAAATTGCCAGAAGCAATGAAGTCATTCCCTCAACAGAAGCTCCTTAATTTGTTCAAGGCAAACTATGCTCTGTCCCCACCTTCCTTTCCAGCCTCACCTTTGACCATTTCCCAATGTTCATTCCACTAAAATGGGTTTAATTGTTACTCCCTAAACAGAGCCTGAATTTTCTCCTTTCTATACCATCCAAATATACATTATTCCTTCTGCCCTAAATGCTTTTCCTCACCTATCAAATCCCTATATCCCTGAGAAAAAGCTCATGCTATATTGCTAAAGGGAGCAAAAAAGATACAAAATTGCCTATACTCAATGTATGTACTTTCCTTAAAAGATTTATGTACACAAAGGAAAAAAAAACTGGAAAAAATACTAATGGTCAAAAAATGTTTCAGTAATAATAGTAAAGGGACTTCCCTAGTGGTCCAGTGGTTAAGACTCTGTGCTTCCACTGTAGGAGGCGAGAGTTTGATCCCTGGTCAGGGAACTAAGATCCCACATGCCACAGGGCACAGCCAAAAAATAAATTAATTTAAAAAAATTTTTTAATTAAAAAAAATACTAGCAGTCATCTCTGGGTGGTGAGTTTACTGATATATCATTTTCTTTTTTACATTTTTCTCTACTTTTTCAAATTTTAATAACTTGCATATGTATTATTTTATAATCAGAAGCAATTTAAATTTTTAAAAATTCATCCCTTTCAAGGTTCTGTGCATATACTAGCTCTTTCATAAAAGCTTCCTCAATTTTCCTTCGTCTTGGGGAGGCCTAAGACAGTTTTCACATTGCATTATGTAATAAAATTATCTGTGTACTTGTTTTCTCCCAGCCTCACCCTCAACCAAGGTATAAAGTCCTTGAAGGACAGCAGTCTTTTTCATTTTTGTATTCCCTGCCATTACTCATGTAATTAATATTTTAAACACTATTTACAAGTTAGTAATCCCTCTGAAAACTCCTACTCTGATTATATTAGACAGGAACTAAGCAAACAAACTAAACTCCTAGAACTTCATATATTTAATGGTTTGAGGAATAAGAAAATTATCTGGTAAACACCAGCATTCAACAGATAGCAATGGACTCTATGGGTCTAATATCAAGTACTTTCTTATATTTTTCGCTAAGGGCAGAGGAAGTGCTAAACACAACACTTGGTTCCAGGTCTACTGATGAAAAAACATACAGTTTCAGTGGCCTCCCATGCATGCAGCATCTCTAGCTCCCATCTGCCCCCTTCTGGGCAAAACACAGATGCCACAGCCTTAGAATAAAATGTAAAAGAAAGAATGGGGGAAAAAACCCTGGGCTATCAGGTGCAAAACCTCTTTATACCTGTTCTGTTTTCCTCCATTTCTTGTAAGTCCAATAAACTGCTGAGAAGGAAAAGCTGTAATAGCAACCACTGTGGATATAACTCAGCTAAACTCCAGAGACTAGACAGTAGTTCTCATTGTAATGGGCAGGACTCCATGAGTTTAAAAATAACTATGTGCTTTTAAAATGCTTATTATTTTCATAAGATCACGTAGATAAATGAATATCCCTGCCATATGTAAAGTTAGGCTCCAAAAAGTTGCTTCAATTTATGTAATGAATCCACTAGTTTATAAAATGAATGAGGCATGTATACTTGAAGATTGTGGGTATTATGTCGGGGATGTACTAATTTATCAGATTTCCCTCTAAAAACTGTTAGATAAAGAAGCACCTTTGCCTTCTTGGAAAGATAATTGATTAAAGAGCATATTACTTTTGTGGCAGGAAAAAACCCTTCCCGACGTTCACCAAAATTAACCACCAAAGAAAAACACAGTTCATCCATCTGTGTTGATGCCAGGAAAACATCCATACTACACACTTCAGAGAATACCAATCAGATATTCAATCATTTTGGCCAACGAGTGGGTATGCTGGGAAAAACTGGACATTAGCATGGAGCACCAGGGGCCAAGGAGGCCTGGGCAGGCAGGAGAGGGTCTGCTTCCACCCCAGCTAGGCCGTGGGACAACTGCAGGACCCATTTCCCCCTTCTGAATCAGCATCCTGCCTACAAACAGCAGAATCTAGAATCAACCCTGATTCAAACTTGTGAATGAAAGCTGTCAAATACAGCTTACTCCAAAACCAAAGCCTGTGATCCTGATCCACAGGGCATTCTTCAAACCTGATTCCAGCACCAAGTAGCCAATTCACACAGAAGGAAAGGAAAAAAACTTAAAATTCATGGAGTCCCAGTCCCCACTCCTACTTCACTAATCCCCTATCAAATGGATGCATACCCCAACCACACAAGTGAGCTCCGTGGTCAACAGCTGCACCAAATTCACTAGAAAACATGAGGAATAAAACTGCCAGATGGTGATTTTCCAAAGGTCCAGCTCTCGTCCTGGAATCATGCTAATGAAGAGAAGATGCAAAATAAAGAATTGACAAATGGGGAGGACATGGAATGAAGAGGCTGGAGAAGAGTCCTGAATCCATTCTCTTTGGGCACATCAGAGAATGTAGCCTTTAAATCAAGGGCAAGAGGAAAGCTTTCAATTAAGTCCAGGTAAACAAGGAGGCTTGATCCTGGGAAGAAAAGCTATGACAAACCTAGACAGTGTATTAAAAAGCAGATACATCACTTTGCCAACAAAGGTCCACCTAGTCAAACCTACGTTTTCCAGTAATCATGCACAGATGTGAGAGTTGGACCATAATGAAGGCTGAATGCCAAAGAACGGATGCTTTTGAACTGTGGTGCCCTAAAAGACTCTTGAGAGTCGCTTGGACTCCGAGATCAAACTAGTCAATCCCAAAGGAAATTAACCCTGAATATTCATTGGAAGGACTGATACTGAAGCTGAAGCTCCAATACTTTGGCCACCTGATGCAAACAGCTGACTCATTGGAAGACCCTGATGCTGGGAAAGACTGAGGGCAGAAGGAGAAGGGTATCACAGAGGATGAGATGGCTGGATGGCATCACCGACTCAATGGACATGAGTTTAAACAAACTCTGGGAGATAGTGAAGGACAGGGAAGGCTGGTGTACTATAGTCCATAGGGTTGCAAAGAGCTGGACACAACTAAGCGACCAAACAACAGCAAAACACGGAGGGGCTTCCATGGAGATCCCACGCTCATTATTTTTCAGTGAAACAGTGGACCCAGAAAAAAAGCACCCACATACAAATATGAATAAATAGAAATAAATACAAACAAAAAAAATTCTACCATGTGACCTTTGCAAAAGCACCACAGGGGGTAAAAAAAAGAAAAGGAACAGAGCTTGCAGAAGGTGCATTCAGAGAGCACATTAAGACAACCAGAGAGAAGATAAAAAAGAAGCAGGGACTTAAACAAACATCACAAGCCAGTTAGACCTAACAAACAATACATCCAACAATGGCAGAATACGCATTCTGAAGTACTCATAAAACACTCTCCAGGACAGACCATATCATAGGCCACAAAACCAGTCTTGCTAAATTTCTAAAGACTACAGTCATATAAATCATCTAATATCTTTTCTGATCACCATGGAATAAAACTGAAAATCAACTAAAAAAAAGAAAACTGAAAAATTCACAAATAATGTGGACTCCAAAACAACAAATGAGTCAAAAAGATACCACAAGAGAAATTTTAAAAATGACGAAAACAAAAACCTAACAGACCAGAACTTAGGAGATGCCACAAAAGCAATCCTAAGAGTTAGTTTATAGCTGTACATGCTTACGTTAAAAAAGAAGAAAGATCTCAAATCAACAACCTAAACTCTAATCTTACAAAACTAGGGGGAAGAAAGCTAAACCCAAAGTTAGTAAAAGGGAAGCAATAATAAAGAGCAAAAATAAGTAAAACAGAGAATATCAGAAACAAAACATTAAAATCAATGAAACGAAGGGTTGAAAAAAGTCTTTGAAAAAGTGAACAAAATTGACATACCTTTACTTAGGTTCACCAAGGAAAAGGAAGAGGACTCAAATAAATAAAATCAGAAATGAAAGGGAGGACATCACTACCAATTTTACTAAAGGTAACAGAATTATGAGAAAGTACTATGGATAATTATATGCTAACAAATTGGATACACTAGGTAAAATGAACAAGTTGCTAGAAATAGTCAGTGTACCAAGACTAAATCACGAAGAAATAGAAACTCTGAATGGACATAAAACTATTTACTGAATCTGTAATCAAAAACCTCTCAACAAAGAAAAGTATATCAGATGGCTTCAGTGATTAATTAAGAATTAATACTTGGACTTCCCTGATGGCCCAGTGATTAAGAATTCACCTGCAAATGCAGGAGACACAAGTTCAATCTCCGTCCGGCCCAGGAAGATTCCACATGCCTCAGGGCAACTAAACCCACAACTACTGAAGTCCACATATCTAGAGCCAATGCTCTGCAGCAAGAGAAGCTACCTCAGTGAGAAAGCCCACACCACAACTAGAGAAAGCCCATGTGCAGCAACAAAGACCAAGCACAAAAGGAAAAAAAAAAAGTTTAATTAATACTAATACTTCTCAAACTCTCCTCCAAACTGAAGAGTGCTGAAGACTTCCCAGCCTATTCTATGAGGTCAGCATTACCTTAATCCCAAAGCCAACAAAGACACTGCAAGAAAAGAAACCTACAGATCAATATTCCTGATAAATATAGATGCAAAAATCATCAACAAAATACCAGCAAGCCAAATTCAAGAGCATATTAAAAGGATCATATACCTTGACCACGTGGGATTTACTCTGGGACACAAAGAAGGCTCAACACATGAAAATCAATAAATGTAACACACCACATTAACAAAGGGAAAATGTTCACATGATCATTTCAACTGATGCAAAAAAGCCATGTGATAAAATGTAAGACTTTTTCATGATTAAAAACACTCCAAAAAAGTAGGACTAGAAGCAAACAACCTCAACATAATAAAGGTCATATATGAAAAGCCCCCAACTAACATAATACTTGATATGAAAGACCATTTCAAACTTTTCCTCTGAGATCAGGAATGAGACAAGGATGCCCACTTTTGCAACTTCTATTCAATTCAGTACTAGAAGTTACAGTCAGAACAATTATGTAAGATGAAGATATAAAAAGCATCCAAAAGGGAAGGAAGAAGTAAAAATATCTTTGTTTGCAGATAATATGATCTCATATATAGAAAGTGCTAAAGATTACACACACACACACACACACACACACACATAAAAAGCATCCAAAAGGGAAGGAAGAAGTAAAAATATCTTTGTTTGCAGATAATATGATCTCATATATAGAAAGTGCTAAAGATTACACACACACACACACACACACACACACACACAAAAACTGTTAGAACTATTACGTTAATGCAGCAGGATACAAAATCAACACACCAAAACTCACCTGCATTTCTATACAGTAACAATGAACAATCTTGTACACTGAAAGTCAAAAAACACCACTGAAAGAAATTTTAAAAGATATAAATAAATGAAAAGGTATACTGTGCTCATGAATTAGAAAATTTCCAACGGGAGAAGGTGAGGGTAAGATGCATGGAGAAAGCAGCATTAACACATATCCACTATCATGTGTGAAACAGATGGTTAGTGGGAAGTTGCTAAATAACACAGGAAGCCCAGCCTAGCACTCTGTGATGACCTAGAGGGCGGGACAGGGGGAGGGAAGAGAGGGAGATATATATATCTCTGATTATGACTGATATACAAAATTAAAATTATGACTGATTCGTGTTGTACAGCAGAAACCAACACAAAATTGTAAAGCAATTTTCCACCAATTAAAAAATTAATAAAAATGTTTTAAAAGATGATAATACTACCCAAATCACCTGCAGATTCAAAGTTATCCCTTCCAAAATGGTGTTCAAAGGTGTTCTCTGGAAAAACAGAAAAAATTCACCCTAAAATTCATATGGAATTTCAAGGGACCTCCAAAAAGCCAAAACAATCTTGAAAAAGAAGGACAACATTGGTGGGTTCACAATCCATGATTTCAAAAGTTACCACAAAGCTACAATAATCAAAGCAATGTGGTACTGGCATAAGGATTAAGATATGCCTCTGTATATAGAGAGAATAGAGAGCCCAGAAATAAACCTTCACACACATGGTCAAAAGATTTTCAACAAAGAAGTCATGATCATTCACTGGGGGAAAGGAGAGTCCTTTAACAACTACACTCAGAAACAACGATGCTCAGAAAACAGGATGTCCACATGCAAAAGAAAGTGGACGCTTACCTTGTACCATATATAAAAATTAACTTATAATGTATCAAAGACCTAAATGTAAGAGCTAAAACTATAAAACTCTTAGAAAAAAAAATATATATCGGGGAAAGCCTCATGACCTTGGATTTAAATTTGAAATTTTTTAAAAAATATATATTTTTAAAGAGAGTACATTTTGAACTTCTCTGGTGGTCCAGTAGTTAAGAATTGACCTGTCAATGCAGGGGACACTTGTTCAATCCCTGTTCCAGGAAGATTCCACATGCCATTGGGCAACCAAGTCCATATGCCACAAGTACTGAGCCCCAGTGCCTAGAGCCTGTATTTGCAACAAAAGAAGCCATCGCAATGAGAAGTCTGCAGAGCGCAGTGAAGGGTAGACCCCACTCACCACAACTAGAGAAAGCCCACATGCAGCAATGATGACCCAGTGCAGCCAAAAATTAAATAAATCTTAAAAAAAAGCAAACAGAACAAATATATCAGAACTATTTATGGTTTCATTTCATCACTGAAAATGTACCATCATATACATAAAACTTCCCTGGTGGCTCAGATGGTAAAGCGTCTGCCTGCAGTGCGGGAGACCAAGGTTTGATCCCTG
This sequence comes from Capricornis sumatraensis, assembly GCF_032405125.1. Lineage (NCBI taxonomy): Eukaryota > Metazoa > Chordata > Mammalia > Artiodactyla > Bovidae > Capricornis > Capricornis sumatraensis. The sequence continues at coordinate 20,952,655 of NC_091071.1, read as the reverse complement.
GGTGGGGAAGATGCCCTGGAGAAGGCAATGGCAACCCACTCCAGTATTCTTGCCTGGAAAATCCCATGGATGGAGGAGCCTGGCGAGCTACAGTCCATGGGGTCACAAACAGTCAGATACGACTGAGAGACTTCACATACATAAAACTGGTGCTACATCTCAGGAGTCAAAAGAAGAAAGCATTTTCAGAGCAGGAGGGAGTAGAAAACATCGTTAAGTGTTGTTGACAATGAGAAACAGAAAAGTATAAAATGGTATTAGGCTTTCAGGTTTGCTGATGACATGGTTGTTGGTGACCTTCAACAGAACAGGTTTAGGAGAACACTAACCCCAGAGCAGAAGGGCTTGCGTGATGTATGACCAAGAGTGCAGGAAGCAGTGCAGTGGACAGAGACTACATTCTGCCAATATATCAATAAACAGATGCTCAGGTAAGAACAGCAGAACCCTGTGTGGAACAACAGATTGGTTCAAGCTTGAGAAAGGAGTACGACAGGGCTGTCTGCTGTCACCCTGTTTGTTTAACCTATATGCTGAGCACATCATGAGAAATGCCCAGCTGGATGAGTTACAAAGCTGGAATCAGGATAGGCAGGAGAAACATCAACAACTTCAGACATGCAGACGATACTACTATAATGGCAGAAAGTGAAGAGGAAACTAAAGAACCTCTCGATGAGGGTATAGAAAGAGAGTGAAAGAGCAGGCTTAGGACTAAATATTAAAAAAACTAAGATCATGGCATCCAACCCCATTACTACATGGCAAATAGAAGGGGAAAAGGTGGAAGTAGTGACAGATTTCCTCTTCTTGGGCTCTAAAATCACTGCGAACGGTGACTTTAACCATGAAATCAGAAGACAACTGCTTCTTGGCAGGAAAGCTATGACAAACCTAGAGAGTGTGTTGAAAAGCAGAGACATTACTCTGCCAACAAAGGTATTACAGTCAAAGCTATGGTCTTCCCAGTGATCATGTACAGTTGTAAGAGCTGGACTGTAGAGAAGGCAGAACACCAAAGAACTGATGCTTTCGAACTGGTGGTGCTGGAGAAGAATCCTGAAAGTCCCTTGCACAGCAAGGAGGTCAAACCAGTCAATCTTAAGGGAGATCAACCCTGAATATTCACTGGAAGGACTAATGCTGAAGGTGAAGCTCCAGTATTTTGGTCATCTGATGTGAACAGACGACTCATGGGAAAAGTCCCTGAAGCTGGGAAAGATCAAGGGCAGAAGAGGGCATCAGAGGATGAGATGGCTGGATGGCATCACCGATGCAATGAACATGAACTTGGGCAAGCTCCAGGAGATGGTGAGGGACAGGGAGGTCTGGCGTACTGTGGTCCATGGGGTCGCAAAGAGTCGAACACAACTGGGAGACTGATCACCAACAACAAGGTAAGAAAGCAGCTTTACTGCGGCTGCTGCTTCCTGTTTAACCAATAGTTTTGTGGATGAAATGGAGAGGGAGAGCTAGGTAAACTTATGTGTTAAAAAAAATCACTGGAAAATAACATAGCATTATAATGGTCTTGATCAGGCTCAAAACTCAAGATTTGTACATTTTTCTAAATGGCTTAATATGTGTACATTTTTCTAAATGGTCTCCCTGGTGGCTCAGGTGGTAAGGAATCCACCTGCAATGTAAGAGACCCAGGTTCGATCCCTGGGTCAGGAAGATCCCCTGGAGAAGGGGATGACTACTCACTCCAGTATTCTTGCCTGGAGAACTCCATGGACAGAGGAGCCTGGTGGGGTACAGACCATGGGGTCACAAAGAGCCAGACGTGACTGAGCAACTAACACTAAATGTAAATTTCACCTCCCAAAAAGAAAGGCTCCTAAACTAACCCTGAACTCTAGCTATTACATGAATGCTGAAGTGTTTAGCAGTGAAGCGTACCGATGTCTGCAGCTTACTTTGACTTGCATGATAAAAATAAGACGGATGGATACAGAGGTGGGTAGGTGAACAGATATGTGATAAAGCAAATGTGGCAAATGCTAACGCTAGGATCTAGATGATACGCTCACTGGTGTGTTACTACAGCCTGTCTGTATTTTGAAAGAGTTCATATAGAATGTTGAAGAAAAGGCAACCACCATGAAGGTACAGACTGACTTCCAATGTACATAATTTAATCAAAATTAAGACATTTTCAAGACTGAAGACGTGGAAAGCCTTATCTGTTTAAAGATGTATACAGAGAGATGGGAAGCAGCCAGCACTCACCTATAGACTGAGATGTGAATGTTGCTACAATCTGGGGGCTGGCCAAGGCCTCCAGCCGGTTCTTCAACGCCTCCAAGTGAACACATTTTTCTGAGTAGTCTGGTGTATCAACGAGCATCATTAGGCTGTTCTGCATACCTGTGAGCTTGGCTGAAATCACAGCTATATCCTATAAGAAGACCAGAAAAGAGAATATTTATGTTAAGACTCTCCAATTAAGAGAACATGGCTCATAAACACTTCACGTTCAGTATTACTAGTCTTCAAATAAAAGCAAATTAAAACAAGGAAGTGCCATTTTCCTCCTAACAAACTGGAAAAACTTCTGAAAAATTATAACAGCTATCTTTGGGAAGGGTGCAAAGAAAAAGTTTGTCTAAATTTATTATATTTTTTCTGGGGGGAAAATTCGCAATATGCATCAAGAGCCTTAAAAATATTTACATCCTTAGAACTTGGTATTTTCTGTTCTAGAAATCTATGGAAAAAAATCAGAGGGACAAAGAAATATTAATGCATTAAAATTGATTAATGTGATTTTAGAATTGTAATAACAAAGACCTGGAAGGAACCTAAATCTTCCATAATAACAAATAAAATATAGATTAGGAGACTCATAATGGCATGTGAAATATCGCACAGTCGTTAAAAATCACGTTTGGGGTTTTCCTTGCTGGCTCAGTGGTAAAGAATCCACCTGCCAATGCAGGAGACAAGGGTCCGATTTCCAGTTTGGGAAGATCCCACACGCCACAGAGCAGCTTGGCCCAGGTACCACAGCTGCCGAGCCAGCGCTCTAGAGCCCAGGAGACACAACTACTGAAGCATGAATGCCCTCGAGCCCGTGCTCCGCAGCAAGAGAAGCCACTGCAATGAGAAGCCCGTGCACCGCACCTAGAGAGGAGGCCCTGCTCCTCGCAACCAGGGAAAAGTCCAAGCAGCAGCAAAGACCCAGCACAGCCAAAAGTATGTAAATAGGTTTAAATGTTTTTAAAAAGCACGTTTTGAAAAGTATTAATTACACAGCACAGTCTCTACAACGTATCATTAGGTGAAATAAACCACAAAAAGGACACACAAACACTAGAATATACAGAGACATGTATACACTGGGTTGGCCAAAAAGCACATTTGGGTTATTCCATAATATCCCAATAATATCCCATAATATCTTATGGGAAACCCAAATGAACTTTCTGGCCAACCCAACATATGCCTACAATATATGCATCCATATAAGATAATACAAAAGTATAAATTTTTACAAAAACCTAGAAAAATACCTAACAGACATAAAAAAAAAATACTATTAGGGCACAGAATAGGATCATTTTGTTTTCTTCCTTGCATTTTTCTCAATTTTCCAAATCTTGTAAGACACACATAAGTTATGTTTATAAATAGAAAAAACTAAACGCTATTTAAAGAAAGAATGAAGAGAGTAAGGAAATGTATCTCATTGCAGTATTCGACAGGTGCCCGCGATGCCTCAGACACCATCTTAAAGACAGTTGAGACAAAAAGATGATGAAGGTCACAGTGCATGAATGACTTGGGGGAGAAAGATTATGAGACACTTTAAGAGGATGGCTTATGGGCTGCCCTGGTGGTGCTGTGGTTAAGACCCCATACTTCCAAAGCAGGGGGTGCAGGTCTGACCCTTGGTCAGGGAACTAAGACCGCACATCACACGTGGGGTGGCCACTAGATAAAATAAAGAGAGGTTGGCTCAAGGGTCACAGGAGCAGAGGGGAGGGGGCCATGAGTTCCATGCACTGGAGAGGCCAGGAGCCAGCAAGGAGAGATGTAAAAAGAGGTGACACTCAACTGCCTTGAGGGACAAGCGGAGGCTACTGTCCTATCAAGAAAAGTAGGGGGGACAGCTCAGGCAGGGAACAGGGAACAGGCATGAAAGGGACGGGGTGTTCTCAGTCTGGAGCAGGCAGAGGCTGAAATCACACAGAGGGAGTGGCCGGAGAAACAGCTGTAAACACAGGCTGCCCAGAGCCCTGTGCGGAAGGACAGGTTGTGGCTTGTAAGGAGCATAGAATTTATCAGACGGAAAATGGGAAGCTGGTAGAGGTTAGGATGGGGTTGGGCTGGGGGTACGAGGGACAGGGAAATGCCACATGCCAATCTGTGCTTTAGAAGATGCCCTGGACACGTGGTGGGTGGGCATAACCTGGGATCGGGGAGGGCCTTGATGGCAAGGAGGCGAGTGGACGGCTGCTGAAACGGTCTAGGAGCAAAATGACTACAAAGCCAGCTCAGGGGGCGGCAGAGGGACAGAAAGAACAGCCAACAGAGGAGAAAGAGGGGAGGGGCAGGGGGAAGGGGGCGCTGAAGGGCCGCTGAGGTTTCCAGGTAGGTAAACCTATACGGAAAAGGATGCATTAACCCAAGAGAGGAGGCAGTGGAGCAAATGGAGAGGGGCTTTGGTCAGAAATAGTTAATTCTGTTTTTATGAGCCTGGAAGAGTTCAGCTAGATGCTTTGGATCTTGTAGGCAGTGATTTCTGAATATCAAGAGGGTCGGGAAAAGAAAAAACAAGATGTAACTTTTAGCTTTGTTGCTGCTGTTCAGTTGCTAAATCCTGTCTGACTCTTTGTAACTTCTTTGTAGCCCACCAGGCTCCTCTGTCCATGGACTTCTCCAGGCAAGAATACTGGAGCGGGTTGCCATTCCCTTCTCCAGGGGATCTTCCTAACCCAGGGATCGAACCCAAGTCTCCTGCTTGGCAGGCAGATTCTTTACCATCTGAGGCACCAGGGAAGCCTAACAACAACAAACCAATCCACCATCCCCTAAACAAGAAACCTACCTGAGTCTTAAAAGTTTCCTCGATATCAGCACTCAACGTGCTCCATTTGTCGGCTTCTTGAAGAGATTCTGCAGCAAGCTGCATTCTGGACTTGACCTGGTCGATTTCTACCAACACCTAGAAGAGAAATGAGGGTCTCAGACACTAAGGAAGCGGCAGTTCCATTTTCTCTGCCTTCCGCAAGTAACTCGAAACATAAGTATCATGATATGGTCCTGCCTTAGGAAACTCTGTACCCGGCACAACACTGATCACATGGTTAAACGTTCAGTGACGCTGAAGAGATGAATAAGCTAAAAGTACTAAACAAAAGAGTAGTTCGAGTGTTTGGCAGAATTCTGAGGGGTGGCCTCCTGCTGGGAAGGCAAACATCTTCCAAAAACAAGAGTCAACAATTAGGAACCAAGATACCTGCATCGACTGAGATGTGTCCTGTTCAAACTTTTTAATGTCCTCCTTGACAAGAATCATTTGTTCTTTCAGAAAAGACGCCTCCTGTTTAAGGGCTTCGACATCACGGAGCACTTTGGGCATGTTCTGGAGGGCCTGGTGACTTGTTTCTGCAGCAAGAACCCAAGAACCAAAGGTGAACACTGGACCACTCACCAGTGAACAATATGAAAAATCAGACGACAGGAAGCAAATCTTCCCTAAGGCTCTATGAACCATGCAGTTTTCTGAGCCTGTGTTGGGCGGGGGCGAGGGCGGGGGCGGGGGCGCGGAGGGTGGGGGAGCTGGTCTCTGCTGGGACCCTGTCTTCCCCAGGATGATGGTGAAAGCCCTGATAAACCATCAACCTGACCCACCACCACTGAGCTGAAGCGCAACTTCTTTTTTTTTTTGGTTGTGCCACGCTGCTTGCAGGATCCCCGACGAACCCAGGCCCCCCTAGTAGTGAAAGAAAAGAGTCCTAACCACTGGACAGGCAGGGAATTCACATGAAACTCCCTTTTCCAGGAAGGAGAAGGGAGGAATCTGACACTGGTGAATGCCAACTCTGCACCCCAAGCTTTCCATACATCACTTAGCATACACAGCAGTCATTAGCAGCGGCCTCTTACAGATGAGAAAACTAACGCTCAGAAAGGTTAAGTAAGTTGCCCAAGATTTCACAGAGCTGAAGCCAAGGAGTGTCTGGACCCAACCTCTGCTTCCATGGTCTTCAAAATGCAGTCCACAGACCACTGGTATCAGCTGGAATGCAGTTAAAATGCAGGTCCCCAGGTCACCTGCCAGAGATTCTTATTTAGGAATCCTAGTAGGAGATCAAGGAACTTGTATTTTTTTTTTTTTAACAGACATCCTAAGTGTACAATAAAATCTGAAAATCCTTGCAGATCAGGAGGTGTTATCTGGAAAAGGCATAATCCTTTTGTCCTCTAAAGAGCAATTCACCGGGGAATCAACCAAAGAAGTTCAGAGCCTTCTGCTCCTGGTACCAGTACATTGAATGGAACTTTAACATCGAAAACACACTTAAAGAATCTGTTCACCCTGCTCTGCCATAAAACAACATTCTGTCTCCAGCACTGACCTTAAGTAAAGTTTTATGACTAACGAAACAAAGGCAGAACACACAAAGATTTCTTCAAAGCACAGAGGCTTCCTGATTTTTAACAGGCTGTTATGGCCCTTGCCTACTAAACCTCAGAGTCACTCTTCAGGTCTGGTTGGTTCCTTGTGAACTTCTTCACCCCCCCGCCCCCCCACCCCACTCCACAGCACCCTCAAATTTAGTTCTTTCTAGAATCTATTTTAAAACTGTCACCTCCCGTGGATGCCTCTGGAAGGGTAAGGGCCAAATCTCCATCGGAGGGGGGACTAGGGGAACACCTAAGGTGATGGGGGGTGAGTTGTATTAGCCGTACACACCTGTCAAAACCCGTCAAACGGATCAGATAAGGTCCCTCCATTCCACCTTACATAAATTTTACCTAGTGAAAAACAAGAGCTATAAACACGAACTGAACTCTATAATGTTTAGGGTTCTAAACGAAATGTTTAAAGGGCGAAGTCTACTGTTATCTGCGATTTATTTTTAAACACATCAAAAAATAAGATGGATGGATGGATAGAGGGATGGACAGACTTGCCATAAAGCAAGACTAGCCACTGCTCGCTGCAGAATCTAGGCAATGGCTGCTTGGAATTTCACTACAAATTCCCGCAGCATTGTGGCACGTTTGGCACCCCCATTCACGGTTGCTCAGAACAAGGATCTGCCATCCTTCTTGATTTCCTCCCCTTATCCCTCATTCCAATCCATCAGCAAATTCTCCCCTTTCTCCTGAGAATACCTTAAAGCTACGCTTCTCTCCCCATCTCTACTGCCAGAAACCCAAGTGAAGCCACGGTCACCTCTCTTCTGGACTAGAGCAATGGTCTCCTGAATGGCGACTTAAATCATCTCATTGTCCTGCTTAAAAATCCTCCAGTACCTTCCCACTATACACATTTTAAATCAAATCCAGACTCTTTAATGTGACAGTAAAATCCCTCCCTGCATGATCTGGACCCTGCCAACATTTCCAACCTAAGAACGGACCTTGTTTAACACTGCATCTCTGGACCCTGAAGAAGTCTGAGCCCAAAAAATATTTGCTGACTGAATGAATAATGAATCAATCCACCCTATTAGGGATCCTCAACAACTCCAGTTTCAACCTCTGCAGTAACTTCTTCTCACCACAGACTTGGGACCTTGTCTCACTGTCCCTAAAAATAAAGCTTTAAACCTTCTATGGCTTCTCACTACCTACAGAAGCGGTCCTCAACATTTTTGGCACCAGGGACCAAAATTTCCACGGACCTGGGAAGCTGGAAAGGGGCGGGGCAGAGGATGGTTTTGGGATGATTCAAGAGCATTGAATTTATTGAGTTCCTTGAGCAAGAAGTGGAGCTTCCTGTAAAAGTGAGCAATGGGAGGTGGCTGTAAATTACAGATGAAACTTCTCTCTCTTGCCCACCGCTCACCTACTGTGGCCTGGTTCCTAATAGTTCCCAGGGCTTGGGAACCCCTGCCTTATAGGATGAAAATCAAAACTTTAGGATGGCCAGAAAAGCCTTTCACAGTCTGATCCTCATCTACTTTTCTACCTTATTTCCAGCAGAAATTCCCCCTCATGGAAGTGTAATCCTCCAATAATAATAAGGACTAATATGTATTGATGCTATTGATGAAGCTCTATTTGAACTTCTCACTTTTCTTCTGGACTGGGTAGGTCTCTTTATACCCACCTACCTCTACAAGTGTTCCCTCTCCCTTTAATACCAGAAAGGTAGTAAAGTACAATGGATAAGAGCCTGGGATCTGGGACCAGTCGCTTGGGTTCAAATCCAGTCTCCCCATTCATTAGCAACACAATGCTGGGCAAGTTACTACCTTTGGCTGCAGTTTCTACAACTATAAAGTGGGAATAATAACTGTGCCTACCTCTAAGGATTACTGCCATGTCTAAATAAGACAATCATGCTGGGGGAGGGGGCGGCACTATTAACATTTTCTCCAGGACACTTCTTCATTGCACAGGGCTGTCCCAAGAACTGTAGGACATTAAGTCTGGGAGCCTCTATGATATGTCCCTCTCCTCCCCAACAAGCTGAAGCTTTTTAAAAACAGCTTTATTGATGAATAATTTAGCTGGCATACAATTCACTCACTTCAAATATACAACTCAATGATTTTTAGCAAATTTAACAAGCTGTGTTATCTCCACAAGAACACTGACATCAACCAAAAAATTCCTTCCTGCCACTTTGCACTTAATCTCTGCTTCCACCCCAAGCCCTGGGAAACCACTAATCTGCTTTCTGTCTCTAAGAATTTACCTTTTCTGGACATTTCAGACACATGAAATCATGCATTATGTAGTCTTCTGCATTTTGCTTCTTTCACCAAGGATAACACTTGTTCCCTTATGTTGCTGAGTTGTATTCCATATTTTGTTTATCCACTCACCAGCTGATGGATATTTATGCTGTGTCTATGATAGCATAAGGCTCTCCAAGGCAATACCCTGGTGGTTCAGTTGCTAAGACTCTGTGCTCCCAATGCACAGGGCCCAGGTTCAATCCCTGGTCAGGCAACTAGATCCTGCATGCTATAACAGAGTTTGAATGCCACAGCTGAAGATCCCACAGGCCCTAATGAAGACTGAAGACCCCTTATGCCACAGCTAAACACCCAGTGCAGCCAAATAAAGTAATTAAAATGATTTGTTTTAAAAAGACCACGGATTACTAAGTATTAAGTAGCTCTTTTTACAAAAGTACATACAAAGCCCTTAAAACAGTGCCTGACGTATATCAAGGACTCAGATATTTGCCATCATATTATTATTATTAAAATTCTCCCTGAACTTCCCTGTAGCTCATACAGTAAAGAATCTGCTTGCAATGCAGACCTGGCTTTGATCCCTGGGTCAGGAAGATCCTCTGGAGAAAGGAATGGCAACCCACTCCAGTATTCTTCCCTGGAGAATCCCATGGACAGAGGAGCCTGGTGGGCGATAACAGTCCATGGGCTCACAGAGAGTCAGACACGGCTGAGAGACTAAACACAATGCCCTCCTCATCTCTGCCCTGTGGAGCTTTCATTCAAGGCCTAACAAAGGGAAAGCCCTTTATGAACCTCCCAGACAAGAGACAACTGCTGCCTTCATCTAACTCTCAGCTTCCAGTTCTGTTCTCAGTAAATCTACCCCTCATTGTAATTAAATTGTTCACCTGTCTTCCCCACAAGGCAGCAAACTCCAGAAAGATAAACTTTTCACCCCCGGTGCTCATTTCTTGACAGGTGCACGGTAGATACATTAAATTATTATTAACTCAACTATTCTGGTTAGTTAATTTGATACTTTAAAGTCTCCCATTAGTACTTCCCTGGTGGTCCAGTGGTTAAGAATCCACCTGCCAATGCACAGGACACTGGTTCAATCCCTGGTCCAGGAAAATCCCCACAGGCTGCAGAGCAACTCAGCTCGTATGTCACAACTACTGAGCCCATGAATCCTAGATCCTGTGCTCTAAAGCAAGAGAAATACCACAATGAGACCACGAACAGCAACTAGAGAGTAGCCCTCCACTCTCTACAACTAGAGAAAGTCCAAGTGCAGCAATAAAGACCCAGCACAGACAAATGTGGGGAATAAAAAGTCTCCAATCAAGACAGCCCATCTTCCTCACTGACATAGAGATCCACTATAAGAGGGGTGTGGGGGAAGGATGGAGTGGGAGTCTTAAGTTAGCAGACGCGGACAATTATATATAGAATGGATAAACAAGCTCCTACTTGGTGTACAGCACAGGAAATGATCTATATTCAATATGCTGTGACAAACCATAATGGAAAAGAATGTGGTAAAGAATGTATATATGTAAGTATATACAGTCAGTCTGTCAGTCCAGTCACTTAGTCGTGTCCAACTCTTTGCAACCCCATTGACTGCAATAAGCCAGGCCTCCCTGTCCATCACCAACTCCTGGAGTTTACTCTAACTCATGTCCACTGAGTCGGTGATGCCATCCAACCATCTCATCCTCTGTTGCCCCCTTCTCCTCCCGCCTTCATTCTTTCCCAGCATCAGGGTCTTTTCAAACGAGTCAGCTCTTCGCATCAGGTGGCCAAAGGATTGGGAGTTTCAACTTACTGAATACATATATATATAACATATATAACTGAATCACTTTACTGTACAGTAGAAATTAACACAACATTGTAAATCAACTACAGGTAACGATCTTTTTTTTTAAATCCATTAAAACAATGTCTTCCCTATTTGTGTCTTTCCTATACATCTTCTATATGCTTTTTGCCAAATGTAAGAATCTGTTGACTAGTTATTTCATATTCTTAAAATTCAGTCCAGTAAGTTTTAAACCGCCGGAAGTGGAAAGCAAGATCCCAAATCTGCAAGTGTTGCAGAGAGACGAGCAGCGGGCTGAGACCTGGATGTCCCCACGAGGACTGCGCGGGAACCGGACCCGCGCTCGCTCGCTCTCCACGCGAGGCGCTGACATTTACTGCCCACTACGTGCACCCCCGCGGACCCCGGGCCCGTCTGGGAGCTCTGCCCGGCCGCTCACCCTCCACGGCGTGGTTCACCTCTTGGATGAACAGCTGCAGCTTCATCACCAGGGTGGCTGCGTGGCTGTCCGCCTTCCCGGCCGCCGCCTCCTTGGGGCCAGCCCTGAAGGCCGCATTGATCCACTCCTTCACGTCGAAGTCTTCCGCCAGGAACTTGGAGAAGTCCATGGCTGCACCGTCGCAGCTCGGCGTCCAAGCCTGAAGACCTGGCTCCGGACGGCCACTCGGCTGCAGAAGCGGGTGGCCCTGCGAGAGCGCCCGCGGCAGCCTGGGAAGCAGCGGCCGGGGATCGACAGCGCCGGAGACAGAACCCTCCACAGCCCCTGGGTCAGCGCGCTGATGTGTACGCCCGGGATTGACCCTCGCCGCGCGCCGTACTTCTTCCGGAAGTAGGTAGCCGTTACTATAGTGATTGCAGGCATTCCGGGAAACGCGGCGAGCTGAGAGCGTTCAACAGAAGGAGCGTCCCTTTTCTTCTGCTAATTTAAATGCCAGCTGGGCGCTTAAATACGTGCTTACTCTAAAGCCCTTACTTTTATTAGCACACTTAGTCCTCACAATCCTTTCAGTGCTATTGTTCTCCCCCAACTTAAAGTGGAAGAACTGAGGCAGTTTAAGCAAGTTGTTCAGTATCACGTAGCTAGATTGTAGCGCAGTGGGATTTGAATTCAGGCAAGTCAAGGCTTCCCTGGTGCCTCAGACGGTAAAGCGTCTGTCTATAATGTGGGAGACCTGGGTTCGATCCTTGGGTCGGGAAGTTCTCCAGTACTCTTGCCTAGAAAATACCATGGATGGAGGAGCCTGGTGTCCATGGAGTCGCAAAGAGTCGGACACGACTGAGTGGCTTCACTTCACTTAAGTCAAGGTTATAGTTTTTCCAGTAGTCATGTATGGATGTGAGAGTTGGACTGTGAAGAAGGCTGAGCGCCGAAGTGGTGTTGGAGAAGACTCTTGTGGGTCCCTTGAACTGCAAGGAGATCCAACCAGTCCATTCTGAAGGAGATCAGCCCTGGGATTTCTTTGGAAGTTTCATGCTAAAGCTGAAACTCCAGTACTTTGGTCACCTCAGGCAAAGAGTTGATTCATTGGAAAAGACTTTGATGCTGGGAGGGATTGGGGGCAGAAGGGGACGACAGAGGATGAGATGGCTGGATGGCATCACTGACTCGATGAACGCGAGTCTGAGTGAACTCTGGGAGTTGGTGATGGACAGGGAGGCTTGGCGTGCTGCGATTCATGGGGTCGCAAAGAGTCGGACACGACTGAGCGAGTGAACCGAACCGAACCGAAGCCTGCTACTGAAACCTGAATTCTTTGCCGTCCATCAGTGCCTTCCCAAAGCGGGCAGACGAATTTACATGACCTGGTCTCTCCCCACCACGCTTCCAGCTCCTGTCTCACTGTTCTAGCCACGCTGGCCTCCTGTCCGTGGCCTGAGACACAAAGGTCTGGAATTCCCCATTCGGTACTGTTTTCTCTAGCTTAAAGCAATGTGATACCTCGGAAAAGAGATATCTGGGAAGGCCTCCTTTGTCATAGGATTCAAAATTTAAAAAGCAAACAAACAAAAGCATCCTTTGGTCACACTGTGCTTAATTTTGCCATTTATCTGTTCTCACCCAGGCATACTCCAATTCAGTGCATACAGTAGTTCCTGAAGACTATATAGCTAAGAACCTAAATCTGCAAATTATTAATAGGAAAGGTGATACGCTCGCCTGAAGCAAACTGATCTAGTCCCGCGGCATGCTCAGAAGCCTTGGGTGCCTGTAATTGCCGTATGCCCCTCTCCTCCCCAGGGAGATGAAGTTAAAAAAAAAAAAAAAGCTTTATTGCTTAATAACTTAGAGGGCATACAGTTCACTCACTTCAAATATACAATCCAATGATTTTTAGCAAATTGAACAAGGTGTGCTACCTTCACAACGACATTTCCATCAGCCAAAAAATTCCTCCCTGCTTGTTTAATCTCTGCTCCCACCCCAAGCCCTAGGAAGCCACTGATGTGCTTTCTGTCTTTATATTTTTACCTTTTCTGGACATTTCAGACACGTGAAATCATGCATTATGTAGTCTTCTGCATCTGGCTTCTTTCACCAAGCATAAAATTTGTCCCCTTATGTTGCTGAGTTGTATTTCATTGTGTGGATATGACATATTTTGCTTATTCATGCACTAGTAGATGGACATTTATGCTGTTTCCAGTTTAAGGCTATTAGAGCAGTTTTCCTGGCAGTCCAGTGGCTAAGACTTTGTGCTCCCAATGCAGGGGGTCCGGGTTCAATCCCTGGTCAGGGAACTAGATCCCATATATGACAACTAAGACCTGGCAGCCAATTAAATAAGGCTATTAGAAATAATGCTGCTGCGAACGTTCACTACATGTCTTTGTGTGGACATGTTTTCATTTCTTTTGAATAGATTCCTAGGTGTGGAACTGCTAAATGATAAGACAGATTTATGTTTAATTTTTAAAGAAACTGCCAAACTTATCCCGCATACCACTTTACATTACAGTCAATGAGGTATGAGGGTTCCAGTTCCATTTGGTATGTAGTAGTAAGTCATTGTTGCCTTAACTTGCATTTCCCTAACAGCTAATGATATTGAACACATTTTCATGTGCTTATTAGCGGTTCTTACCTCCTCTTTGGTGAACTATCTTTTCAAAATTTTTGCCCATTTTCAATTGGCATTGCTTATCTTCTTATTCAGAGAAGGCAATGGCATCTCACTCTAGTATTCTTGCCTGGAAAATCCCATGGACGGAGGAGCCTGGTAGGCTGCAGTCCATGGGGTCACTAAGAGTCGCACACGACTGAGTGACTTCACTTTCACTTTTCACTTTCATACATTGGAGAAGGAAATGGCAACCCACTCCAGTGTTCTTGCCTGGAGAATCCCAGGGTCAGGGGAGCCTGGTGGGCTGCCATCTATGGGGTCGCACAGAGTCAGACACGACTGAAGTGACTTAGCAGCAGCAGTAGCAGCATCTTCATATTGTGTGCATCCTCAGTCGCTTCAGTCGTGTCCGACTGTGTGTGACCCAATGGACAGTAGCCTGCCAGGCTCCTCTGTCCGTGGGCTTTTCCCGGCAAGACTACTGGAGGGATTGCCATGTCCTCCTCCAGGAGGTCTTCCCAATCCGGGGATTGAAACCTGTCTTCCTGAGTCTCCTGCACTGTAGGCAGATTCTTTACCTCTGAGCCACTGGGGAAGGTCTGTCTTCATATTATTGAACTGCAAAGCTATTTATGTATTCTGTATGTAACTCTTGAATTAGAGGTGTGGTTTGTAAGTATTTTCTCTCAATCTATAGCTTGTCTTTTCATTTTCTTAATGATGTCTTTTGAGGGGCATACGTTTTTAATTTTGATAAATTCCATTATCTTTTTCTATTTTATGAATTATACTTTTGATATTATATGTAAGAAATCTTCACTTAACCAGAAATCATAAACTTTTACATTTTTCTCTAGAAGTTTAAAAATTTTAGCTCTTACGTTTAGATCTATGATCCAGTTTGAATTCATTTTTTGTGTATGATATGAGGTAAAGGTCTAAGTTCTTTTTTTTTTTTTTTTTTGCATGCAGATATACAATTCTCCCTGCCTGCAATGCAGGAGACCCAGGTTTGATCCCTGAGTTGGGAAGATTCCCTGGAAAAGGAAACGGCAATCCACTCCAGTATTCTTGCCTGGAAAATCCCACGGACAGAGGAGCCTGGCGGGCTGTAGTCCACAGGTTTACGAAGAGTTGGACACAACTGAGTGACTGACACACAGATACAACTCCAACTATCTCAGGACCATTTGTTGAATAGACTTTTCTTTCTCCTCTGAATTGCCTTTAGATCTTCGTCAAAATCAAATGACATAAATATAAGGGTTTCTGCACTTTAATTCTGTTCCATCATCTATACTCCTATTCTTGTACCAATACCAAACTGTCTTGATTCTGTAGTTTACAGTAAGTTTTGAAATCTGGTCATGTAAGTCCTCTCATTTTATTCTTGTAAAAAATTGTTTTGCTACTCCACACCCTTTGCATTTCCATATACATCTTATAGTCAGCTTATCAATTTCTACTGCAGAAGTTGCTGGAATAGAGATCATATTGAATTTATAGATCCATTTGAGAACTGGCATCTTGACAGGGTTGAGTCTTCAAATCCATGAACATGAAATGCCTCTCCATTTATTTAGAGCAGAATTTCCAACCTTGGTGCTATTGACATTTGGCACCAGATAATTTTTGCTGTGGAGGGCTGTCTGATGCATTGTAAAATGTTTAACTGCATTCCTGGCCTTTACTCACTAAATGCCAATAGCATCCCCTCCCCCAAACTGTGACAACCAAAAATGTCTCCACATTACAGCTGTCCCCTAGTAAGAACAGTAGTAAACATTGTACATTGTAAATGTCTTCTACTTCTTTTGCTAAATGTATTCCAAAGTATTCATTTTAATACTATCGTGAATGAAATTTTCTTAATTTGATTTTCATATTGTTTCTTGTGTTAGAAACACACTTGATCTTTGTATGATTCTCTTGTACCTCTTGAACATCTAAATTCAGTTCTAGTTTGTGTGTCTGTATGTGTGTGTCTATATGTATGCTGGAGAACTGAGTTCGATTCTTGGGTTGGGAAGATCCCCTGGAGACGGAAATGGTAACCCACTGCAGTATTCTTGCCTGAAGAATCCCATGGACAGAGGAGCCTGGCAGGCTACAGTCCACAGGGTCGCGTGAGTCAGACATGACTTAGCACTGTCTTTTCTTTTGTCTTTCTGTATGTGTGTGTGTGATTTGTCTACATACAGAATCATGAAAAAATGAAAAATCTTCCTTTTTCCTCTCAAGGTTGGATGTCTTTCTTTTTTCCAACTACTAAATGTGCTGGTTAGAATCTTCAGTGCAGTGTTGAATAGAAGTGGCAACAGACATCCTTCTAAGGATCTGTCTTTAGCATCCAGTCTTTAACCATGAAGTACAATACTAGTTGTACATTTTTCATAGTTGCCCTTTTTTTAAGTCGAGAAAGTTTCGTTCTGTTCCTATCTTTTATCAGTATGTTAAAATATTGTATTTTATAAATTGTGTGGTTTTGTTTTATTCATATGATGTATAACTATACAGCAGTAGTTTTTTGGATGGTAAACCAATCTTGCATTCCTGGGATAAATTCTACTTAGTCATGGGGTATTACTATATGTTACCAGATTTGCTTTGCTAATATTTTGTTGAGGATTTTCATGTCTATGTTCATGGGGGAAATTGGCCTGTAATATCGTTTTGTGATCTTTGTCTAATTTTGGTTTAAGGGTATCACTGGTCTCATAGAATGGTCTGGGATGTGATCCTTCCTTCTCCATTTTCTGAGTTTGTAAAGATTGTAACGTCTCTTCTTTAAATAGCTGACAGAATTCAAAGTGAAGCCATCTAGGCCTGGACTTTCCTTTGTGCGAAGATTTTAAATTATTAATTCAACTTCTTTACTTCTTATAGTTCTATTAAGATTTTGTTTCTTCTTAAATCCGTTGGTATGTTGAGAAATTCTACAAATTTGTCTATTTCATCTAATCTGTGAAATTTGTTGGCAAAAAATTACAACATTCCCTTATAATCCTTTTTAACTTCTGTAGAATTGGTAGTAATTGCCCCTCTTTATTTCTTGACTTTGGCAATATTTGTCTTTTCTGCAGTTCATGGGGTCACAGAGTCGGACATGACTTAGTGAGCAACATGAACCACCACCACCCTGCTT
Organism: Capricornis sumatraensis; assembly: GCF_032405125.1. Classification (NCBI taxonomy): domain Eukaryota; kingdom Metazoa; phylum Chordata; class Mammalia; order Artiodactyla; family Bovidae; genus Capricornis; species Capricornis sumatraensis. The sequence continues at coordinate 20,935,750 of NC_091071.1, read as the reverse complement.
CAGTATAGTTCTACTCCCTGCCCTCTCTGTTGAGCTCCTGTTATCATGCATAGTATGTTTCTTTGTTGTAAACACATTTCTTATTGTTTTGTGCAATTGTCTCTTAATTAAAAGTACCTTCACCAGTATTTTTTGCTTCTTCATGTAGACTTATTATTGTTCACTTCATTGCAACTTGAACTTTAAGAAAGCTTTTTTTCACAGGACATATCTGCTTGCATCAAATTACCTGCCTTTAGTTGGGGATATCTTTATTATACCTTCAGTTCTGAAAGACAGTAATGCTGGATAGAGAATTCTTTCCTACTCAGACCACTGAATGTCACCCCACTGCCTTCTCTATTGTCTCCAGTGAGAAGTCAGCTCTTAATCTATTATGAGCTTATTGTCTGTGGTAAGTCATTTTTCTCTAAAGGCTTTCACAATTTTATCTTTGACTTTTAAATTTGGCTACAATGTGTCTAGGTCTGGGTTTCTTTGACTTTATGCTACGTGAAGCTTGTTGAGTTTTATGGATGTGTAGATTAATGTTTTTCAGCAAATTTGGGAAGGCTTTGGATATTATTTCTTCAACCAACTTCTTTTCTGCCCCTTTTTTCCACTTGTCCTTTGGGGACTCCCATTATGTATATGTTGGTGTGTGTTTGGTCACCATACACCTAATTGTGTCTCACAGATCTCTGCAGCTTTATATTTTTCTTGTTTTTTTCTGTTATTCAGATTGGGTAACTTCTATTGACCTATCTTCAGGCTCACTGAGTGTTCTTAGGAATGAAGTCACTCATGGCAGGACAAGATTGAAGACATCTAGGTACCTGACCTGGAGAAGGCAATGGCACCCCACTCCAGTACTCTTGCCTGGAGAGTCCCATGGACGGAGGAGTAGGCTGCAGTCCACGGGGTCGCTGAGTCGGACATGACTGAGCAACTTCACTTTCACTTGTCACTTTCATGCACGGGAGAAGGAAATGGCAACCCACTCGTGTTCTTGCCTGGGGAATCCCAGGGACGGGGGAGCCTGGTGGGCTGCCGTCTTGGAGTGGCAGAGTCGGACACGACTGAAGCGACTCAGCAGCAGCAGGGACCTGACCATGGACTGCACACCAGTCCTAGGTCCACTACCTTTGCGGTTCTTGAATTTGCAAGTTTTGCAGTTCTTGAATTTGCAAGTCGTATGGATTGAACTGTGTCTCCCCCCACACCCCACCCCCCACCCCCCAAGGGAGGTACAAATCCTAACCCCTAGTCCTTCTGAATGTGACTTTAATTGGCAATGGCATCACTGCAGATGTAACAGGTTAGGATGAGATCATACTGAAGTTGGGTGAGTCCTTAATCCAGTAAGATCGGCATCCTTACAGGACAATCGTGGGAGACACACACAGGGAGAACAGTGACAATGAAGGCAGAGACTGCAGTGATGCAGCTACAAGCTAGGGAAGGCCAAAGACTGTCACAGACCCCGAGGGTTCTCCTACTGGTTTCAGAAAGAGCATGGTCCTCATTTTAGACTTCTAGCCTCCAGAACCGCCAGACAATACATTTCTGTTGAGTCATCCAACCTTGTTCAAGGGTGTCAGGAAGCTAATAGATCTAAATATTGCTTAAGCCGCTGTTACTTTGAGTTTTTTCGATTTCCTGCAGCTGATAATCTTGATATAGAGATGGTCAGCTTTTATTAAATGCAATCTTTTTTTGCTGTCTCTGCAAATATTAGGTTATTAGTATCCTTAGCAAAATTTCATTGGTTTCCATAAGAGCAGGGGAGGTTTTGAAATGAATATAGTGACAAAATGGAAGTAACCACAAGTTAAGGTAGTAAATTAAAAAAGGAGAAATCTTAGATGAGGCGATTTGAAGTGAAATGCAGGAGGCACTAGAGACTCCAGTTTGATCCCTGGGTCGGGAAGATCCCTTGGGAGGAGGAAATGGCAACCTGCTCCAGTATTTTTGACTGGAAAATTCCATGGACAGAGGACCCTAGCAGGTACAGTCCATGCGGTCGCAGAGAGTCGGATTCGACTGAGCCCACATACACACATATAAAGGGTACCTATCAGGTCTGGTATTTTGTTATTAAATACTCGCCAAAAACTATGAAGTACATTTTTAACATTTTTATCATTTAGAATATAAAAACTGAGGCCTAGTTGTTAAGTAACTTGCCCAAGATGGCAAGAAACTAGAAACTGAACCTGACTCCAAAACCCATCCTTGTTTCTCTCTCCCATGCAAGGGAGAGCTGCAGGGAAGACTTCAGCAGTCTTTGTTGCTGTCTGTTGTTCAGTCGCGTCTATTTGCGACCCCATGGACTGCAGCACACCAGGCTTCCTGTCCTTCACTATCTCCTGGAGTTTGCTCAGACTCATGTCCATTGAGTCAGTGATGTCATCCAACCATCTCAACCTCTGTTGCCCACAGGAATGGGGTCAGTGGAAGGGAGAGGCTGGAGGTACATGGAAGTCATCAGGAAGTTCACATGTCAGTTTTAATACAAAGCACTTTCAACATGTGATTGATACCATCTGCTGTCAGAGAGGCGAGCGGAGGCTGTTCTTTTTTTCTGTTCAGTTCATACTGATAATGGCACTATCACCAAGTCATCTATTGTTTACTAGCTCTGTCCTCCACTATCTCCCAGAGTTTGCTCAAATTCATGTCCCTTGAGTCAGTGATGCTATCTAACCATCTCATCCTCTATCACCCGCTTCTCCTTTTGCCATCAAATTACATTAAACAATGAAAAAGGGAAGTATGGACTGTTCATTTGCTTTAAAATGTCTAGAGTATCTCCAAGGAACTAGTATCTCTTAGAAGGGCTGGTGGAAAGACTTTCCACCTTCTGTTGTTTGAATTCTGAAAAGCTAACATTGAGAATTAAAATAAATTGCACCTAGGTGTGGCCTAGGTGTGCCCATGTTACTAAATAGCCAATAGGATGTGAATTAAAATATCACAGAAAACTTCCAGGAAACCTTAAGAACTCGGCAGTTTTCCTTTATTCCTTCCTCCCCCCACTCCCTTTCTGTTGCCTAGAACTTCAGCACCTAAAGCTCATAACATAATGTTGAGTACATCCTTGGGTGGTGACTTAGCACTGGTTGGAGCTTAGGTCCCTAATAACTTTGTGATGCTTATACCACTGTGGACTAAGGCTGTCACTTGCCACTTCCATAAACAAACGATGTTGCAGTGATAAAGCCATCAACCAATGCAGCTGCCCCTATGGTGAGGGGAATTCTAAGTTGAAAAAGAAAAAAAAACACAGGATACTGGTCCTTGATACTTAAGATGTATATCAGGAATTATTTCAGAGTCCAGACTCTGGCACCTTTCCCATACATAGAAAAGCACTAAAATCATTAACTTGAGATGTCTGCTTTTGTGATTAGAAGTAATCTCTTGATGTACTTGGAGGGGAGGGGTGTTTTTGTTTTTGCAGCAGAAACTCCTACATATCCTGGCTCTTAGCTTAGCAACAGTCCCTCAGCATGTGGGTTGCGGCTCACTGGCTTAGCTGCTGCAGGGCATGTGGGATTCTCCTAGACCAGGGATCAATCTGGTTTTCCCTACTTTGCAAGGTTGATTCTTAACCACAGGACCACCAAGGAAGCCCTCAATAAGAAAACAAGCCTCTGTGTTTAAGCCACTGTAGTTATTTCCTTATTAAACATGATGCTAGTACTTTGATTCTATTAGGAATAAACAGTGAATGAGAGAAAATGCCATTTCTTCATCTACTCAGATGATCAAACAGTCCATTTGCGTTATTAACGTGGCTAAGTGCATTCCCAAAGGCTCTACAGAGTGTATTCTATCAATATGCCACTAGCTTTAAAGATAGTATTTTGGTTATGCACTCAAAAAACAAGAATAAACTAATAACAGTTATCTGTTTCAGATTTTGGAGACAGGATTATAAATTTTAATTTTCTCTAATTTTTGAAATTTTTATTGAAACATGCACAATTTATGAGGCAGTTTAAGGAATTTTTTTTAACAGTGTGTACAAGTCCATCCTAAACTCCCTAACTATCCCTTCCCCCATACCCCCTGCCTGCAATCATAACTTTGTTCTTTGAGTCTCAGGGTTGTAAACTTTAGAATTACATAGCCTGTTTACAAAATTTAAGTATTTTATAGGAAGTGTGTTCATTAGTTTCCGAGTATATTGTTATGGCTTTCTGCTTTTGGCCAGATTTAGGTGTGTGGTTTCCAATATTTTTATCTATCCCTGATATTTACTGCATCTCAGTATTAATTTGAACCCTGCCAAAATTTTAAATATTTGCTTACATTTATCTCATGAGGTAAATTTCAGTTATGGGAACTTCACTGGCAGCCCAGTGGTTGAGACTCCAAGCTTACACTGCAGGAAGCACAGGTTCAATCCCTGGTTAGGGAACTAAGATCCCGCATACCACGGTGCAGCAAAAAAAAACAAAAAGTTACGGGTAAGTCAAGTCAGTTCATGTACTGGAAACCAGATGGACAAACATACAGTAAATGAAATGAGTCTTAGCTTATTACTATGCAGGACTGGAGTCACTTCATATATAACTCACTTCTCAAAACAATCCTGTTGTGTTCTTTACAAGCAAGGAAGGGGAAGAGGACAAATTACTTGTCCCAGGTCACATGGCTAGAGGCAGTGTGTGAAGCTGAAGAACAGAATTACAACTAAGGGTTGATTAATTACTTTAAACTGCTGGGGCTTCAGAAAACCTCAAACTTTAAAAACCTATGTTACCTGGAGCCTGTAACACTGTGGTAGGTTTTTCAACTTCTAAAATAATAGTATTACCCCTGACTTTAGTTCAGTCAGCTGTGTCTGACTCTTTGCGACTCCATGGACTGCAGCATGCCACCATGCAGCATATATGTATGTATTTTCAACATGTATATATTTTGTAATGTATGTATGTATTTTCAACAGTATAAAAAGTATTACCTCTAGCCATGGAATAATGTATTTAAAAATAAAAGTCAAAGAAGCAGAATGTTTACATATTTTTAGATGCAAGCTTTCTCAGAGGGAACAGGGTATACCTGGGAATGCGTTGGGCAAGGGGCAGAAAGGCCTGGAGTTTTTCATGCCAGCTGAAATTAAACGTGTGGCACACTCTCTGGACTTCGGGCTCACCCTACTTCATCTACTTGACTCCACTTCTTCCCAGTGAGAGGTCAGGGGTTACCTTAAAAAAACACAAAACAAACCATGGCCAGCACCCTATTGTGCGTGCTCTTAGTGTAAAAACCAAACAAACTAGTTGACGGAATTTTATATTTTGGGATTGAGTAAGCATCTTCTGTATTAGATATATTTAAAGAATTTGTGATTTACAAACACTTTAGTAAACACTATTTGTATGAGAATATCACCTTTGCTTTCAACTTTTCATGTTTGATCTCTCAATCTACACTATCTAATTTTTAATGAGTAGTATTCATGTGTTTGGTGTTAAGTTTTTTATCCTTCTTTCAACCTTTACTATCTCCACAGCCCATCTACCCTCCCAGAGTGGCTTGCAGATGGAGCAGCATTTTAGCCCAAACTTAAATTCACTGGAGATAAAAGGAGTTAACTGCAGGTGGTAGCCAGAGATTATGAGAAAACATGGCATTATGAAGGGACTTTCTTGTGGCTCTGGCAAAGTGTGCTCTATTCTTGACAGATGATGCCAGAAGGGTAGGGAGCACACAGTTAGAGGGCACTCAATGCCCCAAGTAAGCAACCTGAATTCAGCTGTGTACACTTTTAGAGCATTAATGACCCATTTGGAATTTTTCAGCAGGGATCAGGTACCCAGATCAGAAATCTGATGGTGGCCAACTATAATGTATAATGGCTCAGAGAACTGAGAGGCAGCCTACTGCACTGTCCAAAAAAAAAAAAAGCTAAACCAAGGCAGTGACAATGCAGCAGGGAGGCCAAAATGTGGTACTATTTAGAAACAGACTGACGGTACAGTGGTTAAGACTTTACCCTCCAATGCACTGGGCACTGGTTCGATCCCTGGTCAGGGAACTAAGATCCTGCATGCTGTATGGTGTGGCCAAATTTTTTAAAAAAGAAATAGACTAGATGAGAAAACAGTACTGAAGGAATGGAGATGCAGTAGGAATCAAGGATCCATGAAGGCTTAGAAAGGTGCTTTCAAATAAATGAACAGAGAGAAAGAGAGGGAGGCGGCTGTGTTCCATTTTACGCACTTGGAGGCAACAGTGGGAACCTCCAGATAAAGACATCCTCTATGCGGCTTGAAATACGGACCTGAGGACAGCAAGAAGTCTACCACCCACCTAGTGGTGAACTGCCCAGAACGCTTAGAAGAGCCCTCAGGACTAAATCCTCTGAAAACACATTTAAAGAAAAGACGAAAAGGAACAGTCAGAGGTAGGCCGGAAGACAGGGATGAGCAGGATCCTGGAGCAGGCATTCAGGAGAGGGGAAACGCGGGGTCATCAGTGCCAAACCTCCGCCAGACACATGATGGATTTCCCATCAGAACGGAAGACCCACAAGGGCAGGGACCTTCTATCACTGCTTTGTCTGCAGCGCCTACAACGTGGCTGGCTCACAGCAGATAGTCGATTACTACTTGAGTGAATAAAGGATAAGGGCTATGTCTTAAGTGGTCACTGAACTTAGAATTAGAAGGCACTGCTGGCCACTTTCAGGACACCCATCCCCCACCTCCATGCCCTGTCCAACTCTCCCCAAGCAGAGAACTACTGGCAAGCTGTCTCCTAGACAACAGATGTATGTTCACACACACAGACTCTACCTTTTAACTATGGGATAAAGGTCTTTTCACGCGTCAGTTTCATTTACCCATTTTGGATGGACGTTCTTCATAGCCAGGCATCGTCTTTACAACAGGCACTCTAGAAGACTTTATGAAAATAAACTTGAGCCTATAAAGGCTCTAAAGAATATCTGAACACAAGACTTTAGAGTCAAATGAATCTTATGAGTTATGACAAATGAAGAAATCACCCCATCACTTACCTGTTATGAGTTTTCACATCAAGCATACTTTTTTTTTTTTTTTAACAGCTCCCATCCACAACACAGTCTGGGCAGATTTTCAGTTATGTGCAGGAAGTAAAAGATCAGACCACAAAGTACCCGATTTTGTGACAAAGAGCCCCCGAAAGCCATGCAATTTCTGAGGTGGACTCCTGCCCAGAAAGGTGAGCATATATCCTACATCAGGCCACCTCAGCCAGGCTGAGCTCTTTTCACTCATCAGGCCAAGCAGGACTTGGAAAACATGCACAAATGCCTAGAACCTAGTAGGTGCTAAGGAGTAACTGATAACAAGCCTGCAATTTTCCCTTCACACCATGACTGTAACAAAAATCCATCTCTTTCAGCTTCATTCAGACCTTCAGGGCTTCTCTTCCCTGAAGCAGTTCTTAAGGCTCCACATTCCTCGGGAAGTCTTCCTCACTTCAACAGACGAGCGATCCCTGCAGGCCTATCATCTCCAGGTGCAACGGGCACCGCATCTCCTACTTACTCAAAACTCCACAACGTGTATTTGTTACACAGGTATTTATTCAATAACGACTTTCTAGATTTAGTCACCACTTGAATCATTGCTAAACTCTTTTCGTATCTCATCTGCATCACAGCTCTTCACCGTGGATTGTGAAGTCAACAGGCCAGGGTGAACCTGTCAGTTATGACTTACAACGACTGGCATGGTGCCACCATCAAAGAGTTTCGGGTAAATGGTTGCAGAGAAAGAGGAGGAGGATGGAGATGAAGGTCCTGAGGAAGGGTCCAGACAGGCTGCCCAGCCCATGGAACCTGAGGCCTGAAGAAGGCCTGGGATCTGCTTTCCCCTCTGCCCTGAAGGGTCCATCTATGGGCGATTCTAAGGCACAGTGGTAAAGGACATGACTGGCCCACCAAGCGCGGTCCTCTGGTCCAGTGGCAACCCCTCGCCTAGGACACAGTGCAACAAGCATCCCATTCAGAAGATCTTCCTGGACACATGCAAGCAGCATTCGCTAATGGAAGTGGAGACAAGGTCCCTCTTGGAAGAGAGCATCCCAGAAGACACTCTGCCCCAAGAACCAACCAGGTCCCTTACGCGTCCCTGAGAACAGCAGCCTGGGAGCAACCAAGACTTTCAGAGGCTGACAAGGCACAGAGTGGATGAATGAAAAGGTAATAATACATGGAAAACAACAGTGACAACTTTGGCTTATAAAACCTCCAACCTGAGGCAGGGACATCAGTGTCTACCAACATGCAGAACCAGACATGACCGTAGCAGATGGTTATCAGAAATGTTTTAGCATTTCCCACACTGCCTTCATCCCTCCCCCTACAAACACACACACACACACACACACACACACACACACACACACACACACACACACATACACCTGCAGAATAAGTCAGAGGCTGGCATCCAGAGCCTGATGTCAGGACAGAACTCTTGGCACTCTGCACTAAATCACCATGATCAGTCTTATCTAGACAGCAAAGGAACATTGGCCTAAGCTTGAATGGCAGGATCTGTCCTGGGAGGAGTCAGGCTGCACCCAAGACTGCCAGGTCGGGAAAGTCTTTCACTTCTCCTACTTCGCTGAAAGGCTGTCCACCCTGGTTGAATGTCAGCTTATACCGTAACCGAATGGGCTCCTGGGCAAAGATAAAAGACCTTAAATTAGTGGGGAGTGACAGAGAGATGGGCCCAGAGTCAAAGCCTTTACCCACCCAGTAGTCACCAAGTAACAGTATGCATATGTTAACTCCACCCAAGTGAGGCATACCCTGGCCTCGACCCTCTGGGACTACAAACACAAGGGGAGCCAGGAAGACACCCTGGGTGTCTTCCCACGCTTTAGCAGCCCTGAGGTGGAGCCCAGCTAAGACGACAGGCTGGCCTCACCTTTCCAGAGGATTCCATGGAGCTAGAGAGTGTATGGACCACTCCCTTGGTCCACAGCTATGACAATCTGGACACAGATCTTCCAATCAGCCCCAGAGGAAAACAGACTCCAGCAAGGGACATTCCACCAGCATCCCAAACAAACTAAGACCTCAATACAGTTCTCTTGACCTGCCAGGCTGCCTCCCTGGAGTTCAAGGGCCCCCATTTCCCTGCTAGCACCAGTACCAGAACATACTTTGTGTGGATTGTCCAGCAGCAGCATCTGAGAGATCACAGCTGGAGGCGTCAAAGGACTGAAAGCAGGAAGCTTAGAGCTGGACGCTGGCTGCAGTTTCACTCTCATTGACTATTGGGGGAAGAAATCCAACATATAACTCATTCCTAACAAACTACAGCTTTAATGAGGGATATCTGGTGAACAGCAGAGCCTGGCCTCCACCCCACCAATGGCTGAAAGAATATGGAAGACCCTCCCACCCCACCCATACACAAAGTGTATCTGTAGTTGTGTGGTCAAAGGTCAGCTTCTGAGAGGCAGAACATGATGAAAGCAAGCACATCCTGCACTGAATTCTAACTGCCTCTCACTAGCTCCGTGACTCTGGGCAAAATACTTAACCTTTCTGAACCCTGGACTGATAATTTTAAGATAGAGGTAATGAGAGTCCATGCCCTACAAAATTACCATCAGTGTTAGAAAGTGCATGGTTTGGGGCATCCCTGGTGGCCGGGTGGTAAAGAATCCACCTGCCATTGCAGTGCCAACGCAGGGAACAACTAAGCCCGTGTGCCACAGCTGCTGAGCCCCAGCTCCCCAACAAGAGAAGTCACAGTAACGAGAAGCCCAAACACTGCAGCTGGAGAGTGCACCCTGCCAGCCTGGATGGAAGGGCCGTTTAGAGGAGAATGGATACATGCGTATGTATGGCTGAGCCCCTTCGCTGTTCACCTGAAACTATCACAACATTGTTACGCTGCTATACCCCAATACAAAATAAAAAGTTTAAAAAAAAATAGTCCCCACTTGCCACAACTAGAGAAGGCCCGCGTGGAGCAACAAAGACCCAGCGCAGCCATAAATAAACTACAAAATAATAATAAACTAAAAATAAATAAACCTTAAAAAAAAAAAAAGAAAATGCAGAGTTTTATTTTTGTCTGCCTTGAATCCTTCCTTTCAGGACAGGGCCCTTGCCCATTTCTTGTGATTCTAGTCTGGCTGTTAACCTGTGGGTACTGACTTCCCTTGAGAAAGGGATGTAATGTCCTACTTGGCCAGAGTACCTCACATCCCTGAACACGAGTTACTGGCCTGAGGTATACCAGTAACATATACAATGCCTCATGCCAGTTTATTCTGAGATAAAAAGAGTTAAGGCCCATGTAACTCTGGAGCTGCTGGCGGCCATTTCCTGCTTTGCGGAGACTGTCCGTGAGAGAACAGGCTCCAGAAGGGAAAATCAAAGTCAAGAGAGGGAAAGTGGCAGGCTCTTAAGGAACTGTTTACGAACCTACCCGAATCCAGCCATCTGTGAAGGCACACATTCAGGAATCCCCAGTTAACTGAGCCAACAAAATTCCCGTTTTATCTTAATCTACTTTAAGTGAAGATTCTGACCTTTCCATCTCATAGATAATGTCCCCACAAAGGACCTGATGCTCAAAAATGACAGCCTTTATTGAAGAATTCCAGGGAGCGGGCCAGCCGCTGACTCACCTTTGGCACAGCCACTTGAAACATGATGTCCCAGACTGGCTGGGTGGCCGTGCTCATCATGGTCAACAGGAGCACCTGCACCTCTGGGTGGCCAGGAGCTCCAGTCTGAGAAAAGTGGAGCAGAATTCTGAATCCATTCCGGTCGTACACGATAAGAGGCGGCAGGCTGCCTGGCAGAGAAGGACCCAACCAAGAGGATCAGTGCTACTACAAACTCCCCTGAAGAGCGGCCACGCTTGAAACAGACGCACACCTGTCACCAAATCCTCCTCTTCTCCACTCAGCACAGCTCCTGGGCTCAACCCTCTGCACCTCCATAACCCACGTCCTCATTAGCTCCAGGGGACTCCTGTGACATTCCAAACTGATCTCTCCCCACCATCCAACCATCCATTACCAGTTAAAAAAAAAATAATAATAATAATAATAATAATAAAAAAATTCAGAAAATAACTTTTTTTGAGCAAGAAATGATTGGATGATTAAAATAGCATATGGGGACTTCCCTGGTGGTCCAGTGGCCAAGAGTCCATGCTCCCAATGCAGGAGGCGTGCGTTCGGTCCCTAGTCAGAGATCCAGAGATCTCATATGGTGCAACTTAATCAAAAGAAAAAAGATCCTGTATGCCACATGCCAAAACTAAGATCCAAAAGAGCCAAGTAAATAAATATTAAAAAATAATGTGTGAACACCACAAAAAATACAGGATATCATAAAGGATGAAACAGAAAACACCTTTACTGCTCCCCAGAAATAAGCACCGCAAACATCCGGGCCTCTGTCCGTCTGGTCTCTTTGTATGACTATATACACATACACATCCCTTATATTTAATTTGACAAAGCAGTAAAGACAGCAGAGCTTTCTAAATTAATCAGGTATTGGAAACACTAAAGGGATTGTCCTAATTTAGCTAAGAAATAATTTCAAAGTTAATTTGGGGAGAAAGATACATGAGACTATAAGAAAAGGAGGGGGAGTAGGGCTATCTGCATGAACAAATACTCAGATATGGACAAAACTGCAACTCAAAACAGCAAGTAAAACAGACCCAAACTTGAGAATTTAACATGTCAAGAAAGTACTTTTGAAAATCATTGGCTAATTCAGTAAGTGGTAGACAAATGGCTAAACATCTTTTTAAAAATTTAATGAAGATCATTATCTCATGCCAAATATCACTTATCAAAATGCACATTATAAAAATATACTTTAACAATGAAACTGCCAAAGATTTAAAAGACTGAAAATATTCATGAGGTATGGTGGTGAGGTTATGGGCAAAAGGCAACCTTTCTAGAAGGCAACTTGGTAGTGAAGGTCAAAATTTTAAAAGTCTACACCCAACATTTCCTCTTTTAAGTATATTTCCTAATGAAATAATCAGGGAAGTTTTAAAAATGGGTCTCCATTTATTGCAACGAGTTGTTCACTGTTTCCTGCTCATGTATCAGGGTGCTGACCACAGGGAGTCACCTTACTTAGCTGGGCCTTCAGTCTCCTTCCCTTTGTAATAAGGGAGGTTAATATCTATGTTTCCTGCTTTAATGAGGATCCTTAGAGGAAGATGCTCACCAGTCAAATTCTTCCTTTCCTTCTAATTCCAGCTCTCCCTATTTATCTCAGGTCACACTGAACATTCCCTTCCTGAATTCCAAATGAAGATCATGTCCCTACGTGGACTCAAGATCCCTAATTAAATTCTGCCTGCCAATATGCTTCAGAGTCAACCCCATGACAGAAAACTAAGAAAAATATCAGCAAAGAGACCATGAAGCCACCTGCCTTATCCTTTGCCTGCAGGCGAGATTCTGAAGATTAAGGGCTGCTATGGCTTTTAATAGTAAATAAAGCAGGATATAGAACAGTATAAACCCCCATGTACCTTCCCCAATTTAAGAGCCACTCCTATCAATCCAGAGTGGATAAAGCTGGGTGTCTAATAGAGAGGGAAAAAAGAGTGAAACTGTACTTACTGGGCTTAACAGACTCCAAAGGGACAAACACTTGAGCCAGAGGAGTGTTCTGGGAAGATGGGGAAGGAGCCAAAGGGCCAGCCTCCCAGGACCAACCTGGTGAGGACTTGGTACCTGGTGGTACTTCCTTGGGGATACTTTTCTGTGGAATATAATTCCTGCAAAGAAATAATAAGACTGGAAAAAACTGTAGAGAAATCTGGGAATCTGATTAGACTTTCTGAAGAAAAAGGGAAAAAATAAATGTAAATGTGTGTGCATATGTGTGTATGTACATATTTTCAGGGTGTATGAGTTTAGAAAAGTAATCTAAATAACCCATGCTTCAGTTTTCTTATCTGCAAAATGGAGACATCTTAATGTTTACCTCATAGGGTTATAACAAGAATTAAATGAGAAAGTGTATGAAGTGTATCTGCATGCACACAATAAGAACCCAATAAACTAATTAATGTTGTCAGGCAGTCATGTTACACTGGCCACATCATTCATACTTCATTATTTTGTCCCTTTGGAACACAAATCAAAAACACTTTTGTAAAACCTAAGTCCAGAGAGAAGTGACCCACCAAAATTAGAATGTCAAGCGGTGACAAACAGCAAACTGGGAAGAAATCCATTAGATACAAACAAGAATGACCTCCCAGCACAGCTCCATCTCCACCCAGTTCGGAGGCCTTCACCAGGCACACAGGCTCTCAGGGAGCTGTCTGGGGAAGGTAAAGTGCTCCAGCCTTGCCAGAGGCAAATGGACAGGATCTATGAAAATGTGTTTACATTCACACCTTAGAGCACCTCTCTTTATATAAATCTGTACTACAGAAACTTTCCAGGTGCCTCCACACTGGAAGTTATGTAAATATCCGCAAGAGGGAAATGACTAAGTATACATTATATGTACATGAAAGCGTGAAAGCGAAAGCAAAGTCACTCAGTTGTGTCTGACTCTTTGCGACCCTGTGGACTGTAGCCTACCAAGCTCCTTTGTCCATGGGATCCTCCAGGCAAGAATACTGGAGTGGGTTGCCATTTCCTTCTCCAGGGGATCTTCCCGACCCAGGGATCAAACCCAGGTTTCCCACATTGGAGGCAGACTCTAACCTCTGAACCACCAGGGAAGCCCATATGAATATTATTCAACTATCAGAATGAGGCAAATTTACATAAACTGATGAAAATGTATCAAAGATGTGTGATATAAAAAACCAGAGTGGGGTTCCCCTCGTGGCTCAGTGGTAAAGAATCTACCTGCCTTCTCGGCCTAGGGCCCATGCTCTGCAATAAGAGAAGCCACCACAAGAAGCCTGTGCACTGCAGCTAGAAAAAAACCAGAGGAGCAACGAAGACCCAGCGCAGCCAAAAATAAAATTATTTTTAAAAAGTAAAAAAAAAAACCCACAGCAGAGTACAATCTGTAAATTATAACCTCACTTGTGTAAAACAAGCCACATATTACTATATGTGCAGGAAAAAAGCAAAGAAGGCGCATTCAACTTCGTCTTTAGGGAATGGTATTTAGGATTTTCTATACAATCTATTTCTCTAGCGATTAAACATTGCTGCAAACTACAGTGAAATCAGGAAAACAGAAAACCAACCTATAAAGACCAAGAACATCATCATCAGCTACCGCTGATGTTACTCCTGAAACCCCTTTCCAGAGGTCCTGGCCAAAACGTGTGCTCTCCTGACCCGGGGTGGATGGGGAGATAAAGGGGCGGCATGCAGTGCAGCCCTTCAGGGAGAGTGGCAGCCCAGCAACTGCACACAGGAGCGACTCTTCTCGGCTCCCTGCCCACAAGACTCACCGAGATCCTGGAGGCGGCTGTGGGGAGAGGAGGTCTAGCAAGTTCCCTTCTGTAGAAGGGCTCTGAGCACCGGCAGCTGGCAGCGTGCTGGTGGTGGGGTTCTTCTTTTCCTGACAGCAATTCTGACCTGCAACCTGTCAAACCAGGAATGGCTGAAGTAAGGGCAGCGTATGAATGAGAGCCGCGGTCACACCAGGGCACAGCTCTCCTGACCCCAAAGCCACCGCAGAGCAGGCTAACCACGTTTCCTAGGGCAGGTGGAGAAAGGGCGAGAGGGCCTGACTCCTGAGCAGACCTTTGGTAAGTAAGCAAGAGTCTGGATACAATGGAAGAGGGCAGGGATAGAAGAGCAAAAACACGTCTCCCTTCAGGGGTTCAAGCCAGACAGTGGAAGAAAAGAAAAGGCTTTGGACCTCCAAGTCCACAAGAGCCACCAGGCCATGCTGTCACCCTCCGCCCTCCCCGGGGCAGTGCTGCCTTCAGGAAGGCAGGTTTGAGGGACCTCCCCTCTCCTCTCCAGCCCCCAGGAAGAGCCTCCTTACCTTGCTGGGAACTGGGGCATCACTGATTCCTGCAAGGAAGGAACACAGTGGAGGTGCACATCAGTAACTACCTGATACAAGCCGGAGACTGATGCCACCCTTTCTAGAGCCCTCGGAAAGCCTAGACAAAGCAAATTACCGGAAAAAAAAAAAAAAAACAAAGCAAATTACTGGAATTCATTCAACTCCGTCCTGGCAAATCTGAGACTGGGGACAAGGAAGACCTCTCCGAATTTCCCAGTATAACCCGATTCTTTCTAAAAACAGGCACACACTCCCCAAGGGAATGGGCCTACTTTCTCCCTGGAAGTCAGGACCGCTCTGTGCTGGCTCCCCTCAGACACCACCCTTACCTAAGGCTGCCAGGTCCTGATGCAGTAAAGACGGCGTCACAGCCCCAGCCTGCTCAGACCCGCTGTCCTCCAAGTCAATCAGGGGGCAGTTCTTCACGCAGCCTGTTGGATTCTGAAAGACTAGAAAACAGATAGGAAAGTAAATATGAGTGAAAGCTCCACTTCCCTCAGGCCTCCTCCCAATCAAAAGACATCACACGGTCCCGTTAGCACACCCCTGAAGAACCTTCCACTGCTGTTGATTGGCTTGATTCACAGCCTTGAGTGGCATCTGAAATACGAAGCAGCCAGAGGAACTGCCTTCCCATCCCTGCCATCACAGAATCCTCTTACACTCCATCCAACCAGGACAGTAGCAGAGCAGATTGCTCCAGCTCAGAGGCCTTTGAGGTTCTGACCACAGCTTATCAGAATCATCTCAAGTGCTTGATAAAAATTTGGGGCCCAGCTCCAGGTAATCTAGGTCCAAAAAGGTCTAAGAATCTGCATTTCAAGCACTATTTTAGACCGATTCTGATTTAGCTAGCCTGGCACTAGGAACCACTGATGGTCAATCTTCTTTGGTGCACAGCTCCCCTAAGTAAGCACTCACAAGAGGCACAATCTGAATCTGGTACCAGAATAGCCACACACTTCTGTTTACAAAGCTAGCTGCTGCCCAGCAGTCAATCCGTGATGGCACATGCGGCAGAGGCTGGCTACATAAAACCAATTCTCAAGGGAAAGGGAAAAGAGAGTGTGTGCTCTCATTTCTATACCATAACCCAGAATGTTCTGAGGAGTCAGTTCTTTCCCGGGATTTGCAGGCTGCCCCACGACAAGGAGTGGAAGATGCTCTCTGCACATACCTCTGGACACAGGTATGTCTTCCACAGAGCTGGCCACTGTGTTCCCAAAGGTGACGCGGCCCTCCATCACCTGTTTGTACAGCAGAACTCCCTGGGTGAGGAGGTCATTTGCCTGGAGAATCTCCGCTGAAGAACGAGAGAAAAATCAGAATCCCCCGTTTAGCAACCAACATTCTCAGTCTTTTTAAAGCCATCCACAAAGCAGCAACCACACAGCTCTACCATGTTCAGTATGGCCATGCCTCCTGCCCCCAGGTCACAAGATCAGGCCCCTGGCAGACCCAGTCACTCAATCGCTGAACCTCAACACTTCCTTCTCAGGTTGGAGGAACCAAATCTTTTCACCTGCTTGGTCTGCACTGCCCAGTATGACGGCCAACACTTGAAATATGTCCTTTCAAATGAGGAACTAAATCTTTAACTTAGTTTTAATTAAAATTTAAACTTAAAGCTTTTTCGTCAATGTGGGCGCAAATATTAAAAGACATTTCTGGGACTTTATTCAGTCATTGGAAAGTGTGTAAGGAACAATTTGGTACATGAATCTACTTTTTCATCTGTAAATTTCATAAGATCTAAATACAGATCAAGCATTCCTGATGAAAACTGGACATCCAAATTGAAATATCCAAATAAAAAAATGTAGTAGATTTCAAAAATTTCAAGGGTATCTCATGGTCTGGTTTACCTGCAAGAAAATCTCTCCTGGGAGAGAGAGAATAGCAACAGGGGCAGGGGCTGTATGTAACACTGCAGGCCACTGTGCTAGGAGAAGCCTTCAAGAGTGACCAACTATTAATTTAATGTCAATTTTTAAACTAAATGGAAGTGAACAAACAAGAGGTTGAATGTTGTATTTGGCATGTGCAAGGTGTTTTAAATTTCATTCATTTTGACTTCACTGCAACCAGAGAAAATAACAGGCTTAGAATAATTACGTCATTAAAAAAAACCCAGAAAACCAGATACCATGGGGCCTCGTAACATCACCTATGATGTCTTCTTGTTCCTCCCTGACACACCCTCATTTGAACCTGAATCTGAACAACCTTCCTGATTCAATTTATAAGAAATCAAGAATTTCAGAAATATCAGGAACAGAGAAACATTAAACACCAGGGGAGATGCCATCAGAAAAGTGAGACCAAGAAAAAGGACACGTTTTTCATGAATGAAATTAAAAAAAAATAAAACAAAACAGGAGGCTAGCCACCAAAAGAGACTTAAACACCAAGCATGGTTTTCCTTTCTGGTTCTGATTTATAACAAACTTTAAAAAAGAAAAAAAGGGTCAGCAAGAGATGATTAGAGAGAGAAATGCCCAGGAAATCTGAACACTGATAGATTACTCCGAAATGTTTGGAATTTGCTTAAAAACAGAACCGGGAGTGTGGGGAGGGGGAGGACAGAGGGACTGTGCGGTACAAGAAAAACACGATCAAGGCTGACTGTGAGCTGGTAATTGTGATCGGAAGGTGAAGAGGACACAGAGACAGAATCCCTTTTACGTGTTTTGAGATCTTCCATAAGATAAAAAGCTTCAGCCATTTCTATAGTTGTGTCCAGGATTTCAGTTCTCCCATGTGCCTTTCACTCCACACTGGCCACCTCGACGAGGCTCCCCAACCCAGCCCCTGAAGGCACTCTGGGTGTGAGGCCTCCCAGACGTGCCCCTCGCAGCTGCTTCTCAGACCTCTCAGAGCTTCAGTTTTTCTGCAAGTCTTCAGTGGGAGCTGCTCTTCCATCTACCCTCTTCACACCCAACTCACATGGTAAACCTCCACCCTTTTCTAAGCTTGCAGACCTGCTGCTCATTTCTTGTTCAAGCCCAGATTTCTCTGAAAATTGTAAGAATCAACTCAATCAATGCCATCCCCAAGTGCAACCACTGGAACACCTAGAAGCCACCGTCGAGTTTCTGTGTCAGCAGCACAGAGGAAGCCCCACGGCAGGCAGAGAGCCCCATGCGGGTCCTACACTCTGGGGTGTGCGCTGCCTACACCTGGAGAATAAGACCATACCGAGTGCCTCATCGTCGTCGGTGGTGTCACTCGCCAGCCGGAACAGGGTGGGCCGCAGCTTTTCACACCTCTCATACACGACCTAGAAAGTAGTTTGTTACATAAAATTCTCACTAAGTGCGTTATAAAAAAAGAAAGCTCTCAAGATGTGTAAATGTGGAGAAATGGGAACTCTGAAACACTGCTATCACAAACATAACATGATACAATCACTCTGGCACTTTTTAAAAAGTTGACTATACACCCAGCATATGACCTAGCAATCCCACATTGAGGCGTTTACCCAAGAGAAAATATGTTCACACAAAACGGTCCTGAACACAAGTGTTCAGAGCAGCGTATTTCATAATCACCTGAAGCTGCAAGCAACCCAAATATCCATCAACAGACGAACGGATACGCATATTGTGGTACATGCACACCACAGTTTCTCCAAAGGAGAGAAGCCTAATCATCCCCCCCAAAAAGGGCAGGGGAGGAATACTGGATCATTCCCTTTATAAAAGAGTCTAAGAAACGTAAATTAATCAGAAGTCTTTCTCAGTCATGTCCAACTCTTTGCAGCCCCACAGCCTGCAGCCTGCCAGGTTCTACTGTCTGTGGAATGTTCCAGGTAAGAATACTGGAGTGGGTTGCCACTTCCTCCTCGAGGGGATCTTCCCGACCTAGGGACGGAGCATGTGTCCCTGGCATCTCTTGCACTGGTAGGGGGATTCTTCACCACTAGTGCCACCTGGGAAGCCCCAAACTAACTAGAAGGGGAAACACCTATCAGTGGTTGCTTGGGAGAGAGGGAGGAACAGGAGGAGGAGAATGAGAAGTTTGAGGGGGTGAGGAACATGCTTGTTATTTTGACTGTGTGAGGGCCTCTTGAAACCTGTGCATATTCTTAATATGTCAGTCATACTGAGTCCTTCCTGCCTTTGTTTTTGAAAAGAGTACCTGCAAGGCCGCCTGGTCTGGCGGGGCCTGTCCCGGCTTGCGGTACGTGCTCAGCATCTCCTGCAGCACCTTCACGTGGCTCCGAACTTCCTCCACAGCACTGACCCTCTTGGACACCTTCTCCGATTTTTCTTGTTCCTTTCGGGAGAAAGATGATGAAGTGAGGGACAGACGCTGTGGATAAAGCTTGAATGTGCGCCGGGAGAGGCATGCTGTGCTGTGCAGAGCTCAGGGAAGCCACTGAAACACTGAGTGGGTGGAGTGTTCACTCAGCGGGCAAGAAGATGCTCCTGGTCTGGAATTCCTGGGACAGACAAGGGGGAGCATGTGTCCACTGTATTACCAGCCTCCATCCCTCTGGAAAGGAAAATCCCATACCTGGATTCCCACACCAACACTGATCACTGAGACAGAAACCGGGGTCTGTGAAATGCTTTGAGCTCTTGGACAGAAGTACTTGGAAGCACACAGAAGTTTCTGCTTCCAGGCACCACCTTGCTACCCTTCAGGGAGATCACAGCTGTTCCCTGGTTCAGGGCTAGGCGGCTGTCTCTTCTTCCAGCTAACTGTACCCACCCTCCCCACACACACACATACTGTCCCTGCTGCCAATTTGCTTCAGTTGTGTCCAACTCTTTACAACCCCATGGACTATAGCCCATCAGGCTCCTCTGTCCACGCATGGAACTGTCCAGGCAAGAATACTGGAGTGGGTTCCCATGCCCTCCTCCAGGGGATCTCCCTACACTGTCCAGCCCCTGTCAAATGCTGGTTCTGCAGAACCCCCTGGAAAATGCCCACCTCCTTGACCAAATTCTTGATCAGCCGGTTTGCAGCCTGAAGATCCTCAGGATGGTTGCTTTTCAGAAGCCTTGTCAGAAGCTGGAAAGGGAACATGACTCAGTGAAACTAATTCCCTGTGTCAAGCGGCTCAGAGCAATAGCACCAGCAACAGCAGAATTACCCGCCACAACAGCTCGCACATTAAATGCATGACCTTACTAAATCCTCACGATGACGCAATAATTTAACGATCGCGACCATCATGACATTCCCCACAGAACGCTGGTGTTTCAACAGGGAATGGAGATGGATGTCCAGGAGACATCCAGCCAAGTCTGGAGACATTGTCGGTGGTCACAACTGGGGGCAGTACTGACATCCAGTGGGTAGAGGTCAGGGACACCTATACACCCCACCTCACAGTGCATGACAGCCCTCAACAAGGAAGTTAACTGGCCCAAAATGTCAACAGTACTGAGGCAGTCTTAGACCACATACTCTGATGTGAGAGACCTCGGGAATCTCGTCCACTTTGTTCCCAATGCCTAGTGGAATGCCTGACACGTGCAGTCACTCACTCTTCATTGGATAGATGGCAGGAAAGATGGAGAGCCATCTTTCTGAGCACTGCAGTGTCTAAGCAGCTGGCCCAAGCTGACACCAGACTGACTTTCTCAGGAGTCCATGCCACACCTCTTCCCCTGCTCCTCCTGAGGACCCCGCAGGAGAGGAGCCGAGGGAAAGCCGCCCAGAGCCCAGCACAGCTCTGTTCATCCTGCCCACAGCGAGCACCCAGATCCAAGGGAGGAGGACAGCTGACAGGTGCGGCTGGAAGGCACAGGGCACCAGAAGAGACCCATCCTTGGACTGGAGTCTTCCTGGTCCTACACTCATCAGACCTTGTGAGCAACCGAGAACAGTAATGACCAAAAGCACTGCCACCTTTCAGAGGTACCCTGGAGTTATCCCCGAGTCGTGGCCTAGGTTTGGACCACCTTGCTTCTCCCTCCCCTCTTCTTAATGATGTCTGAGGAGCAGCAATACTGGAGGCAGGAAAGGAAGGAAAACGGGCAAGATCGGGCTTACTGATACTTTCTCTTTTGATCTGAACCAATGTGCAACCCATGCTTTCCTCCCCACTCTCCTTCCCCAAACACTGCACACACTTTGGATACGACTGACCCCCCACACTACCCACTAGGGTTGGCCTTTTGTACCTTCTTTCCCCCGGGAACACCGAACAGATAAGGTGGAAGACCCAAAGAATAGGTCACTTATTTGACCTCTCCACGAAGACAACATACAGACCCTAAGACACCTCTCTCTGCTCCAGAGAGAACTCACCCCACCTCCCCACGTGCCAGTTCAGATCAGAGGGTACTGGAGGGGAGTCCCTCAAAGAAGAGGTCGGCTCAGACTCCACGTTGGCCTCCACGGTTAGGGAGAAGCTTCTTACCTTTGACTTTTCTTCATCAGCATCGAAGATGGAGCTCTTGGGCCAGGGAGAAGGTGGGGGCAAGATTTTATCCACTGGAAGTTTAGGGTCTTGCTTTATTATACCTAAAAAATGCAATTCATGGATATGCTGATATAAATACCTGCTGACATCAGCAGGATCCAGTATAAAGTCCAGAAACCCCTGGTTCCTGATCTCCCACCAGGAAGACACTGTCAGCGACCTTAAAGGGAAACACCCAGGGCAAGATCAAGGCTCTGTATCCTCCCTTGGGAGAATCCCAAGTCGGGGATGGTCAGAGCCAACTAAATCAGAGCAGAGGCAGTCCCTAAGACGGTAGCAGCCTACCGTCCCTACACTATACAAATACTGACCATTTTATGCAGGTACACAACCTCTCAGGGCCCAGAAATTAGTGTAGGATCTTTGATACTCATAAAAATACTGAGTGCATGTGACAGGGAAAAAAAATAGCCCATCCTAAATCTGGTTCCTCCCACAGAGCCTGAGAGAAAAGGAACATGGACTCCCAGCTTCGACACAGGACACACTCTGGAGCTCACTTCACAAGAGGAACAGGCTCATTCTCCAAGGGCCTCACAAAAAGAGAATGGGAAAGGCTCAATGGTCCACCGAACTCCTCTCCCCAGAGAGAAGCCTCACACTGCTGGGGGAAGGACAATGTACCTGCGGTCCTTAGAAGAGTGGTGAAAACCTAAGGCAGCTGGAAAAAAAGAACAGAAAAGCCTGCACCCCTGGTTGCAATGTGTCCTGGCCCCAGCCCGAGATGGGGTGGAACAGGATCACAAACAGGTCCCTCCAAGACCAGGGACACATGCCTTCCTACGACCGAGGCTTAATCAGAATAGAACCGCCACTAGCGCCAGGCGAAGGGCATCAGGGAACAAGTAATAAGGGTCTACTGTCAGCATAGGCAATGGAATAAGAACTCTTCTGAGATGTAGAGCAAGAGGAAGACCCAAAGCTGAGAGCAGAGTAGATACTGCGAGAAACTCTCTAGGCGATCAGCCCCCACCTCAAACACAAGCCAACACCAGAGGAATCCGAAACCTGGTATAGTAAGGGTAACTATAGCAACAACCATCTCAAACCCTGCTCAATTCCTGCTGAATTCTTTACCATCTGAGCGACAAGGGAAGCCCAAGGACACTGGAGTGGGTAGACTATCTTTCTCCAGCAGATCTTCCTGACCTAGGAATCAAACCGGGATCTCCTGCACTGCAGGCAGATTCTTTACCAACTGAGCTATCAGGGAAGCCCCAATTCCTGCTAACCAGAAGGAAAGGTCTGCCCACTTTCAGGGACTGAAATTACTTCCATCAGCCTCGATTACGGTGTCTACTGGACACAAGATCTCCAGCTTTCACCCCAAAATGACAAACTGTACAGAAAAGCAAGAAGGAACCGCCACTGTGGGAAGCGAATGCAATGTAGTCAGACCTTGTTTCTTTAGCATCTGATAAGCATCTCGGATCTTGATGTCCTCTGGAAACCAGACTGTCCAACTGAAGAGTATTTCAATGATTCTTCCCTTAACTTTTTCTGTACTCCAGGAGCCTAGGTACTAAAGATAAAAAGGAAAGGGAATTACTGAGCTGAAGGGCCTTAGCGAGACAGGAGAAAGGGCTGGAGGACATAACCTTCAAAGAATGACACAGATGTTGAGGATACAACATAACCTAGTCAGAACCGAATAGGTGCAAGATGGTGGTGCGATTCGATTTCTAGTAGACCTGGAGCCTCATTACACACTCACTGCAATACATCAGCTAAAGACACACACACAGCCACGACAGTCCCAAGTCTGACCATGAGAGGCCAAAGAGAGAACAGTGGCCCGATTCCTGGAAATCTCCACCCCGCCTTCCATAAAATAGTTGGACTAATCCTCCTACTTGTTACCCTATGAAATTACTGAGCCCACAAAAACTACCCCGTATTTCAGGGCCACTCTCATCTTCTGAGACAGCTTACATTCCATCTATGCAATGTATCCCTCTACAAACAAATCTGTTTTCCCACTTAGTTCTCAGGACAGAGCCCCCTTGCCAGCCCACTTGCAACCCTCACAAGCATTCTGTATTAATAAATCTACTTATCTATATTCTGCCTCTTGCTGAATCCCTTCTGTGCTGAGACATAAAGAACGTGAGCTTCACAATGTCATGTAGCAGCTCGGATGAGAGTGGGGTTTTGGGGGAGAGTGGATGTATGTGTATGTATAGCTGAGCCCCTTTGCTATTCACCTGAGACTATCACAAAATTGTTAATTGGGTATACCTCAATACAAAATGTTTTAGGTGTTAATAAAAAATTAAAACAAAACAAAACAAAAGAACCTGAGCTTCAGTAAGTCCTGCTTTTAATTAAAACACAGTGGGGACTTCTTTGGTGGTCCAGCAGTGAAGACGCCACGCTCCCAGTGCGAGGGGCCTGAGTTTGATCCCTAGTCAGGGAACTAGATCCCACATGCTGCAACTAAGACCTGGTGCAGTCAAATTTAAAAATTAAAAAAAAAAAGAGAGAGAGATAGTAGGTGTTAATCCCAGCCCACAGGTTCAAGTCTCAACCTAAGTTTTGGCTGGGTTCAAATCCCATCCGAGTTGGGCAGTTTCATTAGTAGATGGCCCAGCCCACAGTATCACTGAAGAGATGGCAGCTAAGAAGCAAGCTGCTCAAGGTTGGTTGAGTGAGGGAACAAATTATCTGGCATCCGATCCCAGCACTCCTTCTGAGTTTCAAGGAGTCAACCTCCAAAGCCATGAAAATTCAATCCCACCATGTACTGGCCTAGGTTAGAGCTGCTGGGGGCACTCATTTTTTTTTTTTTTAGTGTGGAACGAAAATAAGGTAAAGTGAAAGGAATTGCTGAAACTCAAATGTTTTAAATCATTATTTCTTAAAAGATCCTCTTAGGAAATCCCTGGTGGTCCAGTGGTTAAGAATCTGCCCGCCAATGCAGGGACATAGGTTTGATCCCTGCTCAGGGAAGATCCCAAATACCGTGGGGGCAACTAAGCCTGTGAGCCGCCAATGACTGAGCTCACACGATGCAACTACTGAAGTCTGTGTGTCCTAGGGCCCGTGGTCTGCAATGAGAGAAGCCCCACAACGAGACGTGCACACACTGGAAGTAGAGAGGAGCCCCTGCTTGCCGCAACCAAGACACAGCATGGTCAGAAATCAATACTGCTGCTGCTGCTGCTGCTAAGTCGCTTCAGTCGTGTCCGACTCTGTTCGACCCCATAGACGGCAGCCCACCAGGCTCCCCCGTCCCTGGGATTCTCCAGGCAAGAACACTGGGGTGGGTTGCCATTCCCTTCTCCAATGCGTGAAAGTGAAGTTGCTAATAAAAGATCCTCTTAAAATAAATAAAAGGATTTATTAATCCTCATAAATAAAAGAATTTTGGAAATTATATATGTGATAGATATAATTTCCAAAATATTTGACCTTTCTCCTCAGTTCCTCGTGGCACAGAACTTCAAAGACCTTTGGAATTTCCTAAGTGACAGGAAGGTCTTTGTTATTTACAAGTCCTCCCCAGGGACCATACCCCAGTTTATGCTGAATATTGCTGGTGGACACCTAGCTTCAAGGGAGGGGCTTACCATGTGATCAGAGGACTGGAACTATGTATCTCATTTACACCCTTTAAAATAAAAGGATATTATTAAGTATAGTGCTTCTCTGTGTTCTGTGAATCCATCCAGTGAATTAGGCAACCTGGCAGAGGGGGTCAGAGGAACCTCTGAACTAGTGGCTGGTCGGGCAGAAGTGCATGTAGCTTGGGGATCCCCGAGACTTATGACGGGTGTCTGAAGTGGACGTAGTCTAGGTAGAACTGAGCTCTTAACCTGTAAGGTCTTAGTGACACCCACAGCGAGTGGCACAGAGAGGGGCCAGGCCCCGGGCGCTCACCTTTGGGGACAGCACTTTGATGAGCTCGTTCAGGAAGCGGAACTTGGCCACCTCATTGTGGAACTTCTCCCCACAGTGGTTCACACACGTCTCCAGCACCTGCACAGACACAGGACCCCCACGAGAAGGTGAAGCCACTGGCTCCACAGCTCGCTCCAAACCTGTTAAGCATTGGTTGGGACCATGGCCCAAGACTGCAGTCACCAAAGTTTGGGAGAAAGGGTGAGACTTTCAGATTAAGTAAAAAAGCACTTGTTTGCTCTTGTAACTGACAAGTTTGTGTCCAGGAAACCGCTCGGTGGGGGACTCTGAGGTCACCCCACCTGTTATGGAGACCCTCTGAGCAGATGAAACTGGTCAGAGAATCACTTCCTTCTTTCTCCTCAGAGGCAGAAATCAGACATGGAATATTCAAGAAGTGTCAAACTACGGGTTACCTGCTGGCATTCAAGTGACAAACTGGGCCTGTAAATGTTTTCTTGGGTCCACACCATTAACATTTCAAATCAGTCACAAATACTGAAAAATCCTGAGACTTTATCTGGATTTCCCGTTTCTCTTAAACAGGAAGTTCTAGCAACACTGGGCCCACACTCATCCCTGGCAATAGCCAGCGGGTCCTGCTATGTAGCGGCCCTCTTTAGACTGGACGTGGTCTCTCTAGTTCTTTGGTTCCGCCCGTAGGTGGCTCACTCACTTATGTTACCAGTCTGGCCCTGTGGACACTTGACCTTGCCAGTCCTGGTCTAACAAGGGCAAAAGGAAATAAAGCCTTCCTTTCCTTCCTGCAAGGCAGCCTCAATGCTACTCTCCAGGAACAGATCTACAGTGGGGCAATCTGAGCTCAGAACTCCCTCTAGCCTGCGTTCTGAAGGCCAGAGGTGGTGAACCTCTCAGAGGCTCTTTCCCACACTGAAATGCTAGCCTTGGGACAGGAGAGCTAAGGCTAAGGGGTAAGCCAAACTCACCGTTAAGGCATAAAGAGCTTCTTTCTCTTGCGGAGACTGGATCTTGTGGGCCAGCAGCCAGGGCGCATGGGTTGAGCTAAGGGAAAACAAAGACTCTGGGCGGAGAGGAACACACCAACTGATCTGGCTGAGCATGCTCGGTCAAGTCCCCTCTCCCCCAGGAGCTTGGGTCCCAGAGCAGAGGCCGGATGTGACTGCACACGACCATGCACGAGCCCCCGAAGGAGGTCGGCTCCCAGACACCCCCACGTCTCACAGCTACGCTTCCAGAACATACCATCCTCTCCCCAGTCCACCCGCCCCTACAGCTCCCAGACCTGTATGTAACTTGGTCTAGAGCAGCACAGATCTTATTTGTTATCTGAGAACTGCTCAGTCAACCTTGGAGCAGAAAATGTAATCAAACTTCTTGTTCCTTTCAAAATGAATATTCAGCAACATGGAGATAAAATATCTGGATAACAGACTCATTCCTCAAGTTGCTATCCAGGGGACTTCCCTGGTGGTCCAATGGTTAAGACACCACACCTCCACTGCAGGAGGCAGTTTGATACCTGGTTGGGAAACTGAGATCCTGCAGGCCGTGCTTCACGGCCAAAAATTAGGTGTGGAAAAAAGTTCCCATTCAGACACTTCAGAAATCAAATGCAATAAAATCTTAACCTCTCTTCCTCTGCTTTTTCTTAAAAAAAAAAAAAACAAAAAAAAAGACTGTATTTAAATTAGCTTAACAAGCTTCCCTGGTGGCTCAGTAGTAAAGAACTCGCGTGCAATGCAGGAGCTGCTGCTGCTGCTAAGTCGCTTCAGTCTTGTCTGACTCTGTGCGACCCCATAGACGGCAGCCCACTAGGCTCCTCTGTCCCTGGGATTCTCCAGGCAAGAACACTGGAATGGGTTGCCATTTCCTTCTCCAATGCAGGAAAGTGAAAAGAGAAAGTAAAGTCACGCAGTCGTGTCTGACTCTTAGCGACCCCATGGACTGCAGCCTACCAGGCTCCTCCACCCATGGGATTTTCCAGGCAAGAGGACTGGAGTGGGGTGCCAATGCAGGAGACCCAGGTTTAATCTGTGGGTTGGGAAGATTCCCTGGAGAAAAAAAATGGCAATCCACTCCAGTATTCTTGCCTGGGAAATCCTATAGACAGAGGAGCCTGGTGAGCTACATGGGGTCAAAAAAGAGTCAGACACAACCTAGTGACTAAACAACAACAAAAGCATCTACTGCGGCTCTGAAATGGACATTCAGAAATATGCTGCTAAATATAATATAATCTGCAAATAAAAAAATTTTTTTTAATAGGAGCACATTGATCTTTCATATTACTATGTACCCTAGTTACACTCTATCCCTAACATTCAGAGAGCTCCTCAGCAGTAGTGTTTCATAAAAATTATTTAAAATTTTTAAAATAATTGCCAGTTACAAACTTTTTTTTTTTTTTTAAGAAAACTACATGAATTTGCTATTTTTAAAAAAATAACATACTCAGTAGATCATGGAAGGAGGAAAAAAGGAAACAAAGCCCAAGCTACGTAAAACAATCCTGAGACACACAGGCAGGCACACACAGTCTGAGGTGCCTGTAGAAGTCGGGCATGTGTGTGACGTCACCTTACCCATTGGGATCAGTGTTCACTTGGTCACAGAAATTCTGGATAGCTGACCAATCCTGTTCTGACATGCTTGGGTCTGTGGCTTTATCTGTCAAGGAAATAAAAAGTAAAATTGAAGTATAATAAAGGGAAACATACACACCGCTCTATATCTCCACCCCTCAAAATAGGACAACAGCCAAGGGCTGTGTGGATCACACCTCCCGAGGACAGCACCCGGCAAGCAGACAGCTGGGGGGGTCAGGGGTCGACCATGCTCATCACTCAGGCACGGGTATGGCCCATGCCTCAGGGACTGCTGACTGCATGAACGAGCAAACTGGTTCCCCAGCTGCTATCCTGAAAGGGGCTCCATTCCCAGGGCAAGGCTTGGCTTATGTGTACCTTCTTCATCCCCATGCTGACCCCCCACCGTGGCCCTGCAACAAGGATGGGTACAGGCCAGCATCTATGCATAGGTCACAACCTGCAAACTTCTTTTTTATTTTTATTTTTTTGGCTGCACTGGGCTTTCTCAAGATGCAGGGTGTAGGCTTGGTTGCTCCACAGCACGTGGAATCTTTCTGGAGCAAGGATTGAACTCATGTTCCCTGTACTGGCAGGCGGATTCTTAATCACTGGACCACCAGGGACCACCTGAAGTATCTAAGCTACTCCATTTTGTTAACAGAAAAACTCCATTTTGTAAGGTTCCGGGAAAAGAGCCTTTGGAAATCCCCTGACCTCACCCCACCACCCACGAGCCAATCGGACCCCAGACCAGAATCTCCTGACTTAACGTTCAGGAACTTGTGGTCTACCTAGGTAATAGGGACCAACACACAACCCTTCGAAAGAAAGTGACCAATCCGACGTCCCCCTACCTAGAAATTCTTTTCTTCATGAACACTCCCTATATAAGCAATGTAATCCAAAACCCGGGGCTCCTCCCTATAGCCACTGCGTCAGTAACGGTGGGGCTCCAGCTCGAACTTGGTAATAAAAACTCTCTTGCTTTTGAATTGGATATCGGCTCCCTGGTGGTCACTGGGAGATTTCGCGACTTCGGCATAACACACCAAGAACCTGGAAGCTTCTCAGCCATGTGACAGGAAGACTAGAACTTACAGTGAAGCCCTGAGCAGCTCCCAGCATGTCCCCGAAGTAACAGGCCGAAACCTGAGCCTCCGCTTATTGAAATCCTCTGTCCTACCTAAGCAGCTTCTCCACATCAGTGGCTTATCCTGTCTGACAAGAGGACCTCTTTGCCTTCACTCCTCAGAATGCTGTTTCTCTCTGCTACCATACACATATGCCCAAGGAACCCAGATCCAGTCACACTAGGGTCTCCCCCCCCGCCCCGAACATTCTTATTTGTATGTAATCTGAGAACATGCAGCATGAAGGGACCAGGGCACAGCCCACAGCAGGAAACACCTGGAGAAAGGGGGCTTATCAGAAGGCCTAATGTAAGCCCACGCTCCACTGAGGGGTGGAGCCATCCCTGACTTCCTGGAATCTTTGTGTGACTCCTTCCTGGTGCTAGATGGTAGCAGCGTCTTCCCTTCCCACTGCGGCCGCCTAGAATCCCTGCCCCAGCAAGGATGCCCATTCCACAGGCCCGGCTTTCCAACTGAAACAAGCCACATTCTCATAAAGTAGTTGCCGAGACTGTCTTTGTCCTGCCCTTTCATAACACTTCCCCTACTCCCCACTGTCCAGCTTATCCTGGACTACCCAGCTCTCCAATGAAACTTCCTATTGGTCCTGACAGAGAAGCTCTTTCAAATTCTGCAAGTAAGTAATTTTTATGGCCATACTTCTGACACTATCCCTTTTGCCTGAATGTCCACTTCTCTCTTCTCTATCCATTCTCGAGGTCATTCTGAATTTCCATCTGCTCCTAAAAGCCTCCTCCACTGCTCCAGCCCCAACTAATTCTCCTCCCTTCTGATCACTTAAAAGTCTACAGGGGCTTTCCTGGTGGTCCAGTGGTTAAGAATCTACCTCCCAGTGGAGGGGAAACAGGTTCGATCCCTGGTCCGGGAAGATTCCGCATGCTGCAAAGCAACTAAGCCTTAGCAACCACTGAGCCTGTGCTCTAGAGCCCAGGAACCACAGCTACTGAAGCCCATGTACTTAAAGCCTGTTCTCCACAACAAGAGAAGTCACCGCAATGAGAAGTCTGCACGCTGCAACTGAAGCGCAGCCCCCACTCATTGCAACTAGTAAAAGCGCTCATGCAGCAATGAAGACCCAGCGCAGCCAAAAATTAATAAATAATTAAAAACAAAAAAGACTCCACAGTCAACTAGAATTTAACTTTCCAGACGGCAGTCACTTTTATGTCACGTGGAAGTCGCGTGCCCCTAGCTCCACCATCAGATTCAAAGGACAGGTATTCAATCCCCCACCTTCCCACCCATCAGCCCCATCCTAAGTGAACAGAGACAACAAAGAAGAGCAAAGCAATCAGGTTATCAGTTTCCCCATGCTCCTCGCCTTTTTCCTCCTCAAAGTTCTTTCTCTATGTCCCACCTTTCAAAACGCTATTCACCCTTCGAATCCCAATTCAAATGCCACTTCATAAGGACTTTCTTAATCTATCACCCACCCCCACAAAACAGAAGCCATCTCTTCCATCTCAGAAGACCCACATCCTACCTGCTCTTCTAGGACAGGAATCTCCAGCTCCATCCTTTATTAGTTACATGTTATTGGACTCTCAGAGCCCTAGTTTCCTCAACTATTAAATAAGGAAAATGGTACCTTCCTCGTGGGATATCATGAGATTCTCAAAAGATACTGTCTAAGGCTTCCCTGGTGGTCTACTGGTTAGGACTCCATCTGCCTGTGAACTACAACTACAGAGTCCACGTCCTGCAACCACCGAAGCCTGTGCACCTCGAGTCCATGCCCCGCAACAAGGGAACCCACTGCAGTGAGAGGTCCATGCACCGCGACCAGAGTAGCTCCCGCTCGCCACAACTAGAGACAGCCTGCAAGCAGCAACGAAGACCCACTGCAAACAAATGAATGAATCTTAGAAGAAGACAGTGTCTGAAATACTTAGTATAGCAGCAAACAGTAATCAATAAAAGACAGACAATCTTGTAACCGTCTTTGTGTTTTCCTTTAAAAATATGTACACGACTTAGTACACTTAAACTTCAAAAGTCTCTTCAAAACTAAGGTAGAACCACTATTTTCCCTATAATGCTTGGTACAGTGCCTTAGGCACAGGCACAAAATAATTACTCAGGAAATAAACTGAAAGCTGAAATACTCAAGAGAGTCTGATTAAGGAGATCTGACTGTACTGTACAGGGACCTCTACTCAATGCTCCGTGGTGACCTAAAGGGGAAGGAAATCCAAAAAGAAGTGGATATACGTATATGCATAACTGATTCACGTAGCTGTAGAGCAGAAACTAACACGACACTGTAAAGCAACGATACTGCAATAAAAATTAATGAAAAAAGGAGACCTGACTCATCTGAACTACTTCTTTCTGTATCATTAAAACTTCACAAAGCTTCAGTTCACAAGGTCAAGCTTGACACCTAAAAGACTTTCAGACCTCAACACATGACTGTGTGACAGCAGTTCTCCAACCTTTTGGACACCAGGGGCCAGTTTCATGGAAAATAATTTTTCCACAGATGAGGAGGGGGTGGCGTGGGGGAGGTGGTTTCAGGATAATTCAAACACATTACATTTACCGTCGGCTCTCATATGAGAATCTAATGCCACCACTAATCCAACAGGAGGTGGAGCTCAAGCAGTAATGATGATGCGGAGCGGCTGTAAATATATTAACAGATGAAGCTTCGCTCGCTCACCTGCCGCTCACCTCCTGCTGTGCAGCCTGATTCCTTACTTGCTGCAACCTGACCAGTACCAGTTTGTGGCCCGGGGGTTTGGGGAGCCGTGCTCTGTGACCCAGAGGCAGAGAAGAGCAGGTAGGACCCTGTTCATCAAGCAGAATCCAGCTCTCTCCCTCCTCCCCTACCACCAAGTCACCAGGTTTTCCAAAGAAAGGAAGGGAAAAAAAAAACTCTACAAGCTTAAATAATGTTCTAAACCCATAACCAGGGCAAAGCAGCAAAAAGATCTAAAAAGTAAGTAAGTTTTAAAATTTGCTATATCTATATCATAAGGATTCCCTGAAGGTTTTTCACAGCTCCCAAATAACTGCAATAATAGTCATAGCTGCTGCCCGGCCCCCCAACTTTGTTTTTTAAGAACTTGCTTTGTGTCAGACATGACGCTGGGTGCCTTCCTAGCATCCCTTTCCTGTAATCCTCAGAAAACTGAAGCTGGTACTAATGTTAGCTCAGCATTTTATAGATGAAGAAATCTGCCCAGTCACAAAACTGGAAAATGACAAAAAAAATCTCAGGTCTGCCCAATTCCACGGCCCAAATGTCAGTCTTCAGATCTCTGACAAAGACAGGGCCTCTTTCGGGAACTAGGTTCTTTGACCTTTTTACCACTAAGTTATCAGCTCCCTAAGCAGGAAGGAGGCCTGTCTCTCATTCACCTCCAAAACCCTCCAGCACCTAGACAGTCATCAGCAAGGATACCTACTAATGAATGAATGATTCATCTTTCACTATTCAAAGTCTGACCAGTTGGCTGGACATACTGATGACACCAGGAGATGGCTACTCCAGTTCTGAAATAACTGGGTCTCCAAACACCTAATCCCATCCTGCCAAGCTATTTCAGTGGCCTTGAGCAGGTCCAGAGACAGTAACTCCCAGAGGATTTTTAAAAATTTGAAAATTTTTTTAAATTAAAAAAAAAAAAGAACACAGCCGAGCCCTCCCGCTGTGAGTGAAATAGCTTTTTTCTCCCCCGGGGCGGTGGGGGGTGTTTAGGGGGCCTGCTGCGAGTCTGCAGAATCTTAGTTCCCCGACCAGGGACTGAACCCAGGTCACAGCGGAGAAAGCACTAAATCCCAACCACTGGACTGCCAGGGAATTCCCTGAATGGTTCATCTAACAGTGACTAATTCAAAAGCCAAATCATCTCACATCAGCCACCCCACCCCCACCCCCAGGGCCATGACCCTGACATTAAGAGCAGCCAGTGCTAGTCAGGGGAGCCCTGGGGCTGTGGGGAAGCAGTCACCGTGAGAACACTTAGAACTCAATCCTGCGGCAGTGAGTATGCACTGCGTGGGGCAGACACACACCAACCCGGACAGCAAGCAGTGCTGAAAGGCCAAGATCCACCACAGGAGTGATGGGTCCAAGATAAAGAATCAGCTCAGTTCTAGAGAAGCTGGGAGAACATAAATAGATCGAAATCCAGACCACTCTCATCCCCAAGGGAGGCAGAAAAGTGAGGCTGGAGGACAGGACTTATCACCTGGGAGTAGGTCCAAGCAGATGGAAGAAAGATTACAGAGCATCCAACTAAGCCAATGCCTCCCTCGCAGCACTAGCAGAGCTGAGACCATGAGGCTCCAGCGCTGCTGTTAATAGTCAAGACTCCACTGGTTAAATCGAGTATAGCACCCCATGCCACCAGGCTCAGGAGGCTTTTCATTAACAAGGAGGAGGAGGCAGCTCTAAATGCAGTCATGTGGAACAACACCCAAAATAAACTAAGTGGTGGTGGCGGTGGTGGGGTCAGCTGCAAAACGCCCAGAAGCTGCTACTTGTATTTTTAAAGCTTGAGCTTCTGGTGAAACAGGTTCCTGGCATTCCTTTCAGGAACTACTCCTTCCCAATTCTAGGTCCAGTGTTTTTCCTTTTCTGGCAAACAGTATGAGTTCGTTTCTTCCACTCTCTACTAAGAAGACTAGAGATGATAATAGCTAGCACTGTGCACAGGCACTGTTCCATGTGCTTGAGACGCATGAACTTCCCTGATCCTCACAACCCCAAGGCGCCAGTCGCTCAGTTGAGTCTGACTCTTTAAGACCCCATGAACTGTAGCCCATCAGGGTCCTCTCTCCATAGGGTTCTCTAGGCAAGAATACCGGAGTGGGTTGCCATTTCCTTTTCCAGGGGATATTTCTGACCCAGGGGTCGAACCTGGGTCTTATGCATTGCAGGCAGATTCTTTACCATCTGAGCCCCAGTGGGGCTATTACATTCCAGCCTTAGGGACACAGCTGCCTTGCTTGCTGAGGTAAGATCCGTCAGTTAGATGAGCTCTGGGGTCTTCATGTGCCCCTGGAGTGACTTCCTTCTCCATCCAGCCTAGACTCAGGGACTTTCTTCAACTACACTCCAGGCCTTGCCCCACCACCAGCCTCTCCAGCGCACGTCCATCCACGTACCACCTCCACTGGGCCCCAGCCCCCACAAGTCTGGTTCAACAGTTACTTTCTCTGCTCCTATGGCAGGCAGGGGCAGGGAGGTGGAAACCGCACAACCACAAAGACTACAAGATACATTTCTGCAGTCCACTCAACACTCCAAAGCCCAAACTCAGAGGATCTCAGGTGCAGAGGGGAAGAGCTGGGGCCTCTGTCCCAGGGCACATCTGGAGGCATTTTTGGTTGCTGGACTGGGAAGGGGGTCTGTGCTGTTGGGATAGGTTCTAGCCCTACCCGAACGACTGGAAGATCTCAGAACTTTAGGACCACAATGGCCTAAAACAGCTGGAGCTTAAGGATCCCCTCCTAAACAGCCTTGGTTCCCTTTTTCTCCCCCACCTGGGTCAGCGGTCAGCTGGTCTCTAACCCAGCCCACTTGACTTCTGCAACTCCACTGCCTTCTAGTCAACCACCTTCTTTCTGTCCCCACCATTTGACACTGAGATAATTCAGTAATCTTTCAGTTGCCAAATGCAAAGTTCCCCCATCCTCCTTCTCTCTTTCTCAGCAGCAAAACAACCTACCAACTACAGCTTCCTTACAGACCTGCAGCTCACCCCCTCCCAGCAGCCTGTAGGCTCCACCTTCTCTCTCAGCACTGCCACCTCAGCACCCACGCCCCCCAACCCTGCTTCTTCCATGTTGAGATGCTCCATGCGCAAACTCTGTTCTTCCTAATGTGCACAGACAAGCTCACTGCTAATGAACTGAAGGTCTCAAGTTGACCTCCAGTTGTTACCCTCTCTGAAGTCAACCAACTGCCCAGAGAGCTTCTTTGT
Organism: Capricornis sumatraensis; assembly: GCF_032405125.1. Lineage (NCBI taxonomy): Eukaryota > Metazoa > Chordata > Mammalia > Artiodactyla > Bovidae > Capricornis > Capricornis sumatraensis. The sequence continues at coordinate 20,900,768 of NC_091071.1, read as the reverse complement.
GCCACAAGCACCTCAAACTCCACAAGTGAAGCATCTGTAACCGATCAGTTACCTGAGCCTGAACCCTGCAATCTAACCTTGATCCCTCTGGTCCCCTGCCTCTATTCTCATGCAGTAAGGCTGCTGATTGAATTAGCTAATTATTTCTACTCTCCATCCCAATACCTTTGTACTTCAGTCCCGACACACTACCAGAAGAGCTTTTCATTTACTCTCTGCCTGGACTCTCCCATCCCGAACCAATTCAGCTCTTCACACAGCTGCAGGTGATGCTTTTAACAGAGGTACTTGATCAGAGTGGCTTCCCAGGGGGCACAGCGGTAAAGAATCCGCCTGCTTGTGCAGGAGGCAGTCAGGAAGATCCTCTGGAGTAGGAAATAGCAACCCACTCCAGTATTCTTGCCCGGGAAATCCCATGGACAGAGGAGCCCAGCGGGCTACAGTCCACGGGGTCGCTAAAGAGTGAGACAAGACTGAGCACGCATGCACACTTGATCAGAGTTCCAGGCCCTGACATCTCCCCGACTACATCAAGGATAAACTCTGAACTCCTTTCTGCAGCCCACAAGACCCTGTAGGATCTCGCCCCAGTTAGCCATGCAGTCTCTTTAGGCTTTGCACTCCTGCGGCAGACTTCCTTCCTCCCAGAATGCTCCACACTCTCCTTTCCCCCAGCTTCCTGCATCTGAAATGTTGTCGCCTCCATTGTCCACTCAAATGCTATGTCCCCTGAGACAATCCCCTCGTAAACAAACCAACTCCCACCACTGCACCTTAAACAAGCCCAGTATCCCTCCCATTTGCCTTAACGTAGCAAAGTGCTGCTCCTATCGGCTTCCATCACCTACTGAAATATATCTTTGTGAGCATCTTAGTACTCCCAGCACCCAACAGCCCAATACAAGGAGTATATGCTTTGTTCTCTTGGAATTTCAAGACCCCAATCAGTAACGCAGGGACCGTAACTACCCCTAGGACTGCCATGACTCTTACATGAGACAATAGAAGGAACTCGCACAAAAGGTTTACAGGGCTTCTTTTGACATTAAAGTCGGGAGCCAGAAAGAGTTCTTTCCCAGAGGATGGGTGTGTTGCACAGCTAAGTCTAAAAGTGCCCTTCTCCAAAACGAGCTTAGTAACCGAAGCTGTCTCTAGGGGTCGTAATACGGATTAACGGCTGAAATGCCCTTTAGCAGTATTTGGCATATAAGCGAAGCTCAATAAACCGTAGCCATTATGTTGTTAACAGTGTTTATGCACCGCGATGCGGGCAGGGGGGCGCAGAGCGCCTAGCTTCGGGCCCGCAGCCGCGGCAGATTCCTGGGGTTCCTCTCCAGGCCCGCCGAAGAGATCCTCCCACCCGTGCCGGGCCCTGCCTGCCTCCTCGGGCGCCAGCCTTCCCGCGGCCACCTGCCCACCCGCCAGCCTCAGAAGAAAGGCCCGGGGAGGCGGGAAGCGAGGCCTCACGTGGAGCGCTGCGCCCGAGCCGAGAGGCAGCCCCGGCTACTCACTGAGCCACAGCTCCAGCGCCGCTGCCGGCACCCGGGGGCCCTCGGCCGACTCAGCGCCCGCCGCGGCGCCGGCCCCCGCCGCCACCGCCGTCGCCGTCGCCATGGCCCAGCCCCCGCCGCCGAAGCCGCGGCCGCCCCTGCGCTTCAGCCGCCGGCGTCTGCAGCGTTCCTGGGCTGCCGACGCGGCAGGCGAGGGCCGGCACGTGACGGGGCGGGGCCGGTGTGGCCACGCCCACCGATCACGTCCCGCCTCCGCGCAGGCCCGGGCAGGTGGGCTCAGCCTCGCCGAGAGCCTTCCACTCAGCGCTAGGCGGCTTCGCGGCTGGTCATCCAGACCCGCAACCAGGTCAGCATTCGTCAAGTCAACCTCACAAGGCTTACCAGATAAAATAGACGACGCCCCGTTAATTTGAGTCTCAGATAATGAATTCTCTAGCATTTTTATTCCGGACGGGCTTTCCGGACCACCACCTACCTCTATACTCTGCTCTATTTTCTCCATAATACGTTACACTATGAGGGTGCTAGGCGCTTACTCATTGTGTCAAAGGATAATCGCCACCCCCCAACAAAAAAAAAGTCATGATTATCACACATTATAAAATGAACACGTTAAGTATTTAACACTAATTAAATGAGGGAACCAAGCAGATATTATAATCTGTTCAAGAGAAGTCAGGAAATGGGCAAATTTATACAGAATAAAGGAGTGTTGCAACAGATATGCAAATAGACACAAAAGCAGCTCAGAGTTAATTTGCATTTTATATATTTATTCATTTGCTTTTTACCTTTTCATTTAAGGCTTCTCGGTGAGATTTACAAGGATCCAAGTTCCCTGACCAGAGATCTAATGCCAGCCGGCTGCAGTGGAAGCCCGAAGTCCTAACCACTGAGCCACCAGGGAATTCCCCAATTTGCATGTTTACAGGCAAGAATTATTTGCATTGCTGTCATAGTTGTAAGTGTGCTCTCTAGATAATGGGTAATTTTCCTCTGAAGCTCAAGTGCTCTGTACTCCATTACCTGCCTCACCCCACTAATACAGGCAGGAACTTCGTGCACTTCTACGTCTCCACTTACCTAGGGTCGTGCCTGGCACATCAGTACTGATAAATACTTGTTGAATGGCCAGACAAACAGTGGAAGAAATAAGAGGTCGTTATAGGAATTTAGGGTCTTCTCAGGTGGCGCTAAAAGAATCCACCTGCAAATGCAGGAGACATGAGATGCAGGTTCGATCGCTGGATTGGGAAGATCCCCTGGATGAAGGCATGGCAACCCACTCCAGTATTCTTGTCTGGAAAACCCCATGGATAAAGGAGCCTGGCACGCTATAGTCCATAGTGTCACAAAGAGTCGGACATGATGGAAGCGACTTAGCATGCATGCATCCATAGGAATTTAGGTCCCATCCCTGCCCCAAATAAACACACAATATAAGTTTCAAAGTACATTTGCTGTGCTATGTTAGCTTCAAAATAGATCCAGCCACACACATCTCCATCTCACAGATTGTTGCCTGTAGCACTTTTCTATATGAAAATTATATAGTCATTAAGTGTCTTAGTAAACTTGGACTGATACAACAAAATACTAAAGGTTGAGTGGCCTAAACAACAGACAATTATTTCCCACTGGAGGCTGGCAACTCCAAGATCAAGGTGGTGTTGACAACCTGCTTCTAGGTTTGCAGAGTGCTGCTTTCTTGTCCTCACAGTGTGGAGAGACAGCACACTCTGATCACTTCCTCTTAGAGCACTAATCCCATCATGAGGGATGCACCCCGGGACCACAGTTAAGCCTAATTACCTCCCACAGCACCCACTTCAAATACCATCACATGGACATTAGCATTTCAGCATGCCAATTTGATTCAATCTATACCATTATTCATTTCAGGGAAATTCTGTATGAAAACACACGTTGTCCAGTCAAACCAGTCAATCTTAAAGGAAACCAACCCTGAATATTCAATAGAAGGACTGATGCTGAGCTATAATACTTTGTCCACCTGATGCAAAGGGCCAACTCATTGGAAAAGACCCTGATGCTGGGAAAGATTGAAGGCAGAAGGAGAAGGGGACAACAGAGGACAAGCTGGTTGGATGGCATCACTGACTCAAAGGACATGAGCAAGCTCTGGGAGATGGTGAAAGACAAGCAGCCTGGTGAGTGCAGTCCATGGGGTTACAAAGGGTCAGACACAACTGAGCAACTGAACAACACGTTGTCCACAGCACACCCTCTGTGTTACCTGATTTTGGGCCTGGGAATTATTTTACATGTGTGGTAAGTTGCTTCTCAGCAAGGCAGTATATTAAGAAGCAGAGACATTACTTTGCCAACAAAGGTCCATCTAGTAAAAGCTACGGTTTTTCCAGTAGTCATGTATGGATGTGAGAATTGGACTATAAAGAAAGCTGAGCACCGAAGAATTGATGCTTTTGAACTGTGGTGTTGGAGAAGACTCTTGAGAGTCCCTCGGACTGCAAGGAGATCCAACCAGTACATCCTAAAGGATATCAGTCCTGAATATTCATTGGAAGGACTGATGCTGAAGCTGAAGCTCCAATACTTTGGCCACCTGATGAGAAGAACTGACTCATTTGAAAAGACCTTGATGTTGGGAAAGATTGAAGGCAGAAGGAGAAAGGGACGAGAGAGGATGAAATGGTTGGATGGCATCACTGACTCAATGGACATGAATTTGAGTAAACTCCGGGAGTTGGTGATGGACAGGGAAGCCTGATGTGCTGCAGTCCATGAGGTCACAAAGTGTTGGACACAACTGAGCTACTGAACCGAACTGAAGTCGTTTCTGGGCTTCCTTGGTGGCTCAGTGGTAAAGAATCTGTCTGCAATGCTCAAGACCTGGGTTCAATCCCTCAGTTGGGAAGATCCCCTGGAGAAGAAAATGGCAACCCACTCCAGTATTCTTGCCTGGAGAATCCCATGGGCATAGGAGCCTGGTGGACTATAGTCCTTGGGGTTGAAAAGAGTTGGACATGACTGAGCAACTAACACTTTCACTTTAAGTCACTTCAGCCATTCACAAAGACTGCAGCCGAGTCTTTGTGACCCTATGGACTGTAGCTGCCAGGCTCCTCTGTCCATGAGATTCTCCAGGCAAGAATACTGGGATGAGTCAGTTTCCTCCCTCCAGGGGATCTTCCCAGCCCAGGGATTGAACCCACATCTCCTGTGTCTCCTGCACTGGAAGGCAGATTCTCTGAACCTAGGAAGTGGGGTGAAGTACAAGAATGTAATCATTCTTCCTCTAGTCAATGCTTGAGAGACCACAACTGAAAGGTTAAAGGGTAAGTGGGTGGTCAGGAAGTGGTTTAGGAGTTCTGTGTAGTGGTTGGGTGCCGAAGTTTTGGTTTCAGACCAAACAATGCTGTTACCCTTACCAGCCTTCCTAGGACCCCTCTTGCGTGTCTGTGCAGCCCTTCCTGCCCAAGCTCTCTTCTGTTTTCCATTTCCTTTCCTATGCCATATGCATGGTCTGTGGTCTGTCTCTTCTTTCTGGGCAATGAACTTTCATAAGCAGGGGCAATGTCTATCTAACTCCCCAACCTTTTTGGCACCAGGGACCAGTTTCATGAAAAACAATTTTTCCATGGACCTGGGTGGGGCAGAGGTGAGGATGGTTTTGAGCGTGAGGCTTCCCTGGTGACTCAGACTGTAAAGAATCTGTCTGCAATGTGGGAGACCGGGGTTCGATCCCTGGGTCAGGAAGATCCCCTGGAGGAGGGCATGGCAACCCACTCCAGTATTCTTGCCTGGAGAATTCCATGGTCAGAGGAGCCTGGCAGACTACAGTCCAAAGGGTCACAAATAGTTGGATATGACAGAGCATCTCACATTTTCACTTTCAAGTGCATTACATTTATTGTGCACTGTATTTCTATTATTATATTTTGATGTATAATGACATACATATATAATATTGTAGTAGTTTCAGGTGTACGTGATTTGATATTTGTATACCTTGCAAAACAATCACCATAATGTGTCTAGTTAGTATTCAATACCTCACATCATTTCAAATGTTTTTCTTTTGTGATAAGAACTTATAAACGCTTCTAAAATCTTGTAAAATCTACTCTTAGAAACTTTCAAATATACCGTGCAGTATTAACTAGTGTCACCACGCTGTACATTGCATCCCCAGGACTTAGCTACTTTATAACTTGCTGTTTGTACTTTCTGATCACCTTCACCCATTTTGCCCACTGCTATCCAACTAGTCCATCTGAAGGAGATCAGCTCTGGGATTTCTTTGGAAGGAATGATGCTAAAGCTGAAACTCCAGTACTTTGGCCACCTCACGCGAAGAGTTGAAAAAGATTGGAAAAGATTCTGATGCTGGGAGGGATTGGGGGCAAGAGGAGAAGGGGACGACAGAGGATGAGATGGCTGGATGGCATCACTGACTCGATGGACGTGAGTTTGAGTGAACTGGTGATGGGCAGGGAGGCCTGGTGTGCTGCGATTCATGGGGTGGCAAAGAGTCGGATACGACTGAGTGACTGAACTGAACTGAACTGAACTGATACAATTACAAGGGGCTTCCTGGGTAGCTCAGCTGGTAAAGAATCTGCCTGCAATGCAGGAGACCCTGGTTCAATACTTGGGTCAGGAAGGTACCCTGGAGAAGGGATAGGCTATCCACTCCAGTATTTTGGGCTTCCCTGGTAGCTCAGATGGCAAAGAATCCTCCTGCAAATGTGGGAGACCTGGGTTGGTGAGATCCCCTGGAGGAGGACATGGCAACCCACTCCAGTATTCTTGCCTGGAGAATCTCCATGGTCAGAGAAGCCTGGTGGGCTACAGTCCATAGGGTCGTACAGAATCCGGACATGCCTAGGAGACTAAGCATAGCATACAATTACAAATAATTTTTAGCATAAGTATGTCACAAATATTGCTTGGGACATACTTAAAAAATTATTAACTGTTTATCTGAAATTAAAAGTAAAAACAATCCAACTCCTTGTCAAGAAAGCATTTTCTGGGACTTCCTTGGCAATCCACTGTTAAGACTCCACACTTTCCCTGCAGAGGGCTCGTGTTTGATTCCTGGTCTGGGATCTGAGATCCCACAAGCCCCATGCTATGGCTTTAAAAAACAAATAAAATAAAATATAATAAACTAAAATTTTAATTAAAAAAAACAGGGTGCTCAGGCCTGAGGGATAGGATGAGGAGGGAGGTGGGAGAGGGGTTCAGGATGGGGAACACATGATGTACACCCATGGCTGATTAATGTCAATGTATGGCAAAAACCACTACAATATTATAATTAGCCTCCAATTAAAATAAATTCAAAAATATTTTTTAAAATTAAAAAATTTTTAATTAAAAAATCAACTAAAAAAGAAAGCATTTCCTGTCTGGCTCCCCTTCCTGTCTGGCTCCAGACACCCAAGGATACTCACATCCCTGTATCACTTTGCTTGCCCCTCCTCCAACACATCCACACCTGCAATTTTGTAACTGTCAGTCACCTATGAGATGGTGATCTCTTTGAGGCAGGAGCCTTATCTTTTGTTTTATTTTTAAAAGCTTAAGGAAAGGAATGAACACAAATCTGTGGAGTCTTACCCCCACAATCAACAAGGCTTTGTCTAATTCCTCTCACACCCCTAGGCTTAACAGGGCCTGGCACACAGTAGGTAACTGTGAAATGAATGAAGACAGGACAGAATGGACTCACACAAGAGGCTGCCCCTCCTTGCCTGGGCTGTCCTATCGCAATCAGGGCTGCGGGAGGGGTGGTAGGGGGCAGAGGAGGCAGCATGTAGGCCTGGGAGCCCAACATTTTGCCCATATATGAAGACTAAGCTAGAGATCCCCAGGGTGTGATAATGAGTTTATTGAGTGCCAAGTTAAGCTTCTATGCCTTCTATATTTAAAAAAATGCACATCCTGTAATTCACTAGTGAAAATAGTAACCACAAACGATGTGAAGTTTCTGAATACTGCAAAACAGTACCCAGGCTAAACATATGACTGTGCACTTGGTGGCTCAGCTGTTAAAAGAATCCACCTGCCATGCAGGAGACCCTGGTTTGACCCCTGGGTCAGGGAGATCCCCTGGAGAAGCGATAGGTTACTCATTCCAGTATTCCTTGGCTTCTCCTGTGGCTCAGACGGCAAAGGATCCGCCTGCAATGCAGGAGGCCTGGGTTTGATCCATGGGTTGGGAAGATCCCCTGGAGGGCATGGCAACTCACTCCATATTCTTACCTGGAGAATCCAGAGGAGCCTGGCGGGCTAGTCAGTCCATGGGGTCGCAAAGAGTCGGACATGACAGCGACTGAGCACAGTGAACTTGAGCGCTCACCCTGACTATCCATCCAATCAGGTGTGTGTCTGGCCTGTCTACTCAATATTTACTGAGCACCGACTACGTGAACAGGCACCATTCTCAGCACTGGGGGGTCTAGTGGTGAGCAAGACAGATCACGTCTCTGCTCTTATGGACGTTATAATCTACACTAACAAATAACTGCTGAACTACTTACCCAGTATTTACACATGCAATTCGATTGTGTTCCCTGGAAAAGAATAGGATGTTGATGATTAACGGCAGAGGAAGGAGAGCTTCTAGGGGGAGTCAGAGGCCTTCCTGAAGGGGGGATGGCGAAGCGGAGATCTGAACACTGAGACACCAGGCAAAAGGACAAAGAGCAGATAAAGAAGAGTATTCCAGCCAGAATGTGGCTGGAAGGCAGGCTCACGTGGCTGGGGAACAGCGAAAGGGGCTCATGAGGCAAGGATGAGTGAAGTGAAGCAGCAGAGTTAGAGGAAGTGCTGGGCTGTGATGACAAAAAATGCCTTTATCATGTTTCCCCCTTCCGTGCTTCATTTTTTTTTTACTGTTGTAAAATTTGACTGTGAAGGGCCTCTTCACTGCAGTGCTCAGGCTTCCTCTAGTTGCGGCTCTTGGGCTTCTCTTGCTGCGGAGCACAGGTTCTAGAGCATGGGGGCTCCGTGGTAACGGAGGGCTCTCTAGTTGCTGTGCAGCACGTGGAATCTTAGTTCCCCGCCCAGGGATGGAACTGGTGTCCCCTGCATTAGAAGGCGGATTCTTAACCACTGGACCACCAGGGAAGTCCCTCGTGCCTCATTTTCCTATCAGGGCTCCCAGCAACTGGGCCAGCCCCACTCAAATCTCAGTGCAGCAAAGCTGCTGGAATGATCAATCAAAAAAACACAAATCTGGAAAACACACACACACACACCTCTGATCGTGTCACTTCCCTACGTGAAGCATGTCAGTGGTCCTTCACCTTCCATTTCATGAAGACCCAATTCATGTCTTCTCTAATGGACCCCCCTCTTTGGTCCAGGAACTCAGAGAAGAGCTGGCCCCAGCCCCAGCTCTGGGTCTAGCTGACCCATGAGGGCTCCCCACCCACCTCCCCTGAAGGGATGCATTCAAGAATGGAGAAGTCATGTAGGGGAAGGTGCTGGAGAGGTTTCCACGCTTTTAGGGATAGAGCCACAGAAAGCCATGCTCTAACAGCATGAAGGAGGAAGTGCAAAGGGGCCTGAGCGCTTCAGGTGGCCAATCGTGAGAGGAGAGAACCAACCAGAGGCTATTGCCAATGCTGGGGCCAATCAAGCAGAGATCGGAAGTCCCTCAGACCTCCACAAGGTCACTGAACGCTTAATTAACCAACCCCAGAGCATGCCATACCCCTGCACTTCCTGCTTTGTGGGACACAGAATCTTCTTGTTTAAGCTTGTTTGAATCTGGATGTTTTGCTATTTGTAGTGAATGGTACCTTGAGGCCTTTGCCCTGGCATCAAGGCTATTTGGATTTCCCCTCTGGCTGGGTTTTCAGCCACTTACCTCACTCTTTCAGCTCCTACCCATGACTCCAGTCAATACCCTTCCAATTCCCACTGACCTGGAAACTCCTACTTGTCCCTCAGAACCCAGTTCAAAGTTCATCTATAAAGTCCTCTGATACCCATGAACATATCATGAACTTCCTTCTCTGGGCTCTGCTCTAATCCAGAAAGTTCTCATTAAAATAAAAAAAAAAATTGTTTGGTAGAAACCAACACAATACTGTAAAGCGACTATCCTTCAATTACAAATAACTGAATTAAAATAAAATTTAAAAAATTACTTATTTGGCTATGCTGAGTGTAAGTTGTAGCATGCAAACTCTATAAACTGGGCATATGGGATCTATTTCCCTGACCAGGGATTGAAGCTGAGCCCCCTGCATTGGGAGCATGGAGTCTTAGCCTGGACCACCAAGGAAGTCCCCTCATTTTCTAAGTATTTATTATCCTGGCCCCTAGGAAGTTAGGGAATTTTATCATGAGAAAAATATTAGTGAATCAATTAGACAATTTCTAATTTAGCTCCCACTAAACATCCCTCTATATTGAACTATTCCATCTCAAATCTTCACATCAGTCTTTGTCAAAGGTTGGTCTCTCACAGACAGCTGGATTCAATGCAATTTACCAGCAATGGACCAGGTAAACTACAACTGCAAATCTTGCAAAAGAAATATGATTCCCCAGTGTCAATGAAAGTCATCCTGGGAAACTGATGGAATTTGGGAGGGTTAGACCAGCTGATGATTGCCACTTCTGAAGAAACTGATCTGATAAAGGACTCAAACATTTTTTGTTGTTGTTGTTCCACCCTGAAACCTTACCTGACCCCCTATTTGTCAGGCAACGTGCCAGGTACTATGGTTACAACCAAGAATAAAAAAAACTGCCTGCCTGCCTCAGTCTTATCCTCTTGAGAGTAAGACTGACAATAAACATGTACAACTCAGGAATTTCATATATTAATAAGCATTATGAGGAAAAAATAAGCTAGATAAAGACAATGATGATTGAGATTCCAAAGTTGGCTACAGAATAATAGTAATTTTCTGGCAAGGGTACTCTGTAAACTCCATGTTAAGAGTGTGCCCAGGGGCAGAACGGCTGTTTTGATTACTAGAGTGGGTCTCCTGCAGCCATGACTACGTTACATGATTCTGTCCCACTGGCCACAGTTGATTGGACCAGAGGTAGATAGCTGACCCAAGCTAGGCCAGTAAGATTCTTTCCTAGGATTTTGGACATAGAATACTAGTTCCTGAACTGCCAGGGTATCAGAGGGGAGATGACTCAGCTTTAGGGCTGGGGCAGTTGTTGGACAAGTGCAGAGATTAAAAAGAAAAAAAAAAAAGCCAGCCTGCAGAAGGAAGATGAGGGAAGCAGACACCCAGACAGAAATGGTTACAAACTGCAGATTCAGAGGGACAATGGTGAAGGTCTTGGGTTCTGAGGAGTTACTGGTTAGAGATCAAGTCTCTTGTAAGGTCCAGCTGGGAGTCCTGCTTTTGGATTTGTCATAATTCTTTCAATAAATTCCTCTCACAGTTTAAGTTAGGCTGGGTCTGTTTCTATGTTTTACAACCAACATTTCCAAGAATGAAAATACTGGTGATGAGGGTGATGGTTTAAGAGATAACATTTGCTGAGTGCTGGGCCTTATTTTAAGATCTTTACATAGGTCATCTATTTTGATTCTTACAAATTGTTGAGATAGACACAATTGTTATCCCCATGGTGCACGAGGAAACTGAGCTTCAGAAGCCACAGTGAAGTAAGTAGCAGAACCAGCTTCTGGCCTCCACAACCTTCACTGCTTCACTTCACTCAAAAAAGCACTGGGGGATGGACCTGAGGTTATTTAAAATCTGTGAAGTCCTCTGACACATTTCTTCTGATCCTGAGCAAAACCCCAGAGCAGGAGATGCATGCTGCTTCTCAGACAACTCACTCCAAATGAGGAAGTGGCCGCATCTTTACCAACTCAGCAGTCTGATCACCCACTTTGTTAAAATAGCCACATTCCCTCACTGAGAGCTAGAGTTTCTCATAAGCATACTTGATATCTTAGAACTGGAGGCTCTGATGTCACTCAAGTCAAGAGTTGAGGTTGGACTCTGGGTTGTCAAATGCCTCATGCTAAACCCTCAGAGTTGATCAACTTTGCTGAGCCCCCGTTTCCCTATCTGAAACATAGAAACAACAACAACAATAATAATGCCTAATGTAAAGATTCAATGGACTAAAGATTCAAACACATGGACTAAAGTGTTTACCAGTATAATTTAAAACCCACAGGTATTTGAGGCTCATGTAAATGCCCAATAAATTGCAAGCATTGTTATTCTATGTCCTTTCAGTGCAATACTTGTTGTTTCTGCCATTACCCCTTCTTCTGGAAAAAGTACCCTACTTTTCTCCTTGGGAACTTTTCCTCTGTTGGATATCATCCCCAAGGGACCACCTATTCCTGGCTGAGGAATGGTAACATGGACTCAGTTAGCCCAACCAGAACCCTCTTCTTAGTATCTGAATCTTTAGCTGAGTCACATCCAAAACTGAGTGGGAAAAATACAGAGGAACCACAACAGAAAATATTTAAGAGTTAACGTGTTCCCGTTGAAGAACACAGACAAGACTGGCCGTGAGCTCCTGTGGTGGCCCACGTGATCAGAGCTTCCCTGGCTCCTGTCTTTTCCAAGATCTGGTTCTGGTTTTCCCATAGATTCTTTGACTTTCTCAGAAATTTAAACTCCTGTAAAGTCTCCAAAAAACCTAAGCTAGGCAGAACTGGTTTTCACTGCTTGTCATCAAAGTACGTGATATACTTTTCAAAGAATGATTAGGTCTCTGTGAAACTCAGCAAATTCTTTAATCCCCTTTCCCTCTTCCTCTGGACAAGGAGAGTGTATTAGCAATCAACTGCTGGGTGACAAATAAATTCTAAAGCCTGGTGGCTTTCAACAATACTGTGTGCCTGAAATTTGGAAGCAACTCTGCTTGGTGGTTCTGGTTTAGGATCTTTCAGGAAGGCTGTAGTCAAATGTCACCCAGTGTTGCTGTCATCTGTCAGCCCTGGCTGCTTGACCAGGGCTGGAAGACTGACTTCCAAGATGGCCCATTCACACGTCTGTTGTCAGGAGGCCTCTGAGCTCTATCTGTTTGAGTGTCTTCACCATGTGAAACAAGACAGAAGCCACGACACATCACACAAGGCAGTCCTCTTCAATGTGAATGCCAGGAGGTAGTGATGAAGATGACTGGGGGCCACACAGGGGAAGCCCAGAAACCCTGTAGGGGGCCTCTGTAGCCAGCTACCATCCTCCTTTCGCTGAGTTATTCCTATTCACCCCAAGAAGAACATCTCATTTCAGAAACCCTCAGACAGTGATTTACAAACAATGGGTGGAAGGAGGCGGTGAATATGAAGATGCAAAATAGGCAGGGTGAAGGTCTCCAGTCTAAGGACTTGTTCTGGAGAACTGGAAAAGAGGAAGATACAGCTTTTAGGGAAGGGAGACACAGGCTGCCCTAAGTCCAAGGACAAAGAGCAGTATAAAACCTAAGTGTTCCCCCTGGGCAGCCCCAAAGAAGGTTTGACAGACAGTTCAGGCCTGCTTGTCAATCACTGCTCCAAAGTCAAACTGGGTTTGAGAACTGGAGTCCAAGAGTCCAGGCCGCTGCCAAGCTGTTACATATGGGCTGACAAAATGTTCCCCACAACACTCATGTTGAAGCTCCAACCTCCCAGTACCTCGGAATGTGACTGAATTTGCAGACAGGGATGATAAAGAGGTGATGAAGTCCAAACTGGACTGTGAGGCTGGGCCTTAACCTGATCTGACTGGTGTCCTCGTGAGAAGAAGGCATTTGGACAGAGACACCGAGGGCATAGACAGAGGCAAGACTGTGGAAGGAGAGAGCAAAAAGTCACCTGTGTGCAAGCCAAGGAGAGGGGCCTTGGGAGAAACGAAACCTGCCAACACCCTGATCTTGGACTGCCCGCCTCCGGAACTGTGAGAAAATCACTTCCTGTTGTTCAGGCCACCAGTCTGTGGTCTTCCATCATGGCAGCCCAGGCAGACTGAAGCTCGAGCTGCTACTGTTCTTTGATGCAGCTCCTAACCTCTGCTGTGTACTGGGGTGTCACAATCAGATATGAGGCCTTCCTTTCCAGACTCAGGGAGGTGAGACAGGTCTGGGCGTCCGTGGCCAGCTGATAAGGATGGGCCTGGCGTGGAGCCACAAATGCACTGTGCACCCAGAGGCTCTGTGTCCACTCCTGGTTCTTTCCGCAAGCTCCTGCCGGGCCCAGGCCTCCTGCTCCTCTCCTCCGAGGGCGGCTCCTGCGAGTACAGCTCCTGCGGCCACCTCCAGCGGCCTGCCACCTTCTCTCTAGCTGCAGAGCACCTTCTGTATTCGTTCCCGCACTTCCTTTGGTCCCAAAGACACCATCATCTCAGCTACCGGAGGTCCTTGCTGAGGACAAACAAGAGAAAACGTTGCCTTAAACTGCCTCAGGAACACACACCCGGCCTCAGCTGCAGGAATTACGCCCAAGCCAATGCTGGCACCGGTGCCTGCACCCCAAGGAGCTGGGTGTGCACTTTATGAGCTTCAATTTCTGAGGCTGAGGATGGGTCCCGGGGCCTGGTCTCCCTGGGTTGGTATGTCCCTTCCCCCAATCAACTGCCAGGTCCCTTAAGGGGGCAGCATGTGTGTTTCACTCATTACTGGATCCACTGCACCTAGCATGGTGCTTGCACATGTAGGTACTCAGTGGGTTCTATCTGTTGAATGATTGAATGAGGGCAGGTGCTCATGTTTCATTCATCTCTGTAGCCCACAAACTACACTTAGTGCTACTGGTCAATGTCAGCTGAGTGGGTAAAAGAGGGCTCCAGTCCAGTCCAGTCCAGCCGCCTGCCTCACCTGCTGTCCACTGAGGGCCACTCGGAGGAGCTTCATCACGTTACTGTGTTTGATGCCTTCCAGACCATCTGACAGCTTCTTCAGTTCTCCATTCAGCACGTCCTGAGTTAAGTTTGTACCAGGTCCTTCTAAAAGTCTAGAAGAGAGCCAGTCTATGAGGGGCCAGCACAGGCCAATGGCAAGTGGGTGGAAGGGAGGGCTTCAGAAGCTTATCCATCAGCCAGAACATATTAATTAATTAATAGCACAACCGATGTTCAAGCCTGCTTGGAAGTGGAGGGAGATATCTACTACTCCCATCCTAGTTGGTGAAGAAACAGCAACCAAGGGACTACAAACACAGAGGCTCCAAGCAAGTGTGCATAAAAAAGGGAAACTCAGAGGATACCGTGAGAGGATTTACTAATTACTACCTGTGTCATGCAATCTTCATGCCCCAGTTTTCTCACCTGTAAAGTGGGGATAATAACAGTCTCTGCACCTCACAGAGCTATGGTGGGGCTGAGTTGAAAAGCACGGAGTGCCCTGGCTGAACAGACAGTAAGAACTCGAAAGTATGAGATCTTATAAAAAGAAACTTACGGATGAGTTAGATATAGGACGGAAGAATGAAGCCCTCTGAGAAATGACGTGAAACATGGCTTCAAGATCTCTGGGATTTTCCTGGTGGTACCGTGGATAAGAATCCACCTGCCAATGGAGGGGACTTGGGGGTCGATCCCTGGTCCAGGAAGATTACACATGCGTCAGGGCATCATAGCCCAGGCACCACAACTACTGAGCCTGAGTGCTTCATCTGCTGAAACCCGTGAGTCTAGAGCCCGGGCTCCACAAAAGCGCCACCACAATGAGAAGCCCGCACACTCCAACGACAAAGTAGCCCCCGCTTGCCGCAACTAGAGAAAGCCTGCGTGCAGCAATGAAGACCCAGTGCAACCAAGTAAATAAACAAAGACTTCCAGGGGACGTAGCAGAGAAGAGCAGAAAGAAAGACATCAGGAGAACCCAGCACCAGTGATGGCCCTGCCACCACTTGCTATAACCATTCTTTGCCCACAAACTGAAACAGTTCAGGAGGTACAATGGGCCAACAACCATTCCCCACTTTCCTGGCAGTCCAGCTGAGACCCTCTTCCAAAAGCAGGTTTGAGCTCAAGAGAAAGTTCCTAATTAGTCAGGGCTGGACTTGCAAAAACTTCGTCCCAGCCCTGATTCGGAATTAGAGCAAGGGATGGGAGCAGAACTAAAGACGGGCCAAGGCTGGAGACCTTCACTAGTGCAGACAATCCTTGACACCAACTCTGACACTGACCGCTCCTGAAATGGCCACACTCCATCCCTCATGCTGGCTTACATGGGAAGCTGGCAGGCTTCCAGCTCAGAAACAGGGTTCATGAGGAAATTGGAACCAATGGCCTTCCAGGGCACATTTCCTTACTCACTCCAGTACTTGAGCAATTCAGTTTCGAGAAATGTAACCATTTTTATTGTATCTTAAAACTAGACCACATGACTGCTGTTATTTATGAAACAGAGAAGAGGAAATGTTGAAAATATAAAATGTAATACAGTTTGCAGCGCCATGGATGGACCTAGAGATTATCATACTAAGTGAAGCAAGTCAGAAAGAAAAAGACAAATACCATGTGATATCATTTCTATGTGGAATCTAAAATACGACACAATGAACATGTCTACGAAACATAAGGAAAAGACCTGTGGTTGCCAAGGAAGGTGTGGTGGGGGGAGGGAAAAACTGAGAGTGTGGGGTGAGCAGATACAAACTATTACATATAGACTGGATAAACAACAAGGTCCTTCTGTATAGCCCAGGGAACTATATTCAATATCTCATGATAAGCCATAATGAAAAAGAATACGAAAGAGTATCTATATGTATAGTTGAATCATTTTGCTGTACCATAGAAATTAACACAACATCGTAAATCAATCATACTTAAAAAAAAAAAAATGTAGTATGAGGTAAAAACCAACAAGCTCCTCAGTGTCATTATGGGGAAGCAGGCTGCCAAGGAGCTGGTGAAAGTGACAGGCCCCAGGAGGCCTGTGATAGCAGCCAGGATATGTTAATAAGAGCTGGCCCAGGACTTGGCATGGGCAGAGGGCCTTCAACAGAACTGGATGCTGCTCAACATGTGGGTGTCAGCTTTCCTGCCTTGAGTGGGAGCCCCAGAGTGTCCCTAAAACCTAATCCCATGGCAGGTGTGGGGAGGGAAGACATTAGTTTGGTAAACTAGGACAGCCTCATATGGAATGTCCTAAATTAACGGAGTAGTATTAATAATACCTCAGGGAAATTTAGCCTGGAGATATGCTGGCAAGGGTGCTTAATGGTGTCTGTTCAAGGTTATTCACTGTGGCGTTGTTTGTAACAGCAAATTTGGAAGCAAATGTCCATCAGCAGGAGGTGAGTTAAATAAATCATGGTGAAGTGGTATGATAAGGGACTAGGTGTAGCTGAGAGGAGAGGGAGGAGGATACCCTCTAAGCCTGGACAGATCTAAAGATATGCTGTTAAGTGAAAAACAGACAAACAAGCAAAAAAAAAAAAAAAGACAGAGAAATATAGCCATTATTTTGTAAACTTTAGACGGAGTACAATCCATAAAAATACTGAATCACTATATTGTACATCTGAAACTAACAATATTGTAAATCAACTGTATTTCAATAAAAATAAAATAAAATTAAGCCAAAAACCCCCAAAAGATACCAGTGTGATTGTACTATATGGTATCTTTTGTGTAAAGAGGTGGAAAATAAGGATTATCTAGATATAATTAAAAAGAGTAGTAAATTCAGAGAGGGTTCTGGAATGGGGCAGATGAGGGGTAAGGATTAAAAATGGGATTCATGGGTTTTCCCTGGTGGCTCAGTGGTAAAGAATCCACCTGCCAATACAGGAGACAGAGGTTCAATCCCTGATTCAGGAAGATTCCACATGCCAAGGAGCTAAAAAGCCCATGTGTCACAACTACTGAGCCTGCGCCTAAGAGCCCGGGAGCCACAACTGCTGAGCCCGCGCTCTAGAGCCCGGGAGCCACAATCGCTGAGCCTGCGCCCGAGAGCCTGGGAGTCACACCTACTGAGTCTGCGCCGGAGAGCCCGGGAGTCACACCTACTGAGTCTGCGTCCGAGAGCCCGGGAGTCACACCTCCTGAGTCTGCGCCCGAGAGCCCGGGAGTCACACCTCCTGAGTCTGCGCCCGAGAGCCCGGGAGCCACAACCGCTGAGCCTGCGCCCGAGTGCCCGGGAGTCACAACTACTGAGCCTGCGCTCTAGAGCCCAGGAGCCAGGACCGCTGAGCCTGTGCCCGAGAGCCTGGGAGCCACACCTACTGAGTCTGCGCCCTAGAGCCCGGGAGCCACAACCACTGAGCCTGCGCCCTAGAGCCCGGGAGCCACAACCACTGAGCCTGCGCCCTAGAGCCCGGGAGCCACAACTAGAGTCTGCGCCCTAGAGCCCGGGAGTCACACCTACTGAGTCTGTGCCCTAGAGCCCGGGAGCCACACCTACTGAGCGCACGCGCCCGAGAGCCTCAGCTCCACAAGAGAAGTCACCACAGTAGGAAGTCCATGCACCGCAGCTCGAGAGTAGCCCCTGCTTGCCTCGACTAGAGAAAAGCCTGCACAGCAGTGAAGACCCAGCACAGCCAAAACGACATCAATAAATAAATAATTTTTAAACAATAGGATTTCTGATATATACACTTAAAAATAATTTCTAGGTTTTAAACCGACATTCAAGAGGTTTGAATGAACGAATAACAATTAAATTTTAAATTAAAAGTCTGCAAGAATGGAGTTATATACACATTTCCTTGACTATGCATACCTTTCACAAAGGAAACTGCTATTTGGGACTGTCTTTCTGTTGGGGGCTGAGTAGGAGGGAAGACAAGTTTTGCTATAAACCCTCTTGGACTGTTTGTATTTTTGCCATGTTAATTATATTCTTATCTTTTCAAAATGTATGTTTTAACGGTATAGCGGTGGTTTCTTGTTATCAGGTGCTATTCAAGCATTTCACACCAAGA
This sequence comes from Capricornis sumatraensis, assembly GCF_032405125.1. Lineage (NCBI taxonomy): Eukaryota > Metazoa > Chordata > Mammalia > Artiodactyla > Bovidae > Capricornis > Capricornis sumatraensis. Next base: position 20,882,402 of record NC_091071.1, on the reverse strand, counting down.
AGCAACAGAGAACACGACACTACATCCACTCTCTCACCCCAGCCGGCTGGACTTTCAATCCCTGCTCCTCCAACTTACCAGCTGCATGATTTTAAATAAGTTACTTAGCCACTTTGGGCTTCAACTTTCTCATCTGCAGAGTGGGGATAACAATAGCGGTTCCTTTATTAGGTTGCCGAGAACTTAAGGGTATAGGTGCATGCACAGCGCACACCATGTCACTTGCACAGGTGCTCAGTTGTGTCCCACTCTCTGCGACCCCATGGACTGTAGCCCCGCCAGGCTCCTCTGTCCGTGGGATTTCCCAGGCAAGAATACTGGAGTGGGTTGCCATTTCCTTCTCCAGGGAATCTTCCTGACCCAGGGATGGAACCTGTGTCTCTCGTCTGCTGCCTTGGCAGGCGAGCTCTTTGCCACTAGCATATATACATGTGCACATACCTTGTGTGTATTATGTTTTTATTGGAGCATAATTGCTTTATAATGTTGTGTTACTTTCTGCTGTACAACAAAATGAATCAACCATATGTATACATATATCCTCTCCCTCGTGAGCCTCCCTCCCACTCCCCATCTCACCCTCTAGGTCATCAGAGCACTGAACTGAGCTCCCTGTGTTATACAGCAGCTTCCCACTAGCTATCGACATATTTAATGTATATGATATATAACATATTGCACACATGTGTAAGCAAGTATACAAACAAGTGTTTACTATTCCTATCAAAGATAATCTTCACAACAAAACTGGGAAGTTAAGTAAAATGGACATCTGTGGGGTCTGCTGCTCAGCCCACATTCCCCTTCCTCCTGATACCAGGGCCCTAACACTCCCTGTGGAATGACTTGGCTCCATCCTCAGCCCACGAGCTCTGGCTGGGGGTCCACTCAAAACCCCACATATGACCTAACCTAGGCTGGTCAATGTATCACATTCTCCAAGCCTCTGTGACTGGCTCGGAGGCAGAAAAACCAGGCCAATCAGTCCCCATCAGAGTGAATTTCAAGACACGGCTGGAGTCGGGGGCTGCGGTTCAGCCCTCTTACCCCCACAGTGGGGACTGTGAGAGAGGCAGCTTTTGATCCCCAGGATCCTTTCTCCCTCTCATGTATACTAAGACAATCTTCAGCTGGGCATGTGGCCACCAAGGTAAAAACTACATTTTCTGGACTCCCTTGTAGCTTGGCGTGGCCACAAGGCAGGCGTTAAGGCCAGCAGGATGTGAGTGGAAACATGTATAACTTTTAAGCCAGGGCCTCGAGGGGAAGGAGCGCCCCGTCCCTTCTCCCTTTCCTCCTTCCTCCTCTGGCTGAACTGTGAGCCACCACGGACCATGGGGACAAGAGCAAAACCTGGCCCACATGCCACCACTACTAAGCCTGTGCTCTGCAATAGGTCTTCCTGCTGCACCAAGACCCAGCGTAGCCCCCACCGCCCAAAAAAAGAGAGGGGGTGGAGAGCATAGGCAAAACCTAAAGACAGCAGGACCCTAGAGACGTGGACATAAGCTGTTCCGCCTTGAACCACCTGATCCGAATGCAGGTAAGGGAGACACGCACGTATCCATCTAATACAGAACCTCTGCAGAAGGAGCGGCTGGCCTGGGAGAGTGTGCAGCAGAAAGTCAAAGGGGCAGAGGGAGAAACAGGGTGTCGGTGCCATGATTTTTGGCCCCTGCGTTAACCTGGGCCTCAAGTCGGCCCTTCTGGCCTCTGCAATGATGTACACGCATCACTCCCCTCTTGCTTAAGCCAGTTTTGGTTGCACTTTTTGCCCTCACAATCTAAAGAGCCCTGTGACTATGAACAATGAGACCTAGTATCATCCCCACCCTACAGGGGAGAAAAGGGAAGCTCAAGGATGTGCAGGAACCTGGACAAACTGAAGTCACCTGGCAGGTGAACTATTAGGTTGGTGTGAAAGTAATTAATGGTTTGGCTTTGTTGATATCGGAATAGATTCTTAAATAAATGTGGTTTTATTATACATCACTTTCTATCCCAAAGCACAGATTTTTATGCTCTAGGAATAAGCAAATTTATTTCTTGTTGGCAAAAATGCGTTGATTATATGGTTCCAATTTTGATGAATGAAGATGTGTTTGAGCCTAGTTATAATGACTTCAGAGTCTGAAACCATAATTACTTTTGCACCAACCTAATAACTGGGTCAGTGAGTGGCTGGGCCACAGCGGCAACCAGGTGGGTCCAACCCTGGAGCCAGAACCACTGCATCTTCCAGGGGAGCCCAGGCTTCTCAGTACCATGAGTGACCCTCTCACTGAGAACCTCTCACTAGCTTTGGGGCCAGACTACAGGCCTGACTGCCAAGCCCTGGAGTGGAGAGGACCCTGGGAGGGAGACAGGGGAGGCAGGTGCAGACCCCGAGCTCCGCCTGTGGGAACTCACCCCAGCACACGCTTGGCAATGATGTCCACCTTCTCCGAGATGGCACCCAGCTGCGCTCGACCCACCGCAGGGCGGGTCCACAGGTAGGAATGTGCTGGGGAGACCAGATCTTGCAGGCGGCAAATGTGACCCTGGGGAGAGAGGTGGTCACTGAATGCACTGGGGGTTGGGGGGGTGGAATCCTGACATGGGAAGGGAGGGGAGTGGGACGCCACCTGCTCCCTGGGTCTCCAGGCTCCTGACCCACCTGTCTCAGCAGGATGATCCTCTCCACGTAGGCTGGGTCTAGCACCTCTCTGTCCTGCAGCTGGCTCCCAAACGCCTCCTCCACGAGTGCCTGCAGCTGGCCCACCAGCTGGCATCTCTGGGTCTCGTCGCCTACCAGCCGGCGGAGGTGCAGCCTGCAGGAGAAGCCAAGGGACCGTGCTGCTGCGGCCACCCCCAGCCCTGCCAAAACCCTCCTCCCCAGAGGAGCGGGTGGGCTTTGCAGAAGGACTCCTTCCAGGGGATGCTCTCCCTCCAGCCGGGCTGGAGCAGCGGGGAGACTCCCGACGGTCTGCCCATGACTCAGCTCCCCAGTGCCTCTCATCTGGCCTGCTGCCCTCCCCTGAGCTATTGTTTGAATTCAGGACTCAGTTAAAAAGCTCAAGTTTTGCTGTCAGGTCAAATTTTCTCCTTTTCAGAATTCTTCTAACCACCTTGCTCCCTCCTTCAGAAGCAGCAGTCTCTAAGACTCCAAGCCTCAAACCAGGCCCTGTCAGTCCTCAGTCCCCGGGCTGCCCTCACCCTGTCCCTGACAGGACTGGAGGGACCCAGGGCGTGAACAGCACAGGGCCAAGGGCTGTTCTGGAGGAGCGTGCCTTCCTGTCCCTGGTGTAGAAGAAAGGCAGGCAGCAAGGGACGGATGACCATCTCATGAGCTCTGAGATCGGACAGGCCTGTGAGTGAAGCCAGCCTTGCCAGACATCTGCAGCAAGTGACACAAGCACTCAGAGCTCAGGATGCTCATCTGTTACCATGGGGACAACGGAGCCTCCCTCACAGGGCGCTGGGCGGAGTAAAGGAGCGGCTGTCTGTGTACACCAGTGTGGCCACCACGTCTGGGAGCTGGAGACGGGCTGGGAGTCTGAGCAGAGGCTTAAGTGAGGCAGAGGGTGGAAGGACAAGACCCTCTGGGAAGCAAATCCGGAGCATGCCATGGCCCCAAAACATCATTTTCTAAAATGAATGAAGGGAATTCCCTGGTGGTGGCCCAGTGGTTAGGACTCCATGCTTTCACTGCAGGGGGCACAGGTTCCATCCCTGGTCAAGGAACTAAGATCCTACATACTGCTGCCAGGCACAGCAAAATAAATAAAACAAATGAAGAGAAATCACATGAAACTGTACTACAGCTGTTTCTAGGACCTCTGTAGCTAGATAAGGCAGCGGGAAGAAAGACATCAAGAGACCCTAGTGGCCATGCTTGAGATAATCCACGTAAGGTCCAGGGATCCACGCCTGCGACACAGTACATGCTAGACAAACGTCAGTTATTACTACTACCTTCACCAAGCCACCAGCACTGCTATGACAACTACTATCTTTAGTACTGCTACTGAAATAATTCATAGCAGTGGCTTGATTACAGAACTACCCAAAGAGAACAGCTTCAGCTGTATGAAACCTGCGGGCATCAACTGCAAGCAAAAGCCACAGCCATCTTCCTCTGACTCCCCTCGTGCTTTGGGGAGGACTGGAATGGGTCACCAAGTATCGTCCCTGTTCTGACCCCATTTCTCCCCAGGATGTCACTTTCTCCATGATAAAAAAAAGGTGGTATACAAGCTGTATTCAACGTGCATGTTGCACTTGTTCCTGAATGTCCCATGCAAGAGATGCCCAGTGGGAGTTCCAGTGGTTATAGAACTCGGTGCTTTCACTGTCATGGCCCAGGTTCAATCCCTGGTTGGGGGAACTGTGATCCCACAAGCCTTGCAGCATCCCTCCCCACCCTCCTCAAATCAACAAAAGCAGAAATACCCACCACTACAGTGTGAACTTGAACCTGCCTCGTTATTTAACTTCTTGACATCTTGCTCTCATTAAATGCACAACAGGGCAAAATCATACAAGTGACCCCATCTGATGGGAGAAGTAACATCCCTGAGGCAAATGCAGTTGATGGGAACCCCCTGGGCTCACCCAAGTAAAATACTGACAGCCTGTCCCCAAACCAGCTCAAGAGGAGGCATCTAGGAGTCCCAGTCCCCCTAACTACAGACCTGTCCATTGGCCTTCCCACTAATGCCCTTAGCCCGAGATGTGGCAACAGGGATCCAAACTGTAACTGCGGCTGGAGGTTTCAGAGAGAAGTGGTGGTGGTGGTGTTCAGTCTCTAAGTCGTGTCTGATTCTTTTGCAACCCCATGGACTATAGCCCGCCAGGCTCTTCTGTCCATGGGATTTCCCAGGCAAGAATACTGGAATGGGTTGCCATTTCCCTCTCCAGGGTATCTTCCCAACCCAGGGATCGAACTTGTGTCTCCTGAATTGGCAGGCGGTTTCTTTATCACTGACTCACCAGGGAAACCTTCAGAGGGAAGAACTACTTGAGATGTGAAAAGCATGGCGAGACAGCACTCACTCACTGTATTGGCTGGGCTGGGGAGAGGTTGATCAAGCGTAACACTGATGACAAAGAACAAACCTGCCATTTTACTGAGCACTTTCTCCGCGCAAAACAGCTTGAGGCTTAATTTAACTGAACAGTGGCACAAGGCCAGTACTGTTACTGGCCGCATTCTTAAAAAAATTCTCAGCAAGGTAAAAAGATATATTATCATTCCAGCCTTCACATGAGCCCAGAACCTGGGGCTGGTCATGGAGGACAGGACAGCAAACAAACCCAGGTACCTGACACCTCTCTTTGCTGGATCCCTGCTCCCCAGAGCAGCTGATAGTGGGGCCACCCCTTTGGCCTCTGCCCCATCACGCCGACAGCGCTCCGAAGCCAGGGCATGCAGCCTCACGATCCCTGGGCTCTCAGTTCTAAGGCCACCTCTACACCTCCAGTACTGGAGGAGCCTGCTAGGGTCGGGCACCATGGATCTGGCCTGATGGAGGGAGAGACCATGCAGGAGGAGCTGTCTCAAGGTAATAGTCCCATTTTAGAGAAGAGGAAACAGAGGCTTGAAGAGATTAGGTGACTTACCTGTGGTCACCCAGCACTAGAAGCCTAAGACCACAGTCAAAATCAAGCGTGACTCCAGACCCGACTAAAACATCCGCCATGGGGACCCAGCATCAGCAGGTGAGCCCTTTCCTCCCAGGGGCGAGTGCTCCAGATTCCCTGCTCACCTGTTGAATTCCGGAAGTTTCTCCAGGTCCAGCAGGGCTGAGTGGCAGGTGACCCGGCTCAGGTCAAACTGTGTGATCAGCTCTGGCAAGGTCCGGCCCATCTGGTTCTCTGCAAGTGAAGAGGCCCAGCTGCTCAGCGTTCCAACACCCCACTCCCCTGTAAACCACCCATCACCATTGCATTTTCAATCACAAGGAAGGGTGACCAAACAGATTTGATTTCTAGTCATTTTACATATCAAGGGTCCGGATGAGCTTTCATTTGCAGAAAGGGTTCTGTCACTAAGGAGGAAAAAAATCTTGAAAACAAAATCTGCCCATATCAACCCTCACTGCCCTCAAAGACATGAGCTGCAAGAACAGCCTGCTCAACTGTCTGGCTGTGAGCCAGGGATCCCGACTGACTGGTTTTAGATGGGGTCTGAGCAGAAGTGTACTTTACGAGCTTCCTGGGAGATTTCAAACTGCAGCCAGAGTGAGAGAGCTGAACCAGGAGCTGCTTCCCTCGAGCCGCAGCTCCATCCCACGCCGTCAGTGGCATCCTGGTCAGCCTTGTGCCTCTGCCACATCCTTCACTAGCTGTGAGACTTTGTTGAGCTACTCAACCTCTCTGGGCCTCATAAGCTTCTAACAAACAGTGGTGATAATACATCTCTCTCATGGGTATTTTAAGGCTTAACTAAGACAAGAGCAGAAAAAGCAGGAGGCAGACTATGGCCATGTTTTCAGAAACCACCCCTGACCAAAGAGGTCATTCTACTTTGCGCATCATCAAGAGGTGGGCCTGTTGTCTTGGGTCAAGCTTGGAATAAACTAGGGTCACTGTAATACTAGTAATACTCCCAGAGAACATACTTACTCTACTCTAATAATGTAACTGCAATAATCACAGGATCTGTAGTTTTTGTGCTTATCGTGTAGCAGATACTGTGCTGGCGCCCCACAGGAGCTCAGTGAACCCGAACTTAACTCAGAGAGGAAGACGCTTAGCTCCATTTTACAGATGAGGCAACCAAGGCTCACAGATCATAAGCTCCTCTGAGGCCAGGGATTACACCTTGCTCACTGTTGTAGCCCCAGAACTTAACATGGTGCCTGGCTCAATAAACGGTGGACAAAGAAAGAACTCATATGAGATCACACAGCCACAGCTTCCCTGGTGGTCCAGTGGCTAAGCATTCACCTTGCAACATAGGGGACGCCAGTTTGACCCCTGATCTAGGATGATCCCACATGCCTCGGAGCAACTGGGCCTGTGCACCGAGAGCCTGTGCTCCTCAACAGAAGCCACCACAATGAGAAGCCCGCAAACCATGATAAAATAAGATCAATAAACTAAAAACAAATCAGAGCCTTTGGACAGCACAGCTGGGACCGAAGGCCAGGTAGCCTGACCCAGGGCCCCAGCTCCTCACCACTATGGTCTCTCCAGGACCTCTCAGGGGAGTGGGTACCTGCAAACCCTGAACCGCAGTTGGTGATGATGTCGAGCAAGGCGTCCGGCAGGAAGCCAGTGGCAGCAAAATGCTCCAAGAAGATGTCCCCTTGCCTCTTGGACAGCTTACTGCCATCCTTGTTGAGGAGCAGGGGCAGGTGGGCAAAGTGTGGGGGCTGCCAGCCCAGAGCCTGGTAGAGGAGCAGGTGCTTGGAGGTGGAGACCAGCCACTCGGAGCCCCGCAGCACGTGGCTAATGCCCATGTGGTGGTCATCCACCACGGAGGCCAGGTGGTACGTGGGGAAGCCATCGCTCTTCAGGATGACCGGGTCCCCCTCCACGCTGGCCACCTCGTGCCGATTCCAGCCGTATACCAAATCCTGGAAGGCTGGCGCCTCCCCGTCCAGGCGGAAGCGGATGGCAGGCTTGGGGTCCGTGGCCAGCTTCTGGGCCACCTGCGCCTGGCTCAGGCTCCGGCACCGATTGTCATACCTGTTGGGAAGCAGAGCGGGAGCTGAGAGTTATTAAGAGCATTGGTGATGGGTGTGAGCTGTAGCCGTGTGTCTGATAACCGTGACCCTGGGCAGGTCATTTACCTCTCTCAGCAGTTTCTTCAGTCTTGAATGGGGATAATAAGGTTGTTGTGTGGGAGAACTAAGCGTAATAACATAGCATAGCAGACTCAAGTCTGTTTCCTTTCTTCCCTGGTTGACATTCTTCCTGGTCAAATGTCACCCAAGCGGGTGAATCACGATGGGTGTTGCTAAGTGTGCGATCCCATTCCTCTATACAACTGACCTGTCCACACTAGACCATTCTAGTCACTGAGATTCAACGAGATGTATGCCTGGCAGGTAGAGGATGATGAAGACTCTGGGAAAGATTTTTCTCTCCAAGTGAGCCTGAGAGTGAGCCACAAGCTGCTGCAGCTACTTGGAACTGACTGAGGGAGGGAGGCAGCAAGGGAGGCAGAAAGAAAACAAAAGAGAGTCCCGCCTTCTCAGAGGTGCTGGTTCCATCCTGTAGTCCCACACCTCCAGCTGCTGCAGAATGAGAAGACGAATGTCTACGTGGTCTATGCTCTGACTACTCCAATGTGGTCTGTGGGCTGCTAGCATCAGCCTCACTTGGGAGCTTGTCAGATATGCAGCATCTCAGCCCCTCCCCAGAACTGCTACATCAGAAGCTGCCCGTTAACTAGATCTTCAGGAGATTCTTCTGCACATTAAAGTGTGAGAAGCTCCAGTTTGTCCATTTTAAACAGAGTATTTGTTACTTGCTCCCAAAAGTGTCCTGACACACAAATATTACACTTGAAAGCACTGTCCTCTACACTGACCTAAATGTTCAATCATAAACGGCTTCATGGATTCCAAGACAGAGCACAATGGTAATTAAAAAAAAATTACCCGTCAACAGGCAAACAGACTGTTTATGATTTAAAAAGCAATGCTGCAGTGAATGTCGTGACCTTGTGTGAATATCCAAGCCCGTGTCTAAAGAGATCACTGACACTGGAACTTGAATGCTATGCTGATGGGAGTACAAGCTAATAAAGGGCCACTAGACAGTATCTATCAAAGCCACAAACTGACCCTGCAACTCCAAATCTAGGGAGGTAACCCAACACACACTCTACAGACATGCCACCTGATGGACATAACATTGCTCCTCAGCACCCTCAATTTTTAATACAAAAATTAGAGGTAACATGAATGTTCATTAGTAAGGAACTGATGAAGTGAGTGAGGACTCAGCCCTGTGACAGAATAGTTTGCAAGTGTAAGGAAATTTATGGACTCACACAGACTGATCCTCATCACAGTCAGCGGCATCTATAAGCTGCATGATATGATATGTGTGATACCATTTGAGCAGAGAAGGAGGGGAAATAGCACGCATTCATCAGGGTCTTCACTGCATGTCTCTGGAGGAGACACCTTTGGACTGTCTCTGGAGAAGGAATCGGAGAGCCAGAGTCAGGGCTGGGACAGATCTTTGCATATACACCTTCCTGAACATGAGACAGATTTTACTAATCTATTTATTTATTTGGCTGTGCTGGCACGTGGGATCTTTTTTTTCAGTTGTGGTGTGTGAACTCTTGCTCTTCTTAGGTGGCTCAGCAGTAAAAAAAATCCACCCGTGATGCAGGCGATACGGAAGCACAGGTTTGATCCCTGAGTCGGGAAGACCCCCTGGAGAAGGAAATGGCAATCCACTCCAGTATTTTTTCCTGGGAAACTGCATGGACAGAGGAACCTGGCAGGCTACAGTCCATGGGGTCAGGCTACAGATCATGGGGCTGCGAAACAGTTGGATGCGACTGAGCGACTAAACAACAACAACAACGTGAACTCTGAAGTTGCGTCACGTGGGATCCAGCTCCCTGACCAGGGATTGAACCCAGGCCCCCGGACTGGGAGTGTGGCGTCTCAGCCACCGGACCACCAGGAAGTCCCCAAATAAGAGAGAAATTAAATGACCTTACACGCCTGAGGCCCAGGGCGGCAGGCAGAGCTGACTCGGCCCCTGAGATAGCCATCCTGGTGTTTTTGCTTTGTGTCTTCCCCGCCCCTCGAGTGCGGGCTGGCCCTCCTGACTTCCTTCTAGTGACCAGAGCACAACGCAGCCACGAGACGTCACTTCCTTGATTGGGTGACACAGAGGCTGCGGCTTCCACCCTGCTCGCTCCCCTCCCTGCCCACTGCCTTCTCCCTGGCTCGCCTGAAGGAATGCCAGCTGCCAAGTGGTGAGCTGCCCGGTGGAGAGAGGCCCACTCGGCCGGGACTGTTGTCTCCAGGAAACAGCCTCTGAGAGGGATGGAGGTAGATCCTCGGCGAGCCCAGCAATCGAGGCAATGGCAAGGCTGGCCTAGACCCTGATGGCGGCTTTGAGAAACCCTGAGCCGAAGGAGCCAGCTAAGCTGCGCCCAGACTCCTGACCTGCAAGAACCCTGAGGTAGGTGGGTTGGGTGTCATTTGTTACGCAGCAGGAGCAAACGAACACAGCCGCCCCTAGGGAGGCACGGTGACAGGCTGGGGCTCTCACCGGGGCGTCTGGCGGTTCCTCAGGGCCTCCTTCTTCAGGAGCTCCAGCCGCTGGGGTGAGCAGAAACACAGGTACGCAGCACCACTCTTCAGCAGGGCTTCAGCAGCCTGGGCGTAGAGCGCAAGCCGCTGAGACTGAAGGTAGGGCCCAGCAGGCCCTCCGCGCCGGGGGCTCTCGTCTGGGGAAACACCTGGAACACAGGCAGAGGGCAATCACCAAACGGTAATGACCCCGAAGACACAGCACAGGTTCCCAGGCACTGCTACAAGCGTTCCACATACTCCGGTGGCGGTGGTGTTAGCTGCTCAGTCATGTCCGACTCTGCGATCCCATGGGCTGTAACCCGCCAGGCTCTTCTGTCCATGGGATTCTCCAGGCAAGAATACCAGAGTTGGTCCCTTCTCCAGGGGGATCTTCCCGACCCAGGGATCAAACCTGGGTCTCCTGCATTGCAGGCGGATTCTTTACCATCTGAGCCACCAGAGAAGCAATTCACACACATTGCAGAGCTTTCAATCCTCCCAACAATCCATGAGGCTGTCACTCTTATCACTTCTCTTTTCCAGATGAAGAGGTAAAGCACAGAGGGATTAACGCTTAAGGTCACAAGGCACCCGCTCCACGATCCACACCCTCTTTGGCATATCCTCTCCCTCTATCCTTGCCCCGAAGAGTGACAAACCAGCCCTGCCCTGGCACAGCGGACTCAGGAGAAGCAGTGTGGTTCAGGGACCGCCCATCCAGGCCAGCTGGACTCCTGGCTTGGCCCTTGACTACTGTGACAAAGGGTGGTGCCATGAACCTGCGAGGCTGCTTTTATATTCTGTGATCACTGTTAAGGCTCCAAACCACCCAACCTGGTAGGTGCTGTTGTAAACCCCATTCAGAAAGGAGGACACAGGAGCCCCAAGAGGCTGTGTCACGTCACCTGGCCAAGGACAAGTGGGTACAACAACATTCAAAGCCAGGCTAGCTGGTCCCAGGCCCATGCTCTTAACCACTCCGTGGTCTGCCTCTTGCATTCCTTAGCTCTCCTAAGCCTTGGTTTCCTCCTCTGAAAAGTGGAGCTAAGAGTCTACTGTGCAGAGTGACTAAGACTTAAATGCATCAGTGCTCACTAAGTGCTTAGCCCAATGGCTTCCGTGTAGAACATGGAAGCTGCAACATATGCTGTTAGATCACACGTGATCCATTATAAGCCCAAACCTCAACCCAAAGTCTGGTTTCCACAGGTCACAAAGGATAGATTTCACTTATAAATGCTCCCAGGAGAGGCAGAGGGGCCACAGAAGAGCTAGATGATGGTGCTTCTGCCCTCAGAGGGCTGTCAGATGAATTAGGAAGCTAAGGACAGGGTTAATCCTGCACACCGATGTCCCACAGTCTCTGGAGGTAGAGGGGCCTGCGCTCAAAGGCACTGGCCAGCTCTAAGGCCAGGCAAGACACCTTGCAGAGCCTCGGTTTCCTCTTTTAAAAGGAGGAAACAAACATTTACTTAGGTTTCCCTGGTGGCTCAAACCATAAAGAGTCTGCCTGCAATGGAGACCTGGGTTCGATCCCTGGGTTGGGAAGATCCCTTGGAAAAGGAAATGGTAACCCACTCCAGTATTCTTGCCTGGAGAGTCTCACAGATGGAGGAGCCGGCTACAGTCCATGGGGTCATAAAGAGTCAGACAGGACTGACTGACAAACACATAACACACATTTACTTTCTCCTGAGGGTCATCATGAAGCTGGAATAAGACAGCCTATGGGAAGGCTCGGCGCCCTGCCTGGCATATCTCAGCTCTCAGTAGGTCCTGGCTGCCAGTATCACTGGTTCTGTTGACAGTGATATTGACTCATTTGTCAGAGAAGAGGGGCTGGGTTACATGCATCTGGGGTTCCTTCTTGATCTAATGTCAGCATGTCCAACATTTGGTATATGCTCCAGGGTTTAAGAGAGACTCCACTAGATGCACATAAGAAATAGTATGTAAATGTTCATAGAAATTTGACTCATCATATCCAAAATGTAGAAACTAAATGTCCAACCACTGATGAATAAGCAAAAAGTGGTATCTCCACATAATGAATATTGCTTGGTCATAAAAAAAAAAGAATTCATTCATGCTACAACATACATGCCGCAACATCCCCTTCAGGGATCACAGCCTTGTCCTGGAGAAGGGGCATGTGTACCTCAATGAAGCTCTGAGCCAGGCCATGCAGGACCACCCAAGACAGACAGGTGACAGAGGAGGATTCTGACAAAACGTGGGCTACAGGAAGAGGAAATGGCAATCCACTCCAGTGTTCTTGCCGTGAAAACCCCATTAGCAGTATGAAAAGTCAAAAAAATGATACCAGAATATACGCCCCACCCCACCCCCAAGTTGGTAAGTGTCTGATATGCTACTGGAGAAAAGTGGAGAGCTCCAGAAAGAATGAAGCAGCTGGGCCAAAGCGGAAACGATGCTCAGCTGTGGATGTGTCTGGTGGTGAAAATAGAGTCTGATGTTGTAAAGAACAATATTGCAGAGGAACCTGGAATGTTAGGTCCATGAATCAAGGTAAATTGGATGTGGTCAAGCAAGAGATGTCAAGAGTGAACATCAGCATCTTTAGGAATCAGTGAAGAAAATGGATGGGAATGGGTGAATTTAATTTAGATAACCATTTTATCTACTACTGTGGGCAAGAATCCCTTAAAAGAAATGGTGTAGCCCTCATAGTCAACAAAAAAGTAAGAAATGGAGTACTTAAGTATAATCTCAGAAATGCCAGAATGGTCTTGGTTTGTTTCCAAGGCAAACCATGCAACATACAGTAAATCCAAGTGTATGCCCCAACCACCGATGCTGAAGACGCTGATCAGTTCTATGAAGACCTACAACATCTTCTAGGACGAACACCAAAAAAAGATGTCCTTTTCATCATAGGAGATTGGAAGGCGAAAGTAGGAATTAAGGAGATATTCAGAATAACAGGCAAGTTTGCTTTCAGAGTACAAAAATGAATCAGGGCTAACGCCAACAGAGTTTTGTCAAGAGAACATGCTGATTACAGCAAACACCCTCTTCCAACAACCCAAGAGACGACTTTACACATGGACACCACCAGATGGTCAATACTGAAATCAGATTGATTACGTTCTTTGCAGCCGAAGATGGAAAAGCTCTATACATCAGATAAAAACAAGACCTGGAGCTGACTGTGGCTCAGATCATGAGCTCCTTATTGCAAAATTCAGGCTTAAATTGAAGAAAACAGGAAAAACCTCTAGGCTTTTTGTTGCTGTTGTTCAGTAGCCAAGCTGTCTGACTCTGCCACTGCAGCATGCAAGGCTTCCCTGTCCCTCACCATCTCACCATGTCCATTGCCTCGGTGATCCCATTCAAACATCTCATCCTCTGTTGCCCTCTCCTGCTTCTGCCTTGTATCTTTCCCACCATCAGGGTCTTTCCCAATAAGTCAGCTGTTCGTATCAGGTGGCCAGAGTATTGGAGCTTCAGCTTCAGCATCAGTCCTTCCAAAGAGTATTCAGGGTTGATTTCCTTTAAGATCGACTGGTCTGATCTCCTTGCTTTCCAAGAGACTCTCAAGAGTCTTCACATCACAGTCCAAATGTATTGATTCTTTGGCACTCTGCCTTCTTTATGGTAAAGCTGTCACATCTGTACATGACAACTGGAAAGACATAGCCTTGACTACATGGTCTTTGTTAGCAAAGTGACGTCTTTCCTTTTTAACAGACTGTCTAGGTTTGTCACAGCTTTTCTGCCAAGAAGCAATTGTCTTCTAATTTCATGGCTGCTGCCACTATCTGCAGGGATTTGGGAGCCCAAGAAGAGGAAATCTGTCACTACTTCCACGTTTCCCCCATCTATTTGCCATGAAGTGATGAGACCGGATGCCATGATCTTAGTTTTTTCAATATAATATTTAGTTTTAAGCTGGCTTTTTCACTTTTCTCCTTAACCCTCATCAAGAGGCTGTTTAGTTCCTCTTCACTTTCTGCCATTAGAGTGACATTATCCTCACAATGAGGTTGTTAATATTTCTCCCAGCAATCTTGATTCTAGTGTGTTAACTCATCCGGTTCAACATTTTGCATCATATGCTCTGTGTATAGTTTTATTAAACAGGGTGACAATAAACAGCTTTGTCATACTTCTTTCTCAATCCTGAACCAGTCAGTTGTTCCTTACAGGACTCTAACTTGCTTCCTGACCCACACAGAGATTTCTCAGGAGACACGTAAGAAAGTCTGGTATTCCCATCTCCTTAAGAGTTTTCCACACTTTGTGATAGTCCACACAGTCAAAGGCTTTAGCATAGTCAATGAAACAGAGATAGATGTTTTTCTGGAATTCCCTTGCTTTCTCTATGATCCAGCAAATGCTGGCAATTTGATCTCTGGTTCCTGTGCCTTTTCTGAACCCAGCTTGAACATCTAGAAGTTCTTGGTTCACATGATGCTGAAGTCTAGCTTGAGGATTTTGAGGATAACCTTACTAGCATGGGAGATGAGTGTAACTGTCTGGTGGTCTGAACATTCTTTAGTACTGCCCTTCTTAGGAACTGGGATGAGTATTGACCTTTTCCAGTCCTGTGGCCATTGTTGGGTTTTCCAAATTTGCCGACATATTCATTGTAGCACTTTAATAGCATCATCTTTTAGGAAGTTAAATAGCTTTGCAGAAATTCCATCACCTCCACTAGCTTTATTGGCAGCAGTGCTTCCAAAGACCCACTTGACTTCACACTCCAGGATGTCTGGCTCTAGGTGAGTGATGGAATACACCATTATGGTTATCTGGGTCATTAAGATCTTTTTTGTAGAGTTCTGTGTATTCTTTCCATCTTTTCTTGATTGCTTCTGCTTCTATTACGTCTTTACCGTTTCCGTCCTTTACTGTGCCTATCTCGGGATGATTTAGGTATGACCTAAATCAAATCCCTTATGATTATACAGTGGAGGTGATGAACAGATTCAAGGCATTAGATCAAGTAGACAGAGTGCTTGAAGAACTAGGGATGGATGTTCCTAACATTGTACAGGAGGCAGTGACCAAAACCATCCCAAAGAAAAAGAAATATAAGAAGGCAAAGTGGTTTTCTGAGGAGGTTTTACAAATACCTGAGGAAAGAAGACAAGCAAAAGGCAAGGGAGAAAGGGAAGATAAATCCAACTGAATGCAGAATTCCAGAGAAGAGCAAGGAGAGATAAGGAGGCCTTCTTAAATGAATGACGCAAAGAAATAGAGGAAAACAATAGAATGGGAAAGACTAAAGATCTCTTCAAGAAAACTGGAGATATCAAGAGAACGTTTCATGAAGGATGGGGACAATGAAGGACAGAAACAGTAAGGACCTCAACAGAAGGAGTAGAGATTAAGAAGAGGTGGTAAGAATACACAGGAGAATTATACAAAAAAGTTCTTAATGATCCGGATAACCACGACGGTATCTAGGTCACACACCTAGAGCCAGACATCCTTGAGTGTGAAGTCAAGTGGGCCTTAGGAAGCATTACTACAAATAAAGCCTGTGGAGGTGACAGAATTTCAGCTGAGCTATTTAGAATCCTAAAAAATGATGCCATTAAAATGCTATACTCAATATGACAGCAAATTTGGAAAATTCAGCAGGGGCCACAGGACTGGAAAAGGTCAGTTTTCATTCCAATGCCAAAAAAAGGCAATCCAAAGAATAGTTACACTACCACACAACTGTGGTCATTTCATGTGCTAGCAAGGTTATGCTGAAAATCCTTCAAGCCTAGCTTTACCATCTGGTAGCTAAGACGGTAAAGAATCTGCCTACAATGCAGGAGACCCAGGTTCAATCCCTGGGTTGTGAAGATTCCCTAGAGAAAGAACTGGCAACCCACTTCAGTATTCTTGCCCGGAGAATTCCATGGACAGAGAAGCCTGGCAAGCTACAGTCCACGGGGTCACAAAGAATTGGACATAACTGAGTGAATAAGCAACAGCAGGCTTCAGCAGTATGTGAAACAAGAACTTCCAGATGTATTAATACAAGCTGGGTTTAGAAAAGGCAGAGGAACCACAGATCAAATTGCCAGCACTCATTAGATCATAGAGATAGCAAGGAAATTCCAGAAAAACATCTTCTTCAGCTTCACTATGCTAAAGCCTTTGACTGTGTGGATCACAACAAACTATAGAAAATTCTTAAAGGGATGGGAGTACCTGACCACCTTCCCTGTCTCCTGAGAAACCTGTATGGGGGTCAAGAACCAGCAGTTAGAACTGGACACGGAAAAACTGACTGGTTTCAAATTGGGAAAGGAGTCCATCAAGGCTGTATACTGTCACCCTGCTTGTTTAACTTATATGCAGAGTACATCATGAGAAATGCCAGGGTGAATGAATCACGAGCTGGAATCAAGATTGCCAGGAGAAATATCGACAA
Source organism: Capricornis sumatraensis (assembly GCF_032405125.1). NCBI lineage: Eukaryota > Metazoa > Chordata > Mammalia > Artiodactyla > Bovidae > Capricornis > Capricornis sumatraensis. The sequence goes on along the minus strand of NC_091071.1, from coordinate 20,865,749 downwards.
CCTCAGATACACAGATACCACTCTAACGGCAGAAAGTGAAAAGGAACTAAAGAGTCTCTTAATGAGGATGAAAGAGGAGAGTGAAAAAGCTGGCTTGAAACTCAGCATTCACAAAACTAAGATCATGCCATCTGGATCAGATGGCCATCACGTCACAGCAAATAGAAGCGGAAAAAGTGAAAGTACTGAAGATTTTTATTTTCTTGGGCCCCCAAATCACAGTGGATGGTGACTGCAGCCATGAAATTAAAAGACGCTTGCTCCTTGGAAGGAAAGTTATGACAAACCTAGATAGTGTATCAAAAAGCAGAGACATCACTTTGCCAACAAAGGTCCATATAGTCAAAGCTATGGTTTTCCAGTAGTCATGTATGGTTGTGAGAACTGGACCCTAAAGAAGGCTGGTGATGGTGGTTTAGTCACTCACTTGAGTCCAACTCTTGCCTGTCAGGCTCCTCTGTCCAGTATTCTTGCCTGGAGTGGGTTGGTATTTATTTCTCCAAGGGATCTTCCTGACTCAGGGGCCAAACCTGGGTCTCCTGCACTGCAGGCAGATTCTTTACTGACTAAGCCACTAGGGAAGCCCAGAAGGCTGAATGATGAAGAATTGATGCTTCTGAACTGTGGTGCTAAAGAAGACTCATTAGAGTCCCTTGGACTGCAAGGAGATCAAACCAGTCAATTCTAAAGGACATCATCCCAGAATACTCATTGGAAGGACTGATGCCAAAGGTGAAGCTCCAATACTTTGGCCACTTTAGGTGAAGAGGTGACTCACTTGAAAAGACCCAGATGCTGGGAAGACTGAAGACCAAAGCAGAAGTGGGTGGCAGAGGCTGAGATGGTTAGCTAGAGTCACTGACTTGATGCACATGAATTTGAGCAACTCTGGGAGATAACAGAGGGTAGGGGAACCTGGAGTGCTGCAGTTCACGTAGTCACGACGACATAGTGACTGAACAACAACAACGTACATGGACCTTATGCTAAGTATAAGCCAGTCATAAAATGAAACATCTCAAACGGGCAAACTATTCAGACTGACGGTAGTGGTTGCCACTGGCAGGAGGGAAGGAGGAACAGGGAGTGCCTGCTAACTGGTTTGCAGTTTTGAGTTGATGGAAATGTTCTAGAATTAGAGGGGTGATGGATGCACAATACAGTGAATATACTGAAGACCACTTTGAAATGGTGAATTTCACATTATATAAATTACAGGTCGACTCCTGAAGCAAGAACATCCAGAAATTACCCACATGGGGTGTGGATCCCTGCCTGCTTTGGTCATACCCTTGGGCCGAGCTGAGGGCTCTAAGAGGCTGGACGCATCACTCTTGCTCATCCCAGCACCCTGTGCTAGCACAGTCTGTGGGACATGGAGCACGTGCTCCACACATGGCCAATCATGATCTCTTGCCCATCACTGTATCCTCATGTCACATTTCCAAGTCCTCTGGTCTCCTTGGGCTTCTCTGAGAGCTCAGTTGGTAAAGAATCCGTCTGCAATGCAGGAGACCCTAGTTCGATTCTTGGGTCGGGAAGATCCACTGGAGAAGGGATAGGCTACCCATTCCAGTATTCTTGGGCTTCCCTTGTGGCTCAGCTGGTAAAGAAGCCGCCTGGAATGCAGGAGACCTGGGTTCGATCCCTGGGTTGGGAAGATCCCCTGGGAAAGGGAAAGGCTACCCACTCCAGTATTCTGGCCTGGAGAATTCCATGGACTATACAATATATGGGATCGCAAAGAGTTCGACATGACTGAGCGACTTTCACTTTTGCTGGTCTCCTCACTATGCTTGGGCCACTCTGGCTTCCTTGCTGCTCTTCAAATATGCCCAGCACTAAGCTTCTGTAGGGCCTTTACACCTGCTTCTCCCTGGGCTTTGAGCTTTCTCCCCCTAGGCAACCACGGCACCAACTTCTCACTTTGTGCAGGTCTCTGCGCTCCTGTCCACCCCTTGGGGAAGTCTGTCCTATCTCAAAGAGCACCCACCCCTCCCTGCTGGTTTGCTCACCTGCTACCCCTTTCTCTACAGCACTTATCACTGCTTCATATCAGAGTAAGGATGAGCTCACCTGTGGTTTTTTTTTCCCTACCTCCTGGCATATAGCATCTTAGTTCCCTGACCAGGGATAGAACCCATGCCCCTAGCAGTGGAAGCTTGGAGTCTTAACCACTGGACCACCAGGGAAGTCCCTAGAATTCAGTTTGTTTGTTTTTTTTTTTAAGTCTGTCTTCCCGTATTTACTGAGGGCAGGGTCTTGGTTTTATGCTTGAATACTACCTGGACCACAGTAACTGACCTTGGTGCATGAATTCTTTCACTCAGCTAATCTCGATTGTTTCTGCTAGTCTTCTACAGTTGAGGACAGAAATGAAATCAGTTTTTGCTCTTCAGTAACCCAGAGTTTAGTTAATGATTTACCTGAGATTAGAGCACACATTGTCGAGAGAGTCTTGGAGTTTTGGGCATTTTCCCGTAGGGAGCTTAAGTAGTCATACCTGTTCTGACAGGTAGGCAGCAACTGACCTGGGGAACATACACACACTCCTTTGTCCTCCTCGAGCTTAGCTGGCTTCAGAATTAAACTTCCCACAGGGAGGCTGACTTAAGAGGCTGCACATATTTTGTCTGACTCATACAATGTGTCATCTGAGTTCAGATTTGACAATGGGAAGCACTCATCAAAAGCGAAACAAAAACAAAAAACCTTGGCCATCTGGCTCCTCCTGGAAATCGGAAGATTTGAGGAGCTGGGCCAGGATTCCCAAATGGCCAAAAAGAGCTGGCGCTTCCTCAGGCTCTTCACAGCCCTGGAGGCTCCCAGTCCATCTTCCACTTGGCCTGTTTCCTGCCTGATCCCAGGAGGAGATGAGACTCCGAGATAAAAACAAGAATCTCAGAAGTGCCTCGGAGCCTCCCCTCCCCCGCCCCAGGGAGCTTCAGTATCTTTCTGGGTGGTACCTGTCCCCCAGACAACACAACTGTACCCATTCTTCTGGGGACTCTCAAGTTCTCCACCCTGGGCCCTGTGAGAAGACTTTCAGGCTCTTTCTCCTGCTCCTTCTCTGACTTGCTAAACTGCTCAGTCGCATCCGACCGTTTGCAACCCAGTGGACTGTAACTGGCCAGGCTCCTCTGTCCATGAGATTCTCCAGGCAAGAATATTGGAGTGGGTTGCCAGGCCCTCCTCCAGGGGATCTTCCCCACCCAGGGATCGAACCTGAGTCTCTTGTGACTCCAGCATTGGCAGATGGGTTCTTTACCACTAGCGCCACCTGGGAGAACCTTGCTCCTTCCCTGGAGAAGGGTCCTTTCCCTGCCAGCCTCACCTGCCCACTCAAGCATGTCCTCAATATTCTCCGCTGCCCCAGGCACAAGACGGGTCTGATCTGTGTCCTCCAGCCTCAGGATGAAGCTCCCTTGGTGCTTCTTGGCAAAGATGTAGTTGTACAAAGCAGTGCGGAGGCCACCCAGGTGCAAGAAACCTGATGGAAGAAGGGGACAGCCCATATGAGATGGGGAAGATGAAGGGCAAGTCAATTCTGCTTGTGATAAAAGGGCCCAAGGAACATCAAAGCCCAGGAAATGGCTCTCCCTGTCCCATCTCTCCAGCAGTCAGACTGTCACAGCAGAGGACTGGGGCGGCTGACTCATTTACCCTCATCCCAGAAGTGGAAGAACACCCAGGTTTTGGAGCATATCATTTCGTAAAACGGCTCCAGCTCTCCCCACCTGCACCCATCGTTCTACTCTGAGATTTGCCTTGAGACCAAGTTTCACCCAAAGGGGAAACAGATGGTTAGTCACTGAAGCCACTTCACACATGCATTTCATTTATGCAAATTCAATGAGGTCCCTGGGCAAAAAAAAAACTTTGCTAATTGAAAATACTGTATAATTACATTTTGCACATACCCTCTATGCACTGTACGGACTAACCACATCACACATTTTGAATTTTGACTACTTGATGCTCTAACTGCTGCCTTTAGATACTAATGAAAACTAATATTCGATTCCACTGTATTTCTCCACCCAAGTTTAAACTCTTAAAAGACTTTACTTTTTTCATCATTCCTGACTGAATAGTTAGAGTAAACAGTTTTCCCAGGGCTGTCATTTCCCCACTTACCCTGCCTTCTTTGGACAAGGTTGTGGCCCTGTCTTCACAATGAGCTCATTTGCATCTTCAGGTGCTAGCACCTGCATGAGACAGGAAACGCTCCTCTGGGATCAGGCAGACTCTAGCTCAACACTGATTATATAGGTGACCTTCAGCTAGTTATTGCAAGGACACCACAAAACCAGAGTTCCCCAAGATAGAAGCCATGGGTCGAGTAGTTGAAACCAAGACGTCTTACAGATCTTGATTCAAATTCTGCTCCCCTTGGACATTCTACTTGATTTTTGTGAGCTTCAATTTCCTAATTTGTTGAGAGATTGGCAACAAAAAATAGAAACCTTCCTTGCAAGATTGCTGTGAGAAATAAATGCTGATCAGAGTATACCATTAATTTTAGCTATTACAATGATCTATATTCTTCTTTCTGTAGTCAACCGCCTTGCCAACATAGGCTTTTCCAGCAAATCATCAAGGAAACAAGACTTAAGATCATCATAAAGGAGGCTTCTGCTTGTTAAGTGCTTTCTATGAGGTAACACACCTTTCCAGTGCCTCAGCTGGATTACCTCAAATGATGAGGCAGGTACTATTATCAGCTCTATTTGGTAGATGTTAAAATTCAGACGTTCAATGCTTTGCTCAAGTGGCAAAGCCAGAAATCTGCACCCAGACAATCCCAGGCCTTTGCACCCAAACCAGAGCTTGTCTGAAAACTGTTGGCAGTTCACAACCAAGTAGGTACAGAAATAGCAAGTAAACGCTTAGAAATTGAGAGCATTTTGACAGAATAATTTTACATTTGTTGAATTCAATAGAAAGTCTCATATTTTGTATGCTTCCCAGAGTTTCAATTTTCTAGTAATTTCTTTATATGGATTTAATAAAAGTATTAATCTGTAATTCACTAGAAATCAGAAGCCAGTCAAACCCAGGGGTGGTATGAGGAGCAGGCTCTACACTATAGTGCCTGGCAAGTAATATCCTTGTCATCCTGTGCAGGTAGGATCTTTTACAATGGTAGCTTTGGGACCCAGTAGTTTAGAACGAGAGGTGTGCTTTTTGTGAAGAGGGTAGGAGGTTGCCTCAGATGGAAAAGAACTTGAGGAACTAGTGTGGAGGCCACTAGGGTACACAATGGGTCCCTGCCCCACTCTGGCTTGCTAAGCTCCAACACTAACCACAGGACCGTTCTACCTCCAATTTCCTCTGCCCAGAAGGTTTCTTCTATTGGCTTCAGGTACCTAGCTCCTTGTTACTTGGTTCTCAACTCTCATGGCACCTCCTCAGCAACGCATTCCTGAGCATCCTACCTAACCCTTTGTCCCCTACATTGCTTCACCTCCTGCATGACACATGTGATTGTTTTAAACTACAGCTATATTCTTACATGTTTGTAGCAGTCACTACCAGTGTAGGCTTCCAGGGAGTAGGGGCCCTACTTTCTCCAAGGCCGTTGCATCTCAGTGCCTAGAACAGGCTCTACTCACTAAACATTTGTTGAATACGCAAGAAACAAGGAACCCAAAGAAATGGTACAGTACGATAAGCACGAAATTCCTGGCAACGCGAATAATTTTCGCTCGTAAACATATTTCTATTTCCGTATAATGAGGTCTCCCTGCCCCGCCAGTCTGACTCCACCGGAAGGGATTCGTTCGGAATGTTCGGGGGGCGGGCAAGAGACGGTGGGCCTCGGCCTGCAGCGTCACGTCCGCCAAGGTTACCTGTGGGGCTGGGGGCGAACCGCACTCGCACCGCAGCCCCGGGATCAGTACCCAGGCTGGCTTCGCGCCGCCCCATCAGGCGGCCCAAAGCAGCCGGGGACCTCCCGGGACGCAGCAACCTCTTCAGAAGCACCGCCATGTGGGGCGGCATAGGCACACGTGGGCATCCGTGCATCACTTCCGGGGACTCCTCCCAGCCAATCCGCTTCCGCCACAGAAGGCGCAACCCCGCCCCTTAAAGGCGCCAGGCTCCTAGCCTGCAAGCCCACGCCCCCCTCCCAAGACTGCGGCCCCGCTCGACCTCAAGGGGGCAGAGCCTAGCAAGCGGGCGATATCCCGGGCCCGCCCCCCTCGGTTCTCGAAAGCTAGAGCGTGGCAGGGGCCGGGCCGGGGAAGCGGAGGAGGCGGGTCTCCATAGAAACCTCCACCTGTTTCCGGCCAGGCTGTGCAAGATTAGGGGCTGCTGCGGGGGCCAATCTCAGCCAGCTCGCCTTTTCCCGGCGGCCTCTGCGGGAGCGGTGGGTGTTGTACACAATCATCATGGCGGCGGCCGGAGCCCCGGATGGTGAGTCTGGAGGGGGTGGCGGGCGCCCGGGAAGGGCAGGGATGAAACGGGCGCTCCTAGGGGACGTGGCCTGGCGCTGGGGCGCCAGTAACCTGGCTCGGGCGCATTGGTCCGGCGGCCCTCGCGCAGAGTCTGGTTCCAGGCCCAGTCCGCGGCGAGCGTCCACCCCCTAACCCCCTTGCAGGCATGGAGGAGCCTGGCATGGACGTGGAGGCCGAGACCGTGGCGACCGAGGCGCCCGCGCGGTCCCTCAACTGCGTGGAGGCCGAAGCCGCGGCGGGGGCGGCGGCCGAGGACTCCTGCGCAGCGCGAAGCAGCCTTCAGCCGGCCCCGGCCCAGCCCCCTGGGGACCCCGCGGCCCAGGCCTCGGTCAGCAACGGCGAGGATGCGGGCGGCGGCGCGGGCAGGGAGCTGGTGGACCTGAAGATCATCTGGAACAAGACTAAGCACGACGTCAAGTTTCCCCTGGACAGCACGGGCTCCGAGCTGAAACAGAAGATTCACTCGATTACAGGTAATCCCCCTGGCGCTGACAGCCTACCCACCGCACCTGCCTCCTGTCTACGCTAGGTATCGCGTTGCCTGTGTTCTTCCATCAGTTTTCTTAGTGCTACCAACAGCCTGCCGAAGGAAGTAGTAACGTGCCCGTAATTCAGATGGAGAAAATGAGATCCAAAATCAGAGCCAATCGGCTGAGCTGGGTTTCAGGCCCAGCGCTGACTCTTAGGCCCCAGTTTCTAACTCCTGTGTCTAACATCTCTAATAAAATTACCTAAGGCATTTGTTAAGTTTACAGCTTCTAGGCCCTTGCCCCTGGAGAATTTGATTCAGTGGGTCTGGAATGTGGCCAGGAATTATTTTTAGCGAATGTTTCAGGTAATTCTAATAAGGGAACTTTGGGAAACACTGCTGGTGACTATCATGCTGGCCCCTTCACAGCAGCTCCTATTACGTAGATTTATCTTATTTACAGCACTTTGCCATCTGAAATGATTTCCTTTTTAAACTTTCTCTGGGTAGGCTGTAAGCTCCATAAAAACAGGAACCTTATTGGTTTCTATATCCATGATATTTGTGGACATTCACTTAATATTTGAGTCACAAGGTGGTTGAGGAACTACTTGGAAGGAATAATACCTGATATGGCACTAGGTAGGTAGGTTTAGTCGCTCACTTGTATCCAACTCTCTGTAACCCTGTGGGCTGTATCCTGCCAGGCTCCTCTGTCCATGGGATTTCCCAGGCAAGAATCCTGGAGTGGGTTGCCATGCCCTCCTCCAGGGGATCTTTCCAACCCAGGGATCGAACCCAGGTCTCCTGCATTGCAGGCAGACTCTTTACCGACATAACCACCAGGGAAGTCCTGATATGACGCTAGTGATAAAGAATCCACCTGCCAGTGCAGGAGACATAAGAGATGTAGGTTCAGTCACTGGGTTGGGAAGATCTCCTGGAGGAGGAAATGGCAGCCCGCTCCAGCGGGTTCTTGCCTGAAAAATTCCAAGGTCAGAGGAGCCTGGTGTACTACAGTCCATGGGGTCGCAAAGAGTTGGACACGACTGAGCACACACATTGATTGGTTACTTAACACCTTGTGCTGCACTAAATGCTCTATATTTGTCCCATCTCTTAGTCCTTAAAGCAAACCCATAATATAAGGAACTATGGTCATCACCCTGATGACTTTCTGGAGGCTCAGAGAGGTTGTAAATTGCCTAAGTGCACAGCAGTGATTAGTGATAAAGCAGTATTCACTTACGGGTCTGTTGTACAAAGAATATTTTTCATTTCTTCTTTTTACTGTCCTCTGCCTTTTCCCAAGGTCTCCCGCCTGCCATGCAGAAAGTCATGTATAAGGGACTTGTCCCTGAGGATAAGACATTGAGAGAAATAAAAGTGACCAGCGGGGCCAAGATCATGGTGGTTGGCTCCACAATAAATGATGTTTTAGCAGTAAACACACCCAAAGATGCTGCCCAGCAGGACGCAAAGGCCGAAGAGAACAAGAAGGAGCCCCTCTGCAGGCAGAAAGTGAGTCTCGTGTGTGATTGTTGGTCCTAGGAAGAGTGAGGCTTTGTCTTCTCGAGCCTAGGCTGGTTGTCTCCTTTCTAGAATAAGCTCCTTTTCGGACAGGGCCCATGATGGAAATTTATGGCAGCAGTTGGGTGCGGCTGGCTGTTGAGTGGAGGTGACAACTACCTGAGATTTGCATCTTTGTCTCATCTGGCGGGTCAGTGTGTCTCAAGTCTATCTACTTTAGGATGAGGCCTTTGTAAAGGCAGGCTTCAGACCAGGTATTGAAAGGAAACAGATGCGGGTTTTTCTCTTATTGAGCACCAGAGAAAAGTGCCACTGTTAGAATTGACCCTCCATTTCACACAGATGATTACATTTGTTTTTTTGGCTTGTGGCTTCCCCCAAGTCAACAAGCCTTTTTCTCCATAGGTAGGGAAATCAGTAGCTTTCAGCGGTCCCTCTGAAACTGGCTGTTTCAGGAAGCCAAGTGAAGCTGACTTGGAAGATAACTACACTGATTTTTTTCTTCTTCCCTCCTTCCTGGTCATGAAATGAGGGTCTGATTTTTCACATGCTCTGTTGCTTGTTTCAGATGGAAGAGATCCAGCCTTGTTTTGTGATCACTGTAGCCATTCAGATTCTCTTTTGCAACTAGGAAAAGTAAGAGTGTTTCACTGTGGAGGGAACTGGTTGAAAGAACGGTCACTTGCAATCTTATCCAGCCAACCCTGCTTGTAGTTACAGAACCTCCCGGCCACTCTTAGTGTGTTCCAGGATAATAGATATTCTCAACTCAACCTGTATCCTGCGGGGAGTAGACCGACCTTGACCAACATTAATTTCAGTGACCTTAGGCATCAAGGCACATGGCCAACAGTGTGGCACACAATTTTGTGTTACAGGTTTATAATCTCTTATATGTGCTACCAGAACCCCAAGTCTGAAAACCAAAAGTGTTCTTACAGACTAGGCAGCAACACCCGACCAGAATTAGCATTGATAGTCATGTTTTACCCTAGAAATGTTAACATGTTTGGTGACAGGTGCTTCCCAAGACCCCCACAAAGAATATCTTGTAATGTGTTTTAAAACTGTATTATGCTTATACAAAACATTTGTCCATAGGGTTTCAGATAAGGGGTTGTAAACCTCTGTTCACATGTAAAAGGTGTTTATTTGGACATTTTCCCCTCCAGATATGGGGTGATATGAACCAGTTGAGTTCATTTCCATTTTCCTGTCTTCTTTTGCCACGACATATGAAATTGTCAAATAGGAACATGGCATACATGAGTCTTTCCCCTGGTCACGCCTTTGGAGCATAACATGCTTCTTAAATATAGGTTTTGAGTTACTAATGGTAGCTTAACAGGCTTAGAACTGTTCTCCACAGTGAAGGGAAAATTCTTCAAAAGGTACTTGGGATGTATGAGTCAAATTAAACTTATAATCCACACAGCTTTGTTCCATTGATGCCAGTTATGAGGCATAAGGTGGCCTGATGAGAGGGACCCATTCTCCTAGCTTTTCATCAGCTTGTTCAAGAATCTGGTGCTGATATGTAGAGTGACCTTTTGCTAGTAGTCTGGCACTTTTGAAGTTATTCCTAACCAGAGGGTTTCCGCCATGCCAGTGAGAGTTTGAACTGGCTTGTGGCCACCTGGTACTTAAATTCAATGAAATGTTTACTCTTTACCCACCCATTACCCACAATTCTAGCTTGACCAGACAGCGAGTGTACCTCTAAAGCCACAGATGGAGAGGAAACAAGACTCAGGCATTTGGGCCAGACCAGAGCAGTTTTCGGGGGCCGTGTGCCTAATTAGAACCCTTTATGAGCTGCTTCAAACTCCTGAGGAGGGAGTGGAATTAGGCTTACTGTCAGGCTATAGAGTAGTTAACATTTCTCTTTGGAAAAGTGGGTCTTGACCTTTCTGGTTAGCATGGTTGAGGGTGGGGTAGTGGGGAAGATTGCTGCAGTGGGCTGAATCTCCATTTGTTGAAGAAATGTCCCTTCTAGGGAGCTGAGCTGACTGTCACATCCTTACAGGTTTCTGTGGGAGTTTGAGTTGATGGAAATGGCTGTCCCCATTTTGTACCTGCCAGGAGAGCAAGCACCCTTTGTGGCTTTCTTTAAGCTAGCTGTGTAATCTTTTCAGTGGTGATTTCGGGGAAGGGAGAGAAGGAAGCAGAGTTTATGTGAATTAGCAATCTGGAAATCCTGATTGCCCTAAAGCTTTGATGTCTACTATGGTAGCCACATGTGGCTGATTAAAATTCAGTAATATTAAGAATTCAGTTCTTATGCTAGCCACATTTCAAGTGCTTAACAACCACAAGTGGCTCTCAGCTACTGTTTTGGACAGTACAGGTACAGAGTATTCCCATCACAGAAATTTTTGCTGGACAGCACTGCCCTGTAGTGTCAGGGACCCATAATCTGTAGTCAGGACAAGCTTTTGAACCAAAATATTAAGGCTTGCTTCATCCTGTTTTTCAGAGAGGTAGTAAAAGACAGAAATGCAGTCAGCTGTTTCATATAATTATCTTTTTCTGACTTACAGCAACACAGAAAAGTGTTGGATAAAGGAAAACCTGAAGACGTGATGCCATCTGTTAAGGGTGCTCAGGTAAGCCAAACTCCTTTGTGAGCATTCTGAAAAGGAACCAGCCTCCGCCTCTGCCTTCTTGAGGTTCCTGCGGTCGTGGCCTCGACTCCTGCCTTCTCCTGCCTCGCCTTTTTTTACTGGTTCCTCTCTCTTACCATGCTTTTGTGCCCCCAGGAGCGCCTGCCAGCTGTACCATTATCTGGCATGTACAACAAGTCTGGAGGAAAAGTGAGGCTTACCTTTAAGCTAGAACAAGACCAGCTGTGGATCGGCACGAAAGGTACGGGCTGGCCTCGCCTCTTCCTGGCTCGCTGCCTCTGGCACCCAGCAGGGCTTGGGCTCGGGCTCATCTCTGCTCCTCAGTCTGGAATCTCTCTCCACTGTGCTTTGTGTGCTTTAGATTTTGCTTTTTGATGCTCGCCTCTATTTGGGCCCTCTTCCCTCATTCTTTTCAGTCTGATCTCAGAGCCAATCCATCAAACATTGGCTCTTCAGTTGTGGCGTGCGGGCCAGGTCCTGTCTGTGGACAAGGGTTTTCTGAGTTCTACACACAGTGTGTGAAAATCAGGAGATTTCACTGGATCAGAGTTTTTTTGTTTGTTCATTTTTTGTTTTGGCTTCTCTTGAAAAGAAGCAAAAGGTCTAGCTGTTCAGGACCTCCATTTTCACGCGGTACACGGAGATCAGCTGGCACCAAGTAGCCGTTTCCGGTGGGCCGTGCTGTAGCCGTCACTGTCCCGTTTGCCTTTTACTGTGGCCAGCTTTGCTCATGTGTGTCGCCTGCCTGGCCCCTGTAGGCCAGAGGCTGCCTGGGCTCAGGACCTGCCTTCCCTCCTTGCCTGGTTGCCCCCTGCTGCCCGCCCCTTTCCCTGCCTGTGTCCGGGAGTCAGGCATGCTGTTTGCTGGGAAGTGTCTCTGACTGATGCCCCTCTCCCTTCTCCCAGATGGTTCAAAGTCTTGTCAGTTACATTCCAGAATTATCTGCATCTCTTTCTTTTCCCCTCTGTTGTGCCTGTTGATTCCTGGCATCTGTGAACTGTGTTAAAGCAAGTTAACCTCTGTGCCAACCCCATCTGCGATCTCTTCTGTCCTGCCCATCTTCCACACTGCTTTTTCCTCACTGGGTCAAGTCCTCAAAAACTCTGGGCTCTTTAAGGCCAAGTTCAGATGCCTCAACCTAGGGTCCAGTAATCTCAACCGTGGGGTTCGCTTTCAGATTTTTGACCCGGCTTCCTGCCCCACTTGCCCTGTTGTGCCCTGCATACTTGAGCTGTGTCACTCCATGAGCTTCCCACCATGCTTTGCACAGCTCATGTTTCAGTCATGCTGTGCCTTTGCCCGGGATGCCTACTTCCGGTTCCTGTTGTTAACAAAAATCTTCCAAGGTCCTACTTAAACATGCTCTTCTAAGGAAGCCTTCCCTGATATCTCTCCACGCTGCAAATGAGCTGCTGCTGCTTCTGTCCACAGAGCACCCTGCTTTATCCCTGGAGCGCTGTTTACCCTCAGACTTATCTGTCCCCCATCAGACTCCTGGAGGGAACCAAACATGCCCAGTTTCCCTGTTTCTGGCCAGCACTGCAGGTATTCAGAGTTCGAGGTAGAGGTAAAGAGAGGTATAGTGGTGCGCGTTGTGTAAGGTTAGCTGGTTTCAGGGACAGGCCATTTAGTATGATTCTGCTTAAAATGGGACCACGGAGGTGTTAATTGCTCAGTTGTGTCTGACTCTTTCCACCCCCACGGACTGTGGCCCAACAGGCTTCTATATCCACAGATTCCCACAGATAAGGATACTAGAGTGGGTTACCATTCCCTTCTCCAGGGGATCTTCCAGAGCCAGGGATTGAACCCAGGTCTCCCACATTGTAGGCAGATTCTTTACCATCTGAGTCACCAGGGAATCCCAAAATGGGACCGTAGTTTTAGGGAAAATAATTGGAGCAGGAGTGATGGGGAATGAGATTGTAATCATCTTAAAATGTGAAAGTAGGTTTCTCGTTTTTAACCGAATCTTGATTCTTAAAATGAACAAAGACCTAAACCGGCAAGATACTTGAGTTTTCTAACAATTTTGTGATTCCTTGCCCCAGTCTTCTTTTTCACTTTTGACTCTCACTGCATGGGCAAGGCAAGTTGTGCATAAAACTTAAGGGCTTTCCCAGTCTTCCCAGGGGCTTTTGAACTCTGTAGTAGGTCATTCTCTTCCACAGAGCCTGGCACATTATCAGTTCTCTTCAGTCATGGGCTGCTCCATCTCGGTCAGATCCTCACTTACTCGTGACCTTGCAGGGGAGTTGGCTTACTTCTCCATCATACGCAGACCTGCCAGAACCCTGCCTCTTCCTTGGCCTGCACTTTCACTCCTGCAGCCTACTGGGAGGCCGGGATCAAGGCTGCTGGCCAGGAGGGTGGGTGCAGGTAGGGGAACTGGATGAGGACTGAGTGTGTAAGCCTTCGTTGGTTCCTAGGGAATGTTTCCGGGTGGTGAAGTTCTATAGGAAACAATGGCATAACTGCTGGGGCTAATGACAGCCTCCCTTCCGTATGTTAGAGGTTTTGCTTTAGCTCATAGAAGCTGCCACCTTTTTGCTATGGCCTGAAGGCAGAGCTCTGGAAGAATCTTGGTGGATCAGGGTTCAGAGCTGTTGAGAGCCTCGTGGCTCACCAGCCTCATTAAAGAGCCTGGCTGTGAACATGCACATCTTCAAAGGGTGACCAGGGCCAGGATTTCCATTCCCACCCAGGCAGTGGTATCAGTGTCCCTTCAGGCTTTGTTCTCACTGTGGGCCCAGGACCCTGCCCCCTGCGTTTCCTAAGCACTGTCCTAGGAGGACGGCTTGTTCTGGGAGTTGGCTTCCAGCCACTGGCTTCATCTTTCTGCTGAAGTGACCGTCCCAGCAGTTCGTTGATGTCTTTCTCAACGGGGTGCTTTATGGAGTGGCATGCAATGGCTCCTGGCTTAAACTGTGCTTGCTAGCGTGCGTGGGAGGCAGTATCGACAGCCTCAGGCCCGGCGGAGCAAGAAGAATGAGCTCTAGGCAGGAGATGGGACGTGACCTCGTGAAGCTGCCACCGGGAGTATGTGCCCTGTGTGTAGGGCGCTCAGGTCTCTAATCTAGCTGATTGCTGTCACTTAGGAATGTGGGCCCAGGATTGTTGAATCTTCCGTGTTTTCAGGAGAAGCCAGAAGTCCATGTTTTTATGTGAAATCTCTGGACAGTTCAAAATGGCTGATGTTTAAAACAGTTTCCATCATAAAAGACCAGTGCTGGTCAGATCCTGCCTGTGGGTGACTGTTAGAGCCACTCAGAAAGTCAAAATCTGAATGAGCATATTCAGGCCCCATCTCCCCACCCTCCTTTTCAGAGACCAAGGCCTGTAGGATAGAAGTTAGGTGTCTCAAGCCACCAGCTAGGTGACGGTCCAGGGCTCTGAGTTCCTGGGGTTTTGTCAGCTTACCTCTTCTTTAGATTTTTGCTTGGTGCAAAGCCCGTAGTGAGCTTTTCCTAGCAGGTTCACCTTTCGCTGAGAGCTCCCTGTCCCGAGGTGTCCGCACAGGCGCCACCGCCCCCTTTTGTGCTGCTTGTCTCCAGTCTCCTCTCACTCCAGGCATGCCTCACTGCCGCCTCTTTCTTACCTGCCATCCTTAGACTTGCTGCAGAAGGGCTTCTGACCCGATGTGATGAGTACATCCTGCGGGTTAACCAGAAGAGGTTATGGATGTTCTCAGAGAGTTTGTTCAAGTGTGTGTGTTTGGAGGGGTGGGAAACTGGGGAGGGAAGGGGCTGGGAGGAGGAGTGGCCAGGATCAGGGTGGGAGACTGGGGAGGGAAGGGGCTGGGAGGGGGAGTGGGCAGGATCAGGATGGGAGACTGGGGAGGGGGAAGGAGAGGGGCTGAGAGGGGGAGTGGGCAGGATCAAGGTATAGAAACTGGTCGTAAAACCCCAAGCAGCCCCCTTCCTGTATAAGTAGCAGGGGGTACAGCTGCCTCCTCCTGGTCCCTTGACTATCCCAGACACCAAAGACCTCAGCCAGGGCTGGGCTTGGCGACAAGGGTGCAGAGGAGTTTGCTGGGTGTTTGTCAGTCGTCAGGCTCCACAGAGAAACGCCAGGATGGCTCTGTCTATGCTCTCGGAAGCCTGTAATGCACACCTGCCAAGTGCTGTTCCCCACTTGCTCCTAGGAAGTCCCCACCTCCCAAACAGGGCTTGAGGTGCACTGGCCAGAAGGTGAGGGTGGGGGTGGACCCCCCAGCCGCCAGCCCTGAGGAGGGGTGGGGGGGCCTTTAATGATCTCTGTGATCCCTCTCAACTTAGAGCGGACTGAGAAACTGCCCATGGGTTCCATTAAAAACGTGGTCAGCGAGCCCATCGAAGGGCACGAGGACTATCACATGATGGTAAGTGGCCAGCGGCCTTGCCTGCACCGCCTCCAGCAGGGAGGGGAGAGCTCAGTGTTGAGAAGACAACAGTCTTAAGAGCCTCCTGTTGTGTTCAAATTCTTAGAGCTTCATCCGTGATCTGCTCCTAGTTCTGTTGATTTTGCAGCTGACCCCTCCCCCTGCTCCACCCACCACCTTCACGCAGTTTAAAGGGGATACATTTTTATCTCTTACGTGTCTCTCATATCTGTAATATTTTGTTTTTAGACCAGGAAAATAAATGCAAAGAGGAGGTTAATGGCTTGTGGGTCTTCATTTTAAGTTTTGTCTCGTGTATGAAACAGAGCCTCCCACTAGCCTTGGTGCCTGTGAGGGCATCAGGCTGCCCCCTTCTGCCGTGAAGTGCTTACCCCGGGGGGCTGCCCTCAAGTGGCCGAGGACCCTGTGGGGAGGGTGGGGCCTTTACCTGGTTCTGCCTGGAGTTGCACTCAGGAGAGTGGCTGCTCCTCTGCAGACAGAGCGTCTGGAGATGTTCTCCGGGTCTGCAGAGCAGAGCAGGGACGAGCAACCCTGAGCAGTGAGGCAGAGCCCTTCCGCTCTCCCAGCACTGTTGAAGGGGCTGCTTTAAAAATGAAGTTGAGCCGCCTCGCTCCAAAGTCGCTGTGGCAGGGACGGGACCTGAGCAGCGATAGGGTGCGAGTGGGGCCACCCGCCCTGCTCAGTTGGAGGAGGTGACTGTGCTGTAGCCGAGTCAGCCCCGTCCCAGGGAGGAACGGCCGCACGCGGCTGGCGTAGAGTTTGCAGTAGAGGGAGGCATTGGAAAGTCCGGGAAGAGGGTATATCCAGCTGTGACCCTTCTCTTGGCAGATGGCAGGGCCCCTGGCTCTAGGAAGTCAGCCAGTTGTGGCCCCTGTGCTGCCCTGTGGGGGTCTGGCGGCACAGGGTTGCCCCAGGCCGTGGTTGGCAGTGCAGCCCTGAGTGCCCAGTTCACTGGTCCTTCTCCTGGTAGAGGTGGTGATGGTTCAGGCTCCTCCCAGGCCCTCTAGTCTCTGTGTAGTCCTTAAAGGCTTACAGGTGATTTGTTATTTTTTTGCTCAGGTATTTTTTCTGTTTTAAAAGTTGGCCTTTAATATTGTCATCTGGGCCCCTCCCTTCACTCCTTTTGAAAGGTTTGTCCCACCAGTTTGACCCCATAAGGTTTACAGCCACAGTTTTCAAACAGTCTGGGGAGAGGAATTTCCAACAAGTAGCATGGACCATTTTGGACATATTTTAAGGAGGTGGTGTGGATGGCTAATGCCTTCGCATTTAGTTTAAATGCCGATTTCTGTCTGGAGCTGTTGCTGGCAGAGGTGGGTTCTAATTGCCCCCTTTCTTTTCTAAGCACCATCGAGTGCCTTGGCCTTTGTCTTAATGAAGATATCTATTCCCTCTTTGCAGGTGCCACTCCAATAGATTCACAGTTCACCTTAGAAAAGGGTGGCTGTGCTTTTTCATTTTTAGAGAAATGTTAAAAGAGTACCGAAAAGAACCGAGAGTACTAAAACAAACCCATATATCCATCAACCAAGAAATGACTGTTGTAAATATCTTGCAACTTGCTTTCAGTCTTGCTTTAAATAAAAGAAAATCCACCAACAGTGAATATGTCCCCACTGTCTTCCCCTCCCCCTTTGCCCTTGTCATGATTTATCACGTGGATCCTTCCCATCTCTGCGCTTATTTTCATGTGTATCCATGACCAAGATACAGTATTGTTTTGTGTTTTTTCAGTTTTCATAAATGGTATCATGGTATGTATCGTTCTGCAGCTTGCTTTTTTTTGGCTCGACATTATGATCTGTCTGTATTCACTCTAGATCCAGTTCATACCTTGTAAAAGTAAATCCAGTGTTCATCTGACTAGGTCACTTTTAATTTTGCGTTCCCTTACGATGGATATGTAGGTGGTTTCCAGGTTTTTATCATTTCTGACAGTGCTGCTTTCAACACTCCTGTCTCCTCATGCATGTGTGGCGGTTTGCCTAGGGCAGTGGTTCTCAAACTGGTGTCTGGGTCGGCAGTATTAGCTCACCTGGGAACTTGTTAGATGTGCAGATCCTCAGGCCCCACCCCAACTCTCTGGAATCAGGAAGTCTCAGGGCTGGAGCCCCCAGTCTGATCTAACAAGCCCCCAGCTGGCCCTGCTGCACACGCGAGTTTGGGAACCACCGCTTTAGGATCGGCTATGCCTAACGCTCCCACACCTTTTTATGTTTTATTTATTCATTTATTTTTGACAGGAGAATGCTCCCCATGTGCACAGTTGTTTGTTTTTCTCCCCTTCCCATTTTAATGAGCTCACCTCTCAGCCCTCCCCTTGTCTGTTGTGCTGCCTGCTCAGTCTCCTGACCTCTGAAGTACCGCTTGGTTCTCCTTTTTCCCTTCCAGGCGTTTCAGTTGGGCCCCACGGAAGCCTCTTACTACTGGGTGTACTGGGTTCCAACTCAATATGTGGATGCAATCAAAGACACTGTGCTGGGGAAATGGCAGTATTTTTGAAAGCACTTTCACCTCTGGCCCAGGAGACTGACCCAAAGTGAAGGACATTGCTGGGAGAGGCCTGCAGCATCCCTGGATTTCAGAGTTCTGGAACTTTGTTCAAAAATATCTATATCCAATCTGAGGTGATGTGGTGACTGAAGCCAGAGGTGATGTACTTTCACCATTAGCTTAATTTTAACTTAAAATCACCGGTTCCCTTTCTTGCAGTCAGCTTCATACCATTTTTAAAAGTCAATACGGTGGAAATCAATAAATATGAATTCTGAACATGTTGTGTGGAATACTCTTAAGTGTGTTTGAGAGTAGATCTACCAATTGTGTTTAGAAAGGAATGATCAAAAGCTTTCTGGTTTTTTGGTTGTTTTTTTTTTAAGTGATTTCACCTGAAATATTTTCATCTCTTTGGTTGCAAACATTTGGACTGCGTTGTGATGAGTTGTGGGTGGGGTTTTTTTTTTCCTTTTTCATATAAAATTGTATGCAAAATGTGGGGGTTAGTAAGCCATATTTCTCTGTCCACTGGTTCGGAATGAATTCTTTCCCTTTTTACTTTCTCACTTCCTAGATGGGAATTTTTGTTTCTGAAAACCCAAAGATGTCAGTTCCTCCTTTTGTACCTCATCACCACTTCCTTGCCCGGCCTCCCTCCCGCCACGCTGCTGCTCATGAATGCATGGCAGGAGAGGAAGAGCCAGGGGTCTGGTCGGGACGCTCACACAGGCTCTGGTATACGCTGAGCAGCGGAGTATGTCCCAGCAACTCCGGTCTGAACATCTTGCCCTTTGGGCCCCAATCTGGGGAGATGGCACTGCTGCTTTGACAGTTGCCTATAGCCCTTGCTGATTGGGCTTTGAGGCCCAGCTTGGCGTGGGTGTGCCAACAGAGGCCCCTCTGAGAGGAGCCAGGTGGAAGCCAGTTATACAGCCATACAGCCACAGACCCAGACCCTCCTTTCTTTGGAATTTTTGAGAAGTCCTTCAGCAGTCCAGTGATTCTTTCAGTGACGCGCCTGCATTTGGTCCTTCTCCTCATGCATTATGTTCAAGTGTCCTTCATCCCAGGTTTAGAGATGCTGCCTTTCTCAAGAAGAAGTTATCTGACCTAGTGGGTTGGCCAATGGACGTCAACATCGAAAATGGGATAAACGGCTTTCGTGATTAGCTCTCCCTCTTCCGGGTTTAGCCCTTAACGTCCTTTGTCCACGTGAAGTTCTGTCGTCTCCCAGTGGTTTGGTTGACTCTGGAACGAGGGACAGTCTCTTGGTGAATGATACCCTTTGTGCTGTTCGCTGTTGCTCTGCTGCTGTCTTTGCGATTCTCCTCTCACTGGTGCAGGCCCTCATAGTAAGGTTTGGCAAGAGATGTCCCAAACTTCACATTCTGGATTCTAGACTGTTAGCCTTCTTTCTGTGAGATGTATTAGCATGTGTTCGCCTAAGATGACTATTCCTTGTGAGCCAGTTCATGGTGATCTTCCGCGCCCTTCCCTTCTAAGCCGTAGTTCAAGAATCCAGCCCATCCAGACCGACTCTTGCTTTTCGTGGTGTCGTCCATGCCAGGTTACGGATCTAGGCAGGAAAATCTCCTCTTGCTTTTCTGGGGGGCACAAGTTTGTCTGGGAAGTGTAGCATCCAGGAGACGGCCTGTTTTCCACCCCTTGCCGAAGGAGCAGTACCTGTAGCCCTTCTGTCCTTGTCAGCCCGCAGTCCCTGGAGGAAAGAGCATGTCTTTGCTGCTTGTGGAAGCTTCACTCTGCAGTTGACAGGCCTCGCGAGCTCGCGGAGTGGCGTCTCGGTTTGAATGCTGCTCTTTCCGTTGGCCAGCCTGCCTGTCCCAGAGGCTTGTCCTGACAGTGCCACACGGCCGCTCTTGAAGCAGGCGTCCTGTCCCCGTTTCGCGGGGCTGCTCCCCAAGGCCCTTCCCACCAGGATTCCCCCTCGCCCTGCTCGGGCGGCTGCCTCCCGCCACGTGACGCCCCTTCCTCCCAGTGACGGTGTGCGTCCGGACTCCCTGCTCCCCAAGGGCCAAACCGCTTCTCGCTCAGGCTGGTGTCGTCTCAAAACAGGACCAAAGCCTGTGTGAGCCTTTTTATTTGAAGTAAAAATGGTGCTTTTTTCCTTACTTGGAGATCTTCTATATAAATACTGTAAATGACATCTTTTCGTATGGACCTGTTCGAGCGTTGCTTTCCAGAGCCCACGAACTGTGCTGGCCCGATCTTGGGCTCTGGCCGCCCCGTCCCTGTGGAGCCCTTGCAGGAAGCCCCGTCTGGGGAGAGCCGCGCCTGGGTCCCAGCAGCGCTCACTAGTCTGTTAGTCGGCCCCTGAGCAGGCTCGTCGTCAGCTTCTTATGGTCCAGGATGTACTGACTAAATCTGTGTTAGCAAATTCAGACACTCCTTCCCCTTCGGTAGCATCGCGGTGTTCATTCTCCCTCAGGCTTCTCTCCGCGCCGAGTCCTCGCTGGGGAGGGGCCAGGACCCCTCGCGGGGCTCTGAGGGCGGGCAGGGGCGTGAGGCTGCCTTCTCTCCTGGAGCTGGCAGCCCTTTCGCAGAACAACAAGCCTTTCCTTCCCTCCCCTCCGCCACTTGGCAGAGTAGGGACGAGGTATCCCTGCCGTCAGCTCTATTTCAGTCAGCCTTTTCAGAAAACTGAGAGAGATGGTCTCAAGACTTGGTCCAACTCTTTGGTATTCAGTATTCAACTATTTGGTATTCAGTTTTAATCGATGATGGGCCTTTTGCAAGTAGCGTCAGCTCTTTTTAAAAAGAAAGTCAAGCTGAGCTAAGGGTGCACTTTGCTATATCGTGGACGTGGTGGGCCAGGTGAGGCCTCTGTAGGCTCCTGCTTTCCATGATGAGGGCCAGGGAGACTCCCTTCACCACTCAGTTGCCGGATCTCAGCTGGAACGGGCTGCCTTGCTTCTTACTCTCCCTTTCACCAGGTGCCTGGAGGAACGGTCCCAGGCGCTCACGCTTGGCCCGCCCTCTTTGCCAGAGGCAGGACCCTGTGTGCCAAGGGCGGCTTGCTTTCCACCCCGTCCTCTGAAGCCGCCTCTTTCTCTCCTTGCCTGTTGTCTCGGAAAGGATAGTCCTTTGTCTTCAGGCTTTGTGATCAAGTCATCTTAGGACTGGCACCTGTTCCCTTCTTCGCCGGGCCTGGTGGCCTTTCTGAAGTCGCAGGTGGTCAGGAGCCCTCCAGTGCGCGTGACATCTGGTCAGTTGACCTGCCAGGCTGGGTGGTTCTACTGCTTTCTGAATTTCTAAGAATCTCTTTCTTTCCTAACGAGTTCTCCAGATTTATTTGGCAATGTACGTAAGTACCATGTTTTCCTTGTGGTGTACGCTCTGTTCTGGTTTTGTTTTTAATCAAATGCCTGTTTGGGAGGAGATGAACGTATTTAGTCTATTAGATTTGCGCTGCTGGAAAATTTTTTTTTTAAAGTGTAACCTTGACTAGCTGTCTTATTATTGTTTATCCTGTAAGATTAGTCTATCAATTAAAGTTTGATAATTAATTGCGTCTCCTTTTCCTTCAAATTCTTCATGCGCCTGATCTGTATTGGGGATTGACAAACATTGAAACTGGGCCTGGAGTCATTTTTTGTCCAGTTGTGGGGTACCATGTTACCATCTTCCTTATTTGGCTCTTGGGTATATCCACATTTGTTCCTGCTGAAAATAGCTGATAAAGGGATCCAACTTGATGCACTCCGTGTGAGTCCAGCTCCCAGCTTGGCAGTCAGCCAGGTCCCTGTCAGGGCCTTCCCCTGCCTGGCCTCCAGGGGTTGGAGGGCAGGCCGCCACGCAGTCCTCACTCTGCCAGGACACGTTTGATCAAACACTGAAATGGAGCTGCAGCTTCAGCCGCAAGCCACAAAGACCCAGGACGGGGGAGGGAGGTCTGTTACCAGCAGCAGGATGAAAGCAGAGACCTGGGCATGGGCAGTGACTGTAGTTGGCAGAATTGGTTTTGACCCAGCACTGCTCCCATTGGACCCTCTCTCCTCTTTGTCCTACTTGGTAAATGTTCCTGAAGGTTCTGGTCTCACTGCCCCTTCCTGGCTCTGTGTAGTTTCCCATTGCCTCACAATCCTTGAACCACACCGTTAGATTCTTAAGGTTCTGATTGTTTGGGGGTGGGGCTGTGCTCCATGCTGCCTGTGGCCTGATGCCCCTGGGGAATCTTCTGTCTGCATAAAGGGCACTTCTGAATTGTTACTGGAGGCACCTTAAACCGGGTAGGGTGATTGAGCCTCCTCAGACAGAGAATGAGATGAACTCCGCTCTGAATATCGTACCATATTTTGGGGGGAGACACCTTGGCATTTTCTTAACTGTGGGTAACTATCAGAACACTCGACAGCAGGGACCTCACAAAACATGGTCATGAGGGCAAGAGGCGAGGACTTCCTGCTTTTGCCCAAAGTGGCCTGTCTAACTCATCCTGCTTGTAGGAAGTTGCTGTGCTTCCACCCAGGAGGCCTCTGCCGACCCCACTGGGCCGTTTTCAGCTGGGATTAACCTCTGCCTTTCCCAGTTTCTTGAGGCTGTTTTTGTTCTGAAGCTTTAGTAGCCTGTCTTAGTCTACTGATAGACCCCTCCCTACTCTTCACCTCATTTTATAGCTGCTGACTTTCAAGTTTCTTCTATTTTCACCACTTTCCTCTATCTCATTGTAATCGCTTGCTGTCTTCCCTTTTTTGTACATTTTCAGACCTACAGAAAGTTGAAAAATGCTAGTGACCACTTCGTGCTTTCACGTGGGTTCACCAGTTGTTAAAACGTTAACTCCATTTGCCTTCTCTTCACATGCATACTTTATTTTGCTGAGTCATTTGACCGCCTTACAGATGCCATGACATGTTTCGTGTGGATACGTAAGCAGCATCTCCAAAGAGTAAGGCCATTATTACGCCTTAGCACGACACGGGTACCTCACCTAAAAACGAATATCAATTCAGTGATATCACCTAATATATAGACGATGTGAAATTAGTAATACTAGTTAATACATCTTCTAGAATGGTTCTCAGTCAATAATTCTTACGCTTCTGAGTCCTGTCTTTTTTTTTTAATATCCTTTTAACTTTGTCGTTGCTAGCCTTGCTCTCCCTTTAAAGAAACCTCCCCTCCATGTGTCTCTAATCATCATTTGTATCCTGACCCCCTGCTCTCTCCTTCCTGTCTTGAGTGTTAGTTACCCTGTTACCAAGGCTTCTGGAGCTGTGGTTCTGGTGGTGGTCGTGAACTGGCGCCCCCACCTGGCAGAGTCGCCTTGTTCTCTGCCCTGCCCTCCCTCCCACATGTGAGACTTGCTGACTGCAGGGATCCACGACTGAGGACAAACCCAGTTCATGTGAATTACGCAAGGGGATTGTAACCAGAAAGTCCAGTGTCAGACCTAGGCCTGTGTGGGCCCCCAAGTCACATCGGGCGCCTGACCCTCCAGCTCTCAGCTCTGCTTTATTCTCTGTTGACTCAGCTTCTAGCAGATGCAACCCCGAGGGAAAGAGAAGTGTTTTCTTGCCCAAGAATTCCAGAGTAGAAATACCAGACAGGGCTCTTACTGGCGTGTTACCCAGAGACACAATAACCTCAGCATCCGAGATGTGTTGTTCCCGGTGACTTCAGTTCACTGCGAGTCTGGGGCTTTCAGATGAACACTCCAGACTGCAGAAGACTGCCGCTGTGGCAGGCCACCCGGCAGGCTTTGGGCCTCATGCTCTGCGTCAGGCCAGTTACTGGGAAAGGACCTTCTGCAGGGCTCCAGCCTCGGTGAATTATGGGTGCTCCTGAACCCTCTCTCCAGGATGTTGTTTAACATCAGCTCTTGCATTGAGTCTGTCCACTGCCAGGCACCGGGACAGATAAAGTGTGTGCATTCCATTGTCACCACTCCATCACCTCTTGTCCGCCCCTTTACCCATCGGAGGAAACTGAGAAGAGACCTAGCCAAGGTCACATGCCTGTCACAGACTGAGGCTGTGATTCAGAACCCAGATGTGCCTGACCCCAGAGTCTGTGCTCCGAGATGCTGGTCTTATTGTTGAGAACTTAGGAAAGAGCTTGGCTACTTTGTTTTGGTTTCATAATTTTTTTCTTTTTTCTCCCTGGTTTATTTATCTTAAGGGTACTAACATATGTTTGTGAGTTGTTTTTTTAACTTTGAACCTTGATATTTATTGCTTGGCCACCATTTGAAAAATCGAGACAGGAAATAGTACATGGGCTTGATAGAGAAATCTCAAATGGTAGGTAAGTCTCACGTAGTTCTAGCTCTCCACACCAGCTGTGTTCCATCCCTGAAGCAAGCAGAGTTCACTTTAGGCTTAAGCACCAAGAGGCCATCTCATGAGCAGAGGGTCAGTCATTCCCACGTAAATCCCTTATCAGAGTCGGGGTATCCACAGAGGAACTTCAAAGCAGGAGGGAGCAAGTCCAGAGGAGGCACCTCACAAACATACTCCAGCCTAGAGTTCTAGATCATTATCTGTCATCTGTTTGGGTATCCCACAAGTAAACCCAACATCCCAAACTGAAACGATATCCCTTTCTTTTTCCTTTTTGGCCACTCCATGTGGCATGCCAGATTTTAGTTCCCTGGTCAGGGACTGAACCCGCGTCCCAGTTCAATGGAAGCATGGAGTTTTAACTGGCTGGGCCACCAGGGAAGCCCCTGTATCCCTCTTCAGTCTGACCCTCCTCTCTTCCCTCTTACAGATAGCAGCTCACCCAGGACCAGTGGCCCCAAGCCATGAACTTGAGAGATACCCTAGACTCTCACTTCCTCTGTCATCTGACCACCTGCTATTTTTGCAATCCCTCTTCTCTTTATCCCAACCTCCAAATCTGCATCTTTCTCTTGGGTTCTTCTAGTGCCCAGCACTTTCATCCCCTTCAGTTTACCCTTTGCACAGCCAGCTGCCAACCACTGAGCTCGAGTATGGCTGACTGCGTCTGCTCTGGGAAATCCTGCGCCTGCTGCCTACAAGTTCCTTAAAAGACAAATGAGGCCCTGCTTCGTGACCTGATCCCAGCCACAGCTTTAACCAGAGGCCACCCGGCTGGATTTCACCCTCCAGCCCTAACCCCGGCCTGAGCCGACGGCGTCTCCCCTCCTGTGCGCACGTGGTGCTGCCGTGGCTCCTGCCCGTGCCGTGGGGCTGACCCCGGCGGAGCCTCAGGAGTACAGCCGAGGCTTCACTGCTTGGGAGTGCCTTTCCCAAGCCTCGGCTCCTAACGAACTCCCAGTTTTCACAGATTTCTTACTTTTTACACAACGTGTTTATATTTAGAAAACACTGATTAACAAAAATAAGCCAAGGTATTTCCACCACATGGTGATAATCTAGCATTTTGGTATGTGTCGTATGGAAATGGAATCCTGCTGTTTATAGTCTGTTCTGTGGCTCAGCTGGTAAAGAATCTGCCAGCAATGTGGGAGACCTGGGTTCAATCACTGGGTTGGGAAGATCCCCTGGAGAAGGAAAAAGGCTACCCACTCCAGTATTCTGGCCTGGAGAATTCCCTGGACTGTATAGTCCGTGGGGTTGCAAAGAGTCAGATATGACTGAGTGACTCACTTTCACTTTTAAAATAAAATACCGACTTTTCATCGTGTAAAACTGTCCCCATTGAACCGACCCCACACTGTGGGATATCCAGCTGAATGCTGTCCATATACTTTGTTACACCCTATCATGTTGTCTTTTCCTTAACAAATTTCAAACAGGATAGTTGACGGGCTGTCACCTAGTCACCATCTGTTAACACTGCTACCATTTCTTTTTTCTTTTTCCTGAACCATTCAAAAGTTAACTACAGGGACTTCCCTGGTGGTCTAGTGGCTAAGACTTCAAGCTCCCCATGCTGGGGGCCCAGGTTCAATACCTGATCAGGGAACTACATCCCACATGCCACAACTAACACCCAGAGCAGCCAGATAAATAAAGTCACCTACAGACATCTTGCTGCTTCACTTCTAAGTTCTCCTGAGCATAAGGTTAGTTCACTACACAATACTGATTATATGTAAGAAATTTAACATTGTTTTATCACCTATATAGAGTCCAGTTGTCCTGAAAATGTCCTGTTTTTCTCCCCAAACCTTTCAAGCTTCACATTTCCCATGAAGTTAACGTGTCTCTGGTCTCCTTTAATTTAGTTACCCTGTCCTTTCTGTTCCACGTCACTGTTTTTTTTTAAGTCCTACCTTCTGGATTTGTTTCATGATCAGTTGGATGAAGAATACCACAAAGGTGACGTGTCCTTTCATGACTTCAGGAGCAGCTCAGTCAATGCTTGGTATCATTGGTGATGCCGAATATGAAACATCACATGGATTTTCACGGTCTCCTTTACCAGATGGTGAGCTTCCAGTGAGCAGACTTTACACTTGTGACCCAAGGCCCAGCCTGGAGGACTGCTCCGCAATGGCCGGCACACCG
Source organism: Capricornis sumatraensis (assembly GCF_032405125.1). Classification (NCBI taxonomy): domain Eukaryota; kingdom Metazoa; phylum Chordata; class Mammalia; order Artiodactyla; family Bovidae; genus Capricornis; species Capricornis sumatraensis. Next base: position 20,839,335 of record NC_091071.1, on the reverse strand, counting down.
TCGTTACATTGGGTGCACGAGGGCCCTGGCTGTTCGGAGGAGATAGAACAGCACTGGCCCCAGACGCAGGTCGTCACAGGCCTCCCAGCCGCCCCTTCCCAAAGGGACCTGCCTGCAGCAGACACACTGATCCTCCTGTTTGTTCTGATTGACACACTTTGGAATGCTGTATTTGGCCAGTTTGCTGCCTATGTATAGGGGCACACTGGTTTCTCAAAGAACTTCACAGCAAGTTTTTAGACCAGAAAGGCCTTTGCTGTTTGAACATGCACCCAGATCCTAAATACCACTGTCAGCAAATAATGTGTGGTTGTTCCCCGCACCTCTCCCGCTGCCTCATTCTGGCTGTAAGACTTCCACAGAATGGTTATGAGTGGGCCATTTCACGGCAGGTATGTGGTTAAGATTTTAGCAATCTGCTTAGTACTGCTGACTTCAGGATTTTAGGCAGCAACAAACACATTTGCAATTTTTGGCAAAATGTGTAGTTGCTGTGGAGATAAAACAGAACATTTACCCCAGATATTAAATTAAGGTACGTTCGAATCAGGAGTCCTGTGCAGCCTATTTTTTTGCCTGTTGGATCTCTAGTGCCTAATAAGCAAACTATTTGTTTGAATAAATGCAGCTGGGAAAAAGAAAGAGGCAGTCCCTTATGTTCCAATTTTGCAGTTTTCCAAGAATATCTTAAGTACTTAAAAATGTAGCATAGCAATGAATGCTTCCTGTTTACTTAAAAAGGAGGGACATGTGACTGCTTTCTTGTCTATAGTGGTTCTAAAGTGACACAGAAGGAACTGGCAACACCGGGTACCTCCAGGAGAAGCAGGTGTGTGGCCCAAACCCCACACCAGACTGCAGAGTCCTGTCACCTCGTCCCTCAGCCACGAGATCCTCTGCTGGCTGACGATCATACAGCCAGTCCCTGCACCTCTGCAACGACGCTGCTTCCTACTTAAGTACACGACTTTGAGCTCCTTCCTCCTGCATACTAGAAGTTCCGCTAAAAGTAAAGCAAGTATTTTAGGATAGGTCTCTCAAGTGAAGTCTCTAAGAGCTGAGCAGTTGCCTACATCAACTCCAAAGACCTAACACAGTGCTAGGAATAAAAGGAACAGGGTTGTTACTGATGTATGACAAACAGACACAAAGTCAAAGTAACCTAGGGGGAAAGAGAACCTTTTATCTTCCCCAAATTACTAAATTACCAAAATTACTAAATGCCATTAATTCAGAAATGGATCCTCAGGACAGGGATGAAAAATTAGTCCCACACACTGGTGTCAGCCGATATGAGGAATAATCAGTAAACTAACGGGGGCACAAAGTATTTTGAGGCAAAACATCATCTTATCACTAATTCATTCCTCATACTGAAGGTGGTCAGAGAGAAACTTATTTCAAGCACTCTGGTGAAAAAGTTATATTTCTGATATCCATGAATATCAATGACAGAATAATCTTTAAAAATGCTAAGCAATGGTCAATCTATTAAAAAAAGCAGTCTAGACATAAAAAACTGAAGACTCAGAAAAATCTTGGTTTTATAGATTTATTTTCAAAGGGCAAAAACACTTAAGACAATTTAAATACAAGTCTAGACAGAATTACTCTCCAAGTCAGCAATGATGCAGAAACATGTTCTCACTGCCAGACACTCGCCAGCATCTTCTGAGCCTTCTCTCAGTGAGGAAAAAGGGTCTGGCAAAAGACAAAGTAAATTCAGAAGACAAAGTAAATTCTGGTGTTACTAACTTTAAGTGATAATCTCTGAGGTGCTAAATCCAGGGTAACTAAAGTTACAGACACAAATACAATGTTTTATTTTTCAAGTCTGATCACTCATTCTACAGCCTACAGAACAACAGCTAATATTAAGAGGCGTCTTTACTTCGGGCACTGTATGAGATGACTGACACACACTACAGTTTCACCTTCACGAAAGCCCCAGGCAGGCCCTGTCATACCCCCATTTTACACATGAGGAAACTGAGGCTGCGGAGGCTGCACAGTCTGCCCAAGATCCCAGGCTCACAGGACGCGGCAGTGCTGGGTCAGCTCAGGCGTCTGTATCCGGAGTTCATGCTCCTACCCAGAAGGCCTCTCCTGCCTACTTAGGAGCCAGGCCATCTCAGCTTCCTGGACAGCAGGCTGGACAGGCCTTGGGGTCGGGGGGTAACTGAGGGAGGCAAAGGCCTCCGCTTCGCAGTGACCTTGCTCAGTTTTTTTGTACAAGTCTGCTTTTAGGAGGAGGGCTGAGAGAGAGTCCTGTCTAGGAATGAACTGCTGTCAATCCCTCTGGAGGATAAAGATGATCACTAGGGTTGGCCCCCTTGGAGTGGCAGATAACCAGAAGGTACCTGCATTTTATAACTCCTGAAAATCTTGTCAAGCACTTCCATTTTTCCATTTCTTCCTAAGTTTTTATCGAAGAACCATGGAGATATTAATTCTATGGGAGAACAATAAGCCAAACTGTTTACCTGATATCTTATTCATATACATCCTTCTTATCTGCAATGTAATCTACAATTTCTTGTGGGCACATTAACTTCTCCGCATCTATATCAGGAATCTCAAACCCTGAAAGTGAAATTTACGACAATGCATGAATGTAGAAAAAGCAAATCCTTTAGAACCGAAAGCATCTAACCCTTCAACAACATGCATAAGCGCATCAAAAATGTCCAGCAATCTCGAATCCCATTTGTGAGCCTGTTATGTACCAGATGATGTATTTTTCAGACATAATTTGCATACTAGAAAATGCCCCCGTTTCAAGGGCAACATTCAATGGTTTTTAGTATATTCACAAGGTTGTGCACCATCACCACTATCTAACTCTAGAATATTTTCATTACCCCAGAAAGAAACCCTGCAGCCCTTCCGGGTACCACCCCTCTAGTTAGGGTGATCTCTGAGGAAGTGTAATTAAGTTCTTCTCTGTGGGATGGCATACAAGTCCCTTGGCTTCCATTCAGGCAGTTCACCTCCTAAATGAGCCGTGGAACCTCGTAACAGTCTCGTTTGTATAACCAACCATCCCAGACAAGGATAACTTGGGAATGTGCACGGAAACCGCTGCAGGAAACCAAGATGTGTGTATGGGTGTGTGTACAGGCACACATCCTAACCTAGGCACACCTGGCGCTTTTCTAGACGTGGACACTTAGGTCTAGCTCACTGGGGGGGAGGGTTCTCCAAGCTGTCATCAGCCATCAGGTGAAGGCTACGCCCTTCATCTAGGAGCCCCACCCCAAGAATCTCAGGGCCATGCTCCCCCAGGCCTCTTCTTGTCACTGAGCCCTTGGTACTGCACTGGGTGCTCTGCGGACCTGCTTCCTAAATATTATTAAGTACACTGTCCCTGACGTTTACTTCATCTGATAGTAAGCAGGTGGAGGTGGGGGGTAGCGCACTGCAATTGCAAATCCCCATCAGACTCCCAGCATTTCTCTGCATTTAATCCACCTAAATCAAGAACCAAGACCCAGCCTGTGCGTTACCAAATTCGTCCTCCATGGCCATGATAATCTCCACTTGGTCCAAACTGTCTAAGCCCAGGTCTTTCATAAAATGGGAATTTACTGAAAGCTGCAAGAAAAGAACACCAAATGCAAAATTCAGTCTGTGAGAACACTTGCTTCTCAAAATAACTGAATGGTGAAATGTCACTTAATCATTACCAAGAAGTTTTTTTTTTTATTATAAAGAGGTCATATTTTAAATATCAAGATCCATAACAATAATAATATACTTTTAACCTGTGGCAACACACACCTGGTGTGCTTTACATGTTAACTTATTCAACCTTAATTCTGAAATAGTTAGCAATATATATAAAGCTAAACTACTTTGTACATTTTACAATGATCTTTGATCACTGTTCTAAATGACATCTGAGAGTCTGTTTTTCCTTGCTGCCTCAATGACCATCAAGACACCACACCTTAGAAGTGACATCCTGCTCCCTCAGGAATGGCACACAGTGTCTGTTATCACATTGTCTTTAATCCAGACCTCACTATCACTAGACGAATCCTTCAAACAGTATTCACAGTATACGATCAGTTGTGTTTTTTTTAGATGGTGGGCAATAACAGATCACATAGTATGTGTAATATAAATACGTGTACTTGTGTATATATGCCCTTCCACATGCACTGAGAAGTCTCCAAAAACACATTCAAGAAGCCAGGTCAGCTGGCACCTCCCAGAAGAACAGGGTTCCTGGGAGCGATTTTTTGCTTTAGACACTTGGGATATTGTACCATGTGATTAAATACACATTTAAAGAAAAACCATTTAAACCACATCAATTACCTTTTCTGGGTCAATCTTGTCATAGAGTTTCAAGACATAAAGAACACGGTCCTTGATTCCCTCCAATGTCAAAGGCGGTGCGTCGCTATACTGGCGGCACAGCAGTGTAACTCTGCCTGGAACCTAGAGCAAGGGATAAGGGAAGCGCTGCTGTGGAGCCCAAAATGCCTCTAGAGAAGGCACCGGCTACAGATGTCTTTCACAGAGCTTTCACAGGGCCAGCAAATCCACCTCCAGGGAGGCTCACTGTGGCCACCAGGACACACAGAGGCCTAATGCAGGGTAGAATCAGAAGCCATAGCAGTTCAACAGCATAAAAATGGATTTCTTGGGACTTCCCTGGCAGTTCAGAGGTTGGAACTCCATGTTTCCAATGCAAGGTGCTCGAGTTCCATCCTGGGTCAGGGAACTAGGATCCCACACGGTGCAGCCAAAAAAAAGATCTCCTTTCCTCTGAGTCAGGACAGGCACTCTTCTCTCCTCTGGTCGGCCTCCAGGCTTTGGGACATTTGCCCCACTCAGTGAAACTGCCACGAAAACTAGAGTCTGCAGAGGACCCTAAAGCTTCTCACATCTCCAGCAGCCCACTACCCTTTTAATACCCAAGGCAAAATAACTCCTCAAAAGAGCTGTCAGGGTGAACTGACACTGAGAATCACACATGAGAAGTGTCTAATTTGGCCCTGGTGGTAATTATAGACTTTGGCAAAGACAAATGAAGCCAGCTATGAACCCAAAGAAGAGGATGAGTTTGCAGGCATTAGTTTCCAATCTGTTTCCCTTCCAAGTGGGCTTGCCTTGTTGCCACCCACTAAATAATGAGACATTCTGATCTTTGCCATCATTGTGTAATATCTCAAATTTCTGATCTTAGCCCACTTGGAATTCAACTAGGTATGACGGTCTTGACTGGATTCCTTCACAGAATGTGAAAGGGAGTCCAAGTCACAGATCAGCAGACTTAAGGCCATGGAAGGCATGGGGCCAAGAGGGGAAAATGAGACAGCCGTCTGGCAGTTCGTAGTATAGAAGTCTTTAACCTCAACTGGTGTGTTCACCTTCTGAAGTTGATTTTAGGTCTGCAGTTTGGAGTTCTTAGGGGATAGAAATCCATAGGAAGTGGGTTTCCTTTTGGGGATTAAGGTCCTCCAAGTCACAAAGGTCTATGAAAAACTGTAAAAAAAAAAAAAAAAAACCCCAAACCAAACAACACTGCCAGGACTTCCCTGGTGGGCCAGTGGTTAAGAATCCACCTGCCAGTGCAGGGGACACAGATTCGATCCCTGGTCCAGGAAGATCCCACATGCCTGAGGGCAACGAAGCCTGTGTGCCACAATTACTGAGCCCTTGCCCTAGAGCTTGTGCTCTGCAACAAGAAGCCACTGCAGTGAGAATGCATTTCAGCTAGAGAATAGCCCCTGCCTGGCACAACTAGAAGCCTCTGCACAGCAGTAAAGACCCAGCGCAACCAAAACAAAATTAATGTATTTTAAACAACTGCCGGAGCTTCCCTGGTGGCTCAGTGGTAAAGAATCCGCCTGCCAATGCGGGAGTCATCAGTTTGATTCCTGATGCGGGAGGATCCCACATGCGCCGAGCAACTAAGCCTGTGTGCCTCAACTACTGAGCCTGTGCTCTAGAGCCGGGGAACCACACTTCCTGAGCCCATGTGCCACAATTACTGACCCCCGAGTGCCCTAGAGCAGCAAGAGAAATCACTGCAATGAGAAGCCCACGCACTGCAACTGAAGAGCAGTCCCTGCTCTCTGCAGCTAAAGGAAAGCCCTCGCAGCAACGGAGACCCAGCACAACCATAAAAATGAATGATTAAAAAACAAACAAAAAAACTGCCAATTAACCAAATCAGTACGATCTGTTTAAGAAACACTTATCTTGCAAAAAAGGAAAATCAAGTATTGGAATCAGGTTTAATCAGCAAGCTAAAGAGATCAGAGCACTTGTTCTTTTTGTTTCCATTTATGGTCTCCTTTCCTTTCCGATTACAGCATGTTAAATTAAGGAGGCCTCTGATCTGGGGATGCCACAGGCCAACTTATCAACAGTGATTAGAAAAGGTTTCCAAACCACACAAAAAAGGGAAGACGCAAAAAGGACCAAAGAGAAAGGGAGAAGACATGAGTTAATACTGGTAATGACAGAAAAGAAATCTGAGGTGGGAGGATCTAACAGAGGCCTCGTATGTGTGCAGCACAGCAAGAAGTGGTATGAGGTGAATTACCGCTGGGAAAGGGTGAGAGAACGGGAGGCTGACATGCACGGCACCCAAGGGAAGAGGCTGGTGAGGGCACTTTCACATGCAGCTACCCAAGTGGCCCACTAGGTGTCAGCATCGACCCCAGTAGCACTGGCAACTGCCTGCAGGGGCCAGGTGGGTTCCCTGTGATTCAGTCAGTTCGGTTCAGTTCAGTTGCTCAGTTGTATCCGACTCTTAGCGACCCCATGAACCGCAGCACACCAGGCCTCCCTGTCCATCAACAACTCCCGGAGTCCACCCAAACCCATGTCCATCGAGTCAGTGATGCCATCCAACCATCTCATCCTCTGTCGTCCCCTTCTCCTCCTGCCCCCAATCTTTCCCAGCATCAGGGTCTTTTCCAGTCAGTCAGCTCTTCACATCAGGTGGCCAAAGTATTAGAGTTCCAGCTTTAGCATCAGTCCTTCCAATGAACACCCAGGACTGATCTCCTTTAGGATGGACTGGTTGGATCTTCCTGCAGTCCAAGGGACTCTCAAGAGTCTTCTCCAACACCACAGTTCAAAAGCATCAATTCTTCGGCGCTCAGCTTTCTTCACAGTCCAATTCTCACATCCATACATGACCACTGGAAAAACCATAGCCTTGACTAGATGGACCTTTGTTGGCAAAGTAATGTCTCTGCTTTTTAATATGCTATCTAGGTTGGTCATAACTTTTCTTCCAAGGAGTAAGAGTCTTTTGATTTCATGGCTGCAGTCACCATCTGCAGTGATTTTGGAGCCCAAAAAATAAAAGTCTGACACTGTTTCCAGTTTCCCCATCTATTTGCCATGAAGTGATGGGACCAGATGCCATGATCTTGGTTTTCTGAATGTTGAGCTTTAGGCCAACTTTTTCACTTTCCTCTTTCACTTTCATCAAGAGGCTTTTGAGTTCCTCTTCACTTTCTGCCATAAGGCTGGTGTCATGTGCATATCTGAAGTTATTGATATTTCTCCCGGCAAACTTGATTCCAGCTTGTGCTTCTTCCAGCCTAGCGTTTCTCATGATGTACTCTGCATAGAAGTTAAATAAGCAGGATGACAATATACAGCCTTGACGTCCTCCTTTTCCTATCTGGAACCAGTCTGTTGTTCCACGTCCAGTTCTAACTGTTGCTTCCTGACCTGCATAAATGAGACTAAACAGGGCCCCACCTGGAAACCACAGGCCAGTCTCAAAAGGTGGCTGCAGTGGGCTGTGCAGGAAACAGGAGGGTGTATCACGTGGGAACTCAGGCTCTGGAAGGAGAAAGTATCCCAGCACTAGCTCTTTGTTACTAGCTCTTTGGCCTTGGGCAAGTTATTTAATCTTGCTATGCCCTAGTTTTCCTTATCTGCTAAGTGACCATAAACAAAGGTCTGTCTAGTCAAGGCTATGGTTTTTCCAGTAGTCACACATGGATGTGAGAGTTGGACTAAAATGAAAGCTGAGAGCTGAAAAATTGATGCATTTGAACTGTGGTGTTGGAGAAGACTCTTGAGAGTCCCTTGGACTGCAAGAAGATCCAACCAGTCCATCCTAAAGGAGATCAGTCCTGGGTGTTCATTGGAGGAACTGATGCTAAAGCTGAAACTCCAATACTTTGGCCACCTGATGCGAAGAGTTGACTCTTTTGAAAAGACCCTGTTGCTGGGAAAGATTGAGGGCAGAAGGAAAAGGGGACGACAGAGGATGAGATGGTTAGATGGCATCACTGACTCGATGGACATGAGTTTGGGTGGACTCCGGGAGTTGGTGATGGACAGGGAGGCCTGGTGTGCTGCAGCTCATGGGGTCGCAAAGAGTTGGACACGACTGAGCAACTGAAATGAACTGAACTAATAGTACCCAAGTTCAATAGGATTGTTGAGGCATCAAGGAGATAATGAAATGTAGAGGGCTTAGAACACTGCCTGGCACATACAAGTGTTATTCAGGGCTGTCTAGTAGGCTCAGGCAGAGAAGGCGATGGCACCCCACTCCAGTACTCTTGCCTGGAAAATCCCATGGATGGAGGAGCCTGGTGGGCTGCAGTCCACTGGGTCGCGAAGAGTCGGACATGACTGAGCGACTTCACTTTCACTTTCATGTGTTGGAGAAGGAAATGGCAACCCACTCCAGTGTTCTTGCCTGGAGAATGCCAGGATGGGGTAGCCTGGTGGGCTGCCGTCTATGGGGTCGCACAGAGTTGGATACAACTGAAGCGACTTAGCAGCAGCAGCAGTCGGCTCAGAATGGCAGTGACCTGCCAGTTTGAGAGTGAGGCAGTAGTGTAGCCCAAAGTACTTGATTGACTCCTTCCCTTTCTAGCCTCTTTACTGATTTCCTATCAGGTTACAGTCCTGCCAATAGCACTTTACATATGTCATCTCCTGTAGAGCTAATAATAACCCTGTTTTACAGGTGAGGAAACTGAGACAAAAGGTTGGTTATCTTGCCCCAGGTCTCCCAGAATGGCCTCCTGAAGGGTCTTACTGCCTCCTTTCTGGGGATCTCAGCCACGAAAAACAGAGCGGACAAGCACTTCTGAAAAGTGTCCCCAACGGCCAACATTGTTTCTGGTGTTAATTATTCTTCCCCAAGGTCTACATTTAACAATTATATGCAACAAAATCACCTCCCTCAGACATCAGAGAAGCCACTGTCTGCAGGAAAAGAATGAGGACCCAACCCTGTGAACCAGCAGGAATAAACCTGAGTAGTTTCTATTAATATCCATCTTACCCTGAACTGGGTCCATCTCTGAGGGGAACTCAGAGGAACCCAGGTGGCTTTAAAGACCATCTCTGCAAATTACCCCCTGGACGGCTCTACCCAGGTAGCAGACATCCCACCCTCAGTTTGGTTATAAATTCCTTACCTGTCTCCAAAACACCTGCTTGCAGACCTCCATTCCTTCTCCGCCCCTGGGGCTCTAGCCGGAAACCTCAGAGCCAGCCTCCACTCTCCCCATGTTCTCACCATCATGTTTACTGGGTCACCCAGCTAAGTGGGAGGGAAGGTCTCAAATGTTCCTTCAACAAATTGCATTAATCTTTACTCCCTGTGACCCAGACAGAGAACAGCCACATTCCTCAGTGGGTGAGTGAGCACCTATACAGCACCCTTCAATATACCTGTCTTCCCACCTCAACTTAGCTCTCTCCCTTTCACAGGCACCAGAAGGTCCACACCAAGTAAGTGCTGGGCTCATCCCGGCCTCTGCATGTGCAACTACACCCACCCCCACTGCATGAGAAGCTGCTGCCTTCAGGACCATGCTCAGTGGGGTTTCCATCAATCCGCTCTTCTTCTGCACTGCACACACACCTGTCCTCAAACGGCAATGCCTTGCCTTTACCTATTACCTGCCTGGCTCAGCAGCCTTTGAGCTTTACCTTATGTGCCAGGCACGGTGTAGTGGGCTGGATCCACAAAGATAAATAAAGACATCTACCCTTGGAGAAGCCTATGGTCTAAAGGAAAACACTAATCCAAACAGATCATTTCAATTATAACAAAAATGTGGCAAGGGCCATGACAGGTATTTGTAGGTTGCTTCAGTAACAGAAGTTGTCATTCAATCCTTGAGAGCCAGTGAGGGTAGAGATACGAGACTCGGGAATGAATGACGTGGTCGGATCGCAGCCCCAAGTCCACCACCACCACACGTGTCAGTCTGGCTCCAATACCAGGAACACCTGAGCCTTCCCTGCACAGGAACTCTTTGGAAATTCTCTGTACTCTGGCTGCCTGTCTAGATTCAGGGCTCTGGGTCAAGTGTAAGACTTCAAGGTTCCATTTTAGGCCACTACATCTTTTTTTTTTTTTGGTACCTTCTATTTTATATTGTTGTTATTTTTATACCCAGGAAAGCTGCTTCGGCTCCTTTTTTCAGGGGAAAAAAATTAGAATATAAATGAATAACTAGTTGTTCCAGGCTCTGCACAGTGGATGGATTTGAGGAGGGAAAAGCTGACAGAACAGAATAGGTAGAATGAGCAAAGGTTCAGATGAAATGAACAAAGGCTGGAGGCGGAAGTTTGGGGTGACTGGCATACAAGCAGTAAGAGAAACCAAGAGAGCAAAGAGATGGGTGAGGGAGACTGTGTGGCAAGTGATCTCTTGACCTTACCAACATTTAATGATTTGGTAGACAAAGTTCCCAACAAGGTGGAACATGAGATGAACCAAGGGAAAATAATGTCAGAAACCACCTAGGGAAAACCGCACAGCAGGGTCTAGGCAAGGTTAACATAGCGGCCACGTGTCCAATGAAGACATGAATTGATGTCTTTCTTTTGTATGCATCTCTGTATCTCTCAACTGCTAGCATAAGGCCTGGCACACAGTGCCTCAGTATCTTTGAAGGAGCAAGTATTTACTCTCCAGTTTAGTCCAAAAAGGATACAAGGCAGCTAAATGGGAGCACTTAGTCAAAACCACTCTGTAAGCATAAAGAAAATGGCTGCTCTGCTGTGTATGTAAACCCAGCAGAGGTAGTGGAACCTCTCTGAGCACCGTGCAATTCAAGGCACGGTCCAAGAAGCAGCAGCAGCAGGATCTTCTGGAAGGCCCCTTTCCAGAACCTATATTTTAACCCAAGTGATCAGAATGCACAATCAAGTTTGAAGAGCAATGCTCCAAGAAGAAGGAATTATCACTTTGCCTCTTAGCCTGACACTGAAGTTGGTCTCAGGAACAAAACGGTTAACTATATACACTACTCTTTGAACTTCAAGGTGACACTTTGAACTTTTTGATTCACCGACAGGACAATACCCCCTGGATGAATTTACTACACTGTCAGTAAATCTTGACACTGGCTGTACGTAAGAATCACCGACAACTTTTAAAAATAGATGACCACGTTGGACTGCTAGAGATTTTAACTGATTTGGCCGGGGCATTCTTAGGTTTTATTCGAGTACCTTAGTGGAGGTTGAAACCACAATTTCATGAAGTCCTAGAGTTTGAAAAGGGCATTCTCTACGTAACTTTGGGAATCTATCTACCCTTAAGACAATAGTTCTTAACCTTGATGCACTTCAGAGTCACCTGGGGAATTTACAGAGCACACGTCAGTGCCTCATCACAGAGGTAAATCAGATGGGTGGGGGGCCCACGAGGAACATACTTATTTTTAAGCTACCCAGGTGATCTGAATGTGCAACTAAGGTTGAGAATCATTAACATAAGGAGAAATTCAGCCTCTAAAAGGTTTCATCAGATTTAAAAAAAAACTTAAAAACTAACTTGCTTCCTATCCTTATTTGCAGGAGACCCCAAAAGAGGCAAAAGGTGCCACAGGGAGAAACCTGGGGAGAGAACTGCTGTGGAGAAGGCTGTAGGGCGGCGTGTCTTCCTCTTTGCACCCAGTCATTAGTTTTTCCCTAGAAAGCCATCACGGTATTTATCATTATCACTACGACTAACGGCGATCGGTATTTTTGAGAGCTCACCAAGCACCGCGCTCGGCATTCTACCAGTATGATCTCCTCTAAACCTCGTTGGAACTGCACAAGGTAGAGATTTACGATTCAGACTGAGCGTGGGCGACGGTACCTGGTTTGTCCAAAGTTCTGGTCAGAGGCAAGCTGCATTCGAACCTAGGGGTATGTGACTCCAGCTCTGTGCTCTTGTTCACAATCTCTAGGTCACCTGAGTGCCGGCAGGGGTCAACCAAGCACCGTTAGGCAGTGGGAGAGGGAGCAAGCAGGTGTCCCCTGGTCATCCCCACCAACAGGAGCCACAGTAGCCGCGGCCCCGCTGCCTGGCCCCTCCCTCTCACCCCGAGTGGGCCCGACGCCGGACCCCAGCCAAGCCCCCCCACAAAGTCACCGCCAGTCACCTGCGCGAGCACCAAGGCCGGCAGCGGAGCCCCAGGCCTCGTCCGGGTCTCCGCGGCGAAGAGGGTAGTGCTGAGCGGCCGGGCCGCGGCTAGAGTGGGGAGCCTGGGCAGCGGCGCGAAGGCCGTGGGAAGTCGGCGGACACAGGACCAAAGGACACGAACCGCCATGGCTACACCGACCCAGGATGCACTGCGCCGCGCCCTCGGATTCAGTATCCCCTTGCGCTTTGCGCAGGCGACGCACAGAGCGGCGGCTGTGGGGAGCGGCTGGCAGTGGCGGCCCCTGGCGGCTCCTGGCTGCACTGCGCCATCGGGGCGGGCGGCCTTGCAGTCCAGGTCCAGAGGCGAATAGATGTTAGAGCCAGAGCTAACATGGTGTAAATATTGTCTTTCCCCAAACACTAATCACTGACACAAGAAAGGAACTTATTTTTACTTATTCTCTGAAAGTTAAAGTTTTGATGTCGGTGATTCTGATAGGGGCAAAGGGACAAAGTAGGTGATTAAATAGTTAATCCCACTAAGGAATTCTAAGTAGAAAAATATGGTAAACCCCTATAAGTTAATGATCACTCAAGAAAGCAGGCTTTCTTAACAGCAAAACCAAACAGGCTTGCTTAGCAACAAAACCATGCAGAAGAAGCAGGAGACACACCCCCAAACAATAAAATAATGGGTGTGTGAGACCTACATCCTGCCCATTAAGTTCAGTAAGTTAATGACCCCTAGGTCATGCTCTCTGCACAGGTAAAAAACAATAATTTACAGAAAGCTAACATTTCAAAATAAAGACCCTCATTGTACTGAGATCTGAAATATTCCCATAGTGCCTTAACAGTCCTGCTTGACCCTGTAGGGACAAGAAAACTCCCTTGCCCAACCTGGAGGAGCTGATGATGGAAGCATGATGTCTAGCCAAGAATGAGGAAGAAAGTGGTCTCTTACCCAGCCCCGATTTTTCCTTTGATTATAAAACTGTAGCCCACTAAGTTCTCAGGGTGCGGCATCTCTCACCTGCTGGACTGTAAGCCTCACTAGCGCCCTAGTCTAATAAATCACTTATCTATCACTTTGCCTCTCACTGGAGTCTTTCTGAGCAGAGACATAAAGGACTGATACACCTTTATGGAGCCACCTGAAATGACACCAAATGGTTCCAGTTCTTCATATTAAGTTTATTGAATAGGTCAAAACTCAGCATAAAAGAAGAATGTGAGTCATGTAAATGTATAACTAAGACTAATAAACGTGGGACAAGAAAAGTCATATACATATTTAAAAACTTGACAGTGTGTAAACTATATAGCTCACAGAAATGGGAACATGGGAGTAAGCTGAAGAGTGCTAATTCATTCATATTTTTCAGCAGGGAAATCGAAACCTTTGAACAATGGCTTCAAACTCGGAATACTGCCTGGATGAACACTCCAATCATGCCTTCAGTTTACTTATTTCTTTCTACTTTCATTAAATCCAAGTAAAATAAAATGCACTGCCTTGTAATTTCTATTTATGAATTCATGAAAATATCAATAATCTGCTATGTGCTAGTTGTTGAGGCTACATCAGTGAGCAAACCAGATTGGCAATCTATTTTCAGATAGATTGGACAGATATAGAATAAACAACAAAAAATATAACACCTCCCCCCAAAAAAAACCCTCCAGGAAGTAGTGATAAGTACAATGAGAACCAATAAAGCAGAGAAGGGGGTAGTGGGGGCTATGAGAGGCGTGCTGTTTTAGATAGGGTGGTCCTTGAAGGCCTGTCTTTTGAGGTGACACTTGAGCCAAGACTTTCATCAGTCTGTTCAGTTCAGTCGCTCAGTCGTGTCCGACTCTTTGCAACCCCGTGAATCGCAGCACGCCAGGCCTCCCTGTCTATCACCAACTCCTGGAGTTCACTCAGACTCACATCCATCAAGTCAGTGATGCCATCCAGCCATCTCATCCTCTGTCGTCCCCTTCTCCTCCTGCCCCCAATCCCTCCCAGCATCAGAGTCTTTTCCAATGAGTCAACTCTTCGCATGAGGTGGCCAAAGTACTGGAGTTTCAGCTTTAGCATCATTCCTTCCAAAGAAATCCCAGGGCTGATCTCCTTCAGAATGGACTGGTTGGATCTTCCTGCAGTCCAAGGGACTCTCAAGAGTCTTCTCCAACACCACACTTCAAAAGCATCAATTCTTTGGTGCTCAGCTTTCTTTATAGTCCAACACTCACATCCATACATGACCACTGGAAAAACCATAGCCTTGACTAGATGGACCTTAGTAGGCAAAGTAATGTCTCTGCTTTTGAATATACTATCTAGGTTGGTCATAACTTTTCTTCCAAGGAGTAAGCGTCTTTTAATTTCATGGCTGCGGTCACCATTTCCAGTGATTTTGGAGCCCAGAAAAATAAAGTCTGACACTGTTTCCATTGTTTCCCCATCTATTTCCCATGAAGTGATGGGACCGGATGCCATGATCTTCATTTTCTGAATGTTGAGCTTTAGGCCAACTTTTTCACTCTCCACTTTCACTTTCATCAAGAGGCTTTTGAGTTCCTCTTCACTTTCTGCCATAAGGGTGGTGTCATCTGCATATCTGAGGTTATTGATATTTCTCCCAGAAATCTTGATTCCAGCTTGTGCTTCTTCCAGCCCAGCGTTTCTCATGATGTACTCTGCATAAAAGTTAAATAAGCAGGGTGACAATATATAGCCTTTATGTACTCCTTTTCCTATCTGGAACCAGTCTGTTGTTCCATGTCCAGTTCTAACTGTTGCTTCCTGACCTGCATACAGATTTCTCAAGAGGCAGGTCAGGTGGTCTGGTATGCCCATCTCTTTCAGAATTTTCCAGTTTCTTGTGATCCACACAGTCAAAGGCTTTGGCATAGTCAATAAAGCAGAAATAGACGTTTTTCTGGAACTCTCTTGCTTTATCCATGATCCAGCGGATGTTGGCAATTTGGTCTCTGGTTCCTCTGCCTTTTCTAAAACCAGGTTGAACATCAGGAAGTTCACGGTTCACATATTACTGAAGCCTGGCTTGGAGAATTTTGAGCATTACTTTACTAGCATGTGAGATGAGTGCAATTGTGCAATAGTTTGAGCATTCTTTGGCATTGCCTTTCTTTGGAATTGGAATGAAAACTGACCTTTTCCAGTCCTGTGGCCACTGCTGAGTTTTCCAAATTTGCTGGCATACTGAATGAAGCACTTTCACAGCATCATCTTTCAGGATTTGAAACAGCTCCACTAGAATTCCATCACCTCCACTAGCTTTGTTCGTAGCGATGCTTTCCAAGGCCCACTTGACTTCACATGTCATCAGCCAGGAGGATGGAAAAGAAACCCTTGAGAGTCACCCTGCCGTTGCTGATGCCAATCAGTCCCTGTGGCTGTGCTCACGGTCCACCCCAGGCTTCTTCTGCATCCTGTTTTCAACACCACCACTTCACTGCTTATTAAGCAATCGTATCACCTCTTTGGAATTGTCAGTGAATAAATGGCCAAGCTCCACATCGAGTAGCAGACTTTCATTTCTGCAGAAAACTGACAGGCACCTGACTGGAGTCCTAGGACTAGGGCCAATAATATCTGCTTAAGTCACCAGTGACACCCTGGCCTCTGATTGTGCCTTCCTGGCCATGCTCTGTGGCAGACCCACGGGACAGACCTGTGATGGTCTCAGAAGAGGGAGCAGTCACGAAGAGCTCTGTTCCCACCAAGTCCACATATAGGACCCTCTCTTCCCATAACCTCTCTGTATTTCTGTTACATTTGATTCTTTTGGTCAAACACAACAAATTACCTCATTTATTTTTTTAACTTTTTATTTTCTAGTGGGGTATAGCCAATTAACAGTGTTGTGACAGTTTCAGGTGAACAGCAAAGGGACTCAGCCATGTACATGGATGTATCCATTCTCCCCCAAACTCCCCTCCCATCCAGACTGCCCCATAACATTGAGCAGAGTTCCACATGCTATACAGTAGGTCCTTATTGGTTATCCATTTTAAATATAGCAGAATCACCTCTTATTTAAATGACATATTTTGGGAGAGATACTTTTCCTTCAGCGAACAAAGAGAAAAATGTCAGCCAAGACAGTCCATAGGGTAAGAGGTTCATTACTGAGATCGAATCCTTAGCAGCTGGGGAAGACTTAAAAGAGCACCAGTGCTCTTCAGGAGCACTTCCATCAAAGGGATATGAACACAGACTATGTCAGCTTCCTGCACACATCACCCTCCCAGCCCACCAGTCAGCCCTCCCTCTGCCCCGCACATCTGTACTACCGTCACGTCCCCTCCTGGATCCCCCGGCATCTTATACCACTAATTCTCTCTTCTCCCCGCTATCTTCAACCTTTCCTTCCCTTCTAGCTCTTTTTCTTGAGCCCCTAAACATGCCAAAGTTCCTCCCTAAAAACAAGGCCAGAGGCCTTCTCCAGTGACCTTTACTATACCTCTAATATCACCATTTCCCTTTCCATTCATAGTCAACCTCTCAGAAAAAAGAAAATTATTTGGCTGATCTGGGTCTTAGTTGCCGTATGCAGGATCTTCGTTGCATAATGAGGAATCTTTAGGTGTGGTATGCAAACTCTTAGTTGCAGCATATGGGATCTAGTGTCCGGACCAGGGACTGAACAGGAGCCCCCTGCATTGGCAGCCTGGAGTCTGAAGCCACTGGACCATGAGGGAAGTCCCCATAGTCAACCTTCTTGAAGGAATAATCTACTGTTTTAAATCTTCACTTCCTCACTTCCTATTCATTCTTTTTTAAAATTAATTTTCATTGGTGTACAGTTGATTTACAATGTTGCATTAGTTTGTGTTGTCCAGCAAAGTGAATCAGTTATATATACACATATATCCACTCTTTTAGATTCTTTTCAATACTTTACAGAGTACTGAGTAGAGTTCCCTGTGTTATACGGTAGGTCCCCATTAGTTATCTACTTTATATATAGGAAGTAGTGTGTATATGTCAATCCCAATCTCCCAATTTATCCCTCCCGCCTTTCCCCCTTGGTAGCCGTAAGTTTTTCTACATCTGTGACTCTATTTCTGTTCTGTACGTAAGTTCATTTGTCCTATTCATTAACCCATTCTAATCTAGATTATTCTTGACCCCTACTCCCACCAGTGAAACTTCATAAACTGCATCTTAATTGAAGTCCACTAGATACAACCTCTCTGACCATTCCTTTTCTGCCCTCTTCATGGCCCTATTTTCTCTGCTCATCATTTAAATATTGATCCCTGTGGGGGGGTTGTCCTTGACCCATTCTTGACTTTAAACATATACGTTTTCAGGACGGATTCGCTCTAGAGGCTTTAACTGCCACCTCCATCCAGCCTGGCCTCTTCTTTGGGCTTTGTAGTCCTAGATCCAAATGCCTGTTGCCAGAAGATCTAAAAGCACTCTTTCCCTCCTCTTAAACTTAGGGTATCATGTTTCTCAGGATTCCTGAGTAAATTAAATCTTTATGAAAATCCCTCAATTGGCCATGATGTGCTTGCAAAGTTATTAACTCATTTGAGGTTAGAGACCGTGAGGACAGAGTTAGTATAGGAGAGAAAGTGAAATCTTTTATGCAAAGGTTATTAAAGGGTTCATGGGGTCACAAAGAGTCTGACATGACTGAATGACTGATTAAAGGGTAGTAATGAAATTAGAAAAACCCACTATAGATATATCATTAAAAGGCATCTTTAAAAGGGAAGTAATGGTGTATGGGATTTCCCTGGTAGTCCAGTGGTTAAGACTTCACACTTCCACTGCAGGGGATGCAGGTTCCATTTCTGTTAAGGGAAATAAGATCCTGCATGCTGCATGTGGTGTGGCCAAAAAAAAAAGAGAGATCATGCATATATACTCTCAATATACTCAAGTTCAGTTCAGTTCAGTCTCTCAGTCGTGTCCAACTCTTTGCGAACCTATGAACCGCAGCACAGCAGGCCTCCCTGTCCATCAACAAGTCCCGGAGTTCACCCAAACTCATGTCCATCGAGTCGGTGATGCCATCCAGCCATCTCATCCTCTGTCGTCCCCTTCTCCTCCTGCCCCCAATCCCTCCCAGCATCAGAGTCTTTTCCAATGAGTCAACTCTTCGCATGAGGTGGCCAAAGTACTGGAGTTTCAGCTTTAGCATCAGTCCTTCCAGTGAACACCCAGGACTGATCTCGTTTAGGATGGACTGGTTGGATCTCCTTGCAGTCCAAGGGATTCTCAAGAGTCTTCTCCAACACCATACTTCAAAAGCATCAATTCTTCAGTGCTCAGCTTTCTTCACAGTCCAACCTTCACATCCATACATGACCACTGGAAAAACCATAGCCTTGACTAGATGGACCTTTGTTGGCAAAGTAATGTCTCTGCTTTTTAATATGCTCTCTAGGTTGGTCATAACTTTCCTTCCAAGGAGTAAGAGTCTTTTAATTTCATGGCTGCAATCACCATCTGCAGTGATTTTGGAGCCCCCCAAAATAAAGTCTGCCACTGTTTCCACTGTTTCCCCATCTATTTGCCACGAAGTGATGGGACCAGATGCCATGATCTTGGTTTTCTGAATGTTGAGCTTTAGGCCAACTTTTTCACTCTCCTCTTTCACTTTCATCAAGAGGCTTTTGAGTTCCTCTTCACTTTCTGCCATAAGGGTGGTGTCATCTGCATATCTGAAGTTATTGATATTTCTTCCGGCAAACTTGATTCCAGCTTGTGCTTCTTCCAGCCCAGTGTTTCTCATGATGTACTCTGCACAGAAGTTAAATAAGCAGGGTGACAATATACAGCCTTGATGTACTCCTTTTCCTGTTTGGAACCAGTCTGTTGTTCCATGCCCAGTTCTAACTGTTGCTTCCTGACCTGTATATAGGTTTCCCAAGAGGCAGGTCAGATGGTCTGGTATTCCCATTTTTCAGAATTTTCCACAGTTTATTGTGATCCACAGTCAAAGGCTTTGGCATAGTCAATAATGCAGAAATAGATGTTTTTCTGGAACTCTCTTGTTTTTTTGATGATCCAGCAGATGTTGGCAATTTCATCTCTGGTTCCTCTGCCTTTTGTAAAACAAGCTTGAACATCAGGAAGTTCACGGTTCACGTATTGCTAAAGCCCAGCTTGGAGAATTTTGAGCATTACTTTACTAGCATGTGCTGCTACTGCTGCTAAGTCGCTTCAGTCGTGTCCGACTCTGTGCGACCCCATAGATGGCAGCCCACTAGGCTCCCTCATCCCTGGGATTCTCCAGGCAAGAACACTGGAGTGGGTTGCCATCTCCTTCTCCAATGCATGAAAGTGAAAAGTGAAAGTGAAGTCGCTCAGTCGTGTCCGACTCCTAGCGACCCCATGGAGTGCAGCCCACTAGGCCCCTCTGTCCATGGGATTTTCCAGGCAAGAGTCCTGGAGTGGGTTGCCATTATGAGTGCAATTGTGCAGTAGTTTGAGCATTCTTTGGCATTGCCTTTCTTTGGGATTGGAATGAAAACTGACCTTTTCCAGTCCTGTGGCCACTGCTGAGTTTTCCAAATTTGCTGGCATATTGAGTGCAGCACTTTCACAGCATCATCTTTCAGGATTTGAAATAGCTCAACTGAAATTCCATCACCTCCCCTAGCTTTGTTCGTAGTGATGCTTTCTAAGGCCCACTTGACTTCACATTCCAGGATGTCTGGCTCTAGGTGAATGATCACACCATTGTGAGTATCTGGGTAGTGAAGATGTTTTTTGTACAGTTCTCCTGTGTATTCTTGCCACCTCTTCTTAAGATCTTCTGCTTCTGTTAGGTCCATACCATTTCTGTTCTTTATCGAGCCCATCTTTGCATGAAATGTTCCCTTGGTATCTCTAATTTTCTTGAAGAGATCTCTAGTCTTTCCCATTCTGTTGTTTTCCTCTACTTCTTTGCACTGATCACTGAGGAAGGCTTTCTTATTTCTCCTTGCTATTCTTTGGAACTCTGCATTCAGATGCTTATATCTTTCCTTTTCTCTTTTGTTTTACGCTTCTCCTTTTCACAGCTATTTGTAAGGCCTCCTCAGGCAGCCATTTTGCTATTTTGCATTTCTTTTCCATGGGGATGGTCTTGATCCCTGTCTCCTGTACAATGTCAGGAACCTCCGTCCATAGTTCATCAGACACTCTATCAATCAGATCTAGTCCCTTAAATCTATTTCTCACTTCCACTGTATAATCATAAGGGATTTGATTTAGGTTATACCTGAATGGTCTAGTGGTTTTCCCTACTTTCTTCAAGTCTGAGTTTGGCAATAAGGAGTTCGTGATCTGAGCCAGTCAGCTCCCGGTCTTATTTTTGCTGACTGTATAGAGCTTCTCCATCTTTGGCTGCAAAGAATATAACCAATCTGATTTCGGTGTTGACCATCTGGTGATGTCCATGTGTAGAGTCTTCTCTTGTGTTGTTGGAAGAGGGTGTTTGCTATGACCACTGTGTTCTCTTGGCAAAACTCTATTAGCCTTTGCCCTGCTTCATTCCATATTCCAAGGCCAAATTTGCCTGTTATCCCAGGTGTTTCTTGACTTCCTACTTTTGCATTCCAGTCCCCTATAATACTCGTTAGGCAAATAAATACTCATAGACTGGGATGAAGTTTCCAGTAATACTACCAGATTCAGTTCAGTTCAGTTCAGTTCAGTTCAGTCACTCCATTGTGTCCAACTCTTTGGACCCCATGAAACGCAGCACACCAGGCCTCCCTGTCCATCACCAACTCCGGCAGTCCACCCAAACCCATGTCCATTGAGTTGGTGATGACATCCAACCATCTCATCCTGTCATCCCCTTCTTCTCCTGCCCTCAATCTTTCCCAGCATCAGGGTCTTTTCAAATGAGTCAGCTCTTTGCATCAAGTGGCCAAAGTATTGGAGTTGCAACTTTAACATCAGTCCTTCCAATGGACACCCAGGACTGATCTCCTTTAGGATGGACTGGTTGGATCTCCTTGCAGTCCAAGGGACTCTCAAGAGTCTTCTCCAACACCACACTTCAAAAGCATCAATTCTTCAGTGCTCAGCTTTCTTTATAGTCCAACCCTCACATTCAGACACGACCACTGGAAAAACAATAGCCTTGACTAGACGGACTTTTGTTGACAAAGTAATTTCTGTGCTTTTTAATATGCTGTCTAGGTTGGTCATAACTTTTCTTCCAAGGAGTAAGTGTCTTTTAATTTCATGGCTGCAATCACCATCTGCAGTGATTTTGGAGCCCAGAAAAATAAAATCAGTCACTGTTTCCACTGTTTTCCCATCTATTTCCCATGAAGGGATGGGACCAGATGCCATGATCTTAGTTTTCTGAATGTTGAGCTTTAAGCCAATTTTATCACTCTCCTCTTTCACTTTCATCAAGAGGCTTTTGAGTTCCTCTTCACTTTCTGCCATAAGGGTGGTGTCATCTGCATATCTGAGGTTATTGATATTTCTCCCAGAAATCTTGATTCCAGCTTGTGCTTCTTCCAGCCCAGCGTTTCTCATGATGTACTCTGCATAGAAGTTAAATTAGCAGGGTGCAATATATAGCCTTGATGTACTCCTTTTCCTGTTTGGAACCAGTCTGTTGTTCCATGGCCAGTTCTAACTGTTGCTTCCTGACCTGCATATAGGTTTCTCAAGAGGCAGGTCAGGTGGTCTGGTATTCCCATCTCTTTCAGAATTTTCCACAGTTTATTGTGATCCACACAGTCAAAGGCTTTGGCATAGTCAATAAAGCAGAAATAGATGTTTTTCTGGAACTCTCTTGCTTTTTCGATGATCCAGCAGATGTTGGTAATTTGATCTCTGGTTCCTCTGCCTTTTCTAAAACCAGGTTGAACATCGGGAAGTTCATGGATCACGTATTGCTGAAGCCTGGCTTGGAGAATTTTAAGCATCACTTTACTAGCATGTGAGATGAGTGCAATTGTGCGGTAGTTTGAGCATTCTTTGGCATTGCTTTTCTTTGGGATTGGAATGAAAACTGACCTTTTCCAGTCCTGTGGCCACTGCTGAGTTTTCCAAATTTGCTGCCATATTGAGTGCAGATTAGGGCTTTAAAAATTGCCATCTCTAGCTCTTCCCTGCTGGTGTAGTGGTTAAGAATCCACCTTGCAATCCAAGGGACATTGGTTCGATCCTTGGTCCAGGAAAATCCCACATGCCCTGAAGCAACTAAGCCCAAGTGCCACAATTACTAAGCTTACCAGCTGTAACTAGTGAAACCCGCACGCCCTAGATCCTGTGTTCCACAAGAGAAGTCACCACGATGAGAAGCCCCCGCTCATTGCAACTACAGAAAGCCTGCACAGCAACAAAGACCCATCACAGCCAATAAATAATCTGGAAAAAAAAATTGCTGTCTCTCAAACCACGTAGGGAAAGGTGAAGATGATGTCCTCAGTACAGCTGTGCTGTTGACTGACTCTTGTGAAATGCAGGTACTGGTATCAAGGATGCAGGTGAGAATGCAAATGAACAACAGCATTTCCAAATTAGCATTTGAAATAGGCTTTGCGTTACTTTTAGTAGGCATGTGAAAATATTACAAATTTCATAAAAGTATATTGCAGGACTTTCCTGATAGCACAGTTAGTAAAGAATCCGCCTGCAACGCAAGAGACCGAGGTTCGATTCCTGGGTTGGGAAGATCCACCTAGAGAAGGGGTAGGCTACCCACTCCAGTATCCTTGGGCTTCCTTTGTGACTCAGCTGGTAAAGAATCTGCCTGCAATGTGGGAGACCTGGGTTCGATCCCTGGGTTGGGAAGATCCCCTGCAGAAGGGAAAGGCTACCCACGCTAGTATTCTGGCCTGGAGAATTCCATGGACTGTATAGTCCATAGGGTTACAAAGAGTTGGACACAACTGAGTGACTTTCAGTTTGTTCCCTGGCAGTCCAGTCGTTTAAGAATCCATGTGCCAATGCAGGGGAAATGGGTCTGATCCCTGATCTGAGAAGATTTCACCTGCTGTGGGGCAACTAAGCCCACGCACCACAACTAGTGAAGGCTCAGCCCCCTAGAGCTTGTGCTCTACAATAAAAGAAACCAGATGGATGAAAAGCCCAGCGCCATAACTAGGGAGTAGCCCCTGCTTGCCACAACTAAAGAAAACCCGTGTGTAGCAATGAAGACTTAGTGCAGTGAAAAACAAAAGTATATTGCATATTAGTACACTAAGTTAACTGAGATTTACTGTGTAAGCATCACTGAGTAAATATTCTAGCTGTAAAATAATTAGTTCTTGTTTCTGAAAATCATCTTTACAGGATAGGAAAAAATATGCCAAACAGGATGTATCAAAATGAATATTTATTAACATTTCAAGCTTTATGTACATAACCTTTAAAAGGAAATGTGCAAATGTGAGTAATCACAAAAATCCACTTATATACCCTCTCTCCCAAAGTAAGTACAAATGAGCATTCAAAATCAGTAGTGCCCCACCATCAGAACACAGTTTGTCAGAATGAACACAGGTAAGTAAATGTTTTAAAACTCTTTCAAATAGTCTCCTTTAAAGGAGCAACTCCAAAGAGTACTAAGAGGCCAAAAATACCCAGAACACTGTGTTTTCCAGGTTACCCTAACCCTTTAGTAGTGGTATACAAATATATTTCCATCTTTTTGTCCAGCCAACAAATGAGAATCTGTACCTGACCATTTAACAAAAGACCAATTCTGGCCAGAGACAGGAGGAAGGAGAGCAGTGCAGTGACCCAAGAGTAAGTCCCAAACGGCAATGGTTCCAGAAGTCAATATTGCTGCTGCGAAATGGTCTTTCACGTCACCTTCCAGGAACCTAGCAGCAAGCAGAGGAGAGACAATTCAAATCACATATCAAAAACAAACAAAAAGACATTAAAACAAAAATGGGCCCAAACCATGGTCTCTAAAGCAACAAGAACAAAGACACGTGGGAACACGCATGCGTCCATGTGAAGTCCTAGGGCTGCTGGCCACGGTCGCTAGCGGCCCTGCCTGTCTCTCTGATGCACCTCTGCATCTCCTCACGACAGCTCACAGTGAGCTGCTTCCCACCCGCCAAACCAGCCGAGCCTGGCCTCGCCGTGGTGTCTTTGCTTTTGCTTGTCCCTCTCCTTGACAGGTCTCCCCGCAGGGCATAGCCTGGCTGGGTGTTAGTCATTGTTCAGGCTTGTTGCCCGCATAAAGTCACACCTATTCAGCAATCTGAGCTTGCACACACATAATACACTCTGCTCCTTGTCTCTCGCAGCACCTTTTTACCTTAACAGCAATGTGAGACTATTTGCCTCCGTATCTCTGAGAATATGAATTTGAGATTCTCATTTCTATATTTGGGGGCTGTCTGTCCCACAGAAAATATAAACATCATGAAACAAATCTGGCTGTCTTTTTAAAGACGGGGCTCTGCAGTCAGCTACTGGGGTTTGAAAGAGTGCCAAATTCTAACCACTAGACCATCAGGGATGGTACTGGGGTTTGAATTCTAACAAAGTAAGAGATGTGTGACCCTGCAAGTTATTTAACTTCATCAGTAAAATAGAGATAGATGATACAAGTATCTACTTCATAGGACTGCTTTGGAGTTTAATAAAACAGTTGATATAAAAAGCTTAGTGCAGTACCTAACACATAAGAAATGCTTTGTTGTTCAGTCGCTCAGCTGTGTCCGACTCTTTGCGACCTGCAGTCCCGCCAGGTTTCCCTGTCCTTCACCATCTCCCAGAGCTTGCTCAAACTCACGTTCATTGAGTCAGTGATGCCATCCAACCATCCTGTCCTCTTTTGTCCCCTTCTCTTCCTGCCCTCAGTCTTTCCCAGCATCAGGGTCTTTTAAATGAGTCAGCTCTTCGCCTCAGGTGGCCAAAATATTGGAGCTTCAGCTCCAGCATCAGTCCTTCCAATGAATATTCAGGACTGATTTCCTTGCTTTCCAAGGGGCTCTCAAGAGTCTTCTCCACACCAGTTTGAAAGCATCAATTCTTTGGCACTCAGCCTTATTTATGGTCCAACTCTCACATCCACAAATGACTACTGGAAAAACCATAGCTTTCACATCGATACATGACTACTGGAAAAACCACAGCTTTTGACTAGCTGGACCTTTGTTGGCAAAGTAATGTCTCTGCTTTTTAATATGCTGTCTAGTTTTATCATAGCTTTTCTTCCAAGGAGTAAGCACCTTTTAATTTCATGGCTGCAGTCATTGTCCACAGTGATTTAAGAAATCCTTAATAAAAATTAATTATTCCTCACTGCCACATCACCAGTGCCTTGTAGAGCACCAGGTACACAGTCAACTTTAAGTGAATATTCTGAGTGAACTGAATGATATATTTTATCTCTGGCTCACACCCAACTTTTTTTTTTGCACTCAACTTTGTGTAGCTGTCTCTTAGCTCATCTTTTGAAAATCCATAACGTTTTCCTTGACAGTCTCTCCCCAACCCTCCACTGCCAATTAAAGTGCCCTTCCATCCCAAACAGTGCAAGCCTTCTGGCATTATGCACACCAAACAGCAAAAAAATTTGTTTCTTTTTTCTTTTCTTTTTTGAGCAGAGAAGGATTTACTGTAAGGGCCAAGCAAACAAGGAGAATAGGTGACTTGTGCTCAAACACCTGAGCTCATTATTTTCTAACTTCCATGAGATTAGAAACAGTAGTGCTTCCTACAGGACTGGTACCAAATAGGCTTTCAAGATTTGCTAAACAAATAGGTTTGCAAAGGGACGAAAGAAATGCTTGACCTAGTAGTTTCATGTGTCTTTAATTTCTGGGCCTATGACTACGCTTCTCTCTTTATATTCAAGAAAACAAGTTTTATGTAAGCACATATTATAAATCAGAGTTCTGAGGTACTTGTTGCACTAAGAACACTTGCAGAAATTCCACAGCTGGCTACATGCACAAGGAGAGGGACTTTTAGAACATGTACCACTGAGCAAGCTTTGCACAAGATCCAAACAAAGAGAAACACACATATAACCATCAAGGATGCTTACCCCTGTGAGTTACTAAAGCCAAACTTTGTGATCCTGATTTACTAGGTCTATTTTCAAACATTAATAAAAGGAGTATTTAGAAATGATACCTTCGATGGTGCTCACTTCACCTAAGAATATGAGCACTACTTCAGAGCTTTATATAGCTCAGAAAACTGTTGGGATGCCCATAACTGTGGCATTGGTAAATAGATCTTCTCATCAGTCAACAGGTAAAATATTTATCAAAAGATAAATATCAACTGCCTACATGATGGAGGTACAGTCAATATTTCAAAGTACATATATCTTCTTTTTTAAAAAAATTATTTATTTTGTTTTTGGCTGTGCTGGGTCTTTCTGTTGCTACACGCAGGCTTTCTGCAGTTGAGGCAGCAGGGGCTTCTCTTAGTTGTGGTGTGTGAGTTCCTTATTGTGGAGCTTCTCTTGTTGCAGAGCACAGGCTCTAGGCAACAGGCTCAGCAGCTGCAGCACAGGGTTCACTGCTCCATGGCAAGCGGAACTGTCCCAGATTGAACTTGCGTCTTCTGTACGGGCAGGGGGATTCCTATCCACTGTACTGCCAGGGAAGTCTAACAGATCTTAAGTGCATTTAAAACTTCCTTAACTTTTATGGAAAGAACATAAACGATAAGTTTCTTGTAGAGAATGTTAATTACTCTGATGTGTTTCGGTGTGGGGAAAAACAAGGCTTGACTATACATAAAATACCTATCTAGGGCCATACTGGTGGGCAATCATTGGATGGCAGGAATCTGAACTTTGACTCAGATCTAGTAAACTTCACACTTCAACCTACTTCTTAGTATTCTTTACCATGATCTGTAGTATTTCATGTTTCCATTCACGTCAGTCACAGAAAAATATTTGGTTTCTATATATGCAGAGATGTTTCTCACAATGTCACACTCACTGGACGGCAATCACACACTTGCCTTCCAGCTTGCCCGTGAGGAAGGCAGTAGAGCATCACACCCATACTCAGGGTTGTCTTCGGGTTAATCACAATCAGCTGAAACACAGGGCTTCCCAATAACTCGTTCTCTTTGGCGCAAGGGTGACTCAGAACAACAAACAGGAGCCCCTGACGTAGGAGAAAAATTAACGACCAAATAAATCATCAAGAGTATGTAGGGGGAAAATAAAGCATTGGCAGAGACAAAACTATAGAATCACAGGAATGGCCAACAGACTCTTAAGTCTCGAGGATTTAATCCCTGGATCACTCTTTTTCAGGCCTGAGGGGACCACTGAGCTGGACCTTGGGCTTCTCCAGCACAGGGCTCCCCACAACTTTACAGCCAGTCTTTGCAGGTGTGAATCTAGCTGACTTACCAGCTTCCTCAACTTTAGAGCCTACTAACATTCATGCCATCTACCTGGGGAAATGCTGGTGTTAAGAAAAGAGGGCATAGAAATACCTGGAGGGAGTCTTCAAACCAGAAATGTTCACCTGTAAGTTGGTTTTGAAAATTTGGAGCACATTTTCCCATAAAAACAATCTTTTCAGTAGTGACAGGATTTTCAGGCCAGTTTGCAAAAGCCTATTTACTTATAGACTAAAAATGACCCAAAAAAGGCACCATCACCTATGGTTATTTCTGCGGGAAAATGGGTTACAGATCTCCCATGACTTTAAAATTACATGTTCTAATAATAACATCTTTATGTATGAAAATCTATGTCACACACATGTATATTGTTGAAAGTAATTATTTCAGGGGTAAAACGGGAAAGTAATTATTTGGGGGGTAAAATGGGAAAAATTAATTACTAGATCATCTTAGGATTAATAACATTCATTTCTAATTCATACATTTCTGTAATGACTGAATTCTTATAAGGATAATTAATTACTCTGACCTACAGGTCAAATCTGGCTCAATGCTTATCTTCGTATGGTTCATGAGCTAAGAATGGTTTCTGCATTTTGAAATAGTTAGAAAAAAGAGGAAGACTCTTTTGTGTCATATGAAAATTATATATGAAACTCAAGTTTCAGAAAGCTTTATTGTCCAAAAAGTTTTATTGGCACATAGTCACATGATTTGCTTATATGTTACCTCTGGCTGACCTGGGGCTGTAGTGGTAGAGGAGTTATGAGAGACCACATGGCCTGCAAAACTGAAAATATTTACTAACTGGCCCTTCACAGAAAAAGTTTGCCGATTCCTATACTGAACTATTCAGAGAAGGCAATGGCACCCCACTCCAGTACTCTTGCCTGGAAAATCCCATAGGCGAAGGAGCCTGGTGGGCTGCAGTCCATGGGGTCGCTAAGAGTTGGACATGACTGAGCGACTTCACTTTCACTTTTCACTTTCATGCATTGGAGAAGGAAACGACAACCCATTTCAGTGTTCTTGCTTGGAGAATCCCAGGGATGGGGGAGCCTGGTGGGCTGCTATCTATGGGGTCACACAGAGTCGGACACGACTGAAGTGACTTAGCAGCATACTGAACTATTAACTATTATTTCTGGAGCTTGGCTTCATGGTGACATTTTACTTCCTATATCATATATTTCTGCATTAAATGTTTTAATATCAAACAGGTATCAATGTAATAACAAAAACGTGAAATTATTTAAATGCTTAGTAGGTGTATTCCAGAGAGGAACTTCACCCTCTTATTTTAGAATAAAGAAAGTTAGCCCAAGATGATGTGATAGGCTACCTAAGATCACACAGCAGTTGAGTTCATTTCCACAGAAGTCGCTAGGCTAGAGGGAGATGCACCCTTTGTGTTCAGAGCCTGTGGGTGCTGATGAGCGCAGGGCTGCCACTGCTCTGGGCAAGTCAGTCTCCGCCCAGCGCTGAGCCGGCTGCTTCTGCCTCTGCTTGTGGCTCAGCAGTCCCTGTTACTCAGGCAGTTACCTCTGACTCCTTCACAAGCACCTTCAGCCTGTTCAGATGTTAAAACTGGACTGTAAGCCAAGTCTACTGACACAGCACCTAAGAAGCTGTGTTTGTTTCTATACAGTAATGCTAAAGCCTGAGAGAAAACCATGTCGAGGACCCTGTAATCACCCTTCCTAAGGGGATTCATTCACATCATAAATCATTTATGGCAATGTGGTTGGGAGCCAAATCTGAAAATCAGCATATTGTTTCTAGGTACAGTCTAGAACTCAAGGTTTGCCCTTAAGTCATACAGTCAGAAATTTTACCCAGTCATATTGTACGATCACTTATATGCACTCATAAATTTCAAGAAAGAGCAAGGACTGCTATCCAATTTTGAAAAAAAAAAACAGGCGCCAGAGAGGGCCCAGAAATTATGACTTGCTAAGTTACCACTCTCATTCAGTGAGACCAATAGCAACACACAGACTAGACACAAAGTGGTCCCAGCAGATCAAGACTTACCATTTCAGAGTAAGCTTTGTGACAGACTGAAGCTTGGTAGGAATCATCGATGTGCATCTTTTTCAGGAGCTGACCAGTTTTTAAGTTCCTTGGACACCAAAAATAAATAAGCTCATATCATTCTTCTGACAAACTGGTTTTCACATAATATTCTCTTATGTATCACAGCATCCTTCAGGATGTGACCAAGGGAAAAACTAAGGACACAGGACCTTAGTTCTGATTAGCCACTGATTTAGCTAAAAACAGAACTACAGTTTAACTTTGCCAATAGTGTAATTTGATAGTTTAGCTTTAGACTGAACCTGCTATACCATTAGGGATAAATCTTTTCAAATTCCAGGAGAAAAGTTTTCCAGGATCTCATTTCACTTGTATTGAAATTAGGCACAGGGCATAGCTCTATCATTATGATCTTATTGTATGTCTAAATTTTCCATGTAAGTCAACGGTCAGGAAACCAAATCTGATTAGGAGAGAAACTACATCTAGAATAGACTTATAATTATGTCTCTATAATATGTTAATACTAGAGCTAGACTAAGATAACACAGAGAGAAGGGAAGACTGAGATGGAATAAAAAATGGAAAAAGGAAGACAGAAGATGGAGAATATAAAGAAAAAAAAGTTTGCTGTAACCACTCCTTAGTTCTACTGAGGATGTGTGACACTGATTTACTGTTCTACCATGTGACCCCACTTATGAGAAACCCTCGGTGTTTTGGCCGTGCCACATGGCATGTGAGATCCTAGTTCCTCAGTGAGAGATAGAACCCACACCCCCTGCAATGGAAGCCCAGAGTCTTAACCACTGGACCACCAGGGAAGCGCTGAGGCGCTGCAACAGAACTTAAGCCAACTGTGGGGCTGAACATACCCCCTTAAACTTAGAACTTAAACTGATACTTAGAAGCTCTAAGAATAGTCCCTTCCCAGCCTCGAATTCTACTGTGATCCCTTATTGACAAAATGCCAAAAGGCTATTATTAGAAAAAGAGGAAAACTGAAGGATGGAATGAAAAAAGGGAAAGAGTAGGGAACAGCTGGTAAAGAATTTTTGTAATGAAACATTAGGGAAATGGAAGGTGGAGAATGCAAACATGGACCCCACTGAAGGTTTTATTTGGTGGTGGGGGGGGGTAGGAGAATGTGTATTTATAAAGTGATAGTATAAAATATAATCTGGAGATTGAGTATTGAGACTAATCACTAGATTACATTAATAGTTTAGGAGCCAAACAATGAAGGGCCAGACTACAGAAACAGCAGACAGAACAGCAAAGACAACGTTTACAAAGAACGTTGTCTGAAATAAGACTTATGTGCAGAAGCCCCGAGGCAAGTGCCAAACGTGGAAACCTGGTAGGTTAGGTCAGGGTCAAACTCCAGAGGCTCCCTGGTCAGGAGAGACAAAGTTTCTCTCGGGGCCACACTTGCCTAGTTTATTCCTAGAGGGTTAGGGTTGAACAATGCAGAACGGGCGCGTAGGAATGACACTCGTAACTTTCTCTCACCAAGACCCATTCTGGCCTCAAGGGAGTAATTACTGGAGAGTCTTCTGAGGAAAAAAGCCAATCTCTTCCCCTACCACAGATTAACCTTGCAAGTGAAAAGGCCTGATGTGGCTCTCCCCTGTGGTCAGGAAAGAGGTGCCTGGGGACTTCCACTGTCATTTCCCTATCACAAATTTGTTCATGTGAATCATCTAATCTACCAAGTTTTACACATCCAGTAATTTTGGATTGTATTGTAGACACAATGACACATCATATAAACTCTGCATTCTGCTCCTCTGAAGAATACTGATTTTGTTTTTAACTCTAGTCAACAGTTAAATTGGCTAAACTCAAATTCTAAATGCTGAAAACCCAGTTCAGTTCCTTTGCTTTATCTTTTCTTTGCTTCTGCATTAAAAACAGTATTAAAAATCAAGCCTTTTCTACCAAAGCAGTTTCTAAGCAGCCCTTCTGCATATTATTGAATAATGCATGCATGCAGTTTAAAGGTCAGCCAGATATTTAACTAGAGTTCAGGGCTCCTTCCAGAGAAGACAATGGCACCCCACTCCAGTACTCTTGCCTGGAGGAGCCTGGTGGGCTGTAGTCCATGGGGTCGCTAAGAGTCAGACACAACTGAGCGACTTCAGTTTCACTTTTCACTTTCATGCACTGGAGCAGGAAATGGCAACCCACTCCTGTGTTCTTGCCTGGAGAATCCCAGGGAGGGCGGAGCCTGGTGGGCTGCCGTCTATGGGGTTGCACAGAATCGGACACGACTGAAGCGACTTAGCAGCAGCAGCAGCAGCAGCAGCAGCAGGGCTCCTTCTCTGGCTGTCTATTTTTCGGGATTTTTCTTTCTTGCTTTATAGCTGCTGCAATCACTTTGATTTCTATCCTTTGGTCCTTTAAGGCAGTAGGACAGAAGTTTTTCTGTAACCAAGTGTGCAGAGTGGGGCCTCACCTTCGAACAGGAAACTTGCCCAGTGACATTTCCTTCCTCTACATATTGAATTTCCTCCAATATATATTTTTTCTCCCTCTTTAGTGCTTTCAGATATTTGTTCTCTTTTGCACAGAATTCATAGGTATTTGAAGTAGAAGAGTTAATCTCAGAAAGCTACTCAGCCATTAACCAGAAAGAGTACATTTTTTACAACAATAAAATTTCACTTATTTTAAAGTACTCTGCTTGGACTATTTGAATTAATATGATGTTCTCATTAAGATAAGTATATAGCATCTGACAGTAAACAAACAATAACACAATCATATTTACAGAGTTTCTTATTTAATCTTAATAACCCTGTAAAAATAAGAGATATATCCTTATATTACAGATGAGAAAAATAGGGCTCTCAAGGGGAAGCTTACCAAATAACAATGTTGTTCATTACAGTGGTACCAAGCAGAGCTTCCTGCATCCCTTGAACCTCAGCAAAAGTTAGTATGGTCTCTTCAGGGGGCATCAAAAGCTGTTTTTCTTTGCTTCTGTATTAAAAACAGTATTAAAAATCAAGCCTTTTCTACCAAAGCAGTTTCTAAGCAGCCCTTCTGCATATTATTGAACAATACATAATAGACACTAACCTAATGACAGAAAAAAAAAATTCACCCGGAAAACATGTGTATTCTAAACATTCTACAATGAACATATACTTTCACATTATCTATCTGGATATATAGTAAGCACCTCATATTCATCATCTCCAAAATTAAACTTACCAGCTCTCTCTTTAAACCTGTTTCTTTCAGCACTGCTATCTCAACTGACTGTTCCACCACTACCCAGATGAGCAACCCAGAAACTTGGACTGTATTCTTATCTCTTTCCTCTCTATTTACTCAATCACCAGGTCCTAATGACTTTATTATCTCATCTCTCTCAAATCCACTGCTTCTCCCCACCTCCACTAACATTTTCCTAATTTAAGCAAACAATTATTTATTTTGTACCTGTTTTATTGCAACCCAGTTCATGCAGTCGCAAAGAGTTGGACATGACTTAGCGAACGAACAATTTACTGCAACAGGTCATGGATAAATAAGACTAATGAGGTTCGTACCCTCTGTTATTAGGACAGATAAATCCAATAAAGTGTAATGAGTATATGACAGACATAGAAGATGCTGAGTTCTGTTTTTAGCATGTTGAATTTGAGGTAACCATGAGATATCTAATAAACAGGCATGTAGGTCCAGAGGTTGGAAAGAGCTCAGAGTTAGAAATATATGTTTGCAAGCAGCCAGGATTCAGATGGTACCTGAAGCAATGGAAACCAAGTATGTGGAACCAGGTAAGTGTATAGGATCTTGAGGTATCTGTAACACTTAAAGGACACACAGAGGTCAAAGGAGACTGAAGGAAGAACAGACTACGCTTGCTGAGCCCCTCTGCTCCCTGCCCTCTTCCCTGCCATGTCTGGCTCCACCTCCCTACATTGCTTCTGTGTAACAGCCCAGGACAGAGGCAGAACCTGCTGAACTACACATACAGCGGAGAAAACAAGATGCTACTGATTCAACTTTCTCTGAAGCCCTGTGATGAAATCATTTTTGGTCTAATAGTAAAATCAACCAATGCTTTTCTTCAACCAACGCTTACCCTCCATCTTCGGCAAATGTCATAATTTCGACTTGCTGATCACAAAGGGTCCCACTGCTACTGACAAGCCTCCTCTTTGCCAGGCCAAGCACAGCTTTTATATTTCCAGAACTCAGGAGCACTTGCTTTTCACTTTTACCATCGGGAGAACAAAGTAGTGCCCTAAACCACATATAAGGGAAAATGCAGAGCAGTCAGGAGCAAGGCTTTAATATGAGAAGACTAGGCTCAAACTTTCAAAGGAAATTTCAGTCAGGGATGTCACTCTATTGATAGCTTTTTTCAAAATGAGTCTCTCTTTGGACCTAAATTTAGAGTCTTTCAAGACCCAAGCCTAGGTTATAATTTGCACTCAAAACTCAAAACAAGCTGACAAACATCCAGATAAAGAAAAAAACCCACGCCTTGAGATTACTTACCTGATTTCTCTGATTTCCAAATTTCCCAAAGCCACACACACAAGATTGCAAACATCAGGCACTGCAACTATCTGTAATACTGGAATCTAAATAAAGCAGCCCAAAATTATATTTGGTTATTTCATTTTTAATTAATCTAATTTTCCAAAATTTGCCACATTTCTTTCTAGTGTCACCGTATCTAGTTTCAAACACTTGAAACGTTCAGCAAACATCCTCTTTTTGCAAGATGTAAACTCAAATAAGCTATGTGCATGATCGTGTTTACTGTGGCGTTTATTTAACATAATAAGTGCTTCTAGCAACGGGAGAATAATTAAATTCTGGTATGTGGACGAATGGAAAAATATGCAACCATTTAAGACAAGTTTATGCACTGAACAAATATTTATGAGCAGCACTCTGCCAAACACACTGCTACTGACTGTGGGTATACTGGAGTACAAGAATGAAATTTGCTAAGACAGTCGATCTTAAGCATCCTCACCAAGGGAAAAAAAGGAAACCGTGAGGTGATATGCTGATTAACTTGATTATGGAAACCCTTTCACAGTGTGTATGTACATCAAATCATCACACTATGCACTTTAAAAATATGACATTTGTCAATTACACCTCAATAAAGCTGGAAAAATAAAATTCAAAATAAACAAGTAGGAAGAATATGTAGAAACAAGCAAACATATTTATATGGTAAGAAAAGACAGGCTTAAAAATTTTAAGCATATTCAGACTGCAACCATGTAAAATATATACAAAGGTAGACAAGGACAGAAGAAACTACAGCTAAAAAAAAAGCAGAAATAACGTTTTGGTGAGAGTTCTCAGTAAGTTTAGAAGTCAGAATAGACATAAAATTTCAAGATTCTCCAGCAGGTACAGTGTAAAAATCCACCTCTGGAAAAACATATGATAAGGTATGGTATTGACTTTACAATCTACGTGCTGGGCATATGGGTGCTCCCTATATCACTTTCCCATATATTTGGAAATTTTCATAATTAAATACTGGGGGAAGAAAACATCGTTTTTCTGCTCTGTCTTGCATAGTCACAGATCCCATATTTTTGGTAAGCTGCCCATCTGTATTACCATGCAACTGATTGCAAAGATCTCTTTCAGCTATAAGATTCTGATTTACCTCTGTAAAGTGCCAGGAATAAATTTTTTCCCACTGCCAAGCATCCAGAGGTTTCCAAAGAGAAACGACGTATTCACAAGCAGTTATGATACACGGCTCTTTGAAACCAGCTATTTCCCACCACGTGGCACTCACATCCACAGAACAAGAACCTGAAGGATTCTGACAGAATGGCAACAACAATGACGTTAAAGGGATTCTTGGGGGCAGAATAAACATGAACAGTGATGGATCACAAGGATTAGATGAAATACCAACTGAATGTGATTAAACTTTCATGCAGGTCAAAGAGACTTGTGGGTCTTATGTAATCACAAAAATTGCCATACACACTCACAGTGATTGACTTTAAAATGTGTAGCTCCAGACTGGAACAGTCAGATTTAACCATCAAAACAGACCATAGGCCATAAGAACTAATTGAAACATTAGTTCCTTAAGAACCTTTGGAAATGAAACATTGTAATGAAATACCATAGGTTGAAGAGGGAATAAAACTGAAACAACATACTATTTCTAAATGAAGATGCAGAATGTGGTGGCCAAAGCAGTACTTAAAAAAACTCCTATAATTATAAAGGTATTAATATTTATAAAAAATTAATACAGATAAAAATAAAGCAAGCAAGCAGATCAAGAAGTTAGTAAAAGAATAATGAAATTCATGTCAATGTATGGCAAAACCAATACAGTACTGTAAAGTAAAATAAAGTAAAAAAAAAAAAAGAATAATGAAATAGGCACAGTGAAAAACAGAAGGACTTACTAACAATAAAAACAGGAAAAAAAAAATGAAAGAGGAAACCAAAAACTCAATTAACAATCAACACAACAAAAAACTAGGTTTTGGGGAAGACTTACAGAATGGACAAACCTCTTAAGTCTGATGTAGGGAAAAAAATGCTTTCAGAGGGCTTCCCTGGTGGTCTACTGGTTAAGAATACATCTTGCAATGCAAGGGACACCAGTTTGATCCCTCGTCCAGGAAGATCCCACATGCTGCAGGTCAACTAAGCCCCTGTACCCTAGAGCCCAGGCTCCACAATAAGAGAAGTCACTACAATGTGAGCCCATGCCCCACCTAGAAAGCAGCCCCCTGCTCAGTGCAACTATAGAAAAGCCTGTGCATAGCAACAAAGACCCAGCGCAGTCAAAAATAAAGCAAGTATGCATGCTGATGCATGGCAAAACCAATACAGTACTGTAAAGTAAAATAAAAAAATAAATAAATAAAGCAAGTAAAAAAAAAAAAAAAACCACTTTTAGAAATGGAGAGTGAGAAGAGGCTTAACTATACATACACAGACCAAAAACTATAACAACAAGTAACTTTTTATCTACAAATTTGAAAATATGAATGAAATGGCTGATTCCTTTCAGAAACTGTTATTAAAATTGATTTAAGAATAGTTTCGAAACAACATAAGTGTATCTTTTACAGAAAAGGAATCTGGGACCCAGAGGCTAAACAGTTTGTGCCAGGTCACATAATAGCCAGTGATCCGGAGAAACAGTGATTCAGAATACGTGGATTTAAATCTCTTTTTTTCAACACCATTTGTTCTCAATTAGGGGTGGTGATTTTTGCAACCCTCCCCGGGGGGGACAGTTAGCAATATCTGGAGACACTGCTGTCATCACTGCTGGGGTGGGAGGGGTGTGATTAGAGACCACGGCTGTTGCTAAATACCATACAATGCACAGGCCAGTCCCTAACAATAGAGAATAATCCAGCCCCAAATGTTAACAGCAATAAGACTGAAGACCCTTGCTGTGTACCATCCTATTTCAAGTATAAAAAGTTAACCAGGACATGGGTCCAATTCAATTCACAGGATTTACCAGAATATTATTTATATTTCTCAGAACCATATACATCACACAGCCTATGAAAATTAACCATTCACTATGTTATAATCGAGAACTGTTACCCATTTTCTTATAAAGTAAGTGATTCTTCTAGAAGTACTATATTTCGGTAGGAGAGTCATGAATGACCCCTCTCTCTCTGTCAAAATGCCTGATTTAAACTTAGATACAAAGTCGAGCTCCCTAGCTTAAGTTTTTCTTGGCAATAGCTTGACATAAAAACTTCTTTAGAAGATCTCAGAATATATATAACAGGTAAATATTGTGAAAAATAATTTAAATGTTTTTCTGAATCTATTTTATCAAGGATCAAAATCTGAATTTTCCAACCAGTTCATTGCATTTTTCGCATGTAAGACACAAGAGATAAGTCTTCTGACCTTTAACTTTGAAACCAGCTGTAGGGTGCCCGGGTTTAAGCTATCCCAAGCAGGAACCTCTATTTCAGTCTGTGGAAACAAAAGTCACATCATTAATGTATATATTATACATGGAATCTGTCTGTATCACTCATTCTTCAAACTATTTCCTATGTTTTATTTTCTATAACAGCAGCAAAGCTCCAAAGGCAACTGCTTCATGAATAACAAAGAGAACAGCATCCCTTAAAAATACACATATTTTAATTAATCCTAATTTCCCCAGAATGAACTTAACATTTACAGTGAAGTCGTATCAAAGAAACATGGTAAAACGTTTTAAAACACTGAGAAACTGAGTCCACGTTCACTAAGACACTTCATTCCTTCAGAGAAAATTTCATGAAGGATGCAGTCTGTACCTGCTCAGCAGAATGTCTCTGTGATCCCTGGAGTTGACTTGCTTCGAAGGTCAAAGCCTCGGTGGGCAGAGTTGTTGCTTGGGGACCAGAGTCAGGGTCGCAGGAAGGCTGTCCTGCTCTTCCTGCAACATGCTGGCTGCCATCTAATCTTGGGGGGCTGCTCCAGCTGTTGCACTGTTTATGACTGCTAGGCAGGCTGACTGTGGCTTTTAAGTGAGAAAGACGGAGTGGCGAGCATGTTTGTCCACCTGCCTCTGCAGACACCTTTTCCTTGTGGGCTTGGGAGCCAAAAGCTGGAGTAGCGCCTAATATGGGGAAAGCAGGTGAGCACAGGTCTGCGGTCAGTCTGTCATTATCATCAGAGGCAACAGAATTCAAAGGAGTGAAAAGTAAAATGGATGAAGAAAGGTCCTTTCCCCGAGGCTGGCTTCTTTGGCTTGGCATTCTAGAATGTGCCTTTCCTGGTAGAGTAGTTAGTTCCTCTTCCATGCCCTCCTTTTCTATATTGCTTTGTTTAGGGCTTGGTTTCTCCACAACAATGTAACTTTCCCCTTTAAGATGCCCCTCTCCATGTACTTTTGATCCAAAAGGCTCCATCAGCTTTTCTGAGCAGGACTTCAGTTTTTCAAGCTTAAGAAACCCAAAGTCTTCGTCAGGTAACTGAAAGTCTGTGATTTTGAGAAAAGATGACAGATGCTTTAAACTTAGCATTTTGTTCTTATGAGATGGAGTGCTGAAAGCATCATCATCCGAAGAGAAATAAGCGTAATTACTGTAAGAAAGGGAGTCCTCTTTTTGACAATGACCTTCCTTCCCTAAAACAGAAAGCAACAACAAAAACAGATACTCACCAATTCCCAACAAAGAGTGAGTTTCTAAACTCCAACGTCATGCAGTGTTTTCCCACCCAGGACTCTAAAACTTTTGTGGACAGTTCAACAACCAGACATATAGGTTAGTGCATACTGAGCAGCTCTCCTCTGTAGGACCAAAACCAGACAGTGCTGCCTGGGACCAGTCTGGTGCCAGCTCTGCCACTGGTTCGCTATGTTATCCTGGGCAAGTCAAACTCACTTCATTTCCCCTTGTCCCTTCTGAGGGAGCTGGGTTAAGAATCTCTAAAAGTCCTTTCTGATCCACAACTATCATTCCAACAGGCTATCAGAGTAGAGTCTACAAAATGCTGGCTCTTCACACTGAAGAAAACATAGTTCCCTTTTCAAAGATTAATTAGACTTCTAGCAACAGAAGCTCTGTATCATTCAAAATGTAGCTGCATCCAATATCTTATAAACGGATAAGAGAGCTGTGCTACATGTATACAGTGGAATTATTACTCAGCCATGAATATGAATGGAGTGCTGATACATGCTACAATGTAGATGAATCTCGAAAACTAGCTAAGTAAGCGAAAGCAGCCAGACATGAAAGGTCACATATTGTATACTTCCATTAATACAAAATACCCAAAATAAGTAAATCCACCAAGACAGAATACCGATTAGTATTTGCCAAGGGCTGTCAAGAGAAAAAATGGGGAGAAACTGCTTAACGGGTACAGGGTTTCCCTTTGGGATAATGAAAATGTTTTGGAACTACACAGGGATTATGGTGATAAACCACTGTGAATGTAACTAAATGCCACTGAATTGTTCACTTAACTTAAAACGGTGAACTACGTTACATGAAGGTCACCTCAAGAAAAAAAAATTTTCTATTCACCTGTAGGTTAATGAAATCACAGTAGATTATTTCAAAGTATACAAAACAACATTTCAAGCTTATTATTAGATTGTCCTGCTTTCCAATTCCTTTCTTGCTGGCATAAAAGATGATGATTTAAAAAGTTATGATTTTTTTTTCAAAAAACTTTTTATTGGAGTATAGTTTATTTACAAGGTTGCATTAGTTTCTGCTGTTCAGCAAAGTGAATCAGTTATACATACATATGTATTCACTCTTTTTTAAGATTCTGTTTATAGGTCATTACAGAATAGTTTCCCCTTGCTATAATTAGGCTCTTATTAGTTATCTATTTTATGTACAGTAGTGAATATATGTCAATCCCAATCTCCTGAAACTATTTTTTTTTTTAAAGAAACTATCTGATTCTTTAACCATGGAAAGGAAGAACAATCCAGACAGAGAGAACTGTAAGTTTATATAAGCATAAAGACCCTAAGGCAGCAACCTGATAGATGAGTTCAAATAAAAGCTAGAAGGCCAGTGTGGCTGGAGCATCATGAGAAAGAGGAGACCCTCTGAGAGAAAACAAAAATTCTTGGCTTTTGTCATACACCAATTTCCACGGTGTCAATATTTCCATCATGGCCAACTTCAAGCTACCAACATGGTATCAATAAAGGCAAAGTTGGAAAGCCATGCACAGAGTCATCTCAGAAGCAGATGTAAGTGGCTTCAGCACATCACTGAGAGTGGTATGAAATGAAACTGGAAAGGACCACTATCATCAGGTGGTATAAATGATTATTATTTAAAAAAAATATTTTAAATTTATTTGGCTGCACTGGGTCTTAGTTGCAGCATGTGAACTCTTTTAAGTTTAAGTTTACCTGTGGGATCTAGTTCCCTGACCAGGAAATATGGAGTCTTAGCTAATGGACCACCAGTGGAGTCCCCATGATTATTATTTTTATTTAAATTAATTAATACATTGTGGCTCGTAAGTCAAAGCCTGTCCAATGGTACAGAGCTGCTGGCTGCCTGTTTCTGTAAATAAAGTTTTAGTGAGACACAGTCACATTTACACATTATGTATGGTTACTTCCACATTACACTTGAATAGCTATGACTGAGCACAGAGACTGTATTTTCTATTTGGCCCTTTATAGAAAGTTTGCTGAGCTCTCACACAGAACTGGAGTGAATTATCTAAATTCTGTGCTCAGTTTATCAGATCCATCTCCTGAGTAAATGAATAAAGAAGTTTAAATTATAACTTGTTACTTGATATCCTCCAAAATCTTGTGTCCCATGAACCTCAGAGACACTATTAGACAGTTTACCTCCCAAAGTGGCTTAGAACTGTTGCATTTTATTACACAATCATTCCTAAGGGAGTTTGTCAGTGAATCCTTACTCTGACATTGATTTAATTTCAAATATACTTCCCTGTATTAGTTATTTCTCCCCATGGATAAAAGACTGTATTGTAGTTGAATAAACACTAATTTTAGGTAAACATCCAACACATGTTCCCTCTCAGTGTCAACTTTTTCAACCATATTTGTGAACTCTGACACCATGCAGCCAGATTTGAACCTTGACCCTGTGGCTTTAAAGACACTTTGGTCACCTGGCCTTCAATTCCTCATCTGTAAAGTGAGGATAAAAATAGATTCTGGGAACTTCTCTAGTGGTCTAGTGGCTAAGACTCTGCACTCCCAATGCAGGGTTGCCTGGTTTTGACCCCTGGTCAAGGAACTAGATCCCACATGCTGCAACTAAAAAAGATTCCATGTGCTGCCAAATATATATATAAGTAATAAAAAAAATAGATTCTGCCTCATGTACAGCTGGTGTGATGATTCAGTGAGTATCTACATAACATTTAGAAAGTGACGAGCATATAGTGTTAGCTACCACCATCATTAGCCACCACCATCAACCACATCTCGATTTACCTTTAACTCTCTTCTTACTGTGAATAA
Source organism: Capricornis sumatraensis (assembly GCF_032405125.1). NCBI lineage: Eukaryota > Metazoa > Chordata > Mammalia > Artiodactyla > Bovidae > Capricornis > Capricornis sumatraensis. The sequence goes on along the minus strand of NC_091071.1, from coordinate 20,797,614 downwards.
TTGCCTTTTCATTCTGATCTTTGTGCAAGGCAATTTCTTCCTTGGACTTCTTAACACCTGACGTGCCAGAAGTTGGCAAAAGTAGTTCATGGTGGTCTAACGGAGAGGTGCACACTGACTTTCCTTTTCCTCTGCATTTTTTACCTGATGGCTTGGTAACTGTCTTCCTGGAAAAGTCATCTTCTGTGGAGTCAGTGGAAAAGCTGACTTCAGTTAATGAGAGAAGTTTCTGAGGACTTCCTGAACTTGGTTGTTCTGCGTGTGTGTCAGACACCTTAATTTCACTTTGCTTAGTTTTTTCGTTGGAAACATTAAATTTTTTAGCAGATTTTGTACTCATATTTTTAAAGCCTTTTTTCCTGACACCTAAATGACTCTGAATTACAGCCTCCAGTGCTACTTTCCTCTGGCAGCTTGACATGCGCCGTGTTGTCCTAACGTAATATTCTGCAGGAAAGAGAAGGCCTTCAAGCATTGTGCAAGAATGTATTTGATCTTCTGTAGAAACAGGAGAAATTACTCCCAGGCTAAGATTCTTCGACTGGCTTAGAACTTCTTTTTCTAGAAGACTTTCATTTCTACCACCGAGAGCATCATTGGGAGATTTAAGAGACATCTCTGTGTGATTTTGTTCTTTTAAGTTTTGGTTTTCATTTTCCACTAAGTTATCACAAGCGAGTTCATTTATAAAACATGAATTATCTGCCCCTAAGTTAGGACTTCTAGCTGCCTGGCCACTTGTACTTCCAGCTTTGTTTACCTCTGGGTTATCTGTAGAGACAGTCATTTTTTTCTTCTGTACCTCTAAGTTTACAGGTGAAGCAGAGCTAATGTTTCTTAAGCTGTGAGTAATAAGTTCACAGTTACTTTGAGGGCGCTTGTGTTCAAGGAGCTGACCGCTACTGCTGTCTGATGGCGTAGGCAGAGGAAGAGTAGTCGCCCTGGGGAAATCATTTCCTCTAAGGAGGGCATCAACATCTCTCTGTGGTTTGGTGCTTGGTAGAATTACTACACTCCCTACATTAGTTTCTGTAACTGGTGCTGGAGAATTTGGAATGGCACACCTAGGACTTGAAAGGGGGTAAGTTCTTAGTTCAGTTACAGGTGTTTTGGGATTTTCTCTACTGATTTTTTCCTGTTCCTTTAGTCTTTTTCCAGAGAGTATGAGTGAATCAGTATCAGAGAGAGGTTCTCTCTCCTGTGAAATATATGTTCTCTCCTCTTTCTTTCTTCTCCCCAGCAGCTTTCTCTGCCTTTTCTTAGCATCAGGGCGATTGACCCTGAAAGGAAAATGTTTCTGATTATCATCTGATCCTTGTATGCGTGATCCTTCCACTAAGACATGTCCAGAGCTAAACAACACAGGCTCAATGTCAAGTGAGCTGGGCGTCTTTTCTCCAGTTTCTTCATCAACATGGGTATTGATTTGCAACGTGTCATGAGGAGATATTGTATTTTTAGGTTCTGAAGAAGAAAAATTATATAGTTAATATTTTTAAAACAAAAACTACCCCATATTTATTTTTAAATATTACATACAAATATTACCAAACATTTATTTAAAAGAGAGTCAATGGTATATCATTTAGGCAGATCAAAGTAAGTTTTTAATAATCTTACAAACTATAGTAATATTAAGTAAATGTAACAAAAATGGAATTGTGCTGGAAAAATTATTTTCAAACTAAACAATTATCTATTCTTGGGACTTCTCTGGTGGTCCAGTGGCTAAGAGTCCGTGCTCCCAATGTAGGGGGCCCAGGTTTCATCCCTGGTCGGCAAACTAGATCCCACTGCTGCCACTAAAGATCCCACATGCGGCAACTAAGACCCAGTGCAGCCACATAAATTATAAATATTAAAAAAGATTATTCTTTATTGCAATCATCTTTTCTTAGTTTTTTCTTCTTTAAAACTTTACTGAACTACAACTGACAGATAAAAATTGCACATAGTTAAAGTGATGTTTTGAAACATGTATACATTGTGAAATGCTGGCACAATCAAGCTAACTAGCACATCCATCACTTCACATAGCTATGATTTTTCTGTGTGTGATGAGAAGACTTAAAGTCGGCTCTCTCAGCAAATTTCAAGTATATAATATAGTATTATTAACTACTGTCACCATGCCGTACATTAGCTCTCTAGGACTTATTCATTCTGCATAACTGTAACTCTTGACCCTTTGACCAACATATCCTCATTTCCCCCATATCTCACCTGATTTTTTACTTCATATCCCTTTTTGGGCTCAAGTAATTTTCATACCACTTTTCTATTTCATTAGCTTCTGATTTTATGATTATAAATTAGCTGACTTTTAACATGAGAAATGACCATTGTTTTTTATTAAAGTATTTCCACCCAGACTTTCATCTTTGTGCACATATAAACACTTAACTAAAAAAAACCATCTTTCCATATTTAAGCAATAAATATAAATTCTAAAAGTTAAAATAGAGAAAAAGAGCAACTGAATAAGCAATCCAAATAAAGTATAGTTTCTTGCTCACAGAATGAGAGAAAATATTTACAAATCATGTATCTGATAAGGGTCCAATAGCTAGAATATATGAAGAACACTTAAAACTCATCAATAAAAGGACAAATAACCTAACAAAAATAGATATTTCTCCAAAGAAGATATACAAGCACACAAAAAGATGTTCAATATCATTAGTCACTAGGAAATGCAAATCAAAACCACAATTAGATACCACTTCTATCTATCAGAACGGTTATAATTCATAAGTATTAACAAGGATGTGGAGAGATTGAAACTCTTATGCGTTGTAGTAGGAAAGAAAAATGGTACAGTCACTGTAGAAAACAGTCTGGTAGTTCCTCAAAATTAAACACAGAATTATCATATAACCCAGAAATTTCACTCCTAGGTACATATAGAGAGAACTGAAAATATATGTCCCCCAAACAACTTGTACATGTATCTTCACAGCAGCATAAAAGCCAAAATTTATAATAGCCAAAAAGTAGAAACAACCCAAGTGTCCATTAACTGATGAATAGATATACTATATCATATCATATTATATTATGGCTCATAGCTTCACTGAGTTACACAAGCCCCTTCACCACGACAAGGCTGTGATCCATGAAGGGGAATGAAACATTCAACTGCAAAAAGGAATGAAGTACTAATGCACGCTTAGATGAACATATAGATGGATAAATAAAGGTTGAAAACATTATGCCAAGTAAAAGAAGAGAGTCACAAAAGGCCACGTATTGTTTGGTTCCATCTATATGAAATGTCCAGAATAGGAAAATCCACAGAAATCAAAAGCAGATTAGTAGTTGTCCAGGGGTTAAGGGTAGGATGGGTACAGGGTTTCTTTTTCAGGTGGTAAAAATGTTCTGAAATTAAGACAGTGATGATGGTTATATAATCTTGATTATACAAAGAAGCAATGAACTGTAGACTTTAAAGAGTCTACTGTTACTCCTTATCTTCTGACTGTGACAAAAAGAACCACGGCGAGGAGATTTCCCTGGTGGTCCAGTGATTAAGAATCTGCCTTCTAAGGCAGAGGATGGGGGTTCGGTCCTTGGTCGGGGAACTAAGATTCCCCCACGACAGGGGACAACTAAGTCCATGTGGCCCAACGAAAATCCGGTGTGCCTCAACTAAGACGCAGCCAAATAAATAAATATATTTAAAAAGAGAATCACAGGCAAATTTACATGGGAAATGAGTAATAAAGAAAGCATAAGAGAATGGGCTAGCCTTACCTGTGTGGGTTAGCTGTGTTGAAACTTCCTGCTGGGGTGAGGAATCTTGTTCTTCCGCTGTTCTCCTAAGGGAATTTTTAAACTTCTCAGCTCTTTGGGCACGCTAGAGAAAACAAAAGCAACTCAAAAAACAACTTTATGAAAAAGAAATAAATTTTTGTTAACAGCTTAAATAAAGAGCTGTCTTTATATACTTTGTGGCATTAATAGCAATTTGAGAGAATGTGATTTACTTACTTGAAGGCGGGCCAATGTCTTGGTGTATTCCCTTTTCAGGAATGCTAATTTTTCTTTCAACTGGAAGAGGAAAAACAGCAAACAAAACTGAGCAGGTGGAAAGAAGGCATTAGAGAGAAGGGATCCAAGGCCTATTGGATACCAGCGAGCAGTGGTCAGCAGGTCCCTCAGCTGGAGGTGGGGAGGAAGCGGTACTGCCTCACTCTACTTCCAGTTCTCACAAAACACCAAGTTCTCTAACGCATCCCTGCAAAACTTGTTCCTATCACCTGGAGCAACTCTCCCCAACTTACTTTGCTAACTCCTACTGATTCCTCAAGCCTCGGCTTAGATTATTTCCCTGAGGGAAACTTCTAGGGAAGTTTCTAAACTTCTAAGTCCTTCTCCAAATCCAAGTTAGGATTCCACCTCTCCTCTGTGTTTGCTTTATCACGGTACTTACTATACACACTGTCTGTTCACTTCTCTGTTTCCTCCTACCTCACTGTGAGATCCTTGAAGGTAGCAGGGGCTATCATCCTCAGACAGTCATTCTACTTATGAGTCAGTTATTGACCCAGGTATCTCCAGCACCGGAAACAATAACTGCTGCCCACTATGTCGGTTATAGTTCCAGGTGCTATATCTGCAGAGGGGTCACGGCCACTGCTCATGGGCAGCTTACACACAGTGAAGGATACAGATAGTAAGTAAGAAAACAAACAGATACGATGATTTCATGTGGTAATCAATACCTAGACAAACAGAGGGATGGGAGGGTGTCTGGGATACAGGAGAATGGAATACTTAGAGACAGTGGCCAGGGAAGCACTTCTGAGGAAAACCATATGAGCTCCGACCTGATGGAGGAAAGAGCTAGCTTTGGAAAGATCACAGGGAAGGCAATTTGTCCAAGATCACACAATTTAAAACGAGCACAACTCAAACCGTGCAGTCCGGCTCTAGGGTCTGTGCTTGTAACCTCTTCTCACAGGTTTGTACTTATCACCACCCTTATCAACATCTGAGAATTACCTTGTTGATTTGTAAATGAACTTTTCCACCACCACTGCAAGGCAAGCTGGGATGAGAGGACTGATGAGTTATGGTGAATGAAGAGTTTTAGCACCATGGTTGGAAGACCCAGGGCAAGATACATTCAAGTTAACAACATCTGTCAGTTCCCTGGTGGCTCAGTGGCAAAGACTTTGCCATCCCGATGCAGCAGGCTGGGTTCCATCCCCAGTCAGGTAACTAGATCCCACATGCCCCAAGGAAGATAGAAGATCCCATGTGCCACAACTAAGAAGGGGGCAGCCAAATAAATAAATATTTTTTAAAAACCACAACAACGTCTGCTGGCACAAGCACGAGGTGGCATGTATAGGGACAGTCAGAAACAAAACCTGCAAACAAAAGGCTCTAAGCAGAGAAACATGTAAAGAAAAGATGTCACTTCCATTTGTAGGATACTATACAGAATTTTGGAGAAGGAAATGGCAACCCACTCCAGTGTTCTTGCCTGGAGAATCCCAGGGACGGGGGAGCCTGGTAGGCTGCAGTCTATGGGGTCGCACAGAGTCGGACACGACTGAAGCGACTTAGCAGCAGCAGCATACAGAATTTAAGAAATAATTTTTTAAAAGGTAAGTAAACATGAAGTGGGTTCCATCCCTCGTTGGGAAGATCTCCTGGAGGAGGGCGTGGCAACTTACTCCAGTATTACTGCCAGAAAATTTCCATGGACAGAGGAGACTGGAGGGCTACAGTCCAGGAGGTCACAAAGAGTCGGACACGACAGAAGCGACTGAGCAGAAGCAGGAGCAAACAAAGACTAACGTGGATTTTAAACACGGAGAAGCAAAACGGAAGTTGCAGAACCATCTAGATCATACCATTTATGAACATTCACCTTCCCCCAAAATACACAATTACTCTTCGGTGATTAGACAATACAAACACGCCCCTCCACACCTCCACCGCCCGCCCAACATGCACACACAGACACACAAAATATCTGAAGTCCAGATGGTTGAGAGATTTACTTAACGGGGCGGGGTGGGAGAAGCCAAAACTGAGAGTGTGCAGGGTGGGGTGGGGAAGATGTCAAAGGGGACCTTAGCTTTATCTACAGTTTTACATTTTGTACTTTTGCGTTTCTGCTGTAGCGAAAAATTGTTCTTTAAACGCCACCAAGGGAGCACGGCGCTCTCCCACACTTTCACTTCCTGTGCCCCCCTCAGTCCAGAGAAAAGCGTAGGTCAGAGGTCACTGCCACCCTTGGACAGTCGAAGGAAGCAAAGACAAGCCTAAAATCCTGGGATAGGGGGTCAAAATCTGAGTCAACCTTTCCCGCATCCCCGGCACCTTTTCCTTCTCTTCACAGCTGAGCGTCTTCCCAGGAGGCTCTTCCATCTGACCGGCGGCCAACAAAAAGAGCATTCGTCGCTGGCCCCAGGCCTGCGGACAAAAACAGCCCGGCTGGCCCCGGGCCCCAAGCCACCCCGGGGAAGGTTCGTAGAACCCGGGAGCACCACAACACAGGGCCAGATAGCCCACGCTGGACGGGCGCGCCAACAAACCTGGCCAATCACAGCTGCCGCTCGGCCTGCGCACGCGCAGTCGGAGACGGCAGAGCAATGGAGTGAGGCCGCCTAGCGGAGAACCGAACTATGGATGGCAGCCCCGGCCGCCCAGAGCGGAAGTGGTGGAGCCGCCGGAAGTTGCTTGAGTTCCAGTCAGAAATACCGGCGGACGGACTTTGACAGGAGCCAGAGCCGCGCCTAGGAGTTGGTGGTCATGGAGTTGGGCGAGCTGCTCTACAACAAGTCCGAGTACATCGAAACGGTGCGCGTGTCCAGACATCTGCCCTCCCCTCTCCAAGCCTGCGTTCTCTGAGGCCTCCGTCCTGTCTCTGCCCCACCCCTGGTCCTTTCGGCGTTAGTCCGAGATTACCTGAGAGTTCATGTATAGTCTGGTTTTGTTATTTATTCCTTGCATGGCCAGTTTAGGCTTTTTTTTTTTTAATCTATTCCTGATTTCCTCGTAGAGATAAAATGCCTTCCAGAAAGCAGGACAAGTCTCATTCATTCTGATATTGATTACAGTTCTGGGCTTCAGGCCTTGTTAAACTAATGTGTGGTGATTTATTACTATGTGCCGAGGACTGTTATTCGTTTTTTTTAATAGTCAATACCTGATGTATGTAAATTGCTCGAAACAGGTTTAGTGCTCAATCGGCATTACTCTTATTTTTTCATTGAATTCTCACAACTCTGATATTGGTAAAGTCATTATCCTGGTTCTAGGTCTGTAAAACTGAAGTATAGAAATGAGACTCAATTCATGTCTGCTGCTGCTAGCCTATGTATGTAGCACTTACAACTTCTGGGTCTGTTCCTTGAATCCCTAGTTTCCTGATTCATCCTTGCATTTTTGATATTCTGGACTCATTCCATTGCAGACATCACCCATCTCAAGTCCTGTTCTCTGCAATACGAGCTTTCTTGGTGGAAATTTGTAGCCTAGAATCCACTGATTTTGCTCACCTCTGTTTTCTTTCAGGCATCTGGGAACAAAGTTAGTCGCCAGTCTGTATTGTGTGGAAGTCAGAACATTGTTCTTAATGGCAAGGTAAGGGACAGAGTCAGCTCCAAGATGCATATTTCTGTTTTCTTTCCACTCACTATCAAATCAGCAAGGCAGATGAAATGTTGCCATGTCTCCTACTTATTGATGTACATTCTGAAATTCTGTTTTAAAAAGCATTCTCCAAATTGGATTTATTGGATATAAAAAAAGATTCAGTAAAGGGAGGCAGCAGAAAGCCTTTTTCCTGTTATTCCAGGAACAAAATACAATGGCACCCAGAACTGAAATTATTATATAGTATTGTGTGTTCTATGTTACAGGACACAAAACATAAATTTTAGTGTAAAAACTAAAGTGATACTGATATAATTATCCATTTACTAATTAATGGTTCATTATTAATCAAAACTCTTAATGTGAGAATTAGGAAAGATAACTGAAATATGAAATTCTTTTGAAAAATGGAATGTGAAAGGCTTAGAACACTTAAGAACCAGAAAAAATATCAAGGTATATTTGATCTTGACAAAAACTGAAGTCCCTAGTTTCTTCCTGCTGTTAGGAACACTCAATTTTCCTTGAAATATTAAATCTCTAACTTCTAGAGGTAAAATAATATCACTGTAGTCAGAAGATCACAGATATTTTCAGTAGAGACACAATTACTGTCTCTATTACTGTCTCTATACCATGAGATTTAATGGAAATATAGTTTGGTAGTTAAATATAATTAATAATTATAGAGGCACTGTTTCTGCACCAAATTAGAAAATTGAGTCAACTCCATCTGACTCATTAGCAAGCATGTGGAGTTTAAATATACAATTCACTGACATTAATTACAGTCACAGTGTTGTGCAGTCATCACCACTACATCTGTTTCTAGAATTTTTTCATCACCCAAAGAAAAACTCTGTAAGGAACAGCTCCTGTTCCCTTCTCCCAGGCCCTGGTAACCTCAACCCACTTTCTGTCTCTATGAATGTGCCTATTCTAGATACGTCATTTAAGTGGAATTATATAATACTTGTCATTCTTTGGGCTGGCTTATTGCACTTAGTACTATATTTTAAAGACGCATGCATGTTTTAGCATGTATAAGAATTTTATTCCTTTGATAACTGAATAATATTCCATTGTGTCTATGTACATGTCATCTATTCATCTGTTGATAAACGTTTGGATTGTTTCTCCCATTCTGCTTTTTTGAGTAATGCTGCCATGAACATTGGCATGCAAAGATCTATTTGAGTTGCTGTTTTCAATTATTTTTGTATATACTTAGAGGTGAGGTGGCTGGGTCATATGGTAGTTCCATTTTTTAGCTTTCTGAAGAACTGTCAAGTTGCACCATTTTACAGTCCCATGGCAATGCAAGAGAGTACCAATTTCTCCATATCCTCACAAACATGTTATTTTCTCTTTTTCTTGAATGTGAGTATGAAAGGTATTTCATTGTGTTTTTTTAAAATTCATTTTTCGTTGGAGTATCATTGATTTACAATGTATTAATTTATGCTGTACATCAAAGTGAATCAGTCATACGTGTACATATATCCATTTTCTTCTAGACTCCATTCCTGTATAGGTCATTACAGAGCACTGAATAGAGTTCCCTGTGCGATATAGTAGGTTCTTATTAGTTTTCTTTTGTATACAGTAGTGTGGTTTGCATTTCCCTAGTGTCTAATGATGATGTGCATCTTTCATCTGATTGGCCATTTGCACATCTGAGGGCAAAAGTCTCTTCAGTCCTTTGACCATTTTAAAACCGTGTTGCCTTTTTGTTGTTGAGTTGTATTTCTTTATATGTTCTCCACAATAAATCTTTGTCAGATTTATGATTGCAAATATTTTCTACCATTCTGTAGATTGTCTTTACTTTCTTGATAATGTTCTTTGATGCACAAGAGTTTTTAATTTTGATGAAGTCCAGTTGTCTATTTTTTTCTTTTGTTGCTTAAGTTTTTGATGTCATAGGTCTAAAAATCCTTACCAAACCCAAGATCATGAAGATTTACTCCTGTGGTTTTTTCTAAGAGTTTGATTTTAACACTTTTATTGAAATAGTCGTCGATTCATTTTAAGGTAATTTTTTGTTTGAATTAAACTTAATTAAGTTAATTTTTGCATATAATGTGAAGTTAGGATCCTATTTAATTAAGTCTTGGTGTGAGGAAATTTGCTTGTCCCAGCACCATTTGTTGAAGAGATTGTTCTTTCCCCTTTGAATGGTCTAGTCATCCTTATAGGAAATCATCTGTACTTAATCATTACTGTAGCCTTGTAGAAAATTTTATAATCAGGAAAGATGAGTCCTCCTTTCAAGATTGTTTTAGTTATCTGGGTTCTTCTATTTCTTTCTTGAAAAGTGTTTTCTTTGGCAATATTTGGTGCACACAGGAGACTAATGTGCGATACATATGTTACGAAGCATAAAAATTGCATCAACACCATGAACCCACCACCCAGCTGAATAACTGGAACATAATCAATGCATAATAATACAGTACAACCTGAAGTTTCTCTCTTATTTCTTTCCTCCTTTCAAGAATAGTGCTATTCTGAATTTTTTGTCTTATAAATTCTTTATTTTTCAAAAACTTTTTTTTTTAACCATATACATGCATGCATGTGTGCTAAGTCACCTTAGTCGTGTCCAACTCTTTGTGACACTATGGACTGTAGCACACCTGGCTCCTCTGTCCATGGGATTCTCCAGGCAAGAATACTGGAGTGATCCCTCCCAGGATCTTCCTGACCCAGGGATCAAACCTGCATCTCTTATGTCTCCTGCATTGGCAGCTGGGTTCTTTACTACTAGCACCACCTGGGAAGCCCCACCATATACATAGGTATTTCTAAATAATATATTTTGTTCAGCTTTACTTGGTTTTCTGTGACTTTCTATTATTACACTCAATTATTGTAATGATGACAATAGGAGACATACATTACACTTACTAAGTAACATTGTTCTCAACTCCTGTTTCTAAGATTCATTGGGATTTATGCATTTTCACTGTTGTGTACAATTCCATTTATCCCCTCTTCTATGGGTGGATAGTTATTTTGTTTCCAGCTTTTTGTTATTATGAACAATCTGTTTTGTTTTGTTTTCCCCCAGCCCCTGTCCCTTTCAGAACTTTCTGTTTTCCTAAGCCTTTATATCAGGTGTCACAGTGCCTGCAGGGAGAAATACGGTTTATATGAGTAAAGAGGACTAGTATAAACCAGAGAGAGTGATGGGGCCTGGTGAATTGGAGAATACAGGACCTAGCTAAGCTCAAGTGGATTGTTGTTGCCACATGGGAATGCAGACATATACTTCCAGAGCTTCTAACTGTCCCAAACTGGAAGTCTGGATTTTTTAAAAAATGTAAAATACCCTACTATTTAAATAGCCTATAACTTAAATGATAAAAATGACTGAAGGGCTAAATAAAATGGTTTCTAGGTGCAACCCTTAGATCTCCAACTTGCCACCTCTGCCTTGTCCTTGTTGAGTTCAGTGAACCCTGCTTTAGCACTGTTTTCCTCCCTTTAAGGTCTTTAAGACACTTCCTTTCATGTTAACATGCTGTTGCCCGTATTTTTCATCTGACTTCTCTTTAGCTCCATTCTTCTGAGATAGGAGCCAGAATTTGAATTCCTCTTGCTTAATCTCTTTGACCATCTGTGATATCATTTCCTTCTTATGTTTTTTTTGTGTTTGCTTCTTCATTGCAAATATAATTTAGGCTGACTGAGGGTCTTATATGAATTTTCTTTATTTCCAAATTAAGATTGTTGTCTTTATTTAAAATGCACTGAAACAATAACAGCCATTACCAGATACTCAGAACTCTTGATATTCTGTTTTCTTCTAAAAGAAAAAGAAGTCATTTTCTCTGATTGTAGATGGAAACACAAGCAGAAAACAATGATTGAAGTAAATTAAAAATCTTAGATGAGAGAATTATGTACTAGAAATAGACATCTCTCTAAGGTTGAAGAAGATAGCTTTTTTTAAAAAATAAAAATAAAAAAAAGAAGATAGCTTTTAAAACCAAGAGAGGAATTCCTAGCAGACGAGTGGTGGTGGTGGTTGTTGTTCAGTCGCCCCATTGTGTTTGACTCTTTGTGACCCCTAGACTGTAGCGCTCCAGATCCCCCTGTCCCTCACTGTCTCCTGAAGTTTGTCCAAGTTCATGACCATTGCATCAGTGATGCCATCCAGCCATCTCATCCTCTGGCACCCTGTTCTCCTGCCCTCAATCTTTCCCAGCATCAGGGACTTTTCCAGTGAGTCAGCATTCGCATCAGGTGGCCAAAATACTGGAGCTTTAGCTTCGGCCTCAGTCCTTCCCATGAGTGTTTAGGGTTGAATTCCCTTAAGATTGACTGGTTTGGTCTCCTTGCTATCCAAGGGACTCTCAGGAGTCTTCTCCAGCACCACAGTTCAAAGGCATCAATTCTTTGGTGCTCTGCCTTCTTTACGGGCCAGCTCTTACATCCATACGTGACCACTGCAAAAGACCATAGCCTTGACTCTACGGACCTTTGTTGGCAGAGTAATGTCTTTGGTTTTCAACACACTGTCTAGGTTTGTCATAGCTTTCCTGCTGAGAAGTGGTCATCTTCTGATTTCAGTCACCATCCTCAGTGATTTTGGAGCCCAAGAGGAAATCTGTCACTACTTTCACTTTCTATTTGTCAGGCAGTAATGGGGCCAGATGCCATGATCTTAGTTTTTTTTAATATTTAGCTTTAAGCCAGCTCTTTCACTTTCCTTCTTCACGCTCATCAAGAGGCTCTTTAGCCTCTTCACTTTCTGCCATTGAGTGGTGTCATCCACACGTCTGAGGTTGTTGATATTTCTCTCAGCAGTCTTATTTCTAGCTTGTTACTCATCCAACCTAGCATTTCTCATAGTGTGTTCAGCGTATAGGTTAAACAGGGTGACAGCAGACAGCCCTGTCGTACTCATTTCTCAGTCCTGAACCAGTCACTTGTTCCTTATTGGGTTCTAACTGTTGCTTCTTGACCTGCATACAGGTTTTTCATGAGACTGATAAGATGGTCTGGTATTCCCATGCTTTCCACAGTTTGTTATGATCTGCACAGTTAAAGGCTTTAGCATAGTTGATGAAACAGCGGTAGATGTTTTCTCTGGAATTCCCTTGCTTTCTCAATGATCCAGTGAATGTTGGCAATTTGATCTCTGGTTCCTCTGCCTTTTCTAAACCCAGTTTGAACATCTGGAAGTTCTTGGTTCACATGATGCTGAAGCCTGGCAGGCACAGTTTTAATTGTGACCTTACTATTGTGGGAAAGTGAAAGTGAAGTTGCTCAGTCATGTCCGACTCTTTGCGACCCCATGGACTATAACCTACCAGACTCCTCCGTCCATGGGATTTTCCAGGCAAGATACTGGAGTGGGTTGCCATTTCTTTCTCCAGGAGATCTTCCTGACCCAGGGATTGAACCCGGGTCTCCCACATTGTAGGCAGATGCTGTACCATCTGAGCCACCAGGGAAGTTGCAGGAGATGAGTGCAATTGTCCGATGGTTAGAACATTCTTTAGTACTACCCTTTTTGGGAATTGGGATGAGGATTGACCTTTTCCAGTCCTGTAGCCATTGCTGGGTCTTCCAGATTTGCTGACATATTGAGTGCAGCACTTGGAAGGAAAGTTATGACCAACCTAGGTGGCATATTGTAAAGCAGAGACATTACTTTGTTAACAAAGGTCCGTCTAGTCAAGGCTATGGTTTTTCCAGTGGTCATGTATGGGTGTGAGAGTTGAACTATAAAGAAAGCTGAGTGCCGAAGAATTGATGCTTTTGAACTGTGGTGTTGGAGAAGACTCTTGAGAGTCCCTTGGACTGCAAGGAGATCCAACCAGTCCATCCTAAAGGAGATCAGTCCTAGGTATTCATTGGAAGGACTTATGCTGAAGCTGACACTCCGATACTTTGGCCACCTGACGTGAAGAGCTGACTCATTTGAAAAGACCCTGATACTGGGAAAGATTGACGGCAGGAGGAGAAGGGGACGACAGAGGATGAGATGGTTGGATGGCATCACCGACTTGATGGACATGGGTTTGGGTGGACTCTGGGAGTTGGTGATGGACAGGGAGGCCTGGCGTGCTGCAGTTCATGGGGTCGCAAAGAGTCGGACACGACTGAGCGACTGAACTGAACTGAGTGTGACACTTTGATATCATCATCCTTTAGGGTTTTGAATAGCTCTACTGGAATTCCATCGCATCCACAGCTTTATTAACAGCAGTGCTTCCTAAAGCCCGCTTGACTTCACTCTCTAGAATGTCTGGCTCTGGGTGACTGAGCACATCATCGTAGTTATCAGGTTCATTAAGATCTTTTTTGTACAGTTCTTCCATGTATTCTTTCCATCTGTTCTTGATCTCTTCAGCATCTACTAGGTCTCTGCCATTTCTGTCCTTTATTGTGCCCGTCTTTGGGCAAAATAGTCCCTTGATATTTGATTTTCCTGAGGAGATCGCTAGTCTTTCCCCTTCAGTTGTTTTCCTCTTATTTTTATGCACTGTTCATTGAAGAAGGCCTTCTTGTCTCTCCTTGTTATTCTTTGGAACTCTGTGTTTAATTGGATGTGCCTTTCCCTTTCTCCCTTGCTTTTCACTTCTTTCTTCAGCTATTTGTAAAGCCTCCTCAGATAACCTCTTTGCCTTCTTGCTTCTTTTTTTCCTTTGGGATGGTTTTGTTTGCTGCCTCCTGTACAATATTGCAGACTTCTGTCCATAGTCCTTCAGGCACACTGTTTCCTAGATCTAATCCCTTGAATCTGTTTGTCACCTTCACTGCATATTCCTAGGGGATTTGATTTAAGTCATACCTGGCTGGACTAGTGGTTTTCCCCTCTCTCTTTAGTTTAAACCTGAATTTTGCTGTGAGAAGCTGATCTGAGCCACAGTCAGCTCTAGGTCTTGTTTTTGCTGACTTTATATAGTTTCTCCATCTTTGGCTACAAAAAAACATAATCACTTTGATTTTGGTATTGACCATTTGGTGATATCCATGTGTAAAGTCATCTCTTGTATTGTTGGATAAGGTTGCTTCCTATAACCAATGCGTTCTCTTAGCAGAATTCAGTTAACCTTTGCCCTGCTTCATTCTGTTCTCCAAGGCCAAACTTGCCTGTTACTCTGGACATCTCTTGACTTCCTATTTTTGCATCCCAATCCCCATTGATGAATAGAACATCTTTTTTTTTTTTATGTTAGTTCTAGGAGGTCTTCATAGAACTGATTAACTTAAGGTTCTTTGGCATTGGTGGTAGGGGCATAGATTTGAATTACTGTGATGTTGAATGACTTGTTTTGGAAATGAACCAAGATCATTCTGTCATTTTTGAGGTTGCATCCAAGTATTGCATTTTGGACTCTTTTGTTGATTATGAAGACTACTCCATTTTTTCTAAGGGATTCTTGTCCACAGTAGTAGATATAATGGTCATCTGAATTAAATTCTCCCTTTCCAGTCCATTTTAGTTCACTGATTCCTAAGATGTCGATGTTTATTCTTATCATCTCCTGCCTGACCATGTCCAATTTACCTTGATTCATAGGCCTAATGTTCCAGGTTCCTATGCAGTATTGTTCTTTGCAGCATTGGATTGCTTTCATCACCGGACACATCCACAACTGAGCATTGTTTCCTCTTTGGCCCAGTGGCTTCATTATTTCTGGTAGTTGTCTTCCACTCTTCCCCAGTAGCAAATTGGACACCTTCAGTGTGGGGGACTTATCTTTCAGTGTTACATCTTTTTGTCTTTTTAGGCAGTTCATGAGGTATAAACGGCAAGTATACTGGAATGGTTTGCCATTCCCTCCGATGGATCACATTTTGTCAGAACTCTCCACTATGACCCTTCTGTCTTGGGTGGCCCTACATGGCATGTCTCATAGCTTCATTGAGTTACAGAAGCCCCTTCACCATGACAAGGCAGTGATCCATGAAGAGGGGACCAGTGATTAGGACTCAGTGTTTTCACTACTGGGGCCAGGGTTCAGCACCTGGTCTGGGAACTAATATCCCACAAGCTGTGAGGCTCGGCCAAAAAGAAACAAAAACCAAGAGGAACTGTAATACTTTACAGTCAGCAGCAGATGTGAAAGTTTCTTTTTTCCAGTAGGGGTTTTATAGGCCGAACACATGCAGGTCAGATGGGTTAGCTCTTTCAGGTGTGAGTGCACTTCTTTTTTAGTATCTTCTCAGAGCCTGGTGTCTGGCCAGTGATTTATCTAAATTCACATATATTTGAGGTGAATATACCATCTGCCTCTCCACCCTGACCTTCTGTCTTGGGCCCCAGACCTTTATCCACAGCTGCCTGTTGGTCATCCCACAGGACCCTCAAACTCCACATTTCAAAATTGAATTTATGATCAAATCCCCAGAATTGCTCACCTCATCCTAGATTCTCTTTTTCTTGCCCAACATCTAAACAATGACCAAGCCATATAGAATCTCTTTTTGTTCCTTTTAAATATTTTATAATGGAATATTAAAAAATAATTTTTATTTAGGTATATTATGTACAATAAAATATACCCATTTTAAATATGGATGAGTTGGATGAGTTTTGGCTGATGTGGACATCTCTGCAACTAGTACCACAGTCACAATATAAAATATTCCCATCACTCTAGTTTTTCTGCCTCTCTGCAGTCAAGCCACCTGGGTAACCTGTGTAAAACTAATATAGATTAGTTTTGCATTTTCTAGAGTTTCCTATAATTGTAATCATGTACTATTTTGGGAGTCAGGCTTCTTTCACTCAGCATAATGTTTCTGAGATTTATCCATGTCATTGGATATATTCAAGGATTAGTATTGGGTTGGCCAACAAGTTCATTTGGGTTTTTCTGTTACATCCTATGGGGAAACCAAATGAACTTATTCGCCAACCAATAGTTCATTATTTTTTAAACCTTTTTTTTGCTGTGCCATATGGCTTGTTTTCATTGCCACGGCAATGAAAACCTGGAATCCCAACTACTAGTCCACCAAGGAACTCCCTCATTACTTTGTATAGATGAGCAGTATTATTTGGAACTTTAGGACAGTAGAGAAAACACAGAATGAGTCCCTATGTATTTATTCACCAGCTTCTACAGTTAGCAGTATTCTGGCATTCTTCCTTCATCTCTATACTCACCTGCCAAATTCAAACCAGTTTCGGAGTGGAATATTTTAAAACAAATTGCAAGTATAATTTTGTTGTTGTTGTTCAGTTGCTAAGTCATATCCAACTCTGCGACCCCATGGACTGCAGCACGTCAGGCCTCCCTATCCCTAACCATCTCCCAGAGTTCATCCGAGTTTATGTACATTGAATCGGTGCTGCTATCCAACCTTCTCATCCTCGCCTGCCCTCTTCTCCTTTTGCCTTCAATCTTTCCCAGCATCAGGGTCTTTTCCAATGAGTTGGCTCTGCTTCCAGAGTAATATTTCTAATGAAGATTCAGTTGTGCTAATCCTTCATTTAAAATCTTTCATTGATCCCTTATATCCTCTATGGAAAAGAAGTCTAAACTTCTGTAATCAGCGTACATAATTCCTCATGATCTGGTCCTTCTTACTTTCTCAGCTGCAACCCCAGCCACATGTACTTTTTAAATATTTTTTACTTATTTATTTTATTTTTTGGTTGTGGTGAGTCTTCTCTGCTGACGTGGGCTTTCTCTAGTTGTAACGAGTGGGGAGTACTTTCTAGTTGTGGTACGCAGGCTTCTCATTTCAGTGGCTTCTCTAGTTGCGGAGCACAGGCTCTAGGCATGTGGGCTCAGTAGTTGTGGCTTGTGGACTCTAGAGTGCTGCTGGCTCAGTAGTTGTGTCACATGGGCTTAGTTGCTCTGCAGCATGTGGGATCTTTCTGGACCAGAGAATGAACCGGTGTCCTTTGTACTTCAAGGTGGAGTCTTAACCACTGGACCACCAGGAAGCCCCTCATGCACTTTTTAACCTCATTTATTCAACAGACACTTCAAGAATGCCTACTTTTTACCAAAAATTTGGGTAATCCCCCCATTATTCAACCCCTCCTGGCAATGTCTAGGGAAGCCATGTATCACATCCTGAAGTGACACATTTAATCTGAGTCCAGAAATTGGGAAAGGAAAAACAATGTCAGTGGATTTACCCTGGGAACATGAAGCTGGAGGCAATGAGTAGTGTTAGGAGATTAGACAAAGGTGGGGGCAGCTGTGAGTCTCCTGAGCAGCCAGCCAAGGCAGGAGGGCAGGTGGAATGAGTGCATCTGAGGACGTGCATAGACCAGGTCTGCTGTAGGTATTCTCAACAAATGTTTGTCCATCCATTGACTCCTATTCATGGAATTGTAAGGGCAAAGCTTGTGATGTACTGGGAACATCTTGGAAAAACAGTCAACATTATGAGGGCAATTCTCTTCACCTTAAAAAAGTTTTCCCTTTTGACAGAACATGTGATTCAGTAGAGTATAACATAACTCTCAGTGTCTTGTTTCCTACTGTTTTTTGTTATGTTTTAGGCTATGTAAAATATGCTCTGTTTCCTCTTTGACCCCCCTCCTAGAGTAATGGAAATAAAAACAAAAATAAGCAAATGAGACCTAATTAAACTTAAAAGCTTCTGCACAGCAAAGGAAATGATAAACAAGATAAAAAGACAGCCCTCAGAATGGGAGAAAATAGTTGCAACCCAAGCAACTGACAGAAGATTGATTTCCAAAATATACAATCAGCTCGTGCAGCTCAATATCAGAAAAACAACCCAATCAAAAAATGGGGTGGAAGACCTAAACAGACATTTCTGCAAAGAAGACACACAGATGGCCAACAAACAGAAGGAGAGATGCTCAACATCACTCATTATTGTTGTTATTGTTGTTCAGTCACTAAGTTGTATCCAGTTCTTTGCAACCCCATGAACTGTACATGCCAGGCTTCTTTGTCTGTTGCTCTCTCCCTCAGTTTGCTCAAACTCATGTCCGTTGAGTCAGTGATGCCATCCAGCCATCTCATCCTCTGTCGCCGCCTCCTCCTCTTGCTGTCAGTCCTTCCCAGCATCAGGGTCTTTTCTAATGAGTCTGCTGTTCACATCAGGTGGCCAAAGGACTGGGGCTTCAGCATCAGTCCTTCCAACAAATACTCAGAATTTATTCCCTTCAGGATTGACTGATTTGATCTCCTTGCTGTCCAATTGAATCTCAAGAGTCTTCTGCAACATCACAGTTGAAAAACATCAGTTCTTTGGTGCTCAGCCTTCTTTATGGTCCAACTCTCATATCCATAGATGACTACGAGAAAAACCATAGATTTGACTATACAGATCTTGTCGGCAAAGTGATGTCTCTGCTTTTTAATACACTGTCTAGATTTGTCATAGATTTTTTCCAAGGAGCAGGTGTCTTTTAGTTTCACTGTCCACAGTAATTTTCGAGCCCAAGCCACTTTTCCCCCATCTATTTGCCATGAAGTGATGGACCAGATGCTATGATCCTCTTTTTTCAAATGTTGTGTTTTAAGCCAGCTTTTGCACTCCTCTCACCTTCATCAAGAGGTGCTTTAGTTTCTCTTTGTTTTCTGCCATTGAAGTGGTATCAAGTGCATATCTGAGGTTGTTAATATTACTCCCAGCAATCTTGATTCCAGCTTGTGAGTAATCCAGCCTGGCATTTCGCATGATGTACTCTGCATATAAGTTAAATAAGCAGGGTGACAGTATACAGCCTTTACGTACTCCTTTCCCACTTTGGAACCAGTCTGTTGTCCCATGTCCAGATCCAACTGTTGCTTCTTGACCTATATGCACGTTTCAGGAGGCAGGTAGGGTGGTCTGATATTCCCATCTCTTGAAGAATTTTCCAGAGTTTGTTGTGATCCACATAGTTAGAGGCTTTAGTGTAGTCAATAAAGCAGAAGTAGATGCTCTTTGGAATTCCCTTGCTTTTTCTATGAGCCATGGATGTTGAAAATTTGATCTCTGATGGTTCTGTGTTTTCTAAATCCAGCTTGAACATCTGGAAGTTCTCGGTTCACATACTGCTGAAGCCTAGCTTGAAGGATTTTGAGCCTAATCTTGCTGACGTGTGAAAATGAATGCAATTGTATGGTAATTTGAACTTTCTTTGGCTTTGCCTTTCTTTGAGATTGGAATGAAAACGGACCTTTTCCAGTCCTGTGGCCACTGCTGAGTTTTCCAAATTTGCTAACATATTGAGTGCAGTACTTTAACAGCATCATCTTTTAGAATTTTAAATAGCTCAACTGGAATTCCATCACCTCCACTAGCTTTGTTGGTAGTTAATGCTTCCTAAGGCCCACTTGACTTCACACTCCAGGATGTTTGGCTCTAGGTGAGTGACCACACTATCATGATTATCCAGGTCACTAAGGCCTTTTTTGTACAGTTCTTCTGTGTATTCTTGCCCCCTGTTCTTAATCTCTTCTGCTTTTGTTAGGTCTTTGCCATTTCTGTTGTTTATTGTGCCCATCTTTGCAGGAAATATTCCATTGTTATCTCCAGTTTTCTTGCAGAGATCTCTAGTCTTTCCCATTCTATTGTTTTCCTCTATTTCTTTGCACTCTTTGCTTAAGAAAGCTTTCTCATCTCTCCTTGCTATTCTCTGGAACTCTGCCTTCAGTTGGGTATATTTTTCGTTTTCTCTTTTGCCTCTCTTCTTTTCTCAGCTATTTGTAAGACCTCCTCAGACAACCACTTTGCCTTCTTGCATTTCTTTTTCTTGGGGATGGTTTTGGTCACCACCTCCTGTACAGTGTTACAAACCTCCATCCACAGTTCTTCAGGCACTCTGTTTACTAGATCTAATCCTTTGAATCTATTCATCACCTCCACTGTATAATCATATGGAATTTGATAAAGGTCATACCTGAATGGCCTGGTGGTTTTCCCTATTTTCTTCAGCTTGAGCCTGAATTTTGTAGTAAGGAGCTGATGATCCGAGCCACAGTTAGCTCCTGACTTGTTTTTGCTGACTGTACAGAGCTTCTCCATCTTCGGCTGCAAAGAATATAATCAGTCTGACTGGTATTTACCATCATCTCGTGATGTCCATGTGTAGAGTCGTCTCTTGTATTGTTGAAAGAGGGTGTTTGCTATGAGCAGTGCATTCTCTTGGCAAAACTCTGTTAACCGTTGCCCTGCTTCATTTTGTATTACAAGGCCAAACTTGCCTGTTACTCCAAGTATCTCTTGGCTTCCTACTTTTGCATTCCAGTCCTCTATAATGAAAAGGACACCTTTTTTTGGTGTTAGTTCTCGAAGATGTTGTAGATCTTCATAGAACTGTTCAACTTCAGCTTCTTTGGCATTAGTGATTGGAGCATAGACTTGGATTACTGTGATGCTGAATGTAAACACAATGAAAAGGCAAAAAGATATGACACCAGAAGATGAACTCCCCAGGTTGGTAGATGTCCAGTGTGCTACTAGGGAAGAACAGAGGAACAGCTCTATAAAGAATGAAGGGGCTGGGCCAAAGTGGAAACAGGGCTAAGATGGGGATGGGCCTGGTGCTGAAAGTGAAGTCCAGTGCTGTAAAGAAAACATTGCATAGGAACTTAGAATGTTAGGTCCATGAATCAAGGTAAATTGGTCAAGTGGGAGATGGCGAGTGAACACTGACATTTTAGGAATCACTGAACTAAAATGAATAGGAATTGGCGAATTTAATTCAGATGACCATTATATCTACTACTATGGGCAAGAATCCCTTAGAAGAAATGGATTACCCCCCTCATAGTCAACAAAAGAGTCTGAAATGCAGTGCTTGAAGGCAGTCTCAAAAACGACAGAATGATCTCTGTTCGTTTCCAAGCAAACCATTCATTATTAGAGAACTGCAAATCAAAACAGCATTGAAGTATCACCTCACACCAGTCAGAATGGCCATCATCCAAAAATCTACAAACAATAAATGTTGGAAAGGATGTGGGAAAAAGGAATCCCTCTTGCACTGTTGGTGGGAAAATAAAATGATACAGCCACTATGGAGAACAACATGGAAGTTCCTTTAAAAACTAGGAATAAAACTGTCATATGACCCAACAATCCCACTTGGGCATATCCCTTGAGAAAACCATAGTTCAAAAAGGCACATGTATCCCAGTTTTCATTGTAGCACTGTTTACAATAGCCAGGACATGGAAGCAACCTGGATGTCCATCAACAGATGAATGGATTAAAAAGTTGTGGTATATACTTATACAATGGAATATTACTCAGCTATAAAAAGGAGCAAAATTGAGTCAGTTGTAGTGAGATGGATGAACCTAGATTCTGTCATACAGAGTGAAGTAAGCCAGAAAGAGAAAAAACAAATAGCATATATTAACGTATATATATGGACTTTAGAAAAATGGTAGTAATGAGTCTATCTGCAGGGTAGGAATAGAGACGCAGATGTAGAGAACAGACTTGTAGACATGGGGGAAGGAGAGGATGAGATAAATTGGAAGAGTAGCATTGACATACAGTACACCACGATCTGTAAAATAAACGGCTAGCGGGAAACTGCTCTATAACACAGGGAGCTCAGCTCGGTGCTCCGTGATGACCTGGAGAGGTACGATTGTGAGCACGGCAGGGAGGCTCGAGAGGGAAGGAATGTATGTATCCTAACAGCTGATTCACATTGTTGTACAGTAGAAACCGACACATTATGGTAAAGTGATTATCCTCCAATTAAAATGAAATTTAAAAATGTGCTGCTTTGTTTTATAGACCATTGTGATGAACGACTGTATTATCCGAGGCGATCTGGCAAATGTTAGAGTTGGACGTCATTGTGTGGTAAAAAGTCGGAGTGTCATAAGGCCACCGTTCAAGAAATTCAGCAAAGGGTATGTAATTTAATCATTTGTTTCAGTCTTGGGCAAGATGCTGCTTCTGGTGGTGAAATCCATGTGTTGTCATGGGAGAAGGAGCAGGTCTGTACTTTTGTTTGGAACACTGAGTGAGAACACGCCATAATGAGCACAATTGGTGGTGGTTCTCTTAGTCTAGTTGGTGGTTAGTTGCTAGAAACAATTCACTTAAGCTGGCAAAACCAGGGGTGGGGGCCGGGGGGGATTCTGATTAAACAGACACAGGCATATTTGATGGAATTTCAGGGTAAAAAAAGGGGGCCAGGTTTCACAAGGGACTGGAACCTGGAGCTGGACAGCTTGCCAAAATTAAGACCACGTTCTGTCTGTCTGCTACTCGGCCACTGAGACAGTTTTTATCTGTCCTTCTCTCTGTACTTCTTCCCTCTTTTTTCTTCCTGCTGTATCTTCCCACTTTTCTCCTGGAGCCAGCTTTGCTGCCTCAGCCCTTTAATTACATCACGTCTTCATTTAGGCTTCCAGCCTAAATACCTATCAGAGATTTTAAATTGTCCTATTAACAAAATCTTGGTTAGAGTGAATCTGATTGGCTTAGTTTGCAGTTAGGTGCCCACCCCTAGTCTACAAACAGCTTTGACCCAGAGGGTATGGTCAAGTCAGGCCGACTGATCTCTCAGTGGGAATAAGGCTTGTCAGAGAACATCTGACAGGGCAGGGAGACTGCCCGCTATGCTTGATGTGGAGTATCCTCTTTGCTTCCCTCTCTGCTTGCCTTCCTGGCTCCTTCCCATGGCACCATCTGCTTCCATCCAATAATTCAACAATCGTTTATTGAGTGTTTTCCTTATGCCACTCACTAGGTTATAATCTGGGCATATAAAATATGGATAAAATGGGGTCTCAAAACCTAGTGTTAGAAATAAAACAAACAAATGAATGTAACAAGAAAGAGAGATTCACAGGTGTATAGAACAATCTAGTGGTTACCAGTGGGAGGTGAGGGGTGAGCTAGGGGATGGGGATTAAGTACAGACCACTGCATATAAAATAAATAAGCAACAAGGATATATTATACAGCTCAGGGAATATAGCTAATATTTTATAAACCTCTAAAATAACGAACTACTATGTTGTACGCCTGAAACTTATATAAAATTAGCTATACCTCAGTTAAAACAACAGCAATCACCACCACCATGTGGTAAAAATGACTGAATAAACAGCTACTATAGAATAGAATGCTGCAACAGGATAGCCACTATGTACTGGAGTACTGCTGACCCTGGGGTATGAACATGGTTAGGGAGGAACAGAAGAGGGCAGTTACTTCAGGCGATAATACTTGGATGTATATCATGCAGGAATTGTCTGCATTTCTTGTAGTGATGCTGGACTCCAGGATTTCATTACATACAAGAATTGGAGCAGGGAGTCATTGTATATCATAGGAAATTCGAATGAAAATATTTGCTCATTAGTTCAGAAGGTGCTTGAGGGGGAGCCAGAAAACCTTTTCATGATTTCTTACAGTAACTGATGCTCTGCTAGAATTGTTGACTCCACCTCCTGATAAAGGCATTATTGGGCTGGATATGGTCCAGGAAGAAGACTGAAAATGAACAGTCTTTTCAGTGAATGGAGGGATGTATAAATAAGAATAGTATACATGTAGCAGCCTGGATGGGAGGGGAGTTTAGGGGAAGAATGGATACATGTATGTGTATGGTGGAGTCCCTTTGTTGTCCACCTGAAACTATCACAAAACTGTTAATTGTCTATATTCCAATATAAAATAAAAAGTTTAAAAGTAGTCCTCATGAGAAATACAGAAATATGGAAGTGTAAATAGCAACACATGCATAGAAGGTAAATGTCGATTTCCTCCCCTGTATGTCTCTATACCAGAACCAGATAAGAGTAAAGAGTTTTGAATTTTCAGTTTAAAATTGAAGAGTTGACAGCCTGCTATAGACTATGATAAAATTAAGGAGTCTGTTGTTACCCAAGGGGTCTAGAGTAAAAATGCAAATAAATTAGGGGAGATTTAAATAAGTTATAGGTGTGTGGAAGACAGGTATCATCTCTGCTAAAATATTCCTGACAAAACAGAACACAGGACTGGAAAGAGTGTGAGTATCCAGCTGCTTTGTATTAGTTCTAGTCCAAATATTTTACATCCCAAGTACTGAAATTTCTTGGAAGTATGATCACAGACCACTGTCAGTTATATTTGAGGAGTCTTGGAGAATGGGAATGATGTCACAAGTCTAGAGAAACCCTACTAACTCCTTAAGTCTTGGCTTAAATGTCACTTTCAATTAAGCTTTTACCAAACCACCAGTCTGAATAAAGTCTCTTTGTCATGCCCTCATGATGTGTTATTTTTCCTCTGTAGCACTTATCACAGTTGTAACTAATTACTTATTTAATCATTTATTTAATCTCTCTTCTCCCATGGGCAGGGTCAAGTCCCTTCTGCTTGCTATTGTATTCCCCAGTTCCTAGCGTAGAGTCAGGCAGTAAAACCAGACACCCAGTAAAACCAGACAATATATAAATTTTCAGCATGTTGGGAATTATATCTCATGAACATTACATCAGTCCCCTGAAGCATTATAGAGCAGATTAATGAAAATATGATCTGTGGGCACTTTCAGAGGAGGCTGGAATGAGCAAAACATTCATTTGTTTTTATTTGATGCTAGCTTTTCTAACTTTGAAGGTCTTGCCCTTGCTCTTTTGCTATTTCCTTGCACATTTCTGTAGTCTAATATTTCTGATTTCAGTTTAATAGTCACATGCATCTTCTTCAATGTTACAGAATTCCTCAAGTGTGAGGATTCTTTCCTTGCTAGGAGCAGTGTTATTAAGACAAGATGGTGTTGCAGTTGTGATCTTTAGTTTTATAAACCTTGACCAGAGGTACATCACCTTGACTGTTCGTTGTTCTCTTCTTTTTCTTCTGTAGCGTTGCATTTTTTCCTTTACATATTGGGGACCACGTCTTTATTGAGGAAGATTGTGTGGTCAACGCAGCTCAGATTGGCTCTTACGTTCACGTTGGCAAGAACTGTGTGATTGTGAGTATGCTGACTTGGCTGGCTGAGCAGCCTCACTCCCCTTTGAGCTCCTATCCCTCCCATCAGTGGGCCTTTGCTTCTGTCATCAAGCAGGGTAGAAGTTTTTTCTGGTCTAGTAGTTTGCCAGAATTGTTATTAAATTTGGAATTCTTCCTAGGCACTAGTAATCATGGCTAACCTTTATGGAATCTTTTCTATATGATGTTAAACTCTTTGGTTATTTCATTTAATTGTCACAACCATCCGAGGATGATAGACTGTAATTATCCCTATTTTCATGTGAGGAGACTGAAGACCTTTGATATTGGGGATTTGACAAGGCTAGTAAATGCTAGAGTTGGGATTTGAACCCTGGTGGTGTGAATAGCCATGCCACTATGTGGCCTACCTGTCACCTCACCTTAAGAATCTTACAGTCTGGTGGGGTGAGGGGATCTTGAAGGGTAAGTCAAAGCTGGCTCATAGACAAGAGGAGAGAGAGTGTTTCAGGGGAGAGATTGGCACGTGTAAGGGTCACACTCACCAAGAGCATGACTTTAAAGGAGCTGCACGTAGTTCAAGATGCTGGGCCTGCCAGGTGCTAGTGGGCCTCTCACTCAGCAGAACCTGCAGGACACAGGTCCACAGGCACCGTGGCATTAGTTTGTTAATGCTAAACATTAATCCAGCCAAAGCTTTCCAAGGCTGAATTTCTTGACATTTCTTAGATGAAGAGGTTGATTTCAGTTAGGATTTCTGAGTCCATCCTGAGTGAGAATGATCAGAGGCAAACTCCCTAAATTTTCAGGGAAAATATTTCCTACATTTTATATTTGTCCGTCAGATTCTGGGAAAGCCAAGACCCCTTTCCTGTTTTTAAATGGCTGCTCCTATTAACACAAAGTCAGCTCTCTGCTCTGGATAAGACTCAGAGCCTAAAGTATCAGAAAATCTGCAGAAACCATGCAGTCACTTTCCAGGAGCCATGAGGCTGCAGCAGAGGTGGACAGTGCAGAGAGCCACGTTGCTGAGAAGACATTCCAGTCTGACTTACTACTCAAAATCAAGGGGAGCAGTTTTCTGCCAAATATTCTCTGGAGGAGTTCCTTAATATGTATTAGAGACAGAATGTCTTTGGTTCAGCCTGATGTTGAGGAGAGGGAGAAGACAGTGAAATCCATCCTCTTTCCTCACTAACTGCTTGATTAGAGCAGGCTTTCCAAGCCACAGCTGAATTTTTCTGATATTTTCCTCAGTAATGGGAAGATATCAGCATAGTAGCCTAGTCCTTTAGGTCCAGAGCCAGTTGTCTGAATAGTTAATAACCAAATGCTATTCCCAATGCTGAGGAAATTCTAGTCCTATTGTTCAGCATCTGCTTTTTGTATCACTTTTCAGTGCATCAACTCCTGGTATTGTCATTGTTTGGCACTGGCTGTACTTATTTGCTGAGCCTTTACAAATTCTCAGGAGAAAGATGCTTTGAGAATCTCAAAGCTAGTAGGAACTCTTTAGAGTCCAGCTGTCCCCATGACACACAGATCTTTCCTGTAGCATCTCATGTAGTACTGTAACTTCTGCTTGGATATGGGAAGGTATGAGTGTTAATCAAAATTGCCCAAAAGTCTTCAGGAAAAGCCTAACAGGCATTATGGGTCAACTGTTATCATGCCTTGAGCTTTACATTTATCTTTAATCTTAATAGCATTCTGGCAGGCTTGGTTTTACATGCTGTTTCACAGGATGGAAGAAATTTGCTAAATAACTTGGATAAAGAGATATGGGACTTCCCTGATAGTCCAGTGGTTAAGACTCCACACTCCCAATGCAGGGGCACGAGTTTGATCCCTGGTCAGAAAACCAAGATCCCACATGCCATGCATTGCAACCAAAAAAAAAAAAAAGAAAAAAAGGAAGAAAAAAGAAAACAGCAAAAAAAAGGGAGATAAGGGTAGGTGTAATACCAGCAACATGTAGTTCTTAACTCCTTCTTGAAAAGTTCTTCAGGAAAGAATAAAGAAGCAGTTACAGCTCTTTACCTTCTCAGCTATTGCCAACTCATTCACGCCTAAGAAGTACCTGCATTTTTATTGTGCTGCTGTGGAATTGATCAGTTTACCCAGAATTCTCTGAAACCCAAATGAGCACGTTTCTCTGAGCGGGCAGAGTGGCTAACTAGACAAGCAGATGCCCTCAGGCTGCTTGGTAACCAGGGTAGACAGTGGGAAAGCTCATCTCCACTGCTCTTCTTTTCCAGGGCCCTTTGTCTGGGGATCCCTGTCTGTGAGTGTATCCTGCCATATGCAGCACCTTGTTTCCTTTTGCTCAGTGCCCCGTGTGCTTGATCTGGGTTTTTAGGAGCCTCGGCATCTTAGGGAATCTTTGAGTTAATCTGGGAGTCACCAGGGGAGCTGGCCATCTGCTCCATTTTTGATATTGCCAATAACAGATGATTCATGGAAGAGAGTTTTCTAAGGAGAAGTGAAGATATGCAGTCATAACTTGCTTCTGACCTAAAGATATTGCCCAACTTGGTTGTTACCCACCCAGCTGGAGACAACTTAGTTAGCCCCTGAAGAAATTCAGACCTTAGAGGTATAAGCTTTTTAAAAAATTCATTGGGCAATCTACCCAGGAGCTCTTGGACATGCATATGATTTAGGTGTTTAATATTGGGGGAAATTTTGAGCACCATGAAATCAAAGTATGTTTCCTATTCTTTGGTAAAGTCTGAGATCTAGATGGGTTAGCATTATCTTGGTATTTGTTTTATGTGTTCCACATCCTCAGCCCAGTATATTTTATCTGATATTCTGACCAGAACACGAGTGAACTATAGGCTTGGATGATGTAAATGCAACTGGTAAAGACCAAGACTTTAATTTACTCAGCAAGTCATCTGAGACACGTTGTTGTTCAGTTGCCAAGTTGTGTCTGACTCTTCCCAAAACCATGGACTGTAGTACGCCAGGCTTCCCTGTCCCTCACCATCTGAGTTTGCCCAAGTTCATGTCCATTGAATCAGTGATGCCATCCAACAATCTCACTGTCTGTCACCCTCTTCTCTTTCTGCCTTCAATCTTTCCCAGCATCAGGGTCTTTTCCAATGAGTCAGCTGTTCACATCAGGTGGCTGAAATATTGGAGCTTCAGCTTCAGCATCAGTCCTTCCAATGAATATTCAGGAATGAGTTCCTTTAAGATTGACTGGTTTGATTTCCTTGCTTTCCAAGGGACTCTCAAGAGTCTTCTCTAGTACCGCAGTTCAAAAGCATCAATACTTTGGCACTCTGCCTTCTTTATTGTCCAGCTCTCACATCCGTACATGACTGCTGTAAAGACCATAGCCTTGACTAAATGGACCTTTGTCAGCAAAGTGATGTCTTTGCTTTTTAAACACACTGTCTAGGTTTGTTATAGCTTTGCTGCCAAGAAGCAATCTTTCTAATTTCATGGCTGCAGTCACCAACCGCATGATTTTAGAGCCCAAGAAGAGGAAATCTGTCACTGCTTCCACCTTTTCCCCTTCTGTTTGCCATGAAGTATCGGGACCAGATGCCATGATCTTAGGTTTTTAATATTGGGTTTTAGGCCAGGTTTTTCACTCTCCTCCTTCACCCTCATCAAGAGGCTCTTTAGTTCCTCTTCGCTTTCTGCCATTAGAGTGATATCATCTGCATATCTGTGGGTTTTCTTGCTAAGGGAGATGCCAAGCGGAAGGCATCTGAGATATAACTTTAACCATATACAGAAGCATCTCCTTTTCCTTCAGTCATGAAACACATGACTCTCCCAAACCTTATTTCTTACCCCCAAAATGCTGTGGGTGAATTGAATGACTCACTAATAACTACCATTTACCCATGGCAGAATAAGTGAACTGTTAACTTCATATCCAGAAGAATTTCCCAAGACTTGTCCAGTTGGAGTTTACAAAAGAACAAACAGGGGCTTCCCTGGTAGTCCAGTGGTAAAGAATCCACCTGCCAATGCAGGAGACACAGATTCGATCCCTGGTCTGGGAAGATCCCACATGCTGCAGGGCAACTAAACCCACGGGTCACAACTACTGAGCCTGTGCTCTAGAGTCATGAGCCGCAGCTACTGAAGCCCATGTGCCCAGAGCCCCTGCTCCACAACACAAGAGAACCCCCTGCAGTAAGAAGCCCATGTGCCGCAACTAGAGAACGCCCACACAAAGCAAAAAGACCCAGTGCAGACAAAAATAAATGAGTAAATAAATAAATCTTTAAAAAAAGAGGATAATAATAATAAACCTTTAAACAAACAAACAAACAAACATTAAACTGGTAGGTGCAAAACAAACGTACTGGCTAATATGGACCACAGTCACAGAAGTAGATCCTGATTTTATACACAAATGGCTCCAACTGACATCTCAGTTGATGTCATGTGAATTAATCTCCTTCCTGTTTTTAGTTTCCTCTGGAAGCCTCTCAGGCAGGTCCTTTAGTGATGGAAACCAGGGGCTGGTCCAAGATTCTGTCCTATCCTCTAGAATCCTTACTGGAAAGAGCTTCTTTTCCCGGTAGTCCCAGCAGAAGCCCTGACTTTGAGATTCATCACGGTTCATACACTGATTCCCTGAACCAGTGGCTGTGGCCAGGCTTGGGGTTTAGAGTTTAGGATGAGATGAAGCACATGAACTGAGATAGGGATGGGTGGTATCCAACGAAAATATAAGTTCTGTTACAAGGAGAAAGGGAAATGGATGTCGGACAAGCATAACAATAGATATCCACTAAGTAAAAGCAAAGAAAGAAAATCAAACAGAATTCTTGAAGATCAAATTTCATATAGTCTGAAATGCCTAAAGTAGCCTGAACTGTCCCTAGTGTACAACCCCCACTTCAAATTTAAACACACAAAGGACTCACACACACACACTAACGTTTCTCCCTCATGCTTGTCAGGTACCATTGGCAGTAGAGAATTGTGGGCAACCCTTTTGTCCCTGACCATGACGATTATAGGCTTCCCTGATGGCTCAGACAGTAAAGAATCTGCCTGCAATCCAGAAGACCTGAGTTCGATCCCCTGGTTGGAAGATCCCCTGGAGAAGGGAACCACAACCTACTCCAGTATTCTTTCCTGGAGAGGTCCATGGACAGAGGAACCTGACGGGCTGCAGTCCATGGGGTTGCAAAGAGTCAGACATGACTGGAAACTAAACAACAATAACACAGCAGACAAGACAACTTTTATTCCCATTTCCTGGTCTGTTTCCTGTTAACAAGATTTTAATTTCAGGGGCGCCGGTGTGTGTTGAAAGACTGTTGCAAAATTCTTGACAACACAGTATTACCCCCAGAAACTGTGGTCCCACCGTTCACCATCTTCTCAGGCTGCCCAGGTAACCCGTGGGTGTTAATTATTAAAACTAAAGTTTATTTTCTTTCACAAAAGTCATGCATGCATTTTCTGTCTCTTAACAGTATGTTAGTCTAGCTAACTGAAATACTCTACTGACACAGAGTACCTAGAAATGCTATCCAAAATATAACTTGTGTCTTTTTACATGCATAATTGGAGTCATAAGGAAATTATTAGGGATCAGAAGCAAAGTGGAAACTAAATGCAGACTTTCAAGGATGCTTCAGGTGATGCCATTTCTATAGTAGTATGGTTTAGGATTTGATGCTCATGTGGGATGAGAGATAAAGCCTCAGATCTACACAGGGCAACGAGATCCTCTTGAAGGGCTTTCCCTCAGTAAAAAGTTGATGGAGGATGAATCTGCCCCCAACACAGGAAAAGTACAAAGAAGAGTGTCTTTCTTGGCCTGAGCTCTGGGTGGAAAAAGAAAGTCTCTCCAGATGATGGCCTTACCCTCACAGTGGATGGGGGCTTGAACTTGTACTTCTGGCCTGCTCAGAAATGCCCTAACTGAAATATTACCATAAAACATGCCCAAAGACCAGTGAGAGCTCTGGGATACCCAAGAAAAGCAAATATATTGTCATTTGACCTTGGCCGATGGAATGCCCACAGGCAAAGTCCTTATGAGCTCAAGAGATGGGGATTACAGATGTGGGGAGACAAGCAATCCATGCTCATTGTAGAAAGCTTGGAAAACACCAAAAAGCAAAAAGAAAAAGAAAAACCTCACATTCCCCCACCCCCACCTCGAGACAGTCTCGTCTCTTCTACCTGTTGTTTTACTCAGTGGAAACCTCATAGAACATACAGAGGTACGGGACAGATTCACAGATGGAAGATGATATGAAGAGAGAGATTTGACAGCATATGGTCTCTAACCACTGGGTGGTTTAATTGGTTTTCCAATGTAAAAAAAATCTCATTACTCAGATCATTGAATATGAATTTCAAAGAGACACATAAATCATCCACTAAGATTCTTTCGGGAGGAAATGAGCTATTCTGCACTTTCGTGCATCTCTGCATTTGCAGAGGAGGAAGAGACTCATTTAGTAATTCTCCCCATACTGAGTTCCCACTGTGAAACAGTTTAACAGTTCTTAGCAAGTGCTAGATCAGAACAGTCTTTATTGTTTTGAGTGGTTGTGAGACAAGCATCTGATCTGAGGTGAGAAGTATCTTGTTGGAAAAATAGTTTAATCTTCTCTGACTTATTCAAGGCCCTTAGAAGCAACTTATGATCTTTGAGCACTGATGGCAGATTGCAGGAAAGCGCTTCTAGGTATTTGAAATCCCAGTAAATTCTGTGTGTGGAGGTTCTGTCTGGGATCTTAGAGATCATTGTGTAGGTGAGGAAACTGAAGCTTGGAGAGGTTGAATTGTCCAGGGTATCAGTGCTGGTTAGTGGGGAGGCTTTTATTTATTTATTTTCATTTGACTACTCAGCTTTTGCAATCCCAGTTCCCCGGCCAGGCACTGAACCTGGGCCAGGGCAGTGAAAGCAGCAAATCCACTAGACCACGGAGCTCCCAAGACTCTTTGTTTAGAGTCTAGTACTTTTTGCATTAGCAGGGTACTTCTCATGTTTATTTGTGTAGTTTCACAAACAAATGCTAACCATCTAGATACTACTGTTGACAACCTCCCTCTTTAATCAAGAGGCATGGGGTGGCAGGAAAACCAGCATATTTTTGGAAGGCTCCCCAGAATGAAAGGCGAGGCATCCAGAAAGATTCTGAGTTAGGAACCAAAAACTCAGATGCCCACAGGAGCCAGACAAAGTATGTAAATAGTTGAAGTAATTGCTTATCATAGCTGTTCAAGCATACAGGCATGATATTATGTGAACTTCTCGTGTTTCATGAGAAGCTAAAAATCTGAATGTTTATGTTATACTTCTGAATTTTTAATTGTTGAATACCATTTTTTTAATAGATTAAATACTGTACAGATTCAATATACATTTGGAATGTGCCTGCGAGAGTTGTGTATTTTTTAAGACCATTTTTTCATTCCTGTTTTCTCTGTTTATGTATACAAGAGTATATGTGTGTGTTTTTGTATGTTTATGAGTATATGCATATGTGTGTTTATGTATGTGTATGTATTTGTGTATATAATAAGAAACTGTTTTTATATATATAAATAGACTCACACTCTATTCTGTTAGGAAACTTGCTTCCTTAGTATATCTTGGGCATCTTTTCTTGTCAGTATGGAGCAATTTACCTCATTCCTGGCTACAGGGTTTGCATTGCATAATTATCCCATGGTATAACCAAC
The DNA here is from genome assembly GCF_032405125.1 of Capricornis sumatraensis. NCBI lineage: Eukaryota > Metazoa > Chordata > Mammalia > Artiodactyla > Bovidae > Capricornis > Capricornis sumatraensis. The sequence continues at coordinate 20,764,455 of NC_091071.1, read as the reverse complement.
CATCCTCTGGTATAATGGAGCAGAAAAAGTTATACTTGGTTTTTCATAATTAGAGATTTTGCTGCATTAATGCCTTTGTATCTATATTGTGCTATTGGGCAAGATTATCTGTGGAATAAATTCTTAAAAATGGGATTATCAGATCACAGGGTATGAACTTTTAAGTTATGCTAGTTATTCCTACATTGCTCTTCAAACATCTGTGTGAGTTTATACAAATACCAGACTGTGTGAGTGCCTCTCTCCTAGAAATTCTGCGATAAGTTTCCCCCATCTTTTGTCTATTTGGGCATTTCTGTTCTACTCCCATCTATGATTCAAATATATATAACTGCTCAGGCCTTGGATTCAGTTTCATTGTATGAATATCAGGGCAGTTTCTCCCCTGAAGAGCACTCACCTTGGCTTGCCCCACAGGCATCACCCCAGAATCCAGGGGATAGATGAATCCTTGCCTGGAACAGCCTCTGATGTAGTCAGATTTGCCTTAACTCTTCAGTAATGTACTAACTTCTTTTACTTGGAATATATTTCTACATTTTGAGAACAGTATTATTCCCATACCACCACCCCCCCACCTGCAACTCCCTCCACACACAGATTCATATTATCTTGAATATATGGTCAGGAAATATTCTGTTAGCACCAAAGATGGAAAACCTAGTATTTAGACATTTGCAGCTAAAGAAGGCTTCTAGAGGTTTCAGCAGAAGTCAGAGCTGCATGTGGGCCTCCTCTGGCTCCTTGTGGTTGACCAGGTCTTTCTTTCCCCAGGACTCTTCTCAGGGGAGCTCCCAGAATGTACCCAGGAGCTGATGATTGACGTCACCAAGAGCTACTACCAGAAGTTTTTACCCTTGACACAGGTCTAATGTCTCTGCCTTGTGTCTCAAATTCGCTTGAGCACTAAGATGAACTTGGGGACAAAGTGAGCCAGACAGCATCTATGAAGAGCTCTTGTGTCTTTGACAACTCCCACCCTCTTTCTCTTTTTTTTTCCTTTGGTTTCATTCTTTAGAATTTCTCAGTCCTCCCAGGCTCTAAGCTCTTAAGACTTTAATAACAGAACAACTGAAGGGTTGTCTCCAAATGCTGTGCTTAAACTGTATCTATTCACTGTCATTCTGTACCATGATGTGGGGAGCACAGACTCATCTGTTTGCAGCACTCCCACCCCTTGGCCCTGCGGACAGCCGGATGGAGCAGGGCACTCTGTCCCAGCGGGGAGGTTGTATGTGGCCCGTGGCCATGAGCTGCCACAGTGAGCACCACTCGCAGGGGTCACTGTTGGCATCCCTGCTGCTCATACAGTTGGCCAGTTGCCACAGCTGCTTGTCATCTGCAAAAAAACTGTTTGCCACTTTTCAGAGCCCGGATTCCTCTTGGCTACTAAAACTTGAAGGGAGGGTGGTTAGTATTTCTCTTCTTTCCAAAATAACCTGATCATCTTAATTCGGGGTGAATAATTAAAGACTTTCTAGCATTCTATTCTAGGGCTTTGGCTTTCACTAAAAGCTTAGTGAAAGCATCCAGAAAGCATCCCTTAGCATCCAGATTTTATTTTTGCAAAGTCCCAGGTTTAAGTCTCTCATGTGGATGGACTAGACTGGCAGCCACTCCTTGTCTCATGGTATTTAGGAGCAGCAGTGTATGCCTTATTTCACTGGAGATGTAGCATTTGTGACACTTGCTCCCTGGCCTGGAACCATTCAGACCACACTACATTTGCCATAAACCTCACAGTTCAGACCAAAATATCTATACTTGGGCCCAATCTCATATGTACATGGGGGCCTCTTAAAATCATTCTAGGGGCATGGAACCCCGAGGAGTAGACAGTTGCCAGTGCTATCCATATGTTCTAGGTAATATCTCAGTCCTTCCCATTCTGCTCTAGTAGGAAGACTTAGAAGTGAAGGCCTGAAAAGGTTGGCCTTGCTTGATGCTCTAGTGCTGCTGTGAATGGGGTAGGACAGTTCAGCCTCAAAGGTTAGAATCCAGCAGTAGCTGTCTTGATTTAACATCCGGTCTGGGGTTTGCAAAAAGAACTGTATGTACTCATCTTTGCTAGTTCAATGTAAAACTGCTTTCTGGTTTCTTTATTTTTTATGTTTGTACATTAAAGACGTGACACATGAAACAAGTCATCTGAAGATGATCACTGTTCCCCTCCAGCAATGGCGACCTGTCTTCCTCACTGTGTTCCTGGTGTCCTCCTACAGACTTTATGGTCCCTTGCCTACTTAGAGCTTACACCAGCCCTATAAGCTGGATGTTTTCGCCACTTTACTGGTGAGGATAAAAACTCAAAAATGTTAGATAACTTGGTCTGATTGGCATGGTGAAGGAGTCACACTCGTGTGTTTGGCTCCACAGCCCACGCTCTTAAGCTCTGCCCCGGTGAGATGGGGCGGTCCACTGCATCCTGTCTCATGCCAGCAGTCTGTGATGGTTGCAGCTTTTTGGGAAGCCATATACCCTAGTTCCCTTCTCTTTTTGGACCACCAAAAAGGATCTTGGAGTTGGCAGAGCTTAGATGTGCCCTTGGCTAACCTCTTGCTCCCGAGAGAAGTTTTCCAGGGTGTGTCCGATAGATTCCCTTCCAGTGCGTGTTTGAATACCTCCAAAAGGAAGCTTGCCACTTGATGTGACTAACTGTCCATTTTCTTCTTTTATTTACTTATTTTATAACTGACATGATTTTTTGACTATCCATTTTGTTGATGAACAACCAAAATTAAGAGAAAGTGGGGTGTTTATTTTCCTGAGCCTTTTAAAAATCTTTAGGTAATTTGAGCTGTTGTCGTTAGTCGCTAAGTTATGTCCAACTCCTTTGCAGCCCCATGGACTGTAGCCCACCAGGCTTCTCTTGTCCATGGGATTTCCTAGGCAAGAATACTGGAGGGGGTTACCATTTCCTTCTCCAACGGACCTTCTGTCTCTTTCTGACCCAGGGATTGAACCCAGATCTCCTGCATTGCAGGTGGATTCCTTACTGCTGAGCCCCTAGGGAAGCTCAAGTAATTTGAGTACACAATTCCAAAAATCCTATCCAGTTACTAAAGAAAGGACATACAATGTAATAGGTTTTGCCGATCCAGAATCCAGTCCTGTGCTCTACTTCCCACAGGCAACCACTCAGAATAATTTTCAGTCCGTTGTACTGTTAGTCTGTTCTTGACATGAACAGATACACACATCCACACCAGCCTCTGTATTCATGCGGATGCGCTATCCCACATCTTTCTCCTTTTACTTAACAATATGTCTTAAGAGATTGTTCCATTTTGGCACATACAGGTGATAAAAATAGCAATTGTTAGCATATATGTTGTTTACCATGTATCACGTACTCTTCTGAGTTCTTGCTTTTGGCTCTGCCAGGCCTTAGTTGCAGCACGCGTGTGGGATCTTCAGTCTTGGTTGCGGCATGTGTGGTTTTTAGTTGCAGCATGTGAACTCTCAGCTGTGGCATGTGGGATCTAGTAGTTCCCTGACCAGGAATGGAACTGAGGCACCGTGCACTGGAAGCTTGTAGTCTTAGCCACCGGACCACCCAGGAAATCTCCCTCTTTTGAGTTCTTTACCCTTATTTATGCCTTTAATCCTCACAGTATCTATGAGATAGGTCCAGTTTTTCTCTCTAAGGAGCAGAGATAAATTGTCCAAATTTCTACATCTACAGTGGTGAATTTAGGCATTCTGGCCCTAGAGCTGATACTTTTAATCATTATGCAGAATCCTTCCATGTTCTAATAACTTTTGCAAGTGAAAGTGAAAATTGCTCAGTCGTGTCCAACTCTTTGCCACCCCATGGACTATACAGTCCATGGAATTCTCCAGGCCAGAACACTGCAGTGGGTAGCCTATCCCTTCTCCAGTGGATCTTCCTAACCCAGGAATCAAACCGGGGTCTCCTTCATTGCAGGCAGATTCTTTACCAGCTGAGCTATCAGGAAGCCCAGTACCTTTCATTGCCCCAAATGGAATCATTTGGCCAGCCTTTGTTGCACAGAAAGCATTTCAAGCAGGCAAGGAAAAAGAGTTGGGACTGGGTATTGTTGACCCATCTGGCAATGTCTGCCATAGGCAGGAAGCCTAGGGCCCCCTCTGAGAAGATGGTCTTCTGGCCCTGGGCCCTATTGTAGCTACAACTGTGTTCTGACTAGTTAAATGGGAGCTGGTTTCTTGCAAGAATTGTCCTGCTTGCAGCCATTAGAGGGTGTCTTACAGTTCTGTAGCACAAGTTAGCAAGCTATAAAAGAATATACAAACTGGATTAGATAAAAATCGAATTTGAATGCTTTGTTGCAAGTGGAAGAAATCCAGCTTGAATCAATTTAAGCAAAAAGGGGGTTTTATTGACTTACACAACAAATCCTGGAAAGGACCAGCTTGAGAAGCAATGTAGTGTGAACCCTGGGTAAGTTACTTAATCTCTCTGTGCTTTCTCATCGTAGGCTATACAGTGGGGATCATAGGCTGTAACAGTGGGGATCCACAGAGTTGGAATGTAGTATTTACTACGTGTAAACAGTAGGGGCAATTCCTGGTGCTTAGAAGCACTCTATAAGTGATCAGCTATCATTGTAGGGACAACCCTATCCAGAGATACAGGGCTCTTTGCTTTTATATCTTTTTTGTCTTTACATTAGTGGAGGTAGAGACTGCGCTGTGGTAACAAAGAAGCCATCAAAATACTGAAGACTATTTGAATATGAGAGAGAAGGTAATTTCGCTGACCTAACAGTGCAGGGATAAGCAAGTGGTCCAGCAGAGGTAGGTGGCTGGGCTCCACGATGTCATCAGGCACCCAGGCTCCTACTTCCTTGTCACATGACCGTGTGTAACTGCTCAGGAGGCTGTAAATGTAGTGTCTAGCTGGGCAGCCAAAACTCGGAGGAAAAAGGTTCTGGTAGTAGGGGAGGAGAGAGTGGACCTTGAGGGTCAGCAGGCAGACTCTCCAGGCTTGTGTGTTGGTTCCTTTTCTCCTGCTGCAGATGATCTTGCTCCACACACTAGGGCACGTGGCAGCTGACAGACCCAGACTGGCATCCTCCCAGCTTGGTGGCCCTGAAAGAAAGGTTTCTTTCCTCGAGTTCTAATTTGGACAGTTCCAAAGAAAGTTTCTCATTGGGCTGTCGTGAGCCACCTGTGGCCAAGAGTGTATGGCCCTATAATTAACCCGATCTGGGTCATGACCTTTCCCCCGTCCTCACCATTACAGAGAAACAGCAAAGCGTATTTCCATAACAAGGTGCTGGCAAGACAAAACACTAGCTACTATAAATAGTAAGTGAGTGTTTAATTATGGACTGATACTGCTTTAAAGGTGTTGACACTCGTGTGTATCCAAGGAAAAGCCAGCTGGACTCTGTCTCCATGGTGGCTCTCACCCCAGGGGCAATGTGTCACCAGACAATTACTTTTTTAACCCCAGAGAAAAAAGTCTCTTTGTCCTCAGAATACTCCCAGAAGACCAAGCAGGTGTAAGAGACCTGGGTTGGGACACTTTCCATTTGACTTAGGGCAGAGAGGGGATTATCAGCTCATGTAGCTGATGAGGCCAAGTCTAGAGCTGCCATTGAGCTGGATCCCAGGACTCAGAACTCACAGGTTCACCAGGGACCTGACTCTTCAGCTCTTGACTCTGCTTTCCTTTGAGTTGGCTTCATTCTCCAGGCTTCACAATGTGACCCTGCAGCTCCAGTTATTGGTAGAAAGAGCTCTCCTTCTCCGATAAGCCTGTGGCCCTGACTATCACTAGCTCAGGATGGAAGTGTCCAGCCTCAAGTAACCACTGTGGTCAGGAAGGTGGAATTCACTGATTGGCTGGACCCAGGGCACGTACCCATGTGGATTGGGAGCTGGTGCTTGGTGGCTGTATTTTATCAGAACAAGAGATGAATGGGTCTGGGCTGGAAAGATTCTGAGGTGTCTAGTTCAGACCTTTTCCCCTTCTCCAGATTTCTTTCTTGCCCAGCCTTACCTTCTGCCCAGTCTCTCATTACTCTTGGTCTTGGGAAGTACCTCCTGAGGGGTATCTGAGCCTGAATTGGGAGCACAGTTGCTTAGCCAAAGTGGAGTGTTCAAGAAAGAGCCATTTGGAGGATGCTCCTCTGCCTGGAGGGGCTTCCCAGGTGGCTCAGTGGTAAAGAATCCTCCCGCCAATGCAGGAGATACGGGTTTGATCTCTGTGTCAGGAAGATGCCCTAGAAGAGGAAATGACAACCCACTCCAGTATTCTTGCCTAGAAAATCCCACGGACAGAGAAGCCTGGGGTTACAAGAGTCGGACATGACTTAGCGACTGAGCGTGTATGCACTTCTGCCAGAAACTGCTTCCCCGTGCACCTTACAAAGGGGTCTTTTTCAGAGTCTAGGTGGAATTTTAACTACATGCCTGTGCTCTTGTCTGAACCCACACTATCTGTGAACTCCTGAGGAGTCAGGCGTGAGCCTGTGATTTTCCAGCACATGGGGTGATTACCTGGATTTGATTCCCCCTACCTCTGGTCCCCACCCCACTCCAGATAAGTCTCATGTTGCAGGATCCTGGGTGCAGGGAACAAGGCTGAATGATTGACTTATGAGTCTTCTGTTGGCCAGTTCTGTTTCACATGGCTGCACAAGGCCATTGTGGTTTGTTGGGGTCTGTGGTGGTTTCTGAGTTAGTCACTTCTGCATGAGCCAGTTCACTCAGAGCTGAGACCACAGTTACTTTCTTAGTCACTCAGGCCCATCTGGGTGATAACAGACTGGGAAATGAATCAGACAAACATTGCTGCTATTTTCCACAGCCTTGGAAATTTATCAGCTATAAAGCAGGGATCTTGGTGGCTCGGGAAGCTTTCCTTGGTGTCTGGATCTGGCTGGTGAACCCACAGGGTGTCCAGAACATGGAGCTCCAATCTCATTTTGACTCGCCCTCAGCCATTTGCCAGGACAGATTGCATCTAACAAAGCTGAGTGGTTGTTCTGGGTGGTCACATCAAGCTGGCTGGTCTCCTAATGGTAGCTGCTGTAGGGCTGTAAGGCCCCTGTAATGGCAATGGCAATGTTAGAACAGTGTGTTCAGAGGCGTGGTTATTTCAGAACAGGTGTTGGCAAAATGTCCTGCCAACGTGGACCAGTTCCCATAAGTCCATGATAGCTGAAATGCTTCTAGAGCCCCAATGATGGGCTGTGCTTTTGTGCTTTTGCTGCCCCTTTAAGGGCTGGGGGCGGGGCCTGGGGGGAGGGGGACCTGACCACATGCTGCAACACTCATTTATTCATTTAACAAATACTGAGCCGCAACTGAGTGCCAGGCGCTGGCCTAGTGAAGAATAAGACAGAGCCAGTCCCTGCCTGTAGGGATCTAACGGCTTAGCCCGGTAAACAGAACAGTTCTCCGGTGGAGGCCTGAGGGGCTCTTCCTGAGGGTCACCATAGTGATGAAGTGTGGGTGTTGGGGGCAGCAGATTGAATCCCAGCCCTGCTGTTCTCTAGCCATGTGAATTTGGGCTCGTTATCTCACCTTGTGGAAACTCACATTTCTCATCCTTAAAATGGGGAAGATTCATAGGGGTTATTATGATTAAATGCATTCATACATGTGACACATGCATAGGGACTCAGGGTGAGCACTCAGTAAATGATAGTTATAACTAGTATTATTAGAAATGATACATCTTATAGTATATGGTTGTGCCATACTATTATTACTCTTTGCAACTCCATGGACTATAGCCTGCCAGGTTCCTCTGTCCGTGGATTCTCCAGGCAAGAATACTGGAATGGGTTGCCATCCCCTCCTCTGGGGGATCTTTCTGACCTGGTGATCTTATGTCCCGGCCTCTTTTGTATGTCTTACACTATTATTAGGAAGTGAGCCCATTATAGTATAAGGTGCAGCATTCCTATATATTTTTAAAAATTTAAAGTGAATTTAAGACCATCTTTCCATATCATCTTTCCCTTCATCACAAAGAAAAGGTGGGGCAAAGAAATCACCTCTCCTTGCTTTGTATCTGGAGTGTCAGGCACTTATTAGAAAACCTTTACTCCTCCCAACTGTCAAAAAAAGTAGGGATTTTTACAACCCATCATACAGTGTCAAGGAGGCCAATCTTAAGAGAGGTTAGGTAAATTTGCCCAGTGTCACACAGCTAATAAATGGCTGTGCTGGAATCAAAGCCAAGTCTTATCTGGCTGCAAAGTCCATGTTTTATGCAGCAAAGCACTTACCCTGAGCACTGCACTTGCTGCTCTGTTGGTTAGTCCCTTGCTTTCCTGAAGTTTCTGCTGCATGTTGGCCACACCCATTCTCGTTATACACTCTGACCTGGATCCTGAAGTAAGAAGAGGTGGCCCAGGACATCCTACTTCCCCAAGGAGACTGAATAGCTTGTTCTGTACCTCCAAGGCCATTGGATATCAGGCAGATGGTTGTGCATATGAAAATCATTCAAGAAAGAGACACAGGAATGGAGTTCATTCCTCTCTGACTTTGATCCTAAGTCTGAAGCCCGTGTGGGTTTTCTTGGCCATGCCAGCTTTTCTTTAGCTACATTCATCTCAGCCTTTCATATCTGCTGGTTGGACTTTCTGGTTTTCGATGGAAGTAGCAAGAGCCTGAGGAAACAGTATGACCAGAGGGGAGGGGAGAAGTATGGAAATTCGAGAGGCCCAGGAACTGGAAAGTCCTGTTGAAGACTCCGAGCTCCCTGGGATTAGGTACAGGTTCTTTTTATTTCAGTAATAATAACAACATTATTCTAAGAGATTCCTCTTAGAATTCCTCCACGAAAACCTTAGGAGATAGGCATGTCTTCTCCTAGATAGAATCCTGGGAGAAGGGCACCGTAACCATCCCTGTTTTATAGACCTGGAAATTGAGGCAGAGAGAGGTTCAGTGACTTGCTGAAATCACATGTTGTTTGAACCCAGGGTTTCTTCAGACCGTGAGTTTAACCAGCATGTCATATTGCTTTTTGGTGGGAGTGAATGAGTGAGTGAGCTAGTGAACCAAAGAAGTCTGGGATTTGATTCTTTTTAAAATAAAGTTATTTATGTATTTTTGAGCTGTGCTATATCTTTGTTACTATGCACAGGCTTTTCTCTAGTTGTGAAGAGCAGGGTATCTACTCTTTGTTGCAGTGCTCAGGCATCTCATTTCAGAGGCTTCTCTCGTTGCAGAGCATGGTCTCGAGGGCACACGTGCTCAGTAGTTCCAGTTCCTGGGCTTTAGAGCACAGGCTCAATAGCTGTGGTACACGAGCTTAGTTGCTCCGAGGCATGTGGGATCTTCCTGGACCAGGGATTGTTTCAGTGCCAGTGTCTCATGCATTGACAGGCAGATTCTTTACTGCTAAGCCACCAGGGAAGCCCTGGGATTTGGTTCTTGCCAGAACAACAAGGCCCTGAGAGGCAGTGTGCCAACAGGTGTGCTTTGGAGTCAGCAGAATTGAGTTGGAATTCAAGCTTGCTACCTCCTGGCTGCATGACTTCAGGCAAGTAACCTGATGTAGAAGTGCTCATTTCCTTATCTTTAGGTGGGAAAAGTAATCCTTTTCTCCTAGGCTCTTTGTGTGGATTAAATGAAATCATCTCTATAAAGCTCTTAGCCCTGTGCCTGGAATACAGTAAGTCCATAAAGGCTCACTGTTAGTGTTACTATTACTGATACCATGCAGATAGATTGTATTAACATGGCACAGTTGCAGCTATATAAATTTGAATCTCCATGTTGATAAGGACTAGAAGGGACTATGAAAACAGTTGTTAAAGGATGGCTGAAAGGGAATTAAAGTTTCTTCAATGCTTTGTAAATTTTTTAGTAAGTGTTCCTGAATGAAATAAATAAAACATAACATGCAATGGGTGCTCAACAGGCCTTTGCATGTATGAATGAAAAACACTTTTTAAATTAAAAAAAATTTTTTTTGACCATGCCCTGAAGCTTGTGGGATCCTAGTTCCCCAACCAGAGATTGAACCAGTGCCCTTGGCAGTGAAAGCTGGGAGTCCCAGTCATTGGACCGCCAGGGAATTCCCTAATTTTTTTTTAATTGGTTGAATTTGTTGCTTAAAAATGTATGATAGTGGATACCCTTGGGGGGTTTATTACTGAAAGGGGGCCTGTGCAGGAAAGAGTGAACACTGCTGGCCTGTGATGATAACCCTGTACATGCTGAATTTACTACTAGGGGTTTGAGTACATTTGCAATGTGAAAAAAAGGGAAGTTTTTAAAAAATGGCTTTGTATTTTGTGGCCATTGTATCTGGAGATATGATAAAATTGATTTATGATGTTACATGCTTGTAATTTCATAAATGCTAGTGGAGCCATCTCAAACATGCAAATTTTAAATTAAGAAGGTATTGGTGGGGTATAGCCTCCTTGCTTTTCCTATCCATAGGTAGGTTGGAATTTAAATTCTTTGGATTTTAGAACCAGAACAAGTCTCCATACCTGATAATTTTTGCTATGATTTGTGTCTGTTGGAACCTCTGGAAAGAGGGTGACAACATAAGAAGAGAGGCACTCTTTGAATAGAAATACACATTTGGATTTTGAAAAAGCAATTAGTTAAGTTTCTAATTGGCCCTTGTTGAAATCAGATGTCTGACCCTTAGAGGCTGATGATTGTCCAGTCTGATATGCATGTTTTTGAGTGGGTCAGTTTGGATTCTGAGACTGACAAAAGGGGTACCATGCTGTCTGGCACTGCAGCACGCCTTTGCCTCTGCTGAAGAAAAGTACCCGGCTTGATTGGAATCCCCAGTTCACTGACCCTCGTTGCCTGGACCTCACTCTAAGCTGAACCCTAACACTGGCTGTCAGTACACTCTTTCAGCTTCCCAAGGAGCAGTGCTGAACTGAAAGCAGACCCAGGCTCCATGGGCAGAGTTCAGTCAGACTCTGGGACCACTGGAGATTTAGGGCCCCTCTCTGGAGCTCTAAATGATGACAGCATACATCGTGGATGCTGGCTGTACCAACTGGGTCACATACAAATGCCCACAGGAAAGAGCAATTCTTTGACGTCTAAAATCAAGCTGCTAATCAGCTCTTTTATGTCTGATGCAGAGGCTGATTGCATCCTGACTTGTGATCCCTGCCCAAACCTGCAAGTTGGAGGAGGGCGCATCATAGAGACTCTGACCGCCGGCCGCCTCCTGCTTTTGACATATCAGATTCTGGGCCTTCCCTGAGGGTGGCTCGATGCTTTTGATTTGTGTGCTCAGCCTCCTGGGTGAGCCGTAACTTTACTACCACGGGTTGATAGGCTTACTCCACCTCCTCACTTTGCCCTCTGTACACACACCTTGTAAGGCAGAGTGACTACTCTGGTGTAGCTGTCTCTGGAAAAGGACTGATCTTTTCTAGGCTGTCTCTGGGGAAAAGGGGTGGAAGGTTATATGCTGCTAAGTCACTTCAGTCGTGTCCGACTCTGTGTGACCCCATAGACAGCAGCCCACCAGGCTCCCTCGTCCCTGGGATTCTCCAGGAAGGTTATATAAACCCACTGTAAAAATTTTTACATTCAGGACTTCGTCCTCTATTAGTGTGCTAGGACTGAAATAACAAAATAGCACAGACTGGATGGCTTAAAAAATAGAAATGTGTTTGCTCACAGTCCTAGAGGCTAGAAGTCCAAGAGCAAGCAGTTGGCACGTTTCTCCTAAGGCCTGTCTCCTAGGCCTGCACCTGGCAGCCTTCTCACTGTATCTTCACATGGTTGCCCCTCTGTCTGAATGTCTGTGTCTTAATCTGTTCTTATAAGAACACCAGTCATATTGGATGGGCCCACCCATTTTACTTTAATCACCTCTTTGAAGGCCATATCTCCAAATACAGTCAACTTCTGTACTGGATGTTAGGACTTCAGCATATAATTTGGGGAGAACACAGTTCAGCCCATAACATATCCTGATCAATTCCTGAATGTTTTTCCAGTTAAATTATATTAAAATATTTATCTGCAAAATTATTCCCATGTCTCTTGCACACAGCCCTTCTGGATGAAAGGCCTGGATGAGAATAAAAGATTATTGAAAAAATGTCAGGTTAGTATTGCTGATCAAAAGCCTGGCATCCAGGGAGCTTTGGGGGCGGGGAGAGCATTTATGATCTTCATTTCTCAGAAATATTCTGGAAACTTTCCCCTTTTCCTGAAGGAAAGCTCCCAGTGCCATCAGCTGGAAGACTGACGCTCAGCGGGCATCTGGGTTCTTGAATTTCAGGAGAGTTCTTACCATTCCCTAAATGATAGGAGTTGCTTACTGAATTTAAACTGTGTAAACAGTGTGGTTTATGCTGCATGCCTGCTTTCCTTCCAGGAATGTAGAATTTTGGTGTGTTACAGGCAGAGGGTGCCTGTGTGACCAAGCCCCAGAAAAGCCCTGGGCTGGAGTCTCTGATGAGCTTCTCTGGTAGATAACATTTCACACGTGTTGTCACACTCATTGCTGGAGGAATTAAGTGTGTCCTGTGTGACTGACTCCACTGGGAGAAGACTCTGGGGAGCTTGTGCCTGGTTTCCTCTAGATTTTGCTCTATGCACCTTTCCCTTGGCTGATTTTGCTTCATAACCTTTCACTGTAATAAATCCTAGTCATCTATGAGTAGGACTATATGCTGAGTCCTGTAGGGGGATGGTCTTGGGGCCCCCCACACAGGGCACAAGGGGGACATACGGGGTGGTTGGTCATGTACTCTTTCTCAGTCTGGGTGCTGCTTACATGAGGTGTACTCATTTTGTGAAAATTCACTGAGCTGTCCAATTAACAGAGGTATACTTTTTTTGGTACATAGATTCAACTTTATAAAAAAACAATATTGTACACCACAGGGATTAAAAAATAATAATTTTTAAAAATAACTTCCTTTTATTTATAAAGCATTTTAGTCACTCTTTTTTGCCAAGCATTGTGCTGAGAGCTTGGGACATGGGGTAGGAAAGATGTCTTCATTGCCTCTGAGTTTATTGGGAGTTATGTAAAGAGATAACTGTGATATGACTTTTGCTGACTCCTAGCAAAGACATCATAGGATGCTGGGCTGACAACTTGAGTGATTCTCAGGGTTGCCACTTAAGTATCTATGGAAGCCAGACAGGCAAAGGGGCAAAGGAGGGTTAGCAGGGAACTCTGACAAACTGGGAAGGTATGTTAAGTAAGCATAGAGTTGCGACAGCTAATAGTTTTTTCAAAGCTGCATTTTTATGTGAGCTCTCTTGATTTTTCAGTCCTGTATATGAATCCAAATTTTAAAAAGTGAAAGACCAAACAAAACACCTCTGCAGCCAAATTTGACCTTGGCTTACCAGTTTGCCAGGCATTCTGCCAACCTGTCATCTTTCCCTCTTACAAAACAATTGAGGGTCCACTATTTTAGGCACTGGGAAATAGAGCAGTGAGCCAGCCAGACAATTTTCTTGCAGAATGACCCTGGCGGGGGTGGTGGGGTTCTGGTACTGTACTTCTCAAACTTCAATATGTGTGGGAATCACTGGGTAGATTCTGAATAGGGGGGGTCTGCGTTTGAGGCCTGAAGCTTTGGCTTTCTAACAAGCTCCCAGGTGTTGGTGATACTGGTGGCCCCTGCTGTTATTTGAAGAAGAGTAGGGGGTTTGTCTGGAAGATGCGTTTGCCTGGCAAGCATTCTCTTTATACTTCGATTTTAGTTTATGGGGTGATTTGGAAGAGAGCTGGTGACTTCCGGGGCGGATATTAGGGCTCCCCCATGCTGTCTCTCATTCTAGGTCTCTATTCTCAGAGTTTATAATCTAGAAGGAGAGGTGGGGATGGAGGAAGGTGCTGGGAAAAGCTTCCTGGAGGAGGTCTTCGCGGACTGCAGGAGCTTCCCCTGCCGTCGAGAAAGGAGAAACCCTGAACTCACCCTCTTCTGGGGCGGGGTCTCAGCAGCCCCACACCAGCTTTGGTTTCCCAGGCATCCCACGTGTCTTCCGTCCGCCATCCCTGCCAATCAAGCTCCTCCCAGGGCCTGGGTGAGAGTTTAAAGGCGGCTGCAGTGCCGAGCGCTCCCAGAGTGCCGCGCGGCGGGCGGGTTTGGATTTTAAATCCCCGCGGCCAATCAGTAGCGCGTAGGCTCTTGTAACGTTCCCGGCGCCGCGTTTGAATTCGAGGAGAGGCAGAGCCGTGCCAAGCCTCTGCCTAGACCCTGCTAGGTCCGCTGAGCAACTCCGGGAACATGAGTGCGGCGGCAACTGCAGGGAAGCTGGGGCGGGCACCAGCCGACCCAGGGAAAGCGCCCGGAGTTGCAGCTCCCGGGGCTCCGACGGCCGCCCCGCCGGCGAAAGAGATTCCGGAGGTCCTAGTGGACCCTCGCAGCCGGCGGCGCTATCTACGGGGTCGCTTTTTGGGGAAGGGTGGCTTTGCCAAGTGCTTTGAGATCTCGGATGCGGACACTAAGGAGGTGTTCGCGGGTAAGATCGTGCCTAAGTCGCTGTTGCTCAAACCGCACCAAAAGGAGAAAATGTCCATGGAGATATCCATTCACCGCAGCCTCGCTCACCAGCACGTCGTCGGCTTCCACGGCTTTTTCGAAGACAACGACTTCGTGTTCGTGGTGTTGGAGCTCTGCCGCCGGAGGGTGAGTGTCGCTGCTGGGGAACTGGAACTGCCCTGGGGGCAGGGGTTGGGGCACTGGGAACCGGAGCTGCTGGGGAAGGGGCGCCCCGGGGCTCAGAGCTGCTAGGGAAGAGGTGCTGGGAACCTGGAACTGGAAATGGAGAAAGTCTTGGGGATAGGGAAAGTTCTCGGCACTTGGGGCCTCTAGGGAAGGCGGCTTCTGAACGCTAGGAGTTGGGCGGATTGGGGGAGGTGCGGGAGAACCTTGCTTATGGACGCCAGGGCTTCCGGAGTTGCTAGGTAAGGGATATTGCGGACCCTCACTTTCCCGAATAGGGTTGGGTCAGGCAGAGGGTAGTTGGAGCCAGACTTCGGAGCTTCCGGGGGAGGGGAGGGGCAGGAAAGGGACCTGTTGCTGCCAAGAGTTCTAGGACCGGAATACTGGGGTCTCTGAGCTTCCGGAGTGGTCTGAGAGAGGGGTCCCAGGTAAGGGTTTTGGGAGGGAGCCAGTGGGAGAGGGTTGCTATGAACTGTTGCGGCCTGGTTTGGGGGGGGAGTCTGGATCGCAGTTGTCCTGGAGAAATGGGTAGTAGGGTCCTGGCTGCCTTTACCTAATGACACTCCCTCCCTGCCTTGGGTCTGAGCACCGGCTCCCGTTTCTCCTTCCCTCCTGCTCCCAGTCGCTCCTGGAGCTGCACAAGCGGAGGAAAGCTCTCACGGAGCCCGAGGCCCGCTACTACCTGCGGCAGATCGTCCTGGGCTGCCAGTACCTGCACGGAAACCGCGTTATTCACAGAGACCTCAAGCTGGGCAATCTCTTCCTGAACGAGGATCTGGAGGTGAAAATAGGTAAGGAGCTGGGACTGCAAGGGCATTTGACATGCAGTGGGAATGAGGAGGAGCTGGGTTGGAGGGTGAGGGAGAGGAAATTTGGAAAGAGACAAGGGAGAGAGGAAGAGGATGGTAGGAAGTCTGGGCTGTTGATTGGCTCTAGAATCCTCTCTTAGGACAGGAACTTAAAGAGCTACAAACCAGTGTCTTGTCTGCAGATGTGCTTTGAGGAGGGCAGTGTGTTCTATACAGTTTTTTGTTTGATTTTTTAAGAATTTGGATTTGTTTTCACTTTTTTAAAATATTTTTTTAATTTACTTATTTCGGCTGCACTGGGTCTCCGCTGCTGCATGCCTTTCTCTGGTGCGGTGAGTGGGGGCTACTCTGCATCGCAATGTGCGGGTTTCTCATTGCAGTGGCTTCTCTTGTTGTGGAGCACAGGCTCCAGGTGT
Organism: Capricornis sumatraensis; assembly: GCF_032405125.1. NCBI lineage: Eukaryota > Metazoa > Chordata > Mammalia > Artiodactyla > Bovidae > Capricornis > Capricornis sumatraensis. The sequence goes on along the minus strand of NC_091071.1, from coordinate 20,748,594 downwards.
GCAGGCTTCAGCAGTTGTGGCTCCAGCGCTCTAGAGCACAGGTTCAGTAGTTGTGGCACATGGGCTTAGTTGCTCTGTGGCACATGGGATCCTCACCGACCAGGAATGGAACCTGTTTCTCCAGCATTGGCAGGTGAATTCTTTACCACTGAGCCATCACGGAAGCCGCCCCTCATTTTCACTTTTTTAAACTGAGAGCCTTGATGTAAAATTTTGAATTTGGAGCTCCTTTTAAACACTCGAGAGCTCCAGCAGTACAGGGGTAGCGTTCCCTCAAGACAGCTCTTTGCTGTACTGAACAGCAGCTGGTCCCTTTAGATGCCCTATGGTTTGCCACAGTCTCCGCCCCTCCGTATCACTTCCTCACAAACTTGCCAAGTAGCCATCTTGACATTTACTTGCTTAATCCCTGAAGGTGTTTGAGTTTTGCTATCCCTGTCAGTCGGAGAAGGCAATGGCACCCCACTCCAGTACTCTTGCCTGGAAAATCCCATGGATGAAGGAGCCTGGTAGGCTGCAGTCCATAGGATCTCGAAGAGTCGGACACGACTGAGCGACTTCACTTTCACTTTCATGTGTTGGAGAAGGAAATGGCAACCCACTCCAGTGTTCTTGCCTGGAGAATCCCAGGGACGGAGGAGCCTAGTGGGCTGCCGTCTATGGGGTCACACGGAGTCAGACATGACCGAAGCAACTTAGCAGATCCCTGTCAGTTCCCTTTTAGAAGTAAACCCCTCCTTTCTAAGGGGAGGGGTGACGAGAGTCTTTGGGAGGCCCTTCCCTAGGGCCAGCATGGTGGGAGGATTCCTGGGTAACAGGAATCTAGTCCTTGCTGTACACAAGGACTAGAGGCTTTGAGAGATCACTTGACCCTGGTTCTTGATGGTTACATCTGAACCAGCTGTCTGCATTGACAGACGACAGAAGCTGGTATCTGAGCCTCCCTCTTCCTCCCTCTGTCCCAGGGGATTTTGGACTGGCAACCAAAGTGGAGTATGACGGGGAACGGAAGAAGACCCTGTGCGGGACTCCTAATTACATAGCTCCTGAGGTGCTGAGCAAGAAAGGGCACAGTTTCGAGGTGGACGTATGGTCCATTGGGTGCATCATGTAAGTTGGGAGTTGTCTCAGGACCCACCAGTCTCAGCAAGGGGCTTTCTGGATATCTCACTTGGCAGGCTTTATCCTGCAGACCTTTCCGCCTTTGGAAAGCCTGCTCCAGAGGACAGATGGCCTCTGAAGGAAGCCTCATGGCTGAATTGGTATATCCTGTAGGATTCCTGCAGCCTGGGCTGTGGGTTCAGGGAGTGAGGGAGGGAATGTCTCCACAAACTTGCTCTAATCCCTTGCTATTCAAAGTACGGCAGACCAGCTGCAGCATCACATAGGAACTTGTTACGCAGAATCTCAAGACCCAAACTAACTGGATCACAATCTGTATTTTTAAGACCCTTGAGTGATTTCTGTGCACAATAAAGTATTAGAACCACTGATCTAAAAAGCAGCATTGGGTGGGAAGAATTAGGCCAGGAGTGGTGCTGGCAGGAGGAGGTCCTGTGGTCTGTCTGGGTCAAGGCCATCAGAGGTGGGTGGTGGGCAGAGAGTTGGACCTGTTCAGGTGTTACTCCTTTTGTTGTTTCCCTGGATACTGGAGAGTTAGAAATGGCTTTCCTACTTCTTTGTCTTGGAATTTCCCACATGAAAACTTGCAGCCTAAAGTACAGAACTATTAACTGTGGGGCTGCCTCAGGGAGCAAGTGACCCCTGCTTGGACCTGTTCCATGTTAGCTGGCAGCCTCTGGCCCCTAGATTACGGCAGGCTATAGCTAAAAAGTCACTGGTCCATTAGAACCCAGTTTCATCACCTGTATTCTACTGAGGGTACCTCCCTGCCAGTGTCGTGGCTCCTGGGGCTGCTTAGTGAACTTGTGAATTGTCCTCTGGGGCCCCAGAGTCACAGTGAATGCCCAAAAGATGTCTGACTTCCTTTCTGGCCCTGAGAGGATTCCTCCCTGCATCTGGGTTTTGGTTGGGAACCTTGAGCCAAATCCCTCCTTGTGCTTACAGGTATACCTTGTTAGTGGGCAAGCCACCTTTTGAGACCTCTTGCCTAAAAGAGACCTACCTCCGGATCAAGAACAATGAATACAGTATTCCCAAGGTGACTAAAACCACTTTAAGTTTACATTTGTTTTATTTAATTCCCTCCCCCACCAAGTGATGTACGGAGCCCAGCCATTTCCGGGGGAAAGAGATGGGTCAGTGCCACCCCATGGGTAAGCGTAAGAGCTTTAGAGGGTCCTGTCTGAAATTGCATACAGAGGCTGATGTATGTGTACAGTAACCCAAAAGACGTGAAAAACAGAGAGAAAGAGCCAGAGTAGGGGCAGACGGAGAAGTGCTGCTTAGCCTGGCTGTGGACTGTCTTGGTTCAGATGGGCTCTGCCACTTTTTAGCCAGATCACAATGGACAAATGGCCTGAGTCTTCTGAGCTGCAGTTTCCCATCTGTAAAGTGGAGTCCCTGCCCCAGAGCATCTTGCACACAGCGAGCACTCACAGAATCTCAAACCACCGTGAAGGTGAAGTGGCGTGCTTTTGCAGCCCCCAGCAAGAGTGCATTGAGAGGGATAGTCTGCAGCAGTCTGGCACACAGCTGCTTCCACAGTTTGGTATCTTTGTCTTATGTGAAGCCAAGAGCCCTGTCTCCCATCAGGATGGATGGGCTGAATCCGTTACAGAGGGTCAATTCTTGGGCCGAGTAGAGCGGTTCCCAGTGTGGGGGTTGCACCTGACTGCCTCGGTGTGGGTGCTGGCTCCACCACTCACTCGGGATGTATCTTAGGCACTTGACTTCTCTGTGCCTATTTCCTCATCTGCAAAAGAGGGATGGTACTAGAGAGCTTCAGTCCTTGGGTGTTTCTCTGAAGGTTAAGTGAATTCATCTACACGAACTGCTTACAATATTTTGCTGGTAGATAGTACGTACAAAGTTGATGCTAGGCTTTACTGTGCATTTGACCTACCCTGGGTTGGGTCTCCTTACCAGGGCTCCAAGCTTGGTGCTGTGTCCCCACTTTATAGATGAAGATACAAAGGCCCAGAAAGTTGGGTTGGTTGGCACAGCTGGTGCTGAGGGACAGAACTGGGACTTACACCAGGCCTTTATGACTTCCAAGCCTTTGTTTTCAAGTGCTGTTCTAGTGGTGAGCAACTTGTCAACTTAGTAAAGCTGCCAGTGGAAACTTGGGACGTTTATAGCCACTGAACATGGTGTATTTGGGGCCGGGTAGGGGGTGGTGGTGCAGCAGCTGGGTTGGTCCTGTGTCATATCCTGCTTATGACTCCCCACCTTCCTCCAGCACATCAACCCCGTGGCCTCCTCTCTCATCAAGAAGATGCTTCAGCCAGATCCCAGTGCCCGCCCAACCATTCACGAGCTGCTCAATGACGAGTTTTTCACTTCCGGCTATATCCCTGCCCGCCTCCCCATCACCTGCCTCACCATTCCACCGAGGTTTTCAATCGCTCCCAGTAGCCTGGACCCCAGCAACCGGAAGCCTCTCACCATCCTCAATAAAGGTAAACCAGAGTGTGGGTAGACAGACAGCCTTGCCTGCCTCCGTGTGTGAATGGATGGTCCCCGAAGCTCAGGTGTGCAGTAGGACAGGCCCCAGTCTTTGAATCCATGGTCCCCATCCTCATGTGGCAAACGCCTTTCCCCATAGCCCTGTCAGGGAAGACAGACCTTACTGTGACTGAGTCAGACCTGTCATGTCCGGAGAGAAGAGAGTGGCTAAATGCCATGCTTGAATAATTCTTAATATATATTTTTTAAATCGTTGATATCGCCCTGCATGGTTCATTGGAAAAAATGTTGAGAAGCTTCAGATACACACATAGAGCACAATGTGCGTGGGACCCACATCGCCACCAGAGTCAACACTTGCTAAGATTTGTAGTGTTTGCTTCATCACTCCTTGTTTGTTCCTTTGAAGTATTTTTGAAGTTAATTCCAGACATCTTGCCATTTTACCCCCAAGAACTTCTGTACGCATCTCTCTAAAAGGATAGACATTTTCTTACAAAACCACATCTCATTGCTTGGTTTGTCATTGTTTCTAGGTCTCTTCAGAGAGCAGAATTAGAAAATACATAACTGGGGTGGGGATCTCTCATTATATGTGTGTGTATGTGTGTGTATTGTTTTTGTCCCAAACAATATGATAGTAAGTTGTACACATTCTGGCCTTTACTACTTAGTACTTCAGTGTATATTCCCTAAAAACAATTCTTTTACCTAACCACAACACAGGACATAGTTATCAAGTTCAGGAAATTGAAATTGGTGCAAACTTGTCTTACAGCAGACTTTTTCTCCACTGTGAAATTACTACTTTAATTCTCTTTTGGTAATTTGTAAGGGTCTAATTTAATATTATAGGATCTTTAACTTTATGCTTGTATTTCTTTTTCTCTTACAATGAAAACCTTGTTTGCTTACACGGTATACATGAATTTTCAACATATATAAAGTATGTTATGAAACTATGTTTATTTCCATGCAATTCTTTTTGTCCTTAGACTATATTTCACACACACACACACACACAGAAAAACCCCAAGAAAAGCCACTTGAAATACTTTATTTCTCTGTGTGGATATAGCACAACTTTATGAGTTCATTTCAGTTTTGACACTGCTGTTTTAAGGATTACCTTTTTCTTTTTGCTTTAATTTTTGATACTTTCTTTGGTTATATGAATATTTCCTTTGACTGGTGATCACTTGGTTAAGGTGGTGCCTCCACTGCATAGCTCCTGCTTTTCCTTCAGTGATTAATTTATACCCCATGGGGAGCTTCTTTAGCTCACTGATGTCAACATCCATGGTGGATACAACAGCAGTTATTGCTGTAGTATTCTAATGGTGATTTTCCCCCTTTTCTTGTTCCTTCTACATCTGTTAATCAAACTTCTTCTGTAAGGAAGAGCTGTCACTTCTCTCCCATTCATTTATTTGGTTGGTATGGACTCATGGATATTTATTCTTAGAGCTATAAGACAATATTGTTATTTTAAAGGATTGCTTTTTTTTTAGTTTTAGATCTTGGACATAAAGCAAAACCCAGAATTAGAGTGAACTTTTTGGGGAATACATAAATCCCATTTTTCATCATCTGTTTTAAATAATTATCATCATCTGCCTATACTTGTTTTTATCGTTTCCACCTTCTTCCTTTTCTTTCTGCTAGATTTTTGGGGGGGATTTGTTTTGTTTGCTCTTCCCTGTGGTTTGTGGGTCCTCAGCCAGGTACTGAACCCATGGCAGTGAAAGAATTGAGTCCTAACCACTAGACCGCCAGGGAATTCTCTTGCTAGAGTTTTTAAAGCAAGTCTCAAATATTCTGTTCTTTCAAACTTAAGTCTTTATCATAGCATAGATTTTTTAATTGAAAATTCAGATCTTTAAATATTTTAAGAATTTCGTATTATACAAGAGGAGCTAGCACATGTTGGTGGGGAAAGAATTGAACTTTTAAGCATCAAAGGCAATAAAAATCATCCATAATTCCACCACCCAAATGCACCTAGTCTTAAAATTTCAGGGTGTATCTTTTTAGATTTCAGTCACGTATAAGTACATAAAGCAGATTTTAGAGGAGGAAACCTCTTATGTTTTCACTGAATGCCTGTTAGGCTATCCTATGGGTTGCAATTTACTGAGCCCTCCTGTTTTCCTGGATACAGAAGATGCTTTTAATTCTTAGATTGAAGCCAGGCAGCTCCAAGCTGCTGAAGACCAGAGGTGCCCAGCAGGGCCCAGCATTGGGTCGGAGGCCTGAGTATCTAAAGCGTTATGGCTGTGTGTGGCCATGAAGCCTGTCTACAGGGCCTGGCTTGGCCCGGCCCTGGAGGTATCAGCAAGTGAGTTTCAGGTGCTGTCACATGAGCAGGGCAGCTCCTATTCTAATAACCTGCTGCTTACCTAAAGCAGTGGCAGTGTAAAGAGCTTCTCGAGCTGTGGTTGGGGGTCCTAGGCCCTCAAATCCTGCAGCCTTTGTGCCCAACTAATGACCGTGTCTCCTCTCCTTACAGGCATGGAGAACCCCGTGCCTGAACGTCCCCGGGAGAAAGAGGAACCAGTGGTGCGGGAGGCCAGTGAGCCCGTCGACTGCCACCTCAGCGACATGTTGCAGCAGCTGCACAGCGTAAACGCCTCCAAGCCCTCGGAGCGGGGGCTTGTGAGGCAAGGTGGGCGCTGGGCCGGGGCACCTGGAGAGGGCAGGGAGGTCTCAGCCCCAGAGTGCTGGCAGCTTGTCCAGGCCCCCGGCTCCACAGTGCCTTTCCTTCTCCCATTTCCTGTACATTACAGCCCAGGGAAGTGGGCCTGCTGGCTCAGGCCCTCCATGGTCAGGCCTCTCCTTTCTTCTTGTGACTCATCTGTTCTGTCTCCACAAGTGCCCCACCTTTCAGCAGCTCCATATGCTGCCTGTGTGCTTCTGCACACCCTGTCTCTTCTGCTCAGGGAATTTCCCTGTGGCCTCAAGACAGTGGAAATAACAGACCCAGGCGTGCTCCAGCTTCAGGGCCTTTGCTCACACCGTTCCCTTCCCCCAGCACTCGCTTCATGCGGATCCCTGCATGGCTGACACTCACCCCTTCATGTGCTTCTACCAGCATTACCCCTGTGAGCATCTCCCGGCCCCCAACTCCTAGCATTTCTCTTTCCCCTTACCTGCTTTACGTTTTCTCCACGACACTTCCCATCTAACATAAAGTTTCCACATTTGTTTATTGCATTTGAAAGAGGGGATTATTGCATGCGTGGAACATCACATTTTCATACATCTGAAATTAGCTTCTCTTACAATTTTTTAATCACTCAGAACTCAGATTCTCACCATGATAGTTACAAGTAACTTACATTTCTCTGCATATTCATTTTGATTGGTCTCTAGCCCTGGAGCCAGTATGCAGGCTCCGGGAAGTAGGTTTTGTCTTTGCTCACTATGCCTGTGACGGCACCTGGCACCCAGTGGGCCTTTGAGAAACGGGTCAGCTGAACACACGGGTAGACTCAGCATGCTGCACTGTGACTTGCTGCCTGTCTCAGCTGCTTGACGGCAGAGGCCCGGCTCTGCTCTCCTCTGGGGCCCCAGGCCTCTGGACCGAGTTCCCTGGTGTGGGCCACTCGAGCACATCAGAGGGGAGGAGGCTGGTCCTGACTGGTTGTCTTGTCTGTTTCCGTCCCAGAGGAGGCCGAGGACCCTGCGTGCATCCCCATCTTCTGGGTCAGCAAGTGGGTGGACTATTCGGACAAGTATGGCCTCGGTAGGTTTCTCCCAGGTGGGTGGGTAGCTTGAGACCCTCCAAGCTGTTACAGGCGGTTGCTTTTCCGACTCTCGGGTCCTCTCCCCTCAGCGCTCTTCCGTCTGCACCCCAGGCCTCCTAGTTGCAGCTCCCACTCCCCCTTTCTGAGGTCTCCCCTTACCACTAGGGTACCAGCTGTGTGACAACAGCGTCGGGGTGCTCTTCAACGACTCCACACGCCTCATCCTCTACAATGACGGTGACAGCCTACAGTATATCGAGCGTGACGGCTCAGAGTCCTACCTCACCGTGAGCTCCCACCCCAACTCCTTGATAAAGAAGGTGAGTGCTGGCTGGCCTGTGCGCTCCTGTGTTGCAGAGTGAGGGCCGTGCCCGAGGACAGGCTCCAACTCTGGACTCCCTCTCACACCCTCCAACCAGATCACCCTCCTGAAGTATTTCCGAAACTACATGAGTGAGCACTTGCTAAAGGCGGGCGCCAACATCACGCCTCGGGAAGGCGACGAGCTGGCCCGGCTCCCCTACCTACGGACCTGGTTCCGTACCCGCAGTGCCATCATCCTGCACCTCAGTAACGGCTGTGTGCAGATCAACTTCTTCCAGGTGAGCCGGGCCCTGGAAGGTTGGGGTGGAGTGTCTGTGCCTCTCTGCCAGCTCACGGAGTTGGGTGGGGAGTGGGGGCCATGGACCCATCCTTGGCAGCAGCAGTAGAAAGAAATGAAATATGTCCCCCTCCCGCCAGCTGGCCCATCTTTCGTCTACTCCTGCCAACACACAGTAGCAGCTGGGGTCTTCAATCACCAATAACCCCCTCTGTCCATCTTCTTGCCCTCTCCCTCACAGGACCACACCAAACTCATCCTGTGCCCACTGATGGCCGCCGTAACCTACATCGACGAGAAGCGGGACTTCCGTACATACCGCCTGAGCCTCCTGGAGGAGTACGGCTGTTCCAAGGAGCTGGCCAGCCGGCTGCGCTACGCCCGTGCCATGGTGGACAAGCTGCTGAGCTCGCGCTCGGCTGCCAACCGCCTCAAGGCCTCCTCATAGCCCCCTGCCCCTTGGACTGGCACCTTCCTCCTGCAGCTAGCACCTTGGCCCATGCTGGTTAGCACCGTGGAGCTACTTTATAGTGTGTCCCCAGCCCTGGGGGCCGGGGCGAGAACTTCATCATCCCTGCAGGTGGGGGCTGCTATGTAAGTTATTTTTGTACATGTTCCGTGTGGGTTCTGTGGCGTCTCCCCTTGCCCTCAGGCCCACCCTATGAATTGTACAGAATATGGCTGTTGAATTCAGGACTGTCCTTGGCTTTATACATATTAAACATACGTGAATCTTCCTTTCCTTCTTGTGTTCCCCGAGGGGCACACGCTGTTGCTCCGGTGGCCCCAGCGGCCTAGCCTCTGCTGGTCTGTCGACCCGGGCAGGCTCAGCTCCCCGCTGCCCCCGGGCTTGGCCCCCCGACCCCTGCGGCCGGCGGATAGTAAGGCAGGAAGAGGCTCTCGGAGGCGCAGCTCCTCATGGCGCCGTGTGTGTGTAGCAGCAGCCGTGGAAAGCGGTTGGTAAAGTACTGGACGAAGCTGTCGGGGACGGAGCCCAGCGTCCGCCGTACCTCCTCCGGGAGCTCCCTGTAGTGGTGCTTCTGGAGGGTCGGACCAGAGCCGGGGCTCAGCCGGACCAGGCCTCAGGCCTCCCCACTGTCCAGGCCCCTCCCGAGCCCTGGAACACACCTTGTTCCTCACAGCACGAAGCAGGTCTCGCACCGACGTCCCCTTGTACGACCGGAACCTTCTCAGATCTGTGGGCAGGGAAGGCGTAGGCACAGCCGTCCCTGCTGAGGCGTCCCTTCAGCCTCCCGGCGCCCCCCCAAGTCTGGCCTCTACCTGTCTGCAGCGGCACCGAGATGTGGTTGTGCCAATCACTCCGGACCACCTCGGAGCCTCCCGCCTCGAGCGCCGTCACCAGGGGCCCCTGCTCAGGCTCCTTCTCCAGCCAGTCACTGACGTCCTAGGACCCACAGAGCTGCTGAGCCTCCTGACCGGGATTAGAGGCCACAGGCCAGGAGGGTCCAATGGCTGGGGGCGTGCAGCAGCCAGAGCTGCTCGGCTCCAGGTAAGGATTGTTGCCTCCTGTTGAGTGGAGCTTCTCTGCTACACAGGGTCTAGTCCAACCTGTGACAGAGGCACTGTTTTCCCCATTTTACAGACAAGCAAACAGGCTCAGTGACTCAAGGTCACAAGTGGAATGCACTGTCTGGGCCTGGGGATAGCATGAGAAACAACTGGGGCTGAAAGGAATGGGGTATGTTCTCACACCAGGGGCAGCTGAGCTTGGAAAGCGGTGCTGAGGAGGCCATGCAGGGCTGAGAGGGCAGTGTTTGGGAGCCTGGGCTCTGTCTTGGTTTAAATCAAGGAGCTGGGCTGCGTGGAACACAGAGTCTTTTCCCCAGCCAACCTGGTTTCCCTTGTTGCTCAGAACCCAAACTTTCTGAGGCCTCTCTCCAGATTTCTAACTGACCTGGAAGAACTGGAGCTGCTTGGCTCTGGTCCAAAAGAAGGGGTGGGCCAGCACCTGGAGAGCGGAGGGGCGAGCCTGCGGCAGGGGGCTGAGCATGGCCTCCACCAGGTTCCGGGCGACGACCTGGTCTGCAGGGGCGAGAGGGAGGGGTGGCTTCAAGCCTGCCCAGCCTCTGCCTTGCTTACCCCCTCCTCTGCCAGCCCAGGTCACCCTCACCGTGGGCCTCTTCCTCCAGGTGAGCCAGACAGGGAGCCCCTGCAAGGATGTTTGCCTGACGATAAAGACTCTCTCCGAAGGGGTGGCTGCCACCGGAAAGCACATAGTAGAACACGCAGCCTGCCGAGAAGATGTCCACCGCACTGGTCTGGGGGCCAAAGGGACAAAGATAAGGAGGTCTCTGCTCCAAGGAAGTCTGCCCGGCTGCGCTCTGCCCGGGGCTGGTGCGGCAGCCTGGGATTTGGTTCAGGCTAGAACTCAAGGATGCTTCCCAAGGCATCTTCGTAGCCCTACATTCCCTCCCCTCTGCACTAGTGAAAGGGACGTGTGGTTTTCATCCAGAATCTTTGTGCCCACTGAGCCTCTAGGTCTCCATGCGTTATTCCTCCAGGTCTGGTGGGTGATGCTGACATGTCCGAGTGAAGCTGGCTAGGCGTGAGGCAATAAGGCAGCAGTGGGGACTGTGATCTGGTACCAGTTCTGTCCACAGCTGGCCGCTGGCACTCAGCTGCAGCTGGTTGCCTCCAGGGGACTTTCTTGGGTGGCAGAGCTTTTGATTTTGCAAAAGAATCCAGAAATCTAGACTTAGGTGGAATTTCCCAGAAGTTAAAACGGTGGCCTCAAATTTGAAAAATCAAAACCCGCACAGGCTCCTAACATCAGTGCCCTGGTTCTTGGGCCTCCGCGTTGCCACTTCTAGCTCTCTCTCGACTTCAGGGGTGCGGGTGACTCTTGTCTGTTCTCCTTGTGTGTTACTCTCATTCATGCCTATGACTTCCCCCTGAACACTGACTCAAAAATCTATGATCCTGGGTCTCCAAGTGCCTCCGGGGGTCAGACAGTGCTCTATGACTCAGTTACATCAGCTCATGTGCGTGTGCGCGTGCTAAATCACTTCAGTTGCGTTCGACTCTTTGCGATGCTGTGGACAGTAGCCCGCCAGGTTCCTCTGTCTGTGGGATTCTCCAGGCAAGACTACTGGAATGGGTTGCCCATTATTCCTCCAGGGGTTCTTCCTGACCCAAGGATTGAACCTGCATCTCTTAAGTCTCCAGCATTGGGAGGCAGGTTCTTTCCCACTAGCACCACCTGGGGAAACCATTAGCTCATCTGATGCTCCCCCAAACCCTCCAATCTGGGTGGCTCTCCACTCTGGCTTCACAGTAAAGTCCCTGGGGGTCAGTTACTGGGTGTAGGGCCTGGGCACTTGAATTTTTTCAAGCTCCTCAGTGACTACACCACAGTAGAGATGAAAACCATTTTCTAGCTTCGTGCTTCTCAACCTTGGGACTGTTGACATTTTGGACCAGATGATTCTTGGTACTGGAGGACCGTCCTGTGCCTTCTTGGGTGTCTCACAAGCATCCCTGGCCTCTGCCCACTAGGTGGCAGTAGCAACTTCCCTTTCCCTGCCAAGTGGGATGACCCAAAAGGTCTCCAGACATTGCCCAGTGATGGCAAAAGTCACCCCTGGTTGAGAACCACTGCCCTAGGGGGAAAAGGGAGGAGTTAACTCCACTTTACAGATGAAGGTACAGGCTGGGAGGAGTCACTGAAGCCCACAGAACGGGTGATCCAGAGCCCAGGCAGCAGAGACACTGGGAGGGGAGGCATGCCTGCAGCCCGGGGTGGCAAGACTCACAGGGCTGTCTGGAGGCGGGACCTGCAGGAGCTCGGGCGCCATCCAGCCTTCTGTGCCCGGGATGCCTGAGCGGAGGCTGAAGCTGCAGCGGCCGGCGGGCAGCTTCTTGCAGAGGCCGAAGTCTGAGAGGACCACTCTGCCCAGGCCCTGGCTGTCGGGCCCCGCAATGAGGACATTGCCTGGCTTCAGATCGCGATGCACTGTGAGAGCAGACCAGAGCTGAGAGCTGAGGGGGCAGGCAGGGGCTCGGAGGGAGGCCGGGAGGGGCCGGTACCTATGTGTAGAGAATGCAGGTGAGCCAGGCCCGCCATCAGTTGCTGCAGCGCCATCCTGGGCTCCAGGTCCCAGCCGTTCGGCTCCGGGTGTTCCACGTACTGGGGAGCAGTGAGGGGCAGAGCATCACCCTGCAGCCCAGGACCCCTGGCCCCGCTCCCACCCGGGAGCGCAGGCCTCACCTCCCGCAGCGAGGCCCGGCAGAGCTCCAAGGCAATGTAGTGGAACTGGGGTCCCCGCTCGGTGCAGAAGTAGCGGAGCACGTTGGGGTGCCTGTCCGACTCCTGCAGCAGCTGCACCTCCCGCCGGACCAGACTGAAGCACTCACGGAGGAGCCGCTTGACCGCCACCGCCCGCCCCTCAAACTGTCCCCTGGGTGGAGGTCCAGAGGGCAGACCAAAAGGGAATTGTTAGGATCCACACCCACCTTGGGGGTTCTTTGAAAGAGGTGCTCTCCTAGGGATAGTGGCCACCTCAGCCCAGCTCCTGTCTGCCACTCACCGGAAAACAAAAGTCCCACCAGCCCCGCGGCCCAGGACGTCCTTGGGGTTGAAGGAGATCTTCCCCACCACAGTGAGCTGCTCGGCTGCGGGGAGAGGAGAAGGGGGTCTCAGGGGCCCTCTGCCCATGGCCGCCACCCCGCCCAGTTTAGACCTGTCCCCCCAACCTCAATCTCTCTCCAGCCTCCCGCTTCCATGCCCCACCGGATGCCAGACGGGGTCCAGTGCCTCAAGCTACCGCTTACTCCAGGAAAGTGACCAAACCGCGGCGCCCCAGTTTTCTCATCTGTAAAGTGGGACTATGTTAAGGATCCTGCATAATATTACTGTGAGGATTAATGGGAAAAACGGTGGGGGTGAGGTCTGCTCTGCTGTCCTCTTTTATCATTTTTCCCTCTTCTGGCATTTTCTGCCCAGGTTTCTTTCCTTTCCCTGCCTCCACCAGTTACTAATATAATAAACACTTTCGACTAAGCTGCTGCTGCTAAGTCGCTTCAGTCGTGTCCGACTCTGTGCGACCCCATAGACGGCAGCCCACCAGGCTCCCCCGTCCCTGGGATTCTCCAGGCAAGAACACTGGAGTGGGTTGCCATTTCCTTCTCCAATGGATGAAAGTGAAAAGTGAAAGTGAAGTCACTTAGTCGTGTCCGATTCGTCGAGACCCGGTAGACTGCAGCCTACCAGGCTCCTCCATCCATGGGATTTTCCAGGCAAGAGTACTGGAGTGGGGTGCTGTTGCCTTCTCCTCGACTAAGCTATTAGCTTCAAATAGGAAAGTGAATTTTGGCAGCCGGAAGCATGATGAAGGCGAAGGCTGTGGCAGAAAAGACTCTTCTGGGCGGGGGTCGCAGCGGGTGGGGAGCAGTGGGCGTGTGGATGCTGAACTGTCTAGAATAAGTTCCAGGGCAGCAGGGAGCCCCCAGAAGGCCTTGGCTTCCTATTACGAAGGGTGGGGTTGGATTTTCCTGGTGGTCCATCGGTTAAGAATCCGCCTGCCAGTGCAGGGGACACAGGTTCCCTGGTTTGGGAAGATTCCACACGCTGCAGTACAACTAAGCTCAACTCGGCAACTACTGAGCCCATGTGCCTAGAGCCTGTACTCCACAAGAAGAGAAGCCACCGCAATGGAAAGCCCGTGCACCGCAACTAGAGAGGTAGCCCCCGCTTGCAGCAACACAAGGAAGGCCTCAGGAGCAATGAAGACCCAGCACAACCAAAAATAAATAATTTTTTTTTTTTAAGAAAGGGTGGGTGGGATTGGCTCAGGTGAGTGGAGGAATTGGGCAGTTTCTGCTCTTCCTTTCGAGTCACCTGGGAGAGACCCCTCACAATGACCCAGGCACTGGGCAGGCTCCTGCTCAGCACCCAGGGGGTCCCATGCACACAGCTACGTGCATCTTGTGCCGCTAGAGTTATGTGCCCCTCCATGGCCCTGAGAACACTCTCCCTAGGAAGGGCTGCCAGCTTTAGTCTCTCTAATCGGCTCTAGGAAAAGCAAATGAAAATGAGCGTCAGGGATCTGTGAGCAAAGTATTAAGCTGTCCCTCAGCACTGCTCTAGGTTATTTGCGTAAACACTCTCTGCTGATGAGAGGCAGGCAGTAAGTGAAATGTGTATACCCTGGACTCTCAGGAGTGTGGTCCTGGGGCCGTGCTGGAAGCACATCACACACAGGTAAGCTGGGCCTGTCTCTCTGGCAGCTCAGAAAGCAGGGGCAGAGTTGCCAGAAAGCCTGTTTGAACAAGCCCTGCTCAGCTGGCTCCAGGTGAGGGTCCCTGAGCACTTCTGGCTCCTCTTTTGTGCCGCTCTGTACCACTCACTTGGTTCTGCTGGTTTCCCGTCTTTTCCTATCTGCCTCCCCTGCCTGGATGCCCTCGGCATGAGGTGAACACTCGCTATGTGCTTTCTGGGTTAGATTCAGAACTAACACTAGATTCAGGAGGACCCTCAGTGCTGGGAGGGAGGCCAGACTTCTGGCCATGAAGTTTTTGAATGCAGAAATAATGAATCAGGAGGCTCAGTCTGCACAGACATATTCACCATGATTTGCTCAGCCTTCTATATCATGATAATGGAGAAGCAACAAACGCAGGAGAATTTCTAAAGGAATCAAAAGTTGTCACATGGTGGGGAAGTCAGGTACAGTCAGAATCCCCTCTGAGATCCCCAGGAATATGTGATGCACTGTGTTGCTGCTTTTACACGGCTTGGGAGATCATTCAAGCCGGTTACCTACTTAATGGGCATTGCTAAAATTCAAACAGAGATACCATCCCAAAGTTGACCTGCTTTTGAGTTCCCGAGTTGCTACTTACTGGCTTTGTGAGTCTGGGGTGGGAGTGTCATGAACCTTTCTGCCTTCAATTTCCTCTTCTATAAAATCAGCATGATAGTATCCACCTTGTGAATATGAGTTCATACATGCACAATATTTAGAACAGGGCCCGGTGTGCAGTAAGTGCTATATAAATTTTAGCTCTCAGTTTTAGCTGGTTGTGCCAGCTTGACTGTGCCCGCTTGCTGCTGAATGTACCATGTAACCAGCATTCTTGGAGGACACGCTACCAAGCACGTGTAGATGCATTTGTGGAGGTTAAATGAGAGTGGAGCAGGTTTCCACTGCAGATTTTGTGAACCATGAAAAGGTCCTGAGGAACATTCCTTTCCCTGCACTGAGCGGAGGACCAAGGGTTCCAAGGTCAGAGTTCCCGACGTAGATGTCCTAAGAACACGTTAGGGGCCGCCACAGGTGTGGAGGGCTTTTTTGGAGAGTGGTTCTTGAAGCTTTCCTGCCATCTGCCACATGTGTTTATTTGACTCTCCCTGCATGAAAGATTTCAATACACTGGACTCCAAATGGCTGGATATTGAATGGGGCAAGTCCCAGCCATTAACTCTGCCTATATCTCATACCTGCTCAGCACATATTCACTCTGCATATATTTATTAAGAGTGCTGTCTAATCTAAGAATCTCTGGTGGCCAGTGTCAGTCACTAACTCAACAGATAATTCCTGAGTCAAGCTCTGAGTCAGACTGCAGCAGTAAGCAAGGCAGGCTTAGCCCGAGCACCTGTTCTCCAGTTTGCCACAGTCCCCACCACTCCCTATTCTCTCTCCTATGTGACTGCTTTGCTTCTTTGCTTTATCCACCTGACCTACCTGGAAGCATGAATTTGCAACCCTCTTTTCAGCTTCCAGAATGTGCACCCTGCTTTCTCGCATCTCTGAACCTTCACCTGTGCTCTTGGGGCCACCTGGAGGATTCCTGCTCTACTCTGCCCTGCTCACCTGGGTAATTCCTTCTTCTCTTTGGGGTCACAGCCTAGACTTCACTTTGAGGCCACTTCCTATGTCCCCACATCGAGGCTCCATGACCCTCCTCTGTGTTCCTGCAGCTCCCTGTATCCTTCCGTCCCCATCACAGCATTTATCACAGCACTTAACAATTACCTGTCCCTTCCATGCTTCCCTAGAAGTTATGAAAATACCGAAGTAAAGCTTAGGTAAGTTTAAAGAGAGTAAAAGAAATTGAAAGGTTTCCTTTAAAGTGCAAAGGGAACTCAATATTACATAGAGATTGTTACCACTGAATTTTGTCACAAAATGACCACGCTCTAGCTGGGTATTTTATTTTCTTGGATTGTTGTCCTGAGGCACTGATAATACTTTGGTTGTTTTTTCACAGCGAGTAAAGTTTAAGTATTTCATATAACAGGGGAGCCTGGATGAGCCAGGGTTGGAATTCAACATCCTCTTCTCTCTTCCTCTGTGGGTTAGTGGTATCTACAGACCCACAAGGGGACTGAGGAGATGCCTGGGGGAAGGAATTCCATCCCGTCAGCAACTGGGTCTAGTAGACCGTGGTGGTGAGGGACAACTTTGGGATGATGGTGGAAGGAACAGTAAGGTCTTTTGACAAGAACCACCCGGGATGACGTGGAGTCTGGGTCATTTGGGGAAAGACTTGGCTTGAGTCAGAAGGTCCAAGAAGAGGTGTTTCAGGGTGCGATGGAGTATTGTGTGGACCCACTCAGAGACAGGAAAGTGACCGGAACGGCAACCTTCAGGGCTCAGGCAACTCTGCGGTGGGGGGCTTTCTACAGGAGCTGAGCCCTCAGGAAGGAAGCTGCTTTCCTCTCAGCACAGGGTGGAGGGGCGAACTCAGGGGGAACTTCGGAAGCAGCATGGGAGCATCCCACCAAATATGGGGCGGACTTCAGGCTGAGTTAGCTCCAAGGTAGGAGGCAGTGGCTTGAGCAATGCCAAAGAAGCAGGAGAGAAGCAGCCTGGACTGACCAATAAAAGTACGCAGAAGCTCCCCTGGGGCATCCCACAGGTTCCAGAGGAAGCTTGAAAAGGCTTCATTATAGGATGAAATTGAGAGAAGAGAGGAAAAATGTTAAAAAAAAAAAATCCCTAAAGAGAAAAGGAACCAAAGGGTACCTAGGTAATTTATGATTATTATTATTATTACCAAATATGATATTCTTTTAACACACATTAATAACATCAGCTTGGCATGATTTAATAATAGTGGTGATGGTAACCTGTCATATGAGGTGATGTAATGGAGTAGGTGTTATCATTCCCACTTGACAGATGAGAAAACTGAAGGTCAGGGGAGTCAAGCAATTTATCTAAATTAACAGAGGACTTAGATCTATACCGGTTCTGACTGTATCCAGGGTCCCTGAACATAAAGACAACAGCAAAAATGATGGCGAACATTCCCAGAGGGCTCCACTACACAACAGGCACTGTTCAAAGTTCTCTCCCGTTAACTCTTTCAGGGTCAGCTTCCCTGGTGGCTTCGTGGTAAAGAAGCCGCCTGCCAAGGCAGGAGACGTGTGGATCCCCGGTCAGAAAGACCCCTTGGAGAAGGAAATGGGCAACCCACTCTGGTCTTGTTGCCTGGGAAATCCCATGGACAGAGGAGCCTGGTGGGCTACAATCAATGGGGTCACAAAAGAGTCAGACACAACTTGTTCAGTTCACAGATTGAGCAACAGCAGTTATTGTTCCAGTAATCTGATTTTGGAGCTAAACCTGCCTCTCTCTTTTCTGTCCCTGACTCTGTCCTTTCTTGTTCATGTGAGCTCACCTTCAGGGTCTTCCAGTGGCTGGCCTTGCTCTGGGGGATTCTGAAGCCTCTTCTGGCTCTGAAGGGTGGCACTGGAGGGCTGGCGCTGAGCATCCTGTGAAATGTGAGAAGGGCCTGCAGGTGCCAGGGGAGCCTGGTGCTGCTGCTTCTCTGCCAACTGCTGCTGCTGCTGCTGCTGAAATATGGGGGCTGAAGAGGGCTCGGCCCTGGCCAGCCCTACCCCATGATGGGCCCAGGGGCTGTGCCTGAGATGGCCAGTCCCAGGAGCATTGACATAAAGAGCAGAGTTTCAAGGGCCCTGGGAACTGCTAAGAGGAAGGTAGGGGATAGAACTGGACCTGGGTGAGGGAGAAACTCGCTAAGTGGTCTTGGAGAGGGGCAGAGTTCCTCTAGGAAGACCATAAGATAGACCTAAGGTCAGAGGTGATGGGCTTACCTGTCTCATTAGGAAGAGAATCCATCCTCCCAGGAGGAGAGCAGTGAGACTGGCTGCCAGCAGGTCTTGGGGTCCCAGGCCTGGATACAGCTCTGAGGTTTTCTTCTCAGGATGCAGCTCCAGGTCTGGAGGTTCCTCTCGGCTCAGGCTCAGGAGCTGAGGACAAAGGGGCTTTCACTCTCATCAGCCCCTCCTGCTATGGAACCCCTAACCCTTATTCATCACGCAGTACAGGGCTGGGCTTAGCTGAAGGGGTGGAGAGTGAGTGGTCTACATGATGGCAAACCTGGCGCTTTCCGTGGTGCTGAAAATTGTGGTGCCCCAGGAGACCTGGGGTGTCACTAAAAAACCCAGATACTCTTGGACATCACCAAAAAATACAAGTATCTGCCTCCAGAGATTCTGAATTCAGTGAGGTTGGAGTGGGCTCCTAGGTGATTCTGATGAGCAACCAGATTTGAGAATCACGTCATTCTGAGAACAGAGCATGCCTGTTCCTTCTAACCTTGAACTATTAGTGACTCTTGTCCAGTCCTCTCTCAGGAGGGTATACTTTCATAGTTTTTCCATTTTCATTTTCTCACTTGATAAATCTTTTGCCACCTCTAAACTGAAGAATAAAGAAAACCGTGACCTGTGTTTCACAATGTAGATAGCCAATACTGTTTTGACACTTGTAACACTTTTTCTGGTAATAACAACAACAAAAAAAGTCTTTCTTTGGAGAAACTGTGAGGTCAGTTGACCCACCTCAAACGTTATGCCTGGAAGCCTGAGGAAAAGGTCCAAGGCTGCCCACCCCTGCGGCATCTCCCCACATGCCCTCTGCCCATTGAGCACTGACCTCCAAGAAGAGAGTTGGAGCCTGGATGCTTTCTGAGGGTCTGGTCCCAGAAGCCCCACTCCCAGAGGTGGGATGGACTCTCAGCATGGTGGTATGCAGGACTGGGGGTGGCTCATGGTGTCCTAAGGGTCAGGGACAAGGTCAGTGGGCTGAAGGTGACCTCAGCCTTCTAGCTCAGAAGCTGGGCTCACAGGTCTTTAAGTTTGGGTGGAAGGGGTCTCACCAATGAGAAGCCACTGGCTAGGGAGGGCCACGCTGCCTGAGGGGTATCTGACAGCAGTGCTAGGTGAGCCCCCTCGCTCTCCTGAGACCTGGAGTGTCACCTCCTCTGTGGTGGGGCCATCGGCGGGGGCCAGGGTCAGCCCACGAGGCTATGGCAGAAGATGGAGAGTCATCAGTGGTGGGGGGGGGCTTCTCTCCTGCTTCATCCCCTCTTTCCAGCCCCTCAGAGGCCCTTTCTCACCACTAGGGCCACCCCAGCATGAACCAGTGCTTTAGAGACATAGAAGCCAGCTTCATCCTTTCCCACATACAGGGTCATCCTAGTGGGGGAGAGGAAAGGGGAGAAGAATGAGTGAAGGTGGAGGGCAGTTTCAGTCCCATAGGACTGGTGTCCTTATATTGTCCCCGCCCACACTTACTCTGGCCTGGGTCATCTGACTTGCTTTGACCAATGAGATAATAGCAAATGAGACAATCAGAGGCTTGAGAAATGCTTGTGCATGGGGGCTTGCCTTCTCATGGGGTTCTTTGGAACCCTGAGACCACCACAAGGGGAAAACAATGTTACTGTGTGGGGGTATGAGAGACCTTATTTGATACCCGGTAGGCCAAAGAATCCACTAACTATGAGATAGGTGAGTGAAGCCATTCTAGATTGTCCAGGCAGAAGAGCACTCAGCTGACCCACAAAATCTTGAAAAATAAGAAATGCTCATTCTGAAGCCCTAAATTGGGGAGTGATTGGTTATATAGCTAAAGCTAACTGATATAAACTCTACAGTCATTGCCTCTAAATCTGTTTCTAGCCCAGACCTCTTGTAGGAGCTCAGTTTTCTAAATCTGAACTCATCACCTCATTCCTTACCTGCTTCTCTTCCTACTCTCCTCCTCCTCCTCCTCCTCCTCCTCCCCCAGTTCCTCCTCCAGTGCTCCCTGCCTTTGAAAACAACAGCACTCATGTGCCTCTAGAACCCTGACGGTAATTGGTGACTCCTTGCTCACAATCATCAAACTTTCTAATCACCAAATACTGTCTTTTCCTCTTAATATCTGTTAGCCTCCACTTATTTCCATCTCCAGTGCTTCCGTCCTAGTCCAGAGTGTCTTCATCTCCTGCCTGAACTAATGCAATGTTCTGTGCCTGCTTCCTCCCCACAGCACTAAGATGACTTAACACTGTAGCCAGTTATCTTTCTGAAATGAAAATATGATCAAATCACTTCTTTATCTAAAACCTTCCAATGCCTTCTCCTTAACCTTATTCCTAAACCCTTCAAATGATCTGATAAGATCTCTGTTTAACAGCCTCAGACCTTATTCTCTGCTCAGAGTTGTGCTCCAGCCTTGTTTTGTGAACTTACCCTGTTTCCTGGTTGCCATGATCTGTCTCTCTTGTTTTCTCTTCACCCTTTAGGTTTCAGCTTGTATGGCCCTTCCTCTAGGAAACTTTCTATGATTGCCTCCTGCCCCCAGTCTCGATTTAGGTGCCCTTTTATACATTCTCATGATACACTATACTTCTGTTATCTCTTCCCTTATCATACCATATCGTGATTACCTCTTTATACCCCTGTCTCTTGCACTAGACTCTGAGATTTCTGTAGGTCAGAACACTGGTTATATTACTGTACTCCCAGAGTCTAGCAAGTGATTGCTATGTAGCAAGTGCTCAATTAATATTGGGAGAACCAACTGAGTGAATGGATAATCCCTGATTTTCCCAGTCTGTCTCCTGGCTCCCCACGATGGGGGCACTAAGGTATTCAGTGTTATAAGCAAGGGTCATTTTTAAGGTTTTTAAAAATCAAGAAACACATGCGCCTGTACGCTCAGTTGCTTCAGTCGAGTTCAACTCTTTGCGACCCTATAGACTGTAGTCCACCAGGCTCCTCTGTTCATGGGATTCTCCAGGCAAGAAATTGGAGTGGGTTCCCATGCCCTCCTCCAGGGGATCTTCCTGACCCAGGGGTGGAACTCGCATCTCCTGCATTGCAGGCAAATTCTTTACCACTGAGCCACTGGGAAAGCCCCAATAAACACATAGTGCCTACCAATTAGAATAGATGCCAGCTGTAGCACTGGGGTGGAGATATGGAGGCCCTTCCTTGGCCAGATTCTACCCTATTAGTTGCTGAACAGTGAGGCTATCCAGGGGTCCTGGGAGCACATGGCGGGCATGCAGGGCACTGGTTATTTACCAAACTTTTTGAAATAATGTGACCCTTGGTCTAGCTGGACAGGTCTGCCATGGTTGGACATCACACCTGCCCATCGGACCTGGGCTACACTGGTCAAAATACTTCCGGAAGCTCCTCCCCAGCCCCCAGACATGGGTACTTACAGCAGCTGGGTGTCTAAGGCAGGGAAGTGGGTGGCCGTGTCCTGGGGGCCTGAGGCTGGCAGTCGGATGTGGCCCCAGCGGAGGGCGAGGAAGTGCAGGGTGTCTCGAGCCAGCGTGAGGTGGGGTAGCTGGCGCAGGTTTTCCTGGTGCCATGTGTAGACGCCCACCACAGGGACGCCCAAGTCCTGCGTCCATAGCACTGCCCCGCTCCCTGGGTCCACGGTCAGCAGCAGACCCATCCCACAGGATGCCAGGTAGCTCATGTCTGCCAGGAAAGATGGTTGCGGAGATGTGGTCAGGGAGCCCTGCCCTGAGGCACTTTGGAGCATCTTGGGGTGGGGAAGCTGCTTTGAGGGTGGGCTGTCAGCAGGGCCCCTCAGGTGTGTGGAGGTCAGGTGAGATCACCTGGAGGCTTATCAGGACATGGGAAGTTCGCTGGGTCACTTCGATCAGGCTCAATGGGACAGTTGTGTAAGATGTAGGGGTAAGCTGAGGTCATCCAAAGGCAACACCAGTGTGAGAATAAGTCCTTGTCACTTAGGACGTGGGGAAGTCAGTCGTGGTCTGGCTGTTGGTCAGTCAGGGTGGTCTGGACACGTGTGGGTAGCATGGGAGTCATGTAGAACATGAAGGGGGCCCAGCTAGGGGCCTTGTGGGTGTCACCTGTGACGTGTCAAGGTTGCCTGTGTGAATTCTCAGGTGGAATGGTGGAGTCAGGGTCTGGGATTGGCTTAGGGCACCTTCGGGGTCATTCAGGCATTTAGAAAGGGCAGTTACTATTATTTTTTTAAACACAACATGATTATATTTTAATATACAACCAAAATACCGAATACCAGAGTAAATTGATGGCAATAAAATATGGTGTTTCATTTACATTGCATGGCAAATGGTTGACACCTTTAGTCATAAATGAATTCTTAGAAACCAGTAACAAATATATTGATTTACTAAGGGAAATGAAAAAAAAAAATAACCCCAAAACTGAAGGAAATGAAATAACACAAGTGACTACTATGGATTAAGCATATATGAAGATGATCGAGCTGAACAATAACAAGAAAAGCAATTTCTTTGTAATATTACATTACCAAAGATTAAAAATCTAACATTTGTACAGTTTTAGGAAACATACCCCAGAGAAGGCAATACCAACCCACTCCAGTACTCTTGCCTGGAGAATCCCATGGGTGGAGGAGCCTGGTGGGCTGCAGTCCGTGGGGTTGCTAAGAGTCAGACACGACTGAGAGACTTCACTTTCACTTTTCCCTCTTGTGCATTGCAGAAGGAAATGGCAACCCACTCCAGTGTTCTTGCCTGGAGAATCCCAGGGTCAGGGGAGCCTGGTGGGCTGCCGTCTATGGGGTCGCACAGAGTCGGACACGACTGAAGTGACTTAGCAGCAGCAGCAGCAGCAGGAAGCATATCCATACAGGACAGGGCAGTCATTATATCAAGGGGGGTGGTGATTCTAGGGGCAGTCACTCAGGGTCATCTCTCCTCTCTGTCAACACTGGGGGTCAGCTGGGACACACGGGGACTGCTCAGGTGTGCAGGGGTCACTTGGGGTCTGGGGAGCATCCAGGGTGACCTGGCTGGGCTCACTGCAAGTGTGAAGGAGTCAGGATGCTGAAAGCTTCTCAGGGTACAGGAGGGTCAGAGGCTGCGTGTTGAGTGGGTGACCTAGGCTGTCCATCAAGAGGGTGTCATTCAGTATGTGGGGTCCCTCAGGGGGTCAGATGGGTCTGAAGGTGGTGGCGCTTAGTTGTGGATGCCACTCAGGGTTCCTCAAGTGGGGGACCTTGCTCTAAGGCGGGGCCAGGGCAGGGAGACACTCACATTTACCAGGTGAGCCGTCCACGGGGGGTGCGGAGTAGCGGCGGAAGGTGGTGTTCCAGCGCAGGGTTGGGGTCCTGGGGTCGTGCATGGTGACCGTGTACTCTGGGGACACCCAGAAGCAGGGTTACCAGGAACGCCCATGTGACACGCCTCCCCCTCTCTCACCCGGGGGACCTCATTTTGCAGAGGCAGGGGCTTTCCGAGCACCCAGCCTGGAGGCCAGACTCTGTGAGCATCACTATGGCCGAACCAGGTTCGTTTTGTTACTGCCGTGTCCCTGGCTCGTTGTTCAGTGCTCAGTGACAAGTTTGTTGACCGACAGAGTGATTGACTGGCCCAAACTCAGCGTGGAGAGCAATTGCCAGGCCTGGGCGGAGCCAAAGCGGGGGCTGTCCAGAGCTTGGGGAGCAGCTGGGGTCTGACTCACGCGTCCGGCCGATGTAGAGGCGGGGGGTAGAGGGTTGCTCTGTGGTCAGCGTCATCTGCGTCTTCCCTGACTCAGGGTCCACCACAAACCAGGCATCCTGCTTCCGGCCTGTGGAGGTGGGAAGGGTGCCCCCTCTCTAGATGACCTGGAGAGGGTGTGCAGCCTGTCTGCACCGTGCCCTGCTGGCCCGGCTGGACCTCGGTCCTGTCCCTGCTGGACTAGGACCCCAGGCTGGAGGGATGCTTACCTGTGTAGAAGACGCCATCAGAGCTGCGACACGGGGAGGCGTGAACCAGCTCAGGGATGGTGAAGGGCAGCCTCTGGGGAGCGGGAAGAGCAGAGAAACACATGCAACCTATTCGCTGGGCGCAACGTTGATCATATCCATTTCCCGAGAGGCTGAGTAACTTGGCTAATGTCACACAGCTGTAAGTAGCAGAGCCAGCTTCCAGAACCCACACAATTAACCACTCTGCTACACAACCTCCGAAGGAGCTGCAGTAAATCCCACCCCCAGTGCCAAGATGCCACCTGATCATGCGCTCCTGGACTAACAACCTCAGAAACACTCGCTGAGACTTGAAAATTTCAGCAGCCACGATGGCCTCGGAGATGCTGGGAAACTGTGCCAGATTAAGGGACACCCGGGAGACAAGGCTGGCCTCCTTGGTGGCTCAGATGGTAGAGACTCTGCCTGCAATGCAGGAGACCCGGGTTTGATCCCTGGGTCAGGAAGATCCCCTGGAGAAGGACATGGCAACCTGCTTCAATATTCTTGCCTGGGAAATCCCATGGACAGAGGAGCTGGTGGGCTACAGTCCATGTGGTTGCAAAGAGTCGGACACAACTTAGCGACTGACACTTTCACTTTCAAGAGACATGAGGACCAGATGCAAGGAGTGGTCTTGGTTCAAGTTCTGGACTGAAAACAATAAAGCACACCACTGGGACACTTGACAAAATTAATACGGGACTTCTCTGGTGGTCCAGTGGCTAAGAATCCACCTGCCAATGCAGAGGATACGGGTTTGATCCCTGGTCTGGGAAGATCCCACATGCTCCACAGTATCTAAGCCTGTACACTGTAACAACTGAGCCTGAGCAATCTGGAGCCTGTGAGATGCAACTAGCGAGTAGCCCCCACTTGCCACACAGCCAAAAACAAATAATTAATTAAATAAAGTCTTTGAAAAGTGAAACATTAATATGGACTGTGGATTAGATAACACTATTGCCTCAATGTTAAATCTCCTGAGTTTGAGAATTTATACTCAGGTTGTGTAGGAGAAAGTCGTTGTTTAGGAATACACAATGATACTTTAGGAATAAAGGGACAGAATGTCTGCAATTCTTTCTCAGAGTTCAGAAAAAGAAATTTTATATATACACAGATAATAGTATCTATCTTTATCTATAGATAAACACATGTGGAATATTATCTATCTATATCTACTAAGATAGAATAATATAAATTTTATATATACATGTTTAATATTATCTCTATCTATTAATATAGAATAATATAAATTTTATATATATGAAAGTGAAAGTGCAAGTCACTCAGTCATGTCCGACTCTTTGCAATCCCATTGACAGTCCATGGAATTCTCCAAGCCAGAATACTGGAGTATGTAGCCTTTCCCTTCTCCAGGGGATATTCCCAACCCAGGGATCAAACCCAGGTCTCCCTCACTGCAGGAGGATTCTTTACCAGCTGAGCCGCAAGGGAAGCCCAAAAATACTGGAGTGGGTAGCCTATCCCTCTCCACCTGATCTTCCCGACCCAGGAGCTGAACCGGGGTCTCCTGCTTTGCAGGCAGATTCTTTACCAACTGAGCTATCAGGGAAGCCCTTTACATACATACATACATACATACATACATACATACATATATATATATATATACACACACATATATATACATATATATACACACATACATGTAATATTATCTATATCTATCTACTAAGAGAGAATAATGGAGATCAACCCTGGGATTTCTTTGGAAGGAATGATGCTAAAGCCAAAACTCCAGTACTTTGGCCACCTCATGCGAAGAGTTGACTCATTGGAAAAGACTCTGATGCCGGGAGGGATTGGGGGCAGAAGGAGAAGGGGATGACAGAGGATGAGATGTCTGGATGGCATCACGGACTCGATGGACATGAGTCTGAGTGAACTCCAGGAGATGGTGATGGACAGGGAGGCCTGGCGTGCTGCGATTCATGGGGTTGCAAAGAGTCGGACACGACTGAGCGACTGAACTGAACTGAAGAGAGAATAATAGAGTGAAAGTGATAAGACATGAAAACAATTGATGCAGCTGGGTAAAGGGAATAAAGAATTGCTCTGTACTATCCTTGCACTTTTTCCTTAGGTTTGAAATTATATCAAAGTGAAAAAAAAGTCCCCAAACTCCGCATACAGAGCTCTTAGAAGACAGTGCCCCAGGCACAGACATGTACTGAGTCAGGACAGACAACAAAAGAAGGCAATACAACCTACAGCTGGCGTGTAAGGTTAGTGCTGTGATGGGGAGCACAGAAGCTGAGGGTACCTGGTACAGGCATGAGGGACGGAAGGACTGAAGGAGGACGTTCAGCGGTGCATTCATTCATTCAGTCACTTCACCTATTACTAGCTGGGTGCTGGGTGCTCTGTGCCTTTCTGCACAGAGTTACATTTCTGGTGTGTGTGATAATAAACAAACAAAAATGACAATGCCGGGTAGTGGTTCAGTTCAGTTCAGTTCAGTCGCTCAGTCGTGTCGGACTCTGCGACCCCATGAATCGCAGCACGCCAGGCCTCCCTGTCCATCACCATCTCCTGGAGTTCACTCAGACTCACGTCCATCGAGTCCGTGATGCCATCCAGCCATCTCATCCTCTGTTGTCCCCTTCTCCTCCTGCCCCCAATCCCTCCTGGCATCAGAGTCTTTTCCAATGAGTCAACTCTTCGCATGAGGTGCCCAAAGTACTGGAGTTTCAGCTTTAGCATGGGTAGTAACTGTTATTAAAACAAACTCAGAAAACTAGGATAGAGAGTGATTAGAGACGCTATTTCACATAGGGAGGCTAGAGAGTAAGAACTCAAGCCAAGGGAGTAGTGAGGCTCAGGAGCACGTGGAGGGCAGAGGGACAGAATGCTGAGACCACCGGCAGGGCCACCTACTGAAGATCCCAGGTGGCATGTTTGAGGAACAGCCAGGGCACTGGGAGTGGGCATGGAGAAGGGCAGATGGAAGTGGAGGCAAGAGCACGGGCTGGAAAGGAGTTTGGATTTTAAACTGAGCCTTGGGGGATGAATAGGAACCAGCATGGGGAAGGGGAGCACGTTTCACAAATATTCTGGTTCTCCTTCTGGGCTCCTGGTGAGATTACCCGTCTTTTGTGCTTAAAGTGGGCACAGTCATGAAACCCGTTTTAGCCGAAGGGAGGGCACAGAAGAAACCATGTCACTTTCTACACTCTTTGGTGCGGGAGAAGCCCAGGTTGAGACAGAGCATCTGATAGCTTGGATCTGCAGAAGACCATGGTGGACAGAGCCCCTGAGGACCCACATGGGTCACACGGTGTGAGCGAGAGAGCAAGCCCTGTGGATCCACGGGGATGTGTGTGCTGTTACTGCAGCGAGCTGGAACCCAGGCAGTCTGGAACCCTATGGGGAAAAGGTGAAGCCCCAGAGCTGGCATATTCAAGAAATGAATCAGTGTGAGTGTGTGCACGTGTGTGTACACACAGGTGCCCGTGGGTGAGTTAAGACGCTGCAGGAGTGAGCTGGTCCTGATGTGCTTTGTTGGAGCGACTGGACTTTATCCCAGAGGCAGGGGAGTGATGTCACCGATAGCCACACCTGCCCCATAAGACCCGATGGTGGACACATAGCTGGATGAACAGGAGGTCTGCTCTCTGCCTCTCTCCTGGAAGACACACTTGTGTGGATCCCATCAGTGGGCGCCCTGTGCTCTGGCTTCCAGTGGGGCTCGGATAAGGGAAGGGGCAGGAAGAGGGGGAAGGTTCCCTGGGCTCCTCTCCCAGAGCCATCGTGAGCTGGCTGTGCCTCTCCCCCAAAGGCCTCCTGTCATGCGGTCCTCTCCCCAAACCCCTTCCAGCTCCAGGTAGTGATGACTGCTCCCTCCACTGGCTTAGAGATGATAAATAGCATCCCACAGTACGGGCCATAGGACTCGGCACCCTGCCTTCCGGTCTCCTTCCCTCAGCCCCATGGGTAGCTCAGTTGGTAAAGAATTCACTTGCAAAGAAGGATACCCCAGTTCAACTCCTAGGTTGGGAAGATCCCCTAGAGAAGGGATAGGCAAGGCTACCCATTCCAGATTCTTGGACTTCTCTGGTGGCTCAGACGATAAAGAATCTACCTGCAATGAGGGAGACCTGGGTTCTATCCCTGGGTTGGGAAGATCCCCTGGAAGAGGGCATGGCAACCCACTCTAGTACTATTTGGGCAAACTTCGGGAGATGTTTTGGAGAGATGGCGAGGGACAGAGAGGCCTGGCGTGCTGCAGTCCATGGGGTCGCAAAGAGTCAGACACGACTGAACAACAATAAGACTAGGCCCCCATCTTTGTAAGTAACCCCATTAATAACACATCCTTAATCTCTCTGTTTGCTGGGGCCTGCCTGTTGGACACACCATGGACACACCAACATTTCTTATCAAATCAGTTTTCTAATCACAGAGTAAGCCCGTCCTGGCAGGCCTCCCATGGCACAGTCAGAGCTCTGATACTGCCGGCCTCTGTGCTTGGCCACGTGACCAGCTTTGGCTGATGAGACATTAGTGAACGTGATACAGGCAGCCTCCCTATCCAGGGGTTCCGCACCCACAGATTCAACCAATTGCAGATTGAAAATATTTTTTGGGGGAAAAAAAGGCTTCAGAAAGTTCCAAAAAGCAAAACGACTTTGCTGCACACCTGGCAACTGCTTACATGACATTTACATTGTATTAGGTCTTATAAGTAATCTAAGATGATTTAAAGTATATGGGAGGATACCTTTAGGTTATATGCAAATACTGTGCCATTTTACATAAAGGATTTGAGCACCCTCTGATTTTGGTGGTGGGAGCTTGACCTGGAACTGATCCTCTGTGGATACTAAGGGATAAGAGAATAAGCAAAGCTTGAAAACTGCTCATCCCCTGGCTTTGCCCCCTCCTGCTGCTTCTGATTCCCTTGTTGATACCATGTGAACAAGCCCAGGCTTGTCTGCTTAAAGATGAGAGACCCCTGGCCCGGTGGCCCCTGTTGAAAGCCAGCCAACTACCAACCAGCTTTCAACAAAAGAGCCAGCTGATCGACAGCTGACCACAGATGCTTGAGCAAGACCACCTGGCTGAGTCCAGCAACTGGCATCCCACAAAAATGAGTTAAATAAACTGTCTGCATTTGAAGTTTTGGGGTGACGTGTTATTTAGCAAAAAGTAACTGATGCACGGGCTTCCCAGCAGTAAAGAATCCACTGGCCATTGTAGGAGATGCAGGTTCGACCCCTGGGTAGGGAGGATCCCCTGGAGAAGGCAACCCACTCCAGTATTCTTGCCTGAAGGATCCCATGGACAGAGGAGCCTGGTGGGCTGCAGTCAGTGATGTTGCAAAGAGTAGGACATGACAGCAACGAAACAACAACCTATACACAGGTTTCCCCTAAAAACCCTCAGAGCCCCTGGAGAAGCTCCTGACACTCTCAGAGACCTGACAGCCTGCTGTACAGATACAGCCAGAGTCACCCCCCACTCCCAACCTCGACAGGCCCCTCCAGACAGCCTTGCCCTAGTGCTCTCAGACTTCATCCTCTGCAGGACACTCAGATTCTGGCCCTGGAGCCCCCTCAGTGCCCTGGCTAACAGAAGTCCTGATCCTCGCCCATCCAAGCACAGTACGAAACACACCATTAATCCTTGCTGTTTCTGGGTCCCCAAGATGTACAGGCTGCCATCAGCTGGGTCTGAGAGAAAGACGGTCCTGTGGGGCAGAGGAACGGGGGGAAGGTTCGTTCACACCCCCTGATTCCAAGGGGGCCCTTTCCCTCCAACTTCTCTGCCTGTAGGAGCCCACCCCTGACAGGAGGCGCCACAGAGCTCCAGACCTGAATTTCTTCCCTTCCTTCCAGCCCACGTGCCCCTCCAGGCAACACTGGCTTCCCCATCTCCCAGCTGTCCGTGCCTTGAGAGAGCCCAGTCCACTTACTCTGTGACGTATGTTGGCCCCTGGATGATGGGATCTGCAGGGACAAGGACACGACCATGAGCAGTCCCCTCCAAACTCTCCACTGAAAGGCATACCTCACATTGGTACTTACCGTGTGCCGGACACCAAGTGAGCATTTTGTCATGAGCGTAATGTAATACCTCTCCTGTAGGTAGGGTCGTTACCCTTGGCCCTATTTCACAGGTGAGGACATTGAGGCTCAGAGAGGAGAAGTGACTTTTCCAAGGCCACACAGCCTGGGTACGTGGTAAAGCTGACTGAAGACACCTGAGTATTGGATTCTAGACCCCATGTTCTTATCCTGAGGTGACCTCCCCCAGCTCGAGGTCCAAGGAGTGACAGCCCTTCTTTACCATCTTTCAGCGTCCACTTCAAGTCTCCGGTCTGCTTGCTCAGTGCGTGGAGACTTCCATCCAGGGTAGACACGAACAGGAGGTTCTCTGGCGTGAAGCTCTGAACCTGCAGTGGAAACAAAGCCACCTCTTCTGAGAGGCCTGGGACCACCCTAGTCCTTTCAGGCAGGGACTCCCTGTCCCCCAGAGGGAAACGGAAAGAAGGATGGATGATTGGGAAAGCTGCTGGCTCCACCCCCTGATCTCCAAGACCCTAGAGAGGGGTGACAGTGGGAGCTGGGAGCCTGGCTCCTTTACAAAAGGACATCAGTGACTCTTACAGCCTCCCTAAGAGACTGATGCTTTTATTAAAAATTTTTATTTGGCTTAGCTGGATTTTAGTTGCAGCATGAGAGCTTCCCTGGTGGCTCAGACAGTAAAGAATCCGCCTACAATGCAGGAAACTCAGATTCAAGCCCTGGGTCAGAAAGATCTCCTGGAGAAGGAAATGGCAACCCACTCCAGTATTCTTGCTTAGAGAATTCCATAGACAGAGGAGCCTGGAGGATTATAGTCCATGGGGTCGCAAAGAGTTGGACATGAGTGACTAACACATTCACTTTCACTTGAGGGCTCTTGGTTTGGCACGCAGAATCTAGTTCTCTGATCAGGGATCGAACCCAGGCCCCGTGCATTAGGAGCACAGAGTCCTCAGCACTGGACCACCACAGGAGTCCAGAAAGTGGTGCTATTATACTTACCACTGTACAGGTGAAGGAGACTAAGGCTCAGAAAAGTTAGGTAATCAGCCTAAAACCACACAGATAAACGGCAGGACTGGGACTTGAACCACCGTCTCTCTGGTTCCAGCACCTGGTCCCTTTCTCCTTGGTTTCACTGTCTGCCTCTCTGGGGATGACCCATTCTGCGCCCCCGCCCCCCAAACCGGCCCAGCTACTTTTGGTGCCAGCCTGCAGGGGGCCCCCTGGACCAAGGCTGGGGGGTGGCCACGGTAAGGAGGCTGGCACTGCCCCAGCGCCTGGCCCCCGCTGGGCTAACTCACCTGCTCCAGCCCTTCCTTGAGCAAACAGGGTGGGGCTGAGCTCCTAGCAGGAACGCTAACATCCGGGTGGCCCTGCCACACCTCTGCAAAGGCCACATCCTGCCCCCGGACCCTCAGGTTTGGGGGCAAGCCAATGGTTTTGGAGTAGAGTCAGGAAGCTGCCCCTGAGCCCTCTCTTTTCCCGCCGTTTTGTGATCTGCCACATGGCAGGAGGGAGACTGTCCTGGGCAAGAAGCCCCAGACTGAGTCCACGGTTGAGTTTTGTTTGACCATCGGGGCTTTAAAATTTTGTCTACCAATTTCTAAAAATTGGAAAGATTTCACTTAAAAAGTCAAGTTTCTAATTTTTGTCATTTCTAGCTTTTTTTCTCTCTCTCTCTCTTTTTTTTCCCCCCTGGAAACTCCCAGTCTGGCCACACTGTGCTCACATTCCTAGATGGCAGCCATGGGGTGGGTCTCAGGCTGGAAGTGGGCCTGGGGTGGCAGCAGCAGTTGCCTCTGTGAGTTTGTGTGTGTGTGTGTGTTAGTTGCCCAGTGGTGCCTGACTCTTTGCGACCCCATGAACTGTAGCTGGCCAGGATCCTCTGTCCATGGAATTCTCCCAGCAAAAAGACCAGAATGGGTTGCCATTTCCTTCTCCAGGGGATATTTCCCACCCAGGGATCAAACCTGGGTCTCCCAGGTTGCAGACAGATGCTTCACCATCTGAGCCACTCGGGCACAGTTGCCTCTGGGAGGCCAATAGCTGTGCTGGGGGTTATAGGCTAGACTCCTGGGTTGCATCCTGGCTTTTCCCTCTCACTGCATTTCTGTAAGACTGGACTTTTCCGCTCCCGGCACGGTTGAACCGGATTCCCATAGGTCCAGCTTACTTATCCCAGAGGTTGTAAGTTCGGGGCCCAGTCCCTGGTAAGGGGGAGAGCTGTGATCCGCCTGAATTTGTCTGTAAAAATCGGTGTGTGGGCGCACTTCTCCACAGGGGACCTTTAAAGTTCCAAGGAAGCCGGGTTCCAGAAGTTTTAAGAGGCCTGGCAGGAAAGCGAGGGTCCCCCTCCCTCGGGCTGTTCCCTCCCCCCACACCCCCACGCCGCAGGAGGGGCGGGGTGTGGGTCCCCTCTGCAGCTCGTGGGGCAACTGACAACTCCCCCAAACGAGGAGGTTTTCTCCAGCCAGGGGCTGACTTGGGGGCACCCGGACTCGGGAGAGGGCGAGGCGCCCCCTGTGGTCCCGCCGCACCCCCGGACGCCTGCGCCCCCGACCGGAGCTTGGAGGCTCCGCGGCCGCCCGCTTCTCACCTGGGGCCTGAGCGTGCCGAGGAGCGCCGAGAGCTGGAGCAGGAGCGGGGGCCACGGGCCGGACCACCGGGCCGCGCTCGCCATATCCCGCGTAGACGGCGGCCGCACGGCTGGCCCGGTCCCTCGGTGCCCCCGGGGAACCGCCCGGCCCCCGCCCGCCCGGAGGAGACTCCGCCCCGGGCTGGGCCCGCTGGGTGCTCGGGCCGGGGCGCAACTCAGCGGCTGTTTCCCTCCTTCCCCTGCCCTTCCCATCGCACTCACACCCGCAACCCCCGGACACCCCGCAAGGGATGGCTCCGAGCCTTCCTGGGAAAGGCATTTTCCCAACGGAGGCCCTTATGGAGAATTTCCCACCTGCCAAGTATTGTTCCAAGTGCTTTTACGTCCGTCATTAACTCACTGACTCTTCACGGCACTTGCAAGGTAAAAGCCGAGGCTCAGAACTCGGATTCGAACTCAGACGGCTGACCTCAGAGCTTGTGCTGTTTGTTACTATGCTAGTGGCCTCTACCGAGAGATGATGAAATGCAAATCAATTACTCATTCAGTAAATATTTATTACGTTAAATTAATTAAATTAAATATGTAATAGCCTGGGAAGCAGGAAAGATAAAGTCCCTGTTTTCACAATATTTAACAGATTCCTAAGCGTTAGATGGGCCTCCCTGTTGGCTCAGGAGCAAAGAATCCACCTGCAGTGCACGAGATGTGGGTTCGATCCCTGGGTCGGAAAGATCCCCTGGAAAAGGAAATGGCAACCCATTCCAATATTCTTGCCTGGGAAATTCCGTGGAAATCCCTCATTGCCTTCTTATATAGTTTCCCCATCCCCCGCACTTGAGCAAGAATTCCTGTCTCTTGCTTTGTTTTTAAGAACCTACCAGATCTAAGACATCCTCTAACCATCAATATGGTTAGATTTGGAAAACCCAACTGCCTCATGGTGCAAAACTTCTTTTAGAAATAGGTACATCATGAATCCTCTGGTTCACTTGGTTACTCCCTCATGCTTAGCTGGTCCAAGACCCCCAAATCAGCATAATAAACTTAACTTCATAACAAAAGTGATTGTCATTCTAGAAACCAACCCAAGCTGCTCAGCCAGTTGAGCCTGCCTTTATGCTTTACATTTTGTACTCTGCACATCTGTTTTAAAACGTTCATTGTGTTTCTTACTTATGCTTGGGTTTGTAGGACTTTCTCATGCGATAAATTTGACTTACATAGAACACAAACAAGTGAGCTGGTTTAGGTAATTTGTGTGTGTAATGATATAAGTAACAATTCTACAAACTTAGCAAAATTGAAAAATACATATAAGTTAGAAAACTCATTCATGCTTTCACCTCTCGGAAGCACAGCATCTCTGTTAACATTCTGTTTTTATTTCCCCCAGTGGTTTTTTTCCCTGTGCCTATATGTCTGGTGGGTACTGTGTTGAAATATTAACAGTGTTTTCCCCACCAGAGCTTCTTTTTCCCCCTGTCAGCCCTTCTCCTATTTGAATGAGGCTGCCCTGACTCTGTTGCCTCAGAGAAGGGATGAGGAAGCAGAAAGAGAGAAAAAGACACTTCTTTTACCTTTTGAGTATTTCTGTAACTCGTGGCATGAACCTAGATTTAAGAGAATGAAGAATGAGAGTGAAGCGGAGTCTCCAGACACGAAGAGGAAGGAGGAGCAAGGGATGAGAAGATGTTGCAGGTCCCTGGGAAAAGGGGATCGCTCTGTAGCCCCTTCACTCAAGGAGAGGACCCCACGTAGACACTTGGGATCCAAGTGCAAGGGGGTCTGTGTCTTAATTCCTGGGTGGAAATGCTGCGTGCGGTGTCTGGACAGAGGGGGCGCTAGGGAGGTTCCCACTGCCTAGCGTGATACGGAGGTGTGGGCATGTGTGTGCTCAGTCATGTCCGACTCTTTGCCACCCCATGGACTGTAGACTGCCAGGATCCTCTGTCCATGGAGTTTTCCAGGCAAGAACACTGGAATGGGTTACCATTTCCTCCTCCAGGGGATCTTCCTGACCCAGGGATTGAACATGGGTGTCCTGCATCTCCTGCATGGGCAGATGGATTCTTTACCATATGAGCGATCTGCTGGAGGGAGGAAGAGGGAGAGAGACAGAGAAGGAGGGGGAAAGACTCTTCAGAAAGAAAAGCGGGACAATGCAGCACAGGCCGGTAAGGACAAGAGACAGGACGCCAGGAGACCACGGCTGTCTCAGGGGATGGCGGCTGGGACAAGGACTTGGGACCCTCTCGCTTCCTGGCACTGTGTCGACTCTACTAAATTTAAACCCATCCTGGAGAAAAGCTGGGAAAAGCCAGATGGAAATGAATTTCTTCTACCTGGCACAAAGGGAACATTTATTCACCATACCTCGGTTTGTGCTCTGCTTCTGGACACGTACATAAACCAATAGCCTTCCTCCATTCTAGCAAAAGAATGGAGGAAACAGGATTAGTAATGGGAAAAATATTCCAATCATGATAGCAGTAAGAAGGAAGTCCTTAGGAATAAATTTAACTAGAAAGGCACAGTACCTATATGAAAACTGTGAAATCTTATGAAGGCTATAAAACAAAATGTGAATACATAAAAAGATATGGCTGTATGGGAAGATTTAAAATGATTAAAATATCTATTCTCTAAATTAAATTGTAAGTATTAAGAAATTCTATTATTGCTATATTGAATCTATTTCATGGTCTTTAAAACTGGACTAAAATAGAGATTATATATAAGAATAATGCCTGAGAGTAATCAAGAGAAGTGTGGCAATGAAGAGTAATGAGAAGGGGGCTTGTCTTACCAGATATCAGAACATACCGTAAAACTAGAGTTATCAATATAATTTCAGCACAGGAATTGACAAATACAAAAATACATCAATGGGATCAAATAGAGAATCCAGAAATGTATATCAGCATATGTGAGAATTTAATAAATGATAAAGATAATATTTTAATTTATTGGAAAATTTAATGAATGCCATGGCATAATTATCCATCAGGAAGAGAGTAAATCTTTTTCATTCTTTTTTTGAAAAATAGATTTTAGCAGTTTTAGGTTAATAGCAAAATTGAATAGAAGGTCCAGAGATTTCCCATATACTTCTTACAATTGTAGAGCTGTTCCCATTATTAACATCCTCCACTAAAATGGTAAAAGTGATAAACCTACACTGACCCATCATTATCACTCAGAGTCCACAGTTTAGAGTTGATGCTTGCATTATATATTCTATGAGCTTGGACAAAGGGATAGTGACATGTGTCCACTGTTACACTGTATTTTCACTGCACTAAAAGTCTTCTGCACTCCACCTATTCATTTCTGTCTCACCTCCCCAAAATCCCTGGCAACTACTGATATTTTTACTGTCTCCATAGTTTTCTTTTCCCAGAAAGTCATATAGTTGGAATCATACAATATGTAGCATTTTCAGACAGACTTTTCTCACTTAGTAATATGCATTTAAGTTTCCTTACGTCTTCTCACGGTTTGATAGCTCATTTCTTTTTAGTGCTGAATAACAATCCTTTGTCTAGATGTACCACAGTTTATTTGTCCATTTACCCATGGAAAGACATCTTGGTTGCTTCCAGGTCTTGGCAATTATGAATAAAGCTGCTGTAAAGATCTGTGTGCAGGTTTTCAAGTGGATCTTGTCAACTTTCTACTGAAATACTTCATACTTAGAGAAAAGTGTGCAAGTCATAGGTCATAAAGTGAACACATCTGTTTAACCCGTACACAGATCAAGAAACAGACAATGACCAGCAACACCACAAAGTTCCTTATACCCCAATCTAAGCATAACCTCTACCCTGTCTTCTAACACTATAAATCAGTTTTCTTATTTTTGATATTTATATAAAGGGAAGCATACTGTATTTTTTCTTCTATGTCTGGTTTCTTTTTCCTTTTTTTTTTTTTTTTGGTCATGCTGCATGGATTGCAGGATCTTAGTTCTCTGATCAGGGATTGAACCCAGTCCCCCCTGCAGTGGAAGCTAAGAATACTAATCTCTGGACTGCCAGGGAACTCCCTGGTTCCTTTTTCGAAACTATTTTTATGAGATTGTCCAAGTCATCAAGTGTAGTTGTCAGTTCATTCTCGTTGCTGTATAGTGTTACATTATATGAACATACCACAATTTATTTTTCTATTCTAATGTTGACCAGCGTTACCACTTTTTCCCTCTATCGGTTTTTGGTTATGATGAAGTGTTATGAATATTCTTGCACACGTCTCATGGGTGACCACATCTATGCATTTCTGTTGTGTTATGTACTTAGGAACAGAACTTCTAGGTCATAGGATATACAAATGTTCCTCTTCAACAGATTCTGCTAAACAACTTTCCAAAGTGGTTGTACCAGCTTTCATTTGGTAGTGGTAGTGGGTAAGTTTCTTTTGTGATATAGAAAATATAAATGCTGTAAAAGAAAACAAAACATACACTTAAAATATATAAAAAATTTACAATCCTTAGAAGGGCAAAAGACATTGTAAACAAACATCAAAAATATCAGCAACATGGAATACAAAGATTAACATCTATAATACAAACTGTTTCTATACATTGACAAGAAAAAAACAACCAAGAAATATACAAATGCAATGAAGAGGCACTTACATAAGATGAACTCCAAACATGTGAAAAATGTGCTCAGAAACACTAGCAGTTAGAGAAATGCAAAAACAAGATTTTTTAAAAGTAGCAAGTGTATCACATTATGTCCATAAATTTGCAAAAATTATAAAGAAAGCTATAGTAATGGCAGAATGTTGATAATTGCTGAAGCTGAGTTGTGAATATTTGGGGGGCTCATTATGCTATTTTATTTGGTTTCAAGATGTTTGAAAATGTCCACAATAAAAAGAAAATCCTCAAACAAACAAAAAGAAGAAGGCAAAGCTGACTGCTGCCAGGGATTTGGAGAAGAACATGCTCTCATACGGCGCTGGCGGAAATATAAATTGTAACAGACTTTTTTGGGATGCAATCTGGAGACAATTGTTTAAAATAAGAATTGCATAATCCCTTTGACCTGAAAAACCCATTCTCAGGATCTTTCCCATAAAAACAAAAGATCTTTCTATAAAGTTATTTTAAAATATAGTTTAAAAGGTTTATGATGGTAGCGGTGTAAGGGGGCTTATTGGAGCACTGTTCTTAGTACAAACAAGTATAGAAGCAAAGCAAGTAGCCTTTAACTGAGATATAGCTGACCTAGTTACAGAACATCTGTACTTTGGAGTATTATGCAGCCATTAAAAACAGTAGAGTGTATTTCTTAACTCAGAAAGATTTTTATGAGTTGTATTAAGAATAGCAAGATACAGGGGGGAAGGGTAGTTACGGAGTTTGGGATCAACATGTACACACTGCTATATTTTAAATGGATAACCACCAAGGACCTACTGTATAACACAGGAAGCTCTGCTCAAGGTTATATGGCAGCCTGGATGGGAGGGGAGTTTGGGGTAGAACGGATACATGTATATGTATGGCCGAGTCCCTTTGCTGTCTACTTGAATCTATCTCAATATTGTTAATTGGCTATACTCCAATATAAAATAAAAAGTCTAAAAAAAGAAAGAATAGCAAGGTGCAGAAAGAGCATTACAGGAACCTATTTTTGTAAAGCCATACATATGTATATATACATAAATTATCTTATATGAATATGGATAATAACACAGAATGCAATATATTGGTTTGCTAACAAGGATTATGTGATATGCTAGAGATGGTATGTTATATTAACAAAGAGGTAAAACCAGCAAAAAAGAAAAAAAAATTTTAAACTGATTGAAAAATATTGTGTATCTATCCCTTTTATGTACTTTGGCCACCTCATGAGAAGAATCGACTCATTGGAAAAAACTCTGATGCTGGGAGGGATTAGGGGCAGGAGGAGAAGGGGACGACCGAGGATGAGATGGCTGGATGGCATCACTGACTTGATGGGCGTGAGTCTGAGTGAACTCCGGGAGATGGTGATGAACAGGGAGGCCTGGCGTGCTGCAATTCATGGGGTCGCAAAGAGTCGGACACGACTGAGCGACTGAACTGAACTGAACTGATCCCTTTTATGTAAAAGTAGATGTATGTATGTGGAATGTGTGTATACATTTTAATGTGCATTTAACTCCTTGCACAAATGAAATAGCTGTTTGTATATTATTCAGAGCAATTTTAATCCCCATATTTCCACACTTGTCAGTTCTGTGCATAACCTTCACAGACAAAACAGGAGTCTCCTTTTCATTCTGATACTGAAAATAGTACTTCTGAAAAAAGTAACATACATGACCCTCTCCTTGCTTCATATATAGTATCTTACCTAGTCTGTCAACTAAGCATCAAGGAGGGTTTTATTGTTCCTGTTCTGTAGATGAGCAAACTAAGTTTCAGAGAGGTGAAGTAAAATCTACCCAAGTTTACAAACCTAGTGAGTGAAGAGGCGGTGATTCAAACCTAGCTTTGTCCCACTCGCTGTGAACTTCAACTCTGTTATACTTCCTTTCCCCTATTCTCTCAACCTGTTTCTCCACGGGTTCACCTGGTCAGCTGGCTCAGTGATGACCCGGGAGGAAGCAGTCCTCGGTTATTTGTCCACTGGCTCACTGGCAGACCACACTAGGGTTCTAGGACAAAGCCCCATTTGGGACTCCTTGGCCAGAACTTGGTCCCTACATCTCCCCTGGGACATCTGTGCCCCCCCACCCCCACCCCCAGATATCCTCCAGAGACTTACCGATGCTCAGATTTATCACTCAGTTGTTTCTCTATTTCCTCCCACCCTGGGTTGTGAGTAACAGAAGGTCCCCTTAGTGGAGAGAGGTGAGTAAGTGCCCGGGGACTGGGTTTGGAAGATTTCAAAGTCCTGCAGGCGGGGCATTCTGTCTGGGCCTCACGAGAGCCCTCTAGTAGTAACACTTCAAACTGCAGGCTTACAATTCCATTGGTGTAACCTGCAATGGAAACAGTGACAGACTTTCTTTTCTTGGGCTCTAAAATCACTGCAGATGGTGACTGCAGCCATGAAATTAAAAGATGTTTGCTCCTTGGAAGAAAAGCTATGAAAAACCTAGACAGCGTTTTAAAAAGCAAAGACATTACTTTGCCAACAAAGGTCCGTATAGTCATAGCTATGGTTTTTCTTATAGTCATGTATAGATGTGATAGTTGGACCATAAAGAAGGCTGAGCGCCAAAGAATTGATGCTTTTGAACTGTGGTGCTGGAGAAGACTCTTGAGAGTCCCTTGGACTACAAGGAGATCAAACCAATCAATCCTAAAGGAAATCATTGGAAGTTGAAATGAATTGATGCTGAAGTTGAAGCTCCAATACTTTGGCCACCTGATGTGAAGAGCAGACTCATTAGAAAAGACCTGGATGCTGGGAAAGATTGAAGGCAGGAGGAGAAGGGGATGACAGAGGATGAGATGGTTGGCTGGCATCTCTGACTCAAGGGACATGAGTTTGTGCAAACTCCAGGAGATATTCAAGGACAGGGAAGCCTGGTGTGCTGCAGTCCATGGGGTCGCAAAGAGTCAGACATGATTTAGCAACTGAACAAAAACAACAACCTACAATGCAAGCAAACAGATCCAGTGGTTGAAAATCAGGGTGTTAGTGACCCACCCGAGGGTTCTGGGGGAAGGAGTCCAGGGGCGACAAGGAGGGCTGAGGGAGTCTTCTGGAGATCTGATCGTGCTGTGTGTGTTCTTTCTTTTCATGGGTGCTGGTTGTGTGCTTCTTTGTGTACATTTCATAGGTGTGCTGGAGTCCGTTCATGAGAGCAGACTGTTACATTTTCGGGAATTTTTAGAGTTGTCAGTTAATCACAGCCATTGTCAAAAATGAAGTTATATTAACTTACAATGAAATATATATTTTTTGACAAATATAATAAATACTCAGAACTCATCACTTCCTAACTCTTCTACTGTTCTCTCTGCCCTTGAGATTATTTACAACTTTGGTATGTGTATGGTGGAACTACTACATAATGGTGGCTCCCAGCATCGAAGCGGCCCAGCTCCACTATCACGAACATCACGTTAGCAGCTTGTAATCTTCCATAGCAGGAGTATTTACACCATGGAAATCAGCAGATGCGATAAACTAGGGCTTGCTTTATTGTTCTGTTGATTGCCTAGAAAGAAAATGTTCACAAAGCCTGTTAAATTTGAAGCTGTTCTGCATCTGTGAATAGTGTAAAAGAAATCAAGGAAATATTCTTCCTATTTGAAGTATATTATCTGGTTCAGCAAAGAAGACTGAGTGAAGTTTCAAAACAGGTCTTTGCTGCTTCATTTCCCTCTTCCTTGTTGTTCGTGTAAACAAGAGGATCAACCAAAGTACACGTCAGAACTACATTTAGAGAGCCGGTTGTTAAAATTTTATCAGCACACCACTGCTGATACTTCAGTAAAAAGTTAAAAACAAATAGAATAGCTGGATATACGCTCTTACGGTCAAAGTGTGATGGGTCTCATTCATAGCAGTTTTGTTTAATTTCCTTAAGAAAATCTAATAATATTGTAAAGGAAAACTACATTCCCAGTAAAAAACAAAACTTGGCAGTCTCCCCTCGAGGTTTGTCGAGCACCCATGCTGCTGAGCAGTATCTACTTGTGGGGTCAGGGGACGTTGTCTCGTGTAGCAGATACTGTGATGTCCCACTGCTGCTTCCCCAAAGCCCCGAGTGGTGGCTGTTTACAGATCACAGCTGTCTTCCTTCTCCAGAGCACCACTCTGGGCTCCTGGGAGCTGCCTCTTTGGAAAGTCATCCCACCCCTCCGCTCTCTGTTGCCCTCTTGGCCTCAAGGAGGGACCATTCTGCACTATAACTTATGCTCTGCCCCTCCCCACCAACAGACCACATCTTTGCTTCACCTCTTCTCAGGCCTTACCCTCTTTCTTACTCCCTGACTGGTTTCCCTTCATGAGATTCCCTTAGTGACCCCCTTCTCTAAGCTCCGCTTCTGGTGGACCCTACCTAAGATTCCCTAAGATGTTCAGCCTTTAGGGGTAGTACCACTTTTGGAGGGCAAGCTCCCAGCTCAAGTGGGCTGTGTGTGTGCTTAGTCACTCAGTCGTGTCCGACTTTTTGCAACCGCGTGGACTGTAGCCCACCAGGCTCCTCTGTCCATGGGATTCTGCAAGAATACTGGAGTGGGTTGCCATGCCCTCCTCCAGGGGATCTTCCCAACTCAGAGATCGAATCCAGGTCTCCCTCATCACAGGCA
This sequence comes from Capricornis sumatraensis, assembly GCF_032405125.1. Taxonomy (NCBI): domain Eukaryota; kingdom Metazoa; phylum Chordata; class Mammalia; order Artiodactyla; family Bovidae; genus Capricornis; species Capricornis sumatraensis. The sequence goes on along the minus strand of NC_091071.1, from coordinate 20,706,714 downwards.
GATTCTTTATCATCTGAGCCAGTGTGGAAGCCCAAGTATACTGGAGTGGGTAGCCTATCCCTTCTCCAGGGCATCTTCTGACCCAGGGATTGAACTGGGGTCTCCTGCATTGCAGGTGGATTCTTGACCCACTGAGCTACTTCAACTCTTGCAAACTGATTTGTCTCCTGGGACTTGTTTCTAGTGCAGAATCTGAAAACATGTCACAATGATCAATTCTTCCCACTCCCCTCCCTGGACCTATTGAATCAGAAATACCAGGAACTTACCTGGTGGTCCAGTGGTTAAGAATCCACCTGCTAATGCAGGGGCATGGGTTCGATCCCTGATCCAGGAAGATCCCACATGCCACAGAGCAACTAAGCCTGTGTGCCACAACTACTGAAGTCTGTACACTCAGGGCCCCTGCTCCACGACAAGAGATGCCACCGCAGTGAGAAGCCCAAGCTCCACAGGTAGAGAGTAGCCGCCACTAGCTGCAACTAGAGAAAGTCAGTGCACAACAATGAAGACCTGGCATAGCCAGAAGTAAACAAACAAATAACTTAAAAAGAGAAATTCTGAGGGTGGAGCCCAGCAATCTGCGTTTTCGCAAACCCTCCTGATAATTCTGAGGCACACTAGGGTTCAAGAACCATGGTAAGTGTGTAAGATGTCACTGGCTCAGGGAGATGATACACCCCATGGACAGTAGATTTTCTTTCCACCTCACACTCAGAAGAAGAAGAGATTAACCACTTAATGAGGGATATCCCCCATGAATTTAAAATCAGAGATGGGTTAATTAGGACAGTCAACTTCTTGGCAAAGCTAAGAAAGCAAGAAAGCTTCTCCTCTCCTTTCTCTCTTATGTCTTCTTTGTGTATACACTTTCCCTCTGGCTGGCCACAGCAACATGAGTTGGGATGTTTAGATCAGGGAATCTTGCTTTGGGGTTGGAAAATGCTACCTTAGGAAGGAGTCAGTGATTTTATTTTAAGCTGCTGCTGTAGTCAATTTAGTCCTCATATTTGCTTGTGTTTTCTAAATGTTGGGGTGTCCTGAGATATCCTTCTGGATCCTACTGACTTCTAGAACTTTGAAAAAGTGAGGCAGGTCAGATGCTGGTTGAAATAAATAACTTGATTCTGGAGGTGTTGATGGGTCCACACTGTCCAAGCTGCCTCCTGAAGAGGAAACGAACACCCCTGAGTAAGTCCTTCCAGCCATCAGGACTGGAACTGAGAGGAATGAGAAGGGAAAGTGGAGAACAACACGACAGTAGTAAAGACACTGAGAATGTGAGGTGTGCTGACCACATACAGGATAATACATAGTTCTCGACGATAATCCACACACTGTACATTTCACACCCGGGACTCACTTATTTTGCATCTGTAAGTTTGAATCTCTTTCTCTCCTTCACCTATTTCTTTCCTTCCCTCACCCCAGGTCTCTTTTTCAAGCACCTATAGGATTGATTTTCATAGTTACCTTTTCTTGCCCCCTTGCCTGACAAGAGGCTTGGTTTTCAGTCTTTGAGTTGTCCTGAGAAAGGAGAAAGGGGGCTGGCCTTGAGGGGAGCTCAAGACCCCTCTGCACCCCCATCCTCCCTGTGGAAGTGTTTTGAAGCTCAGACTTTGGCAAGATTATTTCACTTTTGTTTTCTCTTACTCGTGGCCTTGAATGGTTCCTTTTTTATCTCCCTTGAGGCTAGTGTGGTAGAGAGGTCTGGTACTGCTTCTTGCTGTGTGTGTGTGTGGGTGTATATGTGCATGCATGGGTATACAGATGAGGGTTTTGTATGTATATATATGAGTGTGTATACATGGACACGCATATATGTGTATATGTGTGATGTAAATGTGTATGTGCATACACTTGTGTATATATGTATATGTGTGAGCATGTATCGGAGAAGGCAATGGCACCTCACTCCAGCACTCTTGCCTGGAAAACCCCATGGATGGAGGAGCCTGGTAGGCTGCAGTCCATGGGATCGCGAAGAGTCAGACATGACTGAGCGACTTCACTTTCACTTTTCACTTTCATACATTGGAGAAGGACATGGCAACCCACTCCAGTGTTCTTGCCTGGAGAATCCCAGGGACGGGGGACCCTGGTGGGCTGCCATCTATGGGGTCGCACAGAGTCAGACATGACTGAAGCGACTTAGCTGCAGCAGTGAGCATGTATATGTGTATGTGGGTACACGTGTGTATATATGTATATGTGTGAGCGTGTATATGTGTACATGCATATACATGTGTATATATGCATATATGTGAATGTGTATGTGGGTATGTGGGTACATGTATTTGTATATGTATATGTGATGTGTATATGTGTATGTGCATATACATGCATATATATGTATTTGTGTGAGTGTGTATACGTGTATGTGGGTACACGAATGTATATATGTATATGTGTGAGTGTGTATATGTGTATGTGGGCACACATGTGTATATATGTATATGTGTGACGTGCATTTGTGTATGTGCATATACGTGTGTATATGTGTATACGTGTGTATATGTGTGTGTATATATGTATATGTGTGTATGTGTATTTGTGTATATGAGTGTGTATATATGTATATGTGTGTGTATTTGTGTCTATGTGTATGTGTGTATATATGTATATGTGTGTCTATGTGTATGTGTGTATATATGTATATGTGTATATGTGTATGTGTGTATATATGTGTATGTGTGTATATGTGTATTTGTGTATATGTGTATGTGTGTGTATGTGTATGTGTGTATATGTATATGTGTGTATGTGTATGTGTGTATATGTATATGTGTGTATGTGTATATGTGTATGTGTGTATATATGTATATGTGTGTATGTGTATGTGTGTATATATGTATATGTGTGTATATGTGTATGTGTGTATATATGTATATGTGTGTATGTGTATATGTGTATGTGTGTATATATGTATATGTGTGTATTTGTGTATATGTGTATGGTGTATATATGTATATGTGTGTGTATGTGTATATGTGTATATATGTGTATGCGTGTGTATGTGTATTTGTGTATATGTGTATGTGTGTATATATGTATGCACCGAATATGTTTGTGTGTATGTGCACTTGCATGTGTATGTGTGTGTCTGTGTGATTTAGAAGAGTTTGGTTATAGATAGAGTTTTGATAAAAGTTCTTTGCCCCTGGAGTCATCTTTCCTGGTCATTAACATCTTGGTAACTAGTCTAGTCATTTAGTCGTGTCCGACTCTTTGCGATCCCATGGACTGTAACCCGCCAGGCTTCTCTGTCCATGGCATTCTCCAGGCAACAATACTGGAGTGGGTTAAGGGTGGCTACAGCACCGACCAACAGCAGGGGGCAGTAGAGTGTAGCGGTTAAAAGTGAGGGCTTTGCCACTGTAGTTGGGTTTAACTCTGGCTTCAACCAGTCATTCCCCCGTGCATCTGTGATCATACAGTTCTTTCAGTGAGGAAGTTTTTGAATATGCACCCTCAAATATATGTAAAATTATGGATAATTATATACATAATTCCTGTCCTTATAGAAGAATAGTGCATACTATAAAATATAACAAAATTGAAATTAAAAATAGAGAAAAATGGTGAAAACAACTTTGAAAAATGCTTTATTAAGATGTAATTGAACAGGGACTTCCCTGGTGGTCCAGTGGTTAAGAATTTGCCTTGCAATGCAGGGGACACGGGTTCAATCCCTGATTAGGGAACTGAGATCCCAGATGCTCCAGAGCAACTAAGCCTGTGTGCTGCAGCTACTGACATGGAGTGCTCCGCAGCCTGCGGGCCACAACTAGAGAGTCCACACACCACCAGGGAAGATCTTGCGTGACTCCACGAAGACCCTGCCTGCCGCAACTAGGACTTGATGCAGTAAAATAAATAAATATTTTTAAAAAGATGTAATTGACCATAAACTGCACATGTTAAAAGCACACAATTATATTCAGTTCAGTTCAGTTCAGTTGCTCAGTTCTGTTCGACTCTTTGTGACCCCATGGACTGCAGCATGCCAGGCTTCCCTGTCCATCACCTACTCCCAGAGCTTGCTCAAACTCACATCCATTGAGTCACTGATGCCATCTAACCACTGATGTCATCTAACCATCTCATCCTCCATCATCCCCTTCTCCTCCTGCCTTCAATCTTTCCCAGCATCAGGGTCCTTTGTAATAAATCGGCTCTTTGTATTAAGTGGCTAAAGTATTGGAGCTTCAGCTTCAGCTTCAGTCCTTTCAATGAATATTCAGGACTGATTTCCTTTATGATTGACTGGTTGGATCTCCTTGCAGTCCAAGGGACTCTCAAGAGTTTTCTCCAACACTACAGCTCAAAAGCATCAATTCTTTGGCACTCAGCTTTCTTTATAGTCCAACTCTCACATCCATACATGATTACTGGAAAAATTTTACAGGTTTTGACATAATTCTCCAAGCCAGGCTTCAGCAATACGTGAACCGTGAACTTCCAGATGTTCAAGCTGGTTTTAGAAAAAGCAGAGGAACCAGAGATCAAATTGCCAACATCTGCTGGATCATCGAAAGAGCAAGAGAGTTCCAGAAAAACATCTATTTCTGCTTCATTGACTATGCCAAAGCCTTTGACTGTGTGGATCACAATCAACTGTGGAAAATTCTAAAAGAGATGGGAATACCAGACTCCTGACCTGCCTCTTGAGAAACCTATATGCAGGTCAGGAAGCAACAGTTAGAACTGGACATGGAACAACAGACTGGTTCCAAATAGGAGAAGGAGTACGTCAAGGCTGTATATTGTCACCCTGCTTATTTAACTTCTATGCAGAGTACATCATGAGAAATGCTGGGCTGGAAAGAGCACAAGCTGGAATCAAGATTGCCAGGAGAAATATCAATAACCTCAGATATGCAGATGACACCACCCTTATGGCAGAAAGTGAAGAAGAACTAAAAAGCCTCTTGATGAAAGTGAAAGAAGAGAGTGAAAAAGTTGGCTTAAAGCTCAACATTCAGAAAATGAAGATCATGGCATCCAGTCCCATCACTTCATGGCAAATAGATGGGGAAACAGTGGAAACAGTGTCAGACTTTATTTTTGGGGCTCCAAAATCAGTGCAGATGGTAATTGCAGCCATGAAATTAAAAGACGCTTACTCCTTGGAAGAAAAGTTATGACCAACCTAGATAGCATACTCAAAAGCAGAGACATTACTTTGCCAACAAAGGTCCGTCTTGTCAAGGCTATGGTTTTTCCAGTAGTCATGTATTGATGTGAGAGTTGGACTGTAAAGAAAGCTGAGCGCCGAAGAATTGATGCTTTTGAAGTGTGGTGTTGGAGAAGACTCTTGAGAGTCCCTTGGACTGCAAGGAGATCCAACCAGTCCATTCTAAAGATCAGTCCTGGGTGTTCTTTAGAAGGACTGATGCTAAAACTGAAGCTCCAGTATTTTGGCCACCTGATGCGAAGAGTTGACTCGTTGGAAAAGACTCTGATGCTGGGAGGGATTGGGGGCAGGAGGAGAAGGGGACGACAGAGGATGAGATGGCTGGATGGCATCACCGACTCAATGGATGTGAGTTTGGGTGAACTCCGGGAGATGGTGATGGACAGGGAGGCCTGGCATGCTGCAATTCATGGGGTCGCGAAGAGTCTGACATGACTAAGTGACTGAACTGAACTGAACACCCATGAAACCATCACCAGTCAATCAGCCTCACACCCCAAAGTGTCCTCATGTCTCTTTGTGACGCTCCTTTCCACCCTCTCTGATCTCCGACCCCCTGATTTGCACACCACAGATTAGTGCAGTTTCTGGAGTTTAATATAAATGGCATCACACAACACCCATTCTATTTTGGGGAGTCTGGCTTCTTTTACTCAGCATAATGAATCTGAGTTTCAAAAAAATCATGGATTAAAGCATTAGGGCACTTTAAAAATAACGTTTTGTTCATATCCTGGCATGAAATACTTTGCACTCAGACTGTAGAGGTTCGTCTTCATGTTCTGGGTGCTAGATTCTTTTCCCTTTTTACACTGAATTTAAAACAACTTACAATTAAATATTTGAACAGGGAACACATTCTAACCAGATAAAAAGGTAAAAGTGAAAAGTCCCCCTTCAGCTAATACCCATCCACCTAAGTTGCACTGTGTCCTCCCACCTTCCAAGCCACCACTTTGCTTAGTTTCTTAGATGTCTTCAGGATTTACTTATGCAAACGTGAATATATTGTTGTTTAGTTGCTAAGTCATGTCCGACTCTTCATGACCCCAAGGACTGTAGTGCGGCGCCAGTCTCCTTTGTCCGTGGCATTTCCCAGGCAAGAATACTGGGAGTGGGTTGCCATTTCCTTCTCTGGATCTTACTGACCCAGGGATCAAACCTGCATCCCTTGCATGGGCAGGCAGATTCTTTACCATGGAGCTAGCTACCTGGGAAGCCCAAATATGAATATATATGTGCACATATCTTTTTGGATTCTCTTATATTTTTACAGAAAAGATAGCATGTTTATTCACAATGAGGCATGTTGTTTTGCAACTTACTTTTTTAACCTGCTCTGTTGGTGATCTCTCCATAAATGTTTGTTGGAAGTACTTTTTTTTTTTTTTAAGTTTCATTGTGTTTCAGAGTCCTGTAACTAATTAATCTGATGGATACTTGGGTGGTTTCCAGGGTTACTTTTTTTTTCTGGGAAAAATAATGCTGCGTCAAATAACCTTATGTATGTGTTATTTTACAAGTGTGCAAATGTATTTGTAGGGTGAATTTTTAGATGTTGGATTGCTGGGCCAGGAGTGTACAATTTATAACACTGATAGGTAGCACCTTCATAACCTTCACAGAGGTTATGCCAAACAACACACCCACTTTCTGTGGGAGACTCCCTATAATCTCACCAACAGTGTTTAACCAACTTTTGGATTTTTTCCAGTCTCAAAAATGAATGTATCTCAGGGTAGTTTCAGAGAAGGCAATGGCAACCCACTCCAGTACTATTTCCTGGAAAATCCCATGGGCGGAGGAGCCTGGTAGGCTGCAGTCCATGGGGTCGCTAAAAGTCAGACATGACTGAAGTGACTTAGCAGCAGCAGCAGCAGCAGGGTGGTTTTAACTTGCACTTATCTTCATGAAACTCCAGTTGAATTGGACGCTTAGTTTTTAAACGTCTTGCTAATTGTGATGATTTCATAACATTATCTAACATCTCAAGGCATGAATCATGTCGAGTGCCTAGCTTTTGTGGTTTACCTGAGCTTTCCATGTGAAAGGAGATGCTTGGAAGAGTTGAGATTCTGATCTACTGCAGCTGAATCAAGTGTGTGTTTACCTAACTTCTTTAAATCCAATTATATGCCTAGAAAAGAGGGAAAATAATACTTTAAGCGGTGTTGTCATGAGACAAGGAAGACAACCCATCAGAGTGTATAGCACTCTTTTTCTCCTTACCTCATCTTATGACAAATATCATTCACCTAGTTGTATTTATCAAACAAGGTCATAGACAAAAACCACATATATGGAGTTTCATGGTAATAGATAATTTTGTCTGCACTTGATTTTTGAATTCCGTGCTGACTTAGGAACTGAATTTCCTGCCTGAAAATAGCCTATTGTCCTGGTTATGAGAGTCTGTTTCCCTGAATTCTTAGCATGGAAGAATGGCATGGTCAGATGAGACAGTACGCTGCAGTCTCTGCTTCATGCCTTCTTGTGCTGAGGGAGGAATCACTTGTGCGTTTGTGTGAGACTGGTAATGTGTATTTGGCATGGTGCCTCGTGCTTTAGGAGCTTCCCTGGTGGCTCAGCTGGTAAAGAATCCACCTGCAAGGTGGGAGACCTGGGATCGATCCCTGGCTTGGGAAGAGCCCCTGGAGAAGAGAAAGTGTACCCACTCCAGTATTCTGGCCTGGAGAATTCCATGGACTGTATAGTCTATGGGATCGCAAAGAGTCAGACATGACTGAACAACTTTCTCTTGTGGTTTAGGGAGAGACAAGGTGAGTGTGGAACATGCTTTGGGGTCGCAAGTCTCACGCGTAATTCTTTCTGTGAAACTGACCTCATGGTCCCTGCAAAACGGGTGGACTTAGGGAGTCATGTTTGCCTCAAATTGGCCAAGACTCTCAGGCTACAGCTGAGTGGATCAGACGTGGATACCTGATCCTGGTGAAGCCTTAAAGTTTGAATCAAAGTAAGGAAACTTTAGGGGCATTGGAGCTGTGATCTACTGAAGGATTTGGGCCACAGCTGATGCCAAATACAAGGGCAAGTCTAGATTATGGAGGAAAGAGACACTAGGAGTCTTTCAGAGGATACGGATCTGCAGAGGGAAGAGAGAATACACAGAAGAGGGAAAGCAGAGGTGGGAGAGGCTTTGTCCCCAGAGAGGAAAACCAGCCAGATTGTCAGGAACCTGAATGCCTCACTCCAGGTTTCCATGAGATTCCATGAGATTCCTCAAATCCTGACACTAAAATTCCTTTTCTTTAACCGTATAATTTCCTTTCAACAAATCCTGAGCCTTTGGATTATAAATGTCTAGGACAGGTGGCAATAATTGTAAAGAACCCACCTGCCAATGCAGGAGACTTAAGAGATGCAGGTTCATTCCCTGGTTGGGAAGATCCCCTCGAGGAGGGCATGGCAACGCACTCCAGTATTCTTGCCTGGAGGATCCCGTGGACAGAGAAGCCTGGCAGGCTAGAGTCGGGTTGCAAGAGTCAGACACGACTAAGCTCGCATGCATGCATGCACGAAGCGACTTAGGATACACACAGGATGCTAAGACTATGCTGGGGAAGTGTAAAATCACAGCCAACACCTTTCAAAAGAGTTTGATTTTATCTCCTCAAGTTGAATATTCGCATATTCTGCGACCCAGAAATTTCACCAAGAAAAACTCTTTTGCCAAGAAAAACTCCTGCCTGTGTAAACAAGGATGTTTGTACCAGCATTGTTTACAGGAACTGAAATCTGGAGTCCCCTCAACGGAAGACAGGGTCGATAAACTTTGGCAAAGTCACGCTATGAATATTAGCAGTCAAAATAATGGATTACTAAACAATACGGCTTAATATAAGCCCTATGATATTAAGTGAAAAAAGTGCACAGCCGAGACCATGTCTGTTTTGTTCCCAGCTTTAACACTCCATCCAGCACATGGCTGCTCAGTAAATATTTCTCAAATGAATGAATTGGTAGAGTGGTCTCCTAGGGAGACTGTCGTTTAAGTCCACCGGAGGCGGGGGACATATGCTACTTCTGTCCCAGCCTCTCATTCCTCCCTCTTTTCACCCATTTTGTCCTCTTCTGCTCTCTCTCTTTCCCCCACCTTTCCAGGAGATGACCAGTCCCAGTTTTTAGTTTTGTTGACATTGGTCACTGACTCAGCTTCTGATCTAATTGGCCTAAAGTTGGGCCCCCGGCAGCTGACACTTAAAAAAATAACCTGGTGGTTCCCAAGTGCATCCAGAATTACCCATTTGCCTTGCCAGTGTTTTTTGGTTTTGTTTTGTATAAGCGTGTGATGTAAACTCAGCTGATGAGATGAAGAGGAGGTCTGTTGAGGGAGACTTCTGATTCTTCCTAGGAGGAACCCCCCATTATCCACCCATCTTTCCTTGTGTGTGTATGTGTGAACAACTCAGAAAGAGTCACATGAAAGAGGGGAGGCAGTCTTTACCTCTGGGGATGAGGACTGGGGGATGGGAGCTGTCAGGAGAAGCCTCTCTGTTGTCCAGGAATGCCAGAGACCAAGCCTTGAGTGTTGTCCCAAGATGCCTCCAGCCCTTGGGGTGCCGAAGCCTGTGGGGTTCCGTGGAGAGATGGCAAGCATGGCCTCAGCTTTGACTCTGGGTCACACTTCACTGACACAAACTGAGCTAAGAGGTACATGAAGCTCCCTGCGACCGGGGACACTGCCTCCCGAGTCTGCCTCCAACCACAGGATCCAGGGAGGACAAGACCTCACCCACCCTCCGCTTCGTCTTCCTCTCTGCTGGTCCCTCCTCCCGGCCCAGCCTCACTTCTCTGTTCTGTAAGGCTCTAGTGTTAGGGCGAATTCCCTGGAAGCAGAACCAGAGACAGGGACTCTCGTTCGGCTGATTTATTTAGGATGTGAGGGAAGCAGGACAGGGGAGAGAATACAAATCAAGGCAAGAAAGTGACCTCAGCTGAAGGCTCGCTACTTTCTGATCCCACAGAGAAGCTCTGGAGCATAAATCCATGACAGAGCAAATCCTCTCTGGGGGCAAAGGGGCTGGCCCGTGGGCTGAGCTCAGCACTGGAGTGTATGTGTGTGGGTGACCTCTCAGGAAGGGTGGCTCATTTTCTTAACCCTTCTTTTTGCCACATCCAGTGGCAGGTGGGATCTTAGTCCCCTGACCGAATGGAACTCATTTGCCCTCCACAATAGAAGCGTGGAGTCTTAACAACTAGACCAACAGGGAAGTCTGAAAGTGGCTTGTTTTTGACCAAGCACAGTTTTCCAGAAAATGGAGGCTTCATGAGTTACCAGCCAATACAGAAGCTGGGGTTTGGGGTGCACTGGGGTCTAAAGGGGACCGAGAATAGCTGCTGCGGTTCTCCCTTCATGGATGCAGACAGGCATATAGGAAGGTGTGTGTGAGTGTGTGTGTGTGTGTGTGTGAGAGAGAGAGAGAGAGAAATTGAGTGTCGGAAATGGAGAGATACATACTGTCATGTGTGTGTGCTGCTGTTCAGTCGTGTCTGACTCTTTGTGACCCTTTGGACTGTAGCCCACCAAGTTCCAATGTCCATGGGATTTTCCAGACAAGAACATTGAAGTGGATTGCTGTTTCCTCCTCCAGGGCATCTTCCAGACCCAGGGATCAAACCTGCATCTCCTGCATTGCAGCAAATTCTTTACCACTGAGCCACCAGGGAAGCCCCGTAACTGTCATAAACTAGACAAGAATTCTCTTCTTATACTGTCACTTGTGCAGGACTTCGCTGGCCCCTTCAGTCCTTCCGCTGCCTAAGAGGCAGAGGGGGAGGACATTCTTTTAAAGCCAGCGTCATAAAAAAAAAAACACACCAGCTTTATTGAGGTATACTTCACACACACAATTCATCCACGTGAAGTGTACTATTGAATGGTTTTTAGTGTATTTACAAAGTTATGCAACCACCACCACAATTTGAAGTTTTCGTCATCCTGACAAGACGCCCTATGCCCTTTATTAGTCACTCCCCACCTTTTGTGAGCAGCCCCACCTCATCCGCAGGCAACCAAGGGTCTACTTCTGTCTGTATGGATTTGTCTGTTTTGAACATTCCATGCAAATGAACTCTCACGACATGTGGTCATATGTGCTTGCTGCTTTTCACTTAGTATGATGTAGGTGCATTGGTCTCAGACTTTATTAGTGTCAGACTATATTTTTGGGCTCCAAAATCACTGCAGATGGTGACTGCAGCCATGAAATTAAAAGACGCTTACTCTTTGGAAGAAAAGTTATGACCAACCTAGATAGCATATTCAAAAGCAGAGACATTACTTTGCCAACTAAGGTCCATCTCGTCAAGGCTATGGTTTTTCCAGTAGTCATGTATGGATGTGAGAGTTGGACTGTGAAGAAAGCTGAGCGCCGAAGAATTGATGCTTTTGAAGTGTGGTGTTGGAGAAGACTCTTGAGAGTCCCTTGGACTGCAAGGAGATCCAACCAGTCCATTCTGAAGGAGATCAACCCTGGGATTTCTTTGGAAGGAATGATGCTAAAGCTGAAGCTCCAGTACTTTGGACACCTGATGCGAAGAGTTGGCTCATTGGAAAAGACTCTGATGCTTAGAGGGATTGGGGGCAGGAGGAGAAGGGGACGACCGAGGATGAGATTGCTGGATGGCATCACAGACTCGATGGACGTGAGTCTGAGTGAACTCCGAGAGATGGTGATGGACAGGGAGGCCTGGCGTGCTGCGTTTCACGGGGTTGCAAAGAGTCGGACACGACTGAGCGACTGAACTGAACTGAACTGATGCATTGGGTACTTTTTTTTCTTTCTATTGCTGAATAATATTCCATTGTGCGGATATACCATATTTATTTATTCATCAATTGTTTCCACCTTTTGGTTTGGGGTGAATATATATTTACATTTCTCTTCTACGTACCTAGGAGAGGAATCCCTGGGTCAACCAGTCATTTTTGCAGTGTTTCTGTGATGGCTTCTGCTGTCAAGCTCTCCAGAACTGTCTTCTTGCCTTTTTCCAAACTCAATTCTTTAGCCTTCTTCCCCCTAAACCAGTTTGCCTTTCATTCTGAGATTTCCTCCCTGGATGAACAAAATTGTCCTGAAAGTCTATGAGAACAATGGCTTGGAACTCTTGGGTTAAAGCCAGTGTTTCCATTGGCATCTATGAGGCATAGAGGTGCTCCAGAGTGAATGCCCACTGGGTCCTGGTTTGTTTCAGTCTTCATGCAAAATTCTATTTTCCTGGAGAACTCTGAAAAGAAAGCATGTCAGTCTTTTACTGAGCACTGTCTGTAGAGAACGCAGAAGTTATAAGCACATTAGCAAACAATGGTCTGTGTGCTAAATCCAGCCTGTTCCCTATTTTTGCCTTTGTTTTCTTTTAACTTTTTATTTTACGTTAGGGTATAGCCAATGAGCAATGTTGTGATACTTCCAGGTGAATAACAAAACGACTCAGCCATGTGCATATATGCGTATGCATTCTCCCCCAAACTCCCCTCCCATCCAGGCTGCCACACCACATTGATCAGAGTCCCATATGCTATACAGTAAGTTCTTGTTGGTTATCCATTTAAAATATAACAGTGTGTACATGTCCATCCCAAACTCCCTAACTATCCCTTCCCCCATTCTTCCCCCCAGCAACCACAACCTCATTCTCTAAGTCTGTGAGTCTCTTTTTGTTTTGTAGATAAGTTCATCATTGTCATTTCTTTTTAGATTCCCCATATAAGGGATATCATATGATATTTCTTTCTCTGTCTGACTTATTTCACCAGGTATTACAGTCTCCAAGTCCATCCATGTTGCTGCAAACTACCTATTTGTGTATAAAGCTAAGAATAGGTTTTACATTTTCAGATCATTGAAAAAAGGAGTAATATTTTGTGATGCGGGGCAAATGATATGATTTCAAATTTTAGTGTCCATAAATAGTTTTGTTGGGATATAACCAAGTCCATTTGTTTAAACATTGTCTATGGCTGATTTTTCACTGCAATGGCATAATTGTGTTGGAGAAGGGGAAGACAGAGGATGAGATGGTTGGATGGCATCACCAACTCGATGGACATGAGTTTGAGTAAGTCCTGGGAGTTGGTGATGGACAGGGAGGCCTGGCGTGCTACAGTCCATGTGGTTGCAAAGAGTCAGACACAACTGAGCGACTGAACTGAACTGAACTGATGGCTGCTTTTTCACTACAATGGCAGAATTGTGCAGTTGTGACAGAGACTGTAGGATGCACAACACTGGAAAGATTTACCATCTAGCCTTTTACAGAAATGTGCCAACTCTTGATGGTGCCAAGACCCAACTGCCCTGCAGCACTCAACCCGGCCTTAGAAAGCAAAAGGAGAGATGAGTGTTTTCAGTCCTCATTTAGAAAAGAACTTCATATACACAAGCCCCAAATTTACCTTATGATTATCCTCATTTGAACCACAGTTATCTGCAGTACCTCCAATTTAAGAACGTTATACTGACTCTAATTATCAGACTCCTGTTCTTCACTTAGCTGGAAAACCACACTCCTGATTTTCCTTCCACTTCACTAGCCACTCCTTCTCAATCTCCTTTATCAATTCCCTCTCTCTTCCCAAGTTCTCAATGTTGGAGCGTCTTCGGTGATTCGTCCTGGACCTTTTCTTATCGTCTTCCTTCATTCACATCACAGATGATCCTATTCAATTTCCTATTTTTTTTTAATGTATAAAAAGTTGTTTATTTCTGGCTCTGCTGGGTCTTTGCTGCTGCTCCGGCTTTTCTCTACTTGCGGTGAGTGGGGGCGACTCTCTAGCTGCGGTTCACAGTCTTCTTGTTGCGGTGACTTCTTTTATTGAGGAGCACCGTCTCCAGAGTACAGGCTCAATAGTTGGGGCGGAAAGGCTTAGTTTCTCCAAGGCATGCGGGATCTTTCTGGATCAGGGATCGAACCCGTGTCTCCTGCATTGGCAGGCTGATGGTTTACCACTGAGTCACCAGGAAACGCCCCAGTTTCATAGTTTTAATACCATTTATTCAGTGATAATTCCCAAATGTGTAGTCCTGTCAATTCTTCAAGGAAATATAGCAATGAGAAAGGCGTATATACCAAATAATAGAACTCCCTAATAGATGAAGCCGACATTTACAGAACTGAAGGGGGAAATAGACAGCTCTATAACAATACATTGCGACTTCAATATCTCATCTTCAATACTGGAGAGAACATCTAGACAGAGGGTCAATAAGGAAATAGAAGACTTGAACAACACTAGGCCAGCTAGACCAGACAGACAGATAGAGAACACCCAGCCCAACAAGAGCAGAGCACACATTCTTCTCCAATGCCCTTGGAACATTCTTGTGGATAAATCATATGTTGGGGTCCAAAAACAAGTCTCTGTAAATTTAAAAATATTGAAATCATACAAAGTATCCTTTCTAACTGCAGTGGAAGGAAACTTGAAATCAAGGAGAAGGGAAACTGGAAAATTAACGAATATGTGGCAATTAAACAATACACTCAAACAAGCAATAGTCAAATAAATCACAGAGGAAATTAGAAAATACTCTGAGATGAATGAAAATAAAAGCACAAGATAACAAGCATATAACGCTTGTTTCAACTTCTCTCTTGGAATCCAGTTTGCCATACCCAACTAGCTATTCAACATCTTTACTTGGATGTATAATAGGCAACTCAAGGATTTAAAAATTTTCCCTTTCTGGTATGCACTCTTTTCCTTCTATTCACCATCTCAGTTAATGGTAGCTTCCAGTTGTTTGTCACCAAAAGCTTGGAATTATCCTTGACTCTTGTTTTTCTCTCACACCTTATATTCAATACATCAGCAAATCTTGTGGTCTCTTCTTGCAAAATAGGACCCACATTTGATCCCTTCTCACCACTTCTAGTACCCAGATCCACCACTGTCGTCCATCCAAATTATCTGCAGTGTCTCCCAGTTTCCATGTTGCCCCAGTTAAGTCTACACACAACAGCCAGAGTGGTTCTTGTGATGTTACGAAAACAGAAATTGGGTTATCTCGTTCTCCAGCTTAAATCCTACCATCATTTCCTATCCTGAAGCTGAAGCTCCAATATTTTGGCCACCTGATGTGAAGAGCCACCTCACGGGAGAAGACCCTGATGCTGGGAAAGATTGAAGGCAGGAGGAGAATGGGGCGACCGCGGATGACGTGGTTGGATGACATCGCTGACTTAATGGGCATGAACTTTAGCAGACTCTGGGAGACAGTGGAGGACAGGGAAGCCTGGTGTGCTGCAGTCCATGGGGTGGCAAAGAGTCGGACATGACTTAGCCGCTAAACAACAACAGATGTCCTATCACACTTAACACTCATGATCTAAAAGGTTCTGCAGGACCCTGCAAGATATGACTCATACCTACTTGATGTTCATGACCTGTATCCTTGCCATCCTTTTTTTTTTTTTTTTGACCTCAAGGGATCTTGGTTCAATCCCAACTTGGACCCTTAGAACTGAAGCATGGGTTTCTAACCATTGGACAGCCAGGAATTCCTTGTATCCTTGACATCTTGACCACATCAAAGATACAGTCTCTTGTTTTAAAATGTAGTTTTACTCTTTGTCTTTTTCCCCACTAGAGACAATATATACTTTGAAACTTCCTGAGGTTAGGCATCTTCTTATGCCATTTATCATTTCTATTTCACATCTTATCCCATTTTTTTTTCTAATAAGAAAAGTGTGGGGAGTTTTGGGTTTTCTTTCTCTGTTGCTTTTGTCATTTTCCTTTTGATCTTTAAGAGACCTTTGTATTCTAAGGAAATCATCTTTTATCTTTTATATAGACTGTGAATATTTTCCCAGCTAGTCTTTTTGCCTTTTATATAGACTGTGAATATTTCCCCAGCTAGTCTTTTTGACCTTGAAATCTCTCTCTATCTCTCTATATATCTTCATACAGAGACTTTAACTTTCATACAGTCAAATTAGCAAATCTTTTCTCTATGGTTTCTGTTCTGTTTCATGTTTAGAAAGGCCTTCTTCAGTTCAAGATTATAACAAAATCTAAGATTTCTTCCCAAATTGTTTGGTTTCATTTGCATTTAAACCTTTATTTTACCTGGAGTTAATTTTGGAAAGTATGGGTACAGCTTTATTTTTTCCCCCAAAAGACAGATGTTCCAAATGACATTTATCCAGTAATGCACATTTACCTCACTGCTTTGAAAGGTCACTTTTATCACATGCCACATTCCCACATGTATTTGGATTTATTTCTGACTTTTTTGTCTATTTCTCATCTGTCTATTCTTTCCCTATTACCACAAAGCTTATCATAACTTTATAATATTTACATTTAAAAAATATGTTAGAATTAATTTGTCATCATTACTTTTTAATTTCAAGAGTGTCTTTTGCTCTTCTTGGTTTTTGATTTTGAAAATCTTTTGTTCAGTCACTAAGTCATGTCCGGCTGTTTGTGACCCCATGGACTGCAGCATAGCAGGCTTCCTGTCCTTCACTATCTCCCAGAGTTTGCTCAAACTCATTGAGTTGATGATGTGAGCCAACCATCCCATTCTCTGTCATCCCCTTCTCCTCCTGCCTTCAATCTTTCCCAGCATCAGGGTCTTTTCCAATGAGTCAGTTCTTCTCCGCATTAGGTGGCCAAAGTATTGAAGCTTCAGCTTCAGCATCAGTCCTTCCAATGAATATTCAGGACTGATTTCATTTAGGATTGACTGGTTTGATCTCCTTGCTATCCAAGGGACTCTCAAGAGTCTTCTTTAGCACCACAGTTTGAAAGAACCAATTCTTCGGCGCTCAGCCTTCTTTATGGTCCAAATCTCACATCCATACATGACTACTGGAAAAACCATAGCTTTGACTAGACAGAACTTTGTTGGCAAAGTAATGTCTCTGCTTTTTAATATGCCATCTAGGTTGGTCATAGCTTTTCTTTCAAGGAGCAAGTTTAATTTCACAGCTGCAGTCACCATCTGCAGTGATTTTGGAGCCCAAGAAAATAAAGTCTGTCACTGTTTCAAATTTTTCCCCTTCTATTTTCCTTGAAGTGATGGGATCAGATGCCATGATCTTAGTTTCCTGAATGTTGAGTTTTAAGCCAGCTTTTCTCATTCTCATTTTGCACCTTCATTAAGAGGTTCTTTAGTTTCTCCTTACTTTATGCCATTAATGTGGTATCACCTGCATATTTGAGGTTTTTGATATTACTCCTAGCAATTTTGATTCCAGCTGTGCTTCATCCAGCCCAGCGTTTCTCATGATGTACTCTGCATATAAGTTAAATAAGCAGGGTGACAATATACAGCCTTGACATACTCCTTTCCAATTTTTAAACCAGTTTGTTGTTTCATGTCCGGTTCTAACTTTTGCTTCTTGGCCTGCATACAGGTTTCTCAGAAATCAGGTAAGGTAGTCTGGTATTCCCATCTCTTTAAGAATTTTCCACAGTTTGTTGTGATCCACACAGTCAAAGGCTTTAGTGCAGTCACTGAAGCAGATGTTTTTCTGAAATTCCTTTCTCTATGAAAGGAATAGAAATCCCTTTCTTGATGAAAGCAATTTCTGAATTGCTTTCTCTATGATCCATCGGATGTTGGCCATTTGATCTGTGGTTCCCTTGCCTTTTTTAAATCCAGCTTTTACATCTGGAAGTTCTCAGTTCATGTACTGCTGAAGCCTAGCTTGAAGGGTTTTGAGCATAATTTTGCTAGCAGGTGAAATGAGCGCAACTGTGTGGTAGTTTGAACATTCTTTGGCATTGCCCTTCTTTGGGATTGGACTGAAGACTGACCTTTTCCAGTCCTGTGGCCACTGCTGAATTTTCCAAATTTGCTGTCATATTGAGTGCAGCACTTTAATAGCATCATCTTTTAGGATTTAAAATAGCTCAGCTGGAATTCCTTCACCTCCCCTAGCTTTGTTCGTAGTGGTGCTTCCTAAGGCCCACTTGATTTCACACTTCAGGATGTCTAGCTCTAGGGGAGGGACCACACCATCAAGGTTATCCAGGTCATTTATTCAACCTCTTTGTTGAGATATAATTCATACAGTATATAAATCACCACTTAAACTGCACAATTCAATAGATAGATATATACACAGATATGCGTAACCATGACTATAGTCAATTTTAGAATGTTTTCATCACCTCAAAAATAAACCTTGTGGGACTTCCCTGATGGTCTAGTGGCTAAGACTTCAAAATCCCATATAGGGGCCTGGGTTCCATCCCTGGTCAGGGAACTAGATCTCACATGTTGCAACTAAGGATCCCATGTGTGTAGCTAAGACCTGGTACAGCCAAATAAATGAATATTTTCAAAAGTTGAAAAAAAATAAACTCTGTACCCTTTATCTGTAACTCTCTTTCTCACTGGCTCCCCTAGCCCTAAGTAACCACTAATTTACTTCCTGTCTCTATAGATTTTCCTATTCTTGACATTTCATGTTATAATGAAGTAATATCATACGTGGTCTCTTGTGACTGGTTTATTCTATTTAGTTTGTTTTCAATGTTCATCCTTATTGTGGCATGTATCAGCGCTTAATTCCTTTTTATGGTTGAATGATACTTCATTGTAACATATATGTCTGGGTATGCTCAGTCATGTCCAGCTCTTTGCAACCCATGGATTGCAGCCTGCCAAGCTCTTCTGTCCAGGGGATTCTCCAGGCAAGAATGCTGGAGTGAGTTGCCATTTCCTCCTCCAGGGGATCTTCCTGACCCAGAGATCAAACTTGCATCTCCTGTGTCTCCTGCATTGGCAGGCAGATTTTTTTTTACCACTGAGCCACCTGGGAAGCCCATAATTTATTTATCACATTTTATTTACCCATTAGTCAGTGGACATTTGGATTGTTTTCACCTAGTAGCTATTGTGAATAATGCTGCTATAAGCAAGTCATGGGCAAGTTTTTGTTTTACCACTTGTTTTCAATTCTTTGGGGTATATACCTAGGAGTGGAATTGCTTATATGGTAATTCTGTTTAACTTACTGAGAAATCTCCAAACTGTTTTTGGTAGCAGCTGCACCATTTTACATTTCTACCAGTAATGTATGAGGGTTCCAATTTCTCTACATTCTGGCCAAGAGTTATTATTTTCCATTGTTTTGTTTTGTTTTAAATTCTAGTCAGTCTAGTGGGCGTGAAGTGAAATCTCATTGTGGTTTTATTTGTGTTTCCCTGATGACTAATGATATTGAGCATCCTTTTCACGTGTTTCTTGCCCATTTGCACATCTGTGGAGAAATGTCTGTTTTTTTTAATTTTCTTACTTAAAAATTGGGTTATTTGGGGGGCGGGGAGCTTCCCTGGTGGATCAGCAGTAAAGAATCCACCTGCAATGCAGCAAACTTGCAGGAGAAACAGGTTCTATCCCTAGGTAGGGAAGATCCCCAGAAGGAAATGGCAACCAACTCCAGTATTCTTGCCTGGGAAATCCCATGGACAGAGGAGCCTGGCAGGCTGCCATCCATGGGGTCCTGAAGTGTTGAACACGACTGAGCCCAGCACAATAAAACTTTATTTAAAAGAACAAAACTGGGTTATTTGGAACCTGCAGATTTTAGCTGCACACATAGCTGCCCATATCACAGAAGTTCCCAGCTTCCTCTGCAGGTAGGCTGGTTGTGAGACTAACTCTCCCTCCAAGATGGACTGGGAAGCGATTTATATGACTTCTAAGGATATTTCCTAGAAGAGAGAGACAGGTCCTTTTCTCTGCTTCTTCCTCTATCCTGCTGCTGAGAAGGGGAGCTCTGTGGCTGGAGGTCCATCCTGGCTGGTGTGCATCCTGGGTGAGGGCAACTCTCCGGGGATGGAAGAGCATCCAGGCAGAGGAGTTTCCTAGAGCAGCCCTGCCAGACCAGCCCTAGGCTGTTTACCTCCAGACCCAACCATGAGACAGATGAAAACATCAATTTGCCATTCTTATGTGAGGGTTCTTTGTTACACCTGAACCTTAACCAAACGAGGACAGCTATCTTTTTAAAAAATTAATCAATTAATTTTATTTTATTTTTGGTTGCATTGGGTCTTCATTGCTGCAAGAGGGCTTTCTCTAGTTGCGGTGCTCGGGCTTCTCACCGCAGTGGCTTCTCTTGTTGAAGGGCACATGCTCCAGTTGCTTGGGCTATTGTAGTTACAGCTCCCAGGCTCTAGGGCACAGGTTCAACAGCTGTGGCTCATGGGTGTAGTTAGTCTGACACATGTGGGATCTTCCCAGCCCAGGGATCGAACCCACTCTCCCCTGTATTGGCAGGCAGGTTCTTATCCGCTGTACCACCAGGGAAGTCCAGGACAGCTGTCTTGGAGGGAACTTCTTATGTAGTTACCTTGGGTAGCAGTGCTCCAAGAACCACAGCTGTTTGAAATTCTCAACTCTCCCTTCCTCGTGGTGACATCCAAGCTCAGCTTCAGCCCACTCTCCTTTCCAAGCACCTCTCTGGAAATCTAACATGTGAAGATCCTTGCTCCCAACTAAACAAGCCTGGAGCTAATATCATCGTCCAGGGGCTACATCTTGTTCTTTCCTTCCCCATTTGTGCACTCCACCCCTACTCTCTCCCAAAGAGGCAGCCTGTTTTGAAATATGCTTTCCCTGTGAATATCTGTAGATTCTAATTAAATAACTCAGGAAACAGGCCACCTTGTGTCTGATGTAACTTGATTATTGCTAGAAAGATGAGTTTGCAGTGCATAAGTTCCCTGCTAAGCTGACCAATTTTAAAAGCTTAGTTTGAAAAACTAACCAAGTCCCACTCATAGCATTAGGGCGGAAAGTTGGATTTGGTCAAGCCTCAGCCTGAGCTCTCAGCCTGAGGACACAGATATTTGGACTTCCCAGGTATCTGGCCTTGTCTATATAATATCTTATATGCCCTCCACCCTTAAGCAGCCTGCAGTTTTATGGGGAAAAAGAGCTCTAACATATATTAAAATATTAGGACTTCCATGGTAGTCCAGTGGCTAGGTCTCTGTGCTCCGAGTGCAGGGGGCCTAGAGTTCGATGTCTACTCAGGGAACTAGATCCCACATGCCATAGCTAAAAAGATCTCACATGCCTCAGTGAGGAGCAAAGATCCCAAGTGTCACCACTAAGACCTGATTCAGCCAAATAAATAAAAATTAATATTAAAAAAATTAAACTCATTGTGAACATTGTAAAAACAATTTGAGTTGTCTTTTTATTATTGAGTTGAAAGTGCTCTATATGTACCCAACTATTCTTGTATATTTCTTAATTTGGAACAACAGACCGGTTCCAAATCTGGAAAGGAGTACTTCAAGGCTGTCTATTGTCACCCTGCTCATTTAACTTATATGCAGAGTACATCGTGTGAAATGTCGGGCTGGATGAAGCACAAGCTGGAATCAAGATTGCCGGGAGATATATCAATAAACTCAGATATGCAGATGACACCACCCTTATGGCAGAAAGCAAAGAACTGAAGAGCATATTGATGAACGTGAAAGAGGAGAGTGAAAAAGTTGGCTTAAAACTCAACATTCAGAAAACAAAGTTCATGGCATCTGGTCCCATCGCTTCATGGCAAATAGATGGAGAAACAGCGGAAACAGTGGCAGACTTTATTTTTGGGGGCTCCAAAATCACTGCAGATGGTGACTGCAGCCATGAAATTAAATGAAGCTTGCTCCTTGGAAGAAAAGCTGTGACAAACCTAGACAGAATATTTAAAAGCAGAGATATTACTTTGCTGACAAAGGTCCATCTAGTCAAAGCTATGGTTTTTCCAGTAGTCAAGTATGGATGTGAGAATTGGACCATAAAGAAGGCTGAATGCCAAAGAATTGATGCTTTTGAACTGTGGTGTTGGAGAAGACTCTTGAGAGTCCCTTGGACTGCAAGAAATCAAAGCAGTCAATCCTAAAGGAAATCAGTCCTGAATATTCATTGGAAGGACTGATGTTGAGGCTGAAACTCCAATACTTTGGCCACCTGATGCGAAGAACAGACTCATTGGAAAAGACCCTGCTGCTGGGAAAGATTGAGGGCAGGAAGAGAAGGGGATGACAGAGGTTAAGATGGTTGGGTGGTATCACGGGCTTGATGGACATGAGTCTGAGCAGGCTCCGGGAGTTGGTGAAAGACAGGAAAGCCTGGCATGCTGCAGTCCATGGGGTGGCAAAGAGTCAGACACGACTGAGCAACTGAACTGAACGGAACTGATTCTTGCACATGCATTTTTCCAGTCGGACCTCTGTTATACTGAAGTTGGAAGTATTGCTTCCTCGAGAATGGCTAGCAACTCTTATTGGAGAAGGCAATGGCAACGCACTCCAGTACTCTTGCCTGGCAAACCCCATGGACGGCGGAGCTTGGTAGGCTGCAGTCCATGGGGTCTCTAAGAGTCGGACACGACTGAGTGACTTTCCATTCACTTTTCACTTTCATGCATTGGAGAAGGAAATGGCAACCCACTCCAGTGTTCTTGCCTGGAGAATCCCAGGGACGGGGGAGCCTGGTGGGCTGCCGTCTATGGGGTCGCACAGAGTCGGACATGACTGAAGTGACTTAGCAGCAGCAACGCTTATGCAGCTTAAAAGCAGAAAACAAGCATTCAGCCTGAATCCTGTTCAACAGATTCTTCAGATGAAATTCTCCCCAAAGCATCCCTCCTGTAAATGCCCTGAAAAGATGTGGCCAAGTATATATATGAAGTTGATTGGGATGCTACTTGTGTGCATGAAGCAAGAAGGGGTTCTAACGGAGTGTTTTCCTGGAAGCTTGTGATGGTGTGGGGACGCAGGTTGTTAATGACTCGCTGACCTGATTTGCATCAGTGCAGAGCTGACTCAGAGATTAAGGCTGGAGGAGCTCTTTCCAAGATCAGCAGCCCAAGCTGGCCTGAGGTGATTATTGCAAACTCCCAGGGACTGTTATCACCTCCTGGGTTCAGAACCTAACCTGACTGACACTCCTAGGGATGCACTGCAGTGATTGCTGGGCTTCATTAGGGAGCAGCATGGTTTCCCGAATGCTTTAGTCCTCAGGGGGCATCGAAAGGGAACCGAGCATTCTTTGTGCCAGTTGTCTAATCCTTGGGGTATCTGAAAGAGCAGAATGCACTTCTTAGATCAATATTTTCAAGGCTTATCTGATGTGAGACTCTGCCTGGGGCTGGAGGCTTGATTGTTTCCCTCTCTCCAGGGTGGGTATGAACTTGAACTCTTGAAATGAACAGCTTGCCTCTTTTCCCCTTGGGAAATCTGTGTATATGTGTGATTATGATGGGGGAATACAGGGTAATGATACGTGCAAAGCTGGACTTGCAAAGTAGTGCTTGCTCCTTTACGACATGATTTTCTCAACTTTTTTTTTTTTACATCCCCACTGAACGAGCACTGTTAGATTTTTTTTTTCCTTAACCACCCCTCTCCCGCAGTATTTTAACATTACAGATTTGCTGTTGTTGTTCAGTAGCTAGTTCAGTTCAGTTCAGTCGCTCAGTCATGTCCGACTCTTTGCGTAGCTAAGCCGTGTCTAACTCTTTGTGACTCCTTTTGAGGACAGACGAAAGTGAAAGTCTCTGAGCCACGTCCAGCTCTTTTCGACTCCATGGACTATACAGTCCATGGAATTCTCCAGGCCAGAATACTGGAGTGGGTAGCCTTGCCCTTCTCCAGGGAATCTTCCCAACCCAGGGATTGAACCCAGGTCCCCCACATTGCAGGCAGATTCTTTTACTAGCTGAGATATCAGGGAAGCCCACCCCCACCCCTGACCTTGAGGATGGATGATTTGTCATAACTCACGACTTTTTAAGTGATGGCAGCATCCACCATAAAAAAGTGGAAAGATGGCCTTCCAGCTAGTTGTGTGAGTTAGTGCATTTAAAGGGCTTTGCAAAGTGCAGGGTCCGTGGTGAGTGCTCAGAAAAATGAGAGCCCTTGCTGCTGTGGTCATTATGTTCAGGGTGGTCACAGTAGGGTTTGTAACCCTCCCTCAGGCTGCTGTGGATTCTTTGGTACTTGAGGGCTGGTCAGAGGTCTAAATCAGTCCCAGCCTGGAGCTTCTACCAGAGCCGACAGGGTTCATAGGGGAGCAACTGGGCTGGGAGGGGACTGCACCAAGAGGACCCCCAGGACGCCCCATCTAAACATGGCTGCTGTTCCCAGATGTATGCTCATGGTGCCAGGCAGGAGAGAGGGCCTAGTGCTGTCAGATCTCCTGATTTCCCAGAAAACAGGAATTTTGGAGATTTGGTTCCATATCCGCCCACGATACAGGAGACCTGGGTTTGATTCCTGGGTCAGGAAGATCCCCCAGAGAAGCGAATGGCAACCCACTCCAGTATTCTTGCCTGGAAAATTCCATGGACAGAGAAGCCTGGGTGGCTATAGTCCATGGGGTGGCAAAGAGTCGGACGTGACAGTAACTAACACGCGGAACTATATTCTGATTTTTAAGCATTTACTCAATTAGACATCAACAATGTTATATGGATCAAACAAAACAGATAAAACCAAGAAATGCCGACTTGTTCAGAGTTAGAAGCATAGCTGGGATTCCATTCCAAGTCCTCCAAATCCAGTGCTCCTTCCACTTAAAAGAACCCTTCATCTATGCCCCACGACCCTCCACACTCCAGCCCTCTTTGGAGCTCCTTCAAGGCCACTCCCACTGCCTGGGGAAGGAGCCCAAGCTGGGGCCTTCCCGGATTGGGACCAGGGTGTCTCACTCCCCTCCTCAGCCTCCACCCACTTCCCAGAAGGGCTTGGATTCTTTCTGCAGATGAAGAAGGTCGGGACCTCGAGCCTTGCTCTTTAGGACCGGGGAGGCCCCGGGCTGGGAGGGCCGGGCCGGGCGGGAGATGGCAGGTCGGTGCCCCAGCGAGCGTGGGAACTCGGATTAGCAGGGCGCGAGGTGGCGGGGAGGCGGACTCGGGGGGTGGGGGGCGAATCTTCGGGCGGGGGGCGGATCCTCGTGAGGGGGTACGTCGGATCGTCGAGGAGGGGTGGACCGGAGAGGAGGGCGGACCCGCGGGGGGTGGGAGAGAGGTGGACCCAAAGTGGGGAGGAGGACCCGCGGTGGGCGGGGCGGGAGGACCCTCGGGGGGGAAATGAACCCGCGCCGGGGGAGGTGGGGACGGATCCTGGGTAGTGGGGCGGACCCTCTCTGGGGGAGGAGGACACGCAGGGGGTGGGGACAGACCCGCGGGCGGGGGGAGAGGCGGACCCTCGGGAGGGGGCCGGGCCCGCGGCGGGGGAGGTGGGGACGGGTCCTTGGCTGGGGGACAGACCCGCGGGCGGGGGGGAGAGGCGGACCCTCGGGAGGGGGCCGGGCCCGCGGCGGGGGCGGGCCCAGCCCAGCCCAGCCCCGCCCAGCCCCGCCCCGCCCCGCCCCGCCCGACCTCAGAGTCTAGGGATGAAACCGCCTGTTGTTCGCGCCCGCCCTGCTGACCCGGCCACCCTGGGCCCGGCTTTCCATTCGCCCGGGTCGCGGGTGGGAGGCAAGGAACGCCGGGGTTCAGGAGCTTGGCTCCCCGCCAAGGCTGCGGCCTTCGGCCCCGGGGCCACAAGGCGGCCGCGCCTGGGCGGCGGGCGGGGAGGACGGCGGCCCGGCGGCAGCTCAGCCATGGGCTCCCGCAGCTCCCACGCCGCCAGGATCCCCGACGTGGACAGCCTCCGGCGGGAGACCGGCTGTGAGTGCGGCGCGCCGCGTCCGGGGGCCCGGCGGGGTCCCGGGCGGCTCCGGTGGGGGTCCCGGGGCTTGGAACCTAGGAGATCCCGGCAGCCCGGCTCGCTGGGGGATGGGGGCGCGTTCACCCAGGGGTCCCGGCTCCGGGTTTGCGGGCGCCTGGATAGCCCCGGGCCGGCATTGCACCGGATGGAAGGGGTGGCTTTGGTCTCCCGGATCTCCCGGGTCTCGTCACGCCCGCCCCCTCGGTGCCCTCTCGGCCCCGGGGAGCCCTCCCTTCAGCCAGCCTTCCGCCCCCAGCCCACCCCCTGCGGCCGCCGGGTGGACGGCGCGTGCCCTGGGATCCCGGCGCGTCCCCAGCGTCCACCTTACTCCCCCGACCCCCTTCTTACCGCCCCTTGTCCCCGCCCCGCAGTCTCGCAGGCCAGTCTGCGCCGCCTGTACGACCGATTCCAAGCGCTGGATAGGACCGGAAAGGGCTACCTGAGGTAAGCAGGAGCTGACCTTCTGACCTCTCACCTCTGCTTTCTGATCCTGTCCCCTCCCTGACCATCTTCTCTTTGAACTTTGTCTTTCCAGCCGCCTGGATCTGCAGCAGATCGGGGCGCTGGCCGTGAACCCCCTGGGCGACCGCATTATAGACAGCTTCTTCCCAGACGGGTAAGCCTCCCAGGGGTGGGAAGACGGAGGTGAGAGTTTGTCAGTGGAGGTCAAGACCAGAGGCAGAGGGACGGTCACGGTGAGCACCGCTTCTGCCCCATTGCCCACCTGCCCTCTCCCCTCCCAGGAGTCTGCGACTGGACTTTCCAGGCTTTGTCAGAATCCTGGCTCATTTTCGACCTGTGGATGAAGAGGACGATGGAAACCGGGACCCCAAGGAACCCGAGCCCCTCAACAGCAGAATGAACAAACTTCGCTGTGAGTTTGTGCCCCCCTCCCCCCCAGTGAGACCCCAGATTTACCACGCCCCATGAGAGGCCCCAGGCCCCCGGTACTCCCTTTGGGAGCCCTGCCCCCTCACTCCCCCAAGATGAACTTTTGAGGGAAGAGAACCAGGGAAGACCCATCCTTTCCCTCCCCCACTTTCTTCCCAGTTGCCTTTCAGCTCTACGACTTGGATCGAGATGGAAAGATCTCCAGGCATGAGATGCTGCAGGTTGGAAGAACGCAGGGGCAAGAGATGTGACCCAGTTGTGGAGGATGGGGAGATGGTTTGTGGGTGGGAGAGGCAGATGACTGGGGTCTTGGGTGGGTAATGGGAATGAGTGGTGTTGGAATGTGGGTTAGTTGGGAGATGGAATGGGGAACATTTCGGTATGAGGTTGGACATAGATCAGTGGCTCTCAATGTGGGGGTTGCGGGGGGGGGTTTGCCCCCTGAATGATATTGGCAGTATCTAAAAAACATTTTTGGTTGTTGCGAATGAAGAAGGGGAAGGGGTAGTGCTCCTGACACTTAGTAGGCAGAGGTCAGGAACTCTGCTGAACATTTTACAATACACAGGGTGGCCCTCTGCCCCCATGACAAGGGGTTATCTGGCCCCAAATGTCAATAGTGCTGAGACTGAGAAACACTGTGATGGAGTGGAGGATGGATTTGGGACTAATTGAAGGATGAGGTGGGGAAGGGGGTGGAAGATAGATAAAGGTTGGGTAAAGAACCCGCCTGCTAATACAAGAGACACAAGAGATGTGGGTTCAAGCCCTAGGTTGGGAAGATCCCCGGTGAGGGCATGACAACCCAGTCCAGTTATTCTTGCCTGGAGAATCCCCTGGACAGAGGAGCCAGGTGGGCTACATTCAGTAGGGTTGCACAAAGTCGGACACGAGTGAAGCAACTTAGCATGCACGCAATGAACTTGCTATATGTTGCTGAGGTGAACCTAGGATAGTGAAGGCCACATGGGGGGTTGGATGGAGAAGTGATGAGAATTATTGGGGGTTGTGGTGGGAAGTGAGTGGAATGGGGTGAAAAGTGAAGGAGAGATGGATTGCAAAATGGGTGCTGACAGTTGGGGTGATGTGGACAAGGTTTGGGGGTTGGTGCTCATGGTCCTTGTGCCTCCTCTTTATGGCTATCTCTGTCTCCTCCTCCAACTCCCAGGCACTCCGACTGATGGTTGGGGTACAGGTGACAGAAGAGCAGCTGGAGAGCATTGCCGACCGCACGGTGCAGGAAGCGGATGAAGATGGGGATGGAGCTGTGTCCTTCCTGGAGTTTGCCAAGGTTAGGGAGCCCTCAGGCCTGGGGAGCTGAGATCAGGAGTCCCTGGGACAGGTGGACATGGGGGATTATGTTGGAAGGAGGAAGGCATAAAGAGAGGGGGCTCCAGGGAAACATGGGGCCTCAGGAGTGGGAAAGGAGGTTGGAAGGATAGAGGTTTGGAATTCAAGCCTCTTGACTACCACCCATCTCGCCCTCCCCAGTCCTTAGAAAAGATGAACATCGAACAGAAAATGAGCATCCGGATTCTGAAGTGACCCCCGTTGTGCCTTTGGGTAGCTTACATGGACCAGTTCTGCTTGGGATTCATCCTCAGGGAGGCAAAGCCCCAGTGAACTGTATTCTTACATCTACACTGAGCTCTATTTAGGGCCAAGGAGAGAAAACCAGAAGGATGTGTATAATTCACCTGATCTCAGATCTGTGAATGGGCCAGAAATCTTGGTGGTTTTAAGTGACCGAAAACCCAAATCAAAGTTAAAGAAGAATTTTATGGACGCATACATTGAAAAAGTATGAAAGTATCTTCAGAAAACTGGGAAAGTCTGGAAGTGTCTCAGGCACAGCTGGATCCAAGGGCTCAAAGGATGCTATTGGGACTCAGTTTTTCTCTGTCTCTCATCTCAACTTTCTTTCGTGTTGGATTCATTCTCAGGAGGGCTCTTTTCCTTGTGGTGGAGGATGGTCACGTGCAGCTCCAGGATTCCATCCTCCTAGCGTGGGAAGAGATTTTCTTTTTTCAACAGTTCCAAGCAAAGAGTGTCCTTAGCCCCACTGGAGCCTTGTCCCTTCTCCAGGGGAATGGGACTCTCTATTTGGCCAGGACTGTGTCGTGTCCCAACCACTAAAGCCAGGAAGTAAGGCCTGAGGACTCAAGATAGGGTAAGGGGTAGTTGCTTCAAGAAAATGAAAGGCTCTTATCAGAAGGGGAAAAGATATTGGTCAAGCAAAACAAGAAGTCTCCATTACTGTTGGGTTGACCAAGTGGAGGGATTCTTAAAGTCTGGTTTCTTAAATGGGTTTTCTCTGATCTCATAGGTATTTGCCAGTGTGATGAGGATGGGTAGCTGGGGAAGAGGTGATGTAAAAATAATAAAGAAGACATCTTCCTAGAGTATGAGATAATTAAAAGGTTTGGGGAGTACTTCCTTTTTTCTCACGGTAAGATGTTCAAACATTGGCATTTCACAGAATAGAGTATAAAAGTCACATAAAATCTGGAGATCCTATGTCCATCACGAAGAAGTCTGGCTGTGTATGTAGGAGATGCTGTGGGTACCCTGCCTGTATCCCTTCCCAGGCCTGTGCTGGAGTTGTCTTGTATCAGCACATGGGAGCCAACTGTGCTTCTGTCTTCCTGACTCTGCCTTCAGTGATGTCAGACTTGGTGGCTTCAAACTGCTGTGTTGGGAGTCTTTCTTTACATCATAGACACTGGCAGATGCAACAGTCTGGGGCTTTTCTGCTTAGAAGAGCCTGTTGTTAAACATTTATTAGCATATCAGCTGCCTGGCATTCACCATTACTGTGTATGCCAATGACTTTTCCCCAGCTTTATTGAGGTATAATTGGTGTACAAAAAACTACATATAATTAAGGTATGCAGTTTGGTGAGTTTGGACATATGTATACCCTTGTATTACCATTACCACGGTCAAGGTAATAAACATATCCATCATCTCCAAAAATTTCCTTGTGCCCCTTTGTTTTTTTTTTTTTTTTAATGAGCGTAATGTGTACTAAGAACATTTACTATGAGATCTACCTGCTTAACACATGTTTTAGTGTACAATATTATTGTTTACTGTGGGTACTACATCGTACAGCAGATCTCTGAAAATTACTCAGCTTGGACTGTTAAGTCGTCCGACTCTCTGGGTGCAACTCTCTGACTGCAGAGATTTCCTATCTGTCACTATCTCCCAGGGTTTCCTCAAATTCATGTCCATGGAGTTGGTGATGCTCTCTAACCATTTCATCTTCTGGTGCCCCCTTCTCCTTTTACCTTCAACCTTTCCCAGCATCAGGGTCTTTCCCAGTGAGTCAGCTATTCACATCAGGTGGCCAAAGTATTGGAGGTTCAGCATCAGTCCTTCCAATGAGTATTCAAGGTTGATTGCCTTTAGGATTCAAAGGTTGGTTGAGATTCAAGGGAATCTCAAGAGTCTCCTTCATCACTGCAGTTTGAAAGCATCAATTCTTCGACACTAATCTTTATGGTCCAGTTCTTATATCCATACATGACTACTGGAAAAACCATAGCTTTGACTATATGGACCTTTGTTGGCAAAGTGATGTCTCTACTTTAATACTGTGTCTAGGTTTGTCACAGCTTTCCTGGCGGGCTACGATCTATAGGGTTTCAAAGAGTTGGACATGACTTAGCGACTAAACAATAACAACAACGTGTATACCACATTTTTTTTTTTGCTTCTGAACCAAACTTGGTCTCATTTTATTGGCTCGAACAACACAGGGCAGAAAGACTGTGAGGACTGACTCAAAGACATTGGTAACAAGTTTTGGTGACCTAGATAGGACAGATCATGGCCTTTTGGCCTGCACCAATCCCCTAGGCTCCAGTTTGCTCTAGTGGGAGGACTGCGTGGCTCTGGGAGGGTCATGTTAGGATGACTGACTCTAATCTCTGAGTACACTCTTATGGGGTAGAATGGTGGCGAACTCAGAACCACTCTGCCCAGCAACCTGGTACCCAGGTGTGGTGTGCACCCAGCATAGCCCCCACAGTCATCTGGACTGTGCCCCCTCGAGCGGGTCCCTCCCACTGTGGCATTTCTGGGGATAAGAGACTGAAACTCACGCGCGTCTGTCCGGTGTCTCTGGCCAATCTCCCATGCTGCTGGACGCCAGGGACAGTGGGGATCCTTGGACCAGAGGGAGCCCAGCAGTCCTGCCTGCTGTCTTGCCAGCGATCTGTCCTCTTGACCTCTGTACACGATGTCATAGCTGCACCAGAGCTTCTTGCTGTCCTTGCTGACCTCCAGGGGTCAACAGTAGGATTCTCCATCATCACTTCCAGTTTAGTGAAGGAGCATGGGCAGCCCTGTGAGCCAAGAGGTGAGACCAAGAAAAAACCCAGATCATGGGTACTTATGAAAAAACAGAATGAGTACACTCAGTGCAAGTTCAGGAAAAGGCACTAAAGACACCTGAGCATGAAACGGACCCAAGGGAGGCATGAGACCAGTGACCTGACTTCCTCCCGAAGTGGGCTATTGGCTATTGGCTCTTGCCCTCCAACATCAACCAGTCAGCACAGGAACCTGGACTAACCACCCGCAGAGACTCTTGACTCTGGTGAGTGACCTATGGCTCCCACTGAGGGACAGCAAGCCAAGGAAGCTAGGACCTAATCAGTGTGCCACATGTACATAAGAGGGACCTGGAAAAGAGAATGTCCTTGACACCCCCCAAAAGGGATGGAAATGCAAATCTCAGCTACTCTCTTTGACAGCAAATGGTTCAAAAAGATGGAGAATGATGGGGTCAGGAGGCTTCTAAGCTGGCACTCCAACTGACCCTCAAGGAGCCCTGGCTGACTCTGGATATAAGGGCAAAGACTGCTGAATTCTTAGTGGACACCAGTGCCGCTTACTTGGTTCTGAATGCTGGATTGCTTCCCAGGTGGGTCAGTGGTAGCGGATCCGCCTGCAATGCAGGAGACGCGGGTTTGATCCCTGGGTCAGGAAGATTCTCTGGAGAGGGAAATGGTGACCCACTCCAGTATTCTTGCCTGGAAAATTCCGTGGCAGGCTACAGTCCGTGGGGTCAGGACTTAGTGACTAAACAACAACAAAAACCGGATCAGGCAAACTTGGTCATAAAAAATTGTAAAATTATGGGGCTGTCAGGGAAGGCCTAAGAAAAGCCATTCATAGAGCTACTAGAGTGTGAACTGTATGAACACAGGTGCACCCATTCCTTCCGGTTCATCCCTGAATGCCCTCTACTCCTGCTAGGAAGAGATATCTTACAGGAACTGGGGGTAGTGTCTGTACTAAGTTGCTTCAGTTGTGTCTGATTCTTTGTGACCCTATGGACTGTAGCCTGCCAGGCTCCTCTGTCCATAGCATTCTCCAGGCAAGAATACTGGAGTGGGTTACTATGCCCTCCTCCAGGGGATCTTCCTGACCAAGGGATCAAACCCATGGTCTCTTATGTCTCCTACTGAGAACTGGAAGGTGGGTTCTTTACCATTAGTGCCACCTGAGAAGTAATCCCCAAATTGGGGGTTACTCTCCACCTAATGGGAGACAAATTGGAGACTGGTGTCCCCTTAGACAAAGGGGCAGAAGATGATAATGTTAGTAACAGAGGACAAACCTCCCCACACAGAGCAAGTCCATATCCCTGGAGTAAATCCTGAGATCTGGGCCCAGGGACAGGTAGGACCAGCTACCAGAGCCAGTCCTACGATAGTCCACCTAAAACCCAGACATACACGGCCCAGTAGAAAACAGTACCCTCTCTGCCAGCCTTCCCCTGTGACACAGATCCTAAATGACCAGGGCCTTATTAGACCAGGCCAATTGGCCTGTAATACCCCATCCTCCCCCTAGAGAAACCCAGTGGAGAATATTGGCTGGTGCAGGACCTCAGGGCAATCAGTGAAGCCACTGAAGGTGTACACCCAATTTTCCCTTAACTGGTACACTGTGCTGGCCACTCCACTATCCAACAGGCCCTAATATTCTGCCCCAATCTCTGGAGAAATGACCTGGGGAAATGGACCAGACCCCCTGGACCACTTGTGTGACCCTCTGTCTGACCTGAAGCTTCTCTTCTGAGAAACAAGTATGGCAAGGGAGACTCAGAACTGACCGTAAGCCTTGGGTCAGGACCAAAGGCCTAGAGATCTGCATTTTCAGGAAAATTTTGACAGGTGAGTGTTATTCTTTTGCTAATATTTGGGCCATGGATCTTAAACTGTCTGGGGTCCTTTGTCTCCCAAAGGTTAGACAAACGGGGATCGTCCATCTGAGGATGAGACTGGTCAGGACCGAGGCCTGGGAGCAACCACACAGACCTAGAGAAGTTCCTCTCCTCCACTCAGGCTATCCATGCTGAGCAGGAAGCAGTTTCCGAAAAAGATCCAGGCCCTCGGCATCCCTTCAAATCCACACAGGGAGGAGCAGGACACAGGGCAAAGGAGGAGGACCCAGGGCAGAGGAGGGGTTTGTCACCAGCGAAGCCCATACAGAATCCCCAGGGAATAAAAGCAGAACCTGGGTGATAAAAAGTGAAGTCCAACCTTGTTTCCTCTGTGCTGAGTCTAGTTCACTGGCTTCCAGGACAGCACGTGGCCTAGCGCCAGACCTTCCCAACAGGATTCCTGGTGCAAAGTGGTGGTGCTCAACCTCAGCCTCCTATACCGCATTTTTATCTCTTCATCTGTTGATGGACATTTGGATTGATTATTGTGAATAATGCTGCAAAAACTCATGGAGTGCAGATATCTTTTCAAGATAGCCATTTTGTTTCCTTTGGATATGTGCTCAGAAGTGGGACTGCTGGATCATATGTTAGTTCTATTTTTAATTTTTTGAGCAACAAACCCCAATGACTGCTTCCTACAAGCATGGGTGACAGTCTGTCCTGGGGGCTTTGCCTGCTGTAAGCATGTGCTCAGCTTCTGTGAGAGGGGCTGGCTTAAGCGCCAGGGAGTCAGTGACCGTGGAGGCAGCTTTCAACCAATGAGAGATGGACTGACTGTCTGAAGTGGGATCAATCGTGTCCGATGGTTTGTGACCCCAAGGACTGTAGCCCTCCAGGCTCCTCTCTTCATGGGATTTCCCAGCAAGAATACTGGAGTGGGTTGCCATTTCCTTCTCCAGGGGATTTTCCTGACCCAGGGATTGAACCCCCGTCTCTTGTGCCTCCTGCATTGGCAGGCGAATTTTTTACCACTGTGCCACCTGGAAATGGAAAGCTAAATACCTGCTTCCTCACCTCTCAGGTGGAACAACAGGGGCATGTTCTCTTCACTCTCAGACTCTCCAGCAGGTTTGACCCCAGTTGCTCATGGTATCAGCCTATTCCTATGGTACCATTTGGCTCCTTTTGTCCTGTCCCTCTTTCCCCTACCAGTGTTTCCTGGGTCACCTCACAAGCAGACACCTTGCTCTCCAAACCTCGTCTCAGGGCACTCTGGAGAAACTCAGCTTGACATGTGCTGGACCTTCCAGAACACAAGCTCATGGTCCTCTGGTGTTGCTGGCGCTCCGCGGGACACTTAGAAGGAGCCCCTGGTTAGGTGTCTGTGCAGCTCCTGGTGTTTTCTGAGTCCAGGGAATTTGAGGTCATGCAAAGACTATGCACCTTTGGGGCTCTAGGAACGTGGAATTATCTGAGGTGGTACATTGACCCCACCTGGACTTTCGCATTTTGATTATGTGATTCTGACAGATAAGTTTCACAGCTGAGGGGAGGGGGCAAAGAGGATGTTTGATTTCTGATGAAATTTTGGGTGTTTGTCCGAGGACTTCTGCTTGAACAAAGACTTTTTGACTGAGAGATGTTTTCCTTGGTTTTTGGCTCCAATGGAAGGTAGGGGGAGGGTATAAATCTCACTGAGTAGTTATTTTTTCCAGGCACTCTGGGGGAAGATATGGGCATAGAGAGAAGGAGAGGAGAGGGAGGGCGTGGGTGGGTGGAAATCATTCTTTATAGTTGGTCTTTTCCCCATTACAATGTTTCTCAAATTTTCCTGGCGGTAACTATCATCTGATTTAAAAGTTCGGACCCTTCGACCCCACTTGAGAGCTCGTGAGTTTCCAGGGAAATGTATATTTTTAATACATGATTCTGATATTGGAGGTCCAAAGATTGAACTTTTAGAAACGCTGGCCCGTAGGCTCTGGTTCCACACCTGCTCTGTGTCAGTGACTAGTTGTTTAATCGCTAAGTTGTGTCTGATTCTTTGTGACCCCATGGACTGTAGCCCACCAGGCTCCTCTGTCAATGGGATTTTCCAGGCAAGAGTACTGGAGTGGGTTGCCATTTCCTCCTCCAGGGGATCTTCCTGACTCAAGGATCGAACCTGTGTCTCCAGCATTGCAGGTGGATTCTTTACCACTGAACCACCTGGGAAGCCCACCAGTGACTAGTGCTCCTGACCAATAAGGGTCCCAGAAGGCCTGGGAGATTCCTCTAATCTCTACTTGCTGTTCTGGTGGGTGGGGGAGCAAACCGCCCCCACCTTTTCTCAGCCTGAAATCCCCTGTATCTTGCTGAGCTCAAGAGGTTGGAGACCTTTGTCAGGCAGGAGGGTGGGGTGTCCATCCGGCTGCTGTGGTATAAACTGGTTGAACCTCACCCTCTTGATATCGACTCTGACAGAGTAGCCTGTGGATTTGTTCCATGGGGAGGGGGGTGCCTGATGACATGGGCGGGGAGCCCTGTGCTCTGAGCAGCAGCTGCCAAATGTCAGTGATTTTCTTGCCACCCTCGGCACTGTTGCCATACAGTCTCTGCGCGCTGTGCCATTATTCACTTATTATTTGCCAATGAATCGACTTGTTTAAAAATTTATGTGTTTGAGCTTATAAAGGAAACTGAATATTACTCTTGTAAATTACAAACTGCCATAAACAAAATAACCATACAAACACAATACATACAAAGGAACCAAAAAAAAAAAAAAGTCAAAAAGGGAGATTAGCAAGTGTTGCTAAGCTGCTAAGTCACTTCAGTCGTGTCCGACTCTGTGCGACCCCATGGACGGCAGCCCACCAGGCTCCCCCGTCCCAGGGACTCTCCAGGCAAGAACACTGAAGCGGGTTGCCATTTCCTTCTCTAATGCATGAAAGTGAAAAGTGAAAGGGAAGTCGCTTGGTCGCGTCTGACTCTTCGCAATCCCATGGACTGCAGCCTACCAGGCTCCTCCATCCATGGGATTTTCCAGGCAAGAGTACTGGAGTGGGGTGCCATTGCCTTCTTAAAGAGTTGTAAAAGACAAACCTGCCTGAAACACAACTCCTCTGTGACGATCTGAAGGATGGAGAGAGAGAACCATCTTGTCACTGAGTGATTGGGTTTATGTAAAGCTGTGGGGTCATCTCGGAAAATCATCTTGGGTACATGAGCAATGCCTTTCCTAACACATTGGGATCCATTGGCTTGGGGGAACTGGGAGGCAGCAATCCTGGGTCCAGGGACCATTTTGGAGGTAGCCCTTGGTGGGTTGAGCATCCGGCTCCTCAGATGGGCTACTGGTCGGTCAGCTTGGGTTTGGTAGAGGGTGGCCACGTGGTGAGTCCGCTCACCAGGTCGGGTCCAGGATAAGCAGCAGTGCGTGACGACAGATGAATTGTTACAGAGCTGGAAACGCTAAGAGCAGCAGCCCCTTGCTGACAGTGTCCAGATCTGGTTAAGACTGTGAGCTTGGCAACAGGGCTTGTGACCCTGGCTGCCTGCTGGACTCAGACAACACAGTCCTGCAGGGAGGGGCTGGGGGCTTGGTGCTTGGGATTCTCCCTGGAGAGGGGCTCCCTGGAGAGGTGTGGGACAGGCTCTGAAGCTGACCCTCGCCTGTTCCACCAGAGATGCTGGGAAGGGCTTTTGCTGACCTGGAATTTTCTGGAAAAACTTATCTACATATCCTGAAAACAAGATGAAAATTCCAAAATCCCCTTTCCTTGCCAAGGTGACGTGTAAGAGCCTTGGGGAGCAGCACTTAAGTAGAAATGTTGTGTAACGCTAATTATGGCTAATCAGGAAAGTAATTAAGAATTCTGAACTTGACTCTCAAATACAATAGAAGGAAACTCTGGGTTATCCTCTGCCCCACCCAGCCAACACCAATAAAACTCTTCTGATGTTTACAAGGCAAAATATAGACTTGATTCTTGGTTATACAGCTAACCTGAGAATCAGTGTGGTTCAGTAAAAATAACGAGTTTTGGAGTTCTGCTAAGCCTGAGATTGAATCTGGATCCTTTTGATTACTCACTGAACAACCTTGGGTAAGGAACCTTACCCTTCCATGCCTCAGCCTCTTATATCTACGAAAGAGGTAGATAAAAGCAGTACTTTGTAGAGTGATTATGCTTTATCCTTTCCCTAGTTCACCCCTACCCCCACCCCTGCTTTACTTCAGCGGAGGCCCCTTGGCCCCACCTGTAAACCAGGACTCCGGTCTGTATCAGTCAGGAGTCTTTCCGTTGTAACCAACTTATGAAAGAACAGAAGTTTATTGTTTCATATAACTGAAACAGCAGTCCAAAGGGAGACCTGGCAAAGGGTCCCAAAGGCTCAACGATATCATCAGAAATTTGTCTTTCCACCCTCCACTCTGCTTCCTCCTGTGTTGGTTTTGTTCCCCAGCAGCAGTCTCAATGCAAAGTGAACCCCTCTTTCCCAATAGGGCTGCCAAAAGACCCAGAAGTGAACCTCAGCTGAAAGAAGTAAACCTCGCTATAGCCAGGCAGATGTAAAACTCTGATGGGCCAGACTGGTCACGTGCTCACCCCAGGAGCTGGAGACTGCAATCCCACTTGTACCAAAATACAGAGCATTGTGTGTGTGGTACGGATTCCTTAAAGGAAAATCAGAATGCTGTTGTGGGAAGAAAAGGGCTGCATTCAATCAACAGGTAACTATATACTAGTTAGGGTTTGGTTTTTTTTTTTTTGGCTACAAAAAACAGAATTACCAACGAACTGTGGCTTTAACAATTGAGACAATTGTCTCACATTATAAACTGTTTTTGGTGGTAGACAGTTCTAGAGTTGTTGAGTGGCTCAAGAATTTTATTAAAGCTCCAAATTTTTTTTAACCTTCCATTCCTCAGTACATTGACTTTTAATTCTCAGCTTTGTTGATTCCATTTACATAATGGCTGCTGTGGCTCTAACCATCACATCATCAAAGGAACAATGTCTAGAACAGGTGAATGGCTAGGGCAGCTAAAGTTAACTCCTTTCATGTCTATCTATTTTGATCATTGAGGAAAATTTTTTCCAAATGTATATCCCCCTCATAGCTTGTCTTTTAGTTGTCATGGGTCAAAATAAGAACACCTCTAGCTGTAAGAGAGGCTAGAGAAGTGAATATCTGGCATTTTCAGACTTTATCATGAGACATGGGCTTTCCCAATAGTGACGAAAAGAGAGAAATAACATTTGTGTCGCGTATTATTCTAAACGTGACTGTGATAATGGACAACTCCTAATGTTGATGGCTTAAGACAGCAAGAGTTTATTCCTTGTTTATCTTGTATGTTGTTAGCTGTGGGTCAACCCTCCTTGGCTCCATATGGCTTCATGCTGCAGGACCCAGGCTGAAGGAGCAGCCCCCCTCAGGGGCTTTCCTCATGGCAGAAGGGAAGCAAAAGATCTGCAGGAAACACGGCTAAGTTTCTCTGTGGACCTGCCTTAGGACCTGTCTACTTGGATACCATTGGCCAAAGCAAGCCATACTCCAACCTGAGGTCCACAGGGCAGGAAAGTGTACTTCCCCACCAGGGAGTCATGATGTTCTATCACATGATAGAACAGTATCTGTATAGCAAGTCACCCCAAAACTTAGCTTAAAACAACCAGCATTTTATTATACCTGACAATTATGTGCGTCAGGGCAGGGCTCAGCGGGGCAATTCTTCTGCAGCATGTGGTGTTGACTTTGACTGAGGCCACTCTGTTGTATTTGGTTGGTCACAGGCTGGTCTGAAGGGTCTGACTTGGCTTTACTCACAGGTCTGGCACCTTGGTGGGGATGGCTTGAAGGCTGGGCTCCCTGGCATGGCAGTATGAAGGTTGTGGGCTTCCTCCATGGCAGCTCAGGGCTCCCAGAGACGGGGTCCCTGGAGACAGGAAGTGGAAAAGCCGGGAACTGGAAACATCACTTGCACCATAATGTACCAGACAAACCAGTCACAGAGCCCACAGGCGGAGAGGAGGTGGACTCCCTCTCCGGAGCAGAGGAGTTTTAAAGGATTTAAGGCCATCTTTTACTTGTCACATGTGGATTTAGGAACAGACACATAATCTTACAGGGAAGGGAAGTGGATTTTTAAGAAAATGATTTATTTTTGGCTATGCTGGGTCTTCACTGTTGTGCAGGCTTTTGTCTAGTTGTGGTGAGTGGGCTCCTCATTTTGGTGGATTCTCTTGTTGCGGAGTCTGGTTTCTAGAGCATGTGGGCCCCAGTAATTGCGGCATGTGGGCTCAGTAGCTGTGGCTCCTGGGCTCTACAGCACAGGCTCAATAGTTGTGGCCCACAGGCTTCGTTGTCCCAAGGCATGTGGGACCTTCCTGGATCAGGGGTCGAACCTGTGTCTCCTGTAGGTGGATTCTTTACCACTGAGCCACCAGGGAAGCCCGGGAGGTGAATATTTTTCAAAAATGAATTTTAAGATGGACCTTACCTTACCAATGAACATGATCATGAAATAAATATTATTAAAACATAGTTATGTGAAATAGTTAATAGCCATCATGAAATCTACATAATTAAAACATAGTTATGTTAAATAGCACATGCTATGCTTAATATATTTGTATATACTTAACATATGTTTTAAAAGTTAATATTTATTATGAAAACGAACATTTTTTTTTGGCATGTGGGATCTTAGTTCCCCAATGAGGGATCAAACCCATGTCCTTTGCAGTGGAAGCATGGAGTCTTACCCACGGACCACCAAGGAAGTCCTGAAACCAAAATATTTAAGACAATGGGGATATTGCTACAGAAAGACCAATGGGACAAAAAAGAAAGTACAGCCACACACACACAGAGTTTATACAGTATGATAAAACATTATATATTTATATATTAGATCCCCCCAATCACATCACAAAATTAAATAAATGATTTAAAATAAAAAAGGATATAATGGAATATTAATGTAATCTTGAGTGGCCAAGCCTTTTCTAAGAATAATCACCAAGGAAACTATTAATAGTACTAAATATATAAAAATTCTGTGTATCCAAAGAAACATGAAAGAAGTTAAAGGGCAAACTGAAGGATCCTTTGCATTATATTAATATATATTAAACATGGGGTTAAAATCTTTTACATATAAATAGCTCCTTCAAATCCTTTTAAAAAGATGAATATCATACAGGCAAGGAAATGAACAAGACAATTTTAAAAAGAAATACAAATGTCCAAAATCATATAAAAATATTCAGCCTCAATGTTCATTAAACTCTGATTAAAACCATGACTCTCCTAAGGATCACTCTGCTTTCATAAATCAAAAGCCTCAAAACTGGCCCTCCTCTTTGACTCAGAACTCTCATTCCTAGGAATTAATCCTAAGTAAATAATTATGGATGTGCAAAAAGATTGAACTACCAGATTATTCACCTAAGTCTTGTTTATAACAGCATGAAAAACTGGAATCAATTAACCGTGTGCCTGTGGGCGGGGCAGCTGTGGGGTGCGCCGCGGCGGGGTCCCTTCAAGAATGAACTTGCCCTTCACTTCAGAGAGTGCTGAGGCTGGCAGATTCCAGCTTTGACCTGCTTGGGATCCACCTTACTCTCACGCAGAGGCCACGCTCTTCTGAGGCAGTCCTGGCTGCTGAAGACCGAGCAAGGTGCAAGGGCCTGAGAGTTTTGCTTATCAGCCGGGCTCCTCTAGCAGAAACGGCTCCAGATTCCCTGCTGACATGGCTGAACCTTTCTTTGCCAAGTTCGCGTTGCTATCTGAGGCGCCACTGGACCAGTCCTGCTTCCTCACTGTCTTATCTTCCCAGATGTTTCTCCCAACGGCATTCCTTTGTCTGCCTCAGTGTCTGATTCCCAGAGAACCCAATGAACATAGAGGGTTAGGGTTCAGTTGGAGTTTCACCAGAGAAGTACAACCACTAAGGATGAAAGGGACTAAAGGACTTACTATAGAGCTCAGACGTGGCTCATCTGAGGTCATCAGTGGTCAGCTAGTCAGGATGTAAGGGGGAGGGAATCTGGTGTTGGGCCTGATGTCAACACCTGGGAAGAAAAAACACACCTGAAGTCGGGGAATGCAGAGATGAGCAGGAGCCGGTGAGGACAGAGTGGAACATGCCTCTGTTACCACCTGCTGTCTTGATGATGTGAGTAATTGGCAGGAGAAGCTGGCATCCTTCACCTGCTTCTTTCAGGATTTGGAGAAGCCAAAAGAGACCCAGAGTTGCCAGAGGAGCTGCAGGCCTGGCCGCCGCCCCACACCAGCGAGTGAAGCAGCAGAGGCCCTGCAATACGTGTGAGTGGCCGCAGAGCCCTACACCGGCCTTAGGAGCACGTTTTCAGTCTGCTCTCTCACTTCTGCCTGCCCAATCCTACGTACATTTTTCTCATGGCCAACTATAACCCAGGCTATAGGGAAGGGAATTCTTGGAAATATAGCTCCAGCTTAGCTAAAACTGAAGCAGAATGAAGCCATCATAATAGGACTGGTTAAAATTAATACATATTCATAGAATGAGGTGGTATTTATCTATTTAGAATGAAGCTGCAGACGAATATTTATTGTCATTAAAAGGAAACAATATAGACATCCTAACCCCATTTGTAAAAATTATGGTGCTTTAGTCACTAAGTTGTGTCTGACTCTTTTTGACCCCCATGGGCTGTAGCCCATCAGGCTCCTTTGTCCATGGGATTTTCAGGCAAGAATACTGGAGTGGTTTGACATTTCCTTCTCCAGGAGATCTTCCTGACCCAGGGATCGAACCTGCGTCTCCTGTGTCTCCTGCATTGCAGGCAGATTCTTTACTGACTGAGCCACCCAGAAAATCCTGTAAAAATTATATAAACATATAAAGGCAAATGTCCTAAGGTGTTAAAACAGTTTAAAACAAAAGCAAAAGTCTGATTGGA
Organism: Capricornis sumatraensis; assembly: GCF_032405125.1. Taxonomy (NCBI): domain Eukaryota; kingdom Metazoa; phylum Chordata; class Mammalia; order Artiodactyla; family Bovidae; genus Capricornis; species Capricornis sumatraensis. The sequence goes on along the minus strand of NC_091071.1, from coordinate 20,664,799 downwards.
TCACTCTTCTCCTTTAAGCTCTTAAACTGTTTTCCACAACTTATAAGTTCTAGTATTTTGGTAGCTGTCTAGGTCCTCTGTGATAGCATTACCTGTGCAGTCTTCTTAGGGCTTTCCTGGTGGCTTAGCTGGTAAAAAAAATCTGCCTGCAATTCAGGAGACCTGGTTCAATTCCTGAGTTGGGAAGATTCTCTGGAAAAGTGATAGGCTACCCACTCCAGTATTCTTGGGCTTCCCTGGTGGCTCAGCTGGTAAAAAAAATCTGCCTGCAATTCAGGAGACCTGGTTCAATTCCTGAGTAGGGAAGATTCTCTGCAAAAGTGATAGGCTACCCACTCCAGTATTCTTGGGCTTCCCTGGTGGCTCAGCTGGTAAAGAATCCATCTGCAATGCAGGAGAGCTGGGTTCCATCTCTGAGTCAGGAAGATTCCCTGGAAAAGGGAATGGCTACCCACTCCAGTACTCTTGCCTGGAAAATCCCATGGACAGAAGAGCCTGGTGGGCTATAGTTCATGGGGTAGCAAAGAATCAGACATGACTGAAGCGGTTAAACATTCGAGGTTTATACTCACTGGCACGATGTGTTTTCTCACTGATACTGGCTTTCCTCTTTCCTTGGACTGACTTTTCCTCCCAGACTTTGCCTGGTTAAGACTTTGCCTACTTATTATTCAATACCTTTTCTAGTATTGCTTTTTTGAGCCATTTGCAACTCAGTGGCTCCCCAAACTGTTGAAACATCAGAATAAATTCCCTGGGAAACTTAAAAAAATAAAGATACTTGGGCTTCATCATAGGCCTCCTACAATAAAAGTGTGCAGAGGTAGGGCCAGGAATTTGGTATATATGTATTTTGGAAATAGATTTGTTTTCAGGAGACAGAGACTCTGAATAATAATGGCTCAAACAAAATAGACATTTATTTCTCTCTCACATAAAAGTCAAAGATGGCATGACAGCTCTGCTCTGGATGTCTGTTAGGAGGCCAGATTCCTTCCACATTGCTGTCTTGCCATTCCTAGCAAGCTGTTCTCCACTACATGGGCCAAATGGCCCACACTGTGTCTTCTGCTTTCCAGCCAATGGGAAGAGAGGAAAGGTGAAGAGGGAGAGACCTTCCCACTGCAGTGCATTTGCTGGAGGCTGTGTGTGTTACTTTCTCTCAGATCTATTGGCCAGAACCTAGTCTACTTAGATGCAAGAGAAGCTGGGAAATGTAGTCTTTATTTGAGATGGTCAAAGGCATAGCTACAAGTTCTGATTTTTAGGAGAGGAGAATGAATCTGGGAGAGAACTGTAGTGTCTACCAGACTATGTTTAAAAACTCAACTTCCCAGAATATCATTCCTGATGGACATCAGGGTTCGGAAATACTGGAAGTTTCTTAAAGTGATCCAAACCAGAATTATCTCTTTCTGATGGCCTTCACCTGAGAATGTTGTTTTCTTAAGAGAAGAAACAGTGTCTGTATTTCTGAACCCAACAGTTGTCTGTAAATGCTCAATAGACTTTTGTCAAAGGAATTGAATGGGGAGTTCACATATCCTATGGGTAAAACACAGATGTTAAGATTCCTTTTTCACTGATTACCAAAGTTTTCTAATAACCACATCACTCTAAACTATATCATTTGAAATATTATATTTTTACTAATTTGTAGCTATTAAGGCATATCAGTAATAACGGTTCCTTCTTATTGAGCTAAGTCTTTCACAAGCATTACCTTATTAAATTCTTACAATAAGCCTGTGAGTAGGTATTTTTTATTAAGTCCACATTATGAATGTAATGTGTTCTCAAGGTCATGGAGCTACTAAGTGAAATCCATGGTGGTAGCTCTTAATCATCAAGCTATTATATCTACTGAGACACTGCTAGTTTCTAATCATTAAGTGTTTCTTTTAATTAAACATTCTCCCCGATTTTCCTTCAATTTCATATATGAGTTTTTGTAATTGTACTTCCATAGGTTCTAACTTGATATTCAAGAGATCTCCTTGTCACTTCCCAGCACAGAAGTAATTCACAAAACTATTTAATACTCAGATCACTGACTTCTTATTGAAACCTCTACCAATCTCCATCCTAAATCCGAGCAAAATTTTCAGATTCGGTTTTGAGCAAATGATTAGTTAGTTGATTTTTATTATTATTTTAATTTCTTATTTATTTATTTTTGGCTGCACTGAGTCTTCCTTGCTGCACGTGGGCTTTCTGTAGTTGCCTTGAGCGGGGGCTGGCTTCCCCTTCGTGGCAGTGCACAAGCTTCTCATTGCGGTGGCTTCTCCTGTTGCCGAGCACCAGCTCTAGGGGCAAGGGCTTCGGCAGTTGTGGTACTCGGGCTCAGTGTTTGCAGTTCGCAGGGTCTACAGTGCGGGCTCAGCAGTTATGGGGCCTGGACTCCAGTTGCTCTGGGGTACGTGGAATCTTCCTGGATGAGGGATTGGCAGGTGGACTCCTATCGCCTGTACCAGCGGGGAAGTCCTTAATTAGTTATTAATATTCATTAACCCTCTGGCTTGCCAGGCACTGAACTGAAAGCAGGTGTTACAGGGATTAGCAAAACAAACAATTTCACTGTCATGGAGCTGGTGTTCTAGGAGGGAGACAATACAACCAAACATGTCTTAAACAGTTAAGTTCAGATAAAGGTAAGTACTGTAAAGAAAGTAAAATGGTGATTTTATAGGCAGCGATTGAGGGTGGGGTGGGGCTGGTTTAGATAAGGTGGTCAGTGAAGTGTTCTCTAAGGAGGTGTTGCTTGAGGTAGGGCCTCAAGGCTGAGAGCAAGATTAGGAGAAAGAGTACTCTAGCCAGTGGGTAGAGCAAGTGCAAAGGTCCTGAGGCAGGAACAAAGAGTGTTTAGAAGTGAGGAGAGAGAGTTAAGAGACACATTGGAAAGAGGGGCAGAGGCCAAATTATGTACTGGAGTGGGTGGCAATGCCCTCCTCCAGGGGAACTTCCCAATCCAGGGATCAAATCCAGGTCTCCCACATTGCAGGCAAATTCTTTACCATTTGAACCAGCAGGGAAGCCCAAGAATAATGGAATGGATAGCTTGTCCCTCCTCCAGGGGAACTTCCCAATCCAGGGATCAAACCCAGGTCTCCCACATTGCAGGCAGCTTCTTTACCAGCTGAACTACGAGGGAAGCCCTCAATATAATGAAGTTGGATTTTATTCCAAGAGAAGTGGGAAACTGTTGGAGAGTTTTATGTGGGACTGTAGGATGATCTATGTTAAATTTAAAGAAGTTGCTTTGGTTGCTGTGTGGAGAATAAATAAGGGGGTAGAATGGAAGCAGGGTTTGGCAGTTCCTTAATAACTTGAAATGAGAAATTGATATGACCCAGAAATTCCACTCCTAGGTATATACCCCAAAGAACTGAAAACAAACACTTGTACTTGAATGTTCCTAGTAGTGTTATTCACAATAGCCAAAAGGTAGAAGCAACCCCCAAAAGAAGAATATACAAAATGTGATATTTCCATACGATGGAATGTTACTTAGCCATAAAAGGGACTGAAGTACTGACATATGCTACCACATGGATGAACCTTGAAAACATTATGCTAAATGGAAGAAACCATATGGAAAAGGCCACATATTGTATAATTCCATAAATATGAAAGGTCCAGAGGAGGTGAACCCATAGGGACAGAAAGCGGATTGATGCCCGAGGACAGGAAGAATGGATTTTGACTGCTTAATGGGTATGAGGTTTCCACTTGTGGTGATGAAAAAAATTCTGAAAATAGATGGTGGTGAGGGTTGTACTACACTGTGAACGCATTTAATGTCATTAAATTATAAGCCTTAAAATGGTACATTTTAGAACCCCATGAACAGTATGGAAAGGCAAAATGATAGGATACTGAAAGAGGAACTCCCCAGGTCATTAGGTGCCCAATATGCTACTGGAGATCAGTGGAGAAATAACTCCAGAAAGAATGAAAGGAGGGAGCCAAAGCAAAAACAACACCCAGTTGTGGATGTGACTGGTGATAGAAGCAAGATCCGATGCTGTAAAGAGCAATATTGCATAGGAACCTGGAATGTCAGGTCCATGAATCAAGGCAAATTGGAAGTGGTCAAACAGGAGATGGCAGGAGTGAATGTCAACATTCTAGGAATCAATGAACTAAAATGGACTGGAATGGGTGAATTTAACTCAGATGACCATTATATCTACTACTGCAGACAGGAATCCTTCAGAAGAAATGGAGTAGCCATCATGGTCAACAAAAGAAGCTGAAATGCAGTACTTGGATGCAGTCTCAAAAATGACAGAATGATCTCTGTTCGTTTCCAAGGCAAATCATTCAATATCATAGTAACCCAAGTTTATGCCCCAACCAGTAATGCTGAAGAAGCTGAAGTTGAATGGTTTTATGAAGACCTACAAGACCTTTTAGAACTAACACCCAAAAAAGATGTCCTTTTTGTTATAGGGGACTGGAATGCAAAAGTAGGAAGTCAAGAAACACCTGGAGTAACAGGCAAATTTGGCCTTGGAATGCGGAATGAAGCAGGGCAAAGACTAATAGAGTTTTGCCAAGAGAACGCACTGGTCATAGCAAACACCCTCTTCCAACAACACAAGAGAAGACTCTACACATGGACATCACCAGATGGTCAACACCGAAATCAGATTGATTATATTCTATGCAAGCAAAGATGGAGAAGCTCTATACAGTCAGCAAAAACAAGACCGGGAGCTGACTGTGCCTCAGATCATGAACTCCTTATTGCCAAATTCAGACTTAAATTGAAGAAAATAGGGAAAACCACTAGCCCATTCAGGTATGACCTAAATCAAATCCCTTATGATTATACAGTGGAAGTGAGAAATAGATTTAAGGGACTAGATCTGAGAGACAGAGTGTCTGATGAATTATGGACGGAGGTTCCTGACATTGTATAGGAGACAGGGATCAAGACCATCCCCATGGAAAAGAAATGCAAAAAAGCAAAATGGCTGACTGGGGAGGCCTTACAAATAGCTGTGAAAAGAAGAGAAGCGAAAAGTAAAGGAGAAAAGGTAAGATATAAGCATCTGAATGCAGAGTTCCAAAGAATAGCAAGGAGAAATAAGAAAGCCTTCCTCAGTGCTCAATGCAAAGAAATAGAGGAAAACAACAGAATGGGAAAGACTAGACATCTCTTCAAGAAAATTAGAGATACCAAGGGAACATTTCATGCAAAGATGGGCTCGATAAAGTAGAGAAATGGTCTGGACCTAACAGAAGCAGAAGAAATTAAGAAGAGATGGCAAGAATACACAGAAGAACTGTACAAAAAAGATCTTCACGACCCAGATACTCACAATGGTGTGATCATTCACCTAGAGCCAGACATCCTGGAATGTGAAGTCAAGTGGGCCTTAGAAAGCATCACTACGAACAAAGCTAGGGGAGGTGATGGAATTTCAGTTGAGCTATTTCAAATCCTGAAAGATGATGCTGTGAAAGTGCTGCACTCAATATGCCAGCAAATTTGGAAAACTCAGCAGCAGCCACAGGACTGGAAAAGGTAAGTTTTCATTCCAATCCCCAAGAAAGGCAATGCCAAAGAATGCTCAAACTACCGCACAATTGCACTCAACTCACACGCTAGTAAAGTAATGCTCAAAATTCTCCAAACCAGGCTTCAGCAATACATGAACCGTGAACTTCCAGGTGTTCAGGCTGATTTTATTTTATTTTATTTTTTTTAATTTTTTAATTTTTTTTTAAATTTTAAAATTTAATACTTACATGTGTTCCCAAACATGAACCCCCCTCTCCTCCCTCCCCATAACATCTCAGTGGGTCATCCCCATGCACCAACCCCAAGCAAGCTGTATCCTGCGTCAGACATGGACTGGCGATTCAATTCTTACATGATAGTATACATGATAGAATGCCATTCTCCAAAATCATCCCACCCTCTCCCTCTCCCTCTGAGTCCAAAAGTCCGTTATACACAGCTGTGTCTTTTTTGCTGTCTTGCATACAGGGTCGTCATTGCTATCTTTCTAAATTCCATATATATGTGTTAGTATACTGTATTGGTGTTTTTCTTTCTGGCTTACTTCACTCTGTATAATCGGCTCCAGTTTCATCCATCTCATCAGAACTGATTCAAATGAATTCTTTTTAACGGCTGAGTAATACTCCATTGTGTATATGTACCACAGCTTTCTTATCCATTCATCTGCTGATGGACATCTAGGTGGTTTCCATGTCCTGGCTATTATAAACAGTGCTGCGATGAACATTGGGGTACATGTGTCTCTTTCAATTCTGGTTTCCTCAGTGTGTATGCCCAGCAGTGGGATTGCTGGGTCATAAGGTAGTTCTATTTGCAATTTTTTAAGGAATCTCCACACTGTTCTCCATAGTGGCTGTACTAGTTTGCATTCCCACCAACAGTGTAGGAGGGTTCCCTTTTCTCCACACCCTCTCCAGCATTTATTGCTTGCAGATTTTTGGATCGCAGCCATTCTGACTGGTGTGAAGTGGTACCTCATTGTGGTTTTGATTTGCATTTCTCTGATAATGAGTGATGTTGAGCATCTTTTCATGTGTTTGTTAGCCATCTGTACGTCTTCTTTGTAGAAATGTCTATTTAGTTCTTTGGCCCATTTTTTGATTGGGTCGTTTATTTTTCTGGAATTGAGCTGCATAAGTTGCTTGTATATTTTTGAGATTAGTTGTTTGTCAGTTGCTTCATTTGCTATTATTTTCTCCCATTCAGAAGGCTGTCTTTTCACCTTGCTTATAGTTTCCTTTGTTGTGCAGAAGCTTTTAATTTTAATTAGATCCCATTTGTTTATTTTTGCTTTTATTTCCAGAATTCTGGGAGGTGGATCATAGAGGATCCTGCTGTGATTTATGTCTGAGAGTGTTTTGCCTATGTTCTCCTCTAGGAGTTTTATAGTTTCTGGTCTTACATTTAGATCCTTAATCCATTTTGAGTTTATTTTTGTGTGCGGTGTTAGAAAGTGCAGGCTGATTTTAGAAAAAGCAGAGGAACCAGAGATCAAATTGCCAACATCCGCTGGATCATGGAAAAAGCAAGAGAGTTCCAGAAAAACAATCTATTTCTGCTTTATTGACTATGCCAAAGCCTTTGTGTGGATCACAATAAACTGTGGAAAATTCTGAATGAGATGGGAATACCAGACCACCTGACTTGCCTCTTGAGAAACCTATATGCAGGTCATGAAGCAACAGTTAGAACTGGACATGGAACAACAGACTGGTTCCAAATAGGAAAAGGAGTATATACGTCAAGGCTGCACATTGTCACCGTGCTTATTTAACTTCTATGCAGAGTACATCATGAGAAACGCTGGGCTGGAAGAAGCACAAGCTGGAATCAAGATTGCCGGGAGAAATATCCATAACCTCAGATATGCAGATGATACCACCCTTATGGCAGAAAGTGAAGAGGAACTCAAAAGCCTCTTGATGAAAGTGAAAGAGGAGAGTGAAAAAGTTGGCTTAAAGCTCAACATTCAGAAAACTAAGATCATGGCATCTGGTCCCATCCCTTCATGGGAAATAGATGGGGAAACACTGGAAACAGTGTCAGACTTTATTTTTTTGGGCTCCAAAATCACTGCAGATGGTGATTGCAGCCATGAAATTAAAAGACACTTACTCCTTGGAAGGAAAGTTATGACCAACCTAGATGGTATATTCAAAAGCAGAGACATTACTTTGCCAATAAAGGTCCATCTATTCAAGGCTACGATTTTTCCAGTAGTCATGTATGGATGTGAGAGTTGGACTGTGAAGAAAGCTGAGCGCTGAAGAATTGATGCTTTTGAAGTGTGGTGTTGGAGAAGACTCTTGAGAGTCCCTTGGACTGCAAGGAGATCCAACCAGTCCATTCTAAAGGAGATCGGTCCTGGGTGTTCTTTGGAAGGACTGATGCTGAAGCTGAAACTCCAGTACTCTGGCCACCTCATGGGAAGTGTTGACTCATTGGAAAAGACCCTGATGCTGGGAGGGATTGGGGGCAGGAGTGGGAAGGGGATGACAGAGGATGAGATGGCTGGATGGCATCACCACCTTGATGGACGTGAGTTTGAGTGAACTCCGGGAGTTGGTGATGGACAGGGAGGACTGGCATGCTGCAATTCATGGGGTTGCAAAGAGTCAGACACGACTGAGCGACTGAACTGAACTGATCTGATGCTATTTTTATATAGTGGTAATAATAATAAAAGAATTACCCAAGGGTTTAGTTAAAATGCAGCTTCTTGGGGACTTTTTTTAGAAATTGTGATTCTGTTGGTCTAGGGAATCCTAGGGATTTGCCACTAAGAAAAAGAGAGAGCAGAAGCAAGAAGACCAGAATACTGGAGTAGGGGTGGCTTGGATTGTGGTGACCAAGGGTGTTTGAGTTGGACAGGCAGGGGACGTATCCTGGAGGTAGTGTCAATAAAACATGCTCATGGTTTGCACGCAAGGCAAAAGAAGAAGCAAAGATGACTCACAGGTTTTTGATTGCTCATCTGTGTGTAGAATGGTGCCCTTCATGTAGCAGGGAGATTCTAGAGTTATAAGATATTTGGGAAAATTAAAAGTTTTGTGCCTACCAGAGCAAAGTTATACCTTTTCTTGGAGAAGGCACCAATGCAGAGATTGCTAGATGCCTATTGTAGCCTCTCTACTTCCCCTTTCTTTAAAAATAAAAAGCTGATTTTATTTGGAGTGGCAAAGTGCCCAGCTAAAAGTCAACATTTCTTCAGTTTCTTTGCAGTTAAGGATGGCCAATGAGCTGTAAACAGGTCTTTAAAGCTCTTTAAAGGGCAATAATTTAAGCTTCGAGGGACAACCACTTTTCCCCTTCCTCTTCTTCTGCCCAATTAGAACATGAGCTCCACAGCTATAATATGAACATGAAAAACCTTGACCTTGAGGTTTGAAGTTATATGCAAAGAATCAGAGGAGCCTGAATTCCAAATAACTTTGAGGAGCTGCCATGCTTGTTCTAGCTTTTCACATCAGAGAATAAACCCTAAAATGTCTTAATTCACAGCAACTGGATCTCTGTTACTAGCTGCTGAATACAATTCTTGTCTGATACTGTGCCAATTCTAGAAAAATACAGTTCCCTGTAATTTCCAAAACTTCCATCTTATTACCCATCCTCCTCCAAGCAGCATACTGAAGAAGCTGCCTAGAAATAGTTTATGCCTAGTATGTCAATATAATGCATTAAAAAATATATCCTGAACATGCTTTTGGCCTGATTTTCTCTAACCAACATGTACCAGCAATATAAAACAAGCATTTGTATTTTTAATGTGTTATTTTTGTGCAATCTCCTAAATTTTGATGTTTTAAGCATCATGCCTTTGACATTAGCTAAGGGGGGTATATTGAAGAGGTTGTCTCCAGTTCTCTGGGTGTCAAAGATTATACTGGTTTCTGTCCCACAGTTGAGAACATAAATCCTTCGTTAAGATGAAAACATTAAGTTCTCTAGGTATTTTCTTTACACTCATAACAGAGAATCTGGTAGGGACTGGACATTGATTTATAATTTTTCTGAAGCTCTAAAAATGGTTATTTAAAAAATTACAAACACTACACATTGATACTTATATGAAAAACACCCAAGAAACTGTTAATACTGCTCCTTCTGAGCAGTGGGATAGAGGTCTGGGGAGGGGAGACTTTTACTTTCTAGATTATACCTTACAATTTTAAAATAAAATAGATAAACAAGAAGGTCCTACTGTATAGTATAGAAAACTATCTTCAATATCGTATCATAAGCTATAATAGAAAAGACTATGAAAAGACATATATATATATGTAAGTATGTATAATTGAATCAATTTGCTGTATACCAGAAGCTATCACAACATTGTAAATCAATTATATTTAAAAAAGAATAAGAAAATTTAACATCACAGGTTTCATGTGTGTGTGTGTGTGTGCTCAGTTGCATCTGACACTTTGTGACCCCATGGAATCCCCCACTAGGTTCCTCTGTCCACAGAATTTCCCAGGCAAGAATCCTGAAGTGGGTTGCCATTTCCTTCTCCAGGTGGACTTCCCGGGTCAGGGATCAAACCTGTGTTTCCTACATTGGCAGATAGATTCTTTACCACTTTAGCACAGGCAGATTCTTTAATACTGAGCCACCGGGGAAGCCATCCTGTGCACCAAAGCTGGGAAGGAAGGAGTTCCTAGCCGAGTGGGAGGGGTAGGCCAACTCCTGGTAGGTGGCTTTTGAGTCTGCATTTGGGCTTGTGCCCCTCAGAGAAACTGAGTTGGGTAGTGTGTCTCATGAATTGAGGACTCTGAAAAGACCATGTTGGGGTCCATCAGAGGGTGACACAGTGTCCTGAAGGTCACAGACTGCAGAGGCCTCAACGTGGTAAACAGGATAGGAGATGGGATATGAAAGCCCAGTTATGCACCAAGTTCAAAACAGAAACCCATGGTCTCCTCCTCCACCCACCCAATCCCAGTTTAGAGAGGCTTATTCCTTAAATTCTTTGGCCATTTCTTCTCTGATTTACCTCCATATTTATAAATCTATGTCTCTGCTGCAGTTTCTTATCTTTTCAGTTATAGATACTATTGCCATGATCTGTTTCTACCCATGGAACGGCTCTGACACACACATGGGCTTTTCCCATCCCCACCCCCACCAACCAATCTTCTGACACTGGCTAGCTGTCCCACACTTCAGTAAACTCTGACATCCTCAACCTGGAGTTAGCCCTGTATGTACCTGCATGCTAAGTAGCTTCAGTCATGTCTGACTCTTTGAGACTGTATGGACCATAGCCCTTCAGGCTCCTCTGGAGGGGAGGAGGAGTCCATGGGATTCTCCAGGCAAGAATAACTGGAGTGGGTTGCCAGGCCCTCCTCCAGGGGGGTCTTCTGGACCCAGAGTTGAACCCCCATCTCTTATGTCTCCTGCATTGGCAGGCGGGTCCTTCACCACTGAGCCACTTGGGAAGCAGGTCACACAAATTAAGGGCTCAGTGCTACAAGACTGTCTCCTCTTAAGAAGCCAGTCAGCAGTCAACCTCTTGTACTTTTGACTCCTTGGCTATAAATCAGGGGTTCCCACAGCCCCCTCCTTCAGTTCAGTAATTTGCTAGGATGGATCATAAAACTAAGGAAAAGTTTACTTACTAGTTTCAATTCTTGTGAAGGATACAACTCAGTTCAGTTCAGTCGCTCAGTCGTGTCCGACTCTTTGTGACCCCATGAACTGCAGCATGCCAGGCTTCCCTGTCCTCCACCAACTCCCAGAGCTTACTCAAACTCATGTCCATTGAGTCAGTGATGCCATCCAATCATCTCATCCTCTGTCATCCCCTTCTCCTCCTGCCTTCAATCTTTCCCAGCAGCAGGGTCTTTTCCAATGAGTCTGTTCTTCACATCAGGTGGCCAAACTATTGGAGTTTCAGCCTCAGCCTCAGTCCTTTCAATGAATATTCAGGACTAATTTCCTTTAAGATTGACTGTTTTGATCTTTTGCAGTCCAAGGGACTCTCAAGAGTCTTCTCCAACACCACAGCTCAAAAGCATCAATTCTTTGGCACTCAGCTTTCTTTATAGTCCAACTCTCACACTCATACACGACCACTGGAAAAACCATAGCTTTGACTAGATGGGCCTTAGTCAGCAAAGTAATGTCTCTGCTTTTTAATATGCCGTCTAGGTTGTTCATAGCTTTTCTTCCAAGGAGCAAGCATCTAATTTCATAGCTGCAGTCCACCATCTGCAGTGATTTTGGAGCCCAAGAAACTAAAGTCTGTCACTGTTTCCATTTTTTCCCTATTTCCCATGAAGTGATGGGACTGGATGCCATGATCTTAGGTTTATGAATGTTGAGTTTTAAGCCAACTTTTTTACTCTCCTCTTTTCCTTTTATCAAGAAAGAGGCTCTTTAGTAGTTCTTCACTTTCTGCCATAGGGTGGTGTCATCTACGTGTCTGTGGTTATTGATATTTCTCCATCTTGATTCCAGTTTGTGCTGCATCCAGCCTGGCGTTTCACTTGATGTACTCTGCAAATAAATTAAATAAGCAGGTTGACAATATATAGCCTTGATGTACCCCTTTTCCGATTTTTAACCAGTCTGTTGTTCAATGTCAGGTTCTAACTGTTCCTTCTTGACCTGCATACAGACTTCTCAGGAGGCAGATAAGGTGGTCTGATAATCCTATCTCTTTAAGAATTTCCCACATTTTATTGTGATCCACACAGTCAGAGTCTTTGGTGTAGTCAATAAAACAGAAGTAGATGTTTTTCTGGAACTCTCTCGCTTTTTCGATGATCCAACGGGTGCTGGCAATTTGATCTCTGGTTCCTCTGTAAATCCATCTTGTACATCTGAGGAACAGACAAATGAAAGAGAGGTACAGAGCAAGGCCTGGGGCAACAAAGTCAAGCCAAGGGGCAGTGAAGCTGCAGGCACGCCCCCTTCCCAGCACCTCGATGTGTTCACCAGCCCGGAAGCTCTCCAAACACCATTGCTTAGGGGTTTTATGGAGGCATGATTGATTAAATCACAGGCCATTAGTGATTAACTCAATCCCCAGCTCCTTTCCCTTTCCTGAGGTCAGGGGAGATCTCAACTTTTAATCCTGTGATTCTAACCCTTTAACCCCACAGTTGGTTTCTCCAGCAACCAGCCCCCATCTGGAATCCATTTAGGGGCCTACTGAATCACCTTATTTGCAGAAACTCTTATTATGAACAACAAAAGATACTTCCTTTATCTCATCACTCAGGGAATTTCGAGGGTTTCAGGATCTCTGTGCCAGGAACTGGGGACGAAGACCAAATGTGTATTTCTTCTATTATTTTTAAATTTTATTTGTTATTTATTCGGCTGTGTTGGGTCTTAGTTGCATCATGTGGGATCTTTCATTGCAGCGCATGGACTCTCTAGTTGTGGTGCATGGGCTCCAGAGCAGGCAGCCTTCAGTGTTATTCTGGCACTTGGGCTTAGTTGCTCTGTGGCATGTGGGATCTTAGTTCCCTAACCAAGGATTGAACTCTTGTCTCCTGCATTGCAAAGCAAACTCTTAACCACTGGATGGACTCTAGGAAAGTTTCCAAATATATATTTCTTATGATATTACCATATCATAAAAAGCAGAGACATTACTTTGCTGACTAAGGCCCATCTAGTCAAAGCTATCGTTTTTCCAGTAGTCATGTGTGGATGTGAGAGTTGGACTATAAAGAAAGCTGAGTGCCGAAGAATTGATGTTTTTGAACTGTGGTGTTGGAGAAGACTCTTGAGAGTCCCTCGGACTGCAAGAAATCAAAGCAGTCAATCCTAAAGGAAATTAGTCCTGAATATTTATTGGAAGGACTGAGGCTGAGGCTGAAACTCCAATAGTTTGGCCACCTGATGTGAAGAACAGACTCATTGGAAAAGACCCTGCTGCTGGGAAAGATTGAAGGCAGGAGGAGAAGGGGATGACAGAGGATGAGATGATTGGATGGCATCACTGACTCAATGGACATGAGTTTGAGTAAGCTCTGGGAGTTGGTGATGGACAGGGAAGCCTGGCATGCTGCAGTTCATGGGATCACAAAGAGTCGGACACGACTTAGTGACTTAACTGAACTGAACTGATGCTATTACCATATTGCAACATTATTTACTGACTTCCTAATATAAAGGATTTAACTCTTTTACACACTCTTTATTCATTTCCAGTCCCATCTTTAACTTCATCACAGCACAAGGTTTGGTTAAATCAATGTTTAGTGTTTACACTAGTATGGCAATATAAATACCATATAAGCTGACCCATGTAATATACTATGCTTCCCTCTCCTTCTTGTGTAAGTTTTTGTTTTCCCTGGAGTGAATAATCCCTTTATTTTACTGTGCTTTCAACACACTCATGTAGTTCTGCCTACATCAACAGCTTCTCAGTAATATCTTCACCTTCAAGCACAGCAGGTAATTTATCACTCATCCTTCACCTTCCCAAGACCTCTGCAGTCAATTGTATTTTGCAAAACTGGCCACAGCAATATTTCCTCTCCCACAAGCTCTTCCAGAATCTTTTCACTATGCATCAAAGGCAGTGTCTATCTGACTTTTCTTGACCCTGGGTGGGAGCCTGTGATTGCTGTGACAGATTGTGGTAGAAGTGACAGTGTGTGGTTTTTGACACCAGGACATAAAAAGACAGCTTGTTTTCTGCCTGACTGTCTCGCTTAAGGCTCTTACTCTTAGAAGCCGGTCACTACTGAGAGAAAGCCCAAACCGGCCCAGATGGGCAGAGCACATAGTGAGGCCTGAGACCTCCAGCTGACAGCCAGCAGCAACCACCAGACAGGTAAGTAAATGACCCCTCAGATAATTACAGCCCTCAGGCTTCTCTAAGACTGTGAGCCAGTTGTGACTCCATGTTGGATCTGTTTCTTTGACTTTAAACTTTGCTTATCATTGCTTTTGTTATTATAATCATACATAATGTCCTACCTCAGAGAAGCAGGGTTCTCTGCCTGACTGTTAAAGTTCTTTCATTCAGCTCACAGCTGCCCACCTGTTCAAGCCTGCAGAAAAGAAGAAATGAGCACATCCCCTCTTCAAGGCTGGCCATTCCAGGAGATATCTGCGAGACTTATGACCTTTGTACTTTACTTCCTCACCTCCTCTCCCTCTCAGTTCTATAAAAGAACCTGCCTTCCAGACCCCCCCATAAGATGGTTATTTTGAGACATTAGTCTGCCGTCTTCTTGGTCAGCTGGCTTTCTGAATAAAGTCACACTCCTTGTCTTGGGCTTCCCTACTGTCTCAGTGGTAAAGAATCTGCCTGTCAATGTAGGAGATACAGGTTGAATCCCTGATTTGGGAGGATCCTACATGCTGCAGAACAACAAAGCCTGTGTACCCCAACTATCGACCCTGTGCCCTAGAGCCTGGGAGCTGCAACTACTGGAGCCCAAACACCCTAGAGGCTGTGCTCTGCAGCAAGAGAAGCCTGTGTACTGTGACTGGGGAGTAGCCCCCACTGGCCACAATAGAGAAAAGCCTGTGCAGCAAGGAAGACTCAGCACAGCCATAAATACATAAAAATTATTATTTAAAAAGTCAAGTTGTATTCTTTGCCTCAACACCTCATCTCTTGGATTTATTGGTCTTTTATGCAATGAGCAGAGTGAGCTTGGACTCAGTAACACTTTGAGTCTTTCAGCTCTAGACATTGGGTAGCAGAGACAAGCCAACCCCTCTGTTCCCTGTCTGAATTTCTGACCCCCCAAACTCATATGCACAGTAAGTAGATGTTTTCCACCACTGAGTTGTGTTATACAGCCACAGTAAAGGGAATACTTCTGTAGTTGCCAGCCTCCAAGATGGCCCCAGGGATCCCTGTCTTCTGATACTCACATCTAGTGTAGTCTTCTTGCACCTTGTATAAGAGTTGGTCTCTGGTGACTGATAGAATACTGCAGAAGTGATGGTATGTTAGTTCTAAGGTTAGAATATAAGAGACATTGTGGCTTCTGTCCTGGGCTCTGTCCCCTTCTCTGCTGGATCAATCACTCTAGAGGAAGCCAGCTCCCATGTGGTGAGTGGCCTTTCTGGGGAGGCCCACAGGACAAGTAAGTAACTCAGGACCCTTGCCAGCCACCCACATGAATGGTCAGATCCTTCAGCTCTTGTGAAGTCTTCGAATGACTGCAGCCTTGCCTGCATGAAAGACCCTGAACCAGAAGCAGATTTTTGACCCTTAGAAACTATAAGATCATGTTCATTGTTTTAAGCTGCTAACCTTTGGGGTTGTTGCCCAGCAGTGTTTAACTAATGCAGCCTCCCACCTGGGAGGCTCCCTTGTCTTCTTGTTTCAGTCCGAACAGACTTTCCCTATGCCTGAAGTACACTGGATTTCCTTTCATCCTCATCCTAGGGATTCTCTTTCCTTTTCCCCTAGATCTCTGTTTTCCTGTTTATAATTTTAATTTCTCATTTTGGTAGAGCATACTATTCAGTAGCATCCTAAGAAAGAGGTCATTGAGGGAAATTATTTTGAGAGCTTGCATGATGGATACTATCTTTTTATGCCCTTATATTTGTTTGTTAGATATCAGGGTCTAGAATTTAAGGTTGAAAATATTTTTTTCATTCAAGAATTTGAATGCATTGCTTCCTTTTTTTGGCCTGCCTTTCTATGTTGCTATTGAAAATTATGAATCTTTGTATGTGGCTGATTTTGGTTTCTGTTTTACCTTTCTGAGAACTATTAAGAAGCCCCAACTTGTAGGTGGTGGTCTGAAACCAGACTATCTGGTTTCAAATCTTCGTTCCAACAATTATTGTCTGGGAAATTTTTTTTGCCGTCCCTGTGTCTCAGTAAAGTGGGGATAATAATGGTACCTGCCTCACAGTGCGGTGCTTCCCTACACCCATTGAGGTGGCTCCTTCTACTCCTTCTCAGATGAGTAAGTGTCCTAGACCATTTCTGGGGGAGCATTAGAATGGGCTTGGCAAACTTTAGCTGTAAAGGAAGAGAGTAAATACTTTCGTCATTGTGGGTTATACAGTCTCGAACAGCTATTCAACGCCGCCATTATGGTGTGAAGGCCGCCAAACGTAAATGTATGAGCACGGTTGTGCTTCAATAAAGCTTTATTTACACAGCGGCACACTTTAGCCCACTGAGCATAGGTTGCAGATCCTGATGGGGAAGGCACTCTATCCACTCCCTTGTGTGCTTTCTCTTCGACTCTCTCTCAGAGGTCTAGCGACGCCCCCTGGTGGAAGCATCTCAGACTAGAAAATCCTACTCTCTCCAGTGTAGGTCCCCCAATTCGATTATACTAAAAGCAGGGTTATACTTGGCAGTGTTAATGAAATAACCCGAATGAAACTTTGCTGACGATGGGAGCCGATTACCAACTATGTTATACCTGAATTTGCATTATTGTGGGCCTCGCGGTCACAGTTTCACTGTCCCTAAAACAATGCAGAAAATGCTTAACCCTGTATCTTTTTATTTCATATTGGAGTATAGTTGATTTACAACATTGTGTTAGTTTCAGGTGTACAGAAAAGTGATTCAGGTATACATATACACATGTAAATTTCCTTGTGTTATTTTAATATCAAAAAAACAACAATGCTATGGCACATTTCATCATTAATCCCAGGTCATGCTTGGAATGAGAAGATGAAAACTACCATCTGGGGACTTCTCTGGTGGCCCAGTGGCTAAGACTCCAAGCTCCCAAAGTAGAGGGCCCGGGTTTGACCCCTGTTTGGGGAACTAAGATCTCCCATGCCACAATTAAGATATCGAATGCTGCAACTAAAGATTCTGCATGGCACGACTAACACCCGGTGCAGCCAAATAAAAATATTAACAAAAATAAAAGATTTTTAGGGCTTCCCTGGTGGTACAGTGGATAAGAATCTGCCTGCCAGTGTAGAGGACACAAGTTCGATCTCTGGTCCAGGAAGATTCTACTTGTCGGGGAGCAAATAAGCCCATGTCCCACAACTACTAAACCTGCACTCTAGAGCCCTTGAGCCACAACTACTGAAGCCCATGTGGAATCCCAGGGACGGGGGAGCCTGGGGGGCTGCCATCCCTGGGGTCGCACAGAGTCGGCCACGACTGAAGCGACTTAGCAGCAGCAGCTCTGCAACAAGAAAAGCCACCACAATGAGAAGTCCCTGCACGGCTACTGAGAGAGTACACCCTGCTCTCCACAACTAGAGAAAGCCTGTGCACAATAACGAAGACCCAGAGCAACCCAAAATAAATATAAATAAATACGTTTTAAAAAATAAAATAAAGTATTAAAAAAAAGAGAAAGTTACTGTCTGATCCTCAAGAAACTTGAGTGCTGTGCTTAGTCGCTCAGTCGTGTCCAACTCTTTGCGGCCCCATGGACTGTAGCCCACCAGGCTCCTCTGTCCATGGGATTCTCCAGGCAAGAATATTGGAGTGAGTTTCCATGCCCTCCTCCAGGGATCTTCCTGACCCAGGGATGGAACCCAGGTCTCCCACATTGCAGGTGGATTCCTTACTGTCTGAGCCACCAGGGAACTGAGTAAGCAGGTAATTTAGAAAGTATCGACTGTGCCACAGTTGATTGATTTTCGGCCAATCAAGTTAGCAAAGACTTAAAAAAAAACCACAACAAAAGACACAATTAACACTTGTCAGGATGTGTTGAAAAGGGTGCTTTGTTGATTTCTGATGTCAGGCTAATTGGAACAGTTTGGCTAAATTAACCTTTTGTTGTTACCTCCATCCCTCTGGTTCTCTGCGCACTTCTTTCTTGGACCTGTGTGTCTTGCTTTGAGGATGGGAGTGGGTGGGTGGAGAGCAGTTTCCTTCTCACTTCCCATTGCCTCTTGGGGAAGGCCACCCCCAAAATAAGCTGCCATTAGATGTACCTTCTGAGTCTCGGTCCCCCAAAGACCAGGAAGAACCCTGGCCCATTTTTACAAGATCATTGGTGACTGGAGAAGCGTCCTAAAAACTCCCAACCAGGAGTTGCCCCTGCTGTTGTATTCCCAGCAGCGTACACATCGCACCACCTGTACAGTTCCTGGACCAGCTCACTTCACACCACGTGGCCTTTGGCCACCCCTCACCTTGGTCCTCACCTGCCAAATCCCCCAGCTGCCATCAACGACCCCCAGCTGGCTTTCTCTCCTTTTCTGGTCTATTCTTCCAACATCATTAGGCTAGCATTAGTTAACATGTAGCTTTTTTTTTCTCCTTCATTTAAAATTTCAAATGCATGAACACTCCTTGTGAAAGTTAAAATAATTGAGAAGCATAGAGGGTAAAAAGGTGAGAGTCCTTCCTTCACATGACTTATCCTGGTCCCCAGAGTTGACCATAGGGAGTAGTTCGGTGTTCTTTCTCTGGCTGTCTGCTTCTCTTTCTTTTCAAGACCTGCAGGGCACAACCTTGTTCCACTTGCTGCATTATAGCTCCCCTCATATTGCGGGTGACAGGACGTATCCCTCAGAATGTGCAGATATAAGTAATGCTTGGGTGAAGGCTGATGCTATTCTTTGGGAGCTGGCAGAAATGTGACTTCCAACCATGAAGGAGCCCAAGGATTCTCTCTCTCTCTCTGTCCTGTATGGAACCCCTCACTCTGCTTTTCTTTCCCACCTTATGCACACAACTAGTTCTCTTTCTCACTTCATGTCTCTGAGCCCTTCTAGGGAAGGATTTTCTGGACCTCATTCCTAAACTGTGTTTTGGCCACTGCCAAACTCTGTGGCCTGTGTCAGATAAAATCGTCAGATGATCCCCAAGGTAAAAACCTTGGCAGCTGAACAAACAGGGTGATAGACTTGGGATTCTTCTGCTGTTTAATGTCCCACCTTGCTGTGTCCAAATATCCCCCCTGGGAATACTCCCACCTCCCACTCCTCAGGTCCTGACCCCCATGGCATTTTACATAGCACCCAACTCCAATTTCTCCAGGAGCTCCTCTTTGCATCCATCAGACCCATTCGCTCCAGGTCTTGGCAGTCCACACACTGCAATGGACAGTCTAATGGGCCGGGCATGTTCAAGCAGATCACAGTGCTACAACAGATCCCCTTCAAGAAGGGCCCCGGCAACGCACTGGCATTGGCTCAAAGGGATCAGGTCGAGCCGAGAATCTGATCAGGGATTGGTGGGAGAGTAGAAGACGCTCAAAATCCCATCAGTCAACAGGATTCTAAAGAAATTCAGAGGATGCTCTGAATCTCCTTCAAGTGTGTCCTAATGATGTTTTTAGAATGCCGGACTTCATTTCTAGGATTGCCGTTCTTGGCTGCAGGTTGCTCAACATGGGAGGATCCCTTTTTTCAGTTGGACTGAGAAAGGGAAAACTTCGTTTTACCATAATATTACCTGGTTTTAATTTAAGTTGGGGGGATGGAAAAATAGCCTGAAAGTGTGTCTCTAGTTTATAATACTATCTTACAATTAGATCTTTATTGCAACAAGATGGGAAAGTGGACTGCGGTCCCCTTGTGTTCAGGACTTTATGGCCCTTTATCATAATCCTGATCTGTCTAGTTCCTATAATCGAAACCCTGAGGAATCAGAAAACTCTTCTGACATTCTAAATAATCCCCTTTTAACTTCTCCCAACTTTCAGGGGAGAAACCAAGCTTCACCCACTCCTCTAAGTTTGCTTACTCCTCCAGATTCTTCTTCTCAAACTAAGATACCACCTCCCCAGAGGGATAACTCCTGCTGGGGCAAGGGTTATTTATTTTATCAGCCTGTTATCAAGGGTCAATTTGAGCACTATCCGGTTTAAATTTTAGCTATGAATCTATGACTACAGAAAAAGATATGTATATATTTTTTTACATTATATGGCTACAATACTCTTTAGAGAAAATTTTGTTTTGAAATTGCAAAACCTGCTTTTTTTTTCTTTTTTGCATGTGCAATTAGAGAAAGCTAACTTGTTAAAATACTTTTTTTTCCCCCCAGAATCCTGACCTTGAGGGAACAAGTCCTTCTAGGAGAACTTGCATTTCTCACTCTGTGCCTTGAGACCAAAAGATGAGGAAGAAGCCTTTTAAAATTAAACTTATTCCAACTGTTATTTACAACTAGTGAGTTTTATATTGTGATATCTGATTTATGACTAAGTTTAGAAAAGGAAGCTATGCGATCGCTCATGTCTGTCTACATGTATGTGTGCGTTATGCTTGTCTTTACCTTTAGATGGTATTATTAGAATTAATTTGTCAACGAGCTCTACTTAATTGGCTTAAAGGATATTAAGTGTTTATGTAAATTCTGGAAAATACAGAAGGTAAATGACTAGAATTCATTGCAGGTTTGTGTGAACTGGAAAATATTCAGTATTAAATTAATATCTGGTATTAATGTTTAGACTTGTTAATCTAATTAATATAAACATGTCTTTAGAGTCATCAACATTAAATATAAAACCTTTATTTTATCTAGGTTTAATAGATGTCAAATAAGATTTTATTATACCTATTGCAAATTTGTCAGCATGTAAATAAATAAAGAACTTGGTATGATAAAATTTTTATAAGTAAATTAAATGTAAATAAGACAAGAGCTTTTAGGTAAACTCCATATGAATAATTATGCTTTAGGAATCTCTGTATAAAAATAGTCTCTCCAGATTTTCATAACTTGATATTTTAGTGTTGGACTCTTTTACATGATCCCTTTTGTATTTGCATTTGAAATCTAAGTTTCTGCCATTAGAGTGGTATCTTAAGCATCATGACCTGTTTTAAATTTTGGAGCCTAAACTCTTGACAGTCACATTATTTGCAACTGTTTTCTCCCATTCTGTGGGTTGTCTTTTTGCTTTGTTTATTGTCTCCTTTGCTATGCAAAAGCTTTTGAGTTTAAGTAGGTCCCATTTGCTTATTTTTATTTCCATTATTCTGAGGTAAAAAAAAAAAGATATTGCTGAGATTTATGTCAGAGAGTGTTCTGCCTATGTTTTCCTCTCTGAGTTTATAGTATCTGGTCTCACATTTAGGTCTTTAACCCATTTTGAGCTTATTTTTGTGTACGGTGTAAAAGAATCACCTTACTTCAATTTTTTAAAATTACGTAGCTGTCTGGTTTTCCCAGCACCATTTATTTTGCTTCCTTTGTCATAGATCTATTGACTATAGGTACATAGGTTTATTTCTGGGTTCTTTATCCTGGTCCATTGATCTATATTTCTATTTTTGTGCCAGTACCATACTGTTTTAATGACTGTAGCTTTGCAGTATAGCCTGAAATCAGGGAGCCTGAATCTTCCAGCTCCGTTTTTCTTTCTCATGATTACTTTGGCTATTCAGGGTCTTTTTTGTCTTCATACAAATTTTAAGATTTTTTTTGTTCTAGTTCTGTGGAAAATGCCCTTGGTAATTTGATAGAGATTGCATCGAATCTGTAGATTGCCTTGGATAGCTTAGTCATTCTGATAATATTGATTCTTCCAATCCACAAACATGGTATATCTTTCCATCTGTTTGTGTCTTCTTCATTTCTTTCATCAGGGACTTATAGTTTTCAGAGTACAGGTCTTTCAGGCAAATTAATCTTGATTTGACTATATTTGGTAGAAATGAGGGTATTTTTAGAGAAAATAATTATGTTTCGATGAATATTAAATTCCAGTTTTGTTAATGGAGGTCTGCATTTACTAAAACTCATTTCCCAGGTAGTTCCTCAGAGGTTAAAGCATCTGTCTGGAATGCAGGAGACCCGGGTTCGATCCCTGGGTCAGGAAGATCCCCTGGAGAAGGAAATGGCAACCCACTCCAGTACTCTTGCCTGGAGAATCCCAAGGAGGGAGGAGCCTGGTAGGCTACAGTCCATGGGGTCGCAAAGAGTCAGACACGACTGAGCGACTTCACTTTCACTTTCCCTGCTGTTATGTTACATTAATGTACAGTTTAATTGAATTATTAAAAGGACACTCTAGGTTTGTTTCTGGAGCTTGTGTCAGTAATCTCTTTGGATGAAGATCAGATGCCCCATGATCTGCAACCAGGGGATTATGCATATTGGAAAAGATATAATTTAAAGGACTGTCTCCAACCTAGATGGAAGGACCCTTATCAGGTATTCTTAACTAGCTCACATGCAGTGAAACTGAAGGGATTGACTTGGATTAATTTCCACTCACAAAGGAACCCTGCACTGTACTGGCCTATAGAGAGGGTGACTGACCTCAAAATCATCTTAAAATAATTCTCAAACAGAAGAGTGACTCCATGCACACCAGGATGAGAAGGAGACAACATCAGAAGCAGGCAGCTTGCCCCAGATTCTGGGCCTGACTCATATGACCATTTATAATGTTTAGTGACTTCTTGGACCTTTGCAAATGAATCAAATTTTCTGCAGCATAGGCATGATCCTATGCTAGTTTCAAAAATAAATCTAATTGTTGGGTTTGTGGCTAATTACCTATGCTTAGTACTTTTGGGTTACCTTGGTGGATTTCTCCACTCCAAGGCTCTAATTTTTGGCCCCATTGCAGTGCTCAGGAAATTTATTCTAGAAGAAAAAAAGTATAGTGCCGTTCAGAACACTATTGATATTACTAGATGGTATCCCCTTGCCTGGCCAGTTAATAATGCCTGCTCTGACCCTGGCAGTAAATACGAATTTTGATCAGAGCAACAAGCAAAATTTCAGCCAAAAAATAAATCCTCCCACAAGTATGGGATGGATTAATGTGGTTAACACAAGGCTATAATAATTTAAGTTTAAAGGCTCTTATATGCTGTGAACACTCCAGTCTCTGGGGTCGCACAGAGTCGGACATGACTGATGCGACTTAGCAGCAGCAGAAGCAGCATATGCTGTGAACAGTTAAACTGTACTAGGGATAACCAGCTTAGTAACATTAGGAAATTAAGTCAGATACCTTATGTACAATACCAATATATCAGTTAAGTTCAGTCACTAAGTTGTGTCCAACTCTTTGTGACCCCATGGACTGCAGCACGCCAGGCTTCCCAGTCCATCACCAACTCCTGGAGCTTGCTCAAAGTCATGTCCATCAAGTCAGTGGTGCCATCCAACCATCTCATCCTCTGTCATCCCCTTCTCCTCCTGCCTTCAATCTTTCCCAGCATCAGCATATATATATGCCTATATATTTGTTTATATATAAATATACATATTTCCCAGAATCAACATCAGCATGTATATATGCCAATATATAATTTCCCTGAGAAATAAGAATTGGTACAGAATAAACTAAGTCAGATGACCTGGGATATATTCAGTTCAGTTCAGTTGCTCAGTCGTGTCTGACTCTTTGCAACCCCATGAATCGCAGCATGCCAGGCCTCCCTGTTCATCACCATCACCCGGAGTTCACTCAGACTCACATCCATCGAGTCCATGATGCCACCCAGCCATCTCATCCTCGGTCGTCCCCTTCTCCTCCTGCCCCCAATCCCTCCCAGCATCAGAGTCTTTTCCAATGAGTCAACTCTTCGCATGAGGTGGCCAAAGTACTGGAGCTTCAGCTTTAGCATCATTCCTTCCAAAGAAATCCCAGGGTTGATCTCCTTTAGAAGGGACTGGTTGGATCTCCTTGCAGTCCAAGGGACTCTCAAGAGTCTTCTCCAACACCACACTTCAAAAGCATCAATTCTTCGGCGCTCAGCCTTCTTCACAGTCCAACTCTCACTTCCATACATGACCACTGGAAAAACCATAGCCTTGACTAGATGGACCTTAGTTGGCAAAGTAATGTCTCTGCTTTTGAATATACTATCTAGGTTGGTCATAACTTTCCTTCCAGGGAGTAAGTGTCTTTTAATTTCATGGCTGCAGTCACCATCTGCAGTGATTTTGCTGCACCTAACAGAAGTTCTTGACTTGAATTCTTACTAATACTGTTAACTATATTATTACCTATATTGCCTGTTTTGTAAAGTTATTGTTTCTTACATTACCAAATGTGTGACTGCACCTCTGACAAAGTGATGACGTGTAGCTCCGTAAGAGATTGATGACTGTAATAGTGTAAGTCTAGATATGAGAAGAAGCAACAAGAGTGAATATTTTCTTGGGCCATAGAGACGAGTAAGAAAGGTGGTCCAGAGACTTTCTTTAAAAAATGATCTATTATGTATTCATTTTTGGCTGTGCTTGGTTTTCACTGCTGCCCACAGGCTTTCTCGAGTTGTGATGGATGGGGGCTACTCTTCTTTGCAGTGCTCAAGCTTGTCATTGCTGTGGCTTCTCCTGTTGTGGAGCACGGGCTCTAGACACGTGGGCTTCAGTAGCTGCAATGCATGGGCTCAGTAGCTGTGGCACCCAGGCCCTAGCACACTGGGTCAGCAGCTGTGGCACCCAGGCCCTACAACACTGGGTCAGCAGCTGTGGCACCCAGGCCCTAGCGCACTGGGTCAGCAGCTGTGGCGATACAGGCTTAGTTGCTCCGTGGCATATGGGATCTTCCCAGACCAGGGATAAAACCTGTCTCCCCTGCGTTGGCAAGTGAATTCTTAATCACTAGACTACCAGGGATGCCCATCCCAGAGACTTTTGGCTGCTTTTAATAAGGCCTAGTCCTGTAAGAGCACGTTGAATAGCCTATCAGCAAAATTTTCACCACACCTGGAAATGAGCATCCTTAGCATGGAACGAAATGATCATGAAACGCTTCCAAATACATGGTCAAATTTATGACAACAAGGAGGCCTTGTCACCTACAAATTAGCACTTGTCAGCAGCACTTACCATCTGCCTCTACAAGGATTAAAGCATGAGCCACTGCAACTGCGGACCTGCAGCATCTTGGAAGGGGTTCAGGGCGGAGATCAGGAATGAAGTGCTCTCTGCTCTGAGAAAAACTAGAAGAACAGGCCTTCAGATAGTTAGATGCTTTCAGGAGAAGACTTTATGAGCCAAAATTCTTGCATCTTTTCATACCTAGAGAAACACTAAAATCATTAATGATGACATCCGCTTTAGCTATTAAGGAGAAAATTCCAATTAAAAGTGCTATGGTTCAGACATCCAAGATGATACTAGGTGACGCTATGGGTGTGTTTCAGACAAGTTCTTGTACTTCTTGAGAACTTGTTTTATGAGCTCTGTCAGACTTGACGTCCCTAGCCATTCTTGAGACAACACTAGCTGGTAGCCAGTGGCTGTAACCTTACATTTTCAAGTGTCCTCTTGTAACTATGACACTTTTTACATGATAAAATTGCTTTAGATCATACATTACAAAAAGAGAAAAGACATGTGTAGTGACCAATAGCTCCTGTTACTTATGTGTTAATGCCACATCAAAGGTTAAAATTGACATAGATAAAACTAGGCAACCAGCTACAAGCCTCCTCAAAGTGTCAAGTCCAGACTTGGTGTCATGCTTATTCTCCTGAAAAGAAATGAGATCTATTTTGTTATTAACATTCAGGTGGTCACTCACCCAACTACTTCTAACTGGATCTGCTACCCTGATACCAATCACAGTGGGATAATAGAAGTAGACATCTACTCTATATCAGTCCAAATGGTTCCATTCCTTTGGACAGAATAACCCAAGAGCTGACTCTATCTGAACCAAGATCAGAACTGCTACCAAATGTAACCTAGTTCTTACACCTGCTTGGACCCCTGGTTATAATAATTCTTTTACTCATCTTTGGATCCTGTCTATTTAATCTATGTGTCTAGTTTGTTTTTTTTAAGGACACAGTGTTTTCCTGAACAAGATGATGGTACTGCAGAGATTCCAGCCATTCCTTAGGACAGATTCTGCTGGAATAACAACAGAAGACACCCTGGGCCACTTAAGGAGACAGGACAAGAACTCTGTGACCCTGGCTAAGTAGGGTCTATGAGCCTCATGCTAGCCTGAAGAAGCTTCAGAAGATAGATCTTCAACCTTCATCCTCCCAATAAAGATTTCCTGGGGCTCCAGTCTTTCCAGGGGGATTTGAGGCCAGAGATAGATTGGCTCCAGGTTAGACATTTACAGCCAGCCTCCTGTCTACACTTCCAAATAGGAATAACAACAGGACAGTAAATAGCTGGACTTTTGTCTCTGGTGCTGTTACTTCAGTTGTGTCTGACTCTTTGTGACCTGCCAGGCTCCTCTGTCTGTAGGACTCTCCAGGCAAAGATACTGGAGTGGGTTTCCATTTCCTCCTCCAGGACTTTATCTCTGGTGGACACTTTATGATAACAGTAATGGCAGGGGCAGAGAGGAACTGAGCCCTCTCATTCAGTTAAGAGATACAGAGACTACATATTTCTCATTCTTGAGATCAAGGAGAACTTCCTGGCTACACGTGCACAGAAAGGATCTTTGAAGGTCAAAAGGGGGCACCACCCTATAGTGGGTGATGTCAACCTACCCATAGGCCTCTTTACTAGACTCCGTCTTGGCTTAAGAGATGTTCACACACAGGGAGGACTGTGAGTTAAAGCAAATACGACTCAGAGCCAAGCAAAGAAAGATGACTGGCCAAGAGGAAACATGGAAGAAATGATCCAACTAAGTGATTTGTAGTACCACTAGGGCACGGCTCTCTCTCTGAGCCAGCCCTGTGAGTCTATTCACGTACTCTTTTTCCTCCTAATAAACAATTTACTTGTTTCACTACTTTCCATCTGTTTGTGGAAATGCATTTCTACACAACTAACAGGTCTTGTCACTGGCCACCTGCTCTCATGGTCTAGTGGCAAGGATTCAAGCTTTCACTGCCACGGGCTGACCTCAATCTCTGGATTTCACTCCCTGGCCAGAGAATTGAAATCCTGCTCAAAGCCACTGCAGGCTGAGGCCACCTGAGAGCAAAGGGGATCACAGCCCTGGAAACTGGGCTGATTCCACATATCTTCTATGATGTGCAGCATTTGACCGCAACAACACGTTTTAAGAGTTGGCCCCTCCTGGGCTTCCTGGCCACCACACGCTGGCTGCTCCTCCTCACTTCCTCTGAGGTCTTCTCTCATCTGCCCTCCTCTAGAGGTCAGTGTTCTTCTAGGCTCTCTTCTCCTCTCTCTCAGTTGACTGCGCACAGAACATCAACCCTCTTCTTCAGACGTGCAACCACATACCCACTGTTGAAACATGTGCTGAGCTAAAGCTGAGAGCGGGGAGGGATTTTTTTTGTGGTCCAGTGGCTAAGACTCCATGCTCCCAATGCAGAGGGCCAGGGTTTGACCCCTGACTGGGGAGCTAGACCTGACATAGTGCAACTGAGAGTTCACTTGCTACTACTAAAGATTCTGCATGCCTCGACAAGGATGGAAGATTCTGTGTGCTGCACCTAAGACCCAGCACAGCCAAAGAAATAAATAAAAATAAATATTTTTTAAAAAGTTGAGTGGAGACCAAGTGTGGCTGCATGTCCAACCTGGGATGTACAAGCGAGTTCTAACCTTGTTCCAACCAGGGTCCATACCCACGGGGAAGATTGCTACTGTTACTGCTACTGCGGCTGTTATTGAATGAAACGTGAATCTGCTCACCTACTGGCAGTAAAGCCAAGCTACTGACACCAGGTTGTGGTGAAGGAAAGTGCATTGTTTATTTCAGGGCACCATACAAGGAGTCTGGGACAGCTAGTGCTCAGAAAGCCTGAGCTGAGTTCCCAGTGGGTTTCAGCAAGGCAGTTTTAAAGGGCAGGTGAAGGAGAGGCGTCCCAGGGCATATGATCGGCTCATGGACAATTCTCATTGGTTGATGCAGAGGTAACAGGGCAGTGTCACAGGGGCTAACATTATCAGTCTTTAGGTGCCAGTAGGTCTCAGGGTTGTGCTCATGGTCATCAGGTAGTTAATTTCTTCCATTTGGAGGGGGTTTTAGCTTCTGTAAAAAGCTTAGGAAGTGTGCATCAGATACTGTTTTCTAGGGATTTCAGAGAGGAGCTTAAAGCAAAGGTGTGGGGAAGGGAGTCTGTCCTGGAAAGGCTCTATAAGGGTCTTGTTTGACTACCCTGCTGCTGCAACTCCTGGTATTTTGGTTGGCTGAAGAGGAACTCAGA
Organism: Capricornis sumatraensis; assembly: GCF_032405125.1. Classification (NCBI taxonomy): domain Eukaryota; kingdom Metazoa; phylum Chordata; class Mammalia; order Artiodactyla; family Bovidae; genus Capricornis; species Capricornis sumatraensis. The sequence continues at coordinate 20,636,310 of NC_091071.1, read as the reverse complement.
CCTTATTGTAGAAGTAGACAGCTTTCACTCCCATCACCACCATTACCAATATCCCTTTGCATCCACGATGGTCATGGGAGTTATTATATGACCAGCTTAGGAGGGAAGTATGAAGATTTGGGTCTGAGGCCATGAGGGGAGGCAGGAACAACAAGAGTGATGAGAGGATGTCATGGTATCTGTATCTGCTGGACTCCACAGAATGGGTTTGTGCCCCCATCATTAGAAGTGTGAAGAACATGTCTATAGAATTGCTTTTCAAAAATCTTTTCTTAGGAGGTGGGTGGCATATATAACACACATACAGAAAAATTCATGACTTCCCTGGTGGTCCAGTGGTGAAGAATCTGCTTTCCAATTCAGGGTACACGAGTTTGATCCCTGGTTCACAAACTAAGATCCCTCGTGCTGCGGAGCAACGAAGGTACCACAACTACTGAGTCTGCATGCCGCAACAAACAAAGACCCAATGCAGCAAAAAAGAAAAAAAGAAAAATTCATAAAACGTAAGTGGACAGCAAGAAGAATTGCTATAAAGCAAACACTCATATGGGGCTTCCCTGGTGGCTCAATGGCAAAGAATCTGCCTGCAACGCAGGAGATGGAAGGCGATGCGAGTTTGAGCTCTGGCTTGGGAAGATCCTCTGGAGAAGGAAATGTCTACCCATTCCAGTATTCTTGCCGGGAAAATCCCATGGACAGAGGAGCCTGGAAGGCTACGGTTCATAGTGTCGCAAAGAGTCGGACATGACTAGCAACTGAGCATCCATGCATGCAAACACTTGTATAAATAACCACCACCGAGATCAAGAACTCGAACTATCTGCCCTCTAAGAGCCAACCCCCACATACTTCTTTACTTTTGAAACCTTTTCCTTCCCACCCTCCAAAAGGAAACCATGTTCCTGAGTTTTTGATAATCACCTCCTTTGCTTTTCTAGGCAATTTTATTACCTTAGAATGAATCTCTGAATCATGTCATCTGATTTTGCTTGCTTTTGAGCTTTAGGTAGATTTATTGAAAATATTTCTTTGTGAGTATTTTCTTTCACTTAACTTCATGTTTGCGAACTGCATGCAAGCTATTGTGTGGAGTGCATTCTCACTGTTCTTTAGCCTCCCATTCACTGTGTAAATTAACCACACTTTTTAAAAAGAAGCTCATTCTACTGTTGAAGGACAACAGGATTGTTTCCAATGCTTGGCTTTTACAAAGATGCTGTCTGTAGGACTGTTTTCTATGAGAGCCTTTGTGACTGTTGGGGAAGCAAGCAGTTGCAGTGATGCAGCCATGGGAAGGGCCGCTCGTGTGCAGTATCCACTCTCTGTGGGGCCCTGAGACCTCTCTGCATTGTGAGCATTGGGAAGTGGCACTTCAACGCCAGCGCATTCTCACAAGGGACACTGTCAGCTGGTGGTTCCTTGATGTGGCTTCTTGCATCTCAGTCTGAAGCAGAAGGAAAGAACTTGGCAACTTTTGTGTTTTTCAGACTGCAGTGAAAAACTGGTGTGTGAGTGCAGATGAAGTGGCTTTTTATTTTTCCTGCCAAGCTGTGTGACTTGTGGGATCTTAGCTCCCTGACCAGGTATTGAACCTAGACCCTCTGCAGTGAGAGTACAGAGTCCTAACCACTGAACTGCCAGGGAATTTTGTAGATGAGGTTTCTCTTTGGATATAGGGATGGGGTGCAGGTGATAGGCTGAGAGGGATTGTAATTTGGTTTTAAGTGTAAATGTCCATATAGTGAATCCACTGTAGCCTAGTTCCGTCACACCTGTTGACTAGTGGGGAAGGGACTCTTGTCAGACCACCTCGGTGGGTGAGTGTGTTACTTGCTGGGTCTCCGATGGGTTTTTGTCGGTGGCACAGGAATAGAAGGGCCTGCCCCCTTCCCACTGACTAATCCTGCAGCTGATACAGATCATCAAGATGACACTGGAATGAAACACATCTGTGCAGATCAGCAATGACTGGTGGTGACTTTGTAGGATCTGGAAGAGCTGCCCTGTGTGAGAGAAACAGGTCTGGCCCCATGCACTGTGTAAATGAAGCAGACTTTCTTCTCTTGCCTCTCTCTGTTTCACTGAAGATCATCTTCCAGAAGCTCCCAGTATCCTGGTTTCATAGATCCAGTTATGTGATCCAAGCTGATTAAATGCTTATGTGTCAGGCACTGGTGGAGGTACTTTTATGCATGCACATTTACATCTCAGGCATCACTCTGGTGAGGAAATGTGTATTGGTCAGCTCTTGCTGTGTAACAATTCCTCCTCCCTCAAAGGTAATGTCTTAACAAACATTTCTCACATTACTATGGGTTTGTTGGGGGTTTATTCTGACTTAGGCTGGCTTGGCTGGAGCTGGATGGTCTAGAAAAGCCTCCCTCACATGTCTGGCAGTTGGCCTGATGTCAGCTTGGGTGACAGTCACATGCCTCTCATCAATCAGCCCACACTTGTTCACATGATGGCAGAAAGGTACTTAACAGCAAGAGAGAGTAAGCCCTAATGTGCAAGCACATCTCCAGCTTCTGCTTGCATTGCCTTTGCTGCGGTCCCATGGGTCAAAGCAAGTCACACAGTTAAAATTAGATTATGGAAGAAACCTCCTCAAGGTATGGCAATCAATTCACTATAGACTCTTATCACCCCCATTTTACTGATGAGGAAACTGATGCTTAGAGAAGTTAAGGAACCCACCCCAGCTCACACAGCTCCTGTTGGGAAGAGCTCAGCTTCAAATCCAGGTCTATCCAGTGGTTAAGTTGGTACCTCAAGTTCTATTTATATTGCCTCTTTCCTCAGACCTGAGCACTTGTGTCCCAGTGCGCCAGCTCCAGAGAGGAGCGATGAACTCACTTAACCAGCCTCCCCCAAAGGGCCACTCAGCCATAGAACCTGGCAGTTGCCTTTGCAGCCAGCAGGGCTTAGCACCCTTGCACCTCTGGAGAAGAAATCCTCATGAATCCAGCTATTGCACTGGATTCTCTCCCTTGAATTAGGCTTGGGCGATCACATTCTATAGAACGTAGGAAATAAACGGAAAGAATAAAAGATGGCGGGAGAAACGGGCCATTACGCCGCACATGAATGTATTAGCTCAATGGGCAACCATTAAACACCCGCTGTGTCTGAGCTAGATCCTGATTGCTCAGGAGAAGTGCAGACAGGGGAACAGTTATTCTCTAAAGTGCTGTTTTCAACAATGTGTGTTAAGGTAACGTGTTGACCTGATGGTGCTGTTAGGCAGTCAGAGCGGAAAAAAAGGGGGAGTCCAAAATGGCGGTTAGAAAGCAGATGAAAAGGAGAACAAAGGAAAAGTCCAAGGACTGGAGTGGGAACCTCCGGTGGGAAAAAATGCCCCCTTCCTGATCAATGGTGGATATTGATGGGGCCCACATGGAGTCTCATTGTTAAGATGGTTTGTTATGCCGACCTCGCAAACAAAGAATAAATCACAGTGACCCTTGAGACTGACCGAATTGTCCAAATGGCATCCTGTTATCTCACTGGCGCCTATCTGCTCAAAGCTGTGAGACCACCAGATTCCAGACCCCCGGCTACATAACCATGCCTCCAGAGGATTTTTCATTGGTGGGGTATAAGAAGGACTCCGTTGGAAAGGGAGGATGCTGGTTCTCCTTATGGGCCAGTCACCCTCTCTTTTCCCTCTAATAAATTTCCCTTTTCTTGCGTGACTGCCCAGCTCGCTCTGTTTTTCTCGGCACTCGCCTTACATATATGAGCCTTATTTTATGTATTCAAGAACCAATCAGGTTCCAATGGGGAGGAGACAAAAAGTATAAAAAAGGGAAGCCAAGACAGGTTGAGGCCACTCCTTCGGGGCTGCGTGCCCTCACTTCTCAGGGTGTACGATCTGCTGTCTGCTTAATAAACTCTTGGGCTGTAACTGAGCTGTAACACTGGTACATCATTTCAAAGCTTTGCTGTGATGAGATGGAACCAATGGAAAGGAGCACACACACCTGACAGTGTTACAGACAACAGTCCCCAAATGAAGTCACTTGTGCGACCCTATGGACCGTAGCCCACTAGGTTCCTCTGTCCATGGGATTCTCCAGGCAAGAACACTGGAGTTGATTGCCATTTCCTTCTCCAATACCAAGCCCCATATCAATCAAACCAAGACTTAATTACGGAGTCAACTCTCCCAGAAATGGAATCTTAGCCCAGTCAGTCAGAAATTGCCTGATCAGCATTAATTAGGTGGCCCTACAGACCCCTGACATTCGCTCTGAGGATAATAACCTTGATCCACTTTCTACCTAGTGCAGCTTTCTTGTTTCTGCTCCCTTCTGCCCACAAAATCTCCTGACTTGTCTAGTCTTTGGAACTCCTTTCTATCTGCTAGATTGAATACTGCTTGATTCGTGATTTGTTGAGTTGAATTTTATTTTTTAACAATGGATATCAAGACTAAGATGAAAGACTCTTAGACCTGGAAGCTACAAGATAGTAAGATCTTAAGATTCAAGAGAGGTGGGAGAAGCAGGACATCTTTTCATAATACTGCCAGTGCAGACAGCCTCTTGTTAGATTGTCAGAACCTATACTCAGGCCAAAGATAGATGGGTCCCAGGCTGAGCAGCTGGAGTTTCTCCCTGGTGGACATATACTCCATAGTAGCAGAAGAGAGGAGCTGAGCCCTGCCCAGATAAGAGATAAAAGACCACTTATACCTTATTCTCAAAGTCAAGGAGACCTTACCAACTACACATGCCCAGAAAGGCTCTTTGGCGATCATCACCTCATAGTAAGTGATGTCAAAATGTTGCAGGAAGGGCAACCCCTTCCAGGGCCCGAAACTGGGCTCTTGTCTAACACTCGGACATGAATTGTCCGAGGAGACACATGTGCTGACAAAGCAAGAGATTTTTTTGGGAAAGGGCACCCGGGTGGAGAGCAGTAGGGTAAGGGAAACCAGGAAAATATCTCTGCCGCGTGGCTCGAAGTCTTGGGTTTTATGGTGATGGGAATAGTTTCCGGGTGGTCTTTGGCCAATCATTTTAATTCAGAGTCTTTCCTGGTGGCGCACGCATTGCTCAGCCAAGATGGATGCTAGCTAGAGGGATTCTGGGAAGTGGACGGACAGTCGGTGTCTCCTTTCGACCTTTCCTGAATTCTTTTGGTTGGTGGTGGCTTATTAGTTCTGTATTCCTTGTCAGGATCTCCTGTCATAAAACAACTTATGCAAATGGTTACTATGGTGCCTGGCCAGGGTGGGTGGTTTCAATCAGTGTGCTTCCCCTAACAAAACCATCCATAAGCCTCTTCGCTGGATACCATCTTGGCTAAGAGATGTGTGCACACACAGGGGAGGATCTTGAAATAAACCTAATACAAAATCAGATCCAGGAAAAGAGAGATGGTTGGCCAAAGGAAACCCGGAAGAAATGCCCCATATAAGTGACTTAAACTACCACGAGGATGTGACTCTCTGATCCACCCAGGCATCCATCCAAATGTACTCTTTTTTCCACCCCAGATCAGTTCCAACTTCTATGCATATTTGAGCCCACCATCTCTTTTTAAATTTAAGGTCTACTCCAAAAAGACTTTTTTTTTTTTAAATGACTCCGGGAAAATGGGGTGAGCAGGCAGGTTTGGGGTAAGGATTGGAAGAATAAGATATCTCCGAACTCCGTATTAGATTTGCAATCAAGCTGGAATTCTCAGTCCCCCAGGGCTTGTTATTTGTAAGAATCAAACGAAAAAGAGTTATTTGTAAGAAACAAAGACCTAGATTTGCATTTGAATGTGGTGCCAATCAGTGCTCATTAGCGGAAATACAATGCCGCACCATTAGCAGGAAGGTAGCTCTGGCAATCGCTCATTAGTTTTGTAGATTCCAGTATGTATTCTAAGGGATGCTTGGTGTCTGATGAGATCCAGAGGCCACAATCATTTCCCACCGTTTCTCCCCAGGGAAAGGCAATGTTCAGCAGGGATAACTGCAGTCTCCTCTTCCTGCTTTTCACTCACACACGCCTCAGACTTCCCTGTGCTTCTAGGGCGATAGGATGTCAAGACTTTGAAGGACTGAGGCCTAGAGAGTCCCATGGACCGAGGAGCCTGGTGGGCTGCTGTCCATAGGGTCACACAGAGTCGACATGACTGAAGCGACTTAGAAGCGGCAGCAGGCATTTCTTGGTTAGGACATGACTTATGAAAAAGATGAGAAGTCAGGAGAGAATCTGTTTATCACACACACTCCCTTTCTTCGTTGAAAAGAAGGACTCTTAATGGGCTGAGGGTGGAAAGGAAACATACAGCGGGGCCACCACTTTGTGGAGGATCCCAGATGAGACTTTCAACGGAGAGCAGACCTCTCTGCCTGAAGGGCTGGAGAATTGGGCAGGCACAACTTTGGCCTGCAAGAAAAGTAAGCAGTTTTTGGCAAGAAAGAGCTCTCTGCAGGAGACCCTCTTGTCTTGTCACTAACCTGAAACGAGGCAGCCCCATGCTCTACTCATCTCTGGTCCTAGCACACCTCTCAAATCTCTTGACCACATACTACCTTGCCTAACCTGTTGGTCCTTTCTGTAGATCAAAGAAGTAGAAATGAAGAATAAGTTCTTCACCGATAAGCAGATCTCTCCCCTAGCTCCCCCTTCAGTAATTGTGGGGACAAACTGTGAACAAGATGGCATCTAAAGAAAAATCACAAGTTGCCAAACCTGCACACAAGCCCACACAAAGTAGGGATGACTCTAAGCCCCCCACCCCATCTCAATGATTAACTGAGACTACTTCCCTTTTCCCCCTTAAAATCTTTTATCTCTGAGCAGAATCTTTGGAGATGGTTTTTGGGGACTCTGAGTCCACCATCTCCCAGGATTGCTGGCATTCTGATTGAAAGCATCTTTAATTTCTCCCAATACCACTCTCTCTCTCCCTCTCTCTTTCATACTGATTTTCAAGCAGCAAACAGCCAGACCTCATTGGGTAACAGACTTGAGAGATTAACCAGGTCTCAGGGGCTCACTTACCTAAGGGAAATTTCTTAGCCTCTAGGCATTAAGGGACCTCCTAGGGCAATAGCAAGCACATAGGAGCTCAATAAGTCAGTGGCTATAAACCCAGATGTTAGAATTACATGAACTTTGGTTCAAGTTCCAGCCTTTCCACCAGTCTCCTATGGTGATTCTTAGGGCACATTAATGTTTGAGAGCTGCTGAGCTGGCCTGTACTGTTTCTGACAGTTCATGCTCAACCCCAGGCGCTTGTACTTAAAGAGGGTGACTCCCAAGGTGAGGGCCACTCCTGTAAGCAAAGTGTAATGAAAATTTAATTTTCCCTAGACAGCAAGCATTGTTTTTCTTTTGTAATAGAACTTCCTTTAAAAAATTTTTCATCTTTCACCTACCATCTGTACTCCATGAGATCTCCTTCTTCAGGGGTGGTGGCCTCTGCTCCCAGGAAGTGGCATAATTGGTCTAAACAAACCACGTTTTCCTATTCCCTCTACTCAGTGATAGGCTTAGAGGTGGAGACATGAGGCATTTCTGGCCAATGAGACATGAATGGCGACTGTGCTGGGGCTCCTGGCAGAGGTTTTCCTTGTTGATCAAGAGGAGACAAAGAGGGAAGAAACAATCCCTGTCCTGACTGTGGATACTGTTGTGAGAAAATGCTGCCTGGAGCTTGGGCAGCCGTTTTGAGGTCATGAGGAAGCTCTTAGGAAAGGATGGTAGAATGGAACAGCAGAAAGAAGGTGGACTTTACGGATGTTGCAGAACTGCTGAGTCCATCAGCTTTGCAGCCATCATTTTATTATGTGAGATAATTACATTCCCTCAAAGTTTAAAGACAGATCTGTTGGTAGGTTTGTTGCTGCTGAAATTTTCATTTAAAAAAGAGATGGAGATGTACACTCTGGAGGCCTGAGAAAGGAAGCTCTGGGAGAAGGAGACCCTGAGGCCAAAACAGCAAGTCTAGGATCTGGACTGTATCTCTACAGTGGCGTGACCTTTATACCACAGTGTAGGGGCTAAAATGGAATCAGAGTGCCTGGGTTCAAACTCCAGGCCCACCACTGAACTATGTCACCTTGGGTAGGTTGCTTAACCTCCGTTTCCTCATCTGTTAAACAGGATCATAATAGTACTACATAATAAGATTTAAAAAGCTTAAATTGGTAATCTGAAGTACCTAGCCCATGGTAAATACTACACAACGATTACCTATCAGGTGAGGACTATTTAACAATCACCTTTGTTTTTTCCTTTTATGTTATAATTTACCTTTGTAAAAAAAATAAACTTTTTATTTTGAGATAATTATAGATTGATATGCAATTGTAAATAAAAATATAGAGAGATCCCATGCACTATGTTCCCTGTTTCTCCTGATGGTAACCTTTTGCAACAGTCTTGTAGAATGTCACAGTCAGAATACTGCCATAGCTACAGTGAGGAAATAGACATTCCCACCACTACAAAGATTTCTCTTGTTACCCTTTTATAACCACATCTACTTTCTCCTTACCTCCACCCCCTTCTTAATCTCTGCTGCTGCTAAGTGGCTTCAGTCGTGTCCGACTCTGTGCGACCCCATAGATGGCAGCCCACCAGGCTCCCCCGTCCCTGGGATTCTCCAAGCAAGAACACTGGAGTGGGTTGCCATTTCCTTCTCCAATGCATGAAAGTGAAAAGTGAAAGTGAAGTCACTGAGTTGCGTCCAACTCTCAGTGACCCCATGGACTGCAGCCTACCAGGTTCCTCCGTCCATGGGATTTTCCAGGCAAGAGTACTGGAGTGGGGTGCTAACAACCACTAACCTGTTCTTCATTTCTAAGATTTTGTGATTTTAAGAATGCCATATAAATGGAATCATTTAATAGGCAGACTTTAATTTCCCTGGTGGCTCAGAAGGTAAACAGCTTGCCTGCAATGCAGGAGACCTCTCTGGTTCGATCTCTGGTTCGGGAAGATCCCCTGGAGAAGGAAGTGGCAACCCACTCCAGTATTCTTGCCTGGAAAATACCATGGATGGAGAAGCCTGGGAGGCTACAGTCCATGGGGTTGCAACGAGTTGGACACAACTGAGCAACTACCACTTTCAGTATGTGGACTTTGGGGTTTCGCTTTTTTTCACTTAACATTGTTCTCTGAAGATTCATACAGGTTGTTGAATGTATCAAGAGTTTGTTCCTTTTTACAGCTGAATGGTATTCCATGATGTGGGTATTCCATGGTTTTTTTGGCCATTTATCTAGTGAAAGACATTTGAGTTATTTCCAGTTTGGGGCTATTATGAATAAAGTTGCTGTAAATGTTCATGTAGAGATATTTGTGTGAACATAAATTTTCATTTCTCTGGGATGAACGCCCAGGACCACAATTGCTGGGGTCGCATGACAGTTGCATTTTTAGTTTTTAAAAGTAACTGCCAAATTGTTTTCCAGAGTGGCTA